>NC_135727.1:126119132-128519132 GCF_964656455.1 Halichoerus grypus | reverse complement strand
ATATCCCCCATGCCCCATTTCTTTCTTTTTTTTTTTTTTTAAAGATTTTATTTATTTATTTGACAGAGAGAGAGATAGCGAGAGCAGGAACACAAGCAGGGGGAGTGGGAGAGGGAGAAACAGGCTTCCCGCCGAACAGGGAGCCCGATGTGGGACTCGATCCCAGGACCCTGGGATCATAACCTGAGCCGAAGGCAGACGCTTAACGACTGAGCCACCCAGGCGCCCCCCCATGCCCCATTTCTTTCTAAAAATGTTGATCTTAACTGGATTTTCCCTGGGTTCCTCGTATAACAACATTACGTATTTTACCATATTAAAATTCCATGTGAAACCTGAAATGGAAAGAAGTCCCCAATGTGAATATCATTTTTTGTTGTTGCTGTTAAAAAAAAAAAAAAAAAAAAAAAAAAAGGCATCCTGTAAGACCAAGAGCTTACCTAAAGCAAACACGCTTTTAACACCAAGGGTTCTTTTAATTTTTAAGATTTTTGTGTTTTCACTTTTTCCCATTAAACTCTGCTGCTGGTAGCATTAATTCCATTCCACGTGCCCCTAATAAATCACTACAGCTCTGTTCTCCTTTCTCCTCTGTAAATCTGGCAACAATGATGCTAATTGTACATGAAAAATATATTAAAACTGTAAATCATTTCTATTTTCGAGGAGGATGGGAGAAACAAATCTAAAGCAACAAATCAAACGCTCTTCTTTCGTCCAGATTTGGCCAGAGGCCATTATATTAAAAGCATAAAATTACAGCCCATTTTCATCAATTAGGCCTTATTCTTCGGTTCTTGAATCTAATCAAGAACATATAAAATGTATCACAAATCCCATGTTAATGACCACGGATTCATTTCATTAATAGCGCTGGACATTTCTTTTTGTAGTGCATTCTTTAGACTATTCCTTTATGTGGACCTTTTTGTACCAATTGTATATAAAAGGGCCAAAATATTTCTTTTTTATATCATCGAGTAGCTATAATGATGGCGTAGAGGAAAAAGCTCATAGGAATTATCTGTCACTTCCTAATGGAAATAGCTAAACTCGGCTTTCTATTTCATACAATACTCAATAGCTTACTTTTTCTACAAAGGATGAAAGATTGATTTTTTTTTTAAGTGTACCTATGGATACTCCCCTATGGTCTTGCTAGAGTTCGCTCAACGCTGATAAAAATTTTTTACAGCCTAAATTAGAAAGCAGAACCAACCACTCAGTGTATTTACCAACAGACTTATTCATACAAAGATTAAAAATGGAAAGTCACTGGGGCACCTGGGGGGCTCTGTCACTTAATCATCTGCCTTCGGCTCAGGTCATGATCCCAGGGTCCTGGGATCGAGACCCACGTCAGGCTCCCTGCTCAGTGGGAAGTCTGCTTCTCCCTCTACCGTTCCCCTCTGCTCATGATCTCTCTCTTTCACTCGCTCTCTGTCAAATAGATAGATGAAATCTTAAAAAAAAAAAAAAAAAAAAGAAAGAAAGTCATTGAGATAAAGGTCTTCCATTTTCCCTGTAAGTGTTACTTTACCCTAAAAGATGCCCCCTTTCTTAATAAACTAGCTTGGCAAACTCATCATCTCATAAACGAACGCACTGGTCAAGTTAGTCGATAATCTAATCCATGCTCACTTCTTTGACGGGTTTCAGAAATGAGATGCCTAACCTAAGCAAATAAGTCTCTAGTGGTCAGAAAATCAGGCAGCAGGCCAAGATAACGTAGGGGCAAATCACCTCTCTGCAGAATAAATCAAATTACACCATCTCGATGCTGGCTTAGGCCAAGCTGGGCAAGTTAACGGATAACTGGCAGCCTGAGTAATTAATCTCCAAATGCAAATCAGAGCCTGTCATTTCACTTCCTAAAAATATTCCTTCATGGGACTCCCGCTGTCAACAACATAATTCCCAAACAGGATAAATGAGGTAATACATGCAAATTGCCTACTACAGAGCCTGGCACTTTAGCAAGTGGTCAAGAAATGTTGGACTCTCTCCCCTTTCCCCGTCCCGTTGGGAGAGCGACTGCAATTTGGTTCCAATCTGCTTCTGCAGGAATTGATCCCAGGGGTGACTGAACGACAGATACCATACACACTTGGCTGGTCACTAAAATTTGGGGGAAAGTATATATTTATCCGTGAGGAACACCGACTTGTTAAAAAATACGAGTCCTAAATATATACCCTGCACATTTCATTTTTTTGTCATTGCTGTTCATCAATCTGCTATAAAGTTAGATTAAGAATTCTTATAGAGAAGACTGACAAGACTTTGTTCCGGAAAGAGTTGAGTGAGGTCCTGCTCATATTCCAGGTTGAGATATTCTCCTGTTAAGACCCCACATACCTTGCAACCCTGTGTTCAATGCACCAGCCCCGGGTTTGCTTGCATGTCAACTACTCCCCTATACTATTTAAGAAGCCGATGATCTAGAACTTAAAGACAGTATCGCCAAGTGAGCCAATGGACTACGTGTGTTTGTAGGGGTCGTAGGGGTCGTGTGAAAATGAGAGGATAGATCTAGAATTGGTTCATGACGTGTTGCGGGCCAACCAGCTACCAATGAAAGAGGTAGACTCTCAACACAGAGCTAAAAACGAAAGCACGCTGATCAGTACTTTATTCCAGGAATATGTCATAACTTACATCTCATCTCTTTTTATTTATCTTTTATTTTCCTATCATAAACCATAACAAAACACAGGTTTTTAGGCATTAATCTCTAAAAGCGTTTAAAGTAACTATTTCATTAGGTGGGTTTCTTGAGATAGAATTACTGGTTCAAAAGTTATGGGCATTTAAAATGTTTTTTCACACATACTGTTATACTGTTTTTTGAAAAACCTATGTAGCACTTGACAAAAACACCTACCAAAAGAACTCATGCATGCACATTCTCTTCAGCACTGAATATTATTTTATTATGGCTTTGCTAATATTATCAGTAAAATGGTGTTTGCTCTTATTAAATTGCATTAATAACTCTCAAGAAAATTACCTGGGAAACTCTCAGAAAGACTTAGATCTGAATTCTGCTTTTCCCTTTTACACACTGGGTGATTTAGGTAAAGGATGAACCACTACTCCTAGCTTTATGTTTCCCCTTTGTGACTTAGCACTTTGGAGGGCTATTAGGTGCACTCACTGATAGAAAATGCACAAGCTTTAGTGCAAAGTGCTTGCTGTAAAAAACTCATTCTCTGAGTAGCAACTAATGTCATCTTCTTTGCCCTCACCACCACCACCATCACCATCATTATTGTCACCAGCATCAGCACCCCCACCATGATCACATCACCATCATCATCACCCCCATCACCATTGTCCTCAGCACCATCTTCAACACCATCATCAACACCATCACCATCATCATCCCCATCTTCATGGCTATCACCATCACCACTAACATCAAAATCACCATCACCATCACCATCTTCAACACCATCATCAACACCATCACCACCATCACCATCATCAATCACCATCTTCATGGCTATCACCATCACCACTAACATCAAAATCATCATCATCATCACCAGGATGGTCATTATCACCTCCATCATCATAATCACGGCCATGATTATCTTCATTTCCATCATCTCTTTCACCACTATTATCAAAATCGTCATCTACTATTATTACTTCTACTATTACTGTCTATATTTATTTATTTATGGGTTGGTTGTGTCCTTGGGCCACTATTCTATCAGTGTTTTCCTTAAAATTTGATTTTAAGGATCTATAGCTAACAATCCCTTGTTGTGTGTCTCTTAACTGCCTACAGACACACTTTGCAACTAGTTGCTCTTAGAGGACACTCCAGAAATTTACCTTGGTCTAGGCTATATGGACCATGGTTTCTTTAATGGGTGTCATTATTTTTTTCTTCCTATTTTTTTCTAATGGCAGAAAGGAGTATTTGTTTATATTTGGTTTAACAAGGTTTTAGGTCCAATTTTCTGAGGCCCTATTTATGACTATTTTCCATATCATTAATCCTATCATTAGCCATCATGTAAAGAGCCCTATAAATATGACTCTAATTGATATACAAACATATCTGTTATGACTATTATATGACAAAATCTTTGTCAGTATCACCTTCACAGTCATTAAAATTCAAATTCTTGGGGCCCATCCCCAGAAATGACGAGTCGGTCCAGCCAGGTGGAGCCTGGGAGTCTGCCTATGAAAAAGTTCCTGGTTAGTTTGAGAACAACTGTGCTATGGCAACTCTGGACCCTGCCATCCTATGCATTAACTAGAAGATACCCGAATGACTTCATGAAGATTTCCCTTTACATCAAGGGTCAGCAAACTTTCTCTATAAATATTTTAGACTTTGTGGACCATATGCCCTCTTTTGAAGCTGTTTGATTCTGCCATTGTACTGTGAAAGCAGCCACAGAAATTAGGCACATTGATGTGGAAGGTTGTGTCCCATTAAACTTTTCTGCAAAAATAGGCAGCAGCATGATGGATTCCGCCTATGAGTCATATTGTCCCCTCTTGTTTCACATCTCTGAAAGGAAGTGAGGCCCTCCTTTCCCTGAACACTCATCCTTGTTGGGTTTCTCAATTTTCATAAGATCACATCGACCAATAGTCCCTGCAGCTCAGTTGATGACGGGATCATGCCGCCATGCAATAAACTGACCGCAACAGTGACTGTACTTGGGATGTTTGGCCGAGCCAAGACTTCAAATTCACTTACTCAGTCTCTTAAACCATGCGCAGCCAAGAGAATCAACATTAACATCAGCCTCCGGGCACCATCTTTGACCACATATTCTCTCCACCTGAAGTCCCCCTAACCCACCAATTTGGCCATCTGCTGTCCTTCGAAGTTCTCCTTAGTGTATTCTGACCTCTGAGTCTAGAAACATGTTCCTCCCAGATGTTCCCATATCTCTCCAACTGGTCACATCACAGCACTGATCATACGAAATGGTAATTCTGGCTCATTGTGTATCCTCCCCCTCCCCCCATATGATCTGCAAGGGAAAAGATGGTACCACATTCAGGAAACTGGTCAATTAGAACATGCTCTGTAAGGATGCTCTGAATGAATACATTTATAAACTGCACTTTTGCTAATGTCAGGGGCTTATACAGAAGGAAATGTTAACAAACAAGCCAAAGAAATGCAATGAAGTAAGGGTCTAGGTGGCACCTACTTGGATTGACAGAGCTGCACAAGAATTGAAGACTAGGTTTTATCACCATCCCGAGAACCCACCCACCTCAAACTCTCAGAGAAGCCCAATGAGCAAAGGAAGATGCTGAGTGGGATGTCCTGTGCTTCTTGCAGAATTCCGTAGACGCCACCTTGTCAACCATTTGCCCAGTGCCCTACAATGCAACTCTTACCAAGCCCTTCCCCCTGCTAAGAGCTTGGGCTGAGATTTTGTTCAAATTCAATTTCATTTCCCCTAGATCAACTCTCTAAATTGGATACTCCTTCAGTAAACCTAGCCCATTAGCTGGAATGGTTAAAAGAAATAGTAGACACAGTAGGTTACACCCTGTCCTAAACAGCTTGGCCCCCTTCAGGGCACGTTTTCTACCTGGAGTTATCGGTCATGCTACCCCTGCTTTGCCACCAGAGGACAACTTCCAGATCCAGATGTCCGTCTGGAGTGCAGTACCCAATGTGGTCCTGCCTCAGCGTTGTCTGAATATCAATTTCCTGATGTGCGAGACGTTCCTGTCACTTTATCACTCTACATCACGCAAGGGTCCCCAGTGCTTACAAGACAACAACAGCAACAACTCATAAACAAGGTTTCCCATTTTCAAATCCTCAGGGTCTTCTCTGGGGCTAAAAAGGAAGAACTACCCTAGGTAGGGCTTTTCTGCCCCTGAAGCCATACCAGTCTTTCTTGTCTACTTTCTATCCCAAATAGGAGGAAGGGTAATGGACATCAATGGGTTTTGCCTGCTTAGCATCCTGTTTTCCTTTGGGGAGCTACCTTGCCTACATCAACCCTAAGGTAGGTCCTGTTGGACTCACACATCCCTCTCCCTGTTCAGAAATGAATGCTAACCCAGGCCATGCTGATCAAAGGGTGTTTCCCCCCCTTGATTTGGAAATTGGTTTGAGTTGGCCTGTGACCCCAACTGGGCCAGTGGCATCATCCCCAGGCCAATGTGCTTCTCAGAGCTCAAGGGTGATATCACAGGGAAATGCTGGTGACCATTTTTTTTTTGCCCCATATGGACATAGCATCACAGAGAGACAAAAGAAAGCCAATGATAAACCAAAAATGAGAGGTTACTAATAGCAATGACTCAGCCCTAAATCCAGGTGGCTTTAAACAACAAGAATTTATTGTCCCACTGTATTGCAGGACAGATGTATGAAATTATAGAGTCGTCCTGCAACACAGTGGGACAATAAATTCTTCTTGATGTCTGAAATTATGGAGTCAGCAGGGTTGGTTACTTGCCTAGAGTCTCGGGGATCACGATGTCTGTCTCTCTCAGTTCTTAGTTTCTGGTGGTTTTCAGAGTCCTTGGAGCTCCCTGGCTGGGAGATCCATCCCTCACTTCTTTGCCTCCATCTTCATATCATGTTCTATGTGTCTCTGTCTGTCTTTGTCCCTGTGTCTCCTCTTGTAAGGACACCACCCATAATGGATTTAGTGTCCTTCCGAATACAGTCTGACCTCATCTTACCTTGCTTACATCTATTAAAAACCCTATCTCCAAGTAAGCTGACATTCATAGGTTCCAGGATTAGGACCTCAACATATCCTCTTTTTGGGGAGGGGGGCAACACAATTCAACCCATAACACAGATCAACTCAAAAACCCTTCAACAAGAGAAAAGTTTGAAGGATTAATAGCCACGCTATGATCTATAAATGTTTTTAAAAGATTCTAACTGATATTCTGCAGCCTTAGAATAACAATTTCAAATCCTGTAGACCCCAAATATCTCTTGGGCCGGGACCTCATAATGTCTCCTCAGAGGTAATCTAATATCAATGATGATGATATTGCTGTTGTTGACAGTGATGAGAACCACAGTAATAATAACAACAAAGCCTTAAGTAGAACAAAATGCTGGAGGAAGCTCATTTTCCCCTAAGTCTAGAGAAAGCCTTCTAAGATGATGATTCCTCTCATGTCAATGACTGTAACCTGTGAACTTTAATTAAGTTGTTGGAAAGGAGTCCAGAACCATGAAAATGAAAGCAAATCATAGTCGACGGTATTTAAAATCAGGCAAAGCGCTGCTTTCTCAAAACCACAAATCAATTAGCTTGTTGGCCGTTCTATCACGATTTTAAGCTGCCTTCCCTTGTAACACCTCTGGGGCTTGGTATTTTAGGGAAACGTCAGCAGACAGACTTTGGTGTGGCTGCAACTGGTCAAGATGATGCAAGTCGACATCCTGAGGGGTGAGCTCAGCCATAGCGGGAAATCGCTTCACCCCAGTGTGTGCCCACAGTTTGTCATAGGAAGCCGAGGGATCCTATTTTCTACTACTTTCTAAATCTTGTCATAAACGAGGACACTACTTCTTTAAAAAATTGGGAGAACTGGGCGCCTGGGTGGCTCAATTGGTTAAGCAACTGCCTTCGGCTCAGGTCATGATCCTGGAGTCCCAGGATCGAGTCCCGCATCGGGCTCCCTGCTCGGCGGGGAGTCTGCTTCTCCCTCTGACCCTCCCCCCTCTCATGCTCTCTCTCTATCTCATTCTCTCTCTCAAAATAAATAAATAAAATCTTTAAAAAAAAAAAATTGGGAGAACATCTGACTTTCAGGCACAGTACACATAAGCCAAGAGCTTCATGCATTTGCCAAACAACAAGAACAACAAAAAAATCTAACATCGACTCTGGGTACATTTAGGACATACATCGATATATTTTTTAAAAAGTACATACAAATGCATGCCTATTGGTGGACATCAGCAGTAATCATGGTTACCGAGAGCTCCATATCAGAACAAATCATCGTGGGCAGCCTATGCACAGTAAGCTAGGTAGGAGGATAGGACGGTCTCAAAGACACTTGCAGGAGAAAGGTAAACCTGCTGAGGAGGTTTGCAAAAGACGGCCCAGAAAGGGCATAACGTCTTGTCTTCAAAGACTTTGCAAGCAACAGAGAGAAAGCAGCCTCCCAAATTGCTCCAGCTCTGTTGGTAGAGATTTCACACGTATGGGTCACCAACCCTTTGTAACAATGAAGTGAACGCTCTCATAAAGCTGCAAAAGTCTTCCTGGGCCGGGTTCAAAAACGGCCGCGTGGTCAGGTGCTTCCCATTCATTCATTCATGCCGTGCGTACCAGTCGACACACAATGCATTCATTCCTTTATCCCGCCAATGTCCCCCTGCCTATAAAAGGTTTACAGTCTACTGGGTGTCTGTGTATCTGTTACGTACATACTGCCCGTCTCTCATCGCTAGCCTGGTAACAGCAGGGACTTTGTTCTGTTCGCGATCGTCTTGCTTTGTGAGATTCAGCTTTGCTCGTCCCAATGCCACTTGGAGGATGGTTTGGTGCAGGGAGGCCCTGGCAATGTATCAGGAGTCCTGGGGTGGTCCCTGGCAGCTTGGCTGATGTTCCCTGTGTGTGTCTCTCCCCCGAGGGTGGGTGGCGGCCAGGAGGCAATGCCCGTGGCACAGTGGATGCCCAGGAATAGTTGTAGAAGGTATAAATGAATGAAGATATTTTTTAAAGTTCTACAGTCTACCGGAGGTGTAGACTTGTAAAATAATGCTTGCATCAAAACTCTACCAACACACGGGAGGATGCTGCATCTCTGCGTAGGGCCTCAGAGTGTCAAGAATAGGGAGGTACCACATTGCAGAAGACTGCGGATGGAATGACTCCTCCAGTTCCTCCCACGTGGAGGTCTTTATAATTCTGTGATGGACGTCCTGCTGGGTTCCATCACTTACTCCAGATAAACTCTGACAATGATAGTCAACATGCCAAAATCTCTTTCTTAAAAAAAAAAAAAAAAAAAAAAAAAAAGGATGCAGGTGACTGGATGGCTCAGTGAGTTAGGCGTCTGATTGCAGCTCAGGTCATAAACCTCGAGTCCTGGGATCGAGTCCCACGTGGGCTCCCTGCTCAGTGAGGAGTCTGCTTCTCCCTCTCTCTCTCCCCGCCCTCAAATAAATAAATAAAATCTTTAGGGAAATGCAAACAACTTGTGCTACACTAGAATTTGATCTCATTATTATATGCTTTAAGCTCAGAGGAAAGATCTAATCTACGTCGATATATTTTAAACATTTATTTATTTATTTATTTATTTTTTTTTTTTTTAAAGATTTTATTTATTTATTTGACAGAGAGAGAGCACAAGTAGGCAGAGCAGCAGGCAGACGGAGAGGGAGAAGCAGGCTTCCCGCCGAGCAGGGAGCCCGATGCGGGGCTCGATCCCAGGACCCTGGGATCATGACCTGAGCTGAAGGCAGACGCTTAACGACTGAGCCACCCAGGCGCCCTATTTTAAACATTTAAATTTTCTTGGGAAAGACACAGCTTTCTGTCTGTGCTTTGCTACTATTTTTGGATCTAAACTATTTTTAAATATGCAAAATTAATATAATTTTGTTGCATATTATCTGGATACATGACAAAACATAGTGATAAAAGTACTTCAGTAGATAAAAAATTGGGGGGAAGACAGAAAGCTTTTAATAAATGATTTTTTAAAAAATTTCAGGTGATAAAAGTACATTGGAATTTGATAAGAACGGAACCTTATGTTCTTTGATTTAAACTCACCACACAGTCCGCTGAGAAGAAAAATGTGTGTTAGAATTCCTTGAGTTGGAATTCCAGTTATGAATCCTCCAATGTCAAAAATGAAAACCCTGCAAAAAACACCCAAGTGGGTGCTTTGCATGTTAGATTATAGTATCAATGCACCTTTCTATCATTTTGTTAGGTTTTATCTCTCCTTCCGTCCCATTTTTGCACTTTTTATGTCTTGGCCCATCTAGAGAAGCAATAAACAAGGAGCTTACTTTGGGAGACTCAGAAACCATTTCCTCGCTGCACAACATAGGTGTGTATTCCTTGTGTATTCATGTCAGGATTGGTGGAAAACTTTCCATCGTGGATCCTCAACGGAAAACATCAACTTACAGATTACCTGCCTTTTTTTTTCTTGAAATCCTAAAGAACTCTCTGAATTCTTCTGCCCACTTTCTGAACCTCGAGTTTTGTTGGGGCTCATTCATTTTCCAAGCAAAGAGCTTACATTTCCTTGTTATCCCCAGTTGGACTGGTCCAATGTCTTGTGTGGGGTAAGTGCAAAGAGTCATTTTTCAAATCGATAATTTTTATTTTTTTATCTTTTTTTCAAATCAATAATGTTTAAATGAGTCAGCTAAAAGGGCTCTCAGGAGAGTGTGGGTTGAAAGAGGGAAGAAAAGACAAAGAATCAGAGCTGAGGTCAGGAGATCAATAGATGGTGTGGCCTGAGGTGGGAGTAAAGTCAACACATAGCAGGTGGATGGGATGTTAGGGGAATATTGGATGATCACTTTTGGGTGGAGTGATGATTAGGTCCCAAAAGAGATGGAGCAGAACGTAGGCTGAAGGCATCCATTTAAGGAAGAAAGAGGGTTAATGAGCATTTTCCTATCTTGTGGAAATGTACCACAAAAGCTCCTTTGCTTGAAAAGAGTAAAAACTTTCTGTGTTCCTTCCCTTTCTGATGGGAACACCACCCTGTCCCACGCCCTGGGGCAGACTTGTTGAGTACTGTGCTCAGGACCACATTCCCAGCAGACAAGAGGGCGTTCTGCTTAGCTGGGACATCAGAATGCTTGGGATTTTAGAGAGGACAGAAGAGTATAGGAGTTCTTCTGTTCAAGTTGACTTTCCCAAAAATCATAACACATTTGATCTTAATTGAACTGTGGATCTCTCTCGTTGGCTTTCCTCCAACACCTTATACAAACACACACACACACACACACACACAATATACCTTCACTCTCCAAATATCTCTTTTCCAAAGAGAAATCTAATAGGAATTTTTTCCCATTTTTTAAGAAATCTGCTTCACGTTTGTGGAAACCTATTTCTCTGAAAAGAAATATAGAATATCTGATTGAATTAATAAAACAGAGACTCCTCATCTTCCTTAACAAGTATTAGTAGGGGAATAGATCACTCAGACTATCTCCCCCCACCCCATTGTCGCCTGTGAGTTCCGAGTATGATCTGTGGGTCTGATTTATTTACGTAGGGTCACTGTTTTGCATCTCACACACCCTCTGTGGTCCTCAAATCCAAAGCTAAGGAAATCTCTCCTTCTGTCCGTGTTTGCTACAGTTTATAGGTCAATGCACCAAGGACAAGTGTTCTTACACACAGAGGAGGAACGTGACACAAATCCAGTGTGAAAACAGCCTGGTTTAGAACCAAAACACACAGTAGGAAGGCAGGGACCTACTCCGGACCACCGTACCCGAGAAATGGGATCTTCCAGTAAACGGTCATGTAAGGAGATTCATATTAAAATTCACATGAAGTTAAATGTATAACATATTGACCTTTTCCATTTCACCATTATTTCTATAATTATATTGTTACTCATAATTTATAATGATCCAGCGGCTTACTCCAAAATTGCTATAACCCTAAACAACATTCGGAGGAGGTATACCAGGAATGTTATTATTACTAATAGCCGAGGTCACTAAATATTGAGCCAATATTGTCTCAGCCAAGACAATATGGAAAATAAATGGCCGTGTCCGAACTAGCGGTATCAGTTGGCAACAAATAAAGCTTTTCGGTGTCCCGAAAGCAAGAGTGTGCAAGAAAATGAGCAAATTGTTGGAAACGGACAGATTCTAGCAGACCAGTCGCGTGCCCAGTTCCCATCTTAAACGTTTTTTTGCAATATTGTTTATGATATGCACCATATGGGGAGTCGGGTTCTTAACACATTTTACGTAATTGAGACTTGTTCTAATTGTGAGAAACATCTAAGTTGCAAATGGGATGGAATTACAGTCCATCTGATGGAAAGTAAGGGATAAGTCTCTTTTTAGGGAATGATTTTGCTCTATTTTCCAAACAAGTATAATTCACACTACCCAAATAGTATTTTCTAAACATACACAATTGCTCAACCCTCAGTAAGGGTACGATTCTATGTTCAAATGGGCAAAATCTTCTGAGCTGATGGAAAAATGCATGTTTTCAGAAATCCACTCCAGTCGAACCGTCTTCACAAAATACTAAATTCCTTTCAATGAATCGCTGTCAGGGAGATATTTGTTCAATCATCTTTCATAATTATCTTCCCTCACAAGCTACGTCTACGCAACGTCAAACATCCAGGTGACACATGGAAACGGCAATCACCGAATTGTTTTCACATCGTTGCATGCTGATGTGGATTGGTTAAAACGTCTGTCTCACTGTGTTAACTCACTTAAGTTTTACTTTGTCACCTGGATTCTGCCATTATCTGCATACACTTGGACTATCTGTGACTTGATGAGAAGAGAAAGGAAATTAATTTCTCCTTTATCTCACATAAAAAAAAAAAGAGTATTATTGTCTTTGGATGTTCTAAGGCACTCTCCCAAGAAATGAATTTTAATGCTTTCTCGATGATTAATTTCTGTAACTCACATAAGATGCTGGAAATTCATTTCACAACTGAGGCTGAAAAAGACAGAGCTTAGGAATAAAGCAGAGCAGAATAATTCTCTGCTCTTTGAAAAAAAAATTGTATTCCCTCTAAATTCCCTTTTATTAAAGCCATACTCAGTCCTGGCAGAAATGATGGTCCCTTGGTCTTATTCCTTAAGCTGACCCCTGCACGAATGCAGTAAATAATTATGTTCTAGACAGGAAACATGTATTATGCACGGGGCTGACATTTATATTAGACCCCATGTGCACATGCAATTTCGCTGATACATTCTGGTTCCCTTTTTGACGATTAATTATGTTCCACGAATACAGGACTAGAGAGAGGTCACATGTGCAGGAGACGAGGGTAAAGCACTCTACGTGGATGAATGCCTTAACCTCCCGGCACTTCTCAATCAGACACAGAAGGAAATGGGAGGCAAAACAAGCCAAGGACGCTGCCTACAGTCCCTCGGCTGGTAAGGGGACAAGATGGCATTTTTAACCCAAGCAGGCATGTTCTTAGAGCTATTCCTATAAGCTCAACAGGAGGAGTGAACCAAATTTACATTAAAAAGCTTGAAGAAAACAAAACAAAACAAAAGAGTCACTCTGCCCAGAACAGATCAGATCTTGAGGTCTAGACAGGAAGAGTGGAGAGCCCAAAATATTTAGCCAGCGTAGGTGCAAAGAGGACAAGAAGCCATTGAGAGGTGTAGCTTTAAGACCTAAGGGGACAACTTGGATGTTTTGCTGTAGGTCCTCCGTGGACACTGACTCTGGAAATTCGTTTTAGGTGCCTGGGTAAATTTAAATGTCCCTTTATTACGTCCCTATGTAAAATCGTCGTATTTCCTAAATATGGCATTTAGTAGGATTTTCCCTGACGCTGTAATAACCCAGTGGACAAAAAGGTTGGATGTGTGCACTATATCTTAATGCCTCAAATCTGCCAAGTGTCTGCCCACAAACTGGGGCCAGTATCGTCTTCTTGCTACCCATGCGGGAAGCAGCACATTTTAACCACCCAGCATTAAGATAAGAGTGTTTTTCTATCAATAATACTTGAGGTTGAAAGGGAAGCCAAGAAGAGTCTCAGAAAGGGTAGGGGTTCAGAAGGCTCACAACAAAATAATTTTTTCAGCGATTTCTTTGTTTTCAATTAGGGTAGAGACTTGACTGCGTTTCAATTAGGATTTTAACACACCCTCACAAATGTCGCCGCTTCCCAAAGCAGCCAACGGGAGCTACCTTACAGTTTTGTCGCTCAGAGTTGCATGGGGCTAAAATCAACGTGGCAAGAGTGGCCGGGCATCTTTCTGGGGCCCCCGGGGAGAATCCATTTCCTGGTCTTTTCTAGCGTCTAGAAGCGGCCCACACTCCTCGCCTCCTGGTATCCTCCAAGCCAGGAAGGCTAGTTGTGTCTTTACTGTTGCTCACGAGCTCTGATGATTTGTGTCTCCCCGTTCCCTAATTGAGGGTCTTTGCTCTTAAATACTGGGCCCACCCAGGTAATCCAACATACGCTCCCTTTATCGTCAAGTCAGCTGATGAGCAAATCTAATTCCACTTGCAAGCTAAATTCATTCCCCTTTGCCATGGAAGGTCACAGAGTCACGGGTTCCAGGGATTAGGATGGAGACACCTTGGGGGAGTCCGTATTCTGCCTCCAAGTAGACACTTGTCCCGAAATTAGGAATTCTTGTGTCTTTTGCAACCATTAACATCTAAAGCATGCCCAGCACATAGTAGATACTCAGAACTGTTTTTGGCAGTGAAGTCAGTTTGTACCTGGTCATCACCCGCACTATCTGGGTGATGCAGAGAGATCAATCTAAAAAACTGAGGTATCAGAGTGCAATTTTTAATTCCGAATATCCAATACTGCTGTTTACACTGTTAAATCAATGCACTGATATGATAAGATCGCCCATAAAGGGAGGTCTTTGGAGGAATCAGCACGATGCCATAATTTTCATGTGTTATTAAGGACGGGGAGTTTATTCATTAAGTGAATAGCCAATAATTAAATATCTAAAGCTCCACATTGCTTCTCAAATGGATGCAAATATTTAAAAAAAAAAGAAAGAAAGAAAAGAAACTAGAAAACTCCTGACCCAACGGGCTGTGATTTGTTGTTTGTACAAAATGCCAGTATTTACATATCGTAGGAAAACAGATTCTACGTTTTTCAGCCCCTACTGGATTTCTGATTCTCTTGTCAAGATCGCGCGACGTACCGCAGGCAAACATGTTCTGAGAATCCTGAAGACGTAAAGAGGTGGCCCCGGGTTTATTCTTAAGGTGCGATGGCTTTCCCATGGGGTAGCACTTTTTGCATTTTATATTTGGGCATATAAAATGGCCCACAGTGAAATGGCCCAACTGTTTATGGTTTTGAGCCACACAACTGCACATCCACGGTGGTTCTGTAATCAGGGAGGTTCCTGATTTTCCTCCGGGAGAGGGATTTGAATCATTTATCCTGCTTTGTTCTCCCCGTCTCCTTTTCTGCCTTCCCTTCTTTTTGCTTTTTATTTGCACCGTTGACGACGAAAAGGAGCACGCGCCAGGCGACTTTAGAAGTGAGGTGTGTCATCGGGTTTTGGGTGCAGTGAGCTCTGCCCACGCTTATGCACAAGGCAGTCACTGAGGCAGGTCCGAGCACTGCGTGCAAATACGGCATCCAAGTGTCACTCTAACCCGTGAACGTCGCATTCAGACCTAGGCTTTGCAAGATAATTGTGTGATCTCTTCCCATGATGACGAGGGCCCCACCCGCCAGAGACTGCGAATATAACAAAGCACCACCTTCCCATTTCTTTCTCTGGGTGTTCTCTGTGATCTCGGTAACACAACCCTGGCCTGGCGTTTCAAGACACCCTACATGAGCTACGTTGTAGCATTTACGTGCAGAAAGCACAATATGGCGGGTCCAGGACAACTTTGGAGATCGTGGATAATGTCATCCTCTCTTTCAGACCTTCAGCCAAATCTCAACTGAAAATCATTCTCCGAGTATTCAAGGGAAAGAAAAATGGAATTTCTCCCCTAAAAGTTACAAAGGACACACTGCAGTTTCTACAGTAGATGATGTCTCTGATTCCTGTAAATTACTTCTTTTAATTCCAGGAAGATTTATGTTCTAGGCTTTTCTTGCTCCTTGTCTAAAAATAGCACATGCAAATGGTAAGTGAGGAATGTGTTCACATTGTGGTGTAACTTTAGTCTGGTTAGCCTTTCTAAAAAAATGTTTTTAATTTGAAACCTACACAGAGAAGGAGATAATCGAATTTTACTACCATTGGATTAAATTAATAAATCAAACATCATCGTTTTTTACAGATTTTCACTGCTGTGTTATTGAAAACAAAGGAGCCATTTTGTTCAAGCAAGCACATTATTTCCTAATATAGCTAGAATCATCTAAGGACACCCGTCTGCCATCTGATTGCTGTGAATACTGGGAGGAAACAAGGTGCAAATTGATGTTAGCAACACAGATTCTAAACAAAGAAATCCAACCATTTTATGAAATATCCCTTGCTTCTGTATTTAAAACAATCCATGGTTTTCCTTTCAAGCCTCAATAGAAGAAAGAAGAAAGAAGAAAGAAAGAAAGAAAGAAAGAAAGAAAGAAAGAAAGAAAGAAAGAAAAAGAAAGAAAGAAAGAAAAAAGAAAAAGAAAGAAAGAAAGAAAGAAAGAAAAAAGAAAAAGAAAGAAAGAAGAAAGAGAAAGAAAGGGAGAAGGAAGGAAGGAAGGAAGGGAGAGCTAAAATCTTAAGGCATTAAAGCAAAAGAAACCATGCCTTATAATCTTCAGTTTGCTAACTCAAGCATGATAATGTTCTTAATTCTATTGTTTTCTCTAGATTTCATTTTCCTATATAGATAATAAAGGTATACTATGTAACTGTCTATGCTCAGACTGGTGACCAACTTCAAACCCTGTAACACGCTGAAAAGGCAATACATGATAATAATTAAGTCATTAATTATAGCATTGTCCACTTCCTAGATGCTCAATAAATACAAGTGTCATGATTTATAAGGTAGGGCAATAGCTACATTCAGAATATGAAAAAGAAAATAACTGGGTTATAGAAAAAAAAATCATGCACAAGATATTCTAAACGTCTCTTGGCCAACCTGACACCCGAGTGAGCAGGTGCTGTTTCCTGTTTTCAATAAAGTACTTACCATCTTCGGTGGGCACGTAGATATTTAGGTAAAGGCAGTCTTCGTTTTGATCTTGAACATAGGTCATTAAAGTATCCAAATTGGCAGTAAACCAGATGGGCAGCATATCGTGCAATAAAGACCTCTCATCTAGGTGTTGGGGGCACACAGCCGCGAACTGGGTGGCATTTCGAACTCCAGTCCATGAGGATGGGGGTTCTGGGGGCTGAAACCGCCTCTCTCCAGTGGGAGGCGAGGCATAGGGAACCCCCAAGTATTGCTCCACGGGACCCAAAATCTCATTGGGCAATGGTGTTCTTAGGCCCCGGATTTTGCCATAATTTGTGTTGACGACTGGATACTGTGCTTGGCTGTCAATGAGTGTGAAGCGAATGGCAAGAGCGGTTATCCACAGGAGAACGTTGGAGTTCAACATGACGCAGACCGGGGTGAAGAACAGTGGCAGCCATAACAGTCCCTTGGGTCTCGACATTGTTCACTGCCACATCCGTGGGGGTCTGTGTGATGCAACTCCAAGCAAGCAAAGCCGGGAAGCGAGCCTGCAGACAGAGAGGGCTTTCCAGGGAGCAGAAGGCCCAGGAGAGGAGCCTCTGAGATGGGTCATAGACAGAGCCCGAGGTTAAGGACACACCCAGCTGTCTTCTCGGCAGCCCATTGCGGGAGAGAGCAGCCCTCTCTTAATCCTGGAAGGGAATTCCAGCAGGTGTGAGGCTCCAAGGACGCGGTGACCATCCAACACCTCCCAAGGACAAGGATTCCTTAGGAAAACTCCAAGGCAGAGCAGTCCGCCTAATGGGGAAAGAAAGCAGATGAGAATAATGAAGCCAAGGGAAGCCGAGCAACCCACAGGTCTTCCCTGCAACACTCAACGTCACTCGATGAAATGCTCATTCACTGATGAATCTGTCCACTCACATCTCCACGGAGAAGAATCTAGCAAGAACATGACTTGCCTTAATTCTTGCTGGGCACCCCATGATCTGGAACGATGCACGGCATTTAGAAAACATTCAACAAGTTTCCGTTGAATCAACACACAAATCCCCAAAAGTTACACATCTCGTTCAGAAGACTGTAACGATGTCTCCCAATTTCACTATTTACAAAGACTGGTCGGTCAGTAGATAGGTAGCCCCAATACAGTGTTTCTCAAATGTCTAAGGAAACTGCCACTTCTCCCTAAGGGGATATGCATGGAGCCTATCAATGGTTTTCGGTATGAGAGTAGGAGAAATGTGGGACAGGGCTTTATGTCGTGCGGATATACACAAACGGAGCATGACCTAACGGAAAGAGCGTAGGCTCTGGATTCTAACCCTTCTTGGGCTATTCCGTGGCGTGTACCATGAGGCTACACACATCATCACCCTGGAACTCTGCTCCTCGTAAAAACAGAGCAAGATGGAACAATTCACATATCGGCTGTAGTATGTGCCACCAGAACATCAATCATAAGTAAAAGCGTCTATACGGCCATCCTGATTTTCACATAAAGCCATCCACAGCAAACCTTTCACCTCACAGCCCATTTTATTTATTTTTGTTTGTTTATGCGGCCCATTTCAAATTTTTTTAAGATTTTATTTATTTATTTGAGAGAGAGAGGCAGGCTCCCTGCTGAGCTGGGAGCCCGATGCAGGGCTCAATCCCAGGACTCCGAGATCATGACCTGAGCTGAAGGCAGACGCTTAACTGACTGAGCCACCCAAGGTGGGTGCCCCAAGCACCCCATTTTAAAATCTGATGGTACATTTGAGCTACCCTCCGTTGAGTGGGATCTCCCAGAGTTGTCTGGATGTAGAACCTATGACTCTCACTAGATAAATCATTCCTCTTATGACAGTAAAGAATGTTGGGCCTGACTGGGAGAGGATTGTAAATGACCCATTAGGGAAAGAAAATATTACATTAGATGTTGGAAGCAGTATAGCTTTAAATAGAGCGTTCTTCAACTCAAAAACAGACACACGTGCCTGGAAAGATGTCATGGGTGATTCAGAGTATTTCTGGACTAGAGGATAATGATGCATTTAAGTGGACGGTTGAGCACTTATTGACTAATATGTCAATAAGCTCTTTTTTTTTTTTTTTTTTTTAGGGAAAGCTACCCCAGCTGGATCTGTCATGGAGCTACACCACCTCCGGAGGAAATTCCATAGTCGCGGACACCCTGGGCCAAGTTCATCAGAGCTGAATGAAAATGCACTCTGAGTCTGGGTTGTACCATTGAAACTGAAAAATAGCATCACACCAAACAGTGGATGTATGTGTTTGCTTCTATCTTTGAATTCTGCCGTGGACAACATTTGGATTTCTGCCACACCGTGATCCAATTTCTGAATAATTAGGAGGCAGACAAGAACAAGAAAGAGGTGATGACATGTTTGGAATCTTTTGTTTTCCCGAAAGCCCTTCTGATGTTGAATCAGTATTAGCTGCTCCTTCTGGAGCCTTCCTGGTGATAAAAGGAGACACCATTAATTTGTGACTCTGGTGGACTTGGGCCCTCGAATGCTAAGTCTGTGAGCTGAGGAAAGTGAGCTGAGCTGCCTGGGATTTAGGTAAATGCTCTATCGTACCTTCTTCATGGGGTCTGGTGAGCAGGAATGAGGCACTATGCAAAGGTGTAGGGCAGAGAAAATGCCCACTCAATAAACACAAAATGCTAGGATTTTGCCCAGGGTCGTGCTCGAAAGAATCCTGAGTACAAAGACAAAATGCACAGGCTCTGAAGTCAGCCCAGGGTTGGTGCTGAGCAAGTGTAGAGCAAGGACTTTAAATTCTTTGCGCCTCCCTTTCCTGATGTGTTTATCACGGTCTGAGAATGAAATGAGATCGAGGCAGCACATAATCCCTGGAATGCAGAGCTCAGCAGAGGTGGGACTCGGTGGGTTTACGTCAGCACTTACAAAGTTAGTTCCATTGGGAAATTCTGGCCCACTCCACACTTCTCCAACTCAATGTGGATGAGACTATCTATGAGCCACATATGCATTAATAAGTAGGGTCAGGTCTAGACTTCATGCTGAGTCCAAGGATCAAGTCTCTCTGCCCAAATCTACCTCCCCTGCCCCCCAAGAGGGTTTCGAGGGCCAGAAAGAGATCATGGACCAGCAGAATCTAGAAGAAGGTACCCAGGGGGATGTGAGCCTTTCTACGTAATGTACATACGTTCAGGGCTTTCTTATTTATTTCCTCGCTTTTTTGAAATTTGGCTAATTTGCATACAAGTCATACAATCTGAAACCCATGGTTTCTGAACCTCAGCACTGTTGACATTGTGGACCATACAGTTCTTTCCAGCGGGTGCCGTCCTGTGCCCTGTAGGGGGTGGGACAGCCTCCCTGGTCTTCAGCTAGTAGATGCCAGTAACACCTCCCCACCCAATTTTCACCATCAAAAATATCTCCAGACATTGCTAAATGAGCCCTGGGGGCAGCATCCCCCCAGAGTGAGAACCAGAGGTCTGAGTCATCCAGTTTGGAATTCTAGTGGCCATGTAAATGATTAAGTATCCCTGGGTACAAGTAAAGAATATGATGTGTGTGCATATGTCACACATTCAAGTATTGGTCAACTTTAAAAGTTTTAACATTACAAGTCATAAAGAATTTTAAAATAAATCTATTAAATATGCCTCATGATCATTAAAAAAAAAAAACCCTATACATTTAATCAACCAATACATCTGGGGACAAAAAAAATAAAAGACCTCCCATGCAAACCTCACACACTGCAAAGTATTTCTCAAGGGGTGAAATGTGGTTATATATGCATATAAACATATAGATTTAGTATATAGTATATAGTACCTATACTTATATACATATATCTATTTCATATATTGTTTTTTTCCCAAAATAAAAAAGGCACACTAGAAAAGGAATTAGCTGAATAAAAAATTTTAATGAAAAAAAAGTAAAAATCATAGTTTCATTGAATACATACAATATGAAAGCAAAGAAGGGCTTTCTAGCATGCTTTCTCTGCAAAGGTTGCACAAAGAGGAATATTTCAGACTGGTGTTTGACGTGATTTATACCTTGGTTGGGTATTTTAGGATGATTCTCTACAGGGCAGACATCCTGCCTGAGATTGTAATTAAGACAAGGCTCAAACTATGCAAGCATATCAGAATACAAATGGGTCAAAATAAAAGTCACAATGCATTTCTCCCCAAAGTGTCCATCCCTCAAACGGAGATTGGTTTTCATGTTAAAATATGTGTCTCATTAAGATGAGCCCAGACCAAACATATTTTGCTATTTTGAACCAACAAGGAATAAAATCACGTCTCCCTGGCATTCAAGGCCTTTCGTTTCCAGGCCGTGAAAAATATATTAGAGGACAGAGAACTCTGTGGATGCATCTTCAAAAACCCAACCTCCTGTCCCCCAAAAAAGGGAGAGAGGATGAATGAGCTGGAAGGAGTCCTGGTCCGTGCTGCTCTCAGCTACATGGAAGGCCTGAGACTCACGGACAGATCTGCTGCCAAGAGGGACTATGAAGACTCACTTTCATCTGATGTTTACGAAGCATCAGGAGTAAGAACCGCAGACTCTGGTCCTTGCCCAAATTAATGAGCTGGTACAATCATCTTCCTATACTGTTTACTACGAAAGCCTATGACAGCCATTCTTCAAACTGCATGCAACCTGTAGACATTGCTGGGGTCCCTCCCTTTTGTTTCTGGGGAGGACACCAACATTTTCCAGTGCCTGAGTGGGGTGCAGTTCATCTTTTGTCCTACAAGATAGAGCTCAGCCATGAGGTAGCCCAGGGAATGTGTTACCTAGAGGTACAACGTCCACTTTGTGCATGGGCTTACAACATAAACACACATACACACACACACACACACACACACACACCCCTGTCAATCCCCACCAAGATTCACTCAATGCCAGCCATCAGCCAACTAGTATACTATTTGCATATATTTATATTCTGGTCTTATCTCCTAGGGGAGCAAGGTTACAATCTATCAATAGTCTTTTGTCAAATGTTACAGCTCATTGCCCATTGATCTCTGCACTTGCTTTCAGTTCTGAAAATCAGATCCCATACAAGCCCGCCATGTTGAACCATGAAGCTAAGATGTAAATAAAGTAACTGGAGAGGAAAATAAAGATGCCAAGGTGGCAAGATGATCTTCAAGGTGGTTTTGTTACCCACTATAACCTGAGAGCAACAACTCCATCACCTGCCCGCCCTACTTCTGTTCTTCCATGGAAGCGTAATGGGTCAGGAACACATGTGAGCCACAGTGGAAGGATCTGGAGTTTGCAGCAAGAGGATATGCAGAACACAGACTAAACCCAGGACAAAGAGATAGTGGCTTCTACAGGGTCCAGTCAAAACTGGCTGGATAGAAAGACATTCAATAGTATGTAGCCCAAAAATAGGATTCGGAATAAGATATGGATTTTTCTAGAAGAACTATGTGGACAAGAGGACCTACAATGGCCACAGAAATAAAGTGACACCAAAACCTAGCCACAGGTCAATACGTATTTCATAAAGATCACCATTTTACGTTATGGGGACACCGTGGGGGAAGAATATATGATCCCAGCCCGCAACAAGTTTGCATTTTCATGAAACTATCCCTAACAGGGCCGCTTGCTTCCTTATTCATGTTCTGCGCATCGAAAGAAAGCACAGGGATCGGCATGTGTGAACGACTCATTAAATGCTTCATTTTCTGTGTCTAATTCAACTATTACCAAATATGATTTCCAAATCCAAATCAAATAACTTGCAAACACCTCCAGGGTGTGTGTGGACTTTTGTCACCAAACTCAGGCATACATCTTCAAACTCAAAGCGCCCTGTCTCTTGACGACTGTTATTTACATATCTTGCAATGTTCGGAAAAATCTCATTTTTGATCCACTCACATTGCCCCCATATTTTGTTCTATATTTCAAGAACTACTACCATTATATTTTTAGTTATGCTGGTGAAATTAAAAACCATCTTTGGTGGCTCTCCTTCCACGAGTCCATATGGTAAGCCCTCAAATCGGCCAACAGTCTCACAGGACAGGAGGCTTGACCTCATTCATTCTTGGCCAGATACAGAAGAGATCAGAAAGGATTAGCAAACATTCAGAAGACAAATGGTACCAAGTGTTGAGCAAAGATGTATGGTACAGCTAGAACCTCATACCATCCTGGTGAAAATCAGTGCAATCCCACTGAAAACCAATTTTGTATGCCATGTGGAAGTCAAGCATACAGAAGACTTTGGTGCCAATAAATACGCACACACACAGAGACACATATACATACTACCTGGTATATATAGGTAGTATGTATAGAGCTTCTTTAAAAAAAAAAAAAGACTTTATTTATTCATTTATTTGAAAGAGAGAGCATGAGCAGGGGGAGGGGCAGAGAGAGAGAGAGAATCTCCAGCAGACTGCACTGAGCGCAGAACCCGATGCAATGCTCGATCCCACACCCTGAGATCATGACCTGAGCCAAAACCAAGAGTCAAATGCTTAACTGACTGAGCTACCTAGGTGCCCCTAGAGAGATTCTTAAATATTTGTGTCTGGAGACATGCACAAGAGTGTCCATGTGTAGCCATAATCACAGGAGAAAAAAAAAAAGAGAACTAGGATAACCCAGATGTCCATTAGCAGGAGAATGGACTAATAGATGTTGGCATACCCAAACAGAATACTACACAATAGTGAAAAATGAATAAAATACAGACATATGTATTAAAATGGAGAAATCTCAAAAATGAAAAGGAAGCCACAGAAGAATACATATGGCGTGGTTTTATTTATATACTATCATAGAAAACTAGACAGGGCATTGCTTAGAACTATATTTATACTAAAATATTAAAAGTGCAAGGGCATCGTTAAGGCCAAATTCTGGGATAGCACTTGTGTCTGAGACACGGGACAATGGGACTCAACCCACAGGGATATGCCAAGATAATCGATAATGTTCTATTTGGTAGACGGGCAGTGGGTATGTGTGTTTAATTTTTTGCTTTTAAATAAATATATATTATTCATATATTTACATTTTTATATATAGTGCACATTTTAGAGGAGTATGATTCTTTAACAATGCAAGTTTTAATCAAGAGTTGCATGTGTCTGTGGGTTTGGCTCAGTAACGTCATCTTCCCATGCACTATCGAAAGAGATTTAAAACCTGAAAGAAAGATAGAGACTGTTTTCTCCAAAGTTATGTTAGGAGCCCAAGGGAAAAGAGGCCATCTGCTGACACAGTCCATAAAAAGGAGTAGGGTCCTGGTGGCATGGCTGAAATGGAGAGTCGGGTCAGCTGAGAGCGTTCCTGCCCGGGTCACTAATTAGCCAGGGGACCTGTGGCCCATCACTCAGCGCCCAGGGCTTCCACTCCCTGAGCTAGCCAAGGAGGGCTCAGACAAAGTCACCCCTTAAGATGCCTTCAGCCTGAGGATTCTCTGAAAGCTCACGCTATTATCCTCGAAACGGAGTGTACATGAAGTATGGAAGTATGGAAGCCGGTGGGTACAGAACGCTCTGCAGGAGGAACTTACTTCAGCGAGATAATTGATCCAGAAAAACAAGGGAAGGTCTATTGTGTCAGACATTGATCAGCGGGGTAAAAATGTCACCAACGTCACTCACGTGACTCCTTCATCAAGACTCAGAATGAAGATGCTCTTTTTTCCAATACCCACTGATTTATTGTACCATTGGTTCAGTATAAATAATCTACTGCCCTCCTCTATCACCTAACTATATGGAGTTAATTCATAAGTTTGTTCTTAAACTTTACATACATATATTATATATATATATATATACACACACACACTGTTTATGTACATACACATGGAGTATATATTATACAGAAACACTATATATCCCATATACACAAGTTCTTAAATATATATGTCTACTAATCCAAACTAATAATGTGGTATGAATATGCACGTATGTATGTGCGTCTCCAAATAAGTCACTGAAATATTAAGCCCCTTAGGTTCAGAAATTATGCCTTCTCCATTCTTTGTAAATCCCCACGGTATCTTGTTCAATGCTCTTTATGTTGTAGATAATCAATAAAACATGTTCTATGTGATGCTGATTATCCCTTTCCAAATAGAGGGCTCTAGGCATGAGCCAGAAGAACAAGACTCAAATACACCACGAGACACATCGCAACACATATTCGTCCACGTGTTAAATACCTGCGGCGGGGGGCATCTGGGGCTTGGTCAAGAACATGCCCTCTAGACTCACGGTGCCTACCATAAACCCAGCCTTGAACTCCTTCAGCAACCACAGAGGAGGATGTAAACCATCAATGCCTCCAGTTCTTATCTATAAAATGGGCAGAGTACAGGATGTAACGTATGGACATCAGCGGGTATGCGACTGTAAGTGTGTGGGAATATACATGTGTGTGTGAATACAGACCTCTAATTATATAGTATATATAAATATACATAGATATAAACATATATAAATATGTACATAAACATGTAAATTTAGAACAAGAAGTATCCTCCCAAGAAATGCTAACTAATTAGAATTACTTTCTGAGGTTCTAGTAAATGCTTCCACCGCAGAACCCACTCTGATAAATATAAAGAGACGCCAATCCAATTCTCATCTGAACCCAGTCTACATCCCAGCTGATAACATAAAGCCTGTTTTGAAATTGCTACAATTAAGCACGAGTGCGGCCCATTTCCTCCTTCTGTGGGGACCATGGCCTCGCGCAGGATGGAATTTGGGATGGAGTGTCTAAGAGATGCATTTAAAATTTTAGGTATGTTGAGAGAGCTGGGTTCTTCAAGACAGTAACGGAGGAGTTAAGCTTTGAACTTCAAGAATGTGAATACAAGCTCACCAAGATTTATGGAGAGTGGAAAAGATAATACCAGAAGGAACACTCACATTATGTCATAGTTACTTCCTAAATGTTTACATTCATTGCTAGACTATGAGCAATCTAAGGGCAAAGACCAGAGATGATTAATACTCACGCTTGGAAAATAGAAGGTCTCAGCAGAGGTTATTAAATTAAAGGGAAGAGAAAAGATGCAGAAGGAAGTCAGAAAGACAGGAAAGGCAGAGAAGAACTGGCAAGGTCAGGTTCCCCGATGTTCTCCTTAGCTCATCTGCTGTGGGTAAACCTCTGTGCCCACCCCCAGCTCCAGTCATGTTTCTGACATAAACTTCCTTTGGGTCCCCTGGTCTAGCCCCTGCGGTTTCTACCCATAGGAATTTTATCTTGAAAACAGGGAGTCTTGGTTCCCTCTTTGACACAGCAGTAGAACGTGGTAGAGTCTTTGGCACTTTACCAGTTTCGGCCAATTTCAATGAAAACTAACTTAAAAAAAAATAGCATTCTGATGCAGTGTTGAGACTAAATTTGTTTGCACGTCTGCAAGCAAAGTAACGACTCCCGGGTGCCAGGCCCTCTTGCCATACTATAGAAAGGCTATGTCGCAGCAATAAACGATGAGCAGACATAATCTCAATCACTGAAAGGCAATATTTAAGATAGAGAGGACTTTGAATGCGTTCTCCTGCAAAGGAAAACTATCAGTTTGAGTAAAAGAAGAGTTGCATAGTTATTAATAACCCAGTTTGACGTGGAGTTGGAACCTCAGATGTGGTGGGTCTGCAGACAGATGGCTGAGCACTTGGACCCTCTGAGGTTAGTGTGCACAAGAAGGGTGTGCTCCCGAGGGAGAGACAATGGCAAAAACCATCTCGGGCGATAATGAGAAGGATGTCTCTGCGGGTCTTCAATAAGTAGCTTTGAAACCGCTGTTCACAGCCTCCCCTAAGGAGCTGTGTGCTGTCCAAAATGGAGAGTGTCTTTAGAACGTATCCCAAGACACCATCCATGACCCAAGGACCACTTCGATGTTACATGACCCCAGCAGGTTGAAAAAAGAGGGCAGGAGATGCCTACTTTATCTCCTAGGGAAGGCTGCTCCATCTTTTATGGAAGAGCCTGTATTTTGGAAATTACTACGTTTGTGTGATGTTTTCTCTGACTGTTCACATTCTCCTCTCCTGGGTTTCTGATCGCACAGTCGCCTGAAATGACAAGGTGACAGGCTTATAAGCTGTAGAGCTCCAGGTTATGAAACAATCCTTTCTCCACACATCTTCCTTCCTGAGCATGACTCTTGCACAAGCTCCCAGGAGAGGCAGGATTTGTCTTCGGTCTTGAGCACCACATCCCCCCAACCCATTCTCCCGAAATATCTGCTCTGCATCCCTCCAGTGGGAGTATTTGTATGTGAAAACAGAGTCTTCCCCAGAAATGGAGGCACTACAGAGAGGTTTCCTGCTTGGGGATCAGAACGTAATTGAGACGACCTTCCAGCTCTAGGACATGACCAGGGCTTCTGAGACAGGGAATATGGGCAAGAGGCTTCCCTTAAAAGCCTTTCCCGCACATTTGCATGGGAAGGGGGAAAAGGCTGTAAAATAAAGGATAAGAGTCAGAAAGGCAAGAATAAGAAGTTCAAAGTTGAGAGACAGAACCAGGGTCAAGTCCGGAATACATGATGGGACTCCAAGGCATCTCCTTGCAAATCTACCTCCAAAGCCTCATGAATATTATCACAAGGCAAAATTCACTAAAAGGAAAAGTATTTTGCCAAGAAAGGCAGTAAATAGCATTCAACGATAACTGCTCTTGAGGCCTTAAAATGTCTTAAGTAAAAATGATAGGAAGAGTGTAAGCCACTACATTGCTGTTTTGGGGGGGTTTTTTTGACAGAGAATTCTCACGCTCCACCCACCATACTGAGACCTAGTCAGTCTCACACCCATCCCCCAGCTCTGGTAAAAATCCCTACCTACACATGCAGGCTTTAAAAAGGAAATCTGGATAGAAAAATGTTTAAAACCCTTCCCTCTACCCAGACTCCATGATCCCCACTCCTACCCAGATGCCCTTCAATGGATGCCCTTCAAGGGTTCTATGAATGTGAACAGATAAATCTCATCTTTGTTTTTGCTGAATGTGAACTGAAATGTGGTATTTTCTTCTTCAATTACAAAGGTTAAGTGCAACACACACAGACACACACACACACTCAGTATCAGAAATTCCTGCAATTTTCCCCCAATAAAAATCACATATATTTCCCTATCAAATTAATGCTATTGCAGACACCAGACAATACTACATAAACTCACTGCCATTTTGAAATTGTGTCATTAATGAGGCTCTTAACCAGATCTGAATATGTAATAAACAGGAAAGAAGTACATACGTTATTATGGCACATTTAAAAAAATATCTTGATAACTCTTCCATTAAAACTGGTTTCCTTTTAAGCTTATTTATCTTAGGACTTAAAAGTGTTGTTCTTATTTTTATTTTTTTAAAGATTTTATTTACTTATTTATTTGACAGAGAGGGCACAAGCAGGTGGAGTGTCAGGCAGGGGGAGTGGGAGAGGGAGAAGCAGGCTCCCTGCTGAGCAGAGAGCGCAATGCGGTACTCAATCCCAGGACCCTGGGATCATGACCCAAGCCGAAGGCAGATGCTTAACTGACTGAGCCAACCAGGTGCCCCTAAAAGTGTTATTTTTAGAAAAAGTCTATTTTTCACCGAGCTGACAAAGGGATCTCACTCTCACTCACACACACACACACACACACACACACACACACACACACACGTACCCCAAGCATTGATGGTTAAGAACCCTTGACTAATGGCCAAACTATTGACACAACCTGCCTCAGGGTGGTGAGGAGATAGTCAGCTATCATGACCTTGTGGATACAACAAGGTTACAGCACAGCTCTCCGTTGGTGGAGAAGGTGGCTGTGGTTGGATGAATGAAGACCATCTACTCAACTCTTTTATACAGGCGTTTCTGGCTCTTCTTCCCTCCCTTGGGAAGACCTGCCCTTTGCATCAGTCCACCATGAAAATAAATGACCCTTCCCTCCACCTGCAGGTCTCGCTCGGCTCTGGTCATATCCACCCAGGTGAAGGACGTCTTCCTGGTCACCTCTCCCTGGACACCTTTGGTGGAACCTGAGATCATGTCATCTTGGCATCCCTAAAGGCCAAAGCTGTGCCCACAAGAAGTAGCTAATAGCAACATTGGAGCTTCTCTCATCCAGGAACTGAAACACTTGTGTGTGCCCTTTGCATAGGTGTGGGGGGTTGGGGGGGCAGGATCACCTGCAAGACCAGGGCACCTCTAACCTCCGGAGAGACTCCAGCAACCACATGGTCTTTCTCTCTGAACAAAGCCCCTTAAATTTCACACCTACAACTTGAAAATAAAGGAATGTTAAATTGGATGCTGTGTGCTCAAGGGGAGTCTCTTCTATGAAGCCATGAGAAAGAATGCCAGCGATAAACAGAATTGATAGGGGCGTGCATCACCCTGATGCTTCTCAAACCCCGCCCTCCAACCCCCATGCTCCATTTCTCAGAGAAAAGACCAGGAAAGGCTCAATATTATATAAGCTCCAGAGTACTTCATAACAAATGGCAAAATCCTGAAACTCTAAAAGGGTAGGTCTCTCTCTTGCCAGTATGGGCATCATTTTTGATCCCTTTTGAATCTCAAAACTCCTTGTGTTTCTTAAATATACGTATGGGACGATTTCTTTCTCCCAGTCCCCTCCTTCTCTATACAGAAGGATATAAAAAGGTTGGTCCTTTTTTTTTTTCCCTAAGGTAATCAGATGTCACAGATTTTCTGCAATTAATGCTTTCCTTGGCTATTTTCAGACCTCCTATTAAGAGCTATTCTCTTACCGAAGCCTATTCCTCCGAACCCAATTAAACCCAATTAAATCCTCTGCCATGATTGTTCTATTTCCCCCATGTTTAATTATCTCTTAACAAGAATGTTTCTGCGTGTTTTCAATTGGCCACCCCAGACAGTGTCACTGAGAGTATGTGGTACACACATCAGTGAAATCTGGATGTGAAATTATCACCTGGCAAACTCCCCCGAGTGGAAATGTACCAACTGGGAAGGTTCCATTTTAAGAGTTCCTACTGCAACTTCAAATATGAGAGCACCGTCAGCTGATCGCATCAAAAAGGACTTAAAACAACTAATATAAAACAATTTGCCTCTATGAAGTATGTCCTTTGAATTAACTAGGTCACTAGGAAAATGTGTTGAATTTATGCAGCCCAGATAACTGGCTTCAATATGTATTAACAAATAAGCTTCAGTTTTATATGTGTGTGTGTATAGGTGTGTACACATTGTTGTGTATGTGAGAGACAGTAGCTTCTTCCCTAAGATTTTCACAGACTAGATTAAAATTACAAGACCCACCCCCAATCAGGACATTTTGGGTGTTCAATTTTATCTCACAGATTAAAAGCTTATAGAAATACACAAAGGAATATTTTTTAAAAATTCATCAGCTGTAAGGATATTCTAAAAGAGCAAGATTAGGAAGCCAAAACTCATAAAAAGCAAAGGAAAATCGGAAGAGGCAGGGTAGAGACATAGCTCCCCATCAGAAACACTCCGATTTCTCGGATCACGGAAGGGACCTCAAAGGAGGAGAGACCACAGGCATCTCCAGCAGAGAGGGAGAACAAATGAGTCAGTTCTCCAAAAATCAATACTTGGACAAAGAGACTCAAGATGAAGATTGTGTCATGGTGCCAACTCTAAATGTCAGCACTGCATGGTTTTAATGAGTTAGCTTCTCCGAGGATAAAAGGGACTCAAACATAAATGTTTGTGAAAGCCAGCGGCATCTCGTTGGAGAACATGCAGACCTACAACCTGTCTAATATTGATCAGGTGGAAGGTGCATTGAAGAAAGGTAGACGAGGCTCGCTGCAAAAGGTAGGGAAAGCGGTCTATGGATCATCGCCAGTGCTCGTGCGTAGGAACTCAGTCCTCTGCATTGTAGCAGCTTGGGAAAGGGCAGGTTATAATGAAAGAAAATTTTGCTTCAATACAAGCATCCTTGACCACTGAACAAATTTCTGGCACTGGTAATGATGTCCCTGGCCCTTGACTGAAAGGACCTCATGGAATGAGACCAGCGGATGCACGGAGCTCCTGTGCGGGGCCACTTGGAATGAGCGCCAGGGAAATGCAAGCAGAGAAAATTATATTTAATTCAACCTCATGTGCAGTCACAGAAACAGGAGAAACTGGAACAATTACATTGGAACAGCGCCACGGACCATGCACAATGGGCTTCCCGTAGGATAGGCAAAGCACTCCAAAACAAGAACATTCTGTGACTTCAGTTAAGGGGGGGAGAAAAAAAGTAAAACAACCAGAAAATAGAAAGCTTTTGGGAGAAAACATTAGGTCATTTTTAAGTGATTACAGGCTTTCTCTAAAGAACACATCACAGAATAGAGGGGACAAAATAAACGACTGAGTGATGAAATTTGCTCAATAGGCATCCTCGACTTATTTTTTTAACCCAAAGCACTGTGTCTAGATGAAGGGAACAGTGGATGGGATTTTAAATCAAAGCAATGACCTGTGCTACTCTAGACCCATGGTTCTCACATTTGACCGTGTGCTAGAATCCTTGGGGGACTCCTAAAAATCTCACTGCACAGGTGGCACCCAGGACCCAGCCAGCCAGCATCTCTGGGGGACTAAGGCATAGGTATCAGGTATGTTTGAAATTCTCCAGGTTATGCTAAGAGTCAGCCAAATTTGCAAAATGGTGCTGCTTCTGATGGGGCTCTGCACATATGCCAGGCAACTGGGGCCTTATTTTATTTTCTTCTTTTTGAAAAACTGTGTCTCAACAAAGACTCGCATGAAGTCCTAAAACCCAAACTATGAGCATCATTTAAACAGCCTCAGTAACACCAACTAGCAAATCCCTACCCCAACACACACCAGCCCCATGGCCATGCCATGACCACGCCTGCTCAGGAGATATATTATATATTATTTCTGGATGCTATCTAAAATTTTTCTACAGGCAACCACCACCCTGTTTGCATCCTCCCTCCGCACATCCCAGCAGAGTGACAACACTATTCTGGGGTATACCACTCTTCAATATTAACATTATTGTGACCAGGAGATTCATGGTCACTCATGAACTGAGCTTTGTACTCTATAAAATCTCCTTCCCTGAATAACCTGTTCTATCTGGAGACAGTAACAGCCTCAGGTTTTCATTTTCATGTTTTCATTTTCATGTTGAACAGTAGACAAGTTCAATTTTTCTAAATGCTCCCACAGAACTATAGCTCATTTCAAGTACTCTTTGCACAGGGTCAAATGCCTATTTCCTTTTATTTTTTTCCTCCAGGTCTGTCTCTCTAGGAGCCTTTTTGTCCCAATGTGCTCCTAGCACTCATCTCAGACCCAATTCCTTCCACCATCTTCCACTGAGTCCATTTTGGTTTCTTGGAAACCAAGTCTTTCCATTTTATTTACTCTGCTATTGGAAGGAAGACATTTGAAGGAAGACACAGCTTTCTGAGAAAGAGTGCATGAAAGGTAAATCTTTCAAAACCTGCATGAGTAAAAATTTCTTTAGTTTGACTTCACATTGACAGTTTGGTTCAGGATAGAGTTCTATCTTGTCAAAATTTGCTTTTCTTACAACTGCGAAAGTGTTTCTCTGTCTCCAAACTTTCGGTAAAGACTTGGAAGGGTCCCATGGCCTTCTAACTCTTGATTATTTATGGGTTGTTGTCTTTTTTTATATGCTCCTCCAACCGCTCTGAGGATCCCAACCTCTCAGTATCTCCCCAATGTAGCTACTATTCTGAAATCCCAGGACAGTGTGCTTGGGAGTAAGGTTCATTCCAGTCACGTGTTGGGCATCCAGTGTGCCACAAAATCTGGAAGCTCAGGTCTTTTGATGCCAAAGGAAAAATTAAATTATTTAGAAGTCATATCTATCTCTTTCCAGAATCACTGCATGTATGATAAATTCCTGGATTGAGTTTTAATTTTTTCATTTTTTTCCTATCACTCTCTCATTAGCTTTTACCAACAGGAAATATCCTCATATTTATTTTCCCATCCAAGCTTTAAAAGCATGTTTATTATGTTACTTTTTCATAGGATCTGCATTTCTTTTTTGTTTGTTTGTTTTAAGGATCAATATTTTGCCTTATCCCCCACAAGCTATAGATTAGAGATTTTTTGTGTGTTTTCTATTTGATGCTTTGTGTGCTTCATCCAGATAACTCTTTTCGATTGGCTATCTTTAAACTCTCTTACTACAGGTTTCACTGTAATATGTAGGATTAAGACTATCTTTTTTCATTTGAGAATAAGCTCTATGTGGGGGTTTTCAGCAGGTGGAACTTTGTACAATGAAAAAGCAATTTACTCAAATGGTCTTCAAATGCCATTTATGGGATTCTTTTCAGAAGAAACTGCCTGTTCAGCTTCCCCATAAAAAAGAATCCTCCAATATCAGTTTGTGCAAGTCCAGTGGCTTTCACCCTGGTGGGAGGAGAGGGTGAGAGAAAAGGCTGACTGGCCACTGGCAAGCAAACTCTATCTAATTCCCTAGTTTTCGGTCTAAGCGCTCAGTGCTCACTTCACTAAATCTTCAAGTGCCTGGTGCTTCTTGTCTGGGTTGAATTCCTCCCGCATAAATTTCTTCAGTTTCCTGAGGAGTGGGGTGAAGGACACTACTTTGCCACACAGGATGGAAATGTGTGGTCTCACAGAACTTCAATTGAGCACAAGGTTTTGGAAGAGGTAGCAAGATTTTTTTTTTTTTTTTAAAGATTTTATTTATTTATTTGAGAGAGAGGATGAGATAGAGAGAGAGAGAGCATGAGACGGGGGAGGGTCAGAGAGAGAAGCAGACCCCCCCGCTGAGCAGGGAGCCCGATGCGGGACTCGATCCTGGGACTCCAGGATCATGACCTGAGCCGAAGGCAGTCGCTTAACCAACTGAGCCACCCAGGCGCCCCGAGGTAGCAAGATTGATGCATGTGTTCAATCCAGCCTGGATAAAGGGAAACCTGGAATTCTCCACCACCATGGAAATGATTTATTTTTCTTACTCTGACAAAAATAGCCCCGCACATAATACAAGAACCTGCACTAAAAAATAAACTAGCAAGAGAAATGGTGGGGTAGCATAAGATCATGTACCATTATACCACCCGGAAGCATGGAGAATGCACTCTACGAGATGCAATCTCATTACATCAAAGTAAATGCTTTCCAAAGTCATTTAAGACCTAGCTTGATCCAATATATTTCGTGTATTATTTCATTCTTCTTACATAGCATGTCATCAAGTATTTCTTTTTGTTTTTCATTTTTATCTGGCACAGATGCATCTAATACGGTTAGATTAAAGCAATTTTTAGATTACTAAGAAATAGGGCTAAGAGTAAAAATTCATGTGGAAGAATAAGATGGCCCCAGGAGCGAGGGGGAGTGTCATGCATCAAATGCACGACAAAATATATTTGCCAACATTGAGCTCTAAACTTTCCTCAATTAATATTCTCACTTTCTTCCATCTACATCATCCAATCAGCTCAAGACTGTAAGCTGTGTCCTGTCCATCATATGTTGCCAAAAGTTCTCCTAATGGCCACTAGCATTTCCACTAAGGCTAGGGTCTCCCATCTAAACCCTAAGTAAGAACCTCATGTATACGTTTAGACACCCGAACATTTAGTGGAACGGACTGTTTGCAGGTCTCCCGACAAAGCTCTAAAGTCAATGGACATGGTAATATGCTACGTGGGAGTAAGCAGTCCCCAAAATCCAATGCGAGAAAAGAGTAGACATCGGCGCCGTGGTCACTGGCATTTTCCCCACACCACAATCACCTTGTTTGAGGTAGCAGCAAAACTGACGTTAACGCGGGGTGGGAGAACCGCCTATCCCTGCAACCAGTTACGCTGCTGACCCCCCTTCATTTCCGCAGGGTAAGAAGCACAAAGATGACTTTGAAAAGTATAGAAAAGAAACTATTAAACAGAGTTGCCTATCAAAGCAGAAGAGTGCGATACAGCTGTTTTGCAAAAAACGCCAGACCGCGCATTCATTCAGAATTACAGACATTCTCTGGCCCTTTAGTCTTTTATCCAAAATATATCAGCCGTCTATGACAATTTCCATATCCTTGAATTTGCAAATGAAAAGTCCATGGCTTATCTAAACAGTACTGTGGGATTAACTTTCCAATTTTAGGATTACATCTACAGAAAATTAAATCCCATACATTTTCCCTAGAGGAGAAGCTTACACAGGGAAAGGTTGCAAAGATGTGGAAAACATGTACATGTAGGGGAAGGAAAGCAGATGACAAGGAAGCAGATGTAATTTTCTGTAACATCAATGATTTATTACATTGGTCTCCTCCGTTAAGCTCACCGTGGTAGATGTCTGTTACTAAGACACACGTGATGATGGATGTGGATGTCAGTAAGCTCACGTTGCCTACTACACCATCCTCACCCAAAGAACGGAGGTCAGTGGGCTGGTCTGCCGAGAAATGGGCACTTCCATACGCCTCCTCTTACTTGCTTGTTTTCCATGCTAGAAATGCTACCCTAAAAATAGCTCTGATTAATCCCCTTGGCAAACAAACTGCCACTGTCTTTGGAAGAATGATTTTGCTGAGTGCATTCTCATTCCCAATGCACATAACCATTTCAGGAGTCAAGACAAGAAGTAGCTTCTTCCCTTTTATAGAACGTGACAAATAATGTATATTCCAGCAATCATCATGCTCCTTGGTGTTTACCCAAAGGGGTTGAATACTTACATCCATACAAACAACTACACGTGGATGTTTATAGTGGCTTTATTCACAATGGCCCAAACTCAGAAACAACCAAGATGTCCCTCCCTAGGTGAATGGATAAACTGGGGTCCATCCAGACAATTGGATAGCACTCAGGGCTAAAAGGAAGTGAGCAATCAAGCTATGTTTGAAAAGATGTGGACGAATCTTAAATGCACATTACTAAGTGAAAGAAGCCAACCTGAAAAGGCTCCATGGTCTATGATTTCAGCTCTAGGACATTCTGGAAAAGGCAAAACCATGGAGACAGTAAAAAGATCAGTGGTCGCCAGGGGTTGGGGCAGGGGGTGGGAGGGATGACTAGGCAGAGCACAGAGAAAATTTAGGGCAATAAACGTATTCTGTATGATGCTGTCATGCTGGATATAGGTCATTCTACATTTGTGCAAAACCACAGAATGTACACCACCAAGAGGGAGCCCTAATGTAAGCTGTGAAGTTTGGGGGATAATGACGTGTCAATGTAGGTTCTTCCTTGGTAATAAAATATATATATATAAAGTTGACACCTGTCTAAGGAGAGAGAGGTGGTACCAAGTATTCACACCTTTTTGGGTTTTTTTTTTCTTCTAAATCCTGTGTTCTTAACCACTGGGATATAAAGTCTTTCCAATGTGATGGCATTCTACACAGTAGAGCCGAAACGATTCAATAATATAACCCCTCAGTGTTAACTGAGCTTTAAATTTTCTGGTGTCTCTTAGCACTCTCACGTTAAAGGATATTTGGCAGCGTTAATATAAAGAGGTTGCTGACTTCAAATCAATCCCTCTGTAATTTAACTGAGTTCTTAAAATACATCAGCAAAATTGAATATTTAAAATAAAAGCCACAGTCTGCAAAACAAAAAGGATTACTGAGAAAGTTTCCATTCATGTTGCAGAAATATTATTTACAAGTTTATGGAAGCAATTAACGCGTGTCTGAAGCCACGATCAAAGTGCTTGCAAAGGACAGAGGAGGGGCACGCATTCCCTCCATATCCTGTCTGGGGAATCATTAGACACCTTTTTCTTCTGACAATTCATGGAAAATTTCTAAGTCTTCTTGGGGAGAAAAGAGCACCCACTAAGTTCAGATTTTGAAGAAGGTGGTGCTTGCTATTTCCACATACACACAAAAATCTAGGACTCCAAAATTGCTCAGATTGGCTTAATATTCTGGGTCTATTTCACTGTCTATGTTAATTTCACTCTGCTTCCCCCTCCCCCTTATTTCTAACCCATTGCCTTGTACCTGCTCCTTCACATTGAAGGTCAAAAGGCAGCTCCTGAGAGATTTTGGATTCACAAGGATCTCAGGTAAGTATGTGCCCTACCCCCTGCCCAGAGCAAACCCTGACAGTGGCCTCCTGGCTTCACGCCGTGGTCATCCTCTCCCATGCCTCTACCACATAGCCACCCTATGACCTTGGTGAAGACATCTAACCTTCAGTGTTGAGTTTCCTCAGCTCTAAAGTAAAGATCGTAATTGTGTGGTAGGTGGAATGATGGCCCCCCAAAGATGCCCCCATGTTAACCCCCAGAACCTCTGAATATGTTATGTTCTGTGGAAAACAGGCATATAGGTTGCAGATAGAATTACGGGTGCTAATCGGTTGACCTGGAGATGGGGAGATGATCCTGGATCCCCCCAGGTGGGCCCAAAGGAAGGATGAGGATCGTTAGAAAAGAACGAGGGACACAGAAGAGAGCGAACCAGAGAGATCATAGTATGAGAAGGACTGAAGCCAGGGGCTTTGGAGCCAGAGGAAGGGGGCAATGAGCCAAGGAATGGGGCAGCCTCTGGGAGCTCTGGCAAAGAAACAGATTCTCCCCTAGAGCCTGGGAAGAAATGCAGCCCTGCTGCCATGTTGATTCTAGATCCGTAAGACTCATTGTGGACTTCGGAACTCCAGAAGTGTAACATCATAAATGTGTGTTGTCTTAAGCCACTGAGTTTGTAGTAATTTGTTGCAGCCGCCATAGGAAACCAATATGAATGGTAAGTACTGGATACAGCGGTTGAGATGATTGAGTCAGTATATAAAAAGCACTTGGAACAGATCCTAGCACAGATGAAAAGCTATCTGATTGTCAGCCTATGTTATGGTTGATAGCCCAAAGAGATAACGCTGGGTTCAGGAGGTAGAATGCTAGGGTGGTACGGTGAAAAAAGAAATAACGGTATTTGGGGGCACATGATTCCCCTTATATTGTGCACGTAAATAACATCCTATTCCATCTATCATTGTTTTGATTCCACAAGCATCATAAAATATCTTGGTATGTGTCTATTTGCTGTATAGGATGGTCTAGACTGACTTATAATTCTAGCCAGTTGCCACATAACAGATTACTCATGCAGAATCATGTCCTTTGAACATGAAAAACTGCTTAGAGGTAGAAGAACCTCTGGACATTTTTAAAGAACACCAGGAGGCATCTACAAAGTTGACACATCCGACGTTTAGAAAGTGGGACGATGATGGAGGCCGACAGATTTCAGATGGTGCTATGAACCTGGCCTGCTCGTAGCGCTCTCCCTCTGTGTTCTCGAATATTACTATGGCTTCTATAACCACCAGACATAAAAGGCGGTCTACATGACATACTGGAGCACAATCAGATGTGATCATGTTCACCCACTAACTTCCGATAACTGAGGAAATCACACAATTCATCTACTGATTTTGTCACTCTGTAGTTCTAGGAAGGCACCATCTCCTTTGATCCTCGTGGACCCAATGGACAAGACAGTCACTGAACAAGAGCCCACAGTGATTTTTCCGGCAACCAATTCACTTCCTTAGAGCTCACTTTCTACCCAATGGACACGATATCTCTGCTTAACCTGTTCCACAATCAAATAGGACCATGTATATGAAAGGAAGGTTGAAAACCACAGAGCAAACAAATGCATCCATAATTATTGTAGCGGGCACGGACTATTTCATTGTATTTAAAATCAGATATTGCAATGTGCTGACAGTCACTATCATCACCAGCGTGCACATCATTCAAGATCATGTGCAATGAGCCTGAGAAACACATCTCCCTCACTGACTTATCCTAAAAAGGAGTAAAATATAGAAATGCTAAGCATATATTGATCTTGTCACTCGTGTGAGTGTGCTGACACAGTTTACATAACTCAGGTAAAACCGAGGAAAGCTAAATTCCATGGTACTGGCAAAGAGACAACATCAAGTCAAGCTTTTGAAGGTCAGAGCCAAGAAAGCTCCCAGATCTTAAGACCTAAAAAAACACCAAACCTCTGAGAATGGCATGGTAAGGAAAATCAGGCATATTTTGATGACAAAAAGCTATAAAACATTAATATACTCAAGCGAAGGGGATAAAGCCTCCGGTAATGTCATCCCAGCAATACGATCATACCATCCTAAATGTAAACCATTTTCCGTGAGTGTCAAGGGCTTTGAAAAGTCATTTAAAAAAAGAGTAGGCTAAACTTTAGAGTCCTGCTATTTATGTGATTTTTATGGCATTGCTAAGAGAGAGAAACCCTGATGTTGGAATTTCCCAGGGTGCATGTGGGGTACCATGGTCTGGCCACTAGATGGGTGCTCACTGACTCTGATGCCCTCATCAGCTCAGTATTGGGTTCACACCATCCTCCTCAGCTCAGTGCTCGGTTCACGTGCTCCTCATCTGCTCAGTGTTGGGTTCACACCCTCCTCATCTGCTCAGTGTTGGGCTCACACCAACCTCATCTGCTCAGTGTTGGGCTCACACCAACCTCATCTGCTCAGTGTTGGGCTCACACCAACCTTATCTGCTCAGTGTTGGGTTCACACCACCCTCATCCGCTCAGTGTTGGGCTCACACCATCCTCCTCTGCTCAGTGTTGGGCTCACACCATCCTCCTCTGCTCAGTGCTCGGTTAACATGCTCCTCATCTGCTCAGTGTTGGGTTCACACCCTCATCTGCTCAGAGGGCTCTCACTAACCTCAGCTTTCTCTTTACTGACTACTTGCCACCCGAAACCCAACCTCTCAGGTCAAGCGGGTGGAGAGAGCAGGTGCTTCTCTCTCAGGACCAAAAGGCAAGTGCAAATCACAAGGACACCATCAAAGTTCCAGTTGAAGCCAAGTGCAAAAACAAGATGGAGAAGGAGGTGGCTTCTTCTCAGCTTACAAGGCTGTGACGTGGGGTCCCTTTCTGACTTCCTAAGGACATCTCCTTATGACTCCCTGCCATTTACTAGTTATCACGCTGAAGTCAAGTGACCACCTTTTCAGAGCTTATGAGACATGATTAAAATAGATTAATGTCCTGTCACTGAGATCCCTTTGAGTTTTTAGTAAATTCACCTCATTTTGTGCTTGAAAAATGGATGTGTAGCTTTCGGAACTGGGTTCAATTTGAAAAGACTTGAACACAAGAAACCTACAAAGAACAAAAGTGCTAAGTACATAAGCACATGAGCAAGCGTTACACTAAACCTAATGAAAGGCTCCCAATGGAACGCTGGATATGTCCGTTTATTGTAGATAATGAATGCTGAATGCATTTGTTTACTGTTTATAAACAGAAAGTAGCAGCAGAGACTGTGTTAAGAAAAAAATCTTTGACTATGATTTTCCTCAAAAAAATAATAGGAGAGAGATCAGAGTTGCTGTAAACTCCAGGTAAGTGGTTCTCTACATGACCTTCACAAGGTCTAAACTGCTGACAGCAATTTCTTTTTTTTTTTTTGCAATCTTCACTTTGATTTTTTGATGTGATTTTGAAAGCATTATTCTTTAGGATCTCCCCTGGAGCAGAGCCATATGCAATGGCACAAGGTTATCGGTTCATTTCCACTACTGGGGCCTATATTTTTCTTTAAGTCAAGTGAAGGTAAAGCATTCCTGGGGAAAACACTATCACATTAGAAGGCACCAATATTTTGCCTGTCTCCCTCTAAGCGACAGTGATAAGTCTTTGTGCTTTGGGGAGAACTTCATTCTCATCTTCCTTGGTACATCCACAGCTCTCCGGAACATTAGGATGGGGTATGGTCATTTGGAACCTTGGCCCTCTTTTGACAACTCTGCATGCATGTTAATAAATTCTAGCAGATGATAACAAAGAACCCTCAAGTTTAATACCTTCTTTAATAATCCATTACAATATACCTCACACAGAGATGCACATGCTATGGAATGAACATGAATACACTTAGAAGAGATGGACAAAGTCATGACGCTATCACCAAGGATTGACTTCATTGCTCTTGTGTTATTAATTCAATAAATTCAATAATTAAATATTAGTTCAATTAATTCAATAAATCACTTTGGACCACGTGGGGTTACTATGTCAGAGGGGGTGGTGGTTACCATAATACAAAATATGTCCTATACTTGAGGGATTTTTCAGGCTCATCGGGAAGTCAGACATTTAAGTAAATGGGCAGGAGAATGCCGAAAACGAAGGTGCCCTCTTCAATAAGTGATTATCATGGAGGAGAAAGGCTTCCCTGGGAAATGACATTCAGGTGACCTCATGACATAAGATGGAACGGGGTTTTTTTCAGGAACTCAGATCCAGGAAGAAAGGTCAGCTAAGGGAGGGGAAGAAAGCAATACCTGAAGACACATGAGGGTCTGAGTCAACACCACTGATTCTGGAAGGTTCTAAATAGTTTGAGCTGCCCAGGACAGAGCATGTGGAGGGATGTGAGAAATGGGATGCAATAGGGAGCCTGGGGCCAAGTCACCAGAGGCCATTGCAGCAGCCCCCAGTCTTTGTTCATACAAGGGGAGGGGTCCTCCAGACACACCCACTCTCAAGTACAGAGGGTGGGATTCCAGAAGGAGACAGAGCAAAGAAGGAAGGAACATGCTAAGCGCATATGCTTGTGAGCGAGAGCTAAACTAAACCTTAATGAACGAGAAGTGAGGAGGGCTCTTATGGAGAGTCTGAGAAGCAGCCTCGGGAAGGAGGAGGAGAAACAAGAGCTTGTCAGGCATGATAAGAGCATCCCAAGGAAGGGGACGGATGTCCTAGAGGTCACTGACGAGGACAGTTGAGATGCATCTACAGACACTCCCAAGGTCATGGACAAGATCGTGGCCGCCTACATGTGGTAAGCTGAATAATGCACCCCCCCCCCAAAGTCATGCACTTCCAAATCCCCAGAATCCCTGATCCTGGAGCAACAGGGCACTGACCCCTGTGCAACTGGAAATCCACATCTAACTTCTGACTCCCCCAAAATGTACCTACTTGCAGCTGACTGTTGAGTGCAAGTCTTACTAAAAACATAAAGTCAATTAACACATATGTTGTATGTTCTACGTATTCTGTACTGTATTCATACAACAAAGTAAGCTAGAGAAAAGAAAACGTTCTTAAGAAAATCACAAGGAAGAGAAAATACATTTACAAGACTGTATTGATAAAAAGGAATTCAGGGCATCTGGGTGGGTCAGTCGGTTAAGCATCTGCCTTCAGTTCAGGTCATGATCTCGGGGTCCTGGGATCAAGCCCTGCGTCAGACTCTGCTCAGTGGAGAGTCTGCTTCTCCCTCTCCCTCTGCCTCCCACTCTCCCTGCTTGTGCTCTTTCTCTCTCTGCCCAATAAATAAATAAAATCTTAAAAAAGAAATTCTATGTATCAGTGGACCCAGGCATTTCAGACCCATATTTTTCAAGAGTCAACGTTATATAACCTTCCACAGCAAAGGACTTTACGAGGACTATGCGGATGTGATTAAATGTAGGGTCTTGAGATAGGGAATGGTGCTGGATGATCCGGGTGAGCCCAGAGGAATGACAAGGTCCTGAATAGAAGAAGGCAGCAGGGAGTCAGAGAAGGAGATAGAACTGGATGTGACCAGATGTGACCAGTGAAGCAGAGGGGTGAAAAGTGATCTGGGACCCCAAGCTAAGGATTCCTGGCAGCCCCCTGATGTGCAAAAACACAAGGAAATGCGTTCTCTCCTAGAGCTTGCAAAAGGCATCAGCCCGGGGGGAACACTCGGGTATTTACCCCCAATAACTGACATCCAGAGCTGTATTTATTCAGGTGTGCTGTGCAGACCATTAAGGTTGTGATCATCAGTTAAAGCTGCCATGAGAAATTCATACCTGGCAGAAAGAATAGCAACGGAGGAAGGTAACTGTCACTAAGCGTTTCTTAAGAAATACAGAGCAGGTACAGAGCAGCAGGATTGTGCCTTTTGGACGTGCAAGATTGCCAGTGCATTTCCAAATACAGGGCATATTAAGAAACCTAGATGAAAGATCCTCAAGCGTCTAGCGGTGAGGACGCGGACGCCATGACACCTGGTGTTTGCTTTCTCAGCCCCAAACGGTCAAATCACTTGGTAAGTTCTTTTGAAAGCAGTTTAGCCATTTCCATACAAAAAAAAAAAAAGAATTGCTCCAATGACTCTTTAATATAGAAGATCCACTCATGGATCTTTACTACACAAAAACAAGATGGCAGCACTGTTGAACATGACTTCAGATGTTCTCATGCACTGTAGATGAAACTGATTTAAACGGACTTCCTCCTTAAATCTGTTCTAATTCTGGTCAGATATTCTGGAATCCCAACTCAGTAATATCTTACTCCTTTTAAAAAATGTAAGCGATGGCCGATGTCACATCATCTCCAAGACTGGTTCTAGGACTTAACCACAGAAATTGAAATGCTTTTTAAATACCTGACAACCCGTTGATGGTAAAACGGGTTCGGCACCGTGAGACATTTACACAGTAATCTGATGTTTCCGAGCAGAAAATGATAAATGACAGTTATTCACTGTCAGCTGTAGTTGCCCTCATTCATTAATTTTTGAGCAAGTATTTGGTTTAAATATTTTAAACATGCAACTTATGATATCATATCAAAAGAATTAAATTAGGGGCTCGTGGGTGGTATAGTTGGTGGAGTGTCCCACTCTTGGTTTCGGCTCAGCTCATGATCTCAAGGCCGTGACATGGAGCCCCACGTCAGGATCCACGCTCCGCGGGGAGTCCCCTTGAGATCCTCTCCCTCTGCCCCTCCCCCCTGCTCTCTCTGTCACTCTAAAATGAATAAATCTTTAAAAAGAATTAAATTAGTCGAGACTTCTAATGAAGTCATGATTATAAAAGGCTTTTACATGTAAATCCTACAAGTGACAGACCACAGGAACACCTATTCCAAAACACTAACTCTGTGGGCAGCCCACTTCCCATTGTAAACTTCACCTTCGTTATCAATCGGTAACTTTGGAAAGGTAAGAAATTCATGGGGACACCTATCTTGGACACAGAGTGCTCTTCATTTATCCTACCCCCTCTGCTTATCACCTTGCCAGATTTTATTTGTTAACCTTCTTCCCAGAACAGCATAATTTGAACAAGCCAATCAATTACCATTAAAAGCCCAAGCGAAAGACCAAGTGTTCCCCAAGGAAGGCTTGAATTTTCTAAGTAATTGGAGAAGAAAATACAGCAGCTAAAATACTAGTCCATTTAGAAGACTTAATTACAGATAAGTCAATGCTAAATAATTTATATTCTTCTGTGCATATATATGAGACTAGAACAAATACCAGGGGCAGGGAGAAACAACCTTCTAGAGTCTACACTGCATTGCTTCCAAGTGCCTATCACCTATAGACAAACACCGTAAGACACCGTATTTCTTTTCTTCTTATTCCATGTTTGCAAAAATTGAAGGAAGAAAATAATACTTATTCGTCTCTGGGTAAAAATAAGATGCTTGGTTTTTCTGAATGTGATATTGGGATTTATAATAAGAAAAATTTATTTGATCTTCACCTTTCTAGCACAGAGCTCCTAAAACCCTTGGAATTTACTAAGTGGTAAGAGCAATGAAGGTGCTTTTGGTTAGGTTATGAGGTGATTTTTGGAAAGCATCTAGGAATGGGTGCTGGTTGCTAATGGAGACATCTGTGTGATTGATTAGAGGGCTGGAACTTTCTGTCCTACCTCTGACTTACCTACCTCTGACCCCCGCGAGGGCTGGAGGTTGGATCTGTCACCAGCGCCCAATGATTTAATCAATCCTGTCTGTGTAATGAAGAAGCCTCCATAAAAACCCAAAAGGATGGGGTTCAGAGAGCTTGCAGGTTGGTGAACATGGAGAGGTTTGGGGAGAGAGGCAGACGTGGAGAGACCGTGGACGATGCTCCATGCCCATTGTCCACACCTTACTCGGGGCCGTTCCTGATTTACAGCCTTTAATAATAAGCCTATAATCTAGTGAGTGACATGTTTCTTTTTACGTTCTGTGAACCAGCTGCTTTAGCAGATTAATGAAACCCACGGAGGGGACCGTTGGAACCTCTGATCGATACAGCTTGTGGGTCAGAAGCACAAGTACGAGCATGAACTTGCAGTTGGTGTCTGAAGTGTAAGGTGGGCATTCTTGTAGGACTGAGCCCTCACCCTGTGGGATCTGACACTGTCTGCACGTAGATAATGTTGGCATCACATTAAATTGCAGGACACCCAGTGGCTGTCAGAGACCTTCTTCACGGTGTGGGAAACCCTCCCCAGCACACATACCCTAATTGGTGGTCAGACCTCCCTTACTAAAACGTATTTTCTGCAATAATGTAATCATGGTAAGAAAGAACTGCAGAAGGATTTTCTGTATAATAGAAAAAAGGTGCATCCTCTTAGAGGCTGGTCAGCTCTGGACCAATTTGTAGGGAAACTTCAGGCGTGGAAGGACGCCTTCCCAGGGTCGGATGAAATTGGCATCTTGCAGGCTCATTCCCTTCCCTTCTCAGCTGAAGGGACAGGAGGAGATAAGAGGATTCGTCCACTGTCACTCTCCTATGTGGTCTACTTAGCCAGGACTAGACTTTGCCCCACTTCAAAACTACGGGGTTGAGCATGTTGACCCGCATTCACCCAACACTTCCTGAGAATCTCCTACATGCCATGCACTGGGCTCAGTACGGGGAAGAGTGAAAATGTTCTACTTCAATTTCCAACTGCATCTAAAGGACACTGTGAAGGTTCATGTGAGGGAACGGGGAACGGTGCTCCCCTCCAGCGTATTAACCACGTTCGTGTGGATTAGGTTACATTCTGCCTCACCAAAGTTTTGCCTTTCCCCATCAACCCCACCTCATGGTTAAATAAATTCATACTGAGGGACACCACAGAAACTCCTGTATCATCAATCGCTACAGAAGGGGAAAGAAGTAGGGGCATATAAGGGAACATTCTTAAGCAAAAGATCCTCCATCATCTACAAGTGAAATATATTTTGTTGATATTTACTATCACAGCACGGCAAGTATGACATCCAATAACCTGCCGGAGAAAAACAAAACAACCCCATTCCCTATGGATATTAATTACCCACTTCAAGGAAGCCTGCTGAGTCAGAATTATCTTGCTCTCAAATTCTCAAACACACCAAAAATGGAATCCATGAATCCCCTGGCTTTAACTTTATCAAATGCACTTTGCTGAAAAGTTTAGTGAAGCAGGATAAAAAGTCACAATAATTGCCTGCACTTAATCAAGTGTTCTTTTCTTCTAGATCACAAAACAAATGGACGGGGGCATGGCAACACCGGTCAATATGGCTCCCCACGGTCAACTGGCTTAATTGGGAGCCTGAGCCCCACCAGACACAGCAATCAGAATTATTGCTGCAACAGCTAAAGAGGATGCACGCTAAACGGTGTGTGTTAGCAGCCTCACACACGCTGTGTGGATGGTCGTCAAATCTCTCCCTGGTGCATGGAGATTTCACAGGTGATATTCCCGAGGGCTCCCAGACCCCACTCATGCATGCATCCCACGCTGCAGGTTACAAACACCTGCTCTGTGTCTAAAAGGGTGTAGAGGAGGCATTAATAGAATTCCCAATGTGAAAACATATACTATTGTATACATATATGTACATACATAATACATGCATACATGCTTGCACACACACATGTATCGTATGCACGTACATGTGTATATGCATGTATTATATAAGCACGCATAATTTATTTTATATTAATATTCATGACTGATTTGTGAATCCAAGATGTTCTCCATGAACGGCCTTCCCACTTTCCAAAAAACCATGCCACGCCCTAAGGTATGGATTGGGAAACTCATGGTATAGGGTCAAATAATAAATATTTTTGGCTTCCCAGGTCCTGTGCTCTGGACACCTTTTAACTCTGACACAGCATATGTAAAACAGCCATAGACAGAAAAAGTAAATGCCAGGGTGTGGCTATGTTCCAATAAACCTCTCTAAAAACAGGTGACTTGCCCACAGGTCATGGCAGACAGGTCATAGCTAGCTCACCTTACGCCTGCACGTGTTTCAAGGTCATTTACTCAAAAGTCGAGTTTAGTTATGTCCTCCAGAGAGCAACAGAATTAACTTATGCATAAATAACTCATAAATAGTGTAAAATGCTCTACTCAACTAGATACACTTGCCCCTTTATTCTACTCTGAAATATATCATTTTGGCAGAAAAGTGGCATTAAATTAGGGGTAAAAGCAACCAGTATTGTGTGGGTGCAAAGGACACATTATGGGTTTGGAAGATAGTTGAAAGGAAAAGGATTAAGGAGAACCAAAAACAAAGTATTTATTATATATTATATAAATCATATAATATTTATGTTATTTATTATATTTATGTAAATTTTATATTATTATATTTAAGTCTATATCCCAGTTGCTGTACCAAATGGATTTACAGAACTCCTCTGTGTCCCTCTGAATCACAAAATATTTAATAAAAGATCTATCGGCATAACGAGTTCAGAACTAAATAGAGTATAAACAAACTATCTCAACATTCAAATTTATTCTTAGCCCCTACACTAGTCCTCATCATCAGCATCTTTGATACACTCATAAATTCAGTTCCATATAATCCTGAAGTTCCCAATTCCTGGTTCATCTCTGGATCCTCTCATTTAAAAATGAAAATTACGATTCCGGGATTGCCGTGGAAGGAATTATCCTTGGTCATCGGTTTTGAATTGAACTAATAAGCCATCTTGGGAATAAAATCAAGGAATTTCTAACGCCAACCCAGACAGCTATGAAAATCCATTGCAAAGAGCCTCCCTTCACAGAGATTACAAAAGCAGAAAATGCTCAGGCAACATTGTATAGAAAATGTGATTCAAGTGGCATACGTTGAAATTTTAAAGTATCAGAGAGGCTTCCTGAATGATCTGTTTTTCCTAGGCAGCTGGTTTTCTTCATTTATAATCTCAGAAGCCCCATTGTGAATGGGGAATGGACGCCTGTCTCTCTATTCTTTACATCTATCAGCAGACCTAGATCAAGGCACCATTGCCCCATGCACAAGCCTGCACCCCTCGTGAATGACAATGACTCCAAATGAAGACCCATGGAGTTCTCAGTTCTCATGGACACATGTTGGGAATGCCCGAACAGGAAAACTCCCTGTCGTGAGCTTTGCATCTAGCCATGCATCTGTCCTCAGCATATAATATAGGAAGTTCCAACTTGGGATCACCCCTCGTCGAGGCCACCGTTAAGTGTGAGCGCCAAGCACACCCCGATTCAGACGTGCTCCAACTTGGGATCACCCCTTGTCGAGGCCACCTCAAAGTGTGAGCACCAAGCACACCCGGATTCAGATGGGTATTTAGACAACCTCTTGCACACACACACGTCGATAAAGCCTGGTCTAATTGCCCATGGCCAAAATCCAAAAGGCCTTTCTAGATTCAGAAGTCCTCATTCTCCCCTCCTGATTGTGCACTTTATATAATGTTCCCTCTGGGTTTCATTATGTGAACTGTCACATTATGAGCTGTGACGTCCACGGCTCGGAGCGCAATGCCAGACCTATTACCACGGCTTCTCCTTGGAAGCAGGACAGCCTGATTGTATTAAACAGAGTGCTCCTAGCACAGCGGCTACCGAAATGATTATGACCAAGATGCATCGGGTTGCTGTTACAAAATCAAATCGTGTGAGAAGGAAGACAAATCGTTCCAAGATTTCATGCCCCGGTTAGATAGCAATACTCCTCCAGATTGAGAAAAGGAAATAAAAACGGGGGTGAGGGGGGGAAGCCCAATATTTTTTTAGAAAGCTGCACAATTCAGAAGACAAAGGAATTTACATAATGGGCTGTTAATGATGATTTAGGTGTATGTGCTGATGAGAAATGCCTGTGTATGTCGAATGCCTTTGGTAAAATAACCTATACCAGCTAAAAATAGTAATCATTTTCCCATCTATCATCATCTTCCAAATTTGCATGTTAATAACAAAAGGGGGACAGCGTGAGTCTTTGTCAATTAAAAATAGTCTTTGAAAAAAGAACTAGCCCCCCTTTTTTTTTTATGGCAGGAAATGGGGGAGGAGTTTGGAAATCCAGTTTGTTGGGAACAAGGGTCTCATAGAAAAAACACGACCTTGACAATCCTGTAGAATCCAGGAATCCTATGTAAGTTTGTTACCGACAGAGGAAAGATATGGAAATTATGTGGTCGGGTCTAAAGAAGCTAAAAGCCGTTTGTGGTCTCAATGGTGGAAAATGTTTGGAAGCCTGGTATTCACAGTGATGAGAAAGATGGTAGATAACGAATACGTGAGTAATATAATCATAATACTACCTCAGCAGGGCTTGAATTGACAGCTGAGCCATGAAAAGACATAACCATTTACCTGAAACATATTAAAACACATCCTTTCTCAAATCTAAGTATGGGAAGGGATGGGTCCAGATTTTGAAGGGTGCAATGATTTTACTAACAAGTGCTCCCAACCAGAGACCACAAAAGTATTCTACCCATTTCCCCTTCCCTGCGATGTGCTCTATTCCTGTTCTCCAGATAGAGAGAAAGATCCTGTGGTCTCAGTGGGCCCCTCGGCCTGCGTTAGAACCACACCTCTGACATTTTGGATCCCATTCTCGAGGGGCCACTGCCATTCAAATGCCCTTGTAGCTTGAGATGCTCAATGTAGAACAGAGTGGGCTTCCAGTGGCCAATGGGCTTGAGGGTAAATTTTGGAAAGGTTTATACGAGGTGAGTCAGGAAGCTGAGCCTCTCATCTGTGTAGACCTAATTCATGAGACATATTCAGCCTTGTCGCTATTTGGAGGAACAAGCAATTTTTACAAAATCCTCAATTTCCAACGCATGCCATTCTATGCACTCCACATGAGCTTGAAATCACCGCTTTGCCCTTTGGTTCATTTCCAATAGACTGTGAGAAAGAAAACTATTTTTACTACCAAAGGAGCCAGAAAGCATTGCTAGATTTGATTTACCCTGGCTGCAAATGCATCAATAACATAAGTCGGCGGAAGTCAACGATTTCGACACTCACCATTACATTGTCCTTCTAAGAAGATGCCTTCAAAAACACCTCCAGGGACATATACTTGCTGTCTTTTCCATCTCAACACATCTGTCCCTATTAAAATAAAAACGGCAAAGAGACATATTGGTCCACTCAATGAAAGAGATTGGTGTGCTTGCTTCAAAGCCAAGGTTCTATTGCTCACATAACCTTTCTTTTGGGTTGTTATAGGACCTAGCTGGTCATGGCAGAAAGTGATCTTTAACTGGGTTCTTAATAAGTCAAGCTGCTAATCACAACAGGACACCTGCACAGGTGTGTTTAACTGGAGAAGCCACAACCATCCATCCTGGTCCTCACGTGGCATGACGATTTAGAATCAATGGGAGACAGATTGAGGTTTCCAGTCTCGTCTGCATTCATTTGGGCTCTGTTCCATGTTTGTTGATGATGACAATCAATTTAGCCCATGTCTACCTGCCTTCCAGCTAATTTAGGAGTTTTCCATCTTTGCAAAACACAATTGGTGAAGAGAGTCAATCCGTGTTTTAGAAATCGTTTATCTGCAGACACTGCTCTTTCCCCTACAGCAACGGGTCAGGATGGGCGAGACCCAACACGGCGCCATGTGCTTGGCTCGGCTATGAGAAAACTCGTGTCTATTGGAGTAGTAATCATCCCAGGATCGTTGAGCATTATTCTTGTCATGTCAACATTGAATCTTCTCTTTAGAGGGCGACTCTCACCCAACGCTGCTCGTTCTACTTGCAAGTGAAGATCACAACAAGGCAAGTGGCTCCTTGTGAGCTATTGGACAGAACACCAACTTGCCGCCGACACCCACCACTTCAGAGTGCTAGGAAGCAGAGTGAGTGGAAAGAGAGACTACTTCATTTAATGCACTTGTCACGCTACCTCAAGGCTGGAGGAGTATCAGTACCAAGTAGATGAGGTCTTTGGGTTTCAAAGGTAATGAGCCAGCGCATTATTAAACTGAGGGAAGGCGGGGTCCTATTTTAATGATGCTTTGATTACTCATAACAACTAGCACAATTACTTATTATTAGGGGTTTCATGAACACTGTTGATTGAAATATATTTGTGAAAATGAATTCCTGTGTCAAAACAATCACAATGGCATTCATCATTGTTGACCCTTCTATAGCCATGCAGGGTGCCTATAGACATCTATTTTACAGTTAGAAAAACCGATGTCCACAGGCTAAGTCGTGCGGCTCATAGGCTTCGAGGCAGAGGGAGGAAGAACTGAGTCTCCCTGGACATCACTCACTTTACCAAATCAAGCTGCCTCTTCAGCTAAATGAACCATCATAGCTAACACGTACACAGTGGGTCAACATTTCACATACCGGCTGCTTTATATAGGGACTCTCTTTATCTTCTCAAGAACCGTAGAAGGTAGGGAAGAGCATTATCACCATGAGTTGAAAAAAGGGAATCAGAGGGCTACTGGGCAACTAGCCCAAGAGCACAGAGCTGCCAAAAGTAGGGCTGTCACACGAGGTACCTTGCTACCCGGGCTCAGGTGGGACAATGAACATCTTTTCTGTCCCACATCCTCCATCCCCACACTGTGGGAATCTACAGCTGAAATGGTTTTCGTCAGCAAAAGGGGGGCTATTTGACATCCCTAGCAAAGACAAACTCATAGTGCATGAGTGATGCACACAGTAGACACTCACTGAATACCAGCTTTATCATTAATACTACAACTTGAAAATTGGCCCTATTTCTATTTCACCTGATCCCAGGTCATCTCTTGGCTCTCACCCACAGGCAAGTGTTAAGTACACAACTACAAAGTTAACTATGTATGTAGTTCAGGAAAGTTCTAAAAACATTAGTATGGATTACGTCTGACTGGCTGTACTTTTTTTTTTTTTCTTGTGATGGGGTAGAGAAAAACGTTCCTTCATTATTATCTTAAGGTTGAGTTTTTGTTTGTTTCTTGGTTTGCTTTGTTTGTGTGTTTTTTTAAGGTACACAAGTAGGATGGAATGATTAATCATATTGCCATGCATTTTATTTTAAAATCTGATATTACTAAAGTCTGATAGAACAAAATCAATAGTCCCATCACGTGGACATCTAGCTGAGCGGAAGTCCCTGGAAAGAACTCTGTTCACCCGCACTCGTTCTGTCTGGGAGGACAGTATTTAAAGCTGGTGCACCCTCCATCAGGAATATCTCCACCTGTCCTGCTTCCCTCCCTCTGACCATCTCCCCTACTTCTCTTACTGGAGCCTACCCCCACCTTAGTGTATTATGTCTCCTGCTGTGCAAGGTTAAATACATTCCAAATATTCTTAGTTTCTTCTTCGAGGATAACCCTTCATGTGTGAACTCACAACACAACATTCTCCCAGACTGGTTTTTGTGTGAGAAACTGCCCCAACACTGAGAAGTCCGAGACAGAGAAGGGCCCATTATGACATCCATCCTAGTTATGCCACTTCGGGACCAACCGTTGAAATCAAGGGAGGATGCAAATCACCAACACTCCCCCATGCAAATATGCCACTTTTCTCATGTGTTTTCTGCTCCCTGATTCACCACAGGACATAATGCAGGAAGCCTTACTTCGTGTATTTGAAGCTAAATTATAAGATATAGTCACGAGCTGAATAGTATATCTCAAAGGTTAAAGAATAAATTCTCTAGATTAAAATACTACTTTTTTCTTAGATTAAAATACTTCTTGATTTTACTATTACATTTGGCCTGGATGGCCTATCTCGAAGGCCTTAAAGGACAGATAAACATGACTACAAATAGCTGATTATTTTGGATTATTTTGGAAATGATGTGACATTACATTGTATAATCTAAGTTTTGACATAGAAAGTATACCCTATCATACACTTCTCATTTGTAAAGACTTACACTGTACTTAATATGTATTCATTGATATAGAAAAGAATTTTTTTAAGTTTATTTTTTTTTTAGTCATCTCTACACCCAACATAGGACTTGAACCTACAACCCCGAGATCAAGAGTCACATGGTCTTCTGACTGAGTCAGCCAGGCACCCCTAGAAAGGAATATTTTATTTATTTTTCCAAAAGATTTGTATTTATTTATTTTTGCAAGAGAGGGGAGAGAGAGAGAGCACAAGCAGGGGGAGTGGGAGAGGGAGAAGCAGACTCCATGCTGAGCAGGGAGCCCGATGCGGGACTCGATCCCAGGACCCTGGGATCATGACCTGAGCCAAAGGCAGATGCTTAACTGCCTGAACCACCTAGGCGCCCCAAGAAACTTTTAAAGACATCTACGGCCTGTGATGATAGTTTTCAAATAGTCAAGGTGTATTAAAAAGGGGGAAGCACTGATTAAAGCAATATTTATGAGTTACTAATATATTAACAACATTATAGTTCACTCATATATTAGCAAATGTTACCATAAAATTATCATATCATTTTAATAGGATCTTAGCATACGGAGAGTACATTAGTCAAAGCATACAGACCTTTTGAGGAATATGAGGCTTGGAACGGAGAATGATATATTATTCCACACTATGACAATGTTTCAAGAAAGCCTCTCCATATACTTTCTTCTTTACAACTGAAGATCTGGGGGTTCATGAAGACATTCATAGCCATTGCAAATCACCCTGGGTAGTAGGTCAAAAGGATACCTACAATATAAGATAGAAAGATATAAATACCTTCATAAAAGATGGCATTCATATACCCTTGGCTTTCCAAGAGGGCACTGATATGATTGTATCCCTTCGTTCCTAAATAACTTGTAATAAATACAGTCTAGAAATCCTTTCATTTCATTTCACAAGCATTTGATGAATGCAGACCATGAATGAGATATGAGGGCAGAAAAGGAATTCCAAAGACTAACGGGACCACCCGTGCCCCCAGTGAGTTTGTGTCCTTGTGAGGGAGGGCATCATCAGAGCAAGTACTCATAATTAATTGCAGGAGCTCTTGTACCACTGATAAAGGAATAGAAGGTACCAGGCTTGGTGGAGGTGACAGCTCTAAAAGAGTCTTAGGAGCTGCAGAGAAGTGGGGAGAAGGGCCATATTTGTCAGAGCACAGCCTACAGAAAGCATGAGCAGAAAGCTGCACAGAGCCCACGGGGTCCTGGAGAAGTCTGCACCACGACTGGGCTCGGGGCTCCCAAGGCTTCAGCAGCACCATTATGAAAGACTGCACCAGGCTTGCACACATGTGTGCAAACACTGGAGAAGATAAACTGATTTTTAAAACCTAAATATATTTCAGAGGTATTTAAAAAAAATTTAAGATTTTTGTTTATGTAATTTGAGAATGAGAACAGGAGCAGGGGGAGAGGGGCAGAGGGAAAAGCAGACTCCCCACTGAGCAGGGAGCCCAACGCGGGGCTCGATCCCAGGACTCTGAGATCGTGACCTGAGCCAAAAGCTAATGCTTAGCCGACTAAGCCACCCAGTGCCCCTAAAAATGTTTTAAAATTCCTAGGCTTATTTATCCTTTAATTTTCTTTTGAGTCACAATGACCTGCCAAATTTCTGCAAGGAAAATGAGTGGAATTTTCATCATTTTGATAGGTTTCTTGGGTAGCTATAAAAAAATAAATAAATAAATAAAAGGCATGCTCACATAAGAAAAGAATGCATGTCTAGGTTTCAGAGGGGTTATCCTGGATATTTCTAGATGTGTACATAAATGTTCAAATTAACATAAGTAACCTAATTTATGTAACCCAAATTTTATCTCCCATCTCTCAAACAGAACAATCTTCCAAATTATATCCATTTTTGAAAAGATGCATATTTAATAAAACATCTGCTTCTGCCTTGGATTTGCTCCCAGTTTTATACAATGTTCAAATTGTTTAATTTTTAGCATTATGGAAGTCGAGTGAAGAACAACAAAGAGAGAAATTTCTCTTTAGAATGTAAAAAGCATAACTTAAAATATATACCATCAATTTTACACAATTCTACTCCTCCTAAGTCAATCCACAATTCGGATGAACTCTCAAAGAATTCATTTCTTATCCCACATTGCTAATTTTGACCCAAACCTTTACAACAAAATTAAAAAGGACTCGAGTCATCTATTCAGCAAGGAGTAGAAACAAACAGCAGAGCAAAGCAAATTTATAGCTTTCATGAAAGACAGTAAATAATTAATCTCCAAAATCCTTAAGATTCCTAAAATTTATCACTCTCAATTTTCTAGGCATGGACTAGAATGGGAAATTTGAAGCCTTTCTCTGATGCTATCTTTAAAAAAAATACAGAAAAAAAAATTGTAAAAAGTGTAGGGAAATGATTACCAGCAAAAAAAAAAAAAAAGAGAGGAAAAAATTAGGATAAAAAGGCATCTAAAAACAAATCACGTAAGTATATTGAATAATCCACACATTTTCAGTTAATCATGCTAGTGTATAAGCTCAATAATTGAGGAAGAACCATGTTCCCTTAGGGGGAAGACAAACTCCCTTCTACAACAAATAGGTTAAAGGATCAAAGATGTTCTCTCATACTCTCTCTGGTTTGGCTATATTGTCTAAAAAAACTGAGATGTCTGGGTTGTTAACACTTGTCCTCAACCTGCAACCTTTGATTTTCTCATTCATTCAGTGAATATCCACAGAGTGTCTTGTAACTACTCATTTCTTCAATAATCACCCAATGAGCGTCTCCTCTGAGCTGAACTCACTGAAACACACGTGTTTAAGGGAAGGCAGGAAAACATTAAAACACATCTAAGCGGGAAAAAAATAAAAACGCTTTCCAATGTGAGGGAGCACCAAGAAGGAAGCAAACAGGAGGCTAAATATGCAGACAGGAGAGCATGTAACCCGCTTTATGTGGGAAGGGAGAAGGCAGATGAAGTGGCACAGGCAACGCCCTAATTCAGTACGTGCTTAGTTGGATCACAAAACTGAAAGACAACTGGTATACCAGCAGGGTGGTAATCAGACAGTGCTGTGGGGTGAAGCTGCGGAGGTGGGCAGGAGGTTCACTGTGTAAAGCCAAATAGGTCAGTAAAGGGAATTCTGGGTTGATTTTAAGTGTAACATGAAGCCATCCTTTGTGAAACATTTCAGAGCAAGGAGGAGGAAGATAAGGTTAAAAATAAATGCCGCGAACAGCCTGCCTTATGATGTGCCTATATTTTAAGGTACTTTACCTGCTTCGTTAACTTATTCGTCTTGCAAACACCTCTAGATGGAGGGACTCTCTACTTAACTCTCTTGTGGATGAGAAGACCGGAGCATGAAAAAAATCAACTTCACATAGCTAGGAAACATCAGGGGGCCTGGCTCCTGTGGTAGAAAGTAATGAGTGCCAGAGACAAGGGTCCATAATGCATGCCAAAGTTAGAGAAGAAAGTGAGCATGACAGAGTCTAGGCCTCATGTGATGGATAAGGTATGGATAAGGGTGAAATACTAGGAAAAAAAAAAATGTATCGGGCTCTGCCTCTGGGGCTCCTGGCACAGAGTTCCCAAAACCCTTGGAATTTCCTAAGTGATAACAGCACTAGGAACATCTTTGTTCTAATATTTGGTCTCTGGCCCTGGTTCCTCATACAGAGCTCCTAAATCCCTTGGAATTTCCTGGGTAATAGGAGTGTCTTTTGTTCTAATGAGGCAACACTTGGTGGGCTCCTACATAGTTTCAAAATGGGGGCTGGTCACCAGGAAAACCAAGTCATGGTTGGAAGCTTGGAACTTCCAGCCCCTCTCCATCCTCTGGAAAGATGGAGGGGCTAGAGACTGAGTTAAAGATTGGTCATGGGTACATGATGAAGCCTCCATAAAAAAGGAAAAGTATGGAGTTCAGGGAGCTTCTGGGGTTGGTGAGCACATCCATGGCTGGGAGGGTGGTGCACCCCAACTCCAGGAGGACAGAAGCTCCTGTCTCAGGACCCTCACAGACCTCGTCCTCTGTATCTCTCCATCTGTATCCTTTATCATCTTTATAATAAAATTAACTGGAAGACATTAGAGAAATGTTTCCCTGAGTTCTGTGAGGTGTTCTAGCAAATGATGCAATCCAAGGAGGGGGTTGCGGGAACCTCTGATTTGTAGTCGAATTGGAGAAAAGTTGTGAGTCACCTGGGGACCTACTGCTTGCAATTGACATCTGCGGTGGATACGGTCTTGTGGGACTGAGCTCTTCACTGGTGGCATCTGCGCCGACTCCAGTTAGTGTCAAATTGAACTGAATTGTAGGACACCCTCCTACTGTCACAGAGAATGTCACTGTGTGGCGTAAACCACACATATTTGGTGACAGGAAGCATTGAGTGTGTGAGTAAAGGAGGAACACAGGAGCGGAGGAGTGGTTTTCCCAACCAACGTGGGAAGAGAATACAACAGTACCCGGGTTGAAGGAGAGCCTGAGGATGGCAGAGCAAAAAGGCCAGGAACAGGTGCGGTGAATCCCAGAGACACTCAGCTTGGACGGAACAGGAAGTACCAGGGAAGAGAGGTCAGGACTGACTTGAAGATCGCCAGTTCAGGAGATGGAAGACCATGTGTGCTTACAGAAAGTTTCTGGAAGAGACAGTCCTCTGATGCAAGCTATTATTCAGGAAGGTGGAGCAGGAAGAGTTTTAAAAGTAGATGGTAGAGTGTGAAAAGCCATAGACAGAACAGTAGTAAACGAGCAAACGTCAAGTGAGAACATGGCCATGGAAAGTAGAGACGTATCATAGCCAGAGCAAGAAAGGGACCTGGAAAGTGATTTACAGCAGGCAGACTGGAGAGGGGATGCAAAGTGCAGGATGAGGGACCGAGTGCAGAAGATGCCTCTGCTGGGAAAACAAAATGCAGGGAATGGGGCAAGCTTGGCAAGAATGACAATGGGCTGAATTTGGACACACTGAACTGAGCTTTTGGCAGAGCACACAGACGAAGTTGTCCAAAAAGAGGCAACTGTGAGAGCAGGATGAGGCTTGAGGGAGAAGTCAGAGCAGAAAGTAGGGACATGGGGGTCTCCCAAGCGGAAGGCATGGCTACGTCACGAACAGAGGCAAAGCTGCGTGGGACAGTCTGGAAGCTGGAGAAGTGGTCTGGGGCTGGAGTAGACGGAGCAGCAGGATCCAGAAAAGTTCAGGAAAGGAATGGAAAGGCGGTAGAGGGGAACCAGAGGGGAGGATGTTCAGAAATTCAAGGAAGGATAAAACCCCTTGAAGGAAAGGGCAAAGAACATGTCAGAGTCTACAGAGAAACTCTGAGAAGAACGTTGGCTGTGCTGAAGGGTCAGCCCCTGCACTGGTGCCCGGGGCAAGCCACAAAGCCCAGGTGTGCTGTCAGAATAGAAAGCAGGAGAGATGTGGGAAGAAATAAAGAAATGTTTGTTATGACGAGTTCTTTCAAGATACGACGTGTCAGGACATAAGTACGTTTGTGGGCAGATGAGGAGAATGGTGGGGAAGGTCTTGATAATGAACATGGGAGACCAGTTTCAGAAAGGAACACTATAAACCAGAGAATGTGGAGGACTGAGAAGTGCATCCTTTCAAGTCCATCCATTACCTTATAATCACCAAGAAGAACCTGTTCTCTGTGAGTCTCAGAGATCTCTGTAGCATCTGGTAATGTTGACCCGTCCACCCAACTCCTGAACCCTCTCTCTTCCCTTAATGAAATCACCTGACGTATAACACCAGCCTCCAATGGCAACCCCATTACTTGGTTCTCTATGCAAGACATAGCCATCAATATTGTCTTCCAGGGCTTTGCAGGAGTGTCATGATTTCCTCAGTGTCTACTGCCGCTAGATCTCAATTCACACTAATAGCCTCATGGCCTCAACCTCTATCTCTACTGCTACCTCCCTCCATCATATCTGCCATAAAATTGACATTCCGTGAATGGTTCACCGCAGCAAAAGCAACAACAGGGCTCCTCCAGAGCCAACAGAAGAACATCTGTTGGCTTTACCATTGGGTTCCACCACCTAGAATTCTCCAACTTCAACTGAGTCATCCAACGCAACCACCTGCGCTTGAAATGACACTCAACCCATTCACGTGCATTTGTGTGAATTATGACACGTCACATGCATGTATGTCATCATTCGAGAAGTGCCTTTATCAACACTTGCTGCACACCCATATCGACTCACACCCTCCTTTGCTCTTCACACAGAACCCCATGCATCCTGAGACACAGATCATAAGCAACCTCCTTTGTACAAGTTTCTTTGACAAACTGGCTTCCATCATGGCCCTCAGACCTCCCATGGTCCCTGCCTCCCTGTACCAACACCCTCCCGCTGTTCCATTCCAGATTGGTACCAGGTGTGACCAACAGCATGCAGACCTGGCGATGTACCACCTCCAAGATCAAGGTAGAAAAGACAATGGTTTGCATCTTAGGGTCCCTCCCTCTCATCCTGTCTCTCTCCTCCCCAAATCAAGGAAGCCAGGAGCCAATGTGTGACTGGCCTTAGGGAGTGTCTCACGTGGCAAAAAACATGAGCCTCCTGTGAAGGGAGGGACACATAAGTGAGATTCTCCACTGCCTTTGTAAAATTTCCACCCCAGTCTCCAACTGGAGTGCAGCATCACGGCAGACCCTGAGCCAGAACCACCGAGCTGTGCAGCTCTTCAATTCCTGACTTCCAGAAAATCTATGAGATAATAAATATTTGCAGTGTTAAGCTGTGTTTTAGGGGAATGTTTTATGCAGTGATAGACAAATAACAAACTGTCCTGAGTGATACCCGTGCCCAATAAGATTCTATATGGAATCTTACAGTGGAAAATAAGACTCTATATTCCCAAGGTCTGTGTTTTCATCCTCCTTATGGAATATATGGTGTGCATACCTTGTAGTAAAAGTAGTTCATTGATCATTTTGTCTTCTCTACTGCGATGGTGATCTCACCGGGATCGGGGGGTTGAATCTTATCTATGTTTCTATGTCTTGCATTATCTGGTCTGGTGACCTTCTCAAAATAAGGTGTGAATACATGACTATCAAATGAATGAATGAATGAGTGAAGCTCTAGTCATGGTTTCTCAGTCTCTGAAGGCAAGATAGCTGCATGCAGCCTGGAATTACAAGACCTTTGTTTAAGACAGAATGTGCCCTTGGATCCCTGAAGTGGGAAACAATCGGCTGCCTTCAAGTGATTTGAATTATGAGCCAAGCATTTGGAAGCATGGAGGAATAAATAGCATCCAGCATATCAATGAGTTTTTTTATGGTGGTTATTATTAATCTTTATATCCCGCACAGTCCATAGCACATGGTAGAGGCCCAATAAGTATGCACTGGCTTGAACTGACTGGGAACCTGAAAACAAATACAACGTGTAAATCAGCAGAGCAAGACTCGATGTCAAAAGCAAACCACCAGACCCAGAGTTAGTGTTAAAGCCACCTTCCAAATAGGAGGGACCAAAATAGTACAAGACTCAAAAATTAAATAGGTCGTTTGTGGAAATATAACGTGAAAAGACCCAAAGGCAATGATTCTCAGAGTGTGACCCCCCTAGACCAGTAGCAGCAAGTTCATGTGGGTGCCATCTTGGATCCGCTGACTCAGAAACTCTAATGGATGGAGCCCAGAAGTCCTGTAAGGGATTCTGATACTCAAGTTTGAGAAATACTGCCATAGATGATAGGCTTCAAAACAATTAAGACATAGGGTTCAGTGGGTTCTTTCACTGACAATCTTCCCAACAGTATTATTCTGAGGACAGATATAAAATGGGTGGGAATCTACTCTGAACCACGGATGCATGGGCACAGGACGGAGGCAAACCAAGAGTCCAGAAGCCAGCTCTGTCCCTCATTCACATCCCAGGGGTGTTTCAGCACCAGCTCTGAACGCCACACTTTCAGGGTCCAAAATCTGTTTCTTCCCCACCATTTCCTCAGGTTGTTTCAGCCCCCTCTCAAGTGGAAGGTCTTACTTCCCTTGGAAGATGTCCCATGGACCCAGAATCCCCATGTCCTCCCAACCCCACAAACACTGACTCTGCCACTCTTAAGGTAATGATGTCACATGCACTTAATGTCATCATTTGAGATGTGCCTTCATCCCCCACCAGACCACACGCACCCAGAGGGAGCTGACATGCCTTCCTTCCCCACAAAAAGTCCAACAGGCACTCGTTGCTCGATGTATAAAATGTTCGGTATATTGTCAAAAGGTTCTGACATTTACACCAACTGGGAGATGAAAGAAATCCTATTCCACTCTATAAAGGTTGAGAAATCTCTTTCACTCAACTGTTTATAATGCATGATTAGAAGTTGAAAATACGCTGGAGAAAACCCATGCTGGACTTGATATTTCCTCAGAGTGAGGTACAGAAGCAAGACAGAGGCAAAGATAGGAGGGGACACATCACACCCAGGCCCTACGTTTAGGTTTAGCGCAATGTAGATTTTCTACCGTAAATGCTACACCGTGCTTTTGAGATCTATCCAGACTTGTGATCATCTAGACGTGGTCCAGCACGTCAGCGCCTCTGGATTTGCTAGATTTCACAATTTCTGGTTGCAGACCCCCTCTTCTCAATTCGTACGCACCTCTTAACCAGGTCACAGTGAAGTTTATTCAGAAAATACACAGAGCGTGCGTATCGCTAATCACGGTTTAAAATGAGCCGCATTCAAGTCAAGAGTCTTAATTACAATGATCATGGCTCTGGAATCACGCAGAATGAGCTGGAAAGGACCTGGGGATCGGTCCAACCCACTCGTTACAGTTGAGGAGTACGAAGCCCCACCACGTCCCTGCAGAGGGCTGCAATTAAAAAGGGGGACCGCCACCCCACCCCCAGAATGTGTGGGTGTTGTGATAGGATGCAGTGGCATCGTCTCTGAGATGCTGATGAAACAAAGGTGACTCTGGAGGACAGATGTCCCGCCACCCCTCCCCCCCAACTGCCGGACTGTGTCAGAGAAGTCGGGGGAGGCTAAGGAATGAGCAAGGGGCTGGGCCAGGGCTCTGCCCTTCACCCGGCTCTACCCAGGCGGGCTGCTTACCTTTGGGTTGGTCCTGCACACAGCCCTGCATCTTGGAGGGGTTCCCAGGGCTGCAGGGACAAGCACCACAAGCTGGATGGTTTAATTTATTCTCCCATCAAGGTTCTGGAGGCCAAAATGCCAAAATCAAGGTGCTGGCAGGACCACGCTGCTCGGAAGGATCCAAAGGAAGAGGCTCCTGCCTCTTCTATGCTCAGGGGGGTTGCTGGCCATCCTTGCTGGTGTTTGCTCTGCCCAAGCATTGCTGCACCCTCTGTCCCCATCGTCCCACAGCTGTCTTCTCCCCGTGGGTCTGAGTCTTCACTTTGTCTTCCCACCGTGTGTGCCTGTGTCCGCATATGCCGTGTTCCCGTCTTAGACGGACAGATGTCATGCGATCGGGGTCCATTTGCCTGACCTCTTAACTGTATCTGCAAAGAACCTTTTCCCAAGTAAGGTCACATTTGGAGATGCTGGGCGTGAGGACTTTATTCTATCGTGCTGGGGGACACAATTCAACCCACAACGCTTGGTTTGTTTGTAAAACGGCATGGTTGGATTCGTGGTGTTTCTACTTGAACTTCTAGTGTCAAACCTGGAGACAAACCGAATGGGAAAGTCGCACGCTGTCTCTCTCTCACACACACACGCACAGACACTGGAATTTGGAATTGCGGAAACAGGACATTTGGGTGACTGGCTGGGTGGGTTTACTTTCAACCAGGCATTTTACCACCCCACAAAAACCACCTTGCTGTTTCTGTGCATGCGCTTCGGGTTGAGGAATGAGGTCAGAATGTGTGCTATCGGCATAATTCACATTCACACATGCATCCGCTATCAACATAAGGATGACTGCAACCAAACTGTTGGTGGGAGCAATTTGCATACACATCTCAAACCCTGTATGGAATAGTTGCATCATACATGGGTTTCCCCTCGTATTTTTGCCGGACCCTCGCTTCTTTGCCTCTTCCCTTGTGCAACAAAAACTTACTTTAAATCCGTTCCATTAGTTATTTTGAGTATTTTAGCCATGACGTCAGCATTTCAAAAATATAACCAAAGGTTTAAAAATGGAGGCAAGGAGAGAGGTAGACAGGACATTTAGAAATGAAGGCCATGAAATCATATTCGCCGTAGCAAATATAAAACCTGAAATATGTACAGGAAAAGACCAGCGTACACCCCCCCCCCCACAATGCAAGGTTACAGAATTAAATTCTTGATAACAGCAGTGTATCATTCAGACTCTCAGAAACCAGGGAAGGAGTGCACCTCACATGAGGCACATTCACGTGCCGACTTACTACTATCTGAATAAAAGTGACTGTTTTTACATCACCCTTTTATCGTAAGAATGTAAAAGGTGACTATTTCTTCCAGAAGTCAAAAACGATGATAACACAAAATAAGCTATTATGAAGTCATTTACGACACATCTTACATCTGCCTTCTTTGGGGTTGGTGACACTAATTCCGAATCTCTGAGGCTGATAATACCGTCTCTTCAACACACACTTTTCCATATAAATTCATCTTGTATTCACTCGCAGACTATTAAAACTTATTTTGTTGGAGAATCTAATTTTAATCAATCGGCGTAACAGCTCAGAAAATAGAACCCCGTTTTCAATGAGTCTTACATTTCATTTTCTGTGCAGCCCATTGTTTGTGTTTTGCATGGATGTTAATAAGTTCTAACTAAGGGGCAGCGCTCACCGATTTGCGGGCGTCTATAGAACGGTAAATCATTCTGCGCGTCAAACGTTCAAACACCGTCTTCCCGTCTACTGCATTTCCATCTGCAACGTGCCTTTGCCCAATTTTAGATAAGCTAGCTGCATGGCGTTCTGTACTTGGATCTGAAAGTTGCTTATCAAGAATTTTTTTTTATTCTTTTTATTTTTTCTAAAGCTCTCTCTTACATACATCACTTCCATTTTCCTTTTCGATAAAGCGCTTCATAACGACTGCGTCCGAACATCAACCTAATGCTTATTACAGCGGATACAATTCATAGTCGATTCTTGTTATGAGAACGCTCCAAGGATCTTGTGTGTATTGTCCTGTTTGCCCCCTGGTTTCCGGTCACGTCCAGCCCCTAAGACCCCAAAGAGAATGAGAATGTGGCTGAGGCACACCTCATTTTATAACAGAGTTCTTAACTGGGAGGGATTTTAGCCCCCAGGCGACATCTGGCCACGTCTGGAGACATTTCTGATGGTCACAGCTGGGAAGAGATATGCTCCTGGCACCTAGAGGCTTGAGGCCAGGCATCCAGCGAAGCATCCTACAATGCACGGGGAAGTCACCTTTATCAAAGAATTACCCAGCCCCAATATCAACAGTGCCAAGGGCAGTAAATCTTGTTTGTAAGGGAGATGTATTCCTATCACACATCTGAGCACATCCAATCATTCCTTAAATATTATCCAGCACCTGTCAGTTTGCAAAGTCCTCTGATGCATTCTTCTTGTAATCAATTGCAATGATCTTCTACTTACAGTAATTTAGGATCTCTAGTGTACGTTGTAGAAGTTTGGGTTTATTAAGGGCACAGACACATGCATCCGTACCCACACCAACAATGGGGGCACAGTTTGCTGCATCTAGCAAGAGCATTCTTTTGAAAAGTGGGTAAGTCATTCCTTTTATTTTGTTTCACAAGTGAAATATGTAACGTGTATCATTGTTCTCAGACATACAGCCATTCCTGGCAAGGGCCTCGAGGTCACTGTTCTAGAAGGAGGAGATATAATGTTATGAACAGAGAGTAGAATGCTGGTTACCAGGGGCTGCGCAGGACGGGGAGATGGGGAGATGCTGCTCAGAGGGTCCCAACTTCCACTGGGAAGGTGAATAATCATGGAAATCTAATACACGATATTGTGATGATAGTGAACACTAATGGATTAGACGCTTGGAAATTGTTGAGACGAAATCTTATCTGTCCACCAAAAAGGAATGGTAACTGTGTGACCAGATGGAGGTGTTCATGAAAGCTATGGTGGTGATCATATTACATATAAATATATCCAATCAATGGGTACACCTTACGCTTATATAGTGTTATATGCCAATTATATCTCAAAAAAGCTGTGGGGGAAAAGGGATAAAATAAACCAAGAGTGATAAGAAACCATCTTTGTTAGTCCTTGGATTGACCCGAAGCTATCTTGACATGGGGCATGCTCACATTAGCATGAGAACGATGGCCATGCATATGGTGGGCTTGTAAACTGTTATACCTTCACCGCGGAAGACAGTATGGTGTTCCCTTGAACGTGAAAAACAGAGCTAGCATATAATCCAGCCATTGCACTTTTGGGAATATATGCAAAAAAAAAAAAAAAAAAACGAAAACACTAGCTTGAAAGGTATCTGCATCCCTGTATTCATAGCAACATTATTTACAAGAACCAAGACACAGAAACAACTTAAGTGTCTATCGACGGGTGAATGGATAAACAAGATGTTGTATATTTACACAACGGAATATACTATTCAGCCATAAAAAAAAAAAAAAAAAAACCAAGAAGGAAATACTCCTAACAACAAAACAAAATAACCTAAACTCATAGAAAGAGAGAGCAGACTTGTGGTTACAAGAGGCAGGGTGGTGGGGAGAGGCAGAATTGCAGGAAATTGGTCAAAGAACACAAACTCTCAGGGATACGCTAAGTCAGTCCTGGGGACGTAATGGACAGCACGAGGACCACGTCAACATCATAGTTAAGCTGCATGATACGTAGAAAAGTTAGGAAAATAGAGCTTAAGAGTTCTCATCACAAGGAGAACATTTTTTTTTCTTTTTCTTTTAACTGTATCTATGTGACAAGATGGATGTTAACTCAACCTTGGGCAGTAAGTGTGATACTGTGATAATCATTTCACAACAGACGCAAATCATACCATCACGCCATACACCTTAGATGTATACGGTGATGGATGGCAATTATTTCTCAACAAAATGAGAAAAGTAAGTAAAACGGGGCACACTTCCATCAAGATTCAGAAAATCACCTGCACAAATACACATTAGTGTAGGAACAATGGCCAATGACAATTGTAGTACATTAGGTTGCTATTCTGTGGTCTTTGTCTTTGCCAATAGAATCCACCACATGGGCTTCTACCAAAGTGACATAATTTGGTTGACTGAGTCAGCAAAGGGGAAGAAATTGGAAGAGTATGTGTGTGTGTGTGTGTGTGTGTGTGTGTGTTGAATGACGGAACAAAGTCTATCTTCATTCCTCTTTCTCATTGCTTCTTGTCAGCATGGTGCATCTGTTGGGAACCAGAACACAGGAGATGCAGGGAGCCCACAGAGCCCCCCATACACACACACACACACACACACACACACACACACACACACCTGGCTGTATTCATACAGCTTTCCTCCTGGGGGACAGCTCTGCCTCAGGCCACGCGGGCTTACCCCCCCTAAGGAGTCGCTACAACCTGAGACTGAAGATTATGGACAACATTCATGTTCCTCTAAAAATAACCCGAGTGCTACGTTTTGCTGATGTTATAACCTACTTTTCTGTAGGTTATGTAGAAATATCCCTTTCTTCAATGAGACTCTGCAATAAAGAGTAAAGAATAGAGGGGGGGTGCAGATGGATGAAAAGAAATTCAAAACAGAAATCGACCTATTGTCATGCGTAGCCCTGTGTGAGGCAGCAAAATATTAAAAAATCATTTTTTACTTTTTTGGCTTGCAAGTTGGTGATTATAGTTTTAGGTGTGATAAAGATACAATGGCTATGTAAAAAAAAAAAAAAAGGTTCTTATATTTTAGAGCAATGTACTGACATATGTTTAGATGAATTCCATGGTGCCCTAATGAGAACAGGGGAAGTAGATGAGGTTAAATAGGAAAGACTAGACTATGCAATCCTCCTTTCTCAAGCTGAGTGATGGGTACATGGGATTCATGATTCCATTTTTTTGCAAGTACTTGAAATTCTCCATAGTAAAATATCCAGTCAGATTTCAAGTACATAGAAAAGGTCATTTTTCTAAGGATACAAATCAAAGTTTACAAATCAAAACACTAGATGGAAATACACACAACAAAATACATCATGCCCCTATGATGAAGCATTTACATGGAAGGATTTGAAAATAAGTTATAGGAGCAAAACTGAATAAATATCCTAAAGGTAAAAAAATAATGATGATGATGATGAGAAATAATGCTTAAGAAGATTTGTAATTATCCTCAAGTGGCTTTTGCTACCATATTGTGGGAAGTATAAAGCTCACGATGGCATAGATATGGATAGATATGATGTAAAGAAAGATGTGGCCCCTGGGTGGCTCAGTCCATTAAGCGTCTGCGTTCAGCTCAGGTCATGATCCCAGGGTCCTGGTATCGAGCCCCGCATCAGGCTCCGCACTCAGCGGGAAGCCTGCTTCTCCCTCTCCCACTCCCCCTGCTTGTGCTCTCTCTCTCTCAAATAAATAAATAAAATCTTAAAAAAAAAAAAGCTCCCTGAAAAGGCTACAGTGTGCCTTATTCATAAAATTGACCCAGTTCCCAGAATTCCAACAAGAATGCTTAACACATACTTAGGTGACCATCACCCGTGTGCATATTAAAGTTTTATATCAAAACGCACACCATGGGTTGAGAGAATGAGGTTACTTTTTAAAAGTATCGATTGTGGCCAGTAGAAGCATGGGGCCAGGCAGCCAACGTGACAAAATGGAACCTCCTCTGTGGGTCCGCCCTGGAACTCTCGGGTCAGCGGTATGTTCCTGCAACTTCATAAGTGTTTGTCGAAAAATGCTAGCATGGGTTGTGGGAAGGAATGGCGCCCACACCACTGCCCGGCTTTGCTTCCTACCTCGGAAGCTTGCAAGCAAAGGCAAGAAACCTCTGTCAAATACACTGTGCATGTGGCCGGTCCACTGAGGTTTTCTGCAGGAAATTTGGAGTTACCAAAATGCAAAGACTTCCTGGGGTCCAAATCACGGCAGCAAAACAGTAGAAGGAGCAAAAGGAGTAACAGTGTGTATTGGAGGATACTGCCAAGTAGTACTGGAAGGATGCATTAAACATCCACGTGTCCATACCGATGTAAATGAATGATGCAATAAAGAAATAATTAGGAGGGTGCAGCACATCTTCCTCAGAGAAGAATTCTAAGTCCCTGAGGTCAGTACTGCACCATCCAAGGCATGCAGCTGAATTCTCCGTGCTCCCCACCTTGCATGTACTTTAAGTGACTCGCTTCCAGAGCACAGAGGATGGAAAGGTGAGGGGTCACGAGACTTCACAGTAGAGAAACCCAGCAACCTACCACTACCTCAGCTGGGCAACATCATCAGGGAAAGTCCTGTGCACAGTACGCGCCCTTGATAGAGTGATAAAGACCATTCACCTCTGTGCAACCTCCCCCCCACCCAAAACATATAATACTCTCTAACATCAGACAGACTCGAACTGGGGGGCATTGTACCCTCACACCACACAACAATGAAAGTCATGAAAAACAAGGTCATCCAAAGCGCCCCAGAGTACAGGAGAAATAAGGGAAACGGACAGTGTATGCAATGTGGTTCCCCCGAGGGGATCCTGGAACAGAAAAGGAGCATTAGGTAAAAACGGGTGAAATCGCAGTAAAGTCTGGGGTTTGGTTCACGGTAATGTGCTGGTGCGGGGTCCTCGGTTGGGACTGATGTCCCAACGGCAATGCAATGAGCTAACCGGGTGCAGGTAAACAGGCACTGTGTATACTCTTCACATCATGTTTTGTAAAACTAGAACGACTTTAAAGTTTACTTCTAAAAATGAAAACAGTATTGCAAAAATGTCCTAAAGGGAAAAAAAAAGGGTTAAATTCTGTACAATCAATCAACGTTTAAGAATCAAAGGATCCGCGTTGCAACCCAGGGAGGGAGGGGGTCTGCCAACTTCTTATCGCTGAAATTTTCCATGCACTGGAATAATCAGCTCCTGGTTTTCATCCTGGGGAATCAAAGCCCCGAGGTATGAAAGCAATAACAACAAAGTTCAAGTTTCAAAATGCCTCTCACTGAAATCATAAAGGATCCGTTTAAAGTGCTTTTGCATTAAGGAAGGCATCGTGGGAAAAATCGTTGAGTACGCGGAACAGAAAGATAGCGCCCTCCCCACGCGCAGCTCCAGGCTCGGGATCTTAGGTCACAGTGCAAAGCATAAAGGGCGGGTAATTATGCAGGTGAGCTGCGTGTCAAATAATAATTAATTCTCAGGGACACAGAAGTCATCTCCATAAAAGCTGGGACGCTCTAATCCTCCAGGTTCCTCAGGTGTGCATGACAACAGACCATTACCCAAAAATGTGAGGGTCAGAGTGCGCTTTGTTGACGCACAAGATAGGGCATGATGCTCACGGTAAGTCAGCCATTCTCATGCTGACTCTGATACGGATGAATCGTAAACATACAGATTTCCCTGCATTGAAGAGCCTGTCTTTTGTTTGTTCATCTGTTTTGGGGTTTTTTGTGGGTGTGTCTGTGATTTCGCATATTAGTGAAATCATATGGTATTTGTGTTTCTCTGTTTGACTTACTTCGGTTAGCATAATTCCCTACAAAAAAAAAAAAGTCTCCAATCCAGAGAACTGACGGTCTCCAGAGGGCGCGCAGGGGGCGGTGGTGGGGATGGGAGAAACAGGTGAAGGGGGTTCAGAGGGACAGCCTCCGGGTTATAAAAATAACTCACAGGGATGAGAAGTACAGCACAGGGAATAGAGTTAATGATATTGTAATACACCTCTCACCGGGAGCATGGAGGAATCTATAGCATTTCGAATCAATATCATACACCTGAAACTCACATAACATTGTATGCTAATCATACTCCAATTAAGCAAAAAACAGGTTTCGCGGAGTCACCCCCAGATTGGGGTAATCAAAAGATACCATGCCAAGACAGGACATGCACAGACCAGCTCCTGTGGACCGAGCGCCCTGATCTGCCTTCCCTCCGTCCCCCCGCCCCCAGCTGAAGACCTCCCCTGGCACCTGTCAGCAAAATCATTTACCTTGTTAAATTTCTGCAAAGAAAAGCAGGTTTCGAAACTGACCTCGTGTGCTTTGTTCTGTGAATGCATAGGATGATTTGGGAAACAGAGATGTATCAGACCCTGAAATTTCAGGCAATTCCCCTTCAGTTTCGTGAACAGTGTTTTAAAAGTACTGAGCAGGGGCACCTGAGTGGCTTAGTCAGTTAAGCATCTGCCTTAGGCTCAGGTCATGACCTTGGGGTCCTGGGATCGAGCCCCACGTCCGGCTCCCTGCTCAGCGGAGAACCTGCTTCTCCCTCTCCCTCTCCCCTACGCTCATGCTCTCTCTCAAATAAATAAAATCTTTAAATTAAGTAAAATAAATAAAAGTACCCACCAGCTGGGATAAATCATGGAAGCTCCATGTGACTCACTTTCTTTCCACATAAATGGAGGGGAATACAAACGTTTGTTCGGTTTCTTACAAGCCCTAACAATCTGTGATCCTAAAGTTATTGCCTGGTATTATCATGAATATTCCAACAAACTCTATGTTGTATGTGATAAAGGCAATTTAATCATCACTGAGGCGGATTTTTCTATTCCCCCAACTGCAAGTGGATGAAGACGTATACTTTTCTAGAATCACTGCACCCTGCACTCCATACCCTCTCCCCACCCCGAAAAAAATAATCCATAAAATTGAAATAGCCACAAAGCTTACATAGCAGCTACTTGTTTGTCCTGGGAAGCAGGCTGGGAAGGTTGTCAGAGCAGAGGAGGAGGAGAGGAGGAAGGAAGAGAAGCTCTGGGGAGGATCAGCCCCAGGAGCCACCTGCCTCACCCACCACAGATGACTGGCAACACCATTAGGAACACATGCAGTTTACGGGGTCCTTCCTCCAGAGAGAATTTGCCAACCCGCAAGTTTGAAGAGAAACCAGAGGAAGCAAAGACCGTGGGTGGCATGGTCACCGATAGCTGTTTCAACACCTGGGAGACCCAGGGATGCCCGGCAACGTGTCACAGAACGCCCCGGGCTCCGCGCCTCGCTCCAGGCACGCCCTGAGGCCCCGCAGATGCTGCGGATTTGCAGGCTCAGCTGTGGTTTCTCTGAATGAAACAGCCTATTTGGGGGCGGTGGGGGGGGGGTATAGTTTATGGTTAAATATAGCATTGCAACCTGCTTCCCCTCCTCGTTGTCTCATCCTTAAAAGAGAGAAAAGGTAAACAGGGACCTTGGAAAGGTTTAGCAATAGAATTGTAAGAACACAAGTTTGTCGCTGTAACTAATAGGTTTGCATTTTTACCGATTCCGATATGCTATTACAGAATGCAGGGTACGTTTTGTCTTTTACAAACCTTCAGGGGACGCCTGGGGGGCTCGGTCGGTCGGTGAAGTGCCCGCCTTTGGCTCAGGTCATGATCTCAGGGTCCTGGGATCGAGTCCCGCATCGGGCTTCCTGCTCGGCGGGAGTCTGTTTCCTCCCTCTCCCTCTGCCCCTCCCCCAGCTCATGCTCTCTCTCGCCCTCTCTCAAATAAATAAATAAAACATTAAAAAAAGACTCTTCAGAAACCGCTCGCTTCGGCAGCACATACACTAAAAATCTTCAGAAAGATAGGTTTCCCAATAAAAAGTAAATTATGTATACATATGTGAATATATATGAATATTTATATAACTTATATACTTAAATTATATAGCTATCAATTATATATACTGATGTATATTTATATATTTACATGTGTATGCTGATATTTTATATAAAAAATATATAAATCAGATAAATATATAAAATATCAGTATACATGTAGGTTTTTTATGTATAAAATATGCATGCATGTTATATATATTTTATATATAGAAAACCAACATAAAATATGCTGTTTCTATATATATATTTATATATATATCATAAAACACCTTTGCACAAAGAATTGAAGAAATGTGTGAACTGATTCATCCTCATAATATGCTACCGTTTGATTTCTACTATGAACCTAGACTGTCAGGAGTCTTTTGTTGAGATGGTATTTTTCCCACATTACAAATAACTACCATGACTACCTTCCAGTTTTATTGGGTTGTGTGGGGGTTTGTTGTTGTTGTTGTTTTAAGATTATATTTATTTACTTATTAGAGCGACAGAGTGAGGGGGAGGGAGAGGGAGAGAGAATCTCAAGCAGACTCCATGCTGAGTGCAGAGCCCGAAGTGGGGCTCGATCTCACGACTGTGGGATCACGACCTGAGCCGAAACCAAAAGTCAGGTGCTAAACTGAGCCACCCGGGTGCCCCCAGTTTTGTTGTTTTGTAATAATTTTGTTGCCCGTTTTTGCATGCTCTACAATTCACCACCTAGCACTCCTTTCACATTGCTGTTTTATGCTATAACAACTTCAGTTTTCTCCCACTTTCTGCTCTGCCATTCTAGAATCCCTGCTTTATACAAGGGTCCCCCCCCTCTGTGGGGGATACGATTCAGGACCTCCCCGTGCATGCCTGAAACGGCAGAGAGTACCAAACCCCACATATAGCATACATGCATACCTATTATAAAGTTTAATTTATAAATGTGATGCAGTAAGAGAGTCACAATAACTCATAATCCAAAAGAACAAGTATAATCATACATTCTAATAGAAGTGATGTGAATGTGGTCTGTCTCTCAAAATACCTTCTTGTCCTGTCCTCACCCTCCCTCGCGTGATGAGGGGAAATGATCCGATGCCTGCCGGGGGAGGTGAAGGGCAGAATGCAGGTGTTGTGACCTGTCCAAGTGGGAGGCTAGGTCAGGAGGAGACGTACCTTCTTCCTCAACACAGGGGACAGCATTAAGACCCAGGGGTAACTGAAATCCAGGGATGAGGGGGGAGCACTGTACGATCTTTCTCTGCATATTTAACTATTTTTTTAAAAGATTATTTATTTATTTGAGAGAGACAGAGAGAGCATGAGTTGGGGCAGGGGAGAGGGAGATGGAGAAGCAGGCTCCCTGCGACACAGGACTCAATCCCAGGACCCTGAGATCACGACCCGAACCAAAGGCAGACGCTTCACCGACTGAGCCACCCAGGCGCCCTCCTGCACATTTAACTATTACTTAATTTTCATGTAACTTAGACTTTCTCCCTGGGTCTGCTTTACCATTTTCCTCGGAGAGAACCATTTTCTCCTGCGTCAACTGCTGGGGTACACATTTCAGCTACTTACCCTGAACTCTGTGCTAACAGACAAAGTCGAATCCAAAGTAAGATGTTGGCCTTAGGGGGGTATTTTTTTGTATTTTTTTTTCCCCAAATGTCTACTTCCCAAGGATTCTAATTCTCTAACGGCATGAATTCCAAATAATTCTCTGTAATGCGATCCTTACTATTGCAGCTCTTCGCACAGAATGAGCTCAGCACGTGCACGGTTTACAATATATACACGCAGGGGGGCGCCTGCGTGGCTCGGATGGTTAAGCATCTGCCTTCGGCTCAGGTCATGATCCCAGGATCCTGGGATCGAGCCCCACGTCGGGCTCCTGGCTCAACGGGGAGCCTGCTTCTCCTTCTCCCTCTGCCTCTCCCCCTGCTCATGCTCTCTCTCTCTGTATCTCTGTGTCTCAAATGAATAAATAAAATCTTTAAAAAAAAAAAGGTGACATGGAACACTCACATTAGGCAGTGTTAAATGAAATCTGGGTCTCCCAGCTCCCGCTGGCTTACGTCTGGGGCACACGTATCACCCCAGCGTCCCCTAGGCCAGGCAGCCTTCTTTTTGCCAAGGCTCCAGGTCACCTCCCCACCCCGTATGGAACATCTTCACCTATCTGTCCAACTCTAGGACTTTGTCCTCTTAATGTAGCTAAAATATAACAGTGTTACCATCTTCATCTGAAAACTATAAAATGAACCTGACTGCTAATATTTAAGCTCTATGGCCCTGGTGATTTTGCCTTTAACTATTTGAAAAAGATTTATCAACATTGAATTAAGCCATTATTTTGTAACAGTGAACATAGGACATGAGAGATTAAACACACACATGCACACACACACACACACACACACACACACTAGAAGGGAGATTCTGATATAAAACTTCCTTGTTCTGAATCATAAGACTTTGGTTCATGTTTTACTGTTTCTACCCACCCCACACAATATTTTTTTAAATTTCTATGAAAGAGATGCAAAATGGCATTGTTAAATGGATTGTCATATGGATAATAAACAACATAGTCTTTTTAGCCTTCAACAGATATTAAATACATAAATGTAATGGGGGGGGGAAAGAATAGCAAGATTATTTGTGCAGATTACCCTGACAATTGAAACACTCTCAAGGAACATTAGATTCTCTTAGTTCTTCTTTCTGCTCTGTCAATAAAATATAATACAAGGATTCTCAACATAGTTCTGTGATGATAGTTATGTAATTTGGGTTAACACTCATTACAAGGAATCTGAAATTATCTGTCACGTCCCTGAATCCATTAGCACGAGGCTCCCCAAGTCCTTAATGTGCCTGTCTTCAGGGTAAAATTCAAGAGAGGGGTATGACAGGTGAAGTTCTCCAAAATTAGTTGAGCTGGCATCCTCCTCAAGAGAGAATCTCGGATTCGGAACTCTTTCCATCAATTGCTATCACTTTTGCATGATTTTTGAAAGAATCGCCACAAGAGAAAACCTTTCTCTGGGACAATGTCATCTTGCCCATCCGAGTGACGTGGTCTATTTTCAAGGCTGGTGCGTGAAGCTGAAAGATCTCACGTGGTGGAAAAAAGAGATTCCAGCAACGGTGGTGCAGTATGAGCTGATTATCTGTGATCTTTCAATTTCCGAGACTCAGGGACAGTAGGAGTCAAGGTGCTGCTCACGCCTTTGGGATGCTGACAGAGCTAACAATTCCCTGTTGATTTTTATAATGACCATAAGGAACCGGCGGGGATCGACGAGAACATGTCTACCACCGAAGGCTCATACAAGCAGCACAGCAAAAATGTCTCAGGAGCATGCCGTTCTTGGTGGAGTCAAAGTCCTCTGCTTTATGCGTTTACTCATAGATTTGCCGAACTGAAAATCAGTGTTTTACAAATATGGGGTTTGACAGCTTTTAAAAAGAGACCCAGCCGCACACATATGGCAAGAGAAGGATCCTTTCAGATTGTCATGGAAACTCTTTGCTGTTACGATTTGCTACTGTTTCCTGACGATTTGATCTCTGCCTCTTATCTAGTTAAGTTTATGATTCCTTCAGCCCTTTAAGGACCAAAGAGATCTCATTACTCCCCAAAACAGAAGAGAGCTAGGAAGCAAGGGGGGGGCAGGGACAGAAGGGGAGAACCCGTAATACACACCACAAACAGGAGGGGGTGATACATTCATGACCCAAAGACCTTAACCACGTTCTTATGAGCATTCACACCCAGGGGTTTTTGAGAGTTTTGGCATATTCCCAATTCATCTCTTTACTACCAGCACTAAACTTACCCCCCAGCCTATAACTGGCATATAGTACCTCTTCAATCAAATAGCTCAAGGGAAGAAAGCAAGAGCAAACACAAGAAACAAACCTCTAGTGCAAGAAGAAGCTAGTTTTCCAGAAAAACACAGAAATACCTTAGTCACGCAATTTCTTTCCTGCCAGGGCTCACTAAGGAGCTCCATTCCTGAGTCTACCATACTGGTTTTTCATGTTGAACAAGGCCACCAAGAGACCAACAGAACGTATCGCATGGTGGGCAGACAGATGCACAGACCGGGTGCTCTGGCCACCACCACCCCCATGCTCATGGCCGTCTTTCCTGCCCACGTACCCGTAGATAGTTGCAGTCTTTTTTGTATGGTATGCTTTTTTTTTTTTTTTTGGAATGTCATTGACACACAATTAGTTTCAGGTGTTCAGAGTCTTTCTGGAGAGGAGAAGAAGTTGCCTACCCATCCAAGCAGGAAAGATGCATGGCTAGCTACATGGTCCCCCTGACAGAAGAGGTCCCAAATGGTTCACAAAAGCACACAAGATATGAATTAATTACATTTCCATGAGGACTGCAATATGCCTCTCCCCACATGCACGCGCGGTAATAGATCTTCCAAGCTGTAGTTTCTGTGGATAGTTTCTGTGGACCATTAAATATCGATACTGTGGACCAGCCTGGAAACCTACTCACCACATACGATACTTTCTTCTGGAAAATGCAGGACTGTCTATCTACCTAGATCTACAAATGTACTATATATTTACAGTAATTTTTGATGTAGTAATTTATTATGTAGACTATATATTTATATAAAATTATAAAACACGTAATTGTAGATATAATCTATGTCTAAATGAATTCATTCATCAAGATATCTAAAAGTTAAAAAAAAGATATATAAAAGCTTTCCAGTGAATTGTGAAATATACCAAGTTTAGATGATGAAGGCTTTCTTCATCAATTACATAAATTGAATGTAAATATAATTATATAAATGGATAGCACAGAAGTACAATAATGACTGTATATAAATGTAATCCTATATACTAGTAATTGTATACATTTTTAAATGAAATTTGGCTAGTTAAATGATGCAAGGTTTCTAGATACGATTTGCCAATAAAATTATTTTATGCAAGAAACAGTTCAGAGTTGGGGCTCCTGGGTGGCTCAGTCGGTTGAGCGTCTGCCTTTGGCTCAGGTCATGATCCCGGGGTCCTGGGATCTGTCTCTTTCTCACCATCTGCCTCTCCCCCAGGTCATGCTCTCTCTCTCAAATAAATAAATAAAATCTTAAAAAAAAGAAAAAAGAAACAGCTCCTAGTTATGTTGTGGCTTTAAGTGTCTAGAGGCCACTCATGCCTACACGCTAACATATTGATATGCTGGGGACCTCAGTGTGTTTGCAGTCTTGTAATGTGGAATCCTATTTCTAAAGACCCCGTGCCCGGTGGGGGAGTGAAAAGCCAGGAGAGGAGAGCCAAGCTGCACGCATTCACCTTCCCCAGTGACTGTCTGCTGGGATTTCTCAGTGCTTCGCGGGTAGGCGCCACATGAATGAACAGTCCGGGCGGAATGGGAATGCAGAGGAGTTCTGCAGGAAGGGAGGGACCCAAGACCATAAAGAGACTATTGTGAGTTTCTCAACTGTTGTGGCTTCAAGCTTCTGGGTGTTTATGAAAGGAATCACTGGGTTTCTCTTCTGTGCTAATACAATGCCACAACGTTTCAATGGCCACAGCCTCTCCACACAGCCCCTATGGCACCAAACAAATAAAGGGCAAGGCAGATAAAAGGGTGATGGGCTTAGCCTTTTCAAAGGAGGGCCCAGTTTGGTCCGTGGAGAAATTGTGCATTTCTCCATCCCAGTATGCAAGAAGCTACGAGATCGATGTCCGTGAAGGGGTAGCATCTTATTGCAATGATCATATAGATGATTTCACCATTAACGTGGGTGATGGATAACTTGTTAGGAAATATGGCTCCAATTAGGAGACAAAACTTCAAGGACGCATGGAGATCGTGGATAGTTGCCCCTAAATACATACTCTCCATTTATTTAGGTCCCATTACGAATGAACGTCTTCACCCTCAAATGAGAAATACTCACAAGCGCTTTGCAGGTCACTCACATGACGAATATTTCAGTATGACGTATGATTGGTACATGACAGAGAGGAGGCACGAAAAACGGGGAAAATGGGACAAAATCACATCTTTCCTTCTAGTATATTTTGTGTAGGTGTAATGTGTTGCACTGGCTGAAAAAAAAAACATTTTATGCAAGAAAAAGCTCTTGGCAGGGCGCCTGGGTGGCTCAGTTGGTTAAGCATCTGCCTTCAGCTCAGGTCATGATCTCAGGGTCCTGGGATCGAGTCCCGCATCAGGCTCTCTGCTCAGTGGGGAATCCGCTTCTCCCTCTACCCCTGCCTCTGCGTGCTCAATCTCTCAAATAAATAAATAAATCTTAAAAAAAAAAAAAAAAAAGAAAGAAATAGCTCTTGGTTATGCTTGTGAATCTGGGCATCTGTGTGTATATAAACACACACGTTTCAATTATTACCACATTCCTTTAGACCACAAGGGCATATCTGACTGGTACAGGTGATGCATTTGTTTAAAAAAAAAAGTGTTTTTCTGTTTCGCCCCTAGTGCATTCACAGCTATCCTTAAGTAGGAAGCATTTGCAAACAATGAAGGCACATGATCTCATGGGGTTCTGGTCTCCACACCCCACCCCATTGTTCAAGAGAGCAAAACCCCTTCAATGCCGCAGGCCATCCAAGTAATGCAACACGCGTCCGTGCCCCAGTTCTGAACCAAGCCTTGGTGATGTTGAAATACGAAACAAGGAAAATGACACCGAGAGCAAATCCCATCAGAGCCGTGGGAACACACCAAGACACCTTTGCCACACTTTGCAAAAATGAGCATCAACCTTCAATGCTGTTTCCCATCAGTGCCACTCAGGGTCATTAACCCTGGTTCTTTTTTTTTGAAGGATCCAAAACCTGACCAAGAAACGCAACTTCAAACTAACCAAGTCGTTTCTTTTTATTGTCCAGAGAGAGCAGGCAAGGTTCCACACTTTAAAGAAGTGCACTTTGCAAAATATGTATCCTTTGCTCCTCCTGGGCAAAAAAAAAAAAAAAAAAAGAGCAAGCAAGCAGAAACACAAAAGGCAATGGAGCCTAGAAGAGGAGCTGACTGATGCCTTCAAGTATGTAACATAGTCAAATTCCAAAACTCATAGAGTGGAATGCTGGTTGCCAGGGGCTGGGTAAAGTGAGAAATGGGCATTAGCAATCAATGGGCATAACCTTTCAGCTAAGCCAGGTGAGTAAATTCTAGAGATGAGCAACACAACCTTGTACCGAGCGTCAGCAATACTGTGTTGTTCGCTGAAAAGTTTGCTAAGAGGGCAGATCTCAGCTTCCATGCTCTTACCCCAACAAAATAAAATTTAAAAATGTACCTGGAATGATAACTTCAAGATGCAGGGTCTCATCATCCCATGAAGAATTAGCCTCTTGAAACCAGAATGCTCAGCAACATTAACATGCAGAACCAAGAAGGTCCCATTGTAAGCCCAAAATAGAACTCAGTTACTGTAGGGACTCCCTATTTATAGAACATACATTTTAAATAAAGCCACCCAAACAAAACTCTGGATAATTTCCACACATTTCCAAACAGCTGTGAAAGCACATGCCATTTCATTAACACTATCCTGAATAAAGATCTGTCTCCTGGAGATTTATTCCAATGAGGTTTTAGGCTTTATGCTTCCTCATTTCCTCCCTAAATTATACAAAGATTACTCTTTTCCCCTCTGGAATCAGTTCAATACAACCTCATCTTACTCCATAGTTTATGTTCATTGGGGTTTGGTTTGTTTTCCTTCAGGTACCACCTCCGGGAGGAAGGGGGGGTGGGGTGAGATAAGAGGATCATTCCGGAAACTGGCCAATTTGCGCAGGCAGGTGGAGCTCAGGTATGCAAACACCCGCAACAGGTGAACTCAGCACTCAGTGTCTGGAGTTTGAAGAGAGCCCTAAGGGGACTGGCTGTGCCCCTCTACCGACCTTCCGTTGCTGTGAGTTTAGGAGCCTTTTATTTATCTTTGTTTAGTTATAACCGCCGCAGAGAGAAAAGCTTCGCATGCATGTTTGCGGAAAGGCCATCGACAGCAAAATGGCGAACGTCTAGGCTGCACCAGTTGATTTCTACCCCCTGCTCATTTCTGTTCCTCTGTTCTCCCCAAGAAAAGGAGGGTTTCCCATCGTGCCATTCACGAACCAAAGAACAGTGGAGGCTTTGAAAGGCCCCATGTAGGTTGTTGAGAGAAAAATGACAAAACTGGAAAATATTCATTGAGCGAATGGCCCATGAATGAGCGCACAAGAGATGACCTAATTGCCTACGACCACGTGGCCTTCACCTCCGAGATTCTCACTTTCTCTCCCTGACCGGGCAGACACGGTCTATTGGATCGGAAACTGATAGCTGACAAGTTTAAGAAATCAGCTGTTATGACATAGAAGGCACAGTCTGTCTTCACATCATTATTATCATTTAACGTAATTAAGTAGAACATGAAGTCTCTTCTCAAAGGATATGGTATCCAGGAAAAAAAAAAAAAAAATTGCACAACTGGTTTAAACTAACCCCTGAACATATTTTTCTCATTTGGGAATAGAACATATATCGTTAAGGTGGAAAACATTATAGAAAGGACACAGACTGGTTTATATACAAAAAAGAAAAAAAAAAGTGTTCCTTACACTTGAAATCAGCATACTGAAATCAGCTCTCCCAATGTTTTAACCAGAGAAGCCTATCTGCAGAGTGAGGATTTAGGAACTTAAAATATGTTTATCTTGAAACTTCATTGGAATAAAATAAATTCCATCAACAAGTTGCATTACTGACCATACTCAACCATATACTCAATGTTTAAAATATGGAGCTCCAATTAAAACGAGACAATCTTAAACAGAGGCCGGATCCCATGCACACTTGAATGTTTACTTTTGTGAAAACCATCTCCAGGCTTTTTTTTTTTTTTTTTTTTTTTTTGTGGTCTGGGCATAAGAGCGCCTATATTCTAAAGAGTTCTGAAAAAGACCCTTGCACATTCTGAAAGCAATGTAACAGGCTTAGTCAGTAAGCACGCTATCTTTGTGCAGAGACCAGAAGCTTTCCACAAATTACTACAAAGAAAACCAAATGAAAAGGCCAAGGTCAGAAATAAAGAAAAACCCCCATATACTTATCATTAGTCTACACATTCCATGCCAAAAAAATAATAATAATAATGAACTTTTGACAATCCTCAAGTTCATTCACTTGCAAATTTAGCAACAGCTCTGTTCCTGCCCCTTAGTTATGTATCAGTTATGTATCAAGTATCTTTTTCTATTCTTAGATTTGGGTAAAAATTAGCTGGATCGCTGGATTTAAGGCCAAACCTACATTCAGCATTATTTAAGAAAAAAAAAATACAAAGGAAAGCAACAATTTCTTTATCCAAGAAAAATATGTCAAAACACCTTAAAGACGGCTTCCAAGCACAGCTATTATTATGAAAATACAATTATCATTCAATTCCTGCTCCAAATCATTCTGGCTTCCCAAAGAACACAATCCTCTCATTTGAATTCAGTGATTTAAAACTGATGAAGTAATTTTCCACTTGCTACAACTGGTCCTGATCATTTTCTTACACGTCAAGGATGATACTCTTGAAAACGGCCATGTCTACAAATATATGCCATACATATAAACCATATATATATATATAGTATATATATACATATTGGATTTCCTTGGATAACACAATTCTGGAAGTCTAATCTGAAAAAAATATATATAGTTGCAGAACCCTCCGTGAAATTCTTATCTTCTCGACATGGGGACGAATACAAATACAAAACCCAGATTTTTTTTTTTTTTCTGGAAATAAGGGATGGATGCAACAATGTGCCATTAACCGTCTGTCTGAGATTTTCACAATTGCTGTTAACCCCTTCCTACAGACAACTGAAGGCATGGAATACTTCTCCACTCTGCCCCCCCAGCCCGCTCCCCACCGCCCCCACAAAAGCGCAGATTTCTGTGCAGTCTGCTCATTTCTCTGCGCTCTGCCACCCTCTAGGAAACCGGTTAAGCATCTCCCTTCCAACCGTGGAGCTCGGTTAGCGGCTGCTGTTGGTTTGTTCTGATGGAAAGTCAGATCTTTCTTCTGTCCTGGTCATTTAATTTCTGGCGGAAGGAGGTTACCTACCAACAATGGTCTTCACCTGGCCCTTGCGTATTGCCTGCGGAACGCCCACACAGACTGGAAATTCTGCACCACGATAACTAGGTCTCCCTAAACTTTTTCTTTTTCTTTTTTTTTCTTTTTCTTTTTGCTTCTCTGCGTCCCTCAAATCCTGCTAAGTGCTGACTCCGGGCACGGACCTCGCTCGCCCCACCTCTCACTAGAAGACAGTTAATGCAACGCGCCCTGGATGTGGGAGCCGATCCAGCGGTAGATCCCTTCCAAAACGCATAGGATATGAGCACATAAAACCGTTCCCCCCCCCACAACTGACCAAATAGGGGGAAAAAAAAAAAATCCAATCAAAAGAAGAATCCATACTACCACCTTGTGGATTCTGCTCGCAAGAACAGCACCTGCTAGATTTAAGAACCCCCACCCAGCAGCCCCCACCCCAAATTTCTTAAGTTGGGTCCAAAAGACAGACTGGGATCCGCGGTGCTCGCTCGCCCCAGTCTCGCCGGCGCGCTCGGGTTAACGCAGTCCGCGCACCCGGCGCCTGGCCAGAGCTGCGGCCGGGACACACCGCGGGGGCCGGCCCCCCAGCCACCCCCGGGCCCCCCAACGCTGCCTGCTGCGTCCCCTCCCCCCCGACCCCGATAATAAATAGAAAGAGACCCGCACCTGCCGGTCGGTTCAGGAGAAGGAGTCAGAGCAAAGACAACCCGCAACCAAAAAAAAAATAAAGGGAGCAAGCCTTTGCTGGGGCAGGGGCGGGAGGGATGCGGAGGACGTCCTCCCCGCGCCCCTCGCCCTCCGAGCGGGACGCGCGCTCCCAGGTGGTCCCGCGGGCCCGGGGGTGCGGGGCTCCGAGCGCCCCCGCCCCGGGGAAGGAAGGGCGCTGTGTCTGGCGGCGAGCGGGCGCCGGAATGGTGCGCCCGGGCCCAGGGCTGCGCGCCGCACGGGGCCCCGAACTGGGCGCGCAGACCCCGGGGCCGGCCCGGGAGACCCGCGCCGAGGACTCGGAGCCCGCGCGCCCGCCAAGGGCCGAGGGAGCCGGGGCAGGGTCGGGGGGCGCGGGCGGGGAGGCGGGGGGGCGTCCAGCAGGCAGCCAGGCGAGCGCGCCCGGGGAGGCGGCGGGCGTCCGGGAGAGCGGGCGGGGGAGGGGACAGCCGAGGGGTCGGCCCCTGCGCGCACCACCGCCAGCCCCGATCCCCCCGCAGGGTCTGCAGCCGAGCGACACTCGCCCCCACCGCCCACCCCCGCCCGCACGCACGCACGTCCGCAGGTCGGGCTAAGGGGCGCCGCCGCGGCCTGGGGGAGGGGGCGGGACTCAAGTTCACCGGCTGGCTCCGGGGTCTCACAGCCCCGCGCCCACTCCCCATTGTGCCCCCACCCCCGCCTCGGGCAGCCGGGAGCCGGATCTTTGCGCTCAGCTCTGCCCACTGGAGTGGGAGGGGGGCCAGGCCGAGCCGCGCGGGATTGGGGGTGGGGGTGGGAGAAATCGGCCGCGAACGCCGGAGTGGGCTGGGGGTGGGGGGGCAGGAGGGAATTTGCAGCGCGGGACGGCGGAGAGCTTTGGGATGGGGGTTTGTGCTAGGTTGCCCGAGGCCATGGGGGGGCCCACATATCGGAACCGACTCCCCAGACTCCCCACCTCCAGCACAGGCCAGGGTACCGGCCGGCCGTGCGCCCCGCGAGCTCTGCTCCCGGGAACCGGGTTCTCTGTGGGCAGCGACTTGGGGTCTGCATCCCCCTGAGACCCGGGCTGCGGCGCCCGGCGCCTGTCCCCGCAGCTACCAACTTTTGTGGTCCGGCAGACAAGCAAGCAGCGCGGGGATGGTGCTCGCCAGGCAGCTGCGTGCCCCCCGAAAAGGTCCAGGCCAGACCCAAAGGCTCCCGAAGCAGCAAAACACCACCCTCCCCCCCTTAACTCCGCTTGCCTCCCCCCTACCCACACGCACGGGAAAAGGGGGGCATGGAGCCCGCTCCCCAGCTCTGCAGAAACAGCTCGAAGCTACCGTCATTTGGTCTCCACCCGGGGTCTCCGGCGCGCCCGGGTCGCTCCCCAGCAAAGCCCAGCCAGGTCCTAATCAATCACGTGCGTTATTTCGTGCATCACATCACCCGTCATCTTCTACGAGGCCAGCAGACGACGGAGGAAAAAAAAAAAAAATCGCTTAATGCAACCCCAGCCAAGCCTGTTTTCCTTTTTTCTCTCTGGTTAACCCCCCCGCGCCAAAAAAAGCACCCGAGGAGGTGGTAGCTGAGTTTCCTTAAAGAACAGGAGGGGGAAAAAAGGGGGGGGGGGAGAAAAAAAACAAAACAAAACAAAAAGCCCGTGGTTGCTCACAGTCTTGCAGAAGTAGTCTTGTCTGTGTATCTCCAGTCCCGGTTTGCAGAGAACTGGCGCTGAGCTCCTGCTCTCCCCCTACTGCAGATAAATTTTTTTCCTCCTCTCCCCGCCACACTCTTCTGTTTATTTGTATGTAAGACAGCGCTACTTTGTAAACACATCACACTCGGCCCCAGAGCCCTTCAAATAGCTGATTGCAGCAAAATGCTTCCAAACCAAGGGGGTCCCCAATTTTTTTTTTTTAAGTGAAAAGGAAAAAAAAAAATCAAATGTTTCTGTGGAGCTGTGCATGAAGCTGACACAGGACGCGCCACACATACATGTCCACCCTCCCACCCACACCTAAGAAATGGAGCGGCAGATGGGAGAAAAGTCTTGTTCGGATTTCCAAAATAAAATGAAAGAACAAATGCTGGATGAAGTGAAGCCCAAGCGCCTTTGGTGAGGCTTTTGCTGGGGAGAGCACACACGAGTCCGAATGTTTAAAAGGCTTTAAAAATGCATCAGGAACCCAGAGACACGTCTTAAAACGGCACCTACCTTAGTCGTGGAAAGGCTGCATTAGCTGGGGCTGCTCTTTTTAACACGTCCAGATTTTTCTAGGGAAACCCTGGCTGAGGGTAGGATTCGGGGAGGCTGTGTTGCATCCAGGAGCTGGTGCTTTCTCGAATTCCCCACCAGAGCTGCTCCTCCAAAGGAATGTGGGGACCACCGCGGCGGCCGTTTGGAGGAAATTCGTTGTTTCGGCCCTAAAGAGTCAGGAGGAGAAAGCAACCGAGTCGTAGCAGGAAAGGGCAGAGCGAGGTCTGAATAAGAGCTCTGTGCTGAGAGACAGAGACGGGTCTGCGAGGAAAAGGGGAGATTGAAGACAGAGCTCCTGATGTCTCCCCGATCCCCCTCTGCTATTGGACCAAACTGAATGAAATTTATAAAGCCAGCAACCAATAGATCTCCGCACTCGGTCCCAACAGAAACCACATCCTCAGCTACAAGCGAATGCGAAGAGCCGCTAATCCCAGGGCAAACCAGCTGTGGCAGAGATCCCCGGGGCCGGGGTGGCGAAACAGGTGAGCGCGTCACACTGGGCCACCATGCCACCACGGGGCGCGCAACGAAGCTGGCTCCCTGGCTCCTCGGCTCTCCTCCACCCCAAACTCGCTACAGTATTTGCAAACATCTTTAACTCTTGGAGGGTTTGCACTGCAAGGGCGCCAGCAGAGAGGAGCTATTCCCTGTGGTCAGGCTCACAAATGTGTTACTGTTGCCTACATTGGGAAGCAAGAGTATCTATCTTTTCTTTTTTTTTTTTTTTTTTTTTTGGCACCAAATTGCAATGGAAGGTCTGTAAAGGACAGACCCTCCCTGATGCCCAGGTGATGGGTCGATAGCTTTTGTTGGTTTCTTTTCTGATACAGTCATGTTTTTGATGGATACACAACCCTGGAGATGTTGCTAGGATTTGGCCAGTTATTTTTAAATAGCTCATCTTTGCTTCCAGGGTCCAGGAGTTTATCTTTTCCTGGCCAATTCTAACTTTGGTGATATGAGCTGGTATTTATCATTGGCTTAGAAGGAGTTGGCTCTGCATGGGCAATGTCTGAGGGTCCCTAAGTGATAAGTCAGGGGACGCCGTGTAGTGCGGTGGCTAAAACTACGTTGCTTGGGCTCAAGTTGCGTATGACCTCAGGCGTGGATTTAAATGTTCTGTGTCTGTCTCTGCATCCGTAAAATGGAGAAGATAGAAGTAAAGACTTCCTCGTATCATCGTGATATGAGCTGGGTTAACACAAGGACTCAACATGCAAGAAGCTCTAAATTAATGCTCGCTTTTCTTAAAATTATTTCACAGGCCCAAGAATTTATTTATTAAAGGAAAGAGATACTGTCCCCTACCCAAAGGACATCCTCACTATTGCTTCTGCACTTAGACGACAGACCGAGGCATCCAACCAGCACTCAGTATTTGCTGTGTTGGGATAATTAGGGATTCCTCACACGTTTTGAGAGAGGAACTCACGGTGGGGGGGGGGGGGGATGGTGGCCAATAAAGGGGAAGGTGATGCATACTGAGTCAGGGGACCTACTTTCATGTTTGGTGTCTACCCTTGCTAGCTTTGACGTATTGGAAAGTCTGTCATATTCTGTGAATCCAAGAGATTACATCTGTTAAACAGTAAAATCGGTCTTTGTGGGTTTCTAAGCATGATTAAGTGAGATACTATGTATGAAAAGACCTTTTATCAAAAAGATGTATACAAATACATATGCCTGCATATATAGAGGAAACTTATATGTTTTATACAAATATATTTTTCTTCTATTATTGAATAGCTATGTGAGATCCAGTAACATAATAGTATCGCTAATAAATATGGCCTCTCCCCCAAATCAGTGACCTATATAGATATCAGTACAAAATATAGATGTAGACATATGTGTTTCCCAAAGCAAAGCTTAGAAAAGAGCTTCCACTTAACACAGTAGTTTATAGGAGTCTAGAAAGTCATTGGCTTTGCCAAGAATGAATTAATTAGTTGACTGGTTTATGAATTCAAGTGTTTGTTGAGCGCGGGCATAATCCTAAGCACTGAAAATGCATTTGTGAGTAAGTCACACCCATTTATTTTTGAAAAAGCATATGGTCTGGTGGGCAAGGTAGCCAATAGGTAAGAAAAGGAAATGATTACAAGGTGTGGAAAAAGTCCTCTGATGCATGAGTTCATTGGGATCCATAGAGGTGGAAATGCTGAAGGAAGGGTCTTTCTTTGAAAGAGAAGTAAGTAGTCATGGTTCAGATGCAGAAGTTGAGAAAAAAAAAGCTACAGAAATACCGTGGATAATGCGTATCATCGACTACCGGCAGGTGGGGATTGGAAGCAGAGGGGGTGTGGTGTGAGCAGGGCACGGAGTGTGCAAACAAGGGAGGTGAAACAAGAGGGTGAAGACGTGTCCTGAGACCTATGTATGGAGGATGCTGAATACCATGCTGAACAGATGGAATTTATCCCATTGACAGTAGGGCACCGATAACATAGTATAAGCCACAGTAGGAGAGAAAGAATCAGATCTACATTTTAGGACAATCACAATGGAGAATGAGTTGGAGGGGACAAAACTCTGAAAGCAAAGGAGATAATTTTCTGAGTCTCTTGGAAGGGTGAATGTCCTAGAGAAATGTCCTGAATAATGGAGAGAAAGGAGTGAGAGAGAAGAAAAGGAATACAGCAATTGATAGGGGTGTAGGAAAGGTCATGTCTAAATATATTAAGGCAGCATAAAAAAACGTGAACTTGGAGAGGGAGAGCTTGGATCCATGGGTAAGATCTTAATGGCTGTCTTAGTGTGGGCGGTGGGTTGGTTGAGTACCAGACCTGTTTCCTGAGATCTGTTACCTGGTCTGAATGATCTTATTAAGCTTTAACAAAATATTAAAAAAAGGCTCAGGCCCCAGGGGGGAAAAAAAAATACTTAAGCAAACTGAGTAATTATTTTAAGAAAAAGTGAATGTGTAATTGTATGAGTTTATAATTTTCCCTAATCCTAATCACATGAGACCAGGGTCAGAAGAGGAAGAACCAAACACACCGGTTCTTAACCTGTTGGGAGAACAGATTGTAATGTGGTGAATGGAGTTGGAAAGATTTAAATCCAGAATTCTTGGAGAGATAAGGGTATAATTCTTTATGCTCCCATTTGAAATCTAATTGTGCAGTGTGGCGAGATGGAGAAACAGGTCATGGAAAGATACAAAACCATAGCCTACAAAGAAGGGCCATTGACATGAACTGAGCCTGGCCCAGAGAAATGGAAGAACCTGACAAATAATCTCTCCTGTACCATTGCTCTTCTTGATGATTCCATCTTGTTGTCTCCATCAACCACATTCTGGGATAATGTTTGTGCTCTTGTAGGGTTGACACAATTAACCCTAAATGCAGTCTTGGCTAAACCAGGTGGACCATTGCAATACTACTAACTCATATAACTCAGCTAAAACAAGGATTCAAACAAAACAGAAATATGAGGAAGTAGAACAATAATTATTAATGTAATAGTAATATGTACTATTCGATTAATTGCCACACAGTATTGGAGATATAAATATGTATAATATACAAGAGGCTTAAAATCTAAGGGGGTGTTAAATCAGTAAAATCCAAGGTAATATATGGTATTTGCCATCTTAGAAGCATATGAGAAGCATTGCATGCTTCCTGAAGGGAAGATGAGAAAATCTTTCATATATAAATAAGGTTTTTCTGGCGCATTGGAGAGCAGGGGTGGGAAATCATTCCAAGTAAACAAAGTCTGGAAGAGAGAAATGGACACGGAGTAGACAGAGGTTCTGAAAGTTCAAGGTGCCTAAGGACCCACCTTGTTAGCTTGTTCCATGCTCTTGGAACTCAACGCTGAGGATCCAGATTTAGTGGGTCTTGAGTTAGCTCTAGGGACCTGCATTTTTAGGGACACTTTGCTAAGTGAATCTTTTGTAAGAAGCCTTTAAATTAAACCATGAACATACTAATGGTGGTGAGTTAATGGTAGGTTCATAGCATTCATGAAGAAGAATAATGAGACATTGGTCAGACCAAGTCATGGAGGGTTATGGACATCCATTGACTGGAATCATGGGTGACGTTAGCACACGAGAGACACAGATTTACTTTCAGGGAGTTTACCCTGAAGCATTTTAGGGTATGGCTGCATTTTAGGGATAGCTTATAGCAGGAACATTCTAGAACAGGAGAGCACAGGTAGTAATCTTTTGTAGCATTCATAAACTAAGGTGGTAATGGTAAAAGTTAAAACCAAGAGGTGGGTGGAATAATCATTATAAGACTTGAAATCCTAGAAATTGGTTAACAGTGGGCTGGGACCTTAGAAGAAGATGGCCTTGATGTTGCAAGATGGAAAGGCTAAGATAAATGGTAATATGCAAAACCAAAAGAAGTTGAGTGGGAAGAAAACTGAAGACTTTGACTTGAGATCCTGACAGAGCCTGTCAATGTGATTGGCACACAGACCTTGGAAGATTGAGATTTGACAGGAATAGGAAGCTTGGAGTAGGGTCAGTAAATCTGACGGAAGACCCAATGCACGGGATACTTGAAATTTTGGTGTAAAAGAGAGAAAGTGTTAGCTTAAACGGAGAGACAGGTCTTTGGAGGAACCGACTTTGGAGTAGGCATCCAAATGGCAGTCTGAGCACGAACAGCAGCTTGGTCCCGCCCGCACAAGAGCTCTGGCAAAGCAAGGTGTGGTATGGAATTCAAGGGAGGAGTCTCAACTCCCAAAGGAGTGGACAGGAGTCAACTGTGTGGAGAGCTGCAGAAATTGCAGAGATCATAATGCGGAGGATGGGAGAGCACCATTGCTTTTGGGAATCAACAGATTATTGACAGGCTTCCACTGAATGTGGTAGGCATATTCATGAGTGGGATCCTGATGAGGAGATTGAAACCATGATTGTAGTCTTAAAATGAAGTGGGGTGGGGGTGGAAATGATATGACAAATTCAGAGGCAGGGGGATTGAGGTGGGGTTGTTTTTAAGTAGTTTGCTGATTGCTACTCTTACTCATTTGTTTAATGAACATGAATCTCAGAATTGTTGCTTATTCCAAGAACTCTTTAAAATACCAAGGATGGGGCGCCTGGGTGGCTCAGTCGTTAAGCATCTGCCTTCAGCTCAGGTCATGATCCCAGGGTCCTGGGATCGAGTCCCACATCGGGCTCCCTGCTCTGCGGGAAGCCTGCTTCTCCCTCGCCCACTCCCCCTGCTTGTGTTCCTGCTCTCACTATGTCTCTCTCTGTCAAATAAATAAATAAAATCTTTAAAAAAAATAAAATAAAATAAAATAAAATAAAATAAAATACCAAGGATGGAAAAATAAGACATGGTCTTTGCCCATAAGTAGTTAATCCTTAAATATTATTAATCAACGGCCTTTCTTATCAATCAACTGTCCCACTTTATTTTTATGTATTTATTTATTCATCATATTTTTTTGCATTCATTTACCATTGTACACACAATCTTGGAAAAAAAATCTCTGCAACATTATGATGGTAAATGCTTTGGGTGGTCACAATTACATGAGACCACATCAGAGCATGAATTTTAATAAATTTGAGAAAGGATAGGACATGAAATAATTTTCATATGATAGATGATAGATATACAATAGACAGAGATTCAGACATATATATTACATATAATAAATAAAACTGGATTTCATAATGTACTTAATTTATTACAAATATTTGAGTAGTAGTATTCCCAAATTGGATTTAATGACTAGATTATAATATGATTAAAAACATAGATTGAATAAGGGAAATATGCTGGAAACCTTAAAAATATTTACTCTCTTAGTGTTTTACAAATTCTTACGGTATCCTCCAAAGTTGCTAAATAAACCTTGTCTTTTCAGTGATACAAAGTAAACTTCAGTCTAAGTTAAATTATAATGAATTTCAAATTCACGTCAATCACTTAAGAGGGTGTAAGGTACATACCTTCTCTTCCATGTTAATATAGTTATAGACACTTACTTGGAAGAGACACAAGCGATTTTCTCATCTATCCCCATCGGTTTTGTAGGTAAAGTGTTTTATAAGACTTAGAAAGCTTTAAGGAAATATATTAAAGTTTCTATTTTCCAATAAGAAGGCTGTGCATGCCCCTAACGCAATGTTTGCATCTGAGAAATGGGAATAATTAACTTCATGGACGAGGGTCCACTTCCAGTCTTTCCTAAGCTTTTGTCCTTCTGTTATTTTAAACCCATAAAACACCATTAATTATGTAATATGCATGCAGTATACAGAGATATGCACTGTGCTGACTTTCCATCTGACTATTTTAAATTCTTTCCCTGGTTATTATTTCATCACTGGGCATGATTAGCTTAAATGACTTTTAAATGGCCCTGATTTTTAGAAAGTATTCCAGCTCCTGAATTTCACAGTATTCACTGTGGATGTGAAAGCCATTAACTATTGCTTTTGAAAACCAAGAATACTAAATCCCAAATAGCTAGAGTTCGTTTTTAAATGACATTTGCAGCAATTTTTTCACTGTTATTGCCTAAGACTTTTTATGAAATTCTCTCACAATGTCTGTGTCCCTTTGACAAGTAAGAACACACACTACACTTGAAAATTAGGAAAAATGTGCATAAAACTTCCTCTCTCTAGGTTACATGGAATTATATATATAAATATATATACACACATGTATATCTCATATATAAAATGTATATATAGTTATATATAAAATAGAGATGGGTAATATACATAGACTTATATGAATATACATATATTTATAATTTATATATTTATATATTTATATATAATATATATACTTTAATAATATATATAAGGTTATATATTATATAGGGTTATGTATAATATATACACAGGGTTACAAACAATATAATATATATTATAAATAACCCCTATTTTACTTCTAAATATATATATTCATAAAATACAATATATTATCATCATACATATATAATATTGTATGTATGTATATTTATACATTTATAAAACAGTTTATGTTTATATTATAAATATAATTATAATTAGTTATATATAATATATTGTATATATTAACTCATATATAATATATATTTTTACATTTCTCTATAATATATAAAATAAATGTATATTATATATAACAATATGTAATATATAAAATAATTATATATAATAATGTGATATATAGTATAGTTATAAATATATATAAAATATACAATATATTGTATGTATAATAATATAATATGGTATAATTATATTTTGTATATAATAGATATTCATATATAATACATATTATATTAAGTATATTATATTAAATATATATTATATCTGTATATAAAATATAGAATATAATTATATAATATAATTATATAATATGTTATAGTCATATTTATATATAAAACATATGCATTTCATCATTATATATTAATATATATCATTCTGTATATTGGAACTATACAGACATAATAACTATATGTACATATATAACTTTCTGTATATATATATATGTATTTTCTAAATAGGTGCATATACATACCTATATGTACATATGTATATAACTTTCTGTATATATGTATATGATATATAATAGATAATATATATATATATTATCTATTGGTTAACAGTGGGCTGGGAATATATATTATCTATTATATAATAGATAATATATAATAGATAGATGTTATATAGATAATATAGATAGATATATAGATATATAGATATATATAGATAGATAATATATAATAGATAGATATAATATATAATAGATAGATGTTTATACTCCCAGAATGGTTGATTCTGCCCTGTATCTTTGTCCTGTGTATGTACACTACCTCTCTTCCTACTTTCATACTTTATTTTTCAGAGAATCTGTATTTGAAAAGAAAGAAATGTAGCACTGGGAGGTGCAGAAAAGGACGTTAAATATTAGGGGCAGCACGGACATAGTCTGTGTACTGATGCCAGATCAGACAGCCCTCCCTCTTGTTCATGACAGGTGTCACCCATGCCAGAGGAACTAGAACATCTCTGGTGAATGCCACATGGTGTGTAATTTTCAGTTTAAATAAAGTGCAGTTGGCGTAGGGAAAAGAAGAGAGAGAGAGACAAACCAGGAAACAGGCTCTTCACTCTAGAGAACAGGCTGATGGTCACCAGAAGGGATGTGGGTGGGGGGGATGGGGGAAACAGGTGATGGGGATGAAGAAATGCACTTGTTGTGATGAGCACGGGTGTTGTATGGAAATGCTGAATCATTCAATTGTACACCTGCAACTAATATTAACTGTATGTTAACTAACTGGAATTTAAATAAAAACCTTTTAAAGAATGAAACAATAAAGTGTAGTGGACAAAAAAATTATTAGAACGAATGCTGTCGTTTATCCTTTTGAACTAAAGGTTCATTTTGGAATTTCTTTTTTTAAAAATAAACATGTTAGGGACACCTGGGTGTCTCAGTGGTTAAGCGTCTGCCTTCAGCTCAGGTCATGATCCCAGGGTCACAGGATCGAGCCCCGCATCGGGCTCCCTGCTCAGCGGGGAGCCTGCTTCTCCCTCTGCCTTCCACTCCCCCTGCTTGTGCTCTCACTCTCTCTCACTCTTTCTCTAGAAATAAATAAATAAAATCTTTTTTAAAAAAATAATAAAAATAATTAAAAAATTAAAATAATTATTTTAGCTTTGTATGCTCATTCATTGAGATGTGAAGTATTGCAAATATGCTTTGCATGTGACATGTACACACACGTGTGTGTACATATATGTACATGTGTGTGTACGTGTACATGTAGTACCAGAGCGGCAGGAACATATATACTAAGACCGATGGATGTGTTTTGAATGGGGACCCAACTGTTATACGCCACTGCTATATTAGTAATATGGTGGTATTTTCCTGGTATATATGGAAAACAATTTTCTGTATTTTCCAAGTCTATGTGACCAAAATTACATAGGAAACCGCGGACCCTGTGCCACATCTTCATGTGAAAACACAGCTGGTGAGGAAGTGAAGTCCTCAGTCCGTTCGCCTGGGAGGTACTGAATCCCACCAACAACTATGTGATCTCAGAAGTGGCTTCTTCCCCACTCGAGTTTTCTGATGAAACCTCAGCCCCTGCCCGGCTTACACTGATATTGCAGGTCCTGAACATCCTAGAGCAGAGCACTCAGCTAAGCCACGGTCCAACTGTGGACGCACAGAAGCCGTGACATAGTCAGTATGAGTGTCAGCCTCTAGGTCTGGGGTAATTTGCTGTGCTGGAACAGGTAACTCATAGGACATGAGCCCCTGTGCACGCATCTGTGTCTGCCTGGGTGGATATGCATAGTGATGGCAGTCCCGAAAAGAACATTGGACAAGTTGAACGAATGTGCTACAAATCCTACAGCTTTCAGAATGGTTGCTTGGCTCTTTCCGACACACCATAGATGAATGAACCACAAGTACATCATCTGCTCATAAATCCTGCCAAAAGGTATCAAATTAGAGGAAAGGCAGAAGTTGACAACGGAATCTATAATTTCTGCATCAAGCAAAATAGATTTTCTTCACCCTGGCTCAGAATGCTCCTCAACAGCCTTGATCTTTTCACAGCTCATCAAGTGGAGGAGAGATGAGGGAATCCACCCCTCCACCTGCTCAGCTCTGGGCTAACCAGAATGTGAGAGGCTTGCAAATATTACTTAATTCCAAAGGACTTATGCTTTCCTCATATAACCACCCACTCCCCTCAAACACTCCATCAGAAAAATTCATCACTCCACCTCCCATATTCTCAAAGCAGTTAATCCACTACTTCCAACAGCATTTAGACAGTGTGTGTGTGAGGCGTGTGTGCCTGTCTACACACATCTTGTTCACTGGACTATAAGCTCTCCAATGCTTCAATTTAAAAATGCTCATTATGAGGCCCCTGGGTGCTCAGTGGGGTTAAGCGTCAGACTCTTGATTTCAGCTCAGGTCATGATCTCAAGGCTGTGAGCTTGAGCCCCATATCGGCTCCGTGCTCAGCACAGAGTCTGCTTGAGAGTCTCCCCTTCTCCCTCTGCCCCTCCCCCCACTCGTGCGCATGCACTCTCCCTCTTTAAAATAAATAAATAAAATCTTAAATAAAATAAAAATGCCCCTTACTTTTCACATAACAGAAGTTGAATTTTGTTTCATTTTCGTTAGTCTACTTTAATCTCATAACTTGGGCAGATTACTCCAGAAACATCAATCAAAATCTCCTGGGAAGGGTCGGTGTCACCTGTCTTCCTATCGATACCGCGTCGTCGTTCTGGAGCGTTGAGATTCCCACCTTGGGGAGACCACTGTGAAGTCATTTGCAAATGTCATCTAATCCAGTCGTAAAATCACTAACCCTCTGGTATGAAATGAAGCAACACGGTTTTTATCGACAGAGTGGAAACGTGAAGCCCCAGGTGAACATGATCCCCATGCCCACAGCATCGCAAGTCACCTGTGCACATAACTAGCATAATCAAGCTATTCTGTCCAGAGATCCCCGACAGTGATGGTAAACAAGCCCTCTTTGATAGCAATCGGAGATCAATAGTCTTTAATGGGAGCACCTAGTAGATGGGTTACAAGACTACAAAGGAATGTTTATTCCAAGTTGGCCATTTTAAAGAAAATAAAAATCATGTAGAGCTCCTATTCTTAAATTCACATTCAAAATGTGTTTCATAATCCTAAGGAAAAAAACTTCTCCCTCCTCCCTTTCTCTCTGTCTGTCTGTCTCTCTCTCACACCCAGGCATACGGACATTCTTCCCCCCACCCCCTCCACCCCAGAAAGGACTGGGCAGTAGGAGGCAGGGCTCACATACTTCAGCAATTCTCTCCTTTTGCCCCAGGACCCCATGGCCCTTTCTTGGGGTTCGGGCCACACCCAGCTTTCCGTGGAGAAGTCCTGGATGGCCTGAGACCTCAGCCGCCCTCAAATCCATCCACATGTCTAGATAGACACCTGGGGCTGCCTCTCCCAGGAGAGCCTCCCTTTGGTTGGGTCCAGGCCCCAGCAGCTCTGATAACTCCTGGTCTCCCCCCGCCCCCAAAGGCTGCTTGCCCAGGGCTTTGGAAAAGCACTTCTAACCATGCAGAATGGTCTCCCAGAGGGATTTCTCGAATCTTTCTGCTCTATATGAACAGAAAGGTGCACAAAAACTAGGCAGCTACTTGCAACCTCTAAGACTTTAGCTAATCTCCGGGTTGGCACTTGACTGAAACACCATCACTTCACTGTAGTCTTTGCTGGACTGTGGCAACTGGGTGTTCCTGGGGTTCATCCATCTGCACCACACCTGGCTTGTCAGGGGAGCGGGGCTGTCTTCCCTGCAAAGGCTCACCCCTCAACCATCTGGCTTCTTTCAAGCCACCTTTTTCTTAATTAATAACACACACTTTCATTTCTCATGGAAATCAGATACCCCACATCAGCTTAGAAGCTAAATAAGTCTGCTAGAAAATTCCTTGAGAAACAAACTTCCCTCTATGCATCGTTTGAAGTTGTCAGCTCTTCACCGTGTTTTCTCTTACATTATTTCCAATTTTAGGGTTTTTTTTTTCCTCATTATAGTAGTCTAGACATTGAAAATCTACTTAGTATTAGTGCTGAAGCAGAGAAAGAGAGAGAGAGAGAAGGAGAAGGAGAAGGAGAGGGAGGATGAGGAGCACCAGTAAGAGGAGGAGAAAGGAGAAAGAAAGCAAACAGCAGAATCCCAAGTGAATTGTTTTTCCCCTTAAACTGTTTTCCACTTTCAGGTCTGGTTGGTCTCATGTCAGTAGATAATAACACTTTAAAAATACCATTTATTAACTCGATCTTACACAGAGCCCATGAAGATATTTAACCTTGCATTAAGAGTTTAACAATGAAATTAATAATATCTAATTATTTAAATATAGCAGAGTTGCAAAGCAGGTAGTTCATCTACAAATATTACTTACTCTTTTGTGCCCAATTTCTGATCTCTGTGTCTCTCTGAGAAGAGTTCGGGACCTCTCCATTTGCAAAGGACTAGTGCATTAGAACTGTAATGACTCGCACTCTTATACCTGTGTCAGAAAAAAATGAATCTGGGTGAATGGAACTACTTCCTCTCTTTGCTTTTTCTCTCCCTTCTAACCTGGCTCCATGCACTCTGTAGCACTGAGAAGCTCAAGTCCCCACATCTTCCATGTGAGGTATAAACATTAAGTGGTAGAGAAGTTGCTGGAATTGGCAAAAAAAAAAAAAAAAAAAAAAAAGGCTGTCAAGACAGGCAGTAGGGAAACCATGCTTAGTTCCTTCCTACATTTAGCTCCTGCTCAAAACACTCATCAAGAGCTGGAATCACTGAAAGCTGTAACAAAGCAGAGGGGAGATGGAATTTATTGGCTTACATGTTCCCCTTTGCAAATCCACAGAGTGCTTTGCATTCCTCGTAAACCTAACAGTTACCTAAGTGATGTATGAGGGGAGACACTCTTCATAGGTCTCTCTCACGTCCTGTATGACTTGCAAGGGAAGTACTGGTTCTTCATGTCTTCTGCACTATCTTTTCAGGAAGGTTTGCAGAGTCGACAGCCTGGAAAGATGGCTAGTGTCTTTTTACTGAGCAAAGGGCAGGTTTGTGTGCTGCCCATTATAACATAGTTGACTTCCATCAGCTCAGGATACATGTGGAGCATCCACTTGGGCCTCTGTGCGTTGCCCCTTTGGAGCTTGGAGGGGAGAGGGGAGCAATCATACTGCTTGCTGTCCTGTGAATAATAGTGTTTTGTCTCTGACCCGGGGGTTTTGTGTCTTCTGCCAGCATCCACGAAACCCTGGCTGGCTGGCTTGAGAGCTTCCAAACGGAGTAAAATCTCAGATGCTACCTAGCTCCTGAAAGTGTTCACAGCAGTACCGAGGAGTCAAATCCATCACTGAATCTGGCTCAGTGGGCAGTGCCGGGTGCCTCAGTGTGCTGGATGACAGAAGTGACCAAACCAGGAAGGCCAACGTGTGCTGATATTTTCTTACAAGTTTGTCATCAATTTCCGGGAAAAACAGCACAGTTATGCAGCGACTCTGCCTTTGTGTTTTCAAGAATCAGCATCCATTTCTTTTAAGGCCTCATCAGCATCAGCCAGTCCTGGAACATAAATGTTGTAGCCACTCTGAAAAGATGCTCATCAGAATGCAGCTCGAACAGCTGATTTTTATGCACAGCCGGGGAAGTGGAGGGAAGGCCTGTCAGGGAATAGGAGAGACTTTTCCAAATATATTATCTTACTGAATATTTTTTGACGAGTAGAGCAAGAGGGTATTCAATCTCTCCATAACACAGATGAGGAAGGTGAGGCTTTGAAAGTCTGGGTAACATGTTTTTGATGTAAGTAGCTAATAAATCGACCAGCAGGACTTCAAAGAACATTCTCTTTCCTACACAGAAGCAGAGACAGCAAAACACATAAGTAAAATACTGAAGAAGAATTTCATGTAGGAATTTTCATTCCTAACAAGGAATGGAAAAAGACAGTGACAGATAGTAACACATTCTTTACAGGAGTGGTACTAAGGGGGTAAAAACTGGCAAAAAAAAAAAAAAAACTTATTATTTTTAGGTATAAAGAAACATATATAGTCAGTTGACCCTTGAATAATGCAGGGGTTGGGGTGCTGACCCCCCCATGCAGTCCAAAATCCATGAGTAACCAAAAACTTAACCACTAATAGCCTACTATTGACCAGAAGCCTATAAACAGTCAATTAACACATATTACATATGTATTGGAAACTACATTCTTACAATAAAGCAAGCTAGAGAAAAGAAAATATTATTAAGAAAATCGCAGAGAAGGGGTGCCTGGGTGGCTTAGTCAGTTGAGCGTCTGACTCTTGGTTTCGGCTCAGGTCATGATCTCATGGGTCATGGGGTTGAGCCTGGGGTCGGTCTCCACGCTCAGCGGGGAGTCTGCTTGAAGACGCTCTCCCTCTGCCCCTCCCCCAACTCATAGGCATAGTCTCTCTCTATCAAATAAATAAATCTTAATAAAGGGAAAACTTCTAAAAAAATCAAAAAAGAGAAAATGTATTTACAGTACTGCACTGTATTTATTGAAAAAAAAAATCCACATGTAAGTGGACCTGCAGAGTTCAAACCCATGTTATCAGGGGTCAACTCTATATACATAGGACATAAGCAGATTTAGAGCATATCTAATATATATTATATAAATATATTTAATATATATTATACACAAAACACAGGGAGGTGGATTAGGAAAACGTGTTTTAAAAGCCTCCCTGGGGCTGGAGTGATAATGAACAATAGGTTGATAATACTGCTATGAGACATTAAATGTATGAGTGCAAATTATAAGACATTACATTTCTTCAAATAGCGTCCAAAGCCACTCAAAAAAGTAAGTAAATATAAATTTAGTAATGCATATGGGCTCAGTATGGTGCAGGACACTTTAATGTTTACAAGAAATGGTATAAGGCATTGTCCTCAAGAAATGCATTTATGTCGTGGAAAAAATATATGTGAAGCATAGTGGCATGCAGAAAAATATTTAACTATGGGGTTTCTGGGTCAAGGTATGTCCTGATTTGTAGCAGGTGATGATTTCCGTGGTGAAATACTTGGATCTTTGCTGATATTCTATACCAACGTGAAGTCCCAGAATGTGGAAATAGGAAGGTGCACAGAGGGATCTGGTGATATAGTGGGGTCCAGAATAGCACCCCAAAAACTAAAGAGAATCGGGGGTAGTATGTGGATAAGGCCTTGATTATGTAGGATACCCTTTCAGAATTCACAAATATAATTAACGCATTAACTGTTTACGTTAATGCAAGAGTTAAACGTAGTCTACCATCGCTTTTCTATTGTTGTATGTATAACTATCTGTTAATTGACTACTTTAACTTTGCCATTTCTGCGTTTCTTTGGGTTTTGATGGCTTTTCACAAACGTGCTTTGTTCCAGGTAGCTTTATTATTATTCTTTGCAAAATATTCACATTACTGTGATGAAGGTACTGTAAGCCCTTCTCTTCTGATCCCCGTGTTTCTATTCTGATCCTTTCACTACGGATCCAGAACTTTATTTTTTTTAACTGAAGTATAATTAACATACAATATTATACTAGTTTCATACGGACAACATAGAAGAACTTTTTTTTTAAACATTCATTTATTTATTTCAGACAGAGAGAGCAGGAGTGGGAGGGGCAGAGGGAGAGAGAGAATCCCAAGCAGACTCCCGGCTGAGCTCACCACCAAGAGATCCCGAACTTAACTGAAACCAAGAGTCAGTTGCTTAGCCCGTCACCCGGGCACTCTGACATAGAACTTTCTAAAGCAACCATGCTTCCTGGTAATCAAGTTTTCATATGTAAAATTTAACCATGCTTAACTCTTAAAAACTCCTCAAAATAAAACCTCATCAAACCTACCATGTGCAAGTGCAAATTTAGATTTAGATAAAAATGCAAAGTTGGTTATAATGCAATTGGTGATTGGTTACTGCCTTCCCTGAGCCACCACCCTTCTCCAAAGGAGATGGGGTCAGGTTCTCATGATTTGGGAAGGGGGGTGAGGGCAGGATGGTCAGAAGAGAAACTGAGACATCAGGCATGGGATTTTATTCTTGGGCTTAGGAGGTAGGTATTGAAGTTGTTAGCTCAGCATATTCAATAACTGTATAATTTATAGATTTTATTTATTCATTTTACTGATAATCTTTACAGATCATTTACGAAGTTGCTTAAGAAATTTTATATTTCAGCAAAACAGACGATGAACAAAATGCACACGGTAAGTGTTCTTGGCACACAAAAGCTCCCTTGGGTATTCTGGATTCCAGAATACCATCAGAATCCCAGTGATCCAACTGGGAAATCGGAGAAAGCAAGAAAGCTGACCTGCCTTTCCCCAGTAGGGATGAATCAGGCACAATTACAGTGGATACTCTGACTCAACTGGAATCATCAAGAAAATATTCTACATCTGTCCACCTAAAGCAAAGACGGGCAAACTCTTATTTTTAAATCATAAGCCAATGATCTATTAAATGATAATTAAAGGATATAAAATTAAAAACACTATTTTTTTTTTCCCGTGAGATTATGGAGTTTTGTTTTGTTGAGGGAGAGGGATTTAAACATTTATCTCACACTTTAAAAGGATTAATAATAGTGACACAAAATTTCAACTGGTTTTAGTAAAAACCTTTTATAAGATTTAGGTCTTATCTCCTGGTTTCTCTTATTGAAGTAGACATTTCAGTAAAAGTAATATAGTGATTGAATTTGAACATTTGCAATGGATGAATATTTTATTTTATGAGAAAAAAAAAGACAGGAAACAATTTATGAACTTAACTATAGGAATGTGCTAAATTTGATTTCTTATATTCAGCTCTGGGGAGGTTAAGAGGCAGGAAGCTTTCACCAGAGTACGGGCTGTTATGCAGATTGAAAAGCTTTACTCCTACAAGGTCATTCATATTTACTTTCTCAGAGTGGCAGTCGAAATGTTTTGTTGGTCAAGTTCGATGTTTAAAAACACTTAGGAAAATGATGTTACGTTTGTTTTTTTTTTTTTTTTCCAAAAGCTGTGCAAAGCTCTCAGTTTCTCCAGCTGGGGAGATTTCCGGGAAGGCAAATCACTGACATCCAAGTTCTTTCTGGTGGTTTGAATGGCCAGGTGCTTATTTCTTTAAATGCGTTCTCATTTAACGGGGATGCATGGGGGCATGGCTACCAACGTTACTGGGGATGAAAAGCAGAGATCTACACTGAAGATACTATGTGCAAAAAACAAAACAAAACCGTGCTGTTCCCACCACACTGTAGAATCCCAGTAAATTATGCTCAGATTGAAATAAAGGCAATGGGTTTCGGTGGCAAGTTGCTTGCATTAGTAGGTCACTAATATGCAGTGTGCATGTTTATTTCAGGTTGTGGATACGATACATTGTACATAGTAGCACGTTTTCAGTAGAAGAATCCATCACAGCACGTTTTCACATATTGCACAAGCATTGGTACCCAGAAGCATCTAGAAAGAGCTCCTCATTGTGGTAAAATTGGCTCCCTCTTTGTAGATTGCTTTTGTGGGACACCTTAAGTTTGAGAAGCGCCCTCCATTGTATGAAGGTAGGTTTTAGTTGTTAACAACTAGATTTTTGCAATCTGCTTTGGGTATTACCACTTAGGTGGAGCTGGGTGTATCTGCCCTGAGAATCTATCTTGACTACTACCTGTTATAAGGTAGTGTAGATATATGCACTTAGCTAAGAGAATCTAGCTAAGAAATATGGTATCATGAAGCCTGAAAAAACTCCGGAAACCCAGCTTCATTTTAATATTGGCAAATCTGACCGGAGCTGGCCACACTGTCTTCCGAATTTTCCTGGGACCTTTTCCTGTCAAGATAAATAAATATATAACTTAATATAACCGTTTGGAAGAGTGTCTTCCCTCGGGATTTATTTCATTTGGAAAATGAGAAGGAAAAAACCGATTATCTCTGACATCCCCATCTCATGCTCAGAGTCTTCTTGCTAAACCCTGTATTGAGCTACTCCTGTTTTTCTGCAAACAAATCCATACACAACCTAAAGAAAAGTTGCCTTGAAAGATACTGTGGATTTATCTAGAAAAACCTGAAACCAAAGACAGTTCATTCTGTTTCTGGGTGAGCCAGAGAGAACACAAAGTTGAATTTAAGGGTTTTTTGTTCTGTTTTTTTGTTTTGTATTTGTTTTTCTTTGGAAGTGGATTGGCTGTCCTAATAGGTCTGCAGTCATATGAATAGAAAGCACACCCAATTTGTTTTGGTAGACCTTGAAATTGAACAACCAATTTGGTCTGGCCATTAAGTCAGTGTTGATTTGGTCTAGGCATGAAGACAAGCTTCAACCAGTGTGATTTTCTTCTTTAACTTTTAAACTCACTGTTTGGCACTATTTAGGAAAAGTTTTGATTTCAAGACTATAGAAAGAATCAAAGAAAACACGTTACAGCTTTTCTGCAGGAATCTAAAATAGGAAAGACTAGGCGAAGAATTCCATTTAAAAATGTTTATCTCCACTTTACTGTAATGGGATTTTCCACCCCATATTTATGCATTTCTTCCTCCCATTTCATTCTTAAATAAATCTAGAGACGAGGATAGAAGGAATGTCTCCCATAGTTACATTTGGGCCTAAACAATGAAGTCATTTATTTAAAGGAGGATTATTTTTGTTAAGCAGAATAGGGCTATTGTACAAGCTGTTGTTGGGTTTATTATTTATTAAGTATCATACCCTGCATTAAACACAAAGGAATGCAATGTTGATCTCAGTTTCGTTCTGCAGACAGAACGTTCGGCAGGAGAAACTGAACGCCCTGATAATTTATTCTCCAACAAGCATTGCATTTCACGTGATGGCCATTCCTTTCCTGGAAGGATGGATTTGCTTCTTGCCATCAATCCCAATACGAAGGGTCCAGACCACTAGTTAATTTGGAGCAGTAGAGTTAGAGATGTGTGTACCCAAATTATCTAGGAAATTTGACTGTGGGATTGGGTACACACACACCCCAGAGGGTAAGAGGGCAATGACAAAAGTTTTAATCAATAAAAACATGAAAATAATTTAAAACAAAACTAATGTGAATAGAGGTTGGGCATCGCACACTTTGAAAGTCAACTGTTTGACTAGAATCGTATTAAAGCTGCCTCCCTGTGGGTCATTAGCTAGAGCATGCTTGCTAACGGGAATCTGGAATCCGGAATTTGGAGGCCAAGGATGGAGCAAACGGGAAAATCCTAAGGCAAACGTGCTTCCTTCCAGTAATTCTTTATTGATCCCCCTCAACCTTTGAACTGAAGATTTAATTGAAGATCAGTGCTGAGCAGAGCACTCCAGAATGATTTTCATCTCGGGGGCAATCCCAATCATGGTGTCTAAGCTATGGATGTGAATCAGTCGATACCATATCTATTAATTACTTTATTTTTTCAAGATTTTATTTATTCATTTGAGAGAGAGCACGAGCAGGGAGAGGGGCAGAGGGAGAAGCAGATTCCCCGCTGAGCAGGGAGCCTGACACAGGACTTGATCCCAGGACCCTGAGATCCTGACCTGAGCCGAAGGCAGACGCTTCACCTACTGAGCCACCCAGGTGCCCCTTTATTAATTACTTAAAAAAAAGAAGGCAAAATGGGGGAGAGAAAATATGGTGAAATTCTATTTCTTTTCCTGGGTGTGTTTGTTGTAATGCTTGCAAGTAATAACGTTTCTCCATTCGATGTTTGAATAATCAAATCCCAGCCACGTGAGCTCCTTTCCATAGGATTTCGTTTTTAGGAAATGATACATAGTTACAGTCTCTCCATTTTCCTTCAAGTTTGCTGCTCAAAAATCCACAGAATTGGGCAACAGAGGAATTATTATTATGTCATCTTCCACAGATGCTGATTCCTCAAGTTGTACCATAAGGGAATCTGACCTAGGTCTCAAATCCAAGTGTCCCTGTTCCGTGGAGGCCCGTCCTCATGTTGTACAGTTTTTTAAGTGTTATTTTAAACATTTAAAGATGTTATTTTAAAAATCAGCCTGCTGCGATGTTCACAGACCGAGTGTCAAGAATCATAGCATCGGAGAACCTCGTTCTTCACGGCAGAATTTGGAAAACCACGGTCTCTGGGCCAAGTCCAGCCATATCCAAGAACTTGCAAGCTCTAGAAAAGATGGTACATTGGAACTGTTGGAAAAATAAATGAAAGAAGAATCGTCATTGATGCAAGGAGGTTAAAGGAAATTTAAATTGCAGTGTCCGTATGTAATGTTTATCAGCACACAGTAGGCCTTCATGCTTCATGCTTCCCGAAAGGGCGGAGAGGCCGCCACACAGACCATCCGACCCGTGAAGCCTAGAGTAGTTACTATCTGTGTCTTTGCCCAAGACGTTCGCCCAGTCCTGGCTTCGGAAAACACCTGGAAAAGTCTCTCCGGGTATGAAGGGTGATGTCTCTGCACCTGACCTGGAAAGAGAGGTCTCAAAGACAGAGAAAGATAACTGTTCTGCATCGTCGAGGAGTTTGGGGTTTCCGGTGAGAGGGTGAAGAATAGGAACAGAGAGGCCGGGGATGAGGGTGGGCTTAGGGGAGGAGTGTGGGAAAGGAATTGGAAAGCAATTGCTCTCACTATTCTGTCCATAATCCCTCTTCAGCACCCTCAGCTTCCCTAGTCTTCTAAGAGTGTCCACTGAGGTTGGTGGAGGAGCCCAGGAGGCAGCCCGCCCTTTGCAGTAGGAAGGAACCATGCAAGGTGTGCCCCAGCCCCCAAAACTGAGGGACCAGGGTTTGCAAGCGCCCTGGGACCCTGGGGACGGTGATGGGCCATCCGAGCAGATTATGAATGGGCCCATCATTCTTTCATAGGTGCCTATGACAGGAGGATTTAGGGGCCCCGGGCTGACCCTCAGCTTACATTCTGTAGCTACGAAGGGGAACATGCTTGGGTACATGATCTACTCGGGTGCAATTATCACCCAACATCTTTTTATTAGCTTTAACGTGACCCACTCTCTTAGCTGTTAAATGTTCAGAACATCTACGCCTGAATCACTCTCCAAATATATATTTGGATACAGGAAGGAGAGAGGAAAATAATAGTGTTTTTTGAAAAGTGCCAAATGGTTTCTGAAGATAATCTTATTTCAGGGAAAATAATTAAATGAATGTTGTTTTCTCTTTAATTGCTTCACACTTAAAATCAAACGTGCTCGGGTTAATACTGCTCTACAAGTAATTGAATTTTCTCAGTTCCTTTTATTATAGGACTAGGTTATATGGAAAGGTGATGACTTTGATGCGATTATTACATTGTTATAGAAATTTTACCATCAAAGATTGCTCAGCAACAGTACCTTTTCTTTTTTTCTCTCCCTTTGGGATTTCCTATGGTGTCGCAATGACCTCAGCTGAAAGCTGGTGTCCTCCTATAAACTCCCATAGTTTATAGAAATATAGAAATAGAAATAGAAAATTTCTATTTTCAGGTCCTAAACAACTCTTCAAAGAGTTAAATTGTAGCTACAATGTTAACAAAAGTAAAGTTAGAAATTTATCTTATTATATTTAACTATTAAATTACCCAAGGGGTAGTTTTAAAAAGGACATTTCCAACCTATCCTGTATCATGTTGCATCTTTTTATCAGCTTTCCCAATGATAGTTCTCTTTGATGAATGGCACATGTTTTTCCCGACATTTAATAAGATCCTGTGTTCTAACAAAGGTGTTGCAAAAATCCAGTGCCTGGTTTTTAGGAACCTGTGTGCCAAAAATTTCGACATCAACGTAAAAAATCGTAATTCGTGATCTCACCGTATTTTTTACCTTTCTGGGCGATATGTTTTCACCCTTCATCATCTGCCTCTACGCTTAGGGAGATTGTAAATCCATACATTTTTCAGATACCATATGGTTTCTACATCCTGTTACACAGTGTGTGAGTGGCATAAAAGACGCTGGTTTTGAAATGGAAGTTTCTCAATGTAAATATGTTATAAGCACAGTGACAAAGAGCGAGCAAGCACTTTTATCATAGAGAAAACGAATAAACAACCCAAGTCCTAACAAGACGTACGATTTCAATGTTCAGGGCACGGGGAAACGTATGATTGAGCCGAATGTGCTGTACTCTGTATGAATAGTCATGTTCCAAAAACTATGATGTGACTCATGGAAAATCAGCATTTATGGGATAATTTGAATAATTTTAGGGTCTGTATGAACAATAATAGTAAGTAGTGGCTATAATTGGGCTGAGAAATTTAGCAATTTCCAGAAAGCTTGTTCTTAAGCCAAATATTTAAAGTCATTCTTGTTCCGTGTTTTCTAATAACGGCTTAAATTTTTTTTTTCCTGATTTCCATCTTCCATCCAATGCATCCTGCGTGTTTTATTACGTAGCAATTGCCCTGTCGTCTACGCACATTTTATAGTTTCTTACTGCTGATGTCTAATATAATTGCACAATGCAAAGTGAACAATGTCTTGGTGATTTCGGTTCTTTGGGATTCTTTCTCAGATTTCCTTTGCAGCCCTGGTTAAACGTGGTCAGTGATTCAGGTGCCCTGCAAAAATTATGCTGAATGTCTCTTTTGTTGTGCATATTTAGCTATCTTCTTATGATGTATCCATTAGATCGAGCGTGTTAATGACCAGATTGCAGGTTTTATCCTCCTCTTGTTTTTGTATCTGTTTCCTTTTGTAATACATGACAGAGGGTCACTCAATTCTCCCACTGAAGATGGGTTTTTAAAATATGTTTGCTTCTCAGGGGCCCCTTGGGTGGCTCAGTCATTAAGTGTCTGCCTTCTGCTCAGCTCATGATCTCAGGGTCCTGGGATCGAGTCCCGCAACAGGCTCCCTGCTCAGGGGGACGTCTGTTTGTCCTTCTCCCTTTGCCCTTACCCCTGCTTGTGCTCTCTCTCAAATAAGTAAATAAAATCTTTTTAAAAAGATATCTTTGGGAGGGGCACCTGGCCAGCTCAGTCACTGGGGCATGTGACTCTCGATCTGGGGGTTGTGAGTTTGAGCCCCACATTGGGTATGGAGATTACTTAAAAAAAAATCTTTAAAAAAATAAACAAAATGTCTTTGGGTAATTCTGTCATTTTGAACTTTAGGTATGTCAAGACTGTTGTTAGCATTGAAACACAAGTTTGAGATTATCATGCATTTTTAGTGGGATGTTTTTCTTCTTTCTTTTTTTTTTAAGATTTTATTTATTTATTTGACAGAGAGAGACACAGCGAGAGAGGGAACACAAGCAGGGGGAGTGGGAGAGGGAGAAGCAGGCTTCCTGCGGAGCAGGGAGCCCGATGCGGGGCTGGATCCCAGGACCCTGGGATCATGACCTGAGCCGAAGGCAGACGCTTAACGACTGAGCCACCCAGGCGTCCCAGTGGGATGTTTTTCTGATGATGTAATACCCTAACCTCTGTTCCCTGCTTTCATCTTCAATTCAGTTGTATGTCTGCTGCATTTTGGTTCTTGTGCAATTTTCATTTCCATTATTTTCAAATGCTTTTTGCTGTTTTGTTATAGATGGGTTGCTAGTAAATAGTCCGGAGCTGCATTATTATTTTATTTAGCTACTTTTAATCCAGTCTGAGTGTCTGTACCTGTTAATGGGGGCAGGGGGGTTAGCCTTTTGTATGGACTGTGATTCCTGAATTAGGACATATTCCTACTATTTCAAATTGCATTTCCATTTCTCACCCTGCCCTGTGTCTGGCTTCTGTTTTTTTTTTTCTCTGTTTCTCAGTTTTCTTACTTTTCCCGACTTGCTCTTTTAAATGTTCAGATTTCCAATTTCTTAATAACTTTGAATCACCTAAGTAATTTTATCCTCTTTTTGCCCAAGACGATGGGGTTAATGTGCTCACACTAGTCACCCCTCAGTCCTTGCTCAGATTGTTTTAGCATTTCTATTCCAGCTTACTTTTCAGTATAAATATTAATACTGCATTAAAGTCATTTTTGCAATTAATGTGTATTTATAGATTTACCAAAATAGCTCATATGGCCTTTACTTATGTAGCACGTTGAATCCTAGCACCTCCTATCGAGTTTATTACTCTTTGTGCTAAAGTATATCTTTTCATAGTGTCTTTATAAAGGGTAAAATATTTTTGGAGTTGTTTTTGCCTAAAAAATATCTTTATTTCTTTTATTAGCTTTCATCATAGATGGCTGTGATTGGAATTGTAGATTCTCAGATACTGTGCATAAACATTTCAAATATAGTGTGATGGACCCTGTACTTCCAGGGTGACCCTGATGATCCTCATTCCCTGGTGTTCAGAAAGGTGTGAATTCCCTTAGAATGACTTGTTTCTAGACACAAGGTATGGGGAATTTTAAGGGAGATTGCAGATGTCATTTATGGTTCCACATTGATTGATTTCGAGTTCAGCTAAAGAAAGGTCATCTGGGGTGGGTCTGACTTAATCAGATGAAAGTCCTTAAAAGATGGAGCGGGCCCTCCCCAAGAAAAAGGTTCAGCCGTGGGTCATTGAAGTCAGCAACCACACTGAAGAAGCTGGTTCGCACTCCACCTGTGTTGGACAGAATTTAAGATGACCCCCAATGGCCGCCATCTTGTGATATAGCGTTCTATATAAGCCCCCCTCCTTGGGGTGCCCAGAATCTTAGGATGTCCACGTTTGCTTCTGCTGCATAGAACTCCATCCTGCCACCAGATTCTCTCTAGATGCTTTCTGTTGCTGATGTTGAAGAAGTAGGTGGTCATATTGGAAGGTCCACCTGGTGAGCTGCTGAGGATAGCTCCTGGGATAGGACAGTGGCCTCTGCTTGATCTCCAGACACGGCCAGAGTGCTCAGTGTTGTAGCCGCGAGGAACTCAGTGCTGCCAACAACCTGGGTGAGTTGAGAAGCAGATTCTTCTCAGCCGGTGAACATCTTGATGGTACCCTTGTGAGACCCTGAGCACCAGACCCACCCAGGCCATGCCCAGATTCCTGAGCTGCAGAAACTCTAAGGTAATAAATGGTTTCATTTAATCAATGTGTTAAGCTGCTATGTTCTGGGATAATTGGTCCCATAGCAATACATACCCCATACATGGATGATTCCATTATAATGTCACTGAAGCCGAGAGTTGGAGATCTTGGTTCCGAATCCAGACTTTGCTTCTCTCTGGCACATTTTGCTCATTTATTAATTGGGATAAATAATATTCCCTCCATCACAGCCATTAGGTAGATAAAGTGTAGACTTTTTAGAGCCCTTAGCAGAGTGAGTGATTTAGAATAAATATTTTATCAAGCTATGAGTATTATCCCTATTGTTTTATTATTCGAGGAACTGAACGTACTAAGAAATGAGTATTGCTAGCTGGTATTTTTCTCCTACTTCTTAGACCAACTGTGAGTTCTACCTAGATAGAAAGTACTTGTTTGAAGAACCTATGCTTTCAGGACATCTGACCCTCTCTTGGTTGTGTGACATCTTTAAATATGAGGTCTCTCCTTTTTCAAGATCTCTGCAATTATATACTTTCTACACTCACCCCAAACATCAGCAATCTATTGACTTTTAAAGTGAACACATTGATTTTTTTTCTCTCTCTCTTATATTACAATGCCAAAGGCTTTTAATAAATGAGCGGTAGGCTTTATGTGAACTAACAGAAATCCCCTGATGGAACAGCTATTAAGATATCATTCAGATATATAAGCAGGATCATTTATAAAGCCTTGGCATTGAAACCCATGGTCCTCACATGCTGTAGCAGCTCGAACTGCGACCCATGACCAAAATCTAAAATTGATCGTCCTCTTCTTGTTATGTAACTCCACATCATAACTTTTGAAAATTTTGATCTTTTGTACATGATGGTTCTAAGAAGTAATAGCCTTTTGGTTTTGGTTTTTTTTTTTAATGACAATGTCTTATGGGCACCCAAGTTACTTGATTTTCTAAAAGGAAATCGCAACGTCCCTTAAGATTGTTTAATCTCAATGGATCAAACAAGAAAATTGACACATAAACCTGAAAGGTATATAATACTAATGCATAAAAAGTATGACTTAATTTCCATTCAAGTGATCTATCTGATTTATTCACTCTCCAACAACCACTTGCTTTGAAGGAGAGTCTTTAAGCAATTAATCATTGATTCCACTGTTAAGAAGTCATCAGTTATCTGTAGGGTACACTTGATGAAATTTTGGGAACAGATATGATATGGTATTTGTTTTGTATTGTTGTTTAACAACTTGTCTCTGTCACAGAGACTGAAGACAATGAACATTCATTATCTCATAGTTTCCATGCCTCTGGAGTATGGGTTAGCTGGATCCTGGCTCAGGATCCCAAAAGGCTACCATCAAGGTCATAGCTGGGCTGTGTTCGCCTCTGGAGATTCAAATGGGAGAATCAATTGCAAACACATTCAAGTTGTCAACAGAGTTCATTTCTTTGTAGGTATATGACTGAGGGTCCCGCCTTTTTTGCTACCTACTGTCTAGAGCCTGCCCACAGGTCTTGGAGGCGGTCCACAATCCCTAGAGGTCACCCATTGTTCTTTGCCCTTTGGATTTCTGCAACATAGAGGCTTATGTCATCAGGCTTGCAGGGAGAGTCCCTCAGCTTTGGGAGGGCATTCACTTGGTTAGATGAAGCCCAGAAGAATCTCCCTTTGAGCAAGCTCAAAATCAACTGATTTGGGATATTCATTACATCTGAAAAGTTCCTTCGCCATTGTTACATTCTTGGCTAGAAGCAAGTCATGGCACCTGCCCATATGCAAGGGGAGGGGATTTTAGTGCATGAACATTATGGGGTGGGAAGCACAGGGATCACGCTAGTGTCTGCATACCATACTAGAATGATAATCCCAAGGAAGCATATCATTCTAGGACACTAGTGGTAGGAAAAAGTACATGGTAACTAAATTTACACACACAAGTATACAAGGTATCAATCTAGTGCTGAGAATGAGGTTAGTCCTAGTTTTGCTATTGATTTTGTGACCTAGGCAAGCCAGTTAAACTCTCTGGAGTCCTAGAATCATCCTTGGTAAAATGCCTCTTGATTAGAAAATATTTACAGCCTCATCCATCTCTAACAACATCCTATGTTACTTGGATATCGATGATGTCTTCACAGGTTATTGCCTGGAGAAAACAATGAAGCAGGTCTTTGCTGCACAGATGGTAGCCCCATGTGACCATAAGCACTTGACGCGTGGCCAGTCCAACCTGAGATGTGCTCAACGTGGAAAATACACATCAGATCTCAAACACTTAGAACCACAACAGAAAGAATGCCAGATATGCTATGAAGACTTTTATATTGATCACATGTTGGGATGATGATATTTTGTCTATATTTGGTCACATCACACATAATGCTAGAACTGATTTCACCAGTTTTGCTTTGCTTATTTTTAAAGAGGTTTCTAGAAAATTTGAAGCTACACAATTGGCCAGCCTTATCTTTTTATCACATAGCAAAGATCTAGGAAATTCTTTCCTATCTGTTTACATTTGCTTGCTGGATCTCTTTGCAGGGAGGGCAAGGAATGCAATTGAATGAATCTAAAATTATATCTACATTAGTCAAAAGTTCCTAAATATGTGCTTTTGTATTTCAACTGACTTATTTGTGCAGTATATTGAAACTTCTAATCAATGATAACAACTATTCATTTTCATATAATAAATCATAGAAAAATATAAAAACATCTTATTCACATACCAAAATGTAACTAATTCTTACATCAGATCAAAAGGAAGATCATGTTATCATGTTTATTTGAGCTTGTTATGAATAGTTAGTGGAATAACAGATATAAATCACTTAGCTCCTCTTACATATAAAGTTCTGCCTATTTTATTATTCTTAAAACTATTACATAGCTGTTTGAAGCAGCTAGGATCTTAAGAAATATTTTTTATAACATTTATGCATTTCTGTGGACAATCTTATGTTATAGATTTGATGATTTAGTTTGCTTAAAATTAACAGGGTAGCCAAACATGGGACATAGGCCTTCTCCACTTCAGCTGTGTGTTGTAATTACTGGGGAAGGGAGGGTTGGGGAGGGGTTTAGAACCACTCATGCCTGGTAAGAATCCCAGTTGCTACCAGTTCAAACAAGATTTCTGTGAATTGGATGGACCTGGGTGTTGGCATTTAAAAAAAAAAAACTGCTATCCAGGTCAACCCAGATTGGTATCACTGAGTAACAGAGCCTAGCTTTTGACCTAAATACATGTATTTGGGACAGCTTAGGAGTAAACTCAAAAAAAAAAAAAAAAAAGAAAAAATACAAATCACGCTCAACTCTCTCTTTAGCTCTTACTCATTGTTTAATTCTACATGTCAGGCTATTTTTTTTTAAATATTGATATTCATGGGCTCTGACTTACCTTTGTTTTGGTCCTGAAGAAGATCCCAAAAGAATTATGTACATCCATCAGACACAGCCAAACTTCGTGACTGTAAACATCTAACAATTGCTTGGGCAGCTTATACTTTTACCCAAACTACACCCTAACCATTTTTTAAAGTTTATTTTTACTTATTTCTTTTTAGAGGGGGAGGGGGAGGGGTGGAGAGAGAGAGGGAGCCTGACATGGGGCTTGAACTCATGACCCATGAGATCATAACCTGAGCTGAAATCAAGAGTCAGATGCTTAACCAACTGAGCCACCCAGGCGCCCCATAAAACCATAATCATTTTTGAAACAATCATGGCTCCAGAATGGTCTAAGAGTCATTTGAAAGCTGGGGGCATTTTCTCCCCTCTTCCTGAGTTGGTGAAGACTTAACTTCTCATTTTACAGAAAACAGCTACTATTTTAGAAAAACAAACAGACATACCTTCTTGGATGGAAGAGTTACACAGAAGGATGCTTGGGTTCTTCTGAGATCCCTGATAAGGTGACTCCAAGATGAACCTTGGAGAACAGACAAGCCATGATTCAGCAGGAAAGGATGGTTTTCGGAGAAACACCTGCCTGAGGGAGAGATGGGGCGAGATCTGGGTGAGGCTGGGAGAACCACCGCAGCTCAATGTTAAGTCTGACTTTGAGTGAAAAGAGAGAGAACAGGAACAGGAAAATTGGGAAAGGTGGTTTGGGAGTCTTCAAGCCAAGCTCATCATCCGAGAAGTCTTCTATCTCCTAGGAGTTGACATCCCTTGCCATCCTTGCCACATTGGGCACAGGGGACATTCACCCATGGGAAGTATGAGCACCATACCTAGGAACCTGTTTCAGGTTCTCTTGTTTTCTGTGTAGTCACTCTCAACTGCCTTCTACTCAAGTTTTGTGTAGCATCCCAGCTTAGGATTTGCTGAGCTGTGGGAGACGGAGAGTTTAGCATAAGGGCAGCCTAGTGGATGCAGGGCCAGGACAAGTCCAGTGGATTGCCTGGCCAGTGAATGTGGGGCCAGGACATGAGCTCAGGGCTGACCACTCAGATGTCACATCTTGGGGGATGCATGCCTACTCTTTGGAGCTGACCAAAGGTGCTTTAGGAGAGATTCAATAAAATGAGGGACGTCCCACTGGCATACAACATGGGGGCTGGGACTCTCATATGTGAGTCTTCTCACGTGGTTAGATTTTGTTTTATACCCTCCTTTCTGCCAGTCGGAGACACTCACACATGTCAACTTGAAAGGTTGCCTCCTTCATGCTCTAAAATTGTGTCTACGAGAAGTCACACAAATCTCATTAGGATTGCAAATGTAAAGTCTAATCTGGGGCATGGTTTTCCTTTCGGGACTGATTTTCCCAACTTCCAGAGGGTTTGGCCATAGGGTCAATTTAAACTTTTTGAGTATAGGTCTTAATAATCGAATATAATTTTTTGAGGAAGGTTCAGCATGTTTTCCTTGAAATATTTTCAGTTTAGCCTCGTTCTGCAGATGGGATGTCTTGCCCATGATGGAACCAATCAATTGCTCCCTCCTCATTGTTGGCCATAGGCGTTCTTCAGGGACATGAGTCCTGGCTGAAATTTATTCTCTCATCAATATGGAGGATAGAAGTGTGAGATCGAAGCATGGGGAGGGTTGGTTCCTTCAGAGGGCAGTGAGGGACTCTGTTCCAGGCCTGTCTCCCAGCTTCTGGTGGCTTGCTGGCTGGCCATCTTTGGTGCTCCGTGGCTTGCAGATGAATCATGCCCATCTCTGCTTCATCGTCACACAGCCTTCCTCGTGTGTGTGTCTCCAAATTTGCCCTTTTCATAAGGGCAGCAGTCATACTGGATTGGGACCCACCTCTATGACCTCGTCTCAACTTAATCACATCTTCATTGATCCTATTTCCAAGTCGGGTCATATTCTGAGGTGCTCCAGGTTAGGTCTTCACCATGTGAATTTCGAGGGTACAAACACAACACCAGTGAATCAGAGAAAGGCACTGGAGTACAGGACTCCAAGTTCAGGGCCCTTTGGACTTCCCAGAAATGCTCAAACCTTGGCAAGAGTGACTCAATTCCACGACAAAAAAGCTGGCTCAGCATCTTGAAAGCAGCCTCCTTCTTCTGCCACGTCGAGCTGTCAGATTTCCTGAATTCTGCAGAAGCAAACTCCATTGATTTGATATTTATAAATTATCCACAGTCTGGCTGATCAAAGAGGCCATGAGTTCAAATCTGTATCTTACTGTTACACACAATCTACTGATCATCACAATATCCACTTTGGTAACTACTCACCTTTTAATGCAGCACAATTAAATAAATGTCAAGTACTTTCTTTTCCACGGGTTCGTCAGAAGTGTTCTTAACAATTACAGCCTGTCTGCTCAGCAACGGCGTTGAAAATTGTTGGCACTTGAGAATATTTTAAGGTTGTCATACTTCCTGGCATAATTTTTGGAACCTGGAAAGAAATCTGCAAATCTAAGATGTCAGGTTTTTCCCTTCCTAGCTCTTTAATGCAAGTTTTATGGTCCGAGTTTTTGTTACTATTAACGATTTCTTCTTTCCTTTTAAGCACAAAACACAGATTGTAAGATGTGCTCGAAATCAAATCAATTACAGGGTATGAATATGTGGACAGGGCCAATTTTAACCCGGCCCTCTTATGTACGAGATGGAAGTAATGACGAATGATCTTAAGACGAGATACTACTTCAAAGCTCTCTCGTACCTTCGAGGCAATGTTGGCCTTTTCTTTGCTCAGAAACGAACTGATTATTAGTCTTTATCCTACAGTAGGCTGCATTTGCAACCGCATTGAGCACTGATGTGAATAAGCAGGGGCCAGCGCCACAGTTCTGTTTTCATAGCCTCCTCTGTAGAGTGCCAACTATTCATCGAAAGCCCATGATTCTTTTATAAAAACAGAGTCCAGTCTAGCATCGTGTTAATGGAAATGAAGGAATTCAAGAATACTTAACGGATGATTCTAACAGAAAGTGAGAGCACATAGGGAAAAGTGAAAAGCCCAAGGGTCACAAAGATATGCAAGCATGAATTCACCATTGCTGGAGAGCAGGTTTGGAGCCACTGTTCCCTTGGAGGCTCTTACATCCTTCTCCTGGAACCTTCTGGAAGAAGTCTATCTGAGCTCAGAAGTGCATAAGCATGTGCATGCCCACACACACACACACATGTTCATGGCTACGTAATATTCCATTTGTGGATTGCTGTCATTTTGTTGTTGTTGTTTTTGTGGATTGCTGTCATTTAATTTCTGTCGATGGTCATTTTGCTATTTTTGTCCTATTTCTGTGCTATTATAAAACAGTTCTGCAATGTACACGTCACAAAACATAAATCCCTCTGCCGCAGGGGAGTGTGTATTTCAGTGTGCATTCCCAGAACGGGGAGTAAATGCTGGGTCAAAGGCCACAAGCATTTTAAGTGTGGATCTGCTTGGTCAAATCTCCCTTTCAAAGGGCTACCCGATTCATAGTATCACTATGGAAACACTCGCTCGTTATGGGTTATCTGTGTTTTAGATTGCTGTCAATTCGAAGATTTAAAATAGAGGTTCCCACCACTTTTGATTTGCATTTCTTTACTTATGAGTAGAGAAAGAATTTTGCACTTATTTAAACTTATATATATTTCTGCTCCCCTCAAATTCTGTTTAGACCTCGTTGTGGTTGTTTTGGGCATGTTTTAAGTATGGTAGACCACGGTCTACCACATGTTGGGTTGTTTAGCTTATGCATTGCATTAGTTTGCTAGGGCCACCATAACAGAGCACAGCGAACTGGGTGGCTTTAACAACAGAAGTGGCTTGTCTCCTGGAGGTTGGAAGTCTGAGATCAAGGGGTTGGCAGGCTTGGTTCCTTCTGAGGCCCGAGAAGACAGGACAGGATCTGTTCTAGGTCTTTCGCCTTGATTATAGATGGTGGTCTTCTCCCTGTGTATTTGGCGTTCTCCCTGTGTGTGTGTCTCTGTATCCAAATCCCCCTTTTTTTGGAAGGACATCAGGCATACTGGACTAGAGACCACACTAATGTCCTCATCTTAATTATGTCTTCAATTAAGGTCACAGTTCTGTGGGGGTGGCGGTTAGGACTTCAACACACAAATTTTGGGAGGAATGCAATTCAACCCATACCAGAAGAGTCTATTTCCATCATCAGCAAAGAGTAGCAAGAAAACACAAGCTCTTTCACACTGTGTGAGATCTTGTCCCACCAACTATAAGCAGGTCGTTATGAGGCACTTAACCAAATTGGGTGAGTTTCAACACTTTACCACCTCTTATGGTGGGGGGAGTTTGGCCACAGCAAGATGCTCATTCTTACAAATGACAACTAGAAGACACTCACAAACCACGGGAAGAAGTTCATCCAAATATCCATGACACTAAAGACTGTGTCGTGTGCCATTTTTCAGATGTCTAAAACCTGAAAGCCAACCGTGGCTCAGAGAGATGCCTTTTACTATCAGTTCTCAGCTGCCCCTGATGCTTAGAAATGATGACATCTTTTAAATAACCTGCAAAGAGTTTTAAAATTCCAAGGTCCTTCTCTGAAGACCACAAAGAAGAGCATGCACTATTAAAATTAAGTGGAGAAATGGAAGGAGAATTATGAGCCCACCATGAGATAGGAGATATTTGAGCCAAAGCTTAGAGACCTATTTTGGGAAGAGATATTAACATCTAGGGGACACCTTGACCCAGGACCCAGAGCTCTGCACTTGGTTTAGAAAATGGGAAAAGAGAGAAATCTCAGGGCAGGTAGCTGGATTTGGTACACCAAATCCTCATCACCTTGCCCATTGCAGGGATTTGGAAAAGGCTTTCTGAAATCTTTCCAACACGTGCTTTTACTTTGTATATGACTCAGCATGCTGTCATTGGTGACAAGGTTTATTAATTTGCTACTCAAAATTCCCCTCATAGAAATGTTCTCCAACTCATATTCGGGGTAAATGGACAACTTCTCTTCTGTAATTTGTAGCAGAACAGCCTTTAAAAAAATTGCTCTATTGAGATATGATTGGCATACCAAAGGTATGCATATTTCATGTATACAACGTCATGAGTTTGGAGATGAGTGTATACCCATGAAACTATTCCCACCATCTATGCCATAAATGTATCCATACCTCCAAAAGTTTCCTCTCACCTTGTTTATGTATTATTACTATTTGTGTGTGTGATAACATTTAATATAAGATCTATCCTCTTAGCACAGTTTAAAATACACTCTACAGTATCATTAACTATAGCCTCTCTGCTGTGCAGATTTCTAGAACTTAATTCATGAGACATAACCAAAACTTTGTACCCTTGACCAACACCTCTCTCTCCAGCCCCTGGCAACCACCATTCTACCCACTCCTCTTATGAATCTGACTATTTTAGATTCCACGTGTAAGTGACATCATACAGTATTTGTCTTTCTGTGTCTGGCTTATCACACTTAGCATAATGTCCTCCAAGTTCATCCATGTGTCACAAATGGCAGGATTTCCTTCTTTTTGAGGTGGGTTCATATCCCATTGTATGGGTATAGACCACATTTTCTTTATCCACTCATCTGTCAGTGGACCTTTGGGTTGTTTCTACACGTTGGCTACTGTGAATAATGCTGCAGTGCACATGGGGGTGCAGGGATCTCTTCGGGATCCCGATTCCATTTCCTTTGGATATACGCCCAGAAGTGGGAGTGAGCAAGACACTTTCAAAGTCACTCGGCATTTACTGAGTCCCTTGGATGCAGACCTCGCAGGTGCTATGAGCTGCTTCTTCTCAACACCTATGAGCCCAAAAGTCTGCACACTCAGAGAGAAGAAAGTTTGTCGGACATCCCTAGTCTCAGCCCTACTGAACTACTTTGCTTTGGTCTCTGGCATCAGGGAAAGGAGGCATTCACCGTAAAGATACTGCAGAGTTTCCCCGTGTCCCTTCACGGGACAACGGAAGGGACATTCCTGCTTGGCACCATTTGCCATTCCTGCTTGGTACCTCCACCATGACACCCGCTCGTTTTGTAATATGCACATGTCCACCCCTGGGGGCGGAGCCCACGTTCCTGCAATTGTGAGCAAACACTGAGTGTGGCGGTGATGGTGGTGTCTTTCCCCACCTCGTCCTAGAAGGCATGGTGGCTGTGGACTCCGCTACTCTGTTGAGTGTCTCCTGCCTCCTGGCTCAGAAAGAAATTAGGCTCTTCTCAAAAGAAAGCAGATTTGGGGGAAAACAAAATACCTTAAGGACAAAGTGAAATGTGAAACTGTGCTGATATTTATAGATTCTCCACGTTACCTTGGGAAGAACCGTGGGCATGAAACATGGGTACAGAGCAATGTTGATTTAGTATGTGTCCAAGAGAAGACGGACCCTGGAACGTGTAACTGGTGAAGAGAAATGCTTTCGGTAATTATCGGCAGCCCAAATCAGCACCTTCATTTCTGCGGCGATTCCCAAGCTTCAGAATACGAGATGAAAACCGGATGACGTTTGTCATGCACTGTCAGACCCGAAATGCTAAAGCAAGGATAGTCTTCGGCAAGGCTTTTCTCAGAGAAGCAGGGGAAGCACACCCCACTGCTCAGAATGTTCAGTGTGTTCCTAGGTAGCTAGACACACATTATTAATGTAAGTCTCTCCTGAGTTATTTTTCAGAGCATGGAAATAATTCTAAAAATAACCTGCAGCATTATGTAACTCCCTCTGCCATTATACTCTTGCTTTTTTTTTTTTTAAGAACTTCTAGACGGATCGACCACGAGCCGACCGTTGCAGCTAGAAGCAATATAAAAGATATATATTTCAATGGGCCCTTCTCCTTCATTAAGTTCTAGACTGTCGATGCTCCTGGGAGTTATGATTTAATCTCTGCAATCTTCACAGTGCAATTTAAGCAGTGGGTTAAGTTGTAAAATGAGTGTTTCCACATCTCGTGCTCCAACAGTGAGATGTAAATGTTTTTACTGCTTTTTCTACAGCCCAGATTCTCCAAGAAAGTAAAAAAAAAAAAAAAAAAAGGGAGAGACAGTGAGCTCATCGTTTTGGGGGTGTGAGAGACGGAGCTGGGTTCACAGGCTACGACAGATTGCTGCTGAAAAGCCCCCAAGCTAAGGACTTGGAGAACACTGCAGGAAGCAACATTCTTCAAGCTGACTCTCTGAGACCCGGCGGCGGCGGCCCTTGACTCCAGAACCCGGGGACACTGTGCAGCTTGGAGTCAAGGTTAACATCCGCCTTCTCTTACCATTGTTCACTTAGTTTCCAAAAGACTTCCTTTCTTTCCATTTTGATGAAAGGAAAGTACGCAGAGGCATCTTATTACAACAATGAAATCTCAAATTGCCATTCAAGCGTATTCAAAAGTAGCTTGTACTGTGGACTTAAGTCATTAACGGAATCAGAACGGGCCAGTGAAACAACTGGTAGAAGCCCCCAGGGGTGCCCTGAGAGTTCCAAACAAGATGATTGACCTTTCTGATTTTTCAATGATGGAGAATGTGAGCTAATTGTGAATTTCTTTTAAACTCTCCATGAAATCCTCTAGTGAATGTATGATTTCAGTTAGCAGAGAGCTGATTTATGATTTCTGTGTTTGCTCAGTTTTATTGTCATTGGAATTAAATTAGTGAAGAAATCTATTTAGTTTGATAAGAATCAAAAATAGATGGGAATAAGAATATGGTCAAGTGTTTGATGTTTGTCTTTTCTAATGGTTTAGAGTGATTGGGTCCCTAAATATATCTTGTCAAGTGTTTTTTTTTTTTTTTTAGACTCCCATCTATATTTAATGTTTGTTTTTAATGTAAATTCATTGAGGGCAGGACTCTGCCTTCTTTCATCTATAAAAAATGAATTATTCTCATTTTCATTCTTGAGCAAACTATGCTATCAATTGAATTAAGTCGGTCCATTTACACATAATTCATCAAGAGTTCGTGTAAGGAGCTAGATGGAAGTGGGCATGTTGTACTACTCATGTGGACACGTAATCTCTGAGAAGTATTGTCTTTAAGAGTATATATTCCGAAGTGATGCTAGTGTACAAAGTCATTGAATATCAGTGAAAAATTTGGCCAAGCCTGGGAAAATATGCAAACCATCTGCTTTTAAATCCTTCTACAGGTGTAGGAAGATAGGGTTTTATCTATTAAAGCACTGTTCATCTTATAAATGGGAATGATGCTTTGATTAAGGTGACATCCTGGCCAACTCTGGTCTGGCCTTCATCCCTTATGCTACAGAATTTTGTTGCTGAGACAGCGAGAGGAAATCAAAGCAAAACCTTAACTCTCGGAACCATAGAAAACTCTTTGAAGAGTTAGAGTAATGTTTTCATTTTTTTAATCCTCAGGGTCTATCCCCATGCTTGGCATAAATGATGTCCTCAATGTATATTTATTGGATAGATGATTAAATGAATACATCTAACCTATGTGCAAAATGCTGTGCCTTGCAGTTTGGAAGACCATCAGACAACATATAGAAGGAGAGAGAGACAGATCTCCATTTACTGAAAACTGCCTCAGATCAGGGAGCTTTACTATCTGTTGCCTTTCTCCATGAGTAATAAAAATGATAAGAATAAAAACCATAGTATGCATGGAATAGAAGACATTTGATTCATTTTGTTTTTAGAGAACCACAGCTCCTCAGTTAGCTGCAGAAGAAAGAAAGGAAGTCAAATCACATAGATCAAGCACCTAAAACATGGAGAACAGCCTGAGGTGCTTTGAGCGATTTCTTTCCATTTAGTTAATCAACTCCCCATGAGGTGTTATTATCCGCACCATCCAAATAAGGAAATGGAGACCAAGGAAGGTTCAATGAGTTGACACCTTCAAGTAGTTGATAAAATTGTAGAATCTTTCTCTTCCAGGTCCAGAGTCCTCACCTCTTTACTGATACCTGTGGAGCGAACATGAATTACTTCATGCTAGAATTGTGTTTGTTTTAGAGATTGCACCATCTTCAGAAAACATTCAGCAACAAGACTAAGTCATGCATCTAGTCATGCTCTTCCAGGTATTATTACTAATCCTCCATGTCTAGTGTCAAACTTAAAATAACACACATTTATGATCTCACAGTTGTTTTTTTTTTAAGATTTTATTTATTTATTTGACACAGAGAGAGAGAGAGCACAAGCAGGGGGAGTGGGAGAGGGAGAAGCAGGCTCTCTGCCGAGCAGGGAGCCCAGTGCCGGGCTTGACCCTAGGACCCTGGGATCATGACCTGAGCCGAAGGCAGATGCTTCACTGAGCCACCCAGGCACCCCTATGACCTCACAGTTTCTGTGGGTCAGGAGTTCAGGCACAGAGTCTATCTGAGCTTCCATAGAGGTATTGTCTGGGTTGAGTTGTCATCTGGAGGATTGACTGGGGAAGAATCCACAGTGAAGCTCAGGCAGGTTATGAGATTGCATTCTCTTGAGGTCCCTGTGGGACTTAAGTTTGCCACTGCATGTGACATTCTCAAGGAAAAGAACGAAAAACAAACACATATGAAATGCTGAACTCGCGTCATTGACAATTTTGTCTAAAAGAAACATTTGAGGGGGCGCCTGGGTGGTTCAGTTGGTTAAGCGACTGCCTTCGGCTCAGGTCATGATCCTGGAGTCCCAGGATCGAGTCCCGCATCGGGCTCCCTGCTCGGCAGGGAGTCTGCTTCTCCCTCTGACCCTCCTCCCTCTCATGCTCTCTGTCTCTCATTCTCTCTCTCTCAAATAAATAAATAAAATCTAAAAAAAAAAAAAAAAAGCTTAAAAAAAATAAAAAACCAAAGAAACATTTGAGGGCTCATTTTCTGTTTTATAGACCTAGTGTTCTCTTTTGAGCATAGAGGTTGTTACTTGATTTTCTCATATTGCAATGTTGTATTAATTTTTAGGAACGTTTTGTGTAAGAAAGTAATGGCCTCCTCAGTTAGTTACAAGTACACTCAAGAATATGCATACTCGGGGGGTGGAGCAAGATGGCCGAGGAGTAGGAGACCTGGATTTCGTCTCCTCTCAGGAATTCAGCTGGATAGGGATCAAACCATTCTGAACACCTACAAACTCAACAGGAGATCGAAGAAAAGAAGAGCAACAACTCTCTGAACAGAAAAGCGACCACTTTCTGGAAGGTAGGACGTGCGGAGAAGTGAATCCGAGGCGATATTCGGGAGGATAGATGGCGGGGGAGGGGCCTCCATTGGCCGCGTCTGGCAAGTGATAGAGCCGCGGAGCACAGAATCGGAACTTGTAGAAGTCTGCTCCGCTGAGGGACGTCACTCTGGTGGCTAAGCAGGGGGTGGAACCCTCGCGGGACAGTGTGGTCTCAGGACCCTCGGGGTCACAGAGAGACCGGGGGTGCCTGAGTGCGGCAGAGCTCCCAGGTATCGGAGCAGGGAAGCCGGCTGCAGAGACGGAGCCCAGGCGCGGGCTCTCAGCTCGGGGTTGTCATAGACCGTGATCCGCGGCACAGTCGGGCCACTGCTCCTCCAGCAGGGACCCAACAAGCGGCAGATCCGGGGAGACTCACCTTCTTCCCCCGGGAGGAGAGGTGCGGGAGCGCACCGCGGGGATCTGCTGGGTTTGGAGACTCCACCCGGGGTCGGGTGCCAGATAGAAAGGCGCGGTCACAGGCCGGGTGAGCACGGAGTGTGGCCGGAGACCGGGGACACGGGAGTGACTGACTGCTTTTCTCTGGGGGCTCGCTGAGGAGCGGGACCCCGAGTTCTCGGCTCCTCCAGGGCGGAGACTGGAAGGCCGCCATTTTCACTCTCCGCCTCCAAAGCTGTACAGAAAGCTTGCAGGGAACAAAAGCTCCGGAGAGCAAACCCGAGCAGATGACTTAGCCCGGACCGGCAAGGGCGGGGCAATTCCGCCTCCGGCAAAGACATTTGGGAACCACGGCAACAGGCCCCTCCCCCAGAAGATCAGCGAGAACAGCCAGCCAAGACCAGGTTTACCGATCAATGAGAACGGCAGAACTCCAGCGCTAGGGGAATACTGCACATAGAATCCATGGCTTTTTTTACCATGATTCTTTAGTCTTTCAAAGAAAATTATTTTTTTTAACTGTCTTTTTTTCTTTTTCCTTTTTTTTCTTTTTTTTTTGAATTTTTCTTTTTCCCTTTTTCAACCAACATCTTATCAATCCCTTTTTTAAAAAAAACATTTTTATTTTTCATTTTTAAAGTCATATTCTATCCCTTCATAGTAGTTACCCATATTTTTGGCATATATATATAAGTTGTTCTCTCTTTAAAATTTTGAGATAGTTTCTTCTAACAGATCAAAATATACTCTAAATCTCTAGTGTATGGTTTTTTTCTACTCCCCTGCCTGATCACATTCTCTCCCTTTTTTCTTTCTTTTTTTTTTTTTAAATCCTCTTCTTTCTTTTTTCAAACAACTTATCAAATCCTTTTATAAAATTTTTTATAATTTCCATCTTTACAGTCCTATTCCATCCCTTCATCATATCAACCCTTATTTTTGTACATATATAAGTTTTTCTTTCTTTAAAATTTTGGGAGGGACTTTCTTCTAACAGACCAAAATACACCCAAAATCTAGTGTGTGGCACTGATCTATAAACCAGCCTGATCATATTTGATCACATTCTGTTTTTGTTTTGTTTTGTTTTGTTCTGCTTTTGTTTGTTTTTATCTTTATCTTTATCTTTTTCTTTTTTCTTTTTTTCTTTCTTTTTCTTTTTTCTCTCTTTCCCTTTCTTTTCCCACTGCTTCAGGTCTTTTCTGATTTGTTTAGAGTATATTTTCTGGGGACGTTGTTACCCTGCTAGCATTTTGTTCTCTCATTAATCTATTCTCCTCTGCACAAAATGACAAGATGGAAAAAATCACCTCAACAAAAAGAACAAGAGGTAGTACCGACTGCCAGGGACCTACTCAATACGGACATTAGTACGATGTCAGATCTAGAGTTCAGAATCATCACTTTAAAGATACTAGCTGGGCTTGAAAAAAGCATGGAAGTTATTAGAGAAACCCTTTCTGGAGAAGTAAAAGAACTAAAATCTAACCAAGTAGAAATCAAAAAGGCTATTAATGAGGGGCAATCAAATACGGGGGCGCTAACTGCTAGGATAAATGAGGCAGAAGAAAGAATCAGTGAGATAGAAGACCAAATGATGGAAAATAAAGAAGCTGGGAAAAAGAGAGATAAACAACTACTGGACCACGAGGGCAGAATTCGAGAGATAAACGATACCATAAGACGAAACAACATTAGAATAATTGGGATCCCAGAAGAAGAAGAAAGAGAGAGAGGGGCAGAAGGTATAATGGAGCAAATTATAGCAGAGAACTTCCCTAATTTGGGGAAGGAAACAGGCATCAAAATCCAGGAAGCACAGAGAACCCCTCTCAAAATCAATAAAAATAGGTCAACACCCCGACATCTAATAGTAAAACTTATGAGTCTCAGAGACAAAGAGAAAATCCTGAAAGCAGCTCGGCAGAAGAGATATGTAACCTACAATGGTAGAAACATTAGATTGGCAACAGACTTATCCACAGAGACCTGGCAGGCCAGAAAGGACTGGCAGGACATATTCAGAGCACTAAATGAGAAAAATATGCAGCCAAGAATACTATATCCAGCTAGGCTGTCATTGAAAATTGAAGGAGAGATCAAAAGCTTCCAGGACAAACAAAAACTAAAGGAATTTGCAAACACGAAACCAGCCCTACAAGAAATCTTGAAAGGGGTCCTCTAAGCAAAGAGAGAGCCTAAAAGTAACAAAGACCAGAGGGAACACAGACAATATACAGTAACAGTCACCTTACAGGCAATACAATGGCACTAAATTCCTATCTTTCAATAGTTACCCTGAATGTAAATGGGCTAAATGCCCCAATCAAAAGACACAGGGTATCAGATTGGATAAAAAACAAGACCCATCAATTTGCTGTCTGCAAGAGACTCATTTTAGACCCAAAGACACCCCTAGATTGAAAGTGAGGGGGTGGAAAACCATTTACCATGCTAATGGACACCAAAAGAAAGCTGGGGTGGCAATCCTTATATCAGACAAATTAGATTTTAAACCAAAGACTGTAATAAGAGATGAGGAAGGACACTATATCCTACTTGAAGGGTCTATCCAACAAGAAGATCTAACAATTGTAAATATCTATGCCCCTAACATGGGAGCAGCCAATTATATAAGGCAATTAATAACAAAAGCAAAGAAACACATGGACAACAATACAATAATAGTGGGGGACTTTAACACCCCCTTCACTGAAATGGACAGATCGTCTAAGCAGAAGATCAACAAGGAAATAAAGACTTTAAATGACACACTGGACCAAATGGACTTCACAGACATATTCAGAACATTCCATCCCAAAGCAACAGAATACACATTCTTCTCTAGTGCCCATGGAACATTCTCCAGAATAGATCACATCCTAGGTCATAAATCAGGTCTCAACCGGTACCAGAAGATTGGGATCATCCCCTGCATATTTTCAGACCACAATGCTTTGAAACTAGAACTCAATCACAAGAGGAAAGTCGGAAAGAACTCAAATACATGGAGGCTAAAGAGCATCCTACTGAAGAATGAATGGGTCAACCAGGAAATTAAAGAAGAATTAAAAAAATTCATGGAAACCAATGAAAATGAAAACACAACTATTCAAAATCTTTGGGATACAGCAAAGGCAGTCCTAAGAGGCAAGTATATAGCAATACAAGCCTTTCTCAAGAAACAAGAAAGGTCTCAAGTACACAACCTAACCCTACACCTACAGGAGCTGGAGAAAGAACAGCAAACAAAGCCTAAACCCAGCAGGAGAAGAGAAATAATAAAGATCAGAGCAGAAATCAATGAAATAGAAACCAAAAGAACAGTAGAACAGATCAACAAAACTAGGAGCTGGTTCTTTGAAAGAATTAACAAGATTGATAAGCCCCTGGCCAGACTTATCAAAAAGAAAAGAGAAATGACCCAAATCAACAAAATCATGAATGAAAGAGGAGAGATCACAACCAACACCAAAGAAATACAATTATAAGAACATATTATGAGCAACTCTATGCCAGCAAATTAGATAACCTGGAAGTAATGGATGCATTCCTAGAGATGTATCAACTACCAAAACTGAACCAGGAAGAAATAGAAAACCTGAACAGACCTATAACCACTAAGGAAATAGAAGCAGTCATCAAAAATCTCCCAAAACACAAAAGCCCAGGGCCAGATGGCTTCCCAGGGGAATTCTACCAAACATCTCAAGAAGAATTAATACCTATCCTTCTGAAACTGTTCCAAAAAATAGAAATGGAAGGAAAACTTCCAAACTCATTTTATGAGGCCAGCATTACCTTGATCCCAAAACCAGACAAAGACCCCATCAAAAAGGAGAATTACAGACCAATATCCCTGATGAACATGGATGCAAAAATTCTCAACAAAATACTAGCCAATAGGATCCAACAGTACATTAAAAGGATTATTCACCACGACCAAGTCGGATTTATCCCTGGGCTGCAAGGTTGGTTCAACATCCGCAAATCAATCAACGTGATACAATACATTAACAAAAGAAAGAACAAGAATCATATGATCCTCTCAATAGATGCAGAAAAAGCATTTGACAAAGTACAGCATCCTTTCTTGATCAAAACTCTTCAGAGTATAGGGATCAAGGGTACATACCTCAATATCATAAAAGCCATCTATGAAAAACCCACAGCGAATATCATTCTCAATGGGGAAAAACTGAGAGCTTTCTCCCTAAGGTCAGGAATGCGGCAGGGATGTCCACTATCACCACTGCTATTCAACATAGTATTGGAAGTCCTAGCCACAGCAATCAGACAACAAAAAGAAATCAAAGGCATCCAAATTGGCAAAGAAGAAGTCAAACTCTCACTCTTTGCAGATGATATGATACTTTATGTGGAAAATCCCAAAGACTCCACCCCAAAACTGCTAGAACTCATACAGGAATTCAGTAAAGTGGCAGGATATAAAATCAATGCACAGAAGTCAGTGGCATTCCTATACACCAACAACAAGTCAGAAGAAAGAGAAATTAAGGAGTCGATCCCATTTACAATTGCACCCAAAACCATAAGATACCTAGGAATAAATCTAACCAAAGAGGCAAAGGATCTGTACTCAGAAAACTATAAAATACTCATGAAAGAAATTGAGGAAGACACAAAGAAATGGAAAAACGTTCCATGCTCATGGATTGGGAGAACAAATATTGTGAAGATGTCAATCCTACCTAGAGCAATCTACACATTCAATGCAATCCCCATCAAAATACCATCCACTTTCTTCAAAGAAATGGAACAAATAATCCTAAAATTTTTATGGAACCAGAAAAGACCCCGCATAGCCAGAGGAATGTTGAAAAAGAAAAGCAAAGCTGGCGGCATCACAATTCCGGACTTCCAGCTCTATTACAAAGCTGTTATCATCAAGACAGTATGGTACTGGCACAAAAACAGACACATAGATCAATGGAACAGAATAGAGAGCCCAGAAATGGACCCTCAACTCTATGGTCAACTAATCTTTGACAAAGCAGGAAAGAATGTCCAATGGAAAAAAGACAGTCTCTTCAACAAATGGTGTTGGGAAAATTGGACAGCCACATGCAGAAGAATGAAACTGGACCATTTCCTTACACCACACACAAAAATAGACTCCAAATGGTTGAAAGACCTCAATGTGAGACAGGAGTCCATCAAAATCCTAAAGGAGAACACAGGCAGCAACCTCTTCGACCTCAGCCGCAGCAACTTCTTCCTAGAAACATCGCCAAAGGCAAGGGAAGCAAGGGCAAAAATGAACTATTGGGACTTCATCAAGATAAAAAGCTTTTGCAAAGCAAAGGAAACAGTCCACAAAACCAAAAGACAACTGACAGAATGGGAGAAGATATTTGCAAATGACATATCAGATAAAGGGCTAGTATCCAAAATCTATAAAGAACTCATCAAACTCAACACCCAAAGAACAAAGAATCGAATCAAGAAATGGGCAGAAGACATGAACAGACATTTTTCCAAAGAAGACATCCAAACGGCCAACAGACACATGAAAAAGTGTTCAATATCGCTCGGCATCAGGGAAATCCAAATCAAAACCTCAATGAGATACCACCTCACACCAGTCAGAATGGCTAAAATTAACAAGTCAGGAAAGGACAGATGTTGGCGGGGATTCAGAGAAAGGGGAACCCTCCTACACTGTTGGTGGGAATGCAAGCTGGTGCAGCCACTCTGGAAAACAGTATGGAGGTTCCTCAAAAAGTTGAAAATAGAGCTACCATATGATCCAGCAATTGCACTCCTGGGTATTTACCCCAAAGATACAAAAGTAGGGACCCGAAAGGGTACGTGCACCCCGATGTTTGTAGCAGCAATGTCCACAATAGCCAAACTGTGGAAAGAGCCAAGATGTCCATCAACAGATGAATGGATAAAGAAGATGTCGTCTATATATACAATGGAATATTATGCAGCCATCAAAAGGAATGAGATCTTGCCATTTGCAACAACGTGGATAGAACTGGAGGGTATTATGCTGAGCGAAATAAGTCAAACAGAGAAAGACATGTATCATATGACCTCACTGATATGAGGAATTCTTAATCTCAGGAAACAAACTGAGGGTTGCTGGAGTGGGGGGTGGGGTGGGAGGGATGGGGTGACTGGGTGATGGACACTGGGGAGGGTATGTGCTCTGGTAAGCGCTGTGAATTGTGCAAGACTGTTGAATCTCAGATCTGTACCTCTGAAACAAATAATGCAATATATGTTAAGAAAGAAAAAAAGAAGAAGAAGAATGTAGCAGGAGGGGAAGAATGAAGGGGGGGAAATCGGAGGGGGAGAAGAACCATGAGAGACGATGGACTCTGAAAAACAAACTGAGGGTTCTAGAGGGGAGGGGGGCAGGGGGATGGGTTAGCCTGGTGATGGGTATTGAGGAGGGCACGTTCTGCATGGAGCACTGGGTGTTATGCACAAACAATGAATCATGGAACACTATATCTAAAACTAATGATGTAATGTATGGGGATTAACATAAAAATAAAAAAATTAAAAAAAAAAAAGAATATGCATACTCTACTCATACATTCTGGGGATTTAAGAGAATATATTTTATGATGTCCGTGCCCTACCAAAGTAAAAAAAAAAAAAAAAAGTCTTGGTACAGAATGGCACCTAAAGTTTTTGTATGTTGAGGCACTTTGATGTGTTTTTAAAAACATCAGTGTTTTCTTCCTTAAATTTATTTATTTAAATAATCTCTACACCGAGCATGGAGCTTGAACTCAAAACCCTGAGATCAAGAGTTGCAGGTTCCACTGGCTGAGCTGGCCAGGCGCCCCACCCCCACCCCCAGCATTTCCTTCTTATTCACATCCTGTTCCTACTTATGTTCTTCACAGGAGACTGAATCATCTGAGCTGTCTGTAATTCTTTGTCACAACAATGGTTGCTACCGAGATTTCATCCCTGAATTGTCTTCCATTGAAAGGAAGTTGAATCTGCTCTGTACCTCCTCAAGTATATTTCTGTTAAATGGTTTAGTCGTTGGCCTTTCTATAAAAATTTCCTAAAATACCTTCCATTTTACCAACATTGCTATCCTCAGACCCTTAGGTAAAGAAAACCCTTCAACTGAAGGAGAAAATCAGTCCGCTCCAGTCCCACAGACTTTGCAATGACATTTTTCTAGCTCAGGATTTGGAAGACTGCATTGTGTCTTTGCAAGGCCAGTAGGTTTTCTGCCATGAGGCTGAGTTGCTGAATACCCAAAGGCTTTGCTGTATTCGGTATCTCCACTTTAGCCCTATCTTCATGGGACACATACATCCGTGCCAAGCTTAGTGGCAACCAAAGGATCTCAAGTCATACAATTGCTCATCCCATTTGATTTAAAACAGGTTCTGTAATAACCTCATATCGATGCAGAAATAGTACACTCTGTCTTGCCATCGTTGGCTACGAGGGTCCCACATTACAGTAAGTATGTCAGGAAACTGTAGAAGTCCTTCACGGTGTCAGCAGCTCAAAGGCCATTCATTTAACCGCAAGTGTGTGTGTGCTTTGTGTGTATTCCTATACGCGCTCCAGTGCAGTTGTCAGATGGGCAGCACCTGCCCTACCACTGAATACTCCTCCTTCGGAACCCAACTTTGGATTTTCTGACTCAAAATTTTGTGAAAGTGTAAATGTTGTAAAACCAAGAAAATTGCCTGGTTGTAAAATCCTTCAACTTTATCCATGTATTATCTTTGCAGTTTTTCTTTAAAGAATAATAAAAAGAAAACCATCCAAGGGGATAGTAATTGCATAAAGCGGCAGATAGCAAAGTAGACAAAATTTTAATCAAATCTTTTGGTGCTTAGATAGGAAAATAAAATGTAAATCATTTAAAGGTTTATTTTTAAAAATTAGATGTAAACGGCTCTCTTCAGAGACCATCCATATTTAATTTTTATGTTTTATAAAATACAGCCATGTTTTAATCAGTCATACAAACACGAATTAAAACAATTTTCTCATGTGGCCATTCAGATTCATTTGGGCTTGTTTATTTTGCTTTGCAGACACCTAAAACCCTAGTTCTTGGCACTGAGATAAAACATGGACTTTTTTAGAGGAAATTTTCTGGACAAAATGGAAAATTTTATGGACTTTGAGTGAATTCTTGTGAGGCAGGCCTTGTAATATCGAGTATAACAAGATTGTACTCTATTTTCCTTAAGTACTGACATGAAAATGCAGAAGGTTTTACAACTTAGGCAAAATGTCCTTTCCAAGATAAATATACCTAACACACCTAAGCCCCAAATAAATATGACTATGCAAGTGTCTGTGTGGGTCATACAGCTGCTAGGTGCCCATCCGCCCCACTTTCTCTTCCTGGGAGCCCAGGAACACCACATGCACCGGAGACCCACACAGTTGTGTTCATCTCCTTGATACTCAAAGCCTGGTCTGTGGGCTTCTGCAGAAGCTCAACACCATCCTAAACTTGCTCTCTGAGAGCAAGATGTGATAGACCCCGTCCCCTCTGCCCACCACCACCATGTGCACATTCATGTGCACATTAAAGTATAGGACGTCCTTGTAGAGAAAAGTCACCTAAAGCCACTTGACCAGGGACATCTTTGCATAAAGGAGTATTAATTGCACTCACTAATACTCAGTGAAAAGTAGTAATGTCATATACTTTACCAATCCTATACCTGTAATTATCTTCTTATTTATTATACAGGTATATGCACACACATGTATACACACACATTTACTAAATCCTGTCCCCTTTCCCTCAGTATAGACACATTTCAGTTCACTTAGTCTTTTCTCTTGATGCGTTATCATCCTTAGCTGCCTTTTCTAAAAACAGAAGAGAAACAGTTAAATATTCCGAAAGCTCTAAAACGTGGCATTTGTGTCTCTGAGGTTTAGAAGTGATGGAGTATCCGTAGCAAAGAAGGGCAACGGGTCTTCCTCAAGGTTGGGTCAGGGTTCATCATTAGAATCTCACGTCAACACAAATCAGCTCACTGAGCACATTTAACCTTTCTGAAATTTTTATTTTAGGGAGCAGGGAGGAGGCAACATGTTTTAACTCAACAGTTTCCCAATTTTTTTAAATCTGGGAACCACTCTGCCTTTAAAAAAAGGATTCAGGACCTCAATGAACATTTTTTAATCTGGGTTACATTTATTCACTATTTAGCAGAGTAGAAATGAAAACCGAGAAACATTTGAAGTATTTACTTATTATTATATTAAATTGATGTATGATACAAGAAGCCCTTTGCATGCTAATATAAATAACATCTTTTATTAAAAATGACTGTATTTTTTTAAAAAAAAAGTGATTAGGGTCTCATTGTTTTGTATCTGTGCAAATCTCCCTAGTGAGCTTGATAAAAGACAGCTGGATTCTCATATTGGCTTCTGCATTCAATCTGTTATAATATCACATGTCATGTAGTCTCTGGAAAACTTTCCTGCAAACCAGTGAGGGAATGAGAGAGGGAAAAAGGCAACAATGTCTGAGAATTATTATGAACAGGGTTTTGGCCCAAGGACCTTTTGAAGGGGTCCTGCAGACACAAGAGGGTTTCCTGAATTACAGTATGGAAAGTTATGGTCTAACTTGTTGAAAGCTGATGGTCACAGACAGAATAGTAGAGGATAGCATCAGCTCCATCATATCCAGGGATCCATACAAAATAAAAATGCGGAGCCCCTTGATCAAAAGTTATCATGCATTTCAAGATGGTGGGAACAGAGCATAAAACCAAGTTGGTTGGCGAGGGAGGGGGCGGTCTTGTTAAGAGTGGGTTGCCTGCAAAAGAGCAAGACCTGGTAAAAACTGAAATAAATTGTATTTCTCCCCGTAATGTTGGCAATGAATGGAGCTGGGTTTGGGTGCTCTTCAGGACAGCACAGGCTTCACATTTGTCCATGTGTGTGGGGGTGGGTGTTGGGGGATTGTTACTATGTGCTTAGGGCTGTATCTCAGAGGCTAAGTGTTTTCTCGTGGTTTCTGCTTTTGGATTGCCCCACTCACTTTACCCCCACAGAGTGGGTTCTTCACGCTCCTTCATTTCTCCAGCAGTGCATTGATGTTGCTTGTTAATCCATGCTGAGCTGATGGCAAGGATGGGCAGGGTTGGGGGGAAAGGGGTGGGGTGTTCTGTCTTCGTAATCTAGTCCCAGATTGAGGCTGCTCTTTTATTCCCAGGGTTTGGAGGTGGGACTTTCTCAGCATCCCTGGCCTCCCTTCCATGTCAGCCAAACTTGGCTTGGCACCTACTGTTGGTCTTGGGTGGGAGGGAGCATATGCCCTTTTCCTGGAGATAGCAGAGTTCTGCTTCTCATCAGCATAGGATCTTGGGGCCAAAAGGATTTCTGCTCCTCCCCTAGGATTAGAGGCTTTGTCTGCTACCCTTGACCTAGCCTCAAAGCGTCTGTGTCTGGGCCCTGGGGGTGATGTCATCTGTTGTAACTTTGGACAGAGGTTTAAGATTTCTTTCCCTATGAGTGGGGAATTTAGGGAAGCCTGTGAGTCTTTGTGCTTTTCCCCAGGCAGGTGTTGGTCATCTCGGTCATGCCTGCACCTCTGAGGTGGGCTCTGTCTCATGTCCCAGTCTGCTTCCAACCTCTCTCATGAGAAACAGTAAGACCACTTGAGGGTTTATGAATAAGTGCAGACTCCCCTTGTGTCTGGGGTCCTAAGCACATAGGAAAAATAAAAAGGTGGACGCCTGGGTGGCTCAGTCGGTTAAGTGTCTGCCTTAGGCTCAGGTCATGATCTCAGGGCCCTGGGATAGAGCCCTGCATTGGGCTCTGTGGTCAGCAGGGAGCCTACTTCTCCCTCTCCCTCTGCCTGTCGCTCCCCCTGCTTGTGCTCTCTCTCTGTCAAATAAATAAAATCTTTAAAAAAAAAGAAAAAGGAAAAGGTAAATCCATGATGCTCAGTAAGCTATAAAATAAGCATGTACGAAATATTTTATTTAACTTATTAATTAATGAGGGAATCGGTAAGATATATAATCAGTTTGCACATTTACTGCCTGATAAAAAACACTGAAATAAATTTGGAAATGGATGTAAAATTGACCAACTCTTGTACTGGCTTCCCATTATGCAACCTAGCAAAGTTGACTCATCAAAAGAATATCACACTGGCAAAACCGGCAAGGTGAAAACCAATTGCATTCCACTGGATCTAATTCGCATTGATCTGGACAGGAATTACTGCTATCAGTTTGTTGTGGTTTGGAGACCTGTAGATAGGCTGGTGAAGGCCAACGAAGGAAGAGATTACCTGAATGGATGAGCTAACTAGGGCATCCATTACATTTCAAAGTCTTTCAAAAATTTACTTTAGAGGGCTTGGGATTATTCCAGATTGGCATGCTAGCCCTTGGTTGAGCTATAAAAGTTGGTTAATATTTTAGCAGATTTTGTCTTGCTTATTGTAGATGCCAATGGCAGGCTGCCTCAAGATGGGCCACTTTGGCATGAACATTGTTTTGAGTTAAAAGCAATCAAAACCGAGCAGATTCAGGAAAAGCCTTTTACTTCTGCCTAAATTTACATTGGAAAGGAGAACCTGTGCAAGAAAAGAGGTATTAATAAGACATTCCTCTTTACCTAAGAAACTGAGGGCAACTTTGTTTTCCAAACACCTCCTATGACCTTCCTGCTAACGGTCTTGTTCCCCTTTGTATCCTCAGACCCCTATCCCTCTGCTCAGCTCGTATAAGTCTCCTGTTGCCTGTCTTTGGAATTTCCAAATCTGTGTGGATTCCTTATACGTATAAACTAAATTTGATTTTCTCCTGTTAATGTGTCTCATGTCAATTTGACTTTTAGTCCAGCTAGAAGGATCTTGAAGGGCCAAGGAAATTCCTCCTCCCCAACATGATGAAGGGGAATAGAATTTGGCACACCAAAATATGCCTCTTCGGCATAATGCTTCTTCGGCTGATTATTTTTGAGGAGCTACAGGCACAGGAAAAGCTCCGAAAACCTAGTAGAATTTACTTTTTACATTTATAAGGGAGATTTCCATTTGTAAGGGTGTCTTCTTCTCTGTTCCAGAAAGATGAGGATGGCTGAATCTCTAGAAACTCTTATCACCAGTGAAGACACCGGCTTAAATCTGCATAACCACCATACCCTTGTCCTGTTCCTTTGTCTCTCATTGCAGGGAGTTCTCAGCCAAGAACCTAGAAAGGTGGAGGGAGAATGATTTTTCCTTGCCTACACTTGCCAAAGTTGAAGGATGGCTCTCCCCCTCGTGCTGAGACAGATGACAGAGTTGGAGTATCTCATAGCTCGTTGGAGGGTCTTGTCCATATTGGAGGGCTCAAGGCAAGTTCAGTTTTCTGTAGGTAATCCATCTCTTTCTCCTTGTAAGAGTGGAAGTGACATTCTTTGCAGCTTCTGACAACCTCAGTAGATATGAAGGAAAAAGAGGTTGTTTGATATTTTGACTGTCATACTACAGAGACCAGCTTTGTTTGGAGGCATGGGGAGCAAAGGAGAGTGGGCTTTGTTCACCTGACTTTTGAAGTACTGAGTAAAGAAGACGGGAGTATGAAATTTCCCTGGAGGACACAACCATAGGCAGTGAGTTGGAAGCTTATACCGGGTGGGGAGGGGGCGGGTGGTGGTGGTGAGAAGCACCTGCAATCCCTAAGCTTAAATTGGAACTTCCTAATTAAATGCATCTCCCTCCGCTTGGTGGAATTTACATTATTATTAACCTCCTTAGAACATTTTCAGGTTTTTGTTTGTTTGTTTTTAAGTAATTGCCAATGGCTTGAAACAGGCATGAATTGTGCTTGAGGAGTCTCAGTGAATACTTCCAGCACAAAATAATAAAATCTGTTGTACTTTAAGGAATAGGGTCCATTAAAATACCTGCACGAAGTGGAATAAGACCAATAGTTGCATGGTACTTTATAGTATTCCAGGGACCTGCGGTGAGAAGATTATTTTCCACAATAAATATCTCAGATAGGAACCACAATAATAGTGCAGGCATTGGATATGCAACACAGATGCACACCTTGTCTTCTTCTACCATGATAGGGTTGTGCTTTGACATATTACTTATAGCTAACTTCTATATTGCGATTACTACTAGAAGGCACCCTAAATCTGTTTTTAAAATATTTTATTTTTTGGAACAGTTTGAGGTTGATAGTGAAATTGAGAAGGGGGTGCAGAGATTTCTCATATACTCCCCAGGCACCCACACATGCAAAGCCTTCCCCGCATCATCAACCCACCAGAGTGGGACATTCGTTATAACTGACGAACCTACACTGGCACATCATTATTGCCCAGATCCGTAGTTTCCATTAGGGTTCCCTCTTGGTGGTGTATGCTCACCACTGGTGGTGTACCCTGTATGATTTTGGACAAATGTGTAATGACATGTATTCACCATTATATCATACAGAATAGTTTCACTGCCTTAAAAATCCTATGCTCTACCTGCTCATCCCTCCCCCTACCTCCTGGCAACCACTGATCTCTTTACTGTCTCCACAGTTTTGGCTTTTCCAGAACGTCACAGAATTGGAATCATAGACCATAGAGACTTTTCAAATTGGCTTCTTCCATTTAGTTATGTGCATTTAAATTTCCTTCATGTCTCTTCATGACCTGAGAGCTCATTTCTTTTTAGTGTGAATAATATTCCATCATCTGGATGGACCACAGTGTATTTGTTCACTCACTGGAGGACACCTTGGTCATGTCCAAGTTTGTGCACTTATGAACAATGCTGCTATAACGTCCGTGTGCAGGTTTTTCTGTGGACAGAAGTTTTCAGCTCTTTGTGGTAAATGCTGAGGAGCGCCATTCGTGGATCATAGTGGAAGAGTAGGTTTGACTTTTGGAGAAACCACCGGAGTGGCCACACCATCTTGCATTCCTGTCGCTCCTGTCCTCCCCAGCATTTGGTGTGAATGAGAGTTCCTGTCGCTCCTGTCCTCCCCAGCATTTGGTGTGGCCAGTGTTTTGGACTTTGGCCATTGCAGCGCCTGTGTATGGTATCTCACCATTGTTTTATTCTAAATTTCTCTGATGGTATTTTTTTCATGAAATTATTTTTCTATTTTAGTGCAAGCGGACAGGTTAGCAGGACCAGAGGCAGTGTTATTTTTCAGATGCTGCTACAGAGACGATTGGGCTCAGCGTGCTTATTAGGCTCTCTCAAGTTTGCACTTTTGTAAGTGATAGACAAGGTATGAGAACAGAGATGTTTTCTCAACCTCCTGCTCTTTATCATGGCAGAACCTTGCACTCTTCACTAAAGAAAACATTTTGCAATGGATCCGAGTCACACGTAGAAGAAAACTTCACAACTGTGTGTTTTATTTTCCTTAATTCAAGATAAAACATGTCACAGTCGAGATGTGATGTTGCTATATTGCTGGTAAACATTTCGGTTTCACCTGAATTACTGGCATAATTGTCTCGTTTCCTACAGCATATGGGCGCACTGGGTTTGATCGCAGGAGCTTAGCCTTGTCCCTGTACTTGGGAAGCTCAATCCCGTCCCAAGTACCTTATTTTTTTCACTAATTTTTGTTCAGGTCATTAATTGACATTTTCTTCAGTGGATGATATGTACCTAAAGTACTGCTTTGTGTTCCTTGCTTTTTGTTTTAGCATGACCTTATCGGGCATGATCTTAATTATTGGAAAAGTAAAGATAGTATGCTGGTAGACCAGCCACATGTGCTTACAAGACACACTCCCCTTTTTATGAGCACAAATGGGAGTGGGCAAAGAGATGGAGAAGAATTTATGCCCACGTGGATGGGCATGGCTAATTAATGCTCTACCCACGCCTGTTACTCACAATTAGGCTCCATGGTCTCTTGGTCTTGGCAGTAAACACAAGTCATACAATTCTGGGAGAGGCATCAGCAAATTCATTTCCTATTATGAGGAGTGTGCGGAAACTTGAGGAGAGTCTAGTTTGTGCCTGTCTCTGATATCCATGTGTGTGTTATGTGCCACGATGCGTCATCATGGGGACAGCACGGAGGGGCCATGTTTTGGAAGTTAACCAAGCCTGACTTCTAGCCACGACTTGGCCATGAATTAGTAATAATGCTAGCCTCCGAAGACTGTTAGTTATTAAATGAGTGACAAGCACATGGCACATGACTCAGTAAGAAGTATGATTATGGTTATTTTCAGCCAGTCATGAATCTAATAAACAGATGCTTTTAAAAGAAAGTGTCCACTGGTTTCAAGGACTATAACAAGGTGGCAGAAAAGAACTGGATGTGCTTTGAAGCAAGGATTTGTTTTCAGCCCCCTCCGCGCCATCCCTTAGACAGTGGAACGGTGATTCATGCTGAGTACTAGCAATTAACTAAATGTCTATGATTGAAATGGTCAACGGTTTTATCTATTGATTTTCAATTATGGTGACTGCCTTATCGCGGCCCCTGTTTATGTCCCCTGTTGAAGGAGTGTTTGTGGAGAGTCTTGTTTTCATGCCCTGAACACCGTGGACTGGACCCGTGCAAAGCATCTGACCCTGGGGGGAGACGCTGGACACGTCAGGTGTTGGCTGGGGTGCACAGGGGTCAAGCAGGCCAGTACGATGCTCCTTTCAGAAATCTCAGCTAGGTAAGTCTTAGATGGTGAGGTCTCAAAGAAGGCAAGCTGAGTCTGCAGGAATGCAGAAGGACGGTGAGGAAGGAGAACCAGAAGCAGAGGCATCATGGCACGGAACAGCAGGAGGAGGAATAAAGGAGCTGGTACCCGCAGAAGCAAGGAGCAGACACAGGATAGAACAAGAGGGGCCCGCGCAGTAAAGATGGGGAAGGAGCCGCTGACCTCCACGCACTCAGCCTGTTGACAGCTTGACCTCCGGGTCCGGTTTCCTTTCTGGTCTGTGAGCACCTGGAAAGGAAATCATCTTTATTTTTAAGCTGATTTGAGTAAATATCTGTTAACTGCTGATGCTCAAACATAAAAAAAAAAAAATCAAATATTAAGGTTTGGTTTTTCTGTGTTAAATGAATACAGGATAAATATAGACAGCTTTGCATTTCAGATAATTAGGAGACAAAATAGCATCATAGGAAAGCCCCCTAAACATAATTACTAACACTTTTCTCCATTTCGTCCCACACTTTTTTCAAGTATATCTTCTATGTTTCGTGATCATATTTATATCCACTTTAACACTTAATATACCATATTATATTTTCTAAATTGGTGTATGCTTTTCACAATTACATAATAATCCATTGACTTGATGCAATGTGATCTATTTAAACATTTGCCAACAGGAGGTATTTACATTGTTGATCCTTTTCCACTATGACTGACTTTGTTTTATTTTCACAAATGAACTAAGACTACACATGTTTTCCCTCGACCGTTTTCCTTAAAGACTCCGCATTATTTTTAAATCATCTTACGGCATTTGTTGTGGAAAACTCCCTGAGGATAATCTATTTTTTTCCTTCCATTTTTTAGGTCACTTGTATTTCTTGCTTGAATGCCTGTATGTGATTCTTTTACTTTTCCATGAAGTTCTTGGCAAGCCCTCTGGGTCACCAAACTCAATTATTTCCTCGGCTGGGAAAAATTTTTTTGTATCATGGTTTCAATACTGTCCTCCCCTCCAGTGGTCTTTATTTTCCCAAGTTCTAACGTTTATTTGGAGTTTAAAGTAAGATTCTGGAGGACCCTTAAGGCTGAGAAATCTAATACATTCTCTCATCATGAAAAAAAAAAAAAACACTTGTGAAAAAATAATTTGTGTCCCCTTCCTTTGTATTCATTCCACCATCTCAAATTGGCTGCCATGTTCCTGGGGTGATTTCCCCCATGCTTTGCTCTGTTTTTTCAGACTACAAAGCAGATCTTCGTCTTGGGATAGCATTTCAGAACGCCACACAATCTCTCCCAGCTCTGCCTGTTTTTCATTCAGCCTACTCTTTCCTTGCCTGCTACTTCTTTTTTTTCCCCCCACATAAGCAATCTAAACTACATTTAATAGCTTGGAGCGCTAAGTTTCTAATGGCGTCTCTCTCTGTCACTCCACCGCATTCATGAAGAATGCTTTCCAGCATCGCTCTGAGAACTGCAACCCTGAAAATGGCAGAATGGTATCATAATCCCCGTGTTCTTCTCTGACCCCAACTGTTGTCTCATTCACCTGCTTGTCTCCCCTGTAGTCCTTTGTCCCCTATTCCACACCACTATTTTTTGTCCTAGGGGATGTTCCCAGCCCCCCGGGTGAGGTGTTCCTCAAATGTATTTCTGAGGACTCTCTAGATCACCGGCCAAAACGCCCCCAGTCTATTTTAAGCTAGAAAGAGGCAGGGCAAATATGTCCCGCTCACCAGTCTGTTTTCATTGCAGAAAACATTATCTCAGAGCATGCTCAACAATAACCATTCAGCAAATCTCTTGCATTATTAATTATTTAAGAACGTCTCCTGTGAGTGAGGGAAGATCTTGAGTGAGGCAAGATCTACAAAAGCCTGATGTTTGCAGAAGGCGTGCAGAGTCAGAGCCTCGTCATTGCAAGGATTGGTTTCAAGATCCAATTAGTGTTCCAAAATTATGTGATGTCACCTCTAAGCATAGCTCTCAGGCAAATCAGCATTTTTGAACCAGGACATCGGCAGAGGAGGTACCCCTACTTCTGGAGTTGTTGGTGTGTGTCAGCTTTTCAAATATTGTCACAGGTGCTTTGTAAACTAGACTCGAGCAGTCCTGCTTTGAAAATGAAGAGACTGAACGATGGGAGAGGTTGCCCAGCTACCAATGATTTGCACCGGGATTCTACTCCGAGCTGCTCTGAATCTGGTTTCATCATTTAGGTTCGAAAACCCAGACTTTGCCCCTTCATGTACACCTTGGGCTGCGCTCTTTGGGGAAACCTGAAAGCTTTCCTTGATTTGGAGAGCTGATTTCCGTCCATCTCGCACCCACCCCACATTTCCCGTCCCAGCTCTGTGTCCCTCCTGGTTGCTACAGGTCTGAGGACACCGAATTTCGGCTCTAACAGCATGCAGCATGAAAGGCGAGGCCCGTGCGGGGCAGAGGAAATTTGACACTCCCTCTCTTCCTTCACTACTGAGACTCCTGTTCCTTCCCAAGGCTTGCTTTCCTACATGGATTGCTGCCCATCTCACTTCCAACACCACCCCCTCTAAGAATCATGCTGTGCAAACTGAGAAGTCTTCTGCTCTGCCACGAACATTTTAAATTCACATGGAGTAAATTACAGTCTTTCCAGTAAGTGGTTGTTAGGCCACAAACAGCAAGGACACTATTTCTTAACATTTCTTAGATTTTACACTAGAGTTCCATCTTTATAATTACTAAATAGATACAGGGAGAACATTTATTGTAAAAACGTTAAAATTGTTTTCTTTTTGAACTTGGTGATCCTACACAGGTCTGGAAACAAAGCTAGTGATGACCTGGGTAATGGATCAGCTGACGTGGGAAGAGAGGCAGCACCCGCGGTCGACCAGGCGAACCCGAACTGCCCGTGTCGGAGTAATGCAGTTGTGGGGGTGACGTCTGGGCCCCTCCATCGTTCATGGTAGAGATGCTGTCCACCTGATATCAGCTTAGGGGTGACCTCAGTGAACTCTGTCTTTCTCCTCACTGTTCCTCATCTTTCTTCATCTTTATCTTGACCTTTGGCCAGACCCTTAACATTTTCCATGTTGACGGACCAAATGGCAAATTCTGGTTACGCCAGAGTCTCAAGTTCAGTTTAAAATGTACAGGAGGTTTTGCCACTCTAGTTTTACTTGTTCTTGTTTTCGATTTTTTTCCTGATCAGCTAGAAAGAGCTACAGATAAAAAATGATCTGCCAGGTATCATCTCCTTAATGTTAGGAAAATGAAATATTTGCTAAGAGATACCAAAGGAATTAGAATAAAGCAAATTTGAGCACAATGTCCATTAATCCTTTTCTCTAGGATAGTGAAGCTCTCAGCATACTTTAGAATATTTGGTAAATATGACCACTGTCATGATTTACATTTTTTTTTTCTTTTTAAAGTTCACACATTTGACACCATCTACATGATGCTGATTTCAGCATCACATGCGTTGGAAGCTGCATTAGCAAGAAAATGGACTTTCTTATCACTCAACCCTGAGATTTCTTCCAATAAACAAGTGGGAGGAAGCTACCAGAAATGTGTCTTGTGCCAGGAATCTCCACTTCTCATAGTTTTGTTTTTTAATGAGTCCTTGGGTTTATGCAAAATGAATTTGTTTATACATTTTTGTCAACAAGCATTTATTGAAGTTCCTGGCCAAAGATGGTTGAGTGAAAACATGTTTATTACACTGTTCTTCCTTACAGTGCACCATAAACAGGGACATAATAAAAACCAGAGGGGGAAAAATAACCTCTATGTTTAATAATGTAAGACAATTTTCACAGAACCAGTCACACTGAGTCATGTCTGCTCATTGAACATGGTTTAGAAAAAAGATGGCCCCCCTCTCTTGGAGGAGGACACGGCAAAGCTGAAAGAGTAGTTACGGTAATGGTGAACATGTTTGGAGAGTTGCACTCACACACATTGATAACAGAAGGTTGTTCCCTTGATAGTATCATGAGTTTTCCGTTATGTAGTGCCCATATGTTAATCTCCATTTGAACTGTGGTATGTCCTGTCTGGCAGAAACTGGTTAACTGCCATGTCCCATTTTTTCTTTCCTTGGATACGTTGTGAGCATGCATCCAGCTTGCCTTGCAGTGAGGTCCTGACTTCTAGGAGGTGAACATAATTCATGGGGGCTACTTTCACTTCTGCTGCCTAAACATCTAATGATATGCTTCCTTCTCTTTCCTTTCTCAGGATGAAGACAAGCATGGTAGCCTGAGAACTTGGCTATGAAAAATTATGGCACCAAACAATGGACAGGAACTGTGCTTGAACCATTCCTTTGAGAAGAGTCATATGTGGCTCAAGATAGCCTCTTCTGGACATCAGGCAAGAAAGGTTGCTGTAGTGTTTGGACCATTATACAGTTTGGGGTTTATTTAATCAGTCAGGGTTACTTTATCTAATCCAATGCATGATTGTTCCTTTGTTGTGGAAAATAGAATTAAATATTTTCTTCACAGGTAAGCCCAGCCTTAGAGAAGCATGGAATTTGCCCACAAGCTCTTCTTCCTTCTCCTTTCTTAATCAGTTCATCCTAAATCCATAGGGTAGGGCTGAGAATGACAGATGTTCATGCCAGGGCAGGGAGAGAGCCTCAGTGGTCCAGACCAAGATGCCTGAGCCAGTGTGAGGAGTTGCCACATAGGAAGGCTGCCTGGTGTGGGATGCTGAAGTCCAAAGGAGGAGAGGGGGCACTGGTATCGGGGAGCGGAAGCAAGATCAACTACGGGAGATTGCAAACATGTAAGAGGGATGAACAAATAAGCATGTACCTAGGTCAGAGTGGGAGCCAAGGTTCTCATGGTCGGATAAGGGAGTTAAAATTAGGAATGGAAGAAGCTTGAATGAAGCCTGTGGTGTGGAAATAGGATCCGAGGTATTTGTGTGAACTCCCGGTTTTTGGTACAGTCAGAGACATAAAGAAATGGATACACATATAAATGTGTGCATGTGTCCCTCATTCTGTTTAGTAAGGGGGTCTGGGAACAAGGACAGTCCAATGGTAATGAGCACACCAAGGACCCGGATTTTGGCTTCTAGGCACCATTGTTTATTAAGAGATACAAGGGCGCCTTAGAAAAAAATGGCAGAGTCCAGGGCTGGATCAGGAAAAGTACAAGCTGAGTTAGGAATATCTTGTGTCAGGAAGTGCCCGAGTGATGAAATCATGTCAGAAGACAAAGAAGCTAACTTGGAGAGCTAGCACTCTGGGGACAGTTTGAATGGATTAGAAGCCATTGAATGAACCGACAAATTGATAATGGCACTAAAAAATGTTGTTCACCACAAGATCGTAACAAAAGAGAAACACATCATTACTTCCGGACATATTCCGGCCAAAGACACATAGCTTGAATGGAATCATACAGAGAATAAGACAAACCCAATTTGAGGGGCATTCTGCAAAACATCCAGCCTGTGAACTTCAAAATTATCAAGGTTATAAAGGTCAAGGGAAAATCTGAGGAACAGCTCCAGATTGAAAGACACGATCAAATGTCTCGTGTGATTCTAGAATGTAATTTTTGACTTTAAAGGATGTGATTGGGATAATTGGCAAACCTAAATAAGGTCTGGAGATTAGACCATCATAATGAATCCAGGATAATCTCTTTATTTTGATGCAAGAGTTTCCTGATTTGTAGAAAACATTAGTGCATTTTCAGGATTAATGATGCCTCAAAGTTACCGCGTTTACTCAGAAATGGTTCCAGAAAATAAAAATAGTCCTTTATACTATATCTAGAACTGAGGGGTTTTTTGTTAAGAACTAAGGAAATGGACTATCAGCTTCTTCTTGTGAGGCTTCTGATAAGGGGGTGGACCTGTTTTTCACAGCCTATATGAGAAGTGGGGATCCCATGCAGGTGGGACAGTTGAAGGAGGAACAGAAAAAAAATCTTAGTCATAGAAGGCAACGGTGAACAAGTATCTCCTTTCCTGCAGAGTGGAGGCTGATGCCCTCCATTGAGGAATGAGGGGGCTGTGCCCTCCCAAAGCTGCATCTCTGCAATTTTGTTTCAGGGTGAGTTCATGCTACCAGAGAGGCCATCCAGGCGGCTGGGTCAATGTGGTAAGTGCTACCGAGTTATGGGTCAGCAGATGCAGGCACAGCTCCCTGGGGGACCATCAGGAGTTTGCTCATCTAAGGTTGGTGTGCTCCTATGAAATCCCCAAGGAGGCGTGGAGAGTCAAAATTCTCTCTTGTGTAGAACCACTGGCTCTCCTTCCGTTTCTTTCTGAATCTTGACCACTTCCCTGATGTTTCATTTGTTACCTTTTCTGCCTTGAGCCTTTGAGATTTTCTTTATTTGCCTTCAAGATGACCCAGAATATCAATGCTTGATGTTATTCTAGAATTACTATCTAATGCAATACATAGGAGAAATAAAATATATACCTTTTATACCTATTATCTTCAGAAAGGTTAGTTTTATAACTAAAGCCTAAGGGAATGATCTGGAAAAATAAAAATGGAGACATTAAGATGTTAAAGTAAAATAGCTGTTTATGGAATTGACACAAATTCAATAATTGCCCCACATATGAGTAATAACATGTTAGAGAATAAGCTGACAGAAAGATAACTCACATTACCAAATAAGCAAAAAATAAAGTGCCTCAAAATTAACATAACAAGCCATGTACAAACATATTTAGAGAAAATGTTGAAACATCATTGACATATATTAAATAAGAATTAAATAAGTGGAAAAACGTGTTATTTTTTTCTTGGCGAGGGAGACTCAGTATTGTAAAGATGTCAATCTCCCTAAATTAATTTGTAAATTGAAAGCAATCTCAATATAAATGCCAACAGGGTTTCTTTGAGCACGAGAAGAGCTGGGTCTCAGAGGAGTGAGGAGGCACCAGCCCCTCCAGATACACAGATGTGTTATAACGCTACATGTTTCAGAGCCACTTGGTATTGGCAGAGCAATAATCACTGAGCGATCAACAGGACAAAGGGTCCACAAATAGATTGACATGCTGAGGGGAATTTAGTGTATGACAAAGAATATCCCAATCAATGAGGAAGAGAGAGCACATTTAACAAGTATTTGTGAGAGAGTAATGTGGCCATGGGAGGGAAAAAGAGGTGCATATGGACATGGACATATATGTGTATATGTATCTATAATTCTAAATAGTATCTATGTGTATATAGAAATGATAGGACAGATATAGATGGACAGATGGATAGATGGATTGGTAGATAGATAATAGGTAGGTTGACAGGATGGATGGATAGATTGACAGGATGGATAAATAGATTGGCAAGATAGATGATAGATAGATAGATAGATAGATAGATAATAGATAGATGATAGATAGATAGATAGATGATAGATAGGATGGATAGACAGGTAGGTTGATAGACAAGATGGATGGATAGATATTCCTATTTATCTAAAGGGCTTATTTTTTTCCTTATATAAATTTAAATACGGAGGTAGAGATTCCAGAAAGGAACAGGAAATACAGTGCTGAACTGAAGACAACTTTGAAGCAAGATAGAAACCCCAGGCACTACACAGAATTATTGATTTGACCACACATGAATTTATAATTTCTGCATTCAAATATATACTAGACAAGAAATTAAAAAACAAATTTAAAAAAAGGTATCTCTTGGCCTAGCCATCTTGAACTTGAAGATGGGAATGCTTTTGTTTGTGCACTTAATTATTTGGTATCATCAAAAGCCCTCGGCTTAGCACCCAGCATTAACAGTTGCTCAAGATGCATCAGATTGATTGTCAGTTTATTGTGTTTATTAGAACTCCGTGCATTGAAACATGAAATGTTTCTCTACATCCAGGCAGGAATTAATTCACTTATCCTCAAGAAGCAAAAGGAATCCAAGTTCCCAGAATTCAGCTAAGCATGAACTTTGGGATATAGGAGGAAACATAAATTGACACTATGAGAACTCACTCAAGTTACAAATGGTCCAAGCTATAGAACTCTTTGATTTCCACAAGCTTTGGGGTTTCTTGTAACAGCTTTATTGAGACATAATTCACACGTCATGCAATTCACCCATTTAAAAGCGCACAATTCAACGGTTTCTCTTCTAGCCACAGAGTTGTGCAACCATCACAATAAATTTTAGCATATTTTCATCAGCTCAGAAAGACAGCCTGTACATTTTGCATGCGATTCCTCACCACCCCTCCGCTCTACCCCCTGTGACCACTAATGCTCTTATTGTCTCTAAAGGCTTGCCGACTCTAGACGTTTCATATAAATGGAGTTCCACAACATGTGGTCTTTTATGATTGGCTTTTTCTCACCGCATGTTGTCCAAGACCATCCTTGTTGCAGCACATGTCAGTAGGTCATTCCTTTTTATGGGGGACTGGCGGTCCGTTCTGTGGACCCACGGATGGAAATGTTGAGTCCTCCAACTTCTTTTTCAAGAATGCTTTGTCTATCACGGTCCTTGGCAATTATGTATGAAGTTTACAGTCAACTTTTCCATTTCTGAAATAGGCCGTTGGGGTTTTGTTGAATTTGCAGTGAATCTGTAGGCTGCTTTGGTGAGTATTATTAAACTTAGCAAAGATGAAGTGTTCCAAATCATGAACACGGGATGTCTTTCCTCTTTCCACAGTGTGTTCTAGTTCTCAGAATATAAGTTGTGCTCCTTTCTTGGGACAAGCATTTTATTATTTTCAAGGCTATTATAAATGGAATTGTTTTCTTAATTTTATTTTTTGGATTATTCACTGCAAGTGAATAGAAGTTCAGTTGATTTTTTTTATATTGAGCTTGTATCCTTAGAATATTCTATATGAGATCATGATATCTGCAAATAAAGATGCTCTTATTTTCCTATCTGCATACCTTTTTAAGAAATTATTGTTGTGGGGCGCCTGGGTGGCTCAGTCCTTAAACGTCTGCCTTCGACTCAGGTCATGATCCCAGGGTCCTGGGATCAAGTCCCGCATCGGGCTCCCTGCTCAGCAGGAAGCCTGCTTCTCCCTCTCCCACTCCCCCTGCTTGTGTTCCCTCTCTCGCTGTGTCTCTCTCTGTCAAATAAATAAATAAAATCTTAAAAAAAAAAAAAAAGAAATTATTGTTGAATTTATTAAAATAAACTGACTACCAAATTGTTTTTTTCCTATCTGCATACCTTTGATTGTATTTTCTTCCCTGTCCTGCCTAGCATTTCCAGAACAATGTTGAGTAGAAGTGGTAAGAGCAGAAATCCTTGTCCTTGTCATGCTCTTGATCTTAGGGGAAAGCATTCAACCTTTCACCATTAAGTAAGATGCTAACTCTTGATCTTTTGCAGATGTCCTGCAAATGTTTTTCTTGGTTTTCCATATATGTAGGAAAACTACTACAATGAATTTAATGATCTGTGTTCAAATTTTGACCCATATACGTGCATTCATTCTAAAAAATATATAGCCAAATGACGTGTGCTATGTAAGTAGTCTTAAACTTGTGTTAATAGTAAAGTGTGAATCCCCAAATACCTTTAGTAGAATTTAATATTTACCAAAATTCAAATTCAATTTTAATGCTTCCTCCAAAATATAAACAAGACACACACAAAAACCAGACATACGACAGATCCCGTGATATTCAAATACAAGTTTTAAGTATGATGCAGCAATACTTATGAAAGTATTGGTAATCTTAGAAATGATGGAAAATATATTAAGAGAAATGTATTTTTAAATTGTGCTGAGAAGTTTGAGGAACTTGTCCTCTTCCACTTACAAACAATAATGTTCTCTGAGAACTGTAGAGCACTTTTCAGTTTACAAAGAACTTCTATAATCATTATGCCATTGTCAATCTCTCAATTTGGGGACCGGTAAAAACGTATATTCTTTTGAGGAACGAGGAAGCTGTGTTCCAGAGACATCTATTAGCTTATGTAGGTGCACATGGAGGGTTAGGAGTGATGCTTGTACTAAATATTACGTTTCCTCATCCACGTTCCAGACCTTCTATCGCCACTTGACACTAAGTTTGCAGAATTGGTTGTCAGCCCGACCACCACCTGTAGTTTCCAGCAGAGGGCAAGAATGGGAAAAGTGGATTCGGTATTAAAAAAATAAAAAATTAAAGCTCAGGAACTGAAAAGAACATTCAAATGTCCCATGACATTGGGATGGAAAATAAAAGCTATATTTAAAAATATGATTATGGGCTGTTGGCACTAATTAATGTTAATTTATTTTTGCTATTCAGGTGCTACACTGAGGTGAGTTAAATGATGTGTGATGCTAATTCAAAACTTTTCCAAATACATATTTTCAGTAAAAACGCTCCAATTTCCAGGATGGGATTCTATTTTCTCAACAGTTTGAAATCAATATTCTGTTAATTAAAGCAATTTAAAAATATTTAAAGAGATAGCCATCATTTCTAATCTTGGTTAGCTGGATTTCTATGTATTGCCCTGTGTGCTCAGTTTCAAGGTATGGAGATTATATGAAAGAATTCTAAGGTATTACAAAGAGAGAGAACAGTTTTTGAGAATTATCCTTGTCCAGATGGGATTTCATGAGTTAGAGTGAGCTACAAAGCAAAAACGATCCACCCTGTCAATAAAAAAAGGGTTTGAAAATGAATTGTTATTCCTTTATGACAGAGGGATTTTCAGACTTTGGTCGAAGAAGCATTGATTTCAAAGCTACCCTGCATGTTGGCTGAATAGAAGGACATGTGTTTATTAATGGAAAGGTAAATCATGGCCCTGCAAACACCTGGATGGCCCTTTAAATAGGAGTTGCAACACAATGTGTCCAAATCCACCTGCGTATGCCTCTGGAATTATAACAGAACATCTTCCTGCTATTTAGCCACGTGCCCAGGGCCAATTCTTCCTTCAAGCACAATTGCAATGGCCACAGAATGTAGGCAGCCCTTTAGGAAACGCGTACTGTTATTTTAAGAAGCATCGGTGACAGCCAATGGGCTGTTTCCCCTGAAATTGTACACAGGGTGCAGTGTAAACATGTGTCATCCCATGTATGCTGATCGCCTGATGCCTCTCTTTCTTGCTCACAACAATGTGTGGCTTTATTTTAAAACTACCATCAGGATGGGTGATTCATCACACCCGGAAACCTTGCATATTGGCCATCTGAGCTGGCCTGAGAAAAGAAATGGCAAAGTTGGCAAATGTTCTAGGTTATTCTTCTGCAGGTCTTGCCCATGGTTTATTCCTTTGCATACTTAAGGCATGCTAGGGTTAGGTTAAGGAAAGCTTACAGGATGTTTTGGGAAGAATTCTCCAGCAAAATAGAACCAAGAGTGTGTGTCTGTGCATCTTACATATATTTACATTAAATATTAGGAAATATTTAATGGGAAATAAGCACACTGAAGGCTTCTGATGGGTTGTTACAAATTTTCTAGGAGGAAATACGGTGATATCTAGCAAAGGCTGCAAACAGATGAACATCCTTTGACGATCAATTCCATTCCTAGAAATACACTGTAAGTAAACAATTGGTGTGTGCAAAAATGTAATTGTAGGTTTTTCCAAGTTTTGTTTATTAACAGTGAAGAGATGGCAGAAGCTGAATGCCCCAAATGGGAGAATGGATCAAATAAAAAGGAGCTGAATTTCAATGCAGCTATTTAAAGATGGTGTTCCAGGATAGGTAATGATGGGCTGAAATTGCAATACATTAATGAATAAAACAAGTTAAAATGATTGGATAGATATAAATATAACTATATATAGATACAGATGTATAGATACAGAAATAACTAAAAGGATAGATACCTAATAGGAAATGGTGGTATAATTGTGGGTAATTTACATTTCCTTCTTTGTGCATTTCTGTATGTAGCAAATATATTAGTAAACAACAAAAAAGTAACTCTCCTGTGGAGAATCCCAACAAGTACCACCCCTGTGAGGCAATCAAGCTCAACACCAACTCTGCTGTCATACTAACAGAACATACCCTTGCTAGGATGTGCCTCTGTCTTCTAAAAACCTATAACCCAGTCTAAACTTGAGAAAAGCATCCCGCAAATCCCGATTGAGTGACATTCTACCTGAGAAGTCCTCCTCCGAACCATCCAGCTCATCAAAAACAAGGAAAGTCTGGGAAAGCCATCACAGCTAAGAGGGACCTAGGAAAACATGAGGACTGAATGTAATGTGGGACCCCAGGGGGGGATCCTGGAACAGAGAAAGGATGTTAGGAAATATGAAATATAGAATAAGGAAATAGGAATGAAGTATGCCTTTGAGTTAATAATGTAGCATACATTTGTGTATATATAGAGATGGACTTCATGAAAGAGCGAATTTACCAAGATGAGTCTGTTTTCTAGAGGTAAAGAGCACCTTCCTCTTTCCATCTCTTCATCCACATCTGCCCATTTCCCCCTTCAGAAAGATGCATAAGGGGTGGTTTCATTTGAAGTAAAGATTTTTCTTGGAGCCCAATACAGGCATCTTTGATGAGCATCCAGTCTAGGCTATCAAATCTTAGACCCTCTCCTCCATCCATAAGCTGTTTTTCCCGCTTTTCTGTGCCTCCACAGATCTCTGACATTAGCAATGGGAAGGAGGTGTGGGGTATGCTTCTCATACCCTATGATGATCACTTTTTAGAGCATATCCTAGAGCAGGCGATCTGGCATCTGGCTGGACAGGACTGAGACTTATATGCATCTCTCACCTGTCAACTGAGTCTAAGTCCCAGCTCTTGATGACATCACAGTATTGGGGATCAGCGTGTTTGTGACATCAGCGGTTTCCAGGAGATGGGCCATGCTGCTCACAATTATGATGGGCACCTTGATTCATCGTCAGTGTTGACTATGAACACTTATAGAGAGTTTCTAAAGCAATTTGCTGAAAAGCTTTCCTCCAAAATGGTGCCAATTTCTACCCCAATCACCAAGAGGTAAGGATCTTGTTTTTGCCTTAAACTGCATTTTTTAAACCTGTCTGTTAGTATATTTTGATCGTGTCTCTTTTGGTTGGAAGGTATGAGAGCTGCTTTTTTTTTTTTTCTCTGACAGGGTTTTTCAGGTTGACCTAATACAGTGGGGTCGGGATGTAGCCAATATAGCAGCTGTGAGGTCCTGGCCACATGTGCTCAGGGGAGCAGGAATCAAAGACAGAGTGAAGGTGCGTGAATGGGAAGTGAGAGGCGATCAGCTATTGGGAAACAGAGAGAATATTGGGTGTGTTTCAGGGGAATGGACCTCAGTCCTCTGTCTGCACCTTCATGATGTCTGCAGGCCAGTCACTGTGGGGCTGAGCTTTGCCTCCTTGCAATGTGGGGACAGGAAGCCTCAAAAGTCACTCTGGTTTGGATATTTTATGGCTACAACTATGAAGAAATTCACAAAGATGCCAGAGATTAGCCCTGCCATGGGGGGAGCTGAATCATTACGAAGTCAAAAAGGCTGTGCAATGGCAAGGTCATGAGATTTGCATTATCTACTCATTATCTGTACCTTGAGGGATGATTATGTGAGAGATGAGTGGATCTGAAATTGTGTCAGTAGATGAAGAAAACCATGAAATATGGTGGCATGAGTTAGGCAATCATGTGCTTTGCTCATTCAGCAAAAGCGGATCATGAATCTTCTGTGTGTTAGGAGTTGAGGTGACATTGACAGAGCAGGAGGGAACAGAAAAGACCATAAAGGAAGAGAAGGAATGAAAGTGTGGAAAGGTGGGCAGGAGACTTTGTGGTCTATTCAAAGAATCAAATTTGCTGCCTACAGGCTTGAGAGGAGGATTTGTGTGGAGGTTGCAGGACTCCAAGGTCAACCAGTAAGACAGATCAGAAAGGACAGAGGATACCATCCTAAAGAGTTAAAAGGACGCTTTGCAGGTAATGGAGAATTTAAGTGTAGAAGTCATGCTGATGAGAATGTTGTTAAGGTTTCTGGCAGAAATGTGGAGGATAAGGAGGAGGTAAGGCTGAAGGGAAGCTGAATATTAAAACTGCATCAATAGATCAAAATTCAACAATGTGAGAAGTTTATCTTCAGCTTTAGCATGCTGGGAATGTTGGGCTCAAGGGAAATAGCATAGCTTTAAACTGATGTATTACTAAAAATAAATGAAGATAAGCAACTTAGCCTTCATTTAAGGACTTTAAAGATGGACGAGAACAAATGGAAATGAAGTAATATAAATGACAGTGGAAGTGAATGGATTAGAGAAAAGCATATTTTTATAAAATCACGCTAAATAGGATTTTCTATGGAACAAACAAGAAAATATGTCAAATATATAAGTATGAAAAGCATTTAAAAAACCTACAGATATCCAAAATGAGTGAAAAATTATAAGCTATGTAAAGAAATTAATACTCATGAAAGATATATATTTATATATAGAATACAAAGAAAATCCTATTTTTCATTGTTCATATCCAAATGTTTTATATATATAAAACATGTTATATATATAACATGTAATATATTTTATATATAACTTGATATATAATATATATTACAATATATATACATAATTTGAAAATGAGGATGAACCAGAGTATTATTTTTGCAAAAACATAAATGATCAAAACTGGCTCCAGAAGAGGGAAAATTCTTAGACCAATGGTTCCAAAAGGCCTTGAGAAGGTTGCCAAAGGACTACGCCATAAATGTAATGAGCTGTTTTAAGTTCTGATGAAGCACAGGATTCCTATGTATTTACAATTTTCCAAGAACAGAGAAAGAAGTTAGGACAATAACGGAACAGTATGTCATTACATAATAAGGATCCTTTCAGGAATACAAGGCAGGTAACGTGATATCCAAGGATAGAACTCACTGTATTAGTGGAGAGAGCAGAAAGAGTAAGCAGTTTTCTTCATAAATTAGATAGCATTAATGAATTTGATAAAATGCAATATCCATACCTAATAAAACTGGTTACTAAAATAGCAAGAAAAAGACATTCCCTAGCATGATAAAAAAATGGTCATATCAAAACGATAGTCATACTAAAGGTGAGCACTAGATATTTTCCTTTAACCACAATCAAGGAGATGACAAGAATTCTCACTCCGGTTTCGTTTATAATTTTCCATCAGAAAGATAATGGGAGACATTTGATAGCAGGAGGCAAAATTCTTGATGGTCTGAAGTTGACAAGAGTCAACTTAAAACAGATAATATCCAAAATTATATAAGGTCATTGTGAAGCCCAGGGACAAAACAGTAACTGGTTTTTTTTTTTTTTTTTAATTGTTACTATTGACTTAGTTGGTTAAGCATCTGCCTTCGGCTCAGGTCATGAACCCAGGGTCCTGGGATCGAGTTCCCCGTGGGGCTCCCTGCTCAGCGGGGAGCCTGCTTCTCCCTCTGCCCCCTGCTCTTCTTCTCTATCTCAAATAAATAAATAAATAAAATATTTTCAAAAATTAAAAAAAAATAAAACATAAAGTCAATATGGTTTTTAGGTTCAAACCATAACCAGTCAGGAAACATAATGTTACAGTGTTGTTTGCACAAAAGCTACACACATCCAAATAGGAATAATAGTAATGAGAAAGTCTCTGGACCTATATGAAGAAAGATGGATTTCTTAATCTCAGTGGAAGGACATTAAGACAAAATAGATATGATTTAATAGAAAGCACTGAGTACATAGGGAGACACAGCTCATGCTGGTCTAGAAAGACTTAAATCATAAAGATAAATTCCACTGCAACCTGGTTAATGCAAATTCATTCAAAATATCAAAGTTTTAACTTGAAGAAATACTTGAAAGTTCTTTTGGACAAATAAAGTTTGTAGATTTTTCAAGTAATTTTTGAAATATAAAGGGGACCATTTTTTTCGGATATGAAGATATTTTATAAAGTTAAAATAATATGTCAAAAACTCCTTGAGAATGGAAAATTGGACAGCCACATGCAGAAGAATGAAATTGGACCATTTCCTTACACCACACACAAAAATAGACTCAAAATGGTTGAAAGACCTAAATGTGAGACAGGAGTCCATCAAAATCCTAAAGGAGAACATAGGCAGCAACCATTTCAACCTCAGCCGCAGCAGCTTCTTCCTAGAAATAATGCCAAAGGCAAGGGAAGCAAGGGCAAAAATGAACTATTGGGACTTCATCAAGATAAAAAGCTTTTGCACAGCAAAGGAAACAGTCAACAAAACCAAAAGACAACCAACAGGATGGGAGAAGATATTTGCAAATGTCTTATCAGATAAAGGGCTAGTATCCAAAATCTATAAAGAACTTATCAAACTCAACACCCCCCAAAAATAAATAATCCAACCAAGAAATTGGCAGAAGACATGAATAGACATTTCTGCAAAGACATCCAAATGGCCAACAGACACATGAAAAAGTGCTCAACATCGCTCGGCATCAGGGAAATCCAAATCAAAACCTCAATGAGATATCACCTCACACCAGTCAGAATGGCTAAAATTAACAAGTCAGGAAACGACAGATGTTGGCGAGGATGCAGAGAAAGGGGAACCCTCCTACACTGTTGGTGGGAATGCAAGCTGGTGCAGCCACTCTGGAAAACAGAAGTTTCCTCAAAAAGTTGAAAATAGAGCTACCATAGGACCCAGCAATTGCACTACTGGGTATTTACCCCGAAGATACAAATGTAGGGATCCAAAAACGTACGTGCACCCCGATGTTTATAGCAGCAATGTCCACAATAGCCAAACTGTGGAAAGAGCCAAGATGTCCATCGACAGATGAATGGATTAAGAAGATGTGGTTCATATATACAATGGAATATTACGCAGCCATCAAAAGGAATGAAATGTTGCCATTTGCAACGACGTGGATGGAACTGGAGGGTGTTATGCTGAGTGAAATAAGTCAATCAGAGAAATCACAGTTGAATCACAGACCAGTACCTCTGAAACAAATAATACACTATATGTTAAAAAAAAAAAAAAGATACTAGGAAGGGAAAAATGAAGGGGGAGGAATCGGAGCGGGAGAAGAACCATGAGAGACTATGGACTCTTAGAAACAAACTGAGGGTTCTAGAGGGGAGGGGGGTGGGAGGATGGGTTAGTCTGGTGATGGGTATTAAAGAGGGCACGTTTTGCATGGAGCAGTGGGTGTTATAGGCAAACAATGAATCATGGAACACTACATCTAAAACTAATGATGTAATGTATGGTGATTAACATAACATAAAAAAAAAAACTTGAGAGTCAAGGAAGAGTGCATACTTATTCCGTATAGACACTTGCACACATAGAACAGGATAATCTGAACCCATTCTTTTTTTTTTTTTTTTTTAGATTTTATTTATTTGAGAGAGAGCGAGAGCATAAGCAGGGGGAGCAGCAGAGGGTGAGGGAGAAGCAGCCTCTCTGCTGAGCAAGGTGCCCCACATGGGACTCGATCCCAGGACCCCGGGATCATGACCCAAGCTGAAGGCAGGTGCTTAACCGACTGAGCCACCCAGGCGCCCCCTGAACCGATTCTAATAGTGATATAGATCTAAACTAACAAGAAGGAAGCTCAGAATATCTTAAGTGAAGGAAACAGTTAAAAGCAGAGTTCTACAGTGTTGCCCAACTGTGATTAAAAACGCATATACACCACAGAATGGGAGAAGATATTTGCAAATGACACTACAGATAAAGGGCTGGTATCCAAGATCTATAAAGAACTTCTCAAACTCAACACCCGAAAAACAAATAATCAAGTCAAAAAGTGGGCAGTAGATATGAAAAGACATTTCTCTGAAGAGGACATACAAATGGCTAACAGACAGGTGAAAAAATGTTCATCACCATTAGCCATCAGGGAAATCCAAATCACAACCACACTGAGATACCACCTTACACCAGTTAGAATGGCAAAAATGGACAGGGAGAGAAACAAATGTTGGAGAGGTTGTGGAGAAAGGGGAACCCTCTTACACTGTTGGTGGGAATGCAAGTTGGTACAGCCACTTTGGAAAACAGTGTGGAGGTTCCTCAAAAATTTAAAAATAGAGCTACCCTATGACCCAGCAATTGCACTCCTGGGTATTTACCCCAAAGACACAGATGTAGTGAAAAGAAGGGCCATATACACCCCAATGTTCATAGCAGCAATGTCCGTAATCGCCAAACTGTGGAAAGAGCCGAGATGCCCTTCAACAGATGAATGGATAAAGAAGATGTGGTCCATATATACAAGGGAATATTACTCAGCCATCAGAAAGGATAAATACCCAACTTTTACATCAACATGGATGGGACTGCAGGAGATTATGCTAAGTGAAATAAGTCAAGCAGAGAAAGTCAATTATCATATGGTTTCACTTATTTGTGGAACATAAGGAATAACATGGAGGACATTAGGAGAAGGAAGGGAAAAATGGGGGGCGGAATTGGAGGGAGAGATGAACCATGAGAGACTATGGACTCTGAGAAACAAACAGGGTTTTAGAGGGGAGGGGGGAGGGGGGATGGGTTAGCCCGGTGATGGGTATTAAGGAGGGCACGTACTGCATGGAGCACTGGGTGTTATATGAAAACAATGGATCGTGGATCACCACATCAAAAACCAATGAGGTATTGTAGGGTGACTAACATAACATAATAAAATTAAACAAACAAACAAACAAACAAAACACCCAAGAGCGTGTTTACTGAGGGGTAACTGGAAGGTTATATGTGAAAATGTTAACAGTGGTTATAGCTCAGTAATGTCAAATAAGCTAAGTTTTAATTGCTTACTATTTGTGGATCTGTATTATATTTTCTCTGATAATCATGGTGACAACTTAAAAAAAAAAAGGAAAAGGATTTAAAATAGGAGTGAAGAGAATTTTATGCTGTTGCTTCTTAGCATCATCCAAACCAGAAAAAGTCCAAGAAAGTGAGAAGCAGCCTCTAATTTTTTTAAAGATTTTATTTACTTATTTGAGAGAGAGAATAAGCAGGGGGAAGAGCAGAGGGAGAAGGAGAAGCAGGTTCCTTGCTGAGCAGGGAGCCCGATGTGGGATTCGATCCCAGGACCCTGGGATCATGACCTGAGCTGAAGGCAGATGCTTAACCGACTGAGCCACCCAGGCATCTGGAAGCAGCCTCCAACTTCGCCAATTTGTTCTTTAATGGATTTATGGAGCACCATTTACGAGGTGGAAAGGCACGCAAAAAATGAACTGATGAGATAACGTGGCACAAACAAATCCACAGACCATTTTCCAAAGCCCGCCATAGCCTAGTAGAATCTGTTGGGAAAGGTACAAGCTTGAATACATGGGATTATTCGATCCTGCCAACATCTTGATTTTGGCCCAGGGAGACCCACAGAAGAATCTTGACCTCCAGAAACGTAAGATAATATAATTTGTGTTGTTTCAATCCAAGTAGTTTCATGGTGATTGGCTATGGGAGCAATAGGAAACTGGTAGAGTTTCCTTCTCTAAGGAACTCTTTCTGTTCCCATTTGGGAAATGTCCCATTTCTGTAAAAAAGTAAAGCTCTAGCAAATCAGTCTTGATAAGGACTGGCCATTTCCACATCTCTAGATAAACGGCATTGGGCTTGTCCTGACCAGTGATGCTCCGGTGGGCAATTTCTTGGGTTAAGCCCAGATTAGGATACTCTGGGGCCAACAGATGTAGAAATTTATTGTCTTTGATGGGGCCTTGAGTCACACCAGATCTCTTTGTTAAACATGAAAAGTTTTAATACCAAAAATGGTAGGTTGGAAGAGACATCGATCGATCCACTTAAACATGTAACCAAACCTTAAGTATTTTTTTCTTAAATGGTGACAAAACCTCTAAAACTTTTTCTACATGCTCTTTCTTTGACAGATAGGCTCCGCTAGAGATTTATGTATTTCCAAAGCAAGGGAAGGCTTCTCTTAATACCTAAGTCATTTTCTCCTTTTTCCTGCAATGCACGTATGTATTGATAATTTGTATTGTACAAAAGCAAGAAGAGGAAAATGGAGACCTTCTCCCTGGTAATTAATTCCTGCATATACAGAAAAAAAGGATAGGAAATTGGAAGAAAGGAGCTGGAGAGATTATGATGTAAAATAACAGTTCTCAAACTATGGTCTAGAAGGGCACCATGACATGTCCTGGAAACTTGTTAAAAAAAAAAAAAGTGAAGTCTCAGGTCACATCCCAGACTTACTGAGTAGAAACCATAGCAGAAGGGACCTTGGCTATTAAGCTGTACAGTATTATTGTCTGAAAGCTCAAACACATCGTCTGTGGTTTGGGTGGGGTCATCCCAGGAAAGTGAAAACTAACACCACATCGACAATTCTCAAATCTTAGACTCACCCACGTCCCAAAAACAGATGCCATGCTAGGGTCTCTTTTTAGTTTGTCCTTAAAAAAGAAAAAAAATATACATATTTCTACATCATAGATGATTTGTTTTTCCTGATTGTTAATGAAAAATCAAGGAGAATTAATATCATCATCAATTCAATGATCATTTCACAGATTTGAATACTGTCCCCATTTTTTTAAAGAAATATCATTTTTATCCATGTCATGCCTACTACCAGCTGCTTACAAAGTATGAGAGAGAACACGAGGCTCACATAATAAGCATTATTATCTTTTCAAAGAAAAAACTAGTGAACATCCATGTATACAAAACAATTTGGGGAATTCATGAGGGTTTCATTTTTAAATGTAAATCAACAGATTATAGAAGCAGCCTGGACTTGATACATTTTTTATTCTTAATCTGTTATCTTGTTTCTAAATGTCAGCATTGTTTTTGAATTTGTTTTGTCTCCTGTCTTTTGTAAACACATTACTTTTCTTCCCCTTTGCTTCTCCATGGCCAATCTGTTGGGTTCTTTTAATGCTTCAGCTGTTAATTTGTTTCGTGTCAAAATAACCTTACCACATAATTCAGGACTCCACGTGGTATGGGCTTTGAATTAATAAGATTATTGCTAAATTTCCGTTTCACTTTGGGGTGTCAGGATGTAACTAAAGAGGGTTTCAAAATCAAACATGTTTTGCAACCATTCTTTTTAAGACCTCATCTTGAATATTCTGCATGTGATAGGTAGATAAATTGGCTCCTTAATCGGAGAATACAGGTACACATTCTACCATCAATTACAAATAAAACCTTGCAATGCACATCTAAGTCAATATTTGGAAGAAGTAAAAAACATCCAGGCTATTCATCACGAATCCTTTATTGCGAAGTCGGTGAGAAAAATTAAAAAACATTCATAAAGGCAGTGACACTTCACATTAGCAGATACATACATCCTGAAGATACAAAGGTCTTTATAATTTAGTCACCATGCCCCTCACTTAAAAGAAAAAGAAATGCATCTGAGGAATTTATGAATCTTTCATTCTTTAAGGTCTTTAATTTTTGGTCTTTAAAGGCCTTGTTATGGGAAGTGTCATTCTTGGACCAGTAATATTCTCATTGCCTGGGAGCTTGTAGGAGATGCAGAATTTCAGGACCAACCCCATGCCTATGACATAATCTTCATCCGAACAAGTTTCCGGGGAGACTCATGTATATCCGTTATGATTTGAGAACCACCGCTCCAAGGGAAAGAGTTCCCTGAAACACTGATGATTTGGGGATCCCATTTCTACACATCTACTAGTAGAGATGGTGCTCATGAAGTAACTGTCCTGCATATTAAACCCTTCATCTGTCTTTGGTGTGAAGATGCATGGGTAGTGAGTCAGGGATGGGTGAGGAATTTGGTCACAGGGCTGCAACAACAAAGCAAGGCATTTGCCTTTCTGACTCCCAGCCAGGTGGCTCTCTGTGTTGGAAATGTGGACACCAGTAAGAGGACTGGGGTCCCTTCTACTCTTGGCTACTTCCTGATCAAAAGACTGTTGCACCCCTATTTATTTTTAATTTCTTTTAAGGAATTCAGAAAGAGAGAAATCTTTAAAGGGATTCGTTCTCACTAATTTCTCTCTTAAAAAATCCATAATTCATTACTGTGTTAGTTTTATAAATGTCTACTTTTAAAAGAACAGGAAGAAAATCCTCATTGTTTCATATCTAAAGGATATGACCTAGGATGTAAAAGAAAAAAAAAAAAAATCATTCCTCAGATACTTAAAAGTGTTCCTCCTTATGTTAATTATTCAACTAAAGCATCCCAACTGATATCTCACTGGTGATCATTTCTCTCCACAAATTGTGGAAGAAAAAAAATACTCAAATGATATGAGTACTATCATTAAACAGCTGCTGCTCTGAGAGAGATACTCTGGTAAACATGTTTATTTGATACCTGTGATTCAGAGCAGGCCCAAGTTGCAACGCATTTGCAAGGAAGGTATTTATTCTCAGTGTTGCGGCCTCATGTGTATTTATGCATTTGCTGTGCACCTACCTTTTCCCCAATTCGTGCAAACCACCCCGGGTGCTATCATGGAAACACAATCCCTTAGAGGATGTGTTTACATTTGTGGCAGGGATTTGACTTCCCACGGTTGTGGAGTGGTCTGAGCATGCTTCCTCAGGCTGTCATCCTTGTGCCTGATGCTGAGGCTGGGAATACACAGAGTGGGTGGTCCCGAAGGGACAAGTGATGTTAGGGGAAGAGATCCTGGCGGGCTGGAGCTCACAAGCATGAGTGAAGATGGATGGAAACTTGTGTGCATTAGTGGTGCCTCTCACCTTGTGGCAACAGCATCCTGTCATGGTGGCTCTCCATGGTGGAGCTCTTCATGGGCTCTTCATGGTGGAGGTGCGCACGCACGCCGAGCCCGTGCCCTAGAGAAACAGAAGGAGCTGGGGAATGTGAGGCACACAGAAGTGCTTCACACCAACAAGGTGAGTCAGTAAATCAGAAGCTACATTGGTGACCTGCAAAATGGCGGCTCCTTCCCTCCTACCCTCCTAATCCCTCAAGAATCTCTTTTCTAGAGATTCATACAGGATAAGGGAAACACATAGGAAAGGGATTTCTGGAATATGCACTTCAGCAAAGCCGACTTCCAAAGGCACACCTGCCTTCCCCCCTTCCTTAGTTCATGTAGCATTTAATGACCAGGATCTTGAGCCAGACTTCCTGGCTCCAAGTCAAGTGACCCTGCACAAAGCAAACAACATGAAATGTCCAAATACTTGTCCTACTGTAGGACTATGCTTTCCTAACTCACGCGTCCAGTTCTGATCAACTGATAGAAGGCACTAAAACTAATGTCTCCCCTAAATTCATAAGCATTCTGAATTAGGATAATGTTATATTATAACCACGGAATGAGAATTATAAAGTGAAGGAGGTGGGAGGTTAAAGCTTCATATGCAAAGGGGTTCAAGACAAAAAGTGACTGGGTAATCAAAGTACGACCCCTACCTCTTCCCACATTTGGATTGTACCATCCAAGTTGGGAACCCTGGTCACTCCATCTAACCTTCCTGGGAAAAAAAGTGTGCTATAGATCCAATTTCAAAGAGAGAATCCTAAGATGCTCTCCTGAATCCACTCAACCTTGAGTTTCTGGGCACTGACCTAATTCTTCCATCACATCATTTAACATTTCCCTTTTAAGCACATGTTTATCCATTTCCTCAAAACACAAAAGAAAAAAAGCCTTTTCTTTTGTTAGCAGCTGGAGGGCTGATAATTACTCTATGTATTTAGTAGCAAGTATCATTAGAATTCTGAATTAAAAATAAGATTAATGATTTAATTTCAATCTTGTCAGGATGACCCATTTAAAAAAATAGTGATGTGATGTAGTGCTATAAAAGATTTAAGCATAATTTATTGATAAAACCATTACAACTGGAATGAGAGAGCTATTTGTCTACATAATGGTTCCTGAAATCACAGATAGTACTTTCCCATTATTTCACTGCAACATTTATAACTCCTTTTTGGAGTTACCATTTACTTTTTCTTTTAACAACCACATATGGTGTTTCTCTGCCAACCACTGTTCCAAGTGTTTTACAAATACTAGCTCATTTAGTCCTTACCACAGTCCCATAAGGCAGCACTACTGTCATCCTTACATTATACATAAGATAATGGAGGCATGGAAAGTTTTGGTAACTTCCCCAATGGAACACAGGTGAATTTTGCAGCTACGATACAAACCGATAGATTCTGGCTTTAAAATCTAGCCTTTTAAACACTGATCTACATTGCTTCTCCATTATAGAAAAGCCAGTGCAAACTTGTTTCACTTGGGCTGAAGACAATAGCAGATACACCTTTGAATCTGGGAAAGTAGCCAGGCAACAAAATTATTGGTGTAAAAAATGCCCTCAATATTTCTCAGAGCTAGATCAAATATTACAGATTTCTTCATAACAAGAAATTATGTAAATTTGGATGTAGAAAGTTGACTTAAGACTTCTACCTCTGGTTAAGAAGGAGTAACTAACAGGAAGTCATCTTGACAAAAGAAAAAAAAAAAACAATATGTAAAGCAAGGGTTTTCAAGACCTTGAATATCAGTCAGTGAATGACAGTTACTCCAGAAAGATGGTTAACAAATGATATGAGTACTATCATTAAACAGCTGCTGCTCTGAGAGAGATACCACGTAGTGCTGCAAGAATGGGAACCCACGCAGAACCAGGAAGACTCCTGCTTTGAGGTGATGGACCTCAGAGTGGAGAGAACAAGGCAGTTAGAATTTTCAGGACAGAGTTTGCAGAAAGGAAAGCTGCATAGAGAACCCATAAGAACTGCAGAGTACCCGCCTTGAGTAATTAGCAAATTACTAATCAATGCATTTATGTAACCAATACAGTGCATACATATCATCTAAGGATGGGATACAACCATCCAAAGAATTAGAACACTGCTCAGTGTTCACAGAGGACTGTAAGCAGTGTCTGATTCCACCCTCCAGAAAGAAAAACAACTCTCATAGTATTTAAGACATTGCATAAAGTAATGAGGAAGTTTCCACCTCAGGAAGGGGGGAAATCATTCTCCACAGCTTGAGTACTGCTCAGGTCTTGCTACCAAACCTTAGAAACAAGACTAGAGATAAATTTCCTTCCAAATAACTTTACTAAATCCCAAAAGAAAACCTATGAATTTTTAAAACGATTTTATTTATTTATTTGAGAGAGAAACAGAGTGAAAGAGCATGAGCAGGAGGGAGGGGCAGAGGTAGAAGTAGAAGCACACTTCCCACTGAGCAGGGAGCCTGATGTGGGGCTCGATCCTGGAACCCCGAGATCATGACCTGAGTGGAAGGCAGACGCCCAACCAACTGAGCCAGCCAGGTGCCCCAAGAAAGCCTATGAATTTTTATGAGAATAAAAATACCCAACCCCAAAGTGGTAAAATTCACAACATTCTACATTGAAATATTAGAGTATTTGAAGCATGGCAACAGAAATTACCCAAAAATTAAATATAGAGAGAAAGAATGAAAAATGAAAATAAGTGAACTGTAATAAAACATCAAGTATCCTAATGTGTGGGTATTTAGAACACTCAAAGGAGAAAAAAGAGGCCAAAAGTTCCCAAAATTTAAAAAGAACTCTAAGCCTATAGATCCAAGAATCTCAACAAACTCCAAGTGCAAGAAATATAAGAAAAAATTTACCAAGGCACATCATAATCAAATTGCTCAAAACCAGTGATAAAGATAAAATCTTAACAAGTATCTAGATGAAAAAAGTTTTGCATAGATGGGCAAAGATAAGGATAACTTTAGATTTCTTGTCAGTAACAATTTAAGAAAGATGATGAAGAAACACATTTAAGGTACTAAAGAGAAGTCACCTAGATTTCTATACCCAGCAAAAATATATTTAAAGTAGATATAGGTAAAGAAAAGACATTTTCAGACATATAAAACCCCAAAGAATTCATGACCAGCACATCTGCACCATAATAAATGTCCAGGGGCGCCTGGGTGGTTCAGTTAAGTGGCCCACTCTTGTTCTCAGCTCAGGTCTCAATCTCAGGGTCATGAGTTCAAGCTCCATGTTGGGCTCCATATGGAGCCTACTTAAAAAAAAAAAAAGTCCAAAGAATACCTTCAGCCAGAAGGAAAATAGTATTGGAAGGATGTCTGGATTAACACAAGAGTGAAAAGCAGAAGCTCCTTCATAAACCTATAAGATTTTTTTATTATTTAAATATCTTTAAAATATAATTGATGGTATAAACAAAAGTGAAAGGGATGTTTTGTGGGATTTATTATATATATAAAACTAAAATGCATGGCAACAACAGTATTTGCTGGTGGGGGGAGGTGGGTATTCCGTTGCATAAAACTGGAGAAAGAGCACAACAAACAAAAACTATGGATGAATATTTCTAACAGTCAAGCATTCTAAATACACGTTAGCAAAGTGTATCAAAACTGCATAAAAAGGGTAATACATCAAGGGGGATCATTCCAAATATATAAGGTTGTTTTAACATCCAAACTCAATGTCCTCTAACTGATTAAAAAAGAAAAACCACCTTGATTATCTCAGTATTTGCAGAAAACAGTTTGTTGAAATTCAATGTGTTCCTGAAATTATAATTTCTTATTTTTGAGCATATTATGACCCAGCAATTGTACTACTGGATATTTACCCCAAAGACACAGATGTAGTGAAAAGAAGGGCCATATGCACCCCAATGTTCATAGCAGCAATGTCCGCAATAGCCAAACTGTGGAAAGAGCCGAGATGCCCTTCGACAGATGAATGGATAAAGAAGATGTGGTCCATATATACAATGGAATATTACTCAGCCATCAGAAAGGATGAATACCCAACTTTTACATCCACATGGATGGGACTGGAGGAGATTATGCTAAGTGAAGTAAGTCAAGCAGAGAAAGTCAGTTATCATATGATTTCACTTATTTGTGGAACATAAGGAATAGCATGGAGGACATTAGAAGAAGGAAGGGAAAAATGAAGGGGGAAAATCATAGGGAAAGATGAACCATGAGAGACTATGGACTCTGAGAAACAATCTGAGGGTTCTAGAGGGGAGGGGGGTGCGTGGATGGGTTAGGCTGGTGATGGGTATTAAGGAGGGCACGTACTGCATGGAGCATTGGGTGTTATATGAAAACAATGAATCGTGGATCACAACATCAAAAACTAATGAGGTATTGTATGGTGACTAACATACCATAATAAAATAAAAAAAAATTAAAAAAAAAGAAATTATCCATCTGATAAAAGGCACGTACATAAATCCTACAACTAATAGCATTCTTCCTAATTCATTCTTCCACCTAAAATCAGTACAAAACAAACATGCCTGCTTGCACAACTGCTTTTCACCACTGTGCTAGAAATTCCGGCCAGTTCAATGAGGGGAAAAAAAAAAACCCTGCAGATTGTAAAAGGAGGATTAAAACTGTATTTGAATATGGCATGATCATCCATGTAGAAAATCCAATGTAATATACAAAATAACTACCAGAAATACAAAGTGTATTTAGCAGGGTTGCAAGATAAAAGATCAATCTACAAAAATAAATTATATTTCTATATACCAGCAATGAACATTCAAAAATTGAAACTGGGAAAGCAACATCAATAACTGGAACATTAAATGTATGAAATACTTTGGGATAACTTTGACATAGGATGTGCAAGACCAGTACACTGAAAATTACAAACCACTGCTCAGAGAATTTGAAGATCAAAATAAATGGGAGAGGTATATTTTGTTCATCGTTGGAAAACTATGTAGGTTTCAACATGTCACTTCTACCCAAATCAATCTCCAGATTCAACACAATCCCAGTCAAAATCTCAGCAGGCTTTTTTGTTAATATTGATAAACTTATTCTAAAATTCATATGTAGAATAGCCAAAGGGGAAAAAAAAAAGTTTGGAAAAAAAAAAAAACCCCAAATTTGGAGGTCTCATACTACGTCTATTCAAGACACATTCATGCTATAGTGATCAAGACAGCGTAATATTGGTATCAAGACGAATAGATCAGCAGAACAGAATAGGGACATGAGACACAGACCACACATCCATGGTAAACTTCATTTCTACACACAGAGTTTGACATTTGAGAGATATCTGAAGCAGGTATTTGGGACACAAGCCTCCAGATCATCTTTCAGCTTCTGTGTAGACTTAATGATCAATATTGTTTCTAGAGAAGCCTCATTTCTCCTCATCAAAGACTATCATATAGCTGTTTCTAACTGATGACAAATCCAATTTGCCATTTTGAATGTTGACCACCCACATCTTACTTTATAGGTGAGAAAACCAGGCATTAACAACTGGCAGTAATCAGAGGCTGATTCAGAACCAGAAGCCTATTGCTCAATTCCAATCCAGAATTTTCTGTATGGCAGGCCAGAGGAAAGAATAAATTAGTTGAAAAAGATGGAATGGATACAGGATACGGTACAACTAAAAATAGAGAGCTAAATTGTCTATAATTAGACTCGTACCATAGGATACTTGTATTTAATCTATCTTTAAATCTGTTGACTTATGATATTTATGATCTAATTGCATCGTTAGCCAGAGTTAAAGTAGGAATTTTACTCATATTTTATCTGGAAAGATACATAATTAAAATGTGGTCTCCTTCATATTCTTACTGACTTATGATACCATCTAAATGATTTTCCAATTTTATGAAACATAAGTTTAAGAAGATTAACTTGTTTTTATAAATGTATGTTTCCTGATTAGACTACATGTCACAACTACATTTTAAAATGATGTGTCTAGATCAAATACACTTAGTATCATTTTAAAAAAACAAATTCAGGTATATTTATAAAATGAAGATATGTGGGCGCCTGGGTGGCTCAGTTGGTTAAGCGACTGCCTTCGGCTCAGGTCATGATCCTGGAGTCCCTGGATCGAGTCCCGCATCGGGCTCCCTGCTCGGCAGGGAGTCTGCTTCTCCCTCTGACCCTCCCCCCTCTCATGTACTCGCTCTCTCTCATTCTCTCTCTCTCAAATAAATAAATAAAATCTTTAAAAAAAAAAAAATAAATAAAATAAAATAAAATGAAGATATGTTACGGCAATTCCACATGTACTGACAATTTATTAATGATTTATATCCACTTGTGATATTTTCAGAATAAAATTCAGTTTTAATTTGAGAAGGCTAGGAAATGGGACAAAATATGATTTTATTTTACAGTCTGATTTTTTTGAACCATAAAACATAAAGAAAATATTTTGTGGGATTTGATCATAACATTCCATGAGTCAGGATTTTACTGTATTTATGCATTCCTAATCATTGTCAACAGAAAATTTATTAGAAAGCTTTTACGAGGCATTGGTTGGGACAATTAAAAATATGAACTAAAACATCCTAATTGCAAGGGAATTTTTAACATGATTTACTAACAATTCATAATCAATTATAGCTATGGTAATAAACTGACGAGAGCTTTTAAGAGACCACATTTTATAGTGGGAAACATACTCTAAAAATCTCTTACAGATTTAAAAATTCTTATGAAGTATCTGGACTAAACATATGGGCTACTTGGAGATGATGTTTGGCTGAAAATGCACTTATTACAGTTTAGATCAGGCTATTACTTGATACAACAATACATATAAATCGGTAACAGGAGATGATGTGAGACAGCTTGTCCCACCTCCTGAGATTAATTGAACACTAAATTACCTTTGTTTGAGACTGAGATACAATATCTGGAAGCCTTATAATGGTCCGTAGGGTCTTCATTTGTTTATAAAAGACAACACTGAAGCATTTCAATCTCAAACCCTAATGTTCATTATGTTCAATTACAGAGGAGATAATTTAACAGCCTGTGTCACCAGTAATGGCAAATCAAGATAGCCCTGTTCATTTCTGCAATGCAAATATAGGACATGTGTGTCTGTAGTGTTCCTATCGGTGTACAAAAAAATAATAATAAAAAATTTTTAAAAATGCGCTCAAGAGATTATCGGTGGATTGAAGACTGTTTGGATAGGCTGACATCTCTGAAAGATTTAAAAAAAGAACCCAAGGTCAACAACAGTATAGAAATGAAGAGGTCCCACCAATTTCTGACTGTTTTCATCAAAAAAGCATGTTTTATACTGAGAAGGAGGGTCTAAGAGAGGAGTCTAGTCACACTATATATTTTAAATATATAGCAAATATACCAAATACACAGCAAAGTCTTTATGACAAAGACTATGTTGAACTGGTCCAAGAAAGAAAGAAAAAAGTAATGAAACAGAGAATAGAAAGAAGAGAAATAGACCCAAGAAGAGAGAAATCTAGGGTAGGATAAAGTTAGATCTCAAATCATTTGGGGATAACAGATTTTTTTTTTTGAGAGAGAGCACATGCAAATAATGGGGGAGCAGCAGAAGACCTAAGCAGGATCCACGCCCAGTGAGGACCCTGTTGTGGGGCTCGATCCCATGACCCTGAGATCCTGACCTAAGCCAAAAATCAAGAGTCAGTCACTTAACCGACTGAGCCACCCAGGAGCCCCAAGGGATAATGGATGTTTTAATAAAGGGCACGATGACAGAGGTACACAGCCATTTAAGAGACAATAAAATTAGATCCACTCCTCACACCATACTCAGGAATGGATCTGCAGTGGACCAGAGAAAAGGCAAAAGAACCAGAACTAGAAAGTAGTCAGATAAAAACTAGAAAAATTCTCCTATGGCCTTGGTGTAGGGAAAAGGCTTTCTAAGAGTCACACCTAGATGTAATAAAATGAAAATTCATAAAAGAAAAGATGGATCCATTTGCCTACATTAAAAAAAAAAACTGCACATGGTATAAAATTTCATAAACAGGGCGCCTGGGTGGCTCAGTTGGTTAAGCGACTGCCTTCGGCTCAGGTCATGATCCTGGAGTCCCGGGATCGAGTCCCACGTCAGGCTCCCTGCTCAGCAGGGAGTCTGCTTCTCTCTCTGACCCTCCCCCCTCTCATGCTCTCTCTCTCTATCTCATTCTCTCTCTCAAATAAATAAATAAAATCTTTAAAAAAATAAAAATAAAAAAAATAAAAAAAAAAAAATTTCATAAACAAAATTAAAAACAAAGATAAATGAGGAGAAAGTACTTGCAATATATTACAGGCTACCATCCCTAATACCCAAAGGTTTATAAAAATGAGAAAAGGCACAGATTTTTTAAAAATTAGGCAAAGGTATAAAATGACAGCTCACACAGAAAAGATTTTTTCTTTTAATGAGTCTTTGTGAAAAGATGTTGAACTTTACTCTCAAGGAGAAATGCAGGCTAACGCAGCATGGGGATACCTTTCCTCTTTCGCTGGGAAATGTTAAGACCGTGACAATAGGATCTAGTGGCCAGGCTGGTGGGAAACATTGCCCGTGGGGCTGCAAATGTACAGCTCCCAAAGGGAGGTGACAAAAGGTAACGGGACAATACATGCCTTCCTCACACATCTCAATCATCCCCACTTCCAGAAATTTACCCTCTGGAGGGATACACCTCCATTGATATGGAACACAAATGCACGAGGTTGTTTGCACGGTACTACTGATCACACGGTAAATACGAGAAGGTCTGTAAATGCCCAAATGGGGGCAGGTGGTTGAACCAATCATGGCGCACACAAATGGGGTACTATGCAGCTGTCAAATATGAGGATGATCTTTATGATCTGATATGAAGTGGTTTTCAGGATATATTATTTTTTTAAAAATCACATACATGGTATGGTGTAATACAACAAAATATACACCCCAAATACACCTATCATTGCTTACCACTATGGAAAAAGATACCTGAGTACAGTAGAGAATTAAAAATCATCAGGAATCCATGAGTCCTTACCAATAATAAAGAGATAAGTAAATGTGGAAGAAAGGAGAGATCTTGTTTCCAGTGAAATGTGGGATGCATTGCAGAAGGAGGGTCAGCATAGGAAAAACATTTTTGCTGTCATCAGTGCAAAGATCCCTTTGAGCAGCAATTCCCGATGAATGTCCCATCCATGGTAGAGGGGATTCCATAGGAGGCATGCTATTTGGATGGTCTGAAAGTGTTTCCACACATATTAATTATTCGTGGTTAGGTGAAAATACAGAGACTATCATGGAGAAATTGGAGCTGGCCAGGTCATCGATATTAGCATCATCAGGCACAGGTGGACATATATCCATACATTGCGGGGCTTTCACTATACCCTGAAAAAGACACATCACTTAGGAAATATTCTAGCTAGGCATGCACGATGAGGGCTGAAACATGGGAGAGCAGCAGCAAACTCACAAGGACAGTTTATTACAAAGTGTTGCACGGTCATTGAAATGTCAGTGTTACCAAAGCCCAAGCAAAGTTGAGATACTCTTCCAGATTAAAGGGGCCAGGCTGACATGATGATTAATGTGATCCATGATCCTAGGCTGGGTCCTGCACTGGAGGGGAAAATGTGGAAAAGGCATTTTTTAATTGAATAAAAAACTGGAATTCAGATGGGACAATAGATAATATTAACTGTGAAATACACTGAAGTTGAAAACTATTCTGTGGTTACAGAGGGAATCGTCTTTTTATTAGGAAACAGACATCGAAACACAAAGGGGCAAAGGGCCAGAATACTTACTTTTAAATGGGTCAGAATTGTCTATCATCTATCTATATCTATTTATCAATCATCTATCTATCCATCTATCCATCCATTTATTCACCCATCCACCATATCTATCCATCTATCCCTACATCTACCATTTATCTATGTTTGTTTATTTATACCTGCTATCTACCTACCTATCATCTCCCTATGCATTTATCTTTCTATGTCTGCTATTTACCTATGTACCTATCCCTACATCTATCATCTATATATATATATTTATTTATCTATACCTGCTATCTATCAGCAGAGCAAAAATAAAACAAATGGGGTAAACAACACTAGATAAATCTGGGTAACAATGTATGCTGCCTGGAGTAATTCTGCAGAATTTCTGTAAGTTTGCACTTTCATATAAAAAGTTACTTTTAAAAAATTTTATGCTACAAAAAAGGAAGCCTTTTTTTTTTTTTAAATCATGGTCTCCCTAGGAATAGCTTGTTCTCAGCACAGAGTAGATGCTCAATAAATGTTTCTTCAGTAAATTAATATTTTACAACTAATAAACTACATAGAATTTAAATTTACATTTAAATTGATTTGAAATATGCATATCATAAAATAAACTTGTCCTCAACAGTAAGTTACCATTTCGTTTTTAAAAACCATGTGTTTCTAGAGGAGCCTCTATTTGCCTATTATCATACCCTTAAGAATCAAAGCCATGAGTATCCTGAGTGTCCTCCAGTTAACTTCCCCATGTGGGTAAGCGCCTTCAGAATTCTGTGAATTGTGACAAGTGGAGGTGCTGACTTCTGAATTCCCTCTAGGGGGTGAGGGTCCACCCATGGTTGGAGTTTCTTTTACCACACGCTACCTTTCTGAGTTTTGTGTCAGACCTACTATTTGGGGTGCAATCAGGAGTGCATCAGCATCCGCTTACAGGAACACAGGCTACTCCAGATTATGGTAATGCTGTGTCCCAGATGACCATCATCACTAAATGGGAATGTTTGCATTCTTAACTGGTGATCATCGGAAGCTTTGCATATCATGCAGTCAGCCTTGATCTGGGTTTGCTTTCCCTGTCACCAGCATCACTTGGTGGGATCTGATGTGGAGACACCATGATTAAACATGATCCAGACAGCCAGTAGCTTGTAAATGCTCGGTGGACCTGGAGGTGCATGGTCCAAACACAGGAGTGTCAGTGTGTGATACACAGCCTCTCTAAAAAGAGGGAGGGAGTAGAAGGGAGGGGAAAAGGAGAGGAAGTGACAGACTGGAATTAGTCACAGGGAGAAGTTCTATAATTGTCAGATATCACCCAGCGTCCATTTGAGGATGCGCAGGGAGGGAAGATAATTCCTTAAACTCTCTTATCAAACATTATTTTGAAAACACCTGACATTCCCTTTCCATGACTCTGCTGCAGCTGCTCATTCCCCTCTGCGATAAATAGGAGGGGAAGGAGCAAGATTGCCTGTTGTCTAGTTTTACACTTCCTAGCCAAAACCACAGGAGACACATGGAGTTTTACATATTTGGATTTTTGCCCCAAATGCCAGAACTGATTTGTGTTTGGAGAAGCGCCATCTTTAAAAAAAAAAAAAAAAAAATGAAGAGGTTAAGAGGTCAGCTGATGAAACTGTGAGCACCTGGGATTCTGGCTGCCTGCAGGTGCGTCCTTGCTGTTCGATGTTGTTACAAGGAAACCAGAAAACTGGGACTCTGCAGCAGTGTTTGCCCGGGGCTGCTCTAGGTCAATCATCACATTCGGGTTCTGTAGAAATATTGTTGTCTCCGTGTTTCGGGAGACTCGGATGAGCTGAAGAGTATTGCTACTTTTGTTTTTCTGCACAGAGTGAGAATTTTCATCAGCTGGTTTGTGCACTTTTCTCACTTTGAGTTCTAGTCCCCCCTCTCAGGTTTTGTGAGCCACCAAGACTCATGCTAATTTTAAAATTTATCTAAGGTTATGTAAAATCTTTATAATTTATATAATGCGTGTATAAAGTGTATTTTTTATAATTGATATTTGAATGTTTACAAGTGATGTTTACATGATGGCATTTTAATCACTATTATATGGTGAAGAAGTAGAAGCAACATACTTTTTTTTTTTTTTTAATAAAGAGGGAGAGAGAAAGAATCCTAAGCAGGCTCCATGCCCAGTGCGGAACCCAACACGTGGCCCAGTCCAACAACCCTAAGATCATGACCCAAGCTAAAATCAAGAGTTGGACACTCAGTCAACTGAACAACCCAGGCACCCTGCAACACACTTTCAAATACCAAATTCTTTCACAGCAACGTTGTAAAACTTTTCTTTTCTCCAAGCATCAACAAGAAACCTCACCGTTTAATGAATCTGGTAGATCGCAATATTTGGATCAATAAAATTCATTTTTTGATTCAAAATTGAAATAAAAGAATCCGTGAATTCGATTGGCATGAAAGAATTAGTATGCTATGCCACGGCTCAGTGAGGAATGGCAAGAAATGTATTAAGGAATCAAATCAGAATGATTTATTATCACCCACTCTTTGGGAAGAGTGTGGAAGACAGAAACTTATTAAAAAAAATAAGCAGATTTGAAGTGACTTCCAAGAAAAAGCAATGAACTCCATGACTATGAGTGGAAACAAGTACACAGCATAATATGAGAAGTGCAGAATTAGTATTTTTCAAATGAAACATTCTCATAATATTTGGGTTCCAATATTTTGACAACTGCCAAAGATGGGTTGCCTGTAAAAGTAGACTAAGTGTTGTCATAATACATTGCAATACAATTTCATATTTTTCCCACAAATTAAAAATACGTTTGGTATTTTCTGAATGGACAGCCAACGTTCACCAACCCTATAGTTCACCACATGTTATGTTAACCAAATCACTGCAATGCTACAATGAGTATTGGTCTTGAAGATAGAAACTGTAACCAACGCAGCTCTTTGCTTCAAGCCCCTGGCTCATCAAATGAATAATGTGCAAATCAATGCTTCTGCCTTATCACGTCCACTTCATAAGCTTCTCATACTGATTCTTCCTGCCCTCATCCACCTTCCGCCCCCTCAAACTGGAATCTGACATATTTGAATTCCAAAATGTATTCCTAGTTCCCACATCCAGGGTGTTCTATAATAAAATCAATAACTCTTGAATGCACATCCATCCATAATAAATATACCCAGCACAGCCAATCTGTAGCGCCTTGATAAATAACAAGTACCAGCTTAGTATTCAAGAAAGAAAGGTAAGTTCTATCATTGCATCCCTTTCTTTATATGGAACCCATCGACTATAAAATATGATCGAATGGATGAATCCCTAACCTATTTCTTAGATGCTGTTTTGTACAAATGTCTGCTTTGCAGCAGGAGGACCAAATTCAGAGGCATCTCCCCGTGGTTGTATCTGTTAATGCCCTCAAGAGACTATTCAGGGTTTTTAGGAAAATAAATATGGCAGATATAGACGTTGGAGAAATGATTAACGTTTACTTCAAGCTGCAACTGCTCTCATCTTGCGAGAAGTAGTTTATGTGAAAGAGCCTTGTTACTTTTCAGTGTGCCTAGGAATTATTCTTTGCTGACACAACTCTCTGAGACAGACGTTGAAGAACTTATTCTTCCATGACACCTGTCTCCCTGCCCATCCACCACCTCAACAAAATAATCTGTACAGGGCACATAAAATATTCTCTCAGCTTAAGTGAATTAAAGCTCATTATATTTTAAGATGATTTAAATAATTTGTAAGGCCTTACAAATGGCCAGCTATGGAATAGAAATGGGGGTTGATAGAGTTTGGAGTCGGGGGGGGGGGAATGGAGTTGCCATGTGAACCAGTGACTTGAAATAACATCAGATCTAGCGTTCCTGAGAGACAGAAGAAAGTCTTTTACTCCAAGTAGTCATTGGTCCAATCAAGCCTGCAGATGGGGAAATAGACATTTAATTCAGCGATTCTCTTTGCTCACAACAGGAATGGGGGCGGGGGTCACTAGAACCCCACATAAGTGGAAGAAGCAGATGTCATGAGGATGAGAGGCTAGTGTTAGTATACACGCGACCCTTCTGTGTCCTACTTCTGTGTTTTTTACAGGAAAAAAAAATTCATTTTCCAGGTAAGACAACTCATTTTGTAATACACACCTCCCTCCTTTTCCATCTCTGTCACTCTAGGGGTGTGTACATATTAGAAAGATAAATTTATGCTGTAAGGGTAGATACAAAGAGGAAACCAGAAAATGATGAACACAGGATTTAGGATAACAGCTTCAGGGACTCCTTTCCTAGCATGTTATCCCCTGGGGACCAGGTCTATTCAAATTGTAGCCAACAATGACTTTCAGAGCGGTGGCTCAGTGGGGGTTTGGGAATGCAGTGGGGCCTGGTAGAGAAGTGTGTGAATCCCCACCTGGAATCCCCACTTGCCTCTTAGGACCTGTGTTAACGTGAGTTAGCACTGCATTTCCTCCTCTGTCAAATGGGCATAATGGTAGTATTAATTTCATAGACATGGTGTAAGGATTACATAGGTTAGTACAGGGGAAGGTTCTAGAGAAGAACCTAACACATGGTAGATGCTGAAGAAATGTTAGCTCTTGTTAATGTAATTAATAAATGAACTGTTTCTGTTCTCATTTATAAAGGGAGAGGTGCTTACTTTGGCTCAGTGGTTCAGGAAGGTCAAGGCTACAATTAGTCCATTCTCTTGCTCTCTCTTTCCTTGATGGTAACAAGATGACAGCTGTAGCTCCAGCCATCATGTCTCCCATCCCTTCAAGGCAAGAAGAGGAGAGAATAAAAGAGATGAGCCAGCCAATTCTAGTTTATGTCAGATCATCCTTGTGGAAGCCAAAGCAATGATTTCCACTTAAATTCCATTGCCTAGACCATGTTACATGACATCACCCAGCTTCAAGGCAGGATGGGCCATGGAGTCCTCTCCTGATGGGATATATTGCCACTCAGAAGAAAGTATGAGGACCACTCAAGTATCAAAGAAAGTACAATGAACACTGGGCAGACAATGTTCTAGACTTCCCAGTCTCCCATTCCTATCTAACCATGTCTGCTGTATCCTGTCTAGCCTAACCATCAGTCTCACTGAAGAGAAGTAGAAGACCAGTTGAGCTTTCTCTACATCAGTGACGAAAAACATGTCTTCTGTAGCAAGCAATAGGCCATGTTACTCTGATAGCAATTGATAATTAGAAACATTTTCTGGTATACTTGGCATTTTTAAGGTGTCTGCTTATTCTGAACCTGAGCTTTCTTTACACTCAAATTACAGTCCCTGCCTCATTTCTGTATTTTCCCCCTGAGGGCTTGTCAGATAATCTGGACATATTCCTTGAACATTCTAGAGTCAAAAACCTCCCTGATCCTCAGGCTCATTTTGATCTCATTTTTGAGGAAATCTGTTCTGCTTGAGTAATTTTTCTGTGGAGAATCTCAAGCCATGAAAACATATATAGCAATAAATCATTTGCCTAAAACCAGTGGGCACATCCAAATTGCCTCCTCTTCAAAGAGTGAGTTGTACTCACCTTCAAAATGTTACTGTCTCCTGCATGGAGCACCGGGTGTTATACGAAAACAATGGATCGTGGATCACCACATCAAAAACCAATGATGTATTGTATGGTGACTAACGTAACATAATAAAATTAAAAAAACAAAAACAAAAACAAAAAACAAAATGTTACTGTCTCAACTAATTCCATCTTGGTCAGAATTATGTCCTGAATAGTGGATTTACACTAGAAAATCAGGGATTAATAATTTAATCTATATCTTTATCACCTTTACAAACCACTTAAATTTCATTTAATGTTAAAATGAGTAAGACTTTCTGATAATTCAAAACTTAAAATAATATAAAAAGTATGCTTTGTGACACTTCCTGCTCACATTTCATCTTTTTGCAAATTATTTATTAGATTTTTAGGTATCCTTCCAGTGTTTCTTTTATGCAAATAAAAAATGAATAGGTAATCTTTTTAAACCCCTTTCCAACACAAAAGTTACCTTTCTATATACATTATTTTATACTGTATTTTTTTTTCCATATAACAAAGAATCTTCATGTATTTAGCAGAATTCTATTTGGCAGCTCTCAAACTCTTTTACCATTCCAGTTCTTCTCTGCTAAAAATCGTCTGCCTCCCAATCCAACTTCTATGGCATTTCCTCTCTTGGGAATTTACTCTGTATTTCTTTCCCCTAAAATGGGTTCCATTACCCTTAACCAACAAAACAAAACTGGGCCATATTGCCTCTTACTACCTTCAGCAAGTTCTGTAAGCGATAAACTTCCAGAATCTCCATAAGCCCATAAAGGGCAATGTTTAACATCAGCTGATAGTCTCAAAGCCAAAATGCATGGCAAACAATCAAAACAATATTAAGGCTCTTTGCATATTAAAGAATTACAAACCAAAATTAATATCTGCAGCTTTCAGGATGTGTGATCAAAGACCTCAAGAATGTCCAAGTGCCTTTGTATGAACTTCTGCCTGGGAAGACTAATAAGGTAACTGAAGACTGATTTTCCTCTACTGATCCAGTATAAAATTGAAAAAGTAAAGGTTATTAGGGAGCTATAGGTTAAATATTGATTGTTCTAGAAAATACAAGGAAGCAAGTAGTCATGACTGACATTTATAAAATCATGGTATATGTAGACACCTATATTTTCTTGTTCACATAATTCCAGAATAGCAGAACCAGGATGCATTCCTGGAAGTCAGAACATGATCATTTCACGATACATAAAAGCATTCTTTACATGCCAGGTAAGAAGGATGCAGGACTCATTTCTGGAAGGGGCTATAACAGATGGAGAGTATAAGTGGGTATAAAAGGATCTTAAAGTCCAAGATGATGAATCCACATTGGAAATAGAAAAAAAAAAAAAAAAACAGTGACCTTTGATTTCTCTTCCTACCTGTGGACAGGACACCACACAGGGCAATTGCGTCACTTAAAGAAGTCTTTACACAATTGTCAACGATGGAGCATCAGATCTCCTGTGGAGTTGGTCTGAACTGTCCCAGTTCTCAACCAAGGTATAAATCTCCCTCCAAGGCTCTGGATGCCCCTCTGTCATAATCATTCAATCATCCAGGGCTGTGGCTTTGCCTGGCTTCTTGAGGATTGCTTGATAAATAGGTTGTCTCTGGATGTAGCCAAACTTGGTGTTCCAAGTAAGAATCGCTAGACCAAGGTGGGGAGGTGAAAATGCAATGAGATTGTAGGAGGTGCCCCAGTCATGGAGTCATCTCCAGAAGAAATAGTTTACTGGGGGTAGGATGATGGAATTTGGTATAAACAGTTATTTGGAATAAGATAATGGAAGATTTTTTTTTAAAGATTTTACTTATTTGAGAGATAAAGAAAGCACACATGGGGGGTGGGGCAAAGGGAGAAAGAGACTCCCTGCTGAGCAAGGTGCCTGACACAAAGCTCGATCCCAGGACCCTGAGATCATGACCTGAGCTGAAGGCATACACTTAACCTACTGAGCTACCCGGGCACCCCAATAATGGAAGATGTTTGATATAGTTTATGGGCAATAGGATGATGAAAGTTGGTGTATTTCTTGTGTTAAAGGATGAAGGAGGTTGTAGGAATAGTTTATTGGGAATAAGATGAAGGAAGTTGATACAGCTTATTGGGGAGAGGATGATGGGTATGGTGTAAAGATTTATTTCTTAAAGATCTAACCTGCTGTTTGCTCCCATAACTAACTCTTGTTCTCAGTGGTTTGTGGTTTGTTGCCTTGTGTGTTTTGTCATTGGGGTTTGTGTATTTACCTAACATATGCTTTCTCTGCGAGAATCCTGCTCATTTTGAGGGTGCATTGCTCCACGGAAGAACCACCTTTAAGGTGCTGGTGTGGTACCAATACTAGTGCTATTTAAGGTAATCATTTATTGTGTTGGGCCTTCTTAAATCATGCACCAAATATAAGGTTGAATTCCCAAACCTTTACTACAGCAGTTCTATGTAAATTGTCAAAGGAGACATTTTTCCAATCAATTTCAGATCGAAAGAGTACATATCTTTATTTCCTTGTATTAACAGGTGGATATTTTTTCTAGTGCAAATTTTGACCAGCAGAAGAGCCTTTTGAGTTCTTGGTTGCAGAAAAGAGGTCTCAATTTCAACTCCATCCTAGGTATCAGACCAAGGTCTTGTGTACTGTCTGTCCTGGAAATGGCTACTTCCGTTAGAGAAGTTTTGATCCCTCTGGACACTCTTATTTCTTGTGCTGTTACATTTCTACCCCTAGAAATTAACTATTTCCACTTCCTTATAATGAACTCTGTATTTAAAACAATGTTTGTTACACTTTATCCAGAATTGCTATGTATTTTCTGGGGGGAATGTTGGTTTGGCATAGCTAGTCGGCCATACTTGTGCAAGCGAGAAAATCTGACACACCTTTGTTTCCATTCACCCTGACTTTACCTCTCCCACTCACCTTCTTGACTGGAGGATGCCAGCACCCTCCCAGTGAACTTCATTAGCTGGAGACTCTCCTATTTCTGTCTACTGGTAATGACTTCTATGAGCTTGATCTCATTTAAGTTTTATTTATATCCCAACTCCCTGCTCCAAACCTTACTGTGCTCTTCCATTGTTCATAGATGCAAATTTTTGGATTTCTAGGACTCTTCTAGTTTTTCCCTCTTTGTCTATACAAACTCATGTTGACCATTCCCCTCTGGATTTTAGGACTCTTAAGTTTTTACTTTTTTAGTTATGCAAACTCATGTTGACCATTCTCCAATGACCAAAGTCTACTTTTATCAGTGTGATTTAAGCAAAGCCTCTCAAAACACTCCCTCCTAACCTTCAGTGCCTTTGCTCATTTTATCCTTTTCTCCTGTGGAACAACTTCTCTTCCCCCTTCTTTTGGGATAAATCCTAATCATTCTGCAAGTCCCACCTTGTTTATGAGGCTTTTTACTAATCAGGTTACCTCTGACCCTAGTAAAATCCTGCAGCATTTACTGTAATTGCTTCAGAGTAACAGGTAAATACACTGAGACTGTTATTGTTCATTATTTTATGGGCATTCACTTTGTCTTCCCAGTTTTAATTGTAACAAAGATTTTAAAAGATGATCCACTAATCCCAAAGCATAATATTGATTGTACTTAATAGAGGAGCCACATAAGAAATGCTTTAAGAATGGCCTCTTTAAGGGCGCCTGGGTGGCTCAGTCGTTAAGCGTCTGCCTTCGGCTCAGGTCATGATCCCGGGGTCCTGGGATCGAGTCCCACATCGGGCTCCCTGCTCGGCGGGAAGCCTGCTTCTCCCTCTCCCACTCCCCCTGCTTGTGTTCCTGCTCTCACTATCTCTCACTCTGTCAAATAAGTAAATAAAATCTTAAAAAAAAAAAAAAAAAAGAATGGCCTCTTTAAAGTTAATATCAACTAGTGTTCATTTAATTATCTTATTTTCTGAGAGTGGAGAACATGGCATCACTCCTTCAATTAATTAGGATATTGTCTCTGTTGAGAATGGGTGACCACTGGGTTCACAGGAGATCTATTGCTGAACATGAAGCAGAGAGGGTGAGGCATTCTCCGTGGGCCCAGGTCTCTCTGTTTGTACTTCTCTCCAAGACCATGACCTCATCCAGTAGATGCACCATGTCCCATTTCTCTCGGATTCCCTAGTACTTGGCATTGTCTATAGCTTTAGTCAGAACTTGATAAATATTCATTGAGCACATGGTTGGGATCCTTACCACTTGGACTCCTAACATGGAATCAGAATCCATCCTAATGTTGCTCTTTCTGTGTCTATGAACACCTTCAACGAGAGGAGTCTCTCCCCTTCAACTGGTTTTGGTCATATAATCTACTGTTAATTCAGTTGTTTAAATTATCCAATTACAGACAAAAATTAAAAAAAAAAAAACCTTTGACTTTAATTTAAAACGTTTCTTTTTCCCCAGCTGGAGTCTGTTGTAGACTGGCCAACTAGAGTATATGGAGTGATGGTATTTCTGTTTTTCTGCCTCACCTTCTTCCCTACCTGGGGGCTGATGTGTTTGTTTTTGTTTTACACTAGGGTCTATAAGGAAAGGGGAGTTGGTAAGGATCTCAGGACATGGTTACTTGGCAGGCACTAATCATACTCTATTTTCTTGCTCTCTGGAAATAGCTGATTTCAAGGCTAACGTCTTGTCTCATGGACATATTTGCAGTTTCTTTGCTAGTTCCCTTCACTCATGGCAAAGGCAAGTGTGCATCTTTCTTCTGGATGGAAATGGAAATCTCCTTAGCTCCTGCTCCTGGAGGTAAGGGTGGAGGGAGGCTGGTTCTGCAGGCTTCTGTCTCAGGCACCAATTACTTTAAAATGATCTCAAGCCAACAGGGAGGTTTGGGGCTCACACTGCTCCTCACATGGGTATTGGCATGGCTTTGTTCTGATGTTGGAAGGAAAGGAAATCAATTTCCAGACGTGGCCCTGTGCTTTGCACCACAGGGCATTTTAACATTCTCAGGAGAGTCAGGACCTTCCAACTTCAGAGCCACGTACATCAAGAATCAAGGAAAAATACTACAGAGGAGACACGCCCAAAGCAATCTACAGATTGAGTGCAATCCCTATTAAAATACTAATAGCATTTTTCACAGCACCAGAACAAATAACCCTAAAATTGGTATGGATTCACAAAAGACCACAAATAGCCAAAGCAATCTTGAGAAAGAAGAACAAAACTGGACATATCACAATCCCAGATTTCAAGATATACCACAAAGCTGTAATCATCAAAACAATATGATCCTGGCACAAAAGTAGACACATAGATCACTGGAATTGAGAGCCCAGAAATAAACACACATTCTATGATCCATTAATCTATAACAAAGGTGACAAGAATACACAATGGGGAGAAGACAGTCTCATCAACAAGTAGTGGTGGGAAAACTGGACATGCACCAGAATGAAACTGGACCACTTTCTTATACCACACAAAAATAAATTCAAAATGGATGAAAGACCTAAATGTGAGACATGAAACCATAAAATTCCTAGAAGAAAACATAGGTGGTAATCTCTTTGACATCAGCCATAGAAACACTTTTCTAGATATGTCTTCTGAGGCAAGGGAAACAAAAGCAAAAATAAACAATTGGGACTACACCAAACAAAAAGCTTTTTCACAGTGAAGGGAACCATCAACAAAACAAAAAGACAACCTACTGCATGGGAGAAGATATTTGGAAGTGATATATCCAATAAGGGATTAATATCCAAAATACACAAGAACTTACAAAACTCAACACCATAAAAACCCAAATAATCCAAATAAAAAATGGGCAGAGGACCTCAATGGACATTTCCAAAGAAGACATCCAGATGGCCAATAAACACATGAAAAGATGTTCAATATCACTAATCACGAGGAAAATGCAAATTAAATTCACAATGAGGTATCACTGTACACCAGTCTGAATGACTAGTATCAAAAACACAAAAAATAACAAGTGTTGGTGATGATGTGGAGAAAAAGGAACCCCTGTGCACTGTTGGTGGGCATGCAAACTGGTGCAGTGACCGTGGAAAACAGTAAGGAGTTTCCTTGAAAAATTAAAAATAAAATTGTCATGTGACCCAGCAGTTCTACTTCTGGGCATGTACCCACAGAAAATGAAAACACCAATTTGAAAAGATATATGTAGCCCTGCGTTTACTGCAGCATTATAACAGTGGCCAACACGTGGAAGCAGCCCAAGTGTCCATCAATAGGTGAATGGGTACAGAAGTGGAACGTGTGTGATGGAATATTATGCAGTCTTACCAAAGAAATGAGGTCTTACCATTTGCAACAACATGGATGGACCTAGGGGGTATTATGCTAAGTGAAATAAACCAGACAGAGAAAGACAAATACTGTATGATTTCACTTATATATGGAATGTAAAAAACAAAACAAATGAACAAACAAGCACAAACAGAAACAGACCCATAAATATAGAGAACAAACTGTTGGTTGCTAGAGGAGGGTGGGTTGGGGATGGGCAACATGAAAAAAGGGATATTTCCTACACCTGTTATAATACATATGATAAAAATGAAAAAAACACATGTAAATAAAAATTAGAATTATAGAAATAAACCATAATCTAGTCCATTAAGTTAATTGGAGTGAACTCAGCATTTGCCATTCCATTAAAAACAACAGAGTCAATGGATTCATTAGCAGAAACAAACAGTGTTCTGCAACATGAAGCTGTAATTTTTTTAGATGGGCTTTAATATGGTGAGGTTAAAAGACAAAGGGGTCAACATTGACCACAGCATCTCTACAACCACTGAGATGGTGGGCTATAAGGACATTTTTGTGTGGCGTCCTCAACCCAAGCAGATGGTAGAGCACCCAAGCCAAATTTGAATGCCATTTGGCCATGCCCAAAACAGTATTGTGCAAACAATCAGAGAACACAAACTCCTGATGTTTCACAAAGCTAGACTGTAGGTGGGCTATTTCTCCTTCCATCAATCTTCATTAAGTGAATTCTTCAGACAGGGTTTGTTGATAACTTGGGTAGGAGACAGTGTGGAATTTTTTTTTTTTTTTCTGATAAGTCATTGCAGTTTGCTCTTTCCTGATATGGAAAGACGGTGGATCTATTTGCTTTAAGGCTCATGAACCAAAGAGCAGTATCCACATCCAATATTGCAAGACTTTAAAGAGTAATTTTGGGGGTGGGCAGAGGGCAAATAGGCATTAGTTATGCTCGGGAGATCCAGAGAATGAGGGAAAAAATGTAAGCAATCATATTTTTTCAGGAAGATGAATATATATATAGCTAGCAAGAGTCCTTGGTTCTACTCCCTAAAACAGAGCCAAGAAAATCACGCATGATTTGACTTGTATTACAAGAAGTTATGAAACCCCTGCCATTTCTCAGAATCTCTTTTGTCTTAGGGTTGCCAATGCTTACCAGCAGAAATCAAATAGATTTGCATCTCAGCAACCCCAAGACACTGAAGTATTACCACCACTGTGGTGGTGCTGAATGCCCAGGGCACCTAGGAGAGCACAGAGGAAGAAATCAGTTGATTATGAAAAGTTTTGACAGATTAGGTTGCAGTATCAGTTGGATGTGCGTTGAGCAGACATGACAAGCGAAGACTTCGTGAATAGCCGCACGAAGGAAGGTGGCATGGCCATAGTTTGCAGTGTGACTCCATGATGTTGCTTTTGTGGGAGCGAAAATGTAATTCAGATGTCTGAAGACATCTCTGTAAATGTGAATTAGGGAAGTTATAGCATAATGGGTAAGATTTTATCCTTTATCGATTTGCAGTCTTGGTCAAGTTGTGTACCTCTCTCTGACTCTGTTCCCTCATATGTAGAAAATCCTTTCAATCAACACTTAGTGAATGTAAAGGAAATGCATTCTAGTACTGAGTGATAGAATGTTTAATTTATCTACAGGTCCAAGCATAATTAAGATTTCTTCTCTAGTTTGGAGGAACATTTCAATGATAACAACAAAAGGATAAATTTCAGGAAAGAGGAGTAAAGCATGCCTCTTTTAAAAAGGTAGACCTAAAGTCACGTCTCTCACTGAAGGCAATTTTCATTGTCTCTCAACTGGGTTCCTTAAATTCCTTCTGTCGATTTAAGAGACATAAATCTCCCACTTCTATAATAATATTTTTCTATTTATTATATATCAAATATTTAAAATATACCCCTGGTGCTCACACATGTATAGCAATAACTAATAATGACGATGTTAATGATAGCTAACTTTATATGGTGTATACAAAGTCTCAGGCACAAGCACTTTTCACACAAAGTGGTAACTCACTTAATTCTCAAGCTTTGTGAAGGGAGTCCTTTTTATCACCATTCTACGTATGACGGAACAGAGTCAGAGAGAGGTACACAACTTGACCAAGACTGCAAATCTGATAAAGGATGAAATCTTACCCATTATGCTATAACTTACCTATATACTTAATTTAATAATATTAATGATGAGGTTGAATTCCCTAATTCACACAAGCAATAAATGGGAAGCAAAATGCAATAATATAATATATATCTTCACTACTGACATAATGAAGTAGCCCAAAGCTTTGGTGGGTGAGTTGCTCATGGCCGTGACTCAAACACTATGAGCAGTGTTGAAATTTTTCTGAAATTGTTAACAACTCTTGGTACATTTCCAAACAAATAAATGACAATTTTCCCCCTAATTACTTGGTAGCTGTGTTCCTGGAAAGTTCAGTGCCTATTAAAACTGTGTGAAAAAAAGTACTCCTTGAGTTTAGATATAAAATCGAGTCAGGTTCTAGATTCAGATAATTATTGGAGCTCTTTTTTTTAAAATGTAAATGAATACCTGGTGGGATATTTCAAAGTTGTGTGGGGAATGGCACCATTTTTGTTTTATTTTGTTTCTTCTCTTCTCAATGTACATTGCTGAAGTTTTTATCATTCCTGGCTTCTGTCCAGTAAATGACAATAGTGACAGTAAATTCTTATAACAACAGTCACAACAACTCAATCTATAGCCACCGTTGAAGAGTTGGTTTTATGGAATCTATCGATAGAATCAGGATCTCCTCGGACACTGAAATTCTAGGCAAAATGTTAAGTATAGGCGCATTCTCCTGGGGCATGCAATCGATACATTTTAACAAGTTCTCAAATCATGATGATCATCGCTTCTCCCAGAAGTCAAGAACGACTGAGGATGGGTACTCCATGACATTTGAGACTATTTTTTCCCCCAATTCTTTCTACATCTGGTAACCACATTTTCTGGTTTGCATGGGACTTCTCTTGCATGTTCCAAATGTGCATGTTTTTGTCTACTTCCTCAGCATCATTTTTAATTTAGTATTCACGGTGGATTTTTAATTTTTAGTTAATTGCATCATTGCTCATCATTACATTAAAATAAGCTATGATAGGTGGGGTATTCTTCCACTCTGAAGTTCCAGATTCTGCTGTGATTTTCTCTGGTGGTATGTGCAATAAACAGGTAGTTTTGTGAGTGGTTCTACCTGAAATACAAGCACCCTCCTAGGTGCTAAGTAATTAACACTGTCCTTCAAATGGCAGGGTGCTCACAGGTAATGCAAATAGTGTTGGAACAGAAGAAGCTGAATACTCTGATGATAATGGCCAGTGGTATTGGCCATTTAGTGTACCCATCCACTGAGTCGTAGCTGGTGCTGCTACCCAAAATATATGTGAAGCCCTCAGGGCAAGGTTCAGTGTGGCAACAGGTCATCATTGGTTAAGTATATAGCAAATGTGTGCTGGAAAAGAAGGCTCAGTAGTCCTGCCTTAGGGTGTATAAATAGTCATCTGAATATTTTGTTATAGTAGGTGTTAACAATATTGTAGCATAAATCTACAAGTATTTATGTCTTTGATCAAACATAAAAAATTTTGTAATCAACCCTTTTGACAAGAACAAACTCCAAAACAGACCATGATTAAGGACAAATTAGGAATTAAATTTCCATTTCTCAAGAAATTTGATGCTGAAGTTGTAACCTGCTTGAAAAAAATTTGTCAATATCTACAATTCAGCATGAATGCTGTTGGGATCTCACAAGGCACATGAAAAGCAGAAGATACAGATCTGTAGACGTAACAGCATTTATTTCAAAATTTTGTAGTTATTTTGTAAGCCTGTGACTGCAAGTGGATTTAACATGTAGAGCTGCAGAAAATGAATTTGCATGCCATTTTGGGAAGCATGATCTTTCATTTAGATCAAATGACTTTTGGAAATTATCCATCCTTTTCCCCAGTTTTCTTGTGCATGTACAAAAAGTAACATGAAGATTGTTAGCATGCTGGTTCTATTGGCAAATCCTCACCTTCCTGAGCAGAGGAATGACATCAGTTTTATATTCACAACTTGAGAATATTGAAATATCCGTGAATTCTAACACTGGTCGAATCGTTCAGCCAATTCAAGGAATAACAGTAGAGATTTTCCAAGTTTGTTGTGTTTTCGTTGAAACACCTGGTGTATTATGAATGCTGTGTTCAACGTGGAAGATGCACTCATTTGTTTTGCTGTCATAATATGAAGACAAATTTTAGGGAAGTGCATGCATGTCTTGGTAGGTGACGTTCGTAGAAAATGGAAAAGCAATGGGGTAGACTTGTCCTCAGCAGCGTCTGTGGTCCACAAATCACTCATCATTGCAACAGGAGCAGCTGCTCTAGCAAAATGTATCAAAATACCAAAATTCAAGCTGTGATTGTGGATAATTACAAATGAACATTCTAGGGCTAAAGCAGCCATGATCAAAATGTAGTTTCTGGACCCTTGGATTTCCCAAGAACGTCAGAAGGAGATCAAAACAGGAGATCAGAACAATTTTCAGAACATCATCATGTTTTGTGCCTTTCTCTCAATGTTGATATTTGTACTTAAGATGCAAAACATAGTAAGTAACACTACTGTTGACTTAGAACCAGTCAAAGCAATGGCATCAATATGTACTGTTAGTCACTGTGTTATTCAGTACCTTCCAGCCTCAGAGACAATGGGGGGGGGGGGGAAGACAGCTTCACTTAAGAGCGACCTTTATGAAATAAAAAAAAACTTGATTTTATTAAATCTCAACCCTTCCGCAGGTCCGCTAGTCACCTGCATGGTGAAACGAGGTGCACATGAAGGTCTTCTACATACTGAAGTATGATTGCTGTCTTGCAGGGAAGCATATGTGCAGTTACTTGAGTTGCAAACTGAGGTAGCAGCTGTTTTCGTGGAAGAACAGATGAAAAGAATGTCTGATGCACCCGCCTAGGTAGTTCAAAAATGAACAGAGTGAGCCATTGGCTTCAGAGAAAAATCTAATTTTTATCTGCTACTGAGAGCTTTCCATAGCTAACATCTTTCCAGATTGGACTGATGATATTAGCAAACCGTGGTTTTGACAATTATGAATAAATCTGCTGTCAGCATCCAGTGGACATGTTTTCAATGTCCTGAATTAATACCAAGGAGCAGGATTACTGGATTGCACGATGAGAGGATGTCTCATTTTCTAAGAAACTAACCATCTGTCTTCCAATGTGACTGTACCATTTTATGTTCTCACCAGAAATGCATGAGAGTCTCTTTTCTCCACACCCTTGCCTGCATTTAATGTTGGATTTGGGCCATTCTAATGACCGTGTACTGGCCATACAGTCTTCAGTCTCCAAATTGCTGTTCTGTGCATCTTGTCCAGGGAGAGTCAGCATACAATGCACTGTCCCCATTTTACAGATGGAATTGTATCTCCTCAAAATTCATGTGTTGAAAACCAACCCCCAGTATAACTGTTCTTGGGGGTACTGTATAAAGAGGTAATTAAGGTTCAAGGAAATCAGAAAGGTGGGGCCCTAATCCAGTGGGACTGCTGTCTGCATAAGAGGAAGAGACACCAGGCATGAGCACACGCAGAGAAAGGGCCATGTGAGGACACGGGAAGACAGCAATCAACAAGCTGAGGATAGAATCCTCAGAAGGTACCAACCCTGCCACCGCCTTGATCTTGGACTTCCAGCCTCTAGAACCATGAGAAAATAAATCTGTTATTTAAGCCAACCATTCTGGGGTATCTTGTTATGGTAGCCCAAGCAGGCTAATATACATCTTACCCAGAACCAGGATGCAAGAAATATATATTTTTAAAACATTTTATTTATTTATTTGAGAGAGAGTAAATGAGAGGGAGACAGAGAGAGAATCTGAAGCTGAGTCCACACTGAGCACAGAGCCTGACATGGGGCTCCATCCTACAACCATGAGATCATGACCTGAGTCGAAAACAAGAGTTGGATACTTAACCAACTGAGCCACCCAGGCACCCCAAGAAATATTTTTTAATGATGCATGTGTCTCTGTATATAGATAAAAAATACTTTTATTTTCATTTTTTTAATTTATTCAGGCCTACCTCAGGATTTGAACTCATGACCCTGAGATCAAGACCTGAGCTGAGATCAAGAATTGGATTCTCAACCAGCTGAGACACCCAGGCTCCCCTAAAGAAATACTTTTAGGGATGCCTGGGTGGCTCAGTTGGTTAATCATCTGCCTTCAGCTTAGGTCATGATCCCAGGGTCCTGGGATAGAGTCCCTCATCTGGTTCCTTGCTCAGCGGGAAGCCTGCTTCTCCCCCTGCCTGTGCTCTCTCTCTCAGATAAATAAATAAATAAAACATATATATATTTTTTAAATTTTATTTTATTATGTTATGTCACCATACAGTATATCATTAGTTTTTGATGTAGTGTTCCATGATTCATTGTTTGCGTATGACACCCAGTGCTCCATGCAATATGTGCCCTCTTTAATACCCATCACCGGGTTAACCCATCCCCCCACCCCCTCCCCTCTAAAACCCTCAGTTTGTTTCTCAGAGTCCATAGTCTCTCATGGTTAGTCTCCCCCTCCGATTCCCACCCCTTCATTTTTCCCTTCCCTCTATCTTCTTTTTTTTTTTAACATATACTTTTAAATAGGACTAATACACAGCTCCAACAATTTGATCAAACTTTTCTTTTTAATTAATATTTTTACAATTATAAAATTCATAAAATTGTAAAATTTCTCTGTCCTTATTTCTCCCTAGTCCTGCATGAATGATGAAATTATATAGTCACCTTGTTCAACATCCTCCTGACCTAGTCACACCCAAATTCCAATTCCTCCCTGTATTTCATCTTTTTAAATGGTCACTTAGTCATTTGTATAGAATCCTGAACACATTTTCTGTGACAGGCCCCTTGCATACAGCCTTCCCATCATGACATTAATCATTGATTAAAATTTTAAGACATTACCTTCATGTTTAATAATATTAACAAAGTATTTAATTCTTTATTGAAAATTAAATCCATATTTCTTTTTTTATGACAGTAAGACCGCTAGTGAACCAGCTCCCCAGTTGCAAGGCTGATGGGATTTCTCTGTGGGCATAACTGTTAGTCCGTGCATCAACCATAACAGGTGAGCCCTGGTCAGTGTCCTCTGGCATTTGGCAACACATATAATGCTGAGAGGTAAGTTGTAATAACAATTATAGACGTGGCTTATGTTGACGGTGAGTTGCCGACATATTGTCCCCTCCCATGGTGATGGAGAAGGGTATAAAGCAATGAACTTTCCAACCTTTTGCATGATTCTTGGAGTATAGAGACTTTGAGGAAAGGGAGGAGAGTCTCCATAAAGAGGCTTCCCTCCTGATTAGCATTTGGGTCCATGCTAAAGCGCACGGGGTTGAGTGTGAGGACAGCTGGAGGGCAGGACCCAGAGTGAGCAGCCGTGATATCCAGACTGCCTCTGTGACGTTCGGAAATGCATGGAGTGTCTGAGGCTCGGTTTCTCAACTGGAGTCAATAGACAATTCTACGGACCCTGCCTATTTCCTAGTGTCAGAATAAAATAAAGATGTAGGCATAAAAATGTTAAGTCAATCATAAAACATTCTATAGTTATAAAGTTGAATTAATATCACATAAGAATAATTACTGTATGGTGTATTTTTGAGAACAGAAGTGGAGAGATTTCAAATTCTGCTTTATCCTTTACATATGGGACTTAATATTATTGTTGTACATTTTTCATTCATTCTCATGGTGATAGCATTTCTTATCCTCGGTAACTGTTAATATGCGAGCAAGCTTCCAACCTCCTCCAAACGCATGCATTTAGGATAACCATAAACCGACAGATATTTACGGAAATAATGAGTTCTAATTATGAATATGAATTGGATTAAAAGGCATGAAGTATTTACCCAGCAATTGACCAGATTAACACAAAATCAGTGGGACTCTCTGGATATTTAGACTCATGATTTATTGTGAGGATACATAAATCCTTGCTTTTAGAAGTTCCAACTATATATTTTGCACTTGATTTATAAAACCTGCTAAAAATCCTGTTCAACTTCTTATTGAGAAATCGTTATTCTAAGCATCAGCTCTAGCTCAGTATATGGATTTATAAGCCAGGAAAACACGTGTACAAAACGAACCACAGATTTTGAAATCATGCCAATAAATCTCATAAAACAACAAAACAACAACCTGCTATTTACAAATCTGTACCTTACAGTGGGGATAGACATAAAGATTTAGAAACCATGGCCTTAAATTATGTACAATTTTGGCCAGCATAAGAATCATGATTTAATCTGAATTCAAGGTGTTGGAATTTCTGAGTGGTAGGTGTTAGGAGTCACAGCAGGAAGAGACATATTATTGTAAATGAATGCTTAAAGAGACTTCCATGTGTAGGAGTTGGTAGGTGTGATAGATGCTGTTTTGGTACCTTGCCCAAGCGCCCCCTCACGGGCCAGTGCACTTGTCTTTCAGCTGTCCGAATTAGGTGCCGATGGCTCACAGCTGGTCTCCCCCTAGAGCATTGCCCTTGGTTGACAATGACTTGCCCTACCCGGAAAGTGACACCCTACCTCTCCACCATGGGGACCATGACATCGAGCCCCACCATGATGTCAGACCAAGGCTGCATTGTGCAGAGGCTGTCCCTTTGTCATGCCTGTCTGCTTCCTGGCATTACCCACCCCTGCCCACCAACCTTCTTTGCTGGTTTTTCCTTCCCCGAATCAACTGCACCCACATTCTTGTCTCAGCTTCTGTTTCTTAAGAACCCAACCCAAGGCTCTTGTATTTCTACCAATTCTTCACACACAGATAGCCATTCCAATTCATCTGGATGACCAACTCCAATTTAAGATAAGCATAAGATAAGATCTCCTTTAAAGCTGCAACTAATTATTTTATGGTGAAGCTCCTTGGTCAGAAACTCAACGTCTGAATGCATCTGCAATATCTTTTCATCTTCCCATTTTGTGCTTGTTTGTACAAAAATCAGAGGTGGATTTTATATGTGCAATAATTACCTTAAAAAGGATTATTGATATTTCATTTGGTTTCAGTAAGTGAAGTCTTGGTAATTTGAGCTTGGTGTATTATTGGTGTCTGTTGTAAGATGGGCAGGGCTGTCTCCACCTGAAGAAGAGGCTGCAATGAGATACTGGCATTTTGACTTCCAAAGCCCCTGCTCCCCATCACAACTTGGAACCACCATTAAGAAATGCATTAAGAGCACAGGACGTTCTGAAATGAGCACACAGCGCTTTGGGAGTTCGCAAAAACATTTTCCATTACTTGCGGATGATGATAAATGTAGCTGTAGATGATAATGATAATAATGGGGCTTAAAATATTCAATACATAGAGAATGTTCCATACACGAGCTACTTAAATAGATCCAGGGCTATTCGTGATTCTCTTTGGTGATTAACCTAGATGCATCTACAACTTTTCCTTTGCAACATCCATATCCTCAGCAAGACAAACGCAATTTACCAAGGATGCTTCATCTCCGTCTTTTGGTTTTGGAGGTGGACATGCACTTGTTACATGGAGATGTGGTCCAATACTTCTAATAGTGACAATGGATGTTGAATGCATATGGTGAGGACTTAAAGCTGTTAATGCTAAATTCAATATGGCAGATTTCTGGATATATGGGTCATTCATATCTTCTGAGGTGCCATCATGCACTTGGCAAAAGTGGAAACCAATGGCAACTTCCAACAGTTAGGAAGGGATCTCTCTAGGCCACGGAGGCTGGAATCAAATCACTGCTCGCCCTTAGCGCTTCTTGTCATGGAACCTCATGTAACTTGCCTCTTGGGGTATCAGTACTCTGTATAAAATGGGTATAATAATAGCTCATGGCTGTTGTGAAGATTGAATTGGGAAAGCAACAAATGTAGCATATTTAGAACCCTATGTGACATAAAACACTCTAAATTATTGTGCACATAGTATTTCTTAATACACAAATACTATATTAATATAAATATGATACACATAAATATATGAACTATATTATTATATCAAGTAATAATATATTATCTGAATATAATAAAGGTTGATATATTATTATATATTATAAATTATATATTATGTGATATGATATACCATGTAACATATTATTATATGATGCACATACTAATATGTTAATTAGCATAACATTCATTTGCATTCTTACAGATATGAATGTATTAGTGTTGATATATTAATAACCAATATGTTAATATATAACATAATATAAGGTTTAATTACATATCGTAATAAATAATTGTGTGTATGCAGAGAGACAGAGGGAGAGAGAGACATATATGTAGGGCATGTATAGAGACATATTTGTTCATGTGAGTGTGTCATATACATACGTATAAAGGATGTGTGTAGTTAAAAACATTGGCAACAAGTCTCTAATATTCTTCCCTTTCAAGCAAGGATGACCTGAGCAGGTTCCATAAGGGTTGGCGCTATTCCTCTGCTCCTCCTCCCTGGAAGTATGGTGTTCTCTTCCCAGACTTGCTTCCCTCAACATCAAATCGTATACGACTTTCTGGTCTCTGATACATTGAGGATTTCAGGGGCACCACAGTCGGGATTGCCTCCCTCACTGAAAGGGATACAAAGTCCAGACCAGAAAGTCTGATTACGGGAAAGAAAGAGACAGCAAGGACAGGAGGACACCATGCACAGGGGCATAGGTTTGCTACATTCAGGGGACATTGGTACTTAACACTCTTGCAACTAACCAAGGCTAGCAATAAAACACATACAAGCTAACTTATTCCTTAAAAAAATTCATATTTTCAAATGGGAAGATCTCAACTATTTGTTGCTTGATAGTGTTTGCTGATATATAAAAACAATCACATTTAAACAGGGGGGAAAAACATGAAATGAATGAACGAGGAAAATAAACATATCAATTATTAATTGCATATTCCACTTGAAATTACTTAAGACACATGAGACTTATGAGCCACCATTTCTCACTAGGAAAATAACGTAATTTTCCTCATATCCTAGAAATATATTTTTGAAGAGATAATGTTAGCAGGTTTGATATTGCGGAGGACAGAGCAGTGTCAACAGCTTTGCCATATTTCCTTTATGCTTTCTCTATGATGGGTCTTAAAACATGTTAGAGAAATATTTTTTAAAGATTTTTTAATTTTATTTATTTGTCAGGGGGAGAGAGAGAGCGTGCACAAGAAGAGGGAGCTGCAGAGGGAGAAGCAGGCTCCCCGCCAAGTAGGGAGCCCGATGCGGGGCTCCATCCCAGGACCCTGGGATCATGACCTGAGCTGAAGGCAGCCGCTTAACCTTAAGACTGAGCCACCCAGGCGTCCTTGAGAAATATTTTTAAATCCCCTATGTACATGCCCTTGATTTTATTTCCCTAGCTCTCTTCCCAGCAGACCTTAATCAGTTTGGTTTAACATTCTCTTGGATCCCTGGGTTTTCTTATCATTCTAATACATATGCATCTGTCTGTCTGTTCATCCATCCATCCATCCATCCATCCATCCATCCATCCATCCATCCACCCAATCTATGTATCTATCTATCATCTCTATCCATCCATCATCCATCATCCAATATATCTATGTATCTATCCATCTATCTATCCATCCATCCATTCATCATCTAGATCTATCTATCTATCTATCTATCTATCTATCTATCTATCTACCTACCTACCATCCATACATCTATTTTAAAACGTATGTAAATGGTATGCTGAAGGTCATCTTTCATTCATAATTAAGTTTGACATGGACTGGATTGATACCTGCAATCATAGTTCATTCATTTTACTTAAAATGGATTATTCCAATGTGGCTGATTTCTAATTTTTCATTATTACAAGCAGTACTGGGGACATTCTTGTCCATGATTCTGTGCACACAAGATTCTCAAAAGTAGACAGCTAGCTGGAAGGCTGAATGCATCTTCAGTTCTATGGAGGCTTCCAGAAGGCTTCCCAAAGAGGTGTGTCAATCCATGCTCCCTCTAACAGTAAGAGGATCCTTTTCTTTTTTTTGCTTCATGTTTTCCTTAGTACTTTACACAGTGATGTAATTTTTTGCTCAACTTAAGGGAGTTTTATTCATGTTTTAACTTGAATTTCTCTGTCCGCGAGTAAAAGACAGCTGTTCATGTGTTATTGGCCATTTGGGTTTTTTCTTCCAAGTGCTATTTGGTTTCTTGCCTACTTTGTATGGAGTTTTCCCCCACTTTTCTTCCTTTTAAGATTTTAAGTAATCCCCAACGTGGGGCTTGAACACATAACCCTGAGATCAAGAGTCCCACACTCCACCAACTGAGCCAGCCAGGTGCCCTTTCCGCCACTTTTCTTACTGATTTATCAGACTCTGTGTATATGTGTGTGTACTTTTATATATTTTTATATACACAGATATTCATTTACATACTTATGTATATAAAGGTATTATAATACAACACATTCTTATGTTCTTGATATGTTTGGAGTAAAACATGTTTTAAATAGTCTTTGTGCATTCCTGGCTTTTCTCTTTGTAGATGATATAATAATATACACATATTCTTATGTATATGAATGCATTATAATACATTGCATTATTACATTCTTTTTAAAATAATTTTTTAAAGATTTTATTTATTCATTTGACAGAGAGAGCAAGAGAGCACGGAGGGAAAGGGAGAAGCAGGCTCCCCCGTGAGCAGGGAGCCCGATGCAGGGCCTGAACCCAAGACCCTGGGATCATGACCTGAGCCAAAAGCAGACGCTCAAACAACTGAGCCACTCAGGTGCCCCAAATTATTTTATTCTTGATATCACTTATAAACACTTATAAACTATGTGTTCCAAATAGTCTTTCACATTCTTGACTTTCTTCTTTGTTGATGGTAACTTTTATTTTTAGAAATATTAATCATCTGGGGACGCCTAAGTGGCTCAGTTGGTTAAGCGTCTGCCTTCGGCTCAGGTCATGATCCCGGGGTCCTGGGATCGAGTCCCACATCGGACTCCCTGCTCAGTGGGAAGCCTGCTTCTGCCTCTCCCTCTGCTCCTCCCCCCGTGGTCATGTTCGCTCTCTCTCTCAAATAAATAAATAAATAAAATCTTAAAAAAGAAATATTAATCATTCATTTTCAAATTAATTTACATCGTTTTAATATAATTGTGTATTATTTTGTGTGTGTGTTTTACAACTGAGTGTGGTGGCCCTTTAGAGACTACCAGTAGTCTTCAAACTGTGCTTGGAGACCCAAGGGTGGTACTGAGCCCCCCCAGGAGTGAGGAGGGGCAGGGATGAGAAGCAGACATACTATCTGGCTGTTTTATGCATTGCTCACTTTCTGGTTTTTTTGTCTCGATTTTTTTTAATGGATTGCAGTTTCAGCTACCATCTCCTTTGAAGACTCACGATCTACCCAGGTGCTTCATTTCACATTGTGCATGAAAAGCCGCGCGTCTCATCTGAGGTTAGAGAATTGCTGAAGAAGCTCGAAGTAAAATTCAGGAGTCACGGTGTGTTACAAATTAGTGCCCTTTACACTTACGTGCAGGTTTGGCCTACTGTATTAAGGCCAAACAAACTCATTATTCTTCCTGATACCCCAAGTGTGGGATGCACTACTGCTCTTTAAAATCAATAATCAGGTAAGAAGCCATGAAGCAAGAAGATGTAAAAACACGTGGGGAAGAAGAGTCCTTCCCAACGCCGCGAAACAGTAGCCGTTCCATCTTTGTTAAACAGAGTGCCTAATAAGGCTTTACATAACCACAAAACAAGATGACCATTTCAGAAAACGACAATATCAAAAGCACGTTATGTTGTTTCTCAGCATTGAGCACATTTGGCTATTATCGGACACAGCCGCCCATAAACACCCAAATCATCTTTATCACTTTGCACAGATAGATCAGGGTACGTTTCCAATGCACTTTTAAATCATTTTTATTCGTTATTACCCTGTGTCCTGTTTTTTTAATTGGGAGATATTCCCTCTCAGGACAAAGTTTCTAATTAAATCCCCAGACTAAAGTCTGAACCTGCCCCCATGTCTTTACAGGAAGTGGACACTGTTGGAAGGAGGGAAACATGCATTTTAATTATGTTGTTCATCTTTGCATGCGGAGGAACCAATCACTGGATCCCAGAAGCACTAATTCTACCCGAGCTTGTTCTAAAGGATCCTAAATTGGGGTTATTGTATTCTACAGTTTTGTGCCTTGTGAAACGAGCTTTTAAAAACTCCCTTTGCTAACCTTGAGGACATTATGCTGGAGTGTAATAAGACAGTCACAAAAGGACACATTAGTATGATTCCACTTATGGGAAGTACTTAACATCATCAAATCCATAGAGACACATTCGCAGTGGTTGCCAGGGGCTGGGAGGAGGGGCGGACGGGAAGGTAGTGTTTAACGGCTGGAATGTTAGAATTCCTCAGTTCGATATCAAATTCCTGTGGCTGGCGGGAGGTGGGGGCGAGGGGAGAAGGGGAAACAGGTTACTAACCACAGAATGATGAGTGGTCAGTGATAGGGCCAGAAGGCTGGATGGACCTCCTGACCCCACGGTTACAGTTTACTTCATTGTCAAGAAGCAAGTCAAGCATCTTCTGCCATGATTTTTACTGATTTCTGTCTTCTGTCTCGGTGTTGAGATGACGTTGGACGTGACGCCCATTATTTTTCTGTATAACATTATTTACGAGGTTGAGCAGGACACGCATTTTCCAGTTTCCTTTCTTTTTTGACACTCAGTACTTAATTTGGCAATGTCCACAGTCTCACACATTAGGATGATTTCTGCAAAACTGAGTTGGGGTGACTCTCATTGGGGCTTCCAAAAAATACACAGAAATGTCTACAATGGAAGTTTTATTTCTTCAACAATGGTTGGAACAGGCTAGTCAGTAGAGGACCCTACATGCAAGTAGGTAAAAAAAAAACTCCAAAGTCCGTACTGGAAACCTGATCACATGTCCTTCATCCTTGAAAATCCTTCTAAGGGTTTGGTGGTATTGTGTATTACCTATTGGTTTACTCTAAATCCTGTCTCGTTGAGGGCAATGTCAATAAAACAGCATACAGAGCTGCTTGGCCCTCATCCACATGCCAGCTGATGCCACAAATCATGTCCCTTTTATGAACATTTCAGACAAAAAAGACGGTTCTGTCCCCTTGGCATTAAACCAAACGGTTCCCTAAAAACTCCCCCTGGGGGTATCACTTAAAATGATGGTAGGGAAGTAGGAACTCTGTAAATTAAACAAGGTAAAATGTGTGAAATAATTTCATAAGCTTGGACCTATAAGTTTCAGTGACTTTATTAATACTTTTATTACTACTAACATCTCTGTATTAGGGCATTTTTGATACTTTAGATCAGGGGCCAAATCTGACCAGCCATCTATGTTTCTTTGTTTTTGTCATGGTTGGTGAGTTAAGAGTGGCCTTTACATTTCTAAATGGTTAAAATTTTATTTTTTAGAAAAGATTTATTTATTTATTTTCGAGAGAGAGAGAGAGAGAGTGGGAGCAGGGGAGGGGCAGAAGGAGAAGGAGAGAGAGAGAATCACAAGCAGACTCCACGCCCAGCGCAGAGTCCACCAGCTCGGGGCTCAAGCTCACGACCCTGAGATCATGACCTCAGCCGAATTCAAGCGTCAGATGCATTTTTAAATGGTTAAGTTTTAAATTGGTGCATAGCATACGTAACTACATAATCTCTCCAGTGTTGCTTCTTGGTTTGTAAAAGTTGAAAGTCTGAAATCTTTACTATGTAGCCCTTCAAGAAGAAATTTGCAGAAACCCGCCTTACAATTTTGGTTTGATATGTGTATATTTAATTCAAAAAAGGGGGCCTCAACAGATTCTATAAAGAACCCCAGAGGGTGGGGTGGATCATGCACCCAGGTCAAAAATCATTTCAGAATGAGTCTGAGCATTTATAGAATCAGGCCAATGCCACTGGATGATTTACAAAGGAAACCCCCAAGGATGCGAATGTACTTTTTTGTTTCCCCCTACAGCCTATGAAAAACATTTTGTAACGTAAAGAATTTCACTTTTGTTCTGCTCCGGTGATAATTTCCCTCTGAAATAATTACGAGTAAAGTGCTTTAGTTACCCAGGAGTTAGTCTTCAGAAGGAAACAATTTTAGTCCTTCTGCTAATGCTATTTACACTGTTCTTACTAAGGAATCAGCTTAATAACTTTCTAAAGAGGGTGGTGGGTAATATCAGGACAGTTTCTAATTACTCAGGAGCACTTTTAAGCAAGGACCGATGCGTTATGCAGGTGGCTGTGAGGAAATGTCCCTTCCTTTCGGGAGATCTAATTTTGAAAGATTCACACCTATCTGTTAATAAACCTCTTTTTTATTTTTTAAGAGATTTTATTTATTTGTTTGACAGAGAGAGCACAAGCAGGGGGAGTGGCAGGCAGAGGGAGGGGGAGAAGCAGGCTCCCGGGGGGAGCAGAGAGCTCAGTGCAAGGGCTTGATCCCAGGACCCTGACGTCATGACCTGAGCTGAAGGCAGATGCTTAACCGACGGAGCCACCCAGGTGCCCCTGTTGATAAACCTCTTACATCACTCTGCACTTGAACCCCGAGAATGAGTGCATGCACACACACACACACACACACACACACACAAAACCACGGAAACAACGCACTTGTAGAGAAAGCACTCAGGTTTGGCAAGTTTGCAAGGAGAGCTTCTAGATCATGTATGCTTGCGGCCGGTCCAGAGTGAGGTCTGTTCTGAACAGAGCCTAAATGATGGTTCATACTCCATGAAACCCTTTTTTATTAATTTTCAAAGAAATGCTCTTTTGCCTCCACGTTAATAGCATTTTGATCTGAACTGTTAATTGTTACCATAGCAACTGTTGATTCAGGACGGCCAATGTCTCAGCGCAGTGTTATAAATGGACATCCGTGATTTTTTTTTTTTTTTAAAGGGGTTTCGGGAACTCTGCAATGTCCGTGTGGCATCACAGGGAAGAGAGGGGGGCATACGGCACCGTCCGAATCCACCCTGGCAGGCTGACCGCTAATTTTGTGTGTCCACCCAAGGGGTCATGATGCCCAGCTAGCTGGTCAGGTGTTATTTCTGGGTGTGTGTGTGAGGGTATTTGTGGATGAGAAGAGCATTTGAATTGGTGCATCCAATAAAACACATGGCCCTCCCAACGTTGGTGGGGCTCGTGCAATCTGTTGAGGGTCTGTCTACACCAAAGGGCAGGGGAAGGTTGAATTGGCTCTCTGCCTGACTGATGTTCTCGTGCCCTCCCACTGGGAGTGATACTGTCAGCGTTCCTGGCTCCCGGGCATTTCCGACTCACACACACCTCTGTCTTCTCAGGACTCACAGTCATTCGGCCAAGTCCCACCTTGCATGCCTCCCCTCCATTTTATCCCCCGTCTTAGGAGCGCTCAAGCCTGTCCCTTCCCACAAAGGAGGGACTCCTGGCCTGCAGTGAAAGCCGTCTGCCTTCAAAGCAGGAGAGGTCTGTCCTCCATCAAAGTCTTCATAAACGTGCTTATAAATAATGGCTCTGGGCTTTTTATCTGCAACACCCAATGCTGGATTTCAGTGTTCAAACCCATTGTTCTGGAACCTTTTTGTGTGGGCTTGGCTCATTCCCACATGCACCTGTGAAAACTCTGCACGGCTCCGTCTTCTTGGATCCTCTGCTTTCTGCAGTGTCTTCCGGGGCTCAATGTTACTTGATGTATGTTTGCGGGTTGCACCTGACTCATGGAGTAAGGGACTAGATCCACACCCTGGTAATAATTTCAGGGTGCGGAGTCTTTCCTGCTTGTAGAGGTTCCATTCAGGAATGATAAGCAATGCGTGCTTGTAGAGTTCCATTCAGGAATGATAAGCAATGCATGCTTGTAGAGTTCCATTCAGGAATGATAAGCAATGCGTGCTTGTAGAGTTCCATTCAGGAATGATAAGCAATGCGTGCTTGTAGAGTTCCATTCAGGAATGATAAGCAATGCGTGCTTGTAGAGTTCCATTCAGGAATGATAAGCAATGCATGCTTGTAGAATTCCATTCAGGAATGATAACCAATGCGTGCTTGTAGAGGTTTCATTCAGGAATGATAACCAATTTGTGCTTGTAGAGGTTTCATTCAGGAATGATAACCAATTTGTGCTTGTAGAGTTCCATTCAGGAATGATAACCAATGCGTGCTTGTAGAGGTTTCATTCAGGAATGATAACCAATTTGTGCTTGTAGAGTTCCATTCAGGAATGATAACCAATGCATGCTTGTAGAGTTCCATTCAGGAATGATAACCAATGCGTGCAATGCATGGATTTCACTCCGGGTATAAATATTTCCATGAATGGCATCCCTTGTGAGTCTGCATGGCATGCCTGCTGAGACAGGGCACCCCCAACCATCAAGGGCACAGGCCACAAAGGGGCAGGGTGTGCGCCATGATTGTTCCTTGGGTCTCACTGGCCTGCTTTCCAACAGAGCTTTACTGCACGGTGTGGCTACCCCTCCTGCAGGACCTGGGAGATGCCTACCTTGGGTGGGATCCTGATTTCCAGTTTTGGGTGTGGAGATGAGACAAGGACAAGGTGATCTGCTGAATTCGTGGTCTTGTAAGAGTTATGGGCTGAGTGCTACCCCGTGCCATGCAACCTGTGTGCTGGCTGGAAACAGCAATACCAGCCTACTTGGCGCCCCACACATGGGTCATTCTCTCTCGGTCCTGCCACTGAACCTCCATGTCCATCTGTTTGGAGTGTCCCCTACTTGGCTTCTCTCAGCCTTGTATCCTTGTTCATCAGGCGTGAACTCAGACCCACGTACTGCATGGATCCCTTGGAGACGGGCAGGGGTTTCCCATAGAGCTCATCACATGTCCCTGATGCCCAGCTCAACCTGGAGCCACACCAACCATGCACCCCGGATACACGTGAAATGTGACGACTTTGGTTTGGCATTCGGATGTTTTTGCTGTGAGCCTCACATGCTCGCGGTGTGCTTCTCCTTGGAAGGACGATGTTCTCTGGCTTCCACATTTTCTCACTTATGAAAAATCACAGTAGTTTGATCTCATTATGCGCTATCAAGTGCTCGTCCAAATATACCCATTTGTTCTGAAAATACCTTCTTCCTCCTCCTCTGCAGGATACAGTCAGGATTCACAAATTGCATCTTCTCATCTCTTTTGAGATCTTCTCATTCTACTACTTTCTTCCACTTTTGTGGTTCCTTGCCTTTCTTTTTAATGACATACACCGTTTTGTCTTGGAGGGGCCACATAGGCGTGTGAAATGCTACAAATGGCAACGTATGTTAGATTTTAGGTATACGCACCGGTAAGGTTCTGATTCTCCTTGCCACCCCCAGCAACCTGCCTGATCACATGGGCAACTTTATGTCCTCTATTGATCTGCCTATTTTATTTTTAACAATTCCAATTTTTAGCGATGGCCCGTGAGCCTTTTCAGAACAGGGAAGCTGTAACAAAGGAGAAGGATAATGGCTTGTAACTGAAAAAAAGGATACTATATGTCCTTTCTTAGTCCCCACACCAGGCATATTTGGGGTCTAGCAGTTAGTCCTTCACTTTTCCTTTATATTCCGTCTTCCAAAGAAATGTCTATGGAAAACATAAATGGTGCCAAAGCAGAAATATTTCTTTTTAAAAATTAGAGGTGCCTGAGGGGCTCAGTCAGTTAAGCGTCTGACTCTTGGTTTTGGCTCATGTTGTGATCTCAGGGTCATGAGATTGAGCCCAGAGTGAGTTCCATACTGAGCGTGGAGTCTGCTTAAGATTCTCTCTCTCCCTCTCCCTCTGCACCACCCCAATCACCCACTCATGTGCTCTCTCTCTCAAAAAAAAAAAAAAAATTATATATACACAGACACACACACACACACACACACATTGGCATCTCCCCAAATACCCAGAGATTGGGTCCAATGTAAAATAAACTTAGTTGTGTTTCTTTCTGTCCTTTGGAGACCCCATCATTCTCTGATCTTGGGGCTACTCTCACCAATAACAAAAGGAACATTCTTTTTGGTGCCACGTTTTGCTTTGTTTAAATCACCCCTTGATTCTAAGAACGTTTGACAAATGATGCAGTGTCGGAAGACAGCGACGTTAAGGAAGGCACAGTGTTTGCTAAAAATGAAGCAACAGCCCACCCCTCCTCCTCACAGTGACCTTTCCTTATCTGATCTTTTTTCTTGGCACCAGTTAACAAAACAGGCTCTCTCCACTAATTACTCTGGGCTTTCTGGGAAAAAACGGCAGGCCAGGACCAAACTTCACGAGCTCACAGGCTGCTAAGAAAGCACAGGTAGTCTGTGCACAGCTCTGGGGATGGACGGGCATGTACAGACATGCCAAAGGGGGTTTCTTTCTTTTTTTTTTTTTTTTTGATTTTATTTATTTATTTGAGAGACAGAGCATGGGCAGGAGGAGAAGCTGAGGTAGAGAAAGAAGCAGGCTCTGTGCTGAGCACAGAGGCCAACATGCGGCTGGACTTGGGGGCTCAATCTCAGGATCCCAAGATCCTGACCTGAGCCAAAGGCAGATGCTTAACCGACTGAGCCACCCAGGTGTCCCCAAAGGGGGTTTCCTTAAACATTAACCTAAGTTCAGGTACTTCTTAAAGCAAAACAAAAACAATGCTCCCATCAATCTCACTGCAAAAAAGTAAGTACAAGAAAATTAACTGGTCACTTGACATTTAAGAAATGATCTTGTGGAGATATTGATCTGTCATCTGGTGTCATTGAGAAGCAAGTATTGATCTAGCAGGTGTTTATTGACTTTATACCTGTCTTGCTCTTTAAAAAAACAAAACAAAACAAAAGTTGGAAATAACTAACTTTATGTCCTATGCTAATAACACAGGTGTAAAAGGCTGCCAAAGCAAACTCCTTCCCAGGATTCAAATCCTTCACTTTTGTTCTACTATCCCTTGGCTTTATGTTTTTGAAGGCCAAGTGATGTGCCTAGGGGAAGGTATTTAGGACAGCTTCCTTCTCCTGCAGGTTCAGGAGATGAGCGCTCATGAAGAACACACGAAAAAGGAACTCGGTGCTGTCAAGCTGCATCTATGCATGGCTCTTCCATGGAGCCTCTGAAAGTCAAACCGTGTCTTACGTTTCTCCAATGTCCACAGAATGCATTGTGTGAGGTTCCCTCAAATACCAGTCTCAGTGGAGTAGAGGACTCACTCTCTGGGGAGAAGGAAGTAGCAATTTGGAGTTTTCAAATAGCGGTAGGATTTCAAGTCTGCAGCATCCTTGGGTAGAGCCACTGAGCTCAAGCTCCACAGCGCATCCGCTGCAAGGACCAATGGCTTCCCCAATGGCCAATGGCTTCCCCTTAGAACCGAGGCTGCCCGTTGACCCTGGAAACGTGTTGGTATCCAGATATCACAATGGTGTGCTCTGCTGGCCTTGGGGATGCTGTCCAGTAGGCAAGACAACAATTGTCTGGTGGGGACATGAGGTTTGCGGTTCTCTCTACTGAGAACTCAAAGTGCTGATGTGTACATGTTGGGCGGAATGCATTCACCCAGGCTGAAGGGCAAGATGCCTGATGGTATAAAAGTAACTTCAGAAGGAATCAGGGGTGACGGGGCACCACAGACTATGGGAGCGTTGAGCCATAGCCAGAGATGCGAGTGTTGCCAATCTCACTGATGCCTACTGCGGGTTCCGGGACTGGAGGAGTTACAGAAACAAGGTCAGCCAGCAGTATTTGGGGTGCTAGATGTGCTCACCCAGTGTCAGAGCGGGACATGCAAGGAGGGCACCCAACTCGATTGTCTTCCAGAAAATCTAACCAGTCTCCATGGCGCCCAGAGGATGAAGGGCTTGGGCGTCGTCCCCGGTGTTCTTTCCAAGGGAAGGACTGATGAGGACAGAGCTCATAATCTCCAAAAGTGAAAGGAATTCCACCTCGAAATATCCAAACCCTTTGAATCCCATTCATGGACTGTGTGATGCAAATGACCCAAGCTCCAGGAGCATTTCCATATCCCCTTCGGCACAGTGAAGACAGTCAGCGCCTAATTGTTGCTTGCCGTACCCCTTCTGTTGTGACCCTGGGGTGTATGGCGCACTTGGGTAAACACCCTAATTGCAGAGCCTCTTCGATGGATAAGCAGACACAGAAGGGCACGCTCCGGAGCTGAGTGTCCTCGACTTCAAAGCTCACGTTCGGAAAAGTGATTTGTTGTGCTGTCTGGCCCGTGAAGGATCCCGACTAACTTCATTTTATGGGGGAGGAGAGACTGCCGCTTTCCAGGGCTTTGCTAATAAGCAGGAGGGTCCTAGGGCTTTAGGTCTCTTACCTCCTCGCTCTCCCTGGCAGAGGAATGCCCCCGTGGAACCCTTTGAAGGCTCTGCCAGCTTCAGAGTGTCCTCACTGTAATCACTGCCCTTCAATGAGCTCATTCAGCCGGGCTTTCCCACAGCCCTCGACGTGCCTTGGAGGCCTGCTCCGGGTGTGTGCGCCCCAGTGCCAGGGACAGGAGAGGCAAGCGCGCGGCACTGCTTGGCTCAGGCCTGCATTCCCGGGCTGGCGTGTCACGGGGACCAGAAGGGCCTTCGGAGGCTCTGGGTTAAAGCATGGCCCCCAAAGCACAGAGTCCTGGGGACCACCTGGGAAAGGCATCTTCCAAAGTGTCACGGGACGATGAAAGCAATCATTTCAGAGAAGTGACACTGTTTTCTAAAATGTCCTTTATGAGGGAAAGGAGGAGCAGCTTGACTAGAGCCTTTCTGTCCGGCAGTTTTAGCGCCCAAAATATCGAAGGAGGGAATAGGGTTTTTGCACATAACCGAGGCTACCTAGTCGGAAATTTTAATGCCTAGGCTTTTTCCGAATTATCTCTGGGTTCATAAAGGCATGGGTGATGCGGAGCCTAGCACGGAAAACTCAGAGCCTGCAGTCTTTAATTCATGAACACAAAAGTGAGGTGTCTTGCTGCATTTAGCTGCGAAGGGGGAAAGGAGCAGCAATGGCGTCCCTTAGGGTACTTTGACAATGTCTAGAGACGTTTTCACTGTCCCGACTGGGACGCTCACTACTGGCTTCTGGTGGGTAGAGACTAGAGATGCTGCTAAACATTCCCCAGGATAGCCACACAGCAAAGACGTATCGGACCCCAAATACCATCAGTGCCGAGATGGGGAAACCCGGGGGCAGACCAAGCAGGAAGCAGCTAGCTCGGCCTTGGGAAATCACATTAGCAGATGACACTGCACTATCTAAACTCAATCTGAGGTCTGTTGAGAGTTGCATGGACCATGCTGTAGACCGGTTCTCTCAATATCCTTTATAGTTAGCAGCGGCAGATGCAGCAGGTAGGTTTGCAGAAGCTAAAATGGGGCGAATTACGCATGCTTAGGGAAATCCCATTTTCCACCCAAATCCCCTCTGGGCCCCCCCCCACCCCCACGGCAGAGCTGGCTGGACCACATGAGGTTCATCTTGTCCCTTTTGACCACATGTGCATGGTTTTTTTTCTCGTTATAACGGCATTTCCAGGAGAGGAGGACCCCTCACAGGAATGCATGGTTTGTCTTTCTTCTGTTTGCGCCACTTGGCCAAGCCAAGTCTTTTCCAATTGCTCTCTATGTTGCATTACTTCCTTGCTGTTGCTACATATCCAAAAGCAACCTGTTGGCGTGTCCCTCAAGGCCATGTTAAGTCTTGCTCCCACATTTGTGTCTGCTTCTAGAACTTGTGCCTCTCAATGAACACTCTGTGTTAAACTGTGTCTTATGGTCTCACCAATCAACAGTCCTTCCCTCAATCTCTGCTAATATTCTCATCCAAAGAATCACCCTCCCCGTTTCCATTTTGTCCACCTGGGTGCCAAGCACCTTTGAGGTTTAGCCCCAAACCCACCGACTACGGAAATCATCTTTAACTGGACCAGCTCCCCTTACTTCCCCCCCTTCTGAGCTCTTAGGATAATCATAGCACCCATCATGGCCCTTCATGATCACAGAATTTCAGAGTTGCAAAGGATCTTACAAGTGGGCTGTGTCCATTCTTTCTTTTAAAGATTTATTTATTTATTTTAGAGAGAGACAGCATGAGTGGGAGGGAGAGAGGGAGAGATAATCTCAAGCAGACTTCGCGCTCAGTGTGGAGCCCGACGCAGGGCTCCATCCCAGGACCCTGAGATCATGACCTGAGCTGAAATGAAGAGTTGGATGCTTAACCGACTGAGCCACCAAGGTGTCCCACCTTCTTTCATTTTATGGGTGAAACATAGTGAATCAAGAAAACGTTATCAAGTTGATAAATATATGGTTCTACTATTAGGCGCATTTGTCCCACATTAATTTTTTGTGCCTTGCTCAATGGCAGGGATGGTATCGTATCTGTCTGCATTTGAACCTACATCTCACTCCACTGAGCCCATGATGTGGGTGCTGATCACTCAGATACAGCAAATCTTTTTGTACATATGTTTTATTCTTTTATGCTTGCTTCCACAATACGGGATTTACCTTACAAACCCCACGTCTGGCAACTGTTTTGAGGGATTTGGAAATAAGCTGCAAATTTAGCCATCAAATGCCAAGTTCAAGGTGAGGATGCAAAAGAATTCTCTTTCAAACTATTGTGTCTTTATCCTGGTGGGCAGATTCATTTCTCCTGCTGTGGAAATGGTCTGTTTGCATGGATTCTTAGTTACTTTCCATAAGCAACCAGTTAGGGGCCACTGTCACCCTGAGATATACTTGCCTAAAAGCATTTATCTATCATACAATCCCCCAAAATGATTCCCTTTCTTTTAAATCCAGCTATTTGAAACTTATTCCATTCTCTGACCCTCATTGTTTAATTCCATAAACACATTCAGTGATCAATTATGTCTTTATTTCTAGAGTGGGAGGGAGAGAGGGAGTTTTGCATTACTTTCTCAGTTTTGACACCCGCCTGCCTAGGAGTCATTCTCTTAAATATCATGTGAGTTTTGATTCATTATTTTGTTTTTCTCAGAAAGAGGATAGTGTTCATGACTCAGATATGATCATGCTGCTATAATAAAATCAGTATTGGGGCATTATGTCATGCAGATATTCAGTGCAACTATAAGCACATCCGAGAACTGGTGTGTGGAAAGAAATGTTAACCAATCCAGAAATTAAAATATATTCTTTATGTGCTTTAGGGACCATGGTCTCTGTTTGTGCCCAGCCATGTTGAATCCCTACCTCACACACTACAGACGTACTCTTTCTGGAGAACCAGAGAAGGAAGGTATACCAATATTCTCTCCTTTCATTCGTGTTGCTCAATCTCAGTGGTATTCTTTCCAAAGAGCCTTAGGCAGAACCACTCTTTCAACAGCCACCGTCACTGTGGAGCTAGACTTCTTCCTCTTTGCACATTTGTTATTCTATCTATCTACCTTGAAAATTTGCAGTGTAACATGCCCTTCAGCAGAAGGGAAACCATTTGAAGCATTAATATTTGTAGCAAAACCTCAGCTGCGAAGGAGTGATCCACAAAGATGCAAAAATCCCAGCAGCTCAGTTTTGCTCTGATTCGCCCTCCCAGCCTCTCACATAATATGCAAAATGCATGATGCGTACCTCCCTGTAAAGAGTTCCACCTTACGAATAAGCTGCTGCTGCTGGTCCCCTTGAGCTAAACATGCCTGGGTGCATCATTTATAAAAATACCAACAAATAGAATTAATATGGAATCTGTCAGAAATCTTATGTGTCCCTCTTGTGCCATACTTTACGGAAGATGGCATCTTTCTATAGTTTTTACCCTTTTGCCTACCCATGCTCACCTCCCGTAACCCATACTCCTCAACCATCTATCACAAATGCTTTCTATCATTTCATTGTGTGTGTGGCTTTTCTTATATCCAAGAAAATATAATTTAATTTCCAGGTAAAGTATCAGGGAGATTATGTGAAATGTCAAGGAAAAAAGATATGTCATTGATTGCCATCTGTCTTGCTAACTTAGCCCCAAATTTAAAATGCTATCACCCATAATGGTTTGAAATGTACTTCTGTGACTCATGTTCATTCATTACTTTAGCATGGGCTCTGTATTTTTCCTTTAGGTGTAAAGTCAAGTTTGATTGTCTATCACCAGGGAGCGTCTTAACTTGAGTTCAATGTAAGAGAAACTATACCCCTTGTCAGAATGATCTTTCCAGGGATTCCACATAAGGACTGAATTCAGGAAGCTCAATAATTATTGCAAACCATGCAGAAATGCAATAGTCTGCAACTCCAAAAGAACTACAATCTAAGATATACAGAACTTGTACTAGTCAAGGGAACAGTGAATTAATTGTGCTCCTCTCTGTTCCTTGTCCCTAAAAAAAAAAAAAAAAAAAAAGACCCAAACCAGCTGTGGTAGGGATGTAGGTCCATGTTATCATGTAGGTCATGCAAGCAAAAAAGGTTCTAGTGACAGGGTCGACACACATTATTTCAAGAAAACACACAGTTGGACTCTAAGAAATGTGCATACAACACCATTGCCGTGGAATTAGATATGCCCAAACTTGATTTTAAACTGTAATGCAGAACAGAGTAAATTCTGGATAAGTAGGCTCCTACCAAAATATATCTACCCTGAGATGAAATTAACGACCACAGTTCGCAAAAGCCCAAAGGTAGCAAAGTCCTTTTGAAAATATATGGGGAACAAAAGTGCATAAATAAGTACATATGATATGTTATACTGAGATTAATTGTTTTTCAGAATTTTCTCTCTATATTTCTACTCTGAGTCAATTTAAGATATTTTATAAGAGGAACATGGTAATTAATAAATGTGCATTGACTGAAAAATTAATCCACAGTTATAATAAAGTGGATTATTTGGGGAAATATGATCATTCACCTTTCCCAAAACTTCACAAAGTAATTTGAATTCCAGTAATGGGATTTATGTATGATTACGAGATTTGCTATTATTGATGTTTACTTAGTGTTAAGAAAAAGAACCCAGGGAAGTCGTACATGTTCTTTCTAGAAATAATTATTAAACATACTAAGTCCCCCGCAGTCCAGATTTATAAGAAAGAGGTAAATTAAAAGGTTGAAATCCATTTTCCTGCCACCAGCAAAAAAAAAAAGAAAAAAAAGACTTCCTACCTAATACAAAATGCTGAATTCTAAAAGTAAATTAGAAAAAATAAGTGGAAGTAATTATGAATTTAGGGCTATATCTCGCTCCTATCTTCATTCTTTGAAGAGCAAGTGAAATAGCATTATCGCTTATAATATCCATCAATTAAAGACCCAGAATCCAAGTAACTTAACGAAAGTTTAGAAAGATTGATTACTACTATTGTGTATTGGCAAATACTTCAGAGCATTTTATAAAATTATTGTTATTTAAAGTAGCTAAAACTTCTTGGAATTCTCTCAGGTAATCTAAAGACAGATTAAATTTTTCAATTACAAATATAAGCATCTGCATCAGGAAGAAAAAATCATACTTTACGCCTTTCTTCTTTATTTAGGGTTAATATTAGTCTATTTCTATTTTGAGAATATTGATACTTTTTTTCCACATGCTCAATCGAATTAAATATTACATGTACTAAGATAATCTGTCAACAGAAATAAGACATGATGCCTTTATACTAAAGTTCAAAGAGTGTCAGCATTTTGCCAAACTGAGTACCAAAAATAACATGCCATGGGGCTGTAAGGACACCGAGCTAAGCCTCAAAAGAGCTTCAATATGGTAAGAGGGAGATGAATGTGTTTAGTCTGACCTGATCATCTAAGGGATAGTTTGGACAGCACATACCCATCAGAACCCACAAGACGAGGATTATGAATTATGAATAAGAGCAAAGGTTGAATGAAGAGCAACCTGTGTATGTTTTATATATTATATATTTATATATAATATTATATATATTATTGTATAATTATATATATTTATATTTACATTATATATTATATAATGCATATATAGAGAACTCCATACCCACAAATACCTCCCTGCTAAATAGCTCAGAGCTTGGCCCCAGGTCAGGTGCACAGTTCCGTGAGGTTGGATACTCATATAGCAAAAGGAAGGAAATGCAATAGCAGAGTGTCCCTATAAATGGGGGGCACTAGAGGTTTGCTGATTCTAGGTGATGGGCACAAGTTCCTCCAGCATTAGGGACATAAAAGGGGGTCCAGAGCCGTTTCAAATAGGCTACATCCGGGAAGGCTCTTAATGAGTCGGTTGTTCGTACACCTGTGGCGGATGAAGCCACAGTGACCCAGGGGAACTTAAGGTTGGCATTCGCAACGTCATCTCCATCACCAAAGAACGTGAGCCCATCCTGGAACATGAAAACCAGGAACCTGCGTCCCACGTGATGACAAATGTTCTATCTTGGCCCATACCCAAACCAAGCCAACTTCATCGATATTTGCTTACCACCGAGGCAGGTCAGTGGTCCTCCATACTGACTCCTTTAAAGGGGACTTCTGTAGACTCATCCTCAATATCTGTACCAGCAAACAGGCAGCTGGGACACTCTTTTTGTTCCGGAGCAGGTTTGAAGAGTGGACGACCTGTGGAGTCAACAGAACACATAGCAACCTGAGCCATGGCGAGGGCCCACACACAGATCTGGTCTCATACCGAAAGGCAATGTCAAAAATTCTCCAGTGATTTTCCTTCACTCTTTCTGATTTCGGTCTTTTTGCGCAAGATCAAGCACATATTCTCTGATGGGCAATCAACAGTCTTGATATGTCTTTCTACTTCTCAGGCGTATAACCAATGTGCATTTGGTTATGAATTACGTCAGAGTAACCTTGAGCCAAGAGTCTCATACTTAAATGCCAGTGAGGTCAGAGGGTAAAACTGACATGAAGAATAAGTGAAGAGTAAGTCTGAGGGTTGCTGGAGGGGAGGTGGGTGGGGGGAAGGGGTAACTGGGTGACGGGCATCGAGGAGGGCACCTGATATAATGAGCACTGGGTGTTATGCACAACTAATGAATCACTGACCTCTACCTCTGAAACTAATAATACACTATATATTAATTGAATTTAAATTAAAAAAATTTAAAAAAAGAATAAGCTGGGTGCGAGAAGGTCAATGGGGCAAGCATGCAGAAGCGCAGCGCCAGACTTTAGGCAGGGAAAGAACACGACTGGGGAGCTAGGGATCCACCTAGGGCTCTAGTGACCCCTCTCCTAAGCAATCTGCATGAGATTAGGGGTCACACAGAAACTCAAATACTTCTTGCTGAAAATCTGACAAATCTCTGTGTCTATTTGATTTGGAATCACAGAGCACCACACCCTGTTTGCCTGTGAAAATATACGTCTTCTGTGGCTGAATCTTTCAATTTTTAAGGGAAACAAGACATCAAATTCTAAAATCTAAATCTAGCCAATTTTAGATGTTCAATAAATCACATTTGAAAAAGACCACAGGTAATGTCAATAAAACATTGTAAAGTAATACAAAAAGAAAGTAACATGATTATAAAGAATCTTAGTTCTTTTACAAGTGAGGAAAAGGAAATCTTTGTTCTTTTTATTTCTTAAATAATGAAGAATATAATAAAGTCAACATAAAGTATAGGAAATTATTCTGGCTAGATACAGAATCTCTGCTGTCCAGAAACTAAAAAATAATCCTTTATATTGTAGGCAAAGGCAATAAGCAATAAACCAAGGAAATAAAACCATCAAAACTGAAAACACTAAGATTTTTAATAAATTTTATGTTTTTGTCAAACTTAGGTGTTATAAATCAGGTCAATAAAATTTACTTTCCAAATCTCATCTTTCATCAGCTCTTTCATATTATGGAACAAACTGATACTTTAAACCAGAGTTTAGGGGCTCCCACAGGGGCAGTACTAATTTCATCATAATATGAAGATGTTATTAACAATGTGTAATGTGTTCATCATTGCTTTCTTTAAATGAATGAGTGTGTAAAAAATAAAAATAAAACCTACCCACCTCCCCTCCAGCAACTCTCAGTTTGTTTCCTAGAGTTAAAAGTCCCTTATGGTTTGTCTCCCTCTCTCTTTTGATCATATTTTATTTTTTCTTTCCTTCCCCTATGTTCATCTGTTTTGTTTCTTAAATTCCACATATGAGTGAAATCATATAATTATCTTTCTCTGATTGACTTATTTCATTAGCATAATACCCTCTAGTTCCATCCACATTGTTACAAATGGTAAGATTTCATCCTTTTTGATGGCTGAGTAATATCTTTCATCCTTTTTGATGGCTGAGTAATATCCATTGTGTGTGTGTGTGTGTGTGTGTGTGTGTGTGTATACACACCACATCTTCTTTATCCATTCATCTGTCATTGGACATCTGAGCTCTTTCCATAGTTTGGCTATTGTGAACATTGGTGCTATAAACATAGGGGTGATGGGTAAGTGGGTGATGGGCATTAAGGAGGGCACATGATGTAATGAGTACTGGGTGTTATATGCAACTGATGAATCACTAAACTCTACCTACGAAACTAATAATACACTATGTTAATTAATTGAATTTAGTTTTTAAAAGATTTTATTTATTTGAGAGAGAGAGAGAGCAAGCAGGGGTAAGGGCAGAGGGAGAGCGAGAAACAGGTTTCCTGCTGAGCAGGGAGCCGGACATGGGGCTCAATCCCAGGACCCCAAGATCATGACCTGAACTGAAGGCAGATGTTTAACTGACTGAGCCACCCAAGCGCCCCAATTAATTGAATTTAAATTAAAAATAAAAAGCAGCAGTTACATTTGGGAAAAAATGGATGCGAGGTACACAAAATCTCTCTCTACTCTTTCGTGCAATTGCAGGTGAATTTATGATTATTTCAAAATAAAAAGTTTAAATGAAAAAACAAATACAAGAAAACACCATGCAGACCAGCTCCATGCTTACACCGGGCAGCCTGCAACCTTTGTGTTACATTGATGTATGAAAAGTTGACTGTGGGTTGAATTGCTGGAATAGGGTTGTGTTCTTTTGTTTGCCTGTGGCAACATGTGTTTATTCTTGAAAATGACTTGACCTCATGAAAGGCCTGAAATTTAAATTTGGCAAAGAGAAGCATATTTGTCATGCACACCTGTGCATCACTGAATAATATGTGAGTGTTCGATGTGCTAACTGGTGTGTAACTAGCTTGCTGGGATTGTCTCTAATACAAAGTAAACACGGAGCCATGAAAAGGAACCCAAGATCTGTAGATGCAAGACAGAAGAAACTCATATCAAAGACCCAAACACGCATGCCCAAAACCCATTAAAAAAACAAAACAAAACAAAGGTGGAATTGCACTTTATTTGGATGATAGATTTTGAAGGTCATAAAGCAGAATTGGGGGCTCGACTTTCATATGCTGAGTGTAAATTGTGCTTTCTCTGGTGTTTTCACCAACACCCCTTTAATATATTTCACTGACACACTGGTGGGCATCACTATTTTGGGGGGATATGTTTTGAAGTTCTAAGTTTCTTCATAAATGTGGGGGGGATCCCACAGTTTTGCTGATTTGCATTCCAATGAGCTTATCTTTCTTTGCAGGATAAAAATAGTAGTTTTATCAGATCACTTAGCTCTGATTAAGCTCTGGGCCATCAGTCCCTATTCGCCAGTCTCAAAAAAGTGATTTATCTGCAGTGGAAAAGCAGAGGAGATGGAATATCAGAGGATACCATTTGGGAGTCATCTGCACCATTCCTTTGTGGGCTAAGATAAACTTGATAGAGACAACACCTAGTGCTTCCTGAGTATTTGCTATGCGAGGCTCTTTGTTACTTGCTTATTTTTATCAGCCCATTTAATTCTCAATTTGACCCGGAGAGGCGCCAAGCGTGTCCTGTATTTTCTCTCACTGAGTAGATGTAAAGTTGAGATTCAGATGGGTTAATGGATTTTCCTAGGCAGAGTATTCTAGGCAGCTTGAATGGACTCCAAAGTTACGGTCTTAAATACTCCAATAAGCTGCCTAAAATTGCTTCATTTATTCCTCATCTCTTTCTCTGTCGAAAGAAGGAAGGAAGAAAGGGAGGAGAGAAAGAAGAGAAAGTTCTTTCTTTCAGACAATTTCTGGGATGGAGGAAGATGTGTCAAAGCACAGTAAACTTCAAACCACTATGCCAATAAGAGGTGTTGCTTTTTTAGTTATGCTTACAGGCAATTTTTTTTTCATTTATGTCGGAAGATGTGTCTTGGAAGAGAAATCAGGACTTTACCTCTTTTCAGACGACTCTTCCTGGTTGATAATTCCACACAGCAACACTAAATGGGATGCTGGCAAAATGTGATATGCAAACAGCGGGTATTCGGAGATGAATGGATATTTCTATTAATTAGAGCACTTCAGTGCAGGGCAATGTTTCCAAAAGGATATGTATCAGAACAAAGGTTTCTCCGAGTTCTCAGAGTTAAAAGGATCTGTGGCCAGAGAAGTTTGGAATGCACTGCATATAATCATTGTTTCTTGTAGGGTCACAAGAAAACACAATGCTGTTCAAAATGCTCACCCGAAGAACTTGTGTTGGATTGCATTTCCCTTCGGCTTCCCAACCTTTCATGGCAATGGGGATTGCTTCTTTTATGTGATATTTGTTTGCTAGGGCTGCTGTGACAAAGAATGCAGATTGGGGGCGCTTAAACAACAGTTATTTCTCACAATTTAATCCTCAGGGCTGGGAGTCTGAGATCCAGGCATGGCAGAGGCTGGTTCCTCCTGAAGCCCCTCTCCTCGTCATGTAGATGCCATCTTGTCTCAGTGTCCACACATGGTCGTCCCTCTGTCCCTGTGTTCTAATCTCCTCTTCTTATAAGGGCATGAGTCATATTGCATTAGGGTCTACCCTTCTGACCTCATTTTACTTTAATCCCCTCTTTAAAGGTCCTACCTCCAAACAAGGTAGTTGGGGTTAGAAATTCAACATCTGAATTTGGAAGGGGGTGGGCTCACAATCCAGCCCATCCATAACAAATACCGACTAATACTCTAGGAATAGTAATCTGGAGAACGCATCAGGAATGCTGGTCCGAAGACAGTGAAGAGTTCCCACAAGTGCTCTGAAAATTATCTGCAAGGATTTGAATGAAGTACGGTGACTTCTTCTACCACACAAAGCGATGAGTTCCTCTTGGCGGCATCAACGGGCTCCAATCGCATTCCCTTATCCAGTTGTGTACTTGTTCTTAAAAATGTGCTCCCTAAAAAAACTGCCCTTTAAACTGATCTTAAATTTCATTTAAAGTTAGAATCTACCATCCCAATATTCACAGCAGTACCAACGCTTCGCTTGCTAACTCGGGACCACACAAGTCTCCAGAGTACCCTTTGCTCACGTCGTTCAGCCCTGGTGATTACAACTCAGGTGATTTCTAAGGGCCGAGTTCCAGGGAATGATCAAAGGTACAGGGATGTTTGAAGATGTGCTCTGAATCATGCACCCCTTTTAAAGCAATTATTGGATCAACTATAAATCCAGCTGGATAAACTCCAAATGAGAAAATCCTTTTCACTTCCCTTCGTCTATAATGAGTCCACATGTGTTCCTTGCGTGGGCTCCTATTTACCTGAAAGAATAATGCTCAGAGCTGGCCAAGCTTGAAATTATGGAATAGAAACATCTCATTCTGAAAAATCTGCAAGACTGATTCTCAACGGAGCCCTTTTGTGTGAAACAGAAGTCTGTCATTCAGAAATTACTGGTGGAGATGAACGTCGGCCCATGTGACCAGTCAAGGTGTGTGCATGGGTTGGTGGGGGTTGGAGTGAGCTGGAGGGACAGGGAAGCCCTTTCAGCAACCTGCAGAACATTGCTGGCAAGAACTCTTTTCTATTCACAACGCGTATGAACGCAGGTTAAGGAACGTCAATTTGTTTCTGTGTTCCCAAGAACCCAAACAGAAAGTCTGGAATAATCCTGTGAGGTGCAGCAGGGCACGGACAATGTGCGTTGCTTCTGCTCACCTGGGGCTCACCTTAATACACTCTCAACCCTACAGAATACCGGAATCACTTGCCTTCTTAATTGCCCTAACAAATTACCCTTTCTAGGAGGATGTGGATTTTAAACCATTTTCCCTTTGTTTCCCAAAGAACGGGCTCACTCTATGTCAGTGGCTAAGTGGAGAATCAAGAGTGGTTTCCTGCTTTTTTTTTTTATGCTTTTTACTGACGCATGGATCTGAGAAGTTGAAACCCACAATTTATTCATGATTTTTCTATAAGTTTAAACCAGCGGGCAGGCCTCAGAGGCTTCCCATATGAGGAAAGCAAACTTACTTTGCACAAAATGATCACCTATCATGGAAAACGTCTGGAATTTAGCATTCTGTTTTCTGGAGAACATAGTTTGGATGTTATATTACTGAAGTGGTTGAGTGGAAAGATTCTCAAATCACTGTATAAATCTCTACTTCTTCACTCTTCCTTTGAACCCACTGAATATGCATATTGTTTGTTTAGCACATTTGAGGTGATGTGTACGAGTTATATGTGGAAAAATATAATTAAAGTGCACAGTTTCTTGTTCATACTTGACAATATTTGGGAAATACGCATTGCCATAAGAATTATAATATCAGGTGGTCATTGTTTGAATCAGAGGTGGAACGTTTATATATCATTATGCCCCAGCAAAGCTATTAAAAAAAACACATACAAAAATATTCTCGATCTATGGTTACCCTTTTGAGGGGTTGCTTTTGTATCAGGAATTTCCTAGATATAACAACATATAGTTTCTACTAACATAGGATATAAATAGCGATTTCAGTTTCTACATGATGGTGTAATTTTCACATTGTAGAAAAGAGGCTGAGAGTCCAAATACATATTTGGGTGTCTTTTCATTCAGAAGATCTGTCGGTAAAAATTTTGCCTTAATAAAGAATGCTATCACAAGCACCTATCTTGAAATATTTCGTAACTTGGGGGACATGTCACACACTTTTATACTTTTCCCCCTCAGTCACATTTACAATTTGCATGAGCAAACTCTTTTCATTGTGTGCTATTAAGACTTTTCGTAGGAATTTTTGTTGAAATTTTACATTTTTAACGAGGGTTCATGAAGTTACCCGCTTTCTTTCTTTTTTTTTTTTTAAAGATTTTTATTTATTTGACAGAGAGAGACACAGTAAGAGAGGGAACACAAGCAGGGGGAGTGGGAGAGGGAGAAGCAGGCTTCCCGCCAAGCAGGGAGCCCGATGCGGGGCTCGATCCCAGAACCCCGGGATCATGACCTGAGCCGAAGGCAGATGCTTAACGACTGAGCCACTCAGGCGCCCAGTTACCCGCTTTCATTCACAGGTCTCAACTTTTAAATTCTGTGGTTAGCCCTTTTGAAACCCACTTGAGTATTTAAGACTGAACTTGGTAGACTCATTCTATTTGCATGGAAAGTTGATGCATTCATGTTATAGCTCAAAAGAGGGGAAAAGAGATTTTTGAATCTAAGAGACAGATGAACTCCCTGCAAAGGATTTATTTAATATCTATATTAAATATTAATATCTATTAATTAATATATATTTATTAAATAAATATCTATTGCCATCCTGCCCATCATGTATCGGCTCCTAAGATTAATGATACAGACTTTAATAATTCACAAACTACTGAGTTGTACTTGGATTTTTTTGAATTCAGTAGAGTTTGTTGGTAAAGGCCTTTTGTTCCCTCCTTTTTTTTCCCTCAGCATCCTTTTTTAATAATTCTAATTTGAAATTTTTAAATAATTCTAAATAAAAATTCCTTGAGGGTTATTATCAGAGATGAGGGGTGAACTTTTATTTCTGCTACTAAAACCAGACTTGGATTAAGAGGATCTAGGTCACACCTCTGTCTGTCACTAACTATATCTGTGATTTTCAGCAGGTTACATCAATTCTCTCAGTTTACATATCTCATCTTTAAAATGAGGAAATTGGACGAAAGCTGTCTGTGAGCTATTCCTACTCTGAGATTTCTTTCTTAATCCTGTATTTTGGGCACTTGTGACTCAGAAAGCATTTGCCCAATAAATTGAAGAGATAACATTCAGCTTACTTCCTAGTAGAAACTGCATTTCATGCATGGTGTTTTATCGTTTTTTGACATTTCGCTTTAAATCGCCTCATTATATCCTGAATGATGTATTTGTGTACGAAAATTAACTTTACTTGCTCCCTAGTATAAGAAGTGAGCGCTCTAAGTCACTAATCGGAAATCCACAAGTACCCATAAAGGATATATTCCAAACGTCCTTTTTGAAATCTACAACAGAGATTCCTTATTTATAGGGGATATAAGAAATACTTTTTCTCTGGTGATGGGTGTAGACAAGACATGTGCTTCTAGAGTATGGTAGTCAGAATAATGCCCTGCTCCCACCTGTTTACATACTGAAATTCCCAGCACCTGTGAAAATGTTCCTTTGCCTGACAAGGCATCGTTAAGGCTGTACATGGTGTTAAAGCCTATCAGCTGACCTTAAAATAGGGAGATTATCCTGGTTTATCCAGGTGGGCTCACTGGAATAAAAAATGGAATCACCCACTTTTAAAGACGGACATAGAACAGATCAGACTTGAGTTGTGCGGACTCCAACTGTTATTCCTGTCTTTGAAGGGGAAGGAAAGGGCCACAAGTAAGGAATGTAGGAGCCTCTGGAGGATGGAAGGACGAGGAAACAGATTCCCTGCTGGAGCCTCCAGAAGGATCGCAGCCCCGCAGATGCCTTGCTGTCAGCCCCCTGAGGCCCATGGCGGACAGCTGAGCTACAGAACTCTAAGATAAGTGAATCTGCGTTGTTTGGAGCCACCATGAGTGTGGCTATATGCTTCCGCTGCCACGAAGAACGAATACACACAGCAAGCTTACATGGTTAAGGGAAACTAGCCATCTCCCCCCCAATGCCTTTGGGACAATGTTCTTGATCTACAGTCCCATATGTCTTGTGTCATGTGTCCCCATCCTTCACATTTCAAAGGGACACTTTGTCCAAACCAACCCTAATGCTTGCTTAATCCTGCCTTTGGAGTATCATTCTATCTCTATGTTCATCTTTCGTGAAGAGGGTTTGTGTCCAGAAACAGAGAGTAGAGGGTTTCTTGAGTTCATCAAAATGTGTCTATAAATATTCATATTGTTGGCAGAGTTGGCCTTCATTGGAATCCTACCACCTGACAGCCAAGTTGCTGGGCTGCTTTGGAGGGCCAGAAAGTCCTGATATCTATCCAAAGTATGAGGGCATTGCTAAGTGGCTAAATCAGCCTAGGTTGGGTGAGGGGGAAAAAAAAGGCTATATATTCAGCCATAATTAATTTCATATGACAAATGAGCATATTTTGTTCATTATCCGTCAGCAGTGTGGACAAAATCTGCAAGCACTTAATTTGTAAATGAGTACTCTAGAAATAAATGATTTTCACTAATTTAGACTGACCTTCTCCATCGGTTAGCACTAAGTCATTAATAATATATTGTTACTAATTTGCTACAATACTAATCAGCCTAGGGTCAATTATAAACATGGATATCACATGGACATTCTACTCATTATTGGGAATCAAATCCTTATCTTTACTGAATGATGAATAGTGACAACATGCACATTAATTAGGGTAAGCTACATGGAGATGAAAAGGAGGGGCATACTCCCATCATTTATTTATAAGGCAATCTTCTATTTCATCTCCTTCTCGATTTAAACCCCTTGATTGCAGTTTTTTTTGCTTGCCTTGGTGTCTTTCAAAATGCCTACTCGGTGCCTTGGTTGGCCATGGAAATATCTGAACTGAAATACTCAAATGGACATAGGGGCCCTTTCAGACAGAGCAGGAAGAGTGGGGGGAAACAGATAAAAATAGGCAGTTTCTGATGGGAGGGGGCAGAAGTGGAGAAGGGAGACTTGGAATCTATGCTAGAGACTAAGACTGCATAATAATCACATGTTCTAGAATTAACTTGATCTGTCCAATGTCATGACAAAGAAGGACACACTTTAGCCCAGGAAGGAGATTATAGTCTAGAGGGACAGGTGTCCCGAAGGGGTGTTTGTACAATCTGACAACCTGAAAAGCAGAAGTCCTTGGACACTCAGTGCTCAGGTGAGTAACTTTGCTTCCAAATCTGACTCATACTTAATGTAAGGTCCCCTTTAAAAGTACTAAATTTTCATATATTCGAAAGTCACGGTTTTGATTCTGGGAAGAAATAACTAAGCAATAAAATTTTTTTCAATTAATTAACATACAATGTATTATTTGTTTCAGGGGTACAGGTCTGTCATTCATCTGTCTTTTATAATACCAAGTGATCATTACAACACATACCCTCCCCAGGAAGACACAATGAAACGGAAAAACGTTCCATGCTCATGCATTAGAAGAACAAATATTGTTAAAATGTCTATGCTACCTAGAGCAATCTACACATCCAAAGCAATCCCTATCAAAATACCACCAACTTCGGATGCTTAAAAAAAAAAAAAAATACCACCAACTTTTCTCACAGAACTGGAACAAATAATTCTAAAATTTGTATGGAACCATTAAAGACCCCAAATAGCCAAAGGAATGTTGAAAAAGAAAACCAAAGCTAGAGGCATCACAATTCTGAACTTCAAGCTCGATTACAAAGCTATAATCATCAAGACAGTATGGTACTGGCAAAAAACAGACACATAGATCAGTGGAACAGAACAGAGAATTCAGAAATGGACCCTCAACTCTATGGTCAACTAATCTTCGACAAAGCAGGAAAGACTATCCAATGGAAAAAAGACAGTCTCTTCAATAAATGGTGTTGGGAGAACTGGACAGCCACAAGCAATGAAGATTTTAAAAATACACAGGATTGAAATCACAATCACTAGATTACATTCTATTTAATGAGAATGTTAGACACTGTGTATTTAACAATGAAATGTATAAAATAATGAAATGAAATAACCGAAAACGAACATAGAAAAAAGATACTTGAAATAAGCCAAAAGATACTTGACATTATTTCAAGAAATTCAGGAGTCATGGGGATTGTGTTTTCTCTTCTTTATGCTCTCCTGTCAATGCCTTTCTACCCGTACCTTTTATTATTTGTCAAAAAAACTAATGAAATTTAAAAATATATATATTTTAAAATTGTGAGCATGCAGTGCAAATAATCCATGTCATTTTATGAAGGACTTTGTAAACCTACATCATTATGCAACTTTCACAATTTTTTCACAGCTTTCCAGAACACATAACAAACTTTGATATTGCCTTGAATAGCTGCATTTAATTTGACAAATACAACTTTTTTTCTTTCCAGATATCTATGGTTTACAACTTCACCAACAGACAACTAATTTGGTTTTCCAGGAAACTGTGTAGGACTTACTTTATGTTCACAAAAAAACTGGTTGTAAGAGAAAGTAGAATTTGGAATAATCACACATATTGAAAATAAACACTCTGCCAGTGCTTGGATGAACGGAATTCAATTTAGAAAGGAAATGAGCACTTTGAATAAAAACATATAATTGTGTGTATTTAAATCATTATGTACTAATTTGGGTTAAAAGAAGGTATCATAAAGTGAAATTCAATATGAATACCAAGACACATTATAACAATCCATGCCTAAGTGTTTCTCTGGCTCGTCCCATTCTTTCTCAGAGGGACCTGCAATGAACTGAGGATCTAATGCTAAAAGGACCCACGGAAAAGGAAATAAGAACATTTTGTGTATCTTATGTTCTCTTGAAAAGTTCTATCGTAAATTGAGTGAACTTCCCAATGATAATTATCTTTTCTTCAAATATTGAAGATCCAGATGTGTTTCTTTATAGGATGGTTTGCTCCAGAATTCATCACCATGAATGTTAATATTCTCTGGAGATAGTGTAACACTCAGAGAGTTGATGTTAAATTTGGTTCTTCCACATACTGAGTGATATTTAGTCTCTTGAGTTTTGTTTCTGTTTCCCTATGAACAAGATGGCAGATGAGTCATAAAGATGATTTTATTTATTAATCAAGCTCCTGTCACGCACTTAACAGCAGGTACCAGGCATGGTATCATGCTCAGGGATTAAAAAGATGAGTAGGGCTCCTTGGGCTGTTCACAAGAGGCTCACGGGTAAAAAGGAAACTAAATATGTGAATAAGTTCTGTATTGAATTTGTGTATGAGGCAGACACACTATGAATTAAGGCTTGACCACCTTTGGATGTTGTGCACCTCTCAGTAGAATATAAACTTCTCAGGGCAGGCATTTCTGTTTTATTCTCTGCTGGTATCTACAATAACTACAGCAGTGCTTAGAATATAGTTCAAGAAAAATTTACTGAATGGACAAAGGACCAGAGCTATCCAACAGAACTTTTAAGAATCATAAAAATGGTCCACATTGGTGTCATCCAATATGGTAGCCACTGGAACCAAGGGTGGCTGCTGATCCCTTTCAAAGCGGCAGACGCAACTGAGGAACAGTGTTTCTGTTCCTCAGTATTTCTTTGGAACACCAAAGAAATACAAACAATTATAAGAACATATTATGAGCAGCTATAGGCCAGCAAATTAGATAACCTGGAAGAAATGGATGCATTCCTAGAGATGTATCAAATTAAATTAAAGAAAATTTAAATGGCCCCATGCAGCTAGTGGTTACCATAAGGGACAATACAGGGCTAAGTATTTACACTATACAAATGTGAAATACTTATTTTGTTTTCCAGGGGCTCGTTTATGTTGCTGGACTCTAAAATACACCATATAGTGTCCTTCCTCATCCCACAGCAGTCACCTTACAGGCAATACAATGGCACTAAATTCATATCTTTCAATAGTTACCCTGAATGTAAATGGGCTAAATGCCCCAATCAAAAGACACAGGCTATCAGATTGGATTAAAAAACAAGACCCATCGATATGCTGTCTGCAAGAGACTCATTTTAGACCCAAAGACACCCCCAGATTGAAAGTGAAGGGGTGGAAAAACAGTTACCATGCTAATGGACACGAAAAGAAAGCTGGGGTGGCAATCCTTATATCAGACAAATTAGATTTTAAAACAAAGACTGTAATAAGAGATGAGGAAGGACACTATATCCTACTTAAAGGGTCTATCCAACAAGAAGATCTAACAATTGTAAATATCTATGCCCCTAACATGGGAGCAGCCAATTATATAAGGCAATTAATAACAAAAGCAAAGAAACACATTGACAACAATACAATAATAGTGGGGGACTTTAACACCCCCTTCACTGAAATGGACAGATCATCTAAGCAAAAGATCAACAAGGAAATAAAGACTTTAAATGACACACTGGACCAAATGGACTTTACAGACATATTCAGAACATTCCATCCCAAAGCAACGGAATACACATTCTTCTCTAGTGCCCATGGAACATTCTCCAGAACAGATCACATCCTAGGTCACAAATCAGGTCTCAACCAGTACCAAAATATTGGGATCATTCCCTTCCTATATTCAGACCACAATGCTTTGAAACTAGAACTCAATCACAAGAGGAAAGTTGGAAAGAACTTAAATACACAGAGGCTAAAGAGCATCCTACTAAAGAATGAATGGGTCATCCAGGAAATTAAAGAATTTAAAAAATTCATGGAAACCAACAAAAATGAAAACACAACTGTTCAAAATCTTTGGGATGCAGCAAAGGCAGCCCTAAGAGGAAAGTATATAGCAATACAAGCTTTTCTCAAGAAACAGGAAAGGTCTCAAGTATACAACCTAACCCTATACCTAAAGGAGCTGGAGAAAGAACAGCAAATAAAGCTTAAACCCAGCAGGAGAAGAGAAATAATAAAGATCAGAGCAGAAATCAATGAAATAGAAACCAAAAGAACAGTAGAACAGATCAACGAAACTAGGAGCTGGTTCTTTGAAAGAATTAGCAAGATTGATAAACCCCTGGCCAGACTTATGAAAAAGAGAAATGACCAAAATCAACAAAATCATGAACGAAAGAGGAGAGATCACAACCAACACCAAAGAAATACAAACAATTATAAGAACATATTATGAGCAGCTATATGCCAGCAAATTAGATAACCTGGAAGAAATGGATGCATTCCTAGAGATGTATCAACTACCAAAACTGAACCAGGAAGAAATAGAAAACCTGAACACACCTATAACCATTAAGGAAATTGAAACAGTCATCAAAAATCTCCCAACAAACAAAAGCCCAGGGCCAGATGGCTTCCCAGGGGAATTCTACCAAACATTTCAAGAAGAACTAATACCTATTCTTCTGAAACTGTTCCAAAAAATAGAAATGGAAGGAAAACTTCCAAACTCGTTTTATGAGGCCAGCATTACCTTGATCCCAAAACCAGACAAAGACCCCATCAAAAAGGAGAATTACAGACCAATATCCCTGATGAACATGGATGCAAAAATTCTCACCAAAATACTAGACAATGGGATCCAACAGTACATTAAAAGGATTATTCACCACGACCAAGTGGGATTTATCCCTGGGCTGCAAGGTTGGTTCAACACCCGCAAATCAATCAATGTGATACAATACATTAAGAAAAGAAAGGACAAGAACCATATGATCCTCTCAATAGATGCAGGAAAAGCATTTGACAAAGTGCAGCATCTTTTCTTGATCAAAACTCTTCAGAGTATAGGGATCGAGGGTACATACCTCAATATCATAAAAGCCATCTATGAAAAACCTACAGCGAATATCATTCTCAGTGGGGAAAAACTGAGAGCTTTCCCCCTAAGGTCAGGAATGCGACAGGGATGTCCACTATCACCACTGCTATTCAACATAGTATTAGAAGTCCTAGCCACGGCAATCAGACAACAAAAAGAAATAAAAGGCATCCAAATCGGCAAAGAAGAAGTCAAACTCTCACTGTTTGCAGATGATATGATACTTTGTGTGGAAAACCCAAAAGACTCCACCCCAAAACTGCTAGAACTCATACAGGAATTCAGTAAAGTGGCAGGATATAAAATCAATGCACAGAAATCAGTGGCATTCCTATACACCAACAAGGCAGAAGAAAGAGAAATTAAGGAGTCGATCCCATTTACAATTGCACCCAAACCACAAGATACCTAGGAATAAATCTAACCAAAGAGGCAAAGGATCTGTACTCAGAAAACTATAAAATACTCATGAAAGAAATTGAGGAAGACACAAAGAAATGGAAAAACGTTCCATGCTCATGGATTGGAAGAACAAATATTGTGAAGATGTCAATCCTACCTAGAGCAATTTACACATTCAATGCAATCCCCATCAAAATACCATCCACTTTTTTCAAAGAAATGGAACAAATAATCCTAAAATTTTTATGGAACCAGAAAAGACCCCGAATAGCCAGAGGAATGTTGAAAAAGAAAAGCAAAGCTGGCGGCATCACAATTCCGGACTTCCAGCTCTATTACAAAGCTGTCATCATCAAGACAGTATGTACTGGCACAAAAACAGACACATAGATCAATGGAACAGAATAGAGAGCCCAGAAATGGGCCCTCAACTCTATGGTCAACTAATCTTCGACAAAGCAGGAAAGAATGTCCAATGGAAAAAAGACAAGTCTCTTCAACAAATGGTGTTGGGAAAATTGGATAGCCACATGCAGAAGAATGAAACTGGACCATTTCCTTACACCACACATGAAAATAGACTCCAAATTGTTGAAAGACCTAAAGGTGAGACAGGAATCCATCAAAATCCTAAAGGAGAACACAGGCAGCAACCTCTTCGACCTCAGCCACAGCAACTTCTTCCTAGAAACATCGCCAAAGGCAAGGGAAGCAAGGGCAAAAATGAACTATTGGGACTTCATCAAGATAAAAAGCTTTTGCACAGCAAAAGAAACAGTCAACAAAACCAAAAGACAACTGACAGAATGGGAGAAGATATTTGCAAATGACAGGGGCTAGTATCCAAAATCTATAAAGAACTTATCAAACTCAACACCCAAAGAACAAATAATCCAATCAAGAAATGGGCAGAAGACATGAACATTTTTCCAAAGACGACATCCAAATGGCCAACAGACACATGAAAAAGTGCTCAACATCACTCGGCATCAGGGAAATCCAAATCAAAACCTCAATGAGATACCACCTCACACCAGTCAGAATGGCTAAAATTAACAAGTCAGGAAACGACGGATGCTGGTGGGGATGCAGAGAAAGGGGAACCCTCCTACACTGTTGGTGGGAATGCAAGCTGGTGCAGCCATTCTGGAAAACAGTATGGAGGTTCCTCAAAAAGTTGAAAATAGAGCTACCATATGACCCAGCAATTGTACTACTGGGTTATTTACCCCAAAGATACAAATGTAGTGATCCGAAGGGGTACGTGCTCCCCAATGTTTATAGCAGCAATGTCCACAATAGCCAAACTATGGAAAGAGCCAAGGTGTCCATCGACAGATGAATGGATAAAGAAGATGTGGTGTAGATATATACAATGGAATATTATGCAGCCATCAAAAGGAATGAGATCTTGCCATTTGCAACGACGTGGATAGAACTGGAGGGTGTTATGCTGAGTGAAATAAGTCAATCAGAGAAAGACATGTATCATATGACCTCACTGATATGAGGAATTCTTAGTCTCAGGAAACAAACTGAGGGTTGCTGGAGTGGGGAGGGGTGGGAGGGATGGGGTGGCTGGGTGATGGACATTGGGGAGGGTATGTGCTATGGTGAGTGCTGTGAATTGTGCAAGACTGTTGAATCTCAGATCTGTACCTCTGAAACAAATAATGCAAAATATGCTTTTAGCCTTATTCTTAATCATTCTTGCTGTGTCAGAGGTTTAGACGGCAGAAGACTAGCAAGCGCTTCAAAACAGACTCTCCAAAGGAGCTGGGGGAGAACTCGGATTCGTCGTGTTTACCAATTTCTGGGGTGTAAGTACTCCTACTGGGGCTGATGTCAAGCTATGCATGTGATGTCACTCAGTGGGGAAATGGGAAGAGATGCACCCTGTTGCATTTCTGGGAGCCAGCTCCAGTGCTCACTGAACGTAAAGCAATACCAGGCATTGCTGACTGAAGTCAAACAGCATAGCACCTGTCTGTAAGGCTCACTCCAAAACACACGGAAGTCTAAGAAGCCTGCACAATTTATATTAATGACTCCACTAAAGTTAGGACCAGGAGGTTCTACATTGAGTGTGTCGGTATATGATTTGGACACACAAAAAACACGGCTGACACAGCGTAGAATCCTACGGACCGGGGTCGGTTCTGGTAGCGAACACCCACCAGCGTGGATTCGTGGGAGATCCACAGCGTTTCTGATGCCAAGAAGTTGTTGGCACTTGCGATCACGGAAATGAATGAAGTGTTGACAGCCTTATAGCTGTCTACTAGAATTACAGTGACAGAGAGGCAAACGATAAGGTAATTCATGCTCAAGTAAACCCTACTAAGGTTTCACGGAGTAGATCGGGGCATTCATGAAAAACAAACAGGATTGAAACGCTTCCAGCTTTTTATGCCTTAGGGGAAAATTCTGCCTCAAGACAAGCATTTGTGTTTGTTGTGGAAAAGAAAAAAAGTCATGTTTCTATTACTTTAAACGTGTATTCAGGTGACTTAAAAAGAAAACAAAACCCTTAAGAAAGATGATAAGGAGTTAGATTATTCCTCCATTTTGTTTAGAATGTTGGTGAAAATAGTTGCTTGGGAACATTCAAACAAACACACCCACATCAGTAACAGAGACACAGCCTGGATGGCTTGAGGGAAAAGCAAGGGAAACGGTGGTTTTAAGAAGTTCTTTGGAGTTGGGGCAATGGATTCCGAGGGTTGATCGCATGGTGACTTGAGTACAGTAGCTAGACCCATGATTTGTTTTTTTTTTATCAGTAGAAATGTGTTCTTTCCTTCCCACACATGTAACATTCTTTGAATTCTATACCGAAGATCAAAACTAAACATTTTACTTTTATGTCCCTCCCAGGGAGAACTTTTAAATTACGTTGGTCTCCGGCTATTATATTTATTTTAATCCCCTGGTTTATTTTTCCCAACCGTAAAGCCTTCAGCTCACCACTGTACTTTGAGATGATGTTGAATACTCAGAAGACAGACCCATTATCTTACTCAGCAAATGGATTATCTCATACCTAAAGACAAGTGATTAGCATTGTAAGCTTTTATAACACCTTGTTAGATTTTCTTAGGAAATCACAGGGATCTTTTTTCCTGTTCGTTTTCAAAATATATAAAACAATGGGAATTAAGAATTAGAATTTTAGACCTAGGATCTTTTAAAATGAGGTTTTTAAGGCCAAGATCCAAATAGATGTCTGTCTCTCTCTCTCTGTATATATATATAAAACCAGTATCTTAGGTCAGGTTTTCTGGAAGAGCATGTGAGGATTATTCTCACGTGTGCATGTGAATTTTGGAAGACAAGCTCTCAGGAGAGGAGGATAGGGCTGGGGTGGGAGAAGCAAGGTTGATGTGATCTCAATGTACGTCTACTTCAACCTGATCCCATGGGGAGGTTTGGAGCATGACCCACACGTCACTCAGTACCACTGTGTTAGTCCGTTCATGCTGCTCTAACAGGGGACTTAGGGGGGGATAGGGAGATGTCTATAAACAGTAGACATTGATTTCTCAGCTCTGGAAGCTGGAAGTCCAGGATCCAGGTGCTGGCAGATTCCTGGTCAGTGAGACATGCTTCCTGGTTCATAGATGGCCATCTTCTTGCCGTGTCCTCACATGGAGGAAGGGGTAACAGAGGTTCTGAGATCTCTTTTATAAGGACACTAATCCTATTTGTGAGAACTAATCACCTTCCACCTCCTGGTACCATTCCACTGGGGATTAGATTCTAGCATATGGATTTTTTTTTTTTTTTGCAGGGTTGTGAAGAACCACCAATATTGAGTCTATAGCACGCACCCTGAGGCAAAAGAGACAGCCTTCTGTATCTAGGGTTCAGCATGTCATTGGATGCAGGCATAAGGCAGCAGGTGATGGTGGCATCCACACGGAGACCATATTCATGAAGGATTTTAATGGCAAAGAAAAATGATATGATGTGTGTGAAGCAAAACCAATGTATATACAGGAATCTACCAGCAGTACCACCAAGATGAGACAGAAATACACCTGTTATGAGGGATTGTCTCTGGAAGATGCATGACTGCCATTTTCTAGAGTTTTCTGTGGTTTCCAACATTTTCACCGTGGATCTTATGTAATAAATAAAAACACATACTCAGGAATGCTCAAAACCTTGCTTAGCAACCCAACTAAGGTTATGACTTATGATCGTTTAGAAAACGGGTCTGTAAACTATGAGCCATGAACTGAATCCTTCCCACTGCCTGTTGTTATAAATAAAGATTTATTGGAACACAGACACGCCCATTCATTTAGCATCTTCTATGGCTGCTGGCCCAACGAAGCAGAGTCGAGCGGTCTCAATATAGACCATGTGACCTCACCAACACCTGCTTTACAGCCCTATACCTCATCTGTAAAATGGACTCACAATTCTTACCTCATACACTTTCTGAGGGGTTAAGAGAGAAAATGTAAGTCATGAGCTAACTTGACTATTAGCTAACATTAGCTGACATTTAAATGTGAGGCCTAAAACCATAAACTCCTAGAAGAAAATATAGGCAGGAATGTCTCTGACTCTGGCCGTAGCAACATATTTCTGGATATGTCTCCAGACACAAGGGAAACAAAAGCAAAAATAAACTACTGGGACTTCATCGAAATAAAAAAGCTTTGCTCAGCGAATCAAAATGAACTGAGAAGAAATGAAAAGGCAACCTATGGAATGGGAGAAGATATTTGCAAATGTTGTATTCAATAAGGGGTTAATATCCCAAATATATGAAGAACTTATACAACTCAACACCAAAACCACAAATCAAATAATCTGATTTTAAAAATGGCCACAGGACCTGAACAGACATTTTTCCAAAGAAGACATCCAGGTGGCCAACACGCTCATGAAAAGATGCCCAACATCACTCATCATCAGGGAAACACAAATCAAAACCACAAGGATATATCACTTCACACCTGTCAGAATGGCTAGAATCAGAAACACAAGAAACAACAGGTGTTGATGAGGGTGGGGAGAAAAAGGAACCCTTGTGCACTGTTGGTGGGAATGCAAGCTGGTGCAGCCACTGTGGAAAACAGTATGGATGTTCTTCAAAAAATTAAAAGTAGAGTTACCATGTGATCCAGTAATTCCAATACTGGGTATTTACCCAAAGGAAACAGAAACATCAATTCAAAAAGCTACATGCACCCCTATGTTTATTGCAGCAGTATTCATAAGAACCAAAATATGGAAGCAGCCCAAGTGTTTGCTGATAGATGAATGGATAAAGAAGATGGGGTCTATATATACAAAATGGAATATTACTCAGCCATAACAAAGAATGAGATCTTGCCATTTGCAACAACATGGATGGACCTAGAGGGTGTTATGCTAAGTGAAATAAGACAGAGAAAGACAAATACCATAAAAATTCACTTGCATGTGGAATCTAAAAAAACAAACAAACAAAACACACAAATGAACAAAGAGAAAAAGCAGAAATAGACCTATAAATACAGAGAACAAACTTGTGGCTGCTGAGTGGGGGGTGATATGGGCAAAAGGGGTGACGGGGATTGAGGAGTATAAATTGTAAAATTCCAATTGTAAAATAATTAAGTCTTCCCAGCATAGGGAAGAGAGTCAATGGTATTAGAATAGTGTTGCATGGTGGCAAATGGGGGACTATACTTATGATGGTGAGCACAGAGTAAGACACAGAATTGTCAAATCTCTATGTGTTACACCTGAAACTAATATAACATTGTGTGTCAACTACAAAAAAGCAGAACTTAAAAACAAAGAGCTAATTCAACTTTCACTAGGTGGTGGTGATAGAAATCTGCCTTTATTTACTATCAGAAGCGCGGACTAATCCTAGCAGCCTCTTAGGACAAACCAGAAAAGAAGACAGAACTGAAGGGAATGGCTGAAGTCCCCGCAATGATCTTGAAGCTTATGGAACCAGGAACCCATCGGATTCTTGGTACGGCGCCTTTTCAGTTGATTCATGGCTCCCGTGCACGAAAAGGATTACGTATTAGCAGGCATCTCCCAGGTTTTCAGAGTGAAAGCACAAAGCAAGAAAAATTGCATATATAAGTTCATTAAATTTTAGTATCAAAATATGTTTCATGTAGGACTGATTCGTTGAAGCCGTTTTTATCCTTCGTGGACGATGTGGTTTTTAAGATAAATCCCACCAAGTGATTATGCTAACTTAACTGTTGGCATGTATTTCTTCTGTTTTTTTTTTTTTTTTTTTTTTTTTTTGTGGTTAGAATATAAAGCACATCAGCCTACACTGCTTGCATTGTTCAAGATGAAGAGCATCATGCTTCCGGATTCTATTCCACAATTCTGTACCGGGGAGCAAAGCCAATCTGTAACAGACATTTTATTTCAGCTGTTCTTACTATAATCACTGTGGTCCTGCAGACGCAGGCTAGGAAAAAAAAAACCAATGTAGCTGAATGAAGCGTATTTTCTACGTCTTTATTTCTCACGTAAAAATTGCATCTGGGGAATCCTTATGATTGAAATGCAGGTAGTTCTAAAACTATATGAAAACTGCCTTTCGGTGCTGCCTGCATCTCTGTTCCTCCAAACACCTGTTATTTCCTCAAATAAGTGAGCACCTCAGGAATGGCAAATTAATGGCTCAGGCTGTTCCACAAGGAGGACAGCCCGGAATTATGATTCATTCTGACATGGATGGCATGTGATATTTAGAAACAGGCTGCCCCTTTATAAACAGTTGAGGAGTGCCCCCCTATACAAAAGGCATCTTCTGAGAAATGTATAAAATAAGACAGTCCCAGTATGAAATGAGCTTCACATTTTCATAGAAGAAATCAATGTTTTAGGCAAATACCTATAATACACAGGGCAGGCAATACCTTCAGTGTGTTCAGTGAACATAAATGGGCATTTCCCATTTCTCAGGTCCTTCAGGAAGAACAGCAGAGAACCCCTTCACCGTCCTCTGCTTGGCATTATATAAGAATTGTCTGCCTTGAAACAGTTCATGAAGTACAAAATTAACGTACCAAAAGTGGAAGAATTTCTCTCTGTGGTGGTGTAGGGGAGAAGCTCTGGGCTTTGGATCCATCAAGCAGATGTTAGTATCATATTGTTGCTTTATCCTTTGGCGTCTGAAGGTGGAGGAGGGCACCAGTGAGCTGGGCAAATGCTGTACTATTGTGCACACATTTCAAACATCTTGGAAGATTCTACTGCACATCTCAGCCTTCTCCTGGGTGAGTCATGGGTGCAGAAAACCAGGTTAATGGTGAAAAGGGGATGCACCCGGAATAGCAATAGGCAGGAGACTTGGCCACCCTTGTGATGATGAATGCGAGTGATGCCCGTGGATCTGCTAGGACAGTGGACAGTCCCTCCTTTACATTTTCCAGTGTGCTCCTATAAATAGTTCAGCTTCTGGCCCTGAATGTAACTGTGTCAATGTCATTCAGAGAGAATGCTGTGTGAGGGAGACATACTACTTGGACAAAGTCTTCCACTAGGTTCTGCAACAGGGCTCAGAGTTAAAATAGATAAAGGTGGTCAAGGTGACCAAAAGGGTATATAACCTAGGCTGAATTAAATCATGCTGGACTAGTAGACCCTAAGCCGCCAGGCTCCAGCCATAGTTCCTAAGGCTCTGAATCTGGTTTGGAAGAAAGATCATCGCCACACATCAGGTCATCTTCCCAAAAAGAAACCCTAAGGTGTCGTGATTGACCAACCTGAGGCTCTAAGAATTAGGGAGTACTGTTGTGTTCATTCTTGCAGTCCAGTTACCCCAACTTGGAACAAAAATATCTCAACAATACAAAGAAAAGGACCCTAGCGGTTTAAAAGGGGAAGGCATATAAATTGACAAGTGCTTTTAGAAGCCTAGTGTATTCTCACTGTAGGGAGTGGGAAAGTCTGTTGGGATAAGGCATTTGATCGGGTCTCCAAAAAGAGGGGTGAATGCACCACGTGCTTTGGGGGAAGACAATTCCTTGATTTGTAATGTCACAGAGAAGGTCATGTTCAAGGTCAAAAATATTGGACATATTGCAGCTTATTCTCCAAATCCTAAGTATCCTTTGTCTAAAGCATAGATTTTGTGAGAAAAAGTAAAGGAATCTAAGGCTGATGGGGTAACCAGATGGCGGAGGACCACGATGGCTCCACCAGGGAGTGCAGCAGAAAACCTTCACGATTAAAACTCTTAATGTGGCTGTCTTTGATTTTGTTGTGTAACAGTGTCTATTCTTTATTTTTAAAAAGATTTATTGACAATGACATAGTCAGTAATAATAACAGGTATTCTCTGCTCCTCTGACATCTTGGGAACAAAGGCTCAAGGAGAAGTGACGAATTTAAAAAGCTTACCAAGGGGATATTGGAATTTGGACTCCGACCCATCGACCAAAAGTATCTGTGCCCACCATAAACATACAAATAAGGCTACATTTGCTTGGAAAGCACATTAAGCATGTTGTAAGAGAAACAATTTACTACGCCCTCACTTAATTCATAACAGTAACAAAACAACAGATGGAAACAAATGTAATTCTGTTTACAAGTGTGATGTTTACAAGTGTCCTTAAAATGGACAGCAGGGCACGAAATGCCAGGACGGATCCGTGGGAAATTCATCACTCATTTGGTTCCCACTTTGGGGAAAATTAGGTAGATACGTAAACTCTGGCCACACTGATTTGATTCCCCATCGACGCCCACTGAATTACCTGCTGTGTCTGTTCAAGAATTGTGTGTTGGGAAAGGGTGGCAGGTCGAGCTGTGTTTCACTACTTAGCAAGATCCAATACTCAGTTCAGTGAGCTGAAATTAACGGCCGCTCCCCAGCTGGCAAAAAGAACAAGCTTCCCAGACCATTTTCACAATGGTAAAGTGAATTAATTTATTTGCATACACTCTGGAGAAGCTGCCACTCTCCCAACCAGCGCCTGGCTTCCTTGGCACAGGGACCTCATTCTCTCTCTTCACTTGACTGGTTTTTACTTAAAGAGACAATGTAGCTTGAGGGCAAACGGGGGACGGTGCATCTAAGAGAAGAGAATAAAACCAGCATTGTCTCAAACATGGTCAGAAGCAGGGAGTCATCTGGGGTCCGGATATGGAAGAGGATACACTTATCGGCTGTCGATGATTTAAGGACTTTTTAAGGGAAATCATCAAAAGACAGGGTTGTAAACGCTGTCTTGTGTTCTGCCCCAGGAACCTGGGTCTTAAAATTGGTAAAGGAGATGACAGGTTGACATGCCATTTTAAGCAGTTTGAAAATTGAGGAGGCATAATTAACTGGGTTGATGTTTAATCAATTTTAAAAATCAATTAATGCACCAACATATAATTATCAAGCTTCTATTGTTATAGTATTGAACTTAATACAAAGTGAGTGGCATTTAATCCTGCAAGGAGGTGGAACAGAAACCATGTTTTGTACGTAGGAGGTTCTTTCCCTACATATATATCATTTGATTTCCAGCCGTAACAGTCTCATAAACGTTGGTGCACTGGTCTACTTTTTAGAGTTGAGAAAACAGACAGAAGGGGCCACATCAGCTCATGGCTGAGTTGTGATGTCAAATCTAGCTTGCTTGACCCCACAACGTGTATGCCTAGCATGATGTGGCTTCAAGGTGGAGAGGAAAATGCACACGTGTGTGTGTGCATACAAATGCAGAGCACATACACACTGCATGTACACACACATGCATGAATACAGAGCATAGAAGACTCAGCTGGGTGGGCTCTGTTGATATTTTGCCTTAGCTGGCTCTCCATGAATGCATGGGGATGGATCAGCAGAACAACCAGTCTACCTTCATTAGGATAAGTGGAACATTAGGATTTGGTGGCTTCAATGCATGGGGTGAAGGAAACTCAACCCACACTGAAGCTTTCGAAAACTGACCAGTTTGACCAGAGCCAAGATCTGTCTTGAGACAGAACCCGAAGTCAGTGTGGAAAAGGAGAGTCACTCGAATCTTTTTTTTTCTTCTCCAAGTTTTTACTTAAATTCCAGTTAGTTAACATACAGTGTAATATTAGTTTCAGGTGTAGCATTTAGTGATTCAACACTTCCATACAACACCCGGTGCTCATCACAAGAAGAGAGTCACTTGAATCTTAAGTGTAAAGGAGATTGGGGTTTAGATAAAGATAGTACTGGAAGGGATGATCAAAATCACACCGTGTAAGGTTCTCCTTGAGATCTTTAAAGGTGTGTATTTCAGTTCACCAAAAATTCTACCTTTCTGCAAATCTATTCCTGAATGATGGCATGGGGATAGAAAGATCCACTCCATAAAGTCTAACTCATATAATCTATGAATGAAAAAGTCTTATTTCAGAGAGCAGAGGGGGCTTTGTATTATTGGGTGAAAAAGTCTCAGGAAGACCGATATGGAGCTTAAAATGAAGAAAATTTCTGGTCTAAGTATATTAAAACATTTCCCATGTGGAAACTCATTGTGGGAATCAAAAGACTTATAGAAAGTAAGAGAATGTATTTCCCAAAGAGGGGGGGAAAAAAAAAAAGGAGGTGGGGAGGGCTTTTGCCTTAGGAAGAGAATTCATCCTGGGAAGGTAACTCCATCGTTTGCCATCAACCTGCTATAGTTGATACAGATTGAAGACCCATGGCTTCGAGATCAAAAGCTTATTCCAACCTAGTGACTTAAAAAATAGTGTTTTTCAATGACTAAAATAAAAACACAAGAAACAGCAAGTGTTGTCAAGGATGTGGAGAAAGGGGAAGCCTCGTGCACTGTTGGTGGGAATGCAAGCTGGTACAGCCACTCTGGAAAACAGTGTGGAGGCTCCTCAGAAAGTTAAAAATAGAACTACCCTATCATCCCGCAATTGCACCACTGGGTATTTACCCAAAGAATACAAAAACACCAAACTGAAAAGTGATATGCACGCTTGTGTTTATAGCAGCATTATTTACAATAACTTTATGGAAGTTAATAACTTTATGGAAGCATTATGGAAGCAGCCAGAGTGTGCATCTATAGATGAATGGAGAAAGATGTGGCATATATATACAAATCAATATTGTTCAGCCATCAAAGAGGATTACATCTTGCCATTTGCAGCAACGTGGATGGGTCTAGAGGATTTAATGCTAAGTGAAATGAGTCAGTCCGAGAAACACAAATGCCATATGATTTCATTCATATGTGAGATTTAAGGAACAAGAAAAAAAGAATCAAATCAAGAAACAGCCTCTTGACTCTAGAGAACACACTGGTGGTCACCAGAGGGGAGGTGGGCGGGGAGATGGGAGAAACAAGTGAAGGGGTTGAAGAGCACATTTAATCATGATGAGCACTGTACAGTACATTTAACAATGTACAGAATTGTTAAATCACTATATTATACACCTGAAACTAACATTAACTTTTATGTTAATTATACTTGGAATTAGAAATTTTTTAAAGACAAAAAATAATGTTTTTTCATGAAAATATGAAGATACCGAAACCTGCTTTGGCTATTTAATTCTGGAAAGAAGGTAACCTCCAATGAGGAATCCAAGAACCCCGCTACCCTAGTGACACTGGAAAACCCAAAACTACAGGAATATGAATCACACATCTGTGGCCTGAAGAAGAGAGATGATTTAACAAGGATTGTTGAGCCCCCTGTGGCCGGCATTCTACATTTTCACCAGGAGGAAATCGTAAAAGAAGAGACTTAAAATTATGACATGCTGAAGGCAGTGATGCTAGAAATGAGCTTCAGAAAGGATGCATTTTCTCTTTACCACGATCTCTCATAATTCAACCAATGCTATCTTCAGTCCAGAGGATATTTTAATGTGTCACTTAAATGAATGCCCACTGATCTCTGAGTCAAAATTGGTTGCGAAAATAAATGCATGATGATCGGTATTTAGGAGGAATATATCCTATCACACAAATTTTTGTAAGTTTCAACTTGCAGGAATCTCTGCATTTTTAGTGTGTATTTATGGGCAAGTCTAGACACAATGCAATTATGCGCAAGTCTAGACACTTTTGTTTTTTTCCAAAAATGGAAACAGAGGGTTACACAAGGTATCCTGGCAATTATTTATATTTTATATATATGCTTTAGTAATAAAGCTACAATATAGATGTTTGGTGTGTGCACGCACACACACACACACATACACACACAGAGACTGTATTTACCTGCTTAATAGTTAAGTTTTCTGATGTCTTTCTTTGTGATGTGAATACTGTGAATGAATCCCCAGATTTTGCTTGTCCAACATTCAAGGTTTTGGCAGACATATGGGCACACTGCTAAATGTATTAATACATCATTGTTCACATGAGAATGATAGGCTCTCAACTTTACTCCTTGATTATGAAAACCAACAATGGTCCCTTTCTCTTTCTCACCTTGATGCTTTTTATCATAACATGCACACTCTCTGTGATTGCTACAGATTTTTAAATGTCCCTGAATAAATGCTCAAGGATGTTTGAAAGGATGAGTATGCACTGAATGCAATTTTCAGGGATGGACTAGGCCAGGCACTTGATGCTCATTTATTTATGATTAACTCCTTCTGACTACCCCAGAAGGTAAAGTGAAGTCAGCAACCTTCACAGAAACCTGCCTAATTTCCAGTTGGGCCATAAGAAAATTCCCATTTTGCCTTGTATGAGGATTAGAGGTGAGATTAAGTGCCATGGAGGTATTACAGAAAATTGCAGCAATTTGGGGCAATTAGAGTCACACAGAGAACTTGGGATTTCTAATACTGAGTGCACACACATTGGGTGGATCTTCATGTCACAGCTAAGCTAATGCTCTAGTATTTTGTAGATCTCGATTAGAAAATGTCAGAACTTGTTCCAGAGTCAGTGAGCTATTAACCTAAACCACGTCAATGTGTTTCTTAATTAAAATATTCCATTATGTCTCTTTTCTTTTCTTTGAAAGACGGAATGGTAAGACAAGCAATTGTGATGAGACTAATGTTTCCTCAGCCCCTCTTACCCTGTTTGAGTCGATACATATCTTAGATCAAAGGTACGATCTTGGAACAAACGCAGGAAATGACATTATCAGGCTCCTGATAGGATTTGCTCAAAATTACATAAGCAATATTCTTGCCAAAAAGCTTAACCTGAATCTAATCATGAGAAGGAAGCAATTAGACAAATCCAAATTGAAGAGTAGTCTATGAAACAAGCAGGATGGACTCTTCAAAAATGTCAATTTTTTGGAAATGAACCAAAACGGCAGAGGGGCAATTTTAGATTTATAGAGGGCAAAAAGGCATTACAAGCAAATGCCAAGCATGATTATTAACTAGAGTCCGATTAGATAGATGTACAGTCTTTATGTACGTAATTGCAGTATAGATGTAATCTCATTATATATAATACAAATATGAAATCTTGTGACAATTGGACAATTTTAATATGGGATGGAACACTGGATGTTATTTTATCGATCTTAAATACCTGAGATGTATTATGGATATGTGGGAGGATGTCTTTGTTCTTAGGAGATGCACACTAAAGTATTTATCAGTAAAATGTAGTTACTTCCAATGGATTCAGAAGGATGTGTGTATATGTATATATACACAATGTTTATGTATTTCATATGTATTCATATATGTGCATTATATACTTGCCTATGTATTTACGTATTTGTATATATATGTTTGAGAGCATGCATAATCCAAAAGAGTAGAGAGAGAACAAATGTGGGAAAAAAGGGTAAATATTAATAGCGACTCTCAATGAAGGGTATATAAGTGTTCATTGTATTACCATTACAACGTTGCTGTAGTTTTGACATTTTCAAAATAAAAGCACGAGGGGGAGTGAAATGCAGTTCTGATGCCCATGGAGAGCATAAATAGAAGTTAGTTAGCACTTCCTGTGGGCACCCTCCTGTGGGCGCCCTTCTCTGTCCAGCTAATTGTAGTTCCCTTACACCATGTGGCCTATATATTTTTATATAAGTGCTATTGTTTTCAGAGGTAGAAACTCATTATTTTTCTGTCTTCATTGATGATTACTTTTTTTTTAAGTCTCTGGGAAATAGCCAAATTCATTCAGAGCTGACTATGGTGAATATGGTGGGTAACCAAAATAGCAGCATGACAGAGCAGGGAGAGAATGGAAGGTGATTTGGAAGATAAAGCCTGTGAGTTCTGGCTCAAGTTAAAGACTCATTATGTGACATTAGGCAAGTAGCTTTGTGCCTCAGTTTCCCTCTATGCCTGTTAGTGAGTCAATACAATAATGCACATAAAAGTGTGTTCAGTTGGTAAAGCTCAAGATTAATAATGGGGCTCATAAGTGTAATGCAATTGATAAGTATAACCAATTTTAGCAAACTGGAACATAGTGCCTTCATGAAAATCAAGAGATTTTTAAAGCAAAAAAAAAAAAAAACGGATTTTTTTTGGGGGGGGGTATGGGAAATGTTGTCTTTCTAAAACAATTTATACCAAAGGAATTTCAAAAATGGTAGAGAGCACCTTGACAAATAGCACTTGGATCCATAAGTTTGGTCCATTATTTTAAGAGAATTGCTTTAAGTGATCCATCATGCATCTGTGTAGAGTTCCATTTGTATGTACAAACACACTTATGTTCACAAGCGATAAAAGCTTCAAGTGATTTTCTAGAAGTTGCTAAGAAGTGGGATATTCATGAAGTGGAGTGGAGTGAAATTGCTCAAGAGCAAATACGAATTCACTATAGGTGGAATAAAAATGCAATTTTCAGTGGATGGGTTTGGGCAGAGGATGGGATTTTCAACAGAACATTCGTCCATGGCAACTATTTGGGGGAACTGGCAGGCGATACAGCTAAGGACTCTGAAGGATAGGGTGATAATACAATTTTCATATTCATTTGTGAGTGGCTTTTCTTAGGGCATTTTTTTCCCATAACCACCAAGAATACCTCTAGTCTTGAGTCATGGGAACCTTATGAATTAATTCTTATTTTCTTGATTGGAATAAATGTGAGAAGCGTAGCCACATTGTTTCCAACCTCCAGTTGATGTTGTTTTCAAAATCATTGCCTATTTTATTAGCTTTCCCCTTCTGTCCTGTTTTCCATCCCCCAGTCTCCTGCCGGCAACACTCGCCAAGTTCTGTGCTCAAGGTCTGATTCTGTTTTAAGCACCCACGTCCAGAGAACTCCCATCCTCCCATGGCTGTGCAGTTGCCTTCATTTAGTGAGAGCACGTGGACCGGGATGAAGAGCTCATAAATGGGAAGCTGACCTAGAATTCACTGTAGCTTTCACGTCATCCACCGCCAAATCCCTCTGGGTTTTTCTGAGGACTGATGGGGAACCATGCCATGACAACCAGGCACGGCTGATCTGTGTCAGCAGGGACAAATTTCTACTCAGTGCAAAACACATTGCTGAAGCTGGATGCCCATCAATGGACAAATGAGTAAATAATATGGTGTATCCATACAATGGAATGGTATCCAGCCATAAAAAGGAATGAAGGACTGATACATCCTACAACATGGGTAGACCTTGGATATATTCTTTTAATTCCAGTACAATTAACGTACAGTGTTGTATTAGTTTCAGGTATATAATACAGTGATTCAACAATTCTGTACATGACTCAGTGCTCATCATGATAAGTGTACTCTTCATTCCCTTTACCTATTTCACTCATCCCCACCCACCTCCCCTCTGGTAACCATTAACTCTCTAGGGTTAAGAGTCTGGGTTTTTTTTGTTTGTTTGTCTTTTCTTTGTTTTGTTTAACTGCACATATAAGTAAAATGATATGGTATTTATCTTTCTCTGACTGACTTATCCTACTTAGCATTGTATCCTCTAGATCCACCCATATCGTTGCAAATGGCCAGATTTCATTCTCTTTATGGTGGAGTAATATCTTCTTTATCCATTCATCTTTCGATGGACACTTAGGCTGCTTCCATGATTTGGCTATTGTAAATAATACTGCAATAAATATGGGGTGCATATATCTTTTGGGTTCATGGCTATTATATTCCTTGAGTAATACCCAGTAGTGGAATTATTGGAATATATGGTAGTTGTAGTTTTAACTTTTTGAGGAGACTCCATACTCTTTTCCAGGGTGGCTGCTCCGGTTTGCATGCCCACCAACAGTGCAAGAGGGATCCTTTCTCTCCTCATCCTCACCAACACTTGTTGAAAACATTATTCTAAGTGAAAGCAGTCAGTCACATGACAGTACTGTATGATTCCATTTATATGAAATGTACAGAACAGGCAAATCCATATAGACACAGAAAGTAGATTGATAGTTGCATAGGGTTGGGGGGTTAATGAGGGAGATTGAGGGAGGCAGAGTGTGTTTTGGGGGGTGATGAGAATGTTGTATAACTGGTTGTGATGGTGGTTACACAAGACTGCATATATTCTAGAAACCATTCAATTGTACACTTTGGATGGGTGGAATGTATGTTTTGTGAATTTTATGGCAATAAAGCTGATACCAAAACCAAAACAGTTGAAAGCAGGCTTTGAGACGGTAACAGTGGATCATGGCAAGCAGAAATTGATGATGTTCCTCAGTCCCCAATTTTTATTTATTTTTGCAGTCACTTGACTTGGTGTGCTAACACCTGCAAGACAAACACCTGCAAGGCTTATAAAAGATGTTTATGGCATGACATAATGCCCAGTGCTCTGCGGGGACTCGGGGCAATCCATGCTGTAACTACTATCCCAAGCAGAGCTGAACATTCCAGTTTATTGTCTTGAATGACTCTACACAAGAAGCGGGAGCATTACTGCCCTGGGAAAGCCGTGTACCTTGGATGGTGTGTGTCTTCCTGGATTCTTCACATGCTGCCAAATGAACCCATTTGCATGTGCTCAAAATATAAAAGAGTAAACGGGTTATTTTTGTGAATGCACTTTTTTTTTTTAGCTTAAATTTTATAATGTGGCTTCATAAGATCAGTCAATGAAAAGTGATTTTTTTTGACAAATGTGGAAATTAGAAGTTTGAATAATGGGTAACAGGTGCAATCTAATTTCAACATTCGTTTTCACAAATTTGAATCAAATGCTTTCAGGACACATGAAATACCTTAATAAGACAAGAATCCCTGGGAATGAGTTCGAAGGACAATGTTCTAATGGGCTCATTTACCATTTAAGTTTTGAGTAACTAAATTCCAGTTTCCTTGTCTTTAAAACAAGTGTCTTCTTATGGGCTGACCTGATTTTAAAAGTCCAGTTCTCTATATATCGTATGGCCAAACGGTGCATTGCTGAGAGATGAAATATATCTATGCACATGTATTATATCTAGATATTTATGTGGACATATGTGTATATATATTACACATATATGTACATATATTTAATTTCGTCTCTTACAAATGTACCCCTTGACCATGAAACATATGATAAGAGACAATCTCATAAAACACAAATTTTTGCTATCAGTAATTGTACCCTCCTTCATTTTAGCTGTAGGATTTTGCTTTAGAAAATTGGATTGAGTCACACAAAATTAAAAGGAACCAACCGGCCATGCTTAATTTGACCACCATAAATTACCCACCCCCTCAATCTCTCCGTACACCCACGACATTTATGTGTCATTTTTCTTGTTGGTCAGGGTTTTGCAGACTCTCTGAATCTTGCCTCTTCCATGCAGACACCTTGAAATAAAGCCACTACAGAGTCAAACCTGAAGGGAATGCATGACTCCTAAATTGTCTTGTGTCTTCAATTACGCCCGGTACATGCCATCTTATGTTCCACGGCCACATAAAGGAATTCTTGGGAAGTATGTATTTCATTGAATCACTTGTTCCCTGAAAGTCCTTCTTCAGTTTCTCATTCTTTAACTCCACGGACTTCCCTAGTCTTGTCCTCGTTATATTTCTAGCCCTCTGAGCCCCACTGGCCTGCTCACAATATCTTAATTTTTCTTGAACTTTCCCCCCAGTTCCATGCTATTTTTCCTGCTGGTAGTGTTGTTTCCGGTCCTGATGGGGATTTGAAACCCCACCTAAATCATCATTCCACAGTCTCCCTCGATAGACAACTCCAGCCCTGTATGGGCAGCACACCCATGAGACATGTTTGCTATATGCTGTTTTATACTTAGTTGTCTTTTGAAGTGACCTTCTGGAAAGGCAAGTTTATATCCTGTTATGTGTGCAAGATCCATACAAAGATCCAGAGATGGTTTGCTTCTACTATTTGCACCCCTTTTTAATCCCAGAGTATGCGCTCGGTCTGCCCCTGTCAACATGATGGTGGTAATCCCAGAGCTGTCCCAGAGCTGAGTAAGTGGAAATGCTCATGTCCTTTTGGTGTGGTTGCAATGGAAGGACAAGGCAAGTTTAGGCATGAGTCTGGTATCACGTTCAGGGAGCTGTAACTCCTCCGAAATTCCTCCTGTTAAAAAAGGAGGTCAAGTGTCAAAAGGCTGGATCTTCAGGGCATTTATTTCCCCAGTGCTGTGTTGAGATGTGAAACCACTTCCATTCAATGTCACCAGGGATCTCCAAGACATGGGGAATTCCTTTTCTATGACTCCATAACAAATTAATACAAAGTTAGTGTCTTAACATGACACCCATTTATTAGCTTGTGGTTTCTGTAGATGAGATTTCCTGGCACTGCGTGGCTCAGCTGGTGTTCCCCTTAGAGTCACACGAGAATAAAATAAATGTGTAGAGAGGGCTGTGTTCTCATCTGGAAGCTCATGAAAAGAATTCATTTGCAGACACATTCCTGTGGTTGGAAGAATAGGGTTATAGGGCTGAGGTCCCTGTTTCCTTGCAAGTCTGTCAGCTTCTGGAATCTGTCCCTCCTATTCCTTGGCCTTTGGGCCCCCTGATGCCACCCATGAAGGGTCAAGTCTTCCTCCTGCTTTGATGAACTTCATCCTTCCTCTGTCTCCCTCTACCACACGTCTCCCTGAGTGCTTCTTCCACTTTTAAGGGCTCATACGATTATATTGTGCTCACCTGCATAGTCCAGAACATTCTATTTTAAGGTCAGCTGATAAGACCTTAACTCCATCTGTAAGGTCCCTTTGCAGCAGAACCTAGATTCACATTTAACTGAATAAACAGGGGACAGGATCCTTGAAGAGACATTTTTGGAAAGTTGCAGAGATGGGTAACATGAAACATGTCTGGGACTCACTAAAGCCAGAATCAAAGCATCAGCGGTATGGTGCCACAAGCCAGAACCAATGAGATGAGGTAAGTCAATGACTGGAGCTAAGCTGTGTGATCTTCAGATTAGGAGGAAGAAGTGCAGATCCACAGTCCTCTCTTGTGAGCCAGATGGAAAAATACAGAAAGTGGCTACATTTCCCCACTGTCTAACTCTGCTTTAGCCATATCAAACCTCAAGCAGTGCTATAGGTTCTTGTATACCTCCCAGTATTTTCCTTTGCCCTTTTCTCCACCTCGGCTGTTCTTCCTCCTGGGATGTTCCTGGGGATCTCCAACTCACTCATGAAGACCACGTACGCATCCATTTTTTCAAAGACAGGACATCTTTGCTGGTCTTCCCTGGGCAGATTTTCCTCATCCTCTGCGACATCTCCCTATTGGGGGCTGTCCACTTGTTTTCCATGGAGCAGGCATCACCCCTTTGTGCATGCCTACATCCCCTACTACACTGGAAGTCTATTCCCATTATTTCCACACAGCCTTTTGAAAGGTTCCTGAGATGTGGTAGGCACTAAATCAATACTGGTAGAATGAAGTATTACTACAATAAATTAAGGAGCAGGTGGGTAATAAATCGTGCTGTTGAACATTGGTCATGAAGAGTTCATATAATCATTATGTTGTACCTTTAGCAGTTTCATAGTGAACCAAAAGCCTAATGCATTTCTTTAGGGAAAAATGATTTGGTTGGTAACAATAACAGAAAAAAATACAATTAAATTTAAATATTTATGGTATATTAGTGTGCTAAGCCCAAGCAAGTGGAAGAAGGATGCCCAAGAAAGCCACAAGTCGACCCCAGGGGGGGAATAAATATCAACCTTTGGTCTGCAGAGTTGCAGCTAATTTGCTATAAGTAATCCAATGACTTATACTGACAATGCTGAGAACAGGAATGTGGCCACTGGAGTCTTACACCTTGAGGGGATTTATAACACACTCCACCATGAAGGCTGTGTGGGTAAATCAGGTTTTGGAAACTCTCTCTGTAGTTACCCTAGGTGGTTTTAAGTCGAGTCCTTGACAAAAGTAGTATTTTACCCAGAAGAGGTGCTTACAGCTGCACAAAAGCATTTTAAGTACCTTTGTATCTACTCTGTATGTTGCCCTTTGGTCACCTTTCTGTTTATAGATGGGTTTCCTCCAGGAAACATGGAAACTCTCTCTGTAGTTACCCTAGGTGGTTTTAAATCGGGTCCTTGACATAAGTAGTATTTTACCCAGAAGAGGTGCTTGCAGTTGCAAAAAACCATTTTAAGTATGTTGGCCTTTGGTCACCTTTCTGTTTATGGATGGGTTTCCTGGAGGAAACATCAATGATTTCAGTAAATCCATTACTGAGTATTTACCCATCAATGATTTCAGTAAATCCATTACTGAGTATTTACCCAGAGAAGATAAAACCACTAATTCAAAAAGATATATGCACCCCTATATTTATTGCAGATTTCAATGATTTCAATGATTTCAGAAAACAACAATGATTTCTTCCCTCAAGAGTTTGCTAATTAAAGGGCTCCATAAACTGTGAATACCAGATATTATTAATATTGAATGATAATGATTGTATAGGTGTGTGTTGATTTTCTATGGATCCTGTGACAAATTACCACCACACTTAGTGGCTCAATGCAAATCTCAGTTTGCATTTCACAGATAAGGCTGAAATCAAGGTGTTAGCTCAAATGGCCTCCTATCTGGAGGTTCTGCAGGGAAATTCATTTGCAAGCTCAGCCAGGCTCTTGGCAAAATACATGTCCTTGTGTAGAACTGAGCTTCTCCTTTTCTTGCTGGCTGTTGGCTGCAAGTTGTTCTCTGACTCTGGAGATGCCCCACACTCCTTGGCTCATAACCCACTTCCTCCATCTCCAAAGCCAGTCCCAGCTGACTCAGTCCTCATGCTTTGAATCTCTCCTGCCTCTTCTTGTGCCGTGTTTCTCTGAACACAACCAGGAATGGTTCTTATTAGATTGAGCCCACTCACATCATCTGGGATAATCTCTCCATCTCAAGGTCCATAGGCTAAACTTCATCCAGAAAGACCCTTTACCAATGCATTAGAGAGAGTTACCATAAGAAAGTATGACAAACTGGGGGGCTTAAACAAGAGAAGTTTATTCACTCTCTGTTCTAGAGGCTGGAAGTCTGAGATCCAGGCATGGGCAGGGCTGGTTTCTCCTGAGGCCCCTTTCCTTGGTATGTACACTCCGTCTTCTCCCCATGTCCTCATATGGTCATCCCTCTGTGCGTGCCTATGTCCTCAACTACTCTTCTTATCATCAGTCCTATGGGATGAGTGCCCACCATAATGACCTCATTTTACCTTAATCCCCTCTTTAAAGGCCCTACCTCCAAATATAGTCATGTTCTGAGATAGTAGGAGTAAGGACTTCAACATATAAATGGAGGAAGAGCAATTTAGCTCATAAGGGTCATGTAAAATAACATATCCAAAGGTCCATAGATTAAGACATGGACATTGGCAGGGGTGGGGTGCATTATTCAGCCTACCAGAGCGGAAACCTTGAAAACCAGCAAGTGATTAGATTTATAGAAAGAGGTAAAAACCCAAGAATTCCTCCTTCACATTGTTATAAAGCAATGATAAAAGTTTTCATGGACACCCTCATGACACATGAGATAATCTTGCATCCAGAACCTCACAATGGAAGGGAGCTCCTCTATTCATGTGGGCTAACGTGCAAATTTAGCTATGGCTCAAAATGTAACCATCACTGACCTCATATATCTTGGCATACATAAAAATCACTCTGTATTTTTAGTATTATTATTAGTTTTAAATACTCTAAGTTTTACTTAATTATTCAGATTAATACCATCTGGTAAAGAGATCTGAATTTCCAGTACAGCATCACTAGCTACATGTGCCAATTTAAGTTAAAATTGGGATTGGCTACAATTATGAAACAATGATGAAAGAATACAAAGATAATATAAACAAATGGAAAAATATTCCATGCTCATGGATTAGAAGAATCAAGATCATTAAAATGTCCATACTACACAAAGCAGTTAATAGATTCAATGCAATCCCTATCAGAATATTAACAGCATTTTCCACAGAACCAGAACAAACAAATAATCCTAACATTTATAAGGATCTCAAAGGGCCCAAATAGCCAAAGCAGCTTTGAGAAAGAAGAACAAAAATGGAGGTATCACAATCCCACATTTCAAGATATACTATAAAGCTGTAGTCATCAAAACAGTATGGTACTGGCACAAAAATAGACACATAAATCAACAGAACAGAATAGAGAGCCCAGAAATAAACCCACGATTATATGGTCAATTAGTGTCTGACAAATGAGGCAAGAATACACAACAGGGGAAAGACAGTCTCTTCAGTAAATGGTGTTGGGAAAACTGGACAGCCATATGCAAAAGAATGAAACTGGACCACTTTCTTACACCATACACAAAAATAAACTCAAAATGGATTAAAAACCTAAATGTGAGACCTGAAACCATAAAAATCCTAGAAAAAATATAGGTAGCAATTGCTTTGACATTGGCCTTAACAACATTTTTGTAGATATGTCTCCTGAGGCAAGGGAAACAAAAGCAAAAATAAATTACTGGGACTTCATAAAAATAAAGAGCTTCAACAAAACTAAAAGGCAACGTACAGAATGGGAGAAGATATTTGCAAATGATATATCCCATAAGGGGTTAGTATCCAAACTATATAAAGAACTTTATACAACTCAAAACCAAAAACCCCACAAATTATCCAATTAAAAATGGGCAGAGGACCTGAACAGACATTTCTCCAAAGACATACAGATGGCCAGACACATGAAAAGAGGCTCAACATCACTTGTCATCAGGGAAATGCAAATCAAACCACAAGGAAATATATCACCTTACACCTGTCAGAATGGTGAGTATCAAAAAGATAAGAAATAACAAGTATTGGTGAAGATGTGGAGAAAAAGGAACCCTCATGCACTGTTGGTGGGAATGCAAGGTGGTGCAGCCACTGTAGAAAACAGTATGGAGGTTCCTCAAAAAATTAAAGATAGATGCACCACATGATCTAGTAAATCCATTACTGAGTATTTACCCAGAGAAGATAAAACCACTAATTCAAAAAGATATATGCACCCCTATATTTATTGCAGCATTATCTACAATAGCCAAGATACAGAGTAACCTAAACGTCCAAAGATAGATGAATGGATAAAGAGAAAGTGGTGCATGTATATATACAATAGAATATTTGTCATAGGGGAGCCTAGGTGGCTCAGTTGGTTAAGCGTCTGCCTTTGGCTCAGGTCATGGTCCCAGGGTCCTGGGATCAAGCCCCGTGTCGGGCTCCCTGCTCCGCGGGAAGCCTGCTTCTCCCTCTCCCACTCCCCCTGCTTGTGTTCCTGCTCTCGCTATCTCTCTGTCAAATAAATAAAATCTTTAAAAAAAAAGAATATTTGTCATAAAAAAGAATGAAATCTTGCCATTTATGACAACAGGAATGGATCAAGAGGGTATAATGCTAAGTGAAATAAGTCAGAGAAAGACAAATACCATATGATTTTGCTTATATGTGGAATCTAAAAAAGCAAAAGAAATGACCCCCAAAAAGCAGACACAGGCCCTTAAATATGGAGGACAAACTGATGGTTGCCAGAGGGGTGGGGGATGGGGAGAGATGGATAAAGGGGAGAAGGGGAGTGGGAGGCACAGGCTTCCAGTTATGGAGTGAGTAAGTCACAGGGATAAAAGGCACATCCTAGGGAATATGGTCTATGGTATTGTAATAGCATGTAAAGACACTACAGGTGTGGTGAGCATAGCGTAACGTATATAGACTTGTCAAATCACTATGCTGTACGCCTGAAACTCATGAAATACTGTGTTTCAACTACACTTCAATTAAAAAAACCTGTAAAATTCTGTTCTTCCAACCTACCGGCCACCTTTCAAGAGCTCCATAGACACTTATTTTTAGCGGCTTTGATACCGGGTGGCACAGATAAAGATGATTTCCATCAGCGTAGAAAGTTGTGTTGGACAGCACTAGTCTAGACAGTAATATTATGATTTTTTCATGATGTGATTCCCTCAAGACTATGTAAGCTGATTAAAGGTATTACAATCTGGATGGTGATCTCTTATTTTGGCAAAACGTATGATGATTAATTTCTATAAAGGAGTCATTATGTACTAAATACAGGACTAAAGAAATGAAGACCACCATTTATACTGAGGATGTCAACCAAAAAGGAAATGTAATTGCCAGAAGATATATCTGTCTGCCTCGTGCATGTGGTTCGATGTCCTGACAGATTTTCAGAAACGTAATGCTGGCTCTTTCATTGTTCGTGATGGATTACACCCAGTAGACTCCAAGACTCTTCGTTTCTAGTTGATTGTTTTCAGAACTGGTCTTTAAAACAAAGTTCAAGTCAGTGTTGGAAGCTGAATATTACCTGCTGATATAGACACGGTGTCTACTTTCGATAAAAACTTTCATTCAGAGTTCATTATTAGTAAGCCTTGGGCTTTTATTTATTTACCAGGTGGCAAAGAAATGCAAACTGCCATGAATGTTCTTTATTTTCATTTATTTGTGAACAACAATAAAGGCTTAAATACATTTTGTTTGAATTCACCTACCCAACAGAGGTCTTAGAACAATTTTTAAAGTTGGACAGCTCTTTGAAACAAATGACATTTTTGTGTAACTCCCAGGGATAATTTGCCGTGATAAGGATTTGCCATGAACATCCAGAAATTAGCATTCCTTGAACAGAAACAGAGGGTCAGCCCTCTGGAGGAGAGTCTGTTCCCATGAGTCTGTGTGGCGGTGGCAGTTCATGGCCCCATACATATCTATGTACCTAGATGTTTGGTTAACATGTTGTTGGTATTTATAAAGCATGGGTACTTTTCAAATGTACAGGCACATTCAGGCGAGCAGTCGATATGCGGATAGGCCTGTAACTATTTCTTGGGGAGCACTTAGGCTACGTTTACAGAACTACGTGGTGTAGAAGGATCCTCTGTTCCATTTACATGGGAAGTCCTGTTTCTTTGGTATTCTGCCATGTCTCCATTTGTTAGAGGACTATAGCACTGAAGCATCTTACCAACTTCAAGTTCTCCCAAGTTCTCCCTGAAATGAATCCAATGCTAGGGGATTCCTGATTCTACTTGCTCAAGCCCCAGGAACTTGCTCCCCTGTTTTCAGGGGTGTGGAATAGAGCTTCAAAATTAGAATTCCAGAACCTCCAATCCTAACACACCACTTGGCTGTTATCTGGTGTTCAGCAAACACTGAACTATTCTGAGCACCCAGCAACAATGACAAACACAGACCCTGTCAAGCAGGTAGTTGGGCATCTAAAGACAATGTATATAAAGCACCAAGGTTGTGTGCTCAGAACATATGGTAATCTGCAGTAGGGGTCGGCAGACATCATGCTCAGTACCTCTGATAATCTGTAGGAGGGGCTGACAGACATTCCCTGTAAAGCATCAGACTATAAATATTTTAGGCTTAATGGGCCATCCGATTCTGTTGTGACTATTCCAGTCTGCTGCTGCCCTGTGGAAACAGCCATAGACAATAAGTAAACAAACAGGCACGGCTGTGTTTACCTTCCTTGTAGTCTAAATCCAAGCTCTGTGATTATCATTCTGGATCAAGACTAAATCCTGGAGTGTTTTTGTCTCCCACAGATGACGCACGCTCATTGTACGCACCGCACTAAAAAAGCCACTCCATGGTAAGTGTAATTATGATTTGTATTACTATCCTCCCAATGATGATAGTGATATTAACAACCGTGATAACACTCATTATGCTTTTGATACTTGCCAGATGGTTCATCTTCCCTACAACATTATGGGGTAGATAAGGTACTTCCTTTTTACAAGTGCAAAAATTCAGAGAGAGGTGGCCTGTGGTCATGGTGGGTGGCTGAGTCACACGCCCAAATGCTGAAGACATGACATGACCCTGCTGGTTACCACTGGCTAATACCGCACTGCATGTTTATGGTGCAGGTCTACGGACCACGTGTGTTGTCCCCTTCTCATCAAATGTATTTCTTGAAGCTTCTCTCACTGCTGTAGGAGCTTGGGCAAGAACCTAACTATTCTATGCCCTTAGTTCTTTACCTGGAAAGTGGACGTGAAAGACGATATTCCTCCCCAGGTGGAGGTGAACCACTTAAATCATAAAAATCATTGCACGTGGTCAGGGCTTATAAATTCGGCTCCTAGAAGGCAGGTGGGTACGTGTGTCTGCAGCTTGGTGAGAGGCATGTACTAGAGCCAAAGATTTAGATGTCAGCATAGAGAGATACTATTGAAAGCCATTAGTCTGGGTGATAATTCCTTAGGCAAAGATGCAAGTCGTTTCTCCATTCGTTAAAAAAAAAAAAAATCATAGGTTGGGTGAAAAGGAGAAACCCGAGGCTTCAACCATATTGCTTGGCATCACAGAAGTGAGCTTTTTCCAACTGAACGGACTGCGAGGGAATGACAGGACTCTTCTGTCTCCAGAGTTACCTCATGTCATGTCTGTGAACCACGGTCCTTTGCACAAGTGTATTCATTTCTGGAAGCTGTCATAAATGACCACAAAATCAAGGTGTGGGCAGGGTTGGTTCCTTCTGAGCTCTGTGAGGGAGAATCTGTTCCAGGCCTCCAGCCCAGCTCCTGGTGGTTGCTGCCGATCTTTGAAGCTCTTTATCAACAGATGCATCATTCCAGCCTCTGTTTCGGTCTTCACATGATGTTTTCTGTATCCAAATCTCCTTCTAATTTGTCCCGTGAAGCCACCAGTCATTAGACTAAGGACCCACCCTGACCCAGTATGATTTCATCTTAATTATATCTGCAAAGACCCTACTTCCAAAAAAGGACATATTCACAGGTGCCGGAGGTTAAGACCTGAGTATCTGAAGGACGCGATCAACACACTATACCTAGTCATCACCAACTGAGATAATGTTTTCATGAAACATGGATGGTTTAAACATGTACCCTAAATCCAAAAACCCAGGCCCCACTTTATCACAGGTAAATATCCTCAAACCTTGGGACTGAAAGGTCAAGGTCTAGGCTGTTGACCAAGGAATGTAGTGAGAGTTATGACATGGAGTTAGACCCTCCCTACAATGGAGGGCCAGGCAAGTGCAGAGCCAGTTGGCTGGCAGAAAGGAAATAACAGGCCTGGAGCAGAGAAGGGTTCATCAGTATCCACAGGCTGCAAAGATCCCAGCTGCTGGAAGACGGGAGGAGTGTGGGCTTGAGGACCCTGCAGTGGCTCCCCTTCACAAACTCAAGAAGATAGCCAATGTATGCAAAGTATGCTGGGAATCAGCAGTGCCATATGCAATGGGCCATGTCCAAGAAACAAACTCAGTTGTCATGAAACGGGAAGATCAAGGCAAGACCCCTGTCTTTATGGGGCTGGGTTATCAAAGAAGCAGACAGGGCTTGGGTAAAGATAGTGGTCTGCAGGCTTCGAGCATAGGTGGGGGTGGGGTCTTCAGCCAAAAGCCAGTTATCAGAACAGGAACAAAGATCAGAAAGGGTGACAAGACTGAGTCAGAGTGTTGATGAGTGTTTTAAGTCCTGCGTAAAGTGGAAAATGAGGAAGGAAACAATGGATGGGGAGGACAGGTAGCTCAAGTCTGAATGTGTAAAGTCAAGGGCAGCTGATGGCAAACTGGGGTGTTGGAAAGATCAGGGACACACAGGGCTCAATAAGTCTTCATTTGATCACCACACGTCCCTGGACAAAGCTTCTCGGGGGTTTTCCTGACATCTTGTGAAGGAGTCAGAAGACCATGACCCCTCACTTGGCTTAGGCCCTTAAATTCCAAGATCCTGAAGTCAAGCTGCAGATCAGCATGGAGGATAAGGGCATTGAATACATTCTTGAAAGCGATGCTCTAAAAATAAAATGAAATGGAAACTCATGTTTTAAACATCGATGGCACTGGCACTACTGCAGTCCTTTGATATAGATGTTTTGCTGTAGGCTGAATTAATTAATTAATTTGCATCAGGCCTCTGAACCTAAAGTGCTTCTTTCTAAACTAATATGCATTTCCACAAACAAGTCTGTGACACAGAAGGCAAAGTAGGACAGGAAGCCCCACCTCGCTTTGAATTGGCTAGACGGCATCAGCTTGGCAATCGTTGCCGAATCTTTTGATGTGCCGCTATTTTTAATGCATCATTGAGACACGTTTCAGGAAATTTACTTATCACTATAAGGGTCTAAAATTCAATATTTAATATCCCTTTGAACTATTTACATTGCATTGTCAATGCATTTGGTTTATGGTTGCAGAAATCTCTTCTCAACTTTGCTGTGGGAGAAATACGTGGATATTCAAGGTCATTTTGGGGGGTAGTTATCACTGATGGGAATGCAGATTTTTATTCCAAATTTTATTCTTTCTACTAATAATTATGCATGGCACTATAATAAGTGCTCAGGATCTGAACATGAATGTGAGTTAACCCTTCCTACCCCAAAGAGGCTTAAAGACTTTGAGGAAAAAAAAAAAACACACTTAGGTATTGACCCAATAGCATGGTCCAGACCAAGGATCTACAAACTATAGCCCACAGGCTATATTCAGCCAGCTACCTAGTTTGTGCATGGCCTGTGAATAATTTTAAAAATATTTTTAATAGTTGGAAAAATAAAAAGAAGAACAGCATTTTGTGACATGTGAAAATTATATGAAACTCTACTGTTATTATATAGTCCCAGCAGTATCATCATTGGTATTCACCCATATCAGTCAATAACTTATGTCCACAGAAAAACCTGCACATGAATGGGTACAGCAGCCTCATTCATAACTGACAAAACTTGGAGGCAACCAAGATGCCCTTCAGCAGGTGAATGGATAAACTAGTCCATCCAGACAATGAAATATCGTGCAGCACTAAAAAAAAAAAAAAAAGAAATTAGATTTCAAGCCATAGAAAGATACGGGGTATCCTTAAATGCCTATTATTAAGTGAAAGAAGCCAATGTGAGAGAAAGGCACATCTTGTATGATTCCAACTCTGTGTCATTCTGGAAGAGGCAAAACTGTGGAGACAGTAAAAAGATCCGTGGTTGCCAGGGGTTGAAGGGGAGAGAGATGACTCAGCAGAACACAGAGGATTTTTAAGGCACTGAAAATCCTCTGTATCATACTATAATAGATTCTTGTCATTATACATTTGTACAAACCACAAAGCAACACCAACAGTGAATTCTTTTGTGACCTATGGACGGTGGGCGATCTGATATGTCAATATAACTTCATTGCTTTCAACAAATGTACCCTTTGGCAGGGGATTTTTTTGAGGGGAAAGTATTGATAATAAGGGAGGCTGTGCATGTGTGGGGGCAGGGGGCATAGGGACATTTCTATACCTTTTGTGCATCTTCAAGATGTAGTCTATTAAAAACTATAGGGAACACAAATGTCTGTGAATCAAGTTTAATTGGAATACAATAATAGTGATTCAACCATATATCGTCTGTGGCTGCTTTTTCTGCTAGAGTACCAGAGTCAAATGTTTGAGACAGAGGCACCAAGGCTTGCAAAGTTGAAAATCTATACCAAGTGGGCCTTTCTGGAAAAAGTGTGGTGATCCCTACCCTAGACTAATCTATATATTTTTTAAAGATTTTATTTATTTATTTGACAGAGAGAGACACAGCGAGAGAGGGAACACAAGCAGGGGGAGTGGGAGAGGGAGAAGCAGGCTTCTGGCTGAGCAGGGAGCCCGACATGGGGCTCGATCCCAGGACCCTGGGATCATGACCTGAGCCGAAGGCAGATACTTAATGACTGAGCCACCCAGGCGCCCCGACTAATCTATAATTATGAATTAAGTGCCGTCATGGTGAAAGGCAGAAGTAATCAGCTCTGCTTCCCTGAGATACTGAGGGAGATGTTTGGGTCGGATCTTGAAGAATAGGGTGGGATTAAGGCTTTGAGGACCTTTCTCTTGTCTTCCCAAATTTGCCTTGCATTCTGTGGCATTTACTGACACTGGCAAGGCATCATCCCTGGGGGTGTCGGAAGCAGCAATGACAAAAAACTGATGTAAGACGATCATTTCTCACATTGATATTGAAAAGAGAACCTCACCCTCATGGCTAATTGTTGACATTCATAATTGTAATTGCTTTAATTAACAAGTATAGTTTAGAATTTTCATTGTGCTACCTAGTGGCATATACAATGTGAAGTTAATTTTTCAAAGAAAGAGACATAGTTTGAAGGCTTTGTCTAATGTCAAATTACTCATAAAAGGATGTCCGCTTTTGCACTTTTATTCAACATAGTATGGGAAGTCCTGGCAAGAAAGAAAGAAAGAAAGGAAAGAAAGGAAAGAAAGGAAAGAAAGAAAGAAAGAAAGAAAGAAAGAACATCCTTTTATGAGTAATTTGACATTAGACAAAGCCTTCAAACTATGTCTCTTTCTTTGAAAAATTAACTTCACATTGTATATGCCACTAGGTAGCACAATGAAAATTCTAAACTATACTTGTTAATTAAAGCAATTACAATTAAGAAAGAAAGAAAGAAAGAAAGAAAGAAAGAAAGAAAGAAAAAGAAAGGAAGGAAGAAAGCAAGGAAGGAAGGAAGGAAGGAAGGAAGGAAGGAAGGAAGAAAGAAAGAAAGAAAGAAAGAAAGAAAGAAAGAAAGAAAGAAAGAAAGAAAAGAAAGAAAGAAAAAAGAGCATTCAATTTGGTAAGGAAGAAATTAATCTGTCACTATTTGCAGATGAGAAGATACATACATAGGTAACCCTAATGACTCCAACAAAAAACTATTAGAAATAATAAATGAATTCAGTAAAGTTGCAAGATAAAAATTAATACGCAGAAATAGGTTGTGTTTCTATACTAATAATGAAGTACCAGAAAGAGAAATTAAGAAACAAATCCAAGGGGCACCTGGGTAACACAGTCTGTTAAGCAAACAACTCTTGGTTTTGGCTCAGGTTGTGATCTGAGGGTCATGAGATGGAGCCTTGTGGTGGGCTCTGCACTTAGCATAGCGTCTGCTTGGGATTCTCTCTCCTTCTGCTCACCCCCACACACAATTGCTTGTGTGCTGTCTCTCTCTCAGATAAGTAAATAAATAAATCGTAAAAAAAAAAGAAACAAATCTATTTACAATTGCACCAAAAAGACTAAAATACCTAGGAATAAACTTAGCCAAAGAGAGAAAGACCTGTACTCTGAAAACTATAAAACGTTGATGAGACAAATTAGAGATGAAACAAACAAATGGAAAAATATTCCATGTTCATGGATCAGAAGAATTAATACTGCTAGAATGTCCATATTATCCAAAGCAATCTACAGATTCAATGCAACCCCTATCAAAATACCAACAGTATTTTTCACAGAACTAGAGCAAATAATGCTAAATTATGTACAGAACCACGAAAGACCTGAGATAGCGAAAGCAATCTCAAGAAAGAAGAACAGAGCTTGAAATCCCAAATTTCAAGATGTATTACAAACCTGCAGTGATCAAAACAGTATGGTACTGGCACAAAAATAGGCAATAGATCAATGGAACAGAACAGAGAGCCCAGAAATAAACCCATGTTTATATGGTCAATGAATGTACGGCAAAGGAGGCAAGCATATACAATGGGAAAAAGTCCATCTCTTCAACAAGTGGTTTTGGGATAACTGGGACAGCCACATGCAGAATAATGAAATGGGACCACTTTCTTACACCACACATAAAAATAAACTCAAAGTGGATGAGAGACCTAAATGTGAGACCTGAAACCATAAAAATCCTAGAAGATTTTCTAGCACAGGCAGTCACCTCTTTGACATCAGCCTTTGCAATGTTTTTCTAGATATGTCTCCTGAGGCAAGGGAAATGAAAACAAAAATAAACTATCGGGACTTCATCAAGATAAAAAGCTTCTGCACAACAAAGGAAAGCATCAACAAAACAAAACAGCAACTTACTGAAGGGAAGAAGATATTTGCAAATGATATATCCCATAAGGGGTTAATATCCAAAAAATATAAAGAACTTATACAACTCAATACCAAAAACCCACAAATAATCCAATTAAAAATGGGCTGAGAACCTGAATAAACATTTTTCCAAAGAAGATGTACACATGGCCAACAGACAAATGAAAAGATGCTGCACATCACTCAGCATCAGGGAAAAGCAAATCAAAACCACAAGGAGATATATCACCTTATACCTGTCAGAATGGCTAGTTTCAAAAAGATAAGAAAGAAGTGTTGGATGTGGGAAAAAAGGAAACTCTCGTGCACTGTTGGTGGGAATGCAAACTGGTGCAGCCCCTGTGGGAAACAGTATGGAGGTTCCTCAAAAAGTGAAAAATAGAAATACTATAGGATGCAGTAATACCACTTCTAGGTATTTACCAAAAGCAACCCTCAAAACACCAACTCAAAAAGCTATATGCACCCCTATGTTTATTGCAGCATTATTTACAGTAGCCAAGATATGGAAGCAAGCCAATGTCCATCCATAGATGAATGGATAAAGAATATGTGGTGTATATGTGTGTGTGTAATTCAACCATAAAAAAGAGTGAGATCTTGCATTTTGCAACGACATGGATGGACCTAGAGGGTATAATGCTAAGTGAAATAAGTCAGCCAGAGAAAGATAAATACTGTTGATTTTGCTTATATGTGGAATTTAAAAACAAAATATATAAACACACACAATAAAAACAGAAACAGACACGTAAATACAAACAAGAAACTGGTGGTTGCCAGAGGGGAGAGAGGCTGGGAAATGGGCAAAATGGGTGAAGGGGAGTGGGAGGCTCAGGCTTCCAGTTATGGAATAAGTCACGGGATTCAAGGTCTAATACAGGGAATATAGTCCATGGTGCTGTAATAGCGTTATATGGGGACAGATGGTAGCTACCTTTGCGGTGAGCATAGCAGAACATAGAGAACTGTTGAATCATTGTGTTCTATACATAAAACTAACATTGTGTGTTAAGTGTGCTTCAATTAAAAAAGATCAGTTCTTGGTTTTTGAGATATTGTGCTTCAGTGGAGGTCTAAGCAATAAAAGGTAATGGGAAAAGGACAGAAATCTAGACAGATAAAGTGGACTTTCCTTCCTATAACCCTGACAAATACATACAACTTACTGCCATGCTTTACTACCCAAGTTAGAGCTTCAGTTTCTGGGGCTGGAGTAAGACATCAATGTAAGAAGGAAATGTAGAACCCAAGAAAGAAAGGGAATGCCACGGTCAAGGTGGTATGGCAAATGACACGTGAAAGTAAAAATTTCATGAGTTCCGTTGTCCCCTGATCATCCTCTTTGGCATTCTCCTTCAGACGCGCTATGACGGACCTGCAGAAGTGTGTCTGTCAGTTCATGTGCCTAAGTACAAGTAATTGTCCTTGTGGTAGATTAGATAGATAGATGATAGACAGACAGACATGCACATTAAGGAAGTTTCTCTCAAAAGGGTCTTAAAAAAACGGAGCAAGTTCCTCCTGCCAAATGGTAATGAACATGTTTAGAGGCGGATAAAATGCACAGCTATGCTCCTCTCTTTCTCTGCAGTACTGGGAGTTAAAAGGCATCCAACCAAGATGTCAAGTAGGACACAATCTACTTATCCACAAAGCATGACCAAAAGTTACAACCACGTTTCAGAGAAACATTGGGCTTCTACCTGGCCTCATGTAGAAAGGATATATTGAACCACGAGTAACGGATTAATGGATTCTCCAAGGTGCTCCCCAAGATGAGTCATGACGGTTTGAGTACGCGGTGGGAGTTACTTGTGGGTGCCAAGTAATCAAGGCCTGAGGATCGGGCCTTCACTGCCTTTTCCTTGTGCGTGCTCAGAGGTGGCTAAATTCCTTTCCAGATGATGAATGGGCCATGCCAAGGAGCATATAATGCACAGGTTTGAAATGCACCATGCTGTACTGGCTCTTTCAGATGAAAGCCGCGGGGAGCGAGGCTGAGCTCTCTGTGGGTCCTTGTCTGTGGGTGTGATACTCCATGGCTCTGTGGTAAGGGGCTGGCAGGTGTAAAGAAAGCAGAAACTTTTTCCCCTGGGACTCTGGCCAAAAAAAAAAAAGGAGTGTACTCTGATATTCATAAACCACAGCAAACAGCGACTGAGAAAAATGATCCAGTAATGGAAGTGGGCTTGGCAGAGGTCAACAAAAGGGGCCACACCAACATGGATATGTTTTACAGAGGCAGGGGTGATGTTGGTTCCCCAGAAACATGGGTATCCTTGCTTCCAGGATGATGGTCTGTCCCAAGCAGATGCATCTTTTAGAGCTCAATGTTGGTAGGTAGTTAGTGCTGTATGTTGAGAAAGAAAAGCAAGGAACATCGCAGAAGCCAATGCTTTGTGCAAGGAAAGAAAGAATTCTGCTTCCTCCCCAACCCCTCTATCCCATTATAAAGACCTGGTGAACTTTAGATTTTAGTTATGTGACTGCTTCCCCAAATGGAATGCCGTTACCTAAACATGACAAAAGCTCTCTCTTATCTCCCTTCCTGAACAGGCAAAGCAAAGGTCAAGATTTGATTCAAGGTCAAGGTTAATGTATTCTTTTTAATGACAAAGGCAAAAGGGGGCTCATGAATGTCTTAATACCACAGCAGCCTACTGTGAGCTTTCCCGTGGCAGGGAGGGCAGTAGACGTAAGTGGAGAGGTGGTATTCTCCACACGGTGCATCTTCTCTTTCCCTCCCTCTATGAACTCTTCATGCTCTTCTATCCATCCCTTCCCCAGATGCTTCTGTGCTTCTGCAGCTCTCCTGGGTGCACACTCTCATTAATTTATTCAGCAGGCACACAAACGGTTTACCCCGAGTTAGCGGGTAAAGCAATTAGATTCCTAATGAGATAAAGATGGACTCAGGAAACAGCCTAGATAATTTCTTGTTAAGAGCAAGCACCCCTTTGAAAAAGACCATAACATGTCTCCAATTTTGTACGCCAAACGGATCTCTGAATGGGTCTAACTCATTTAGCTATTTTCCAAAAGTGACAGGTAATGCTTCTCCAAATAATTCAATTTGTTGGGGGTGGGGGGAAGACTCTTGAATCATCTGAACAAGGTGTCAAGCATATTCCTTGGAATGTGCGGGAGTGTTCCGTTCCAAAGTATATTCTTGTTTTCTTGGAAAGAGACTTGGAGATATAAGCTATTCATTCAATCGATTTTAGCCTTGTTCACTTCCAGCATTGAAATCAATGGTCCATCCCTTTATATAACTTGGACTAACTTCCCCCTCCAAATACCAAATATTTTACAACATGACTTTTGCAATGAAATAATGATGCACATGAAACCTCTTCTCTAAGAAGGTATGGGGATTTTGCCTCTTCTTCAATCGAAGATTTGTGGGCTGTGTTCATTAGCGATGAGTTATTCTAAATAGGATCCAGGCAGTTAATCAGTTGACATTAAACTGGAGTAAATTCTACTGTGCTGAGATGTAACAGTGCAGATTCTTATACTAAAAAAATAAACACTGCTAGATCTACTCTGTAGACCGCTGATGTAGTTATCTGTTAATCAGTGCCTAGAGGTACTTGTTATATTTTCAATACAATATTCAAAGATAAAACGTTTTCATTAATAGCACCTTGGAATATTTTAGTCTGCGTGCCACAGAGAGGGAATTAGAATACTATGAAAATATCCACTTCTGAAGGCACACGTGGGTAGGAGGTAATACTTCATTCCTCCAGTGAACATTCCGATTGCTTTCTTTGGAATTTATGTTCTATTTGCTGGAGAGGAAATGCCTCTTTAACGATATTTAAATTGGGGTTGCATGAATATTTAAAGTGATGGTTCCAACTAAAGGAACATTTTTCCTTATGGGATGAACAGAAAAATATTCCACTTGACTTTCTCTGTAGGGTTGCAAAGCGATTAAGCCCATTCTCTTGAAATATCGGTATTCACTACCTTAGTTATTAAAATAAATAGATTGGGGATAAGTAGCCTAATTCTGGTCCTTTATGCTACAATATTAAAAAGAACATAGAAAAGTAAAAGAAAATAATAAAGCAGGAAAGAAAAGATTACACAGAGCCCTTCTCCCCAAATACGCAGAGGCTGAAATGAATTTAGTATAATGACCGTGATAACTAGCCCCTTCTTAGAACTTTATATGCAAGGCACCCTTACAACCACCCTGTAAATGGGTTGTGATAATTACCCTGCTCTGCAAATAAGCAAACTGAGACCCACAGAAGTTAAAATCCAAACACGTGTCAGGGAAGGGGATGGATTATGGACCCAGGTGCCTCTGCTGAATGTAAGCTCATACCCACACATCCAAGTTGAGAGAATGCTCGCTTCCTCAGGGAGGGAGACTACTCACAAATCCATACCATAATATCAGGGACTTTGTAAAAATAATTATAGCAAACATTTAGTAAGCACCTACTATGTACAAAAACAGAATACTATGAGAAGTTGTACAGAGATGGGCAAAACACAGCCCCTTCGAAAAGCTTATGAAGCATGGGAGAGAGAAATTATTATAGAATAAAATCTTAGTTGATAGAAAGAAAATATATAATTTAACCAGGGTACCACATTCTCTGAGGATTACCTTTAATTATTTTGTTAGTGTGTTTTAAATGAGAACATAATAATCCTGTCATTACAATATCAGTTAAATTTGTGTAGTTCTATTTCATTGAATATAAAGTTGAATTTTAAAGGGCTCATTGAATTTATAGTTGACGAGTCCTTCTTATCCCAACTCACAATTCCTGGCTCTTGTATTAAGATTTGAATTTTTTTCTTCTTCTTTACAAATCGAAAGAATTAAAGCTATTATATAAAAGTCTCCAGAATTGGCAAGCATCTGTGTTGGGCATTTCTCTGAAATTTATCGTAGCTGCCAATCAAGTCCACTAACGGATATTTCACTGTCTAAAAGAACACTGGACCAAGAGTCAGGAGACAGGGAAAAATATTTCAAGTACTAAAAGTATCACTTGACCCCAGTTTTATCAATCTCTACAAGGAAATTATAACATTTTCCCCCTCAGCTGATAGGTTGCAAGCAATCATAGGTAGGGTTTGTGAAATCATAGACAAACTGACACACAAAATTAACCATCACACTGAGCATATAGCTTTTAATTTACAATCCCTTCACATCTAACATACAACCTGGAACAAAACAAGAGATCCATAAATGTTTTCTGAATCGGTTCATACATTTCGGTGCCCTACTTCTCCAAGAAGTTCACTTGTGATTTCTTGGGATTTTCTGCAGCGCTCAAGCACTGTGTCCACACCACCCTGAATCTTAATACACTGTAGTTACTCAATCACTTGACTCCTGTTCATTGCTTGTCAATTTTACTGACAACTTCTTGAAGACAAATGAGTATTGTGACATTCACGTCAAGTAAGAGGACATAGGAAGGTGATTTGTAAATAGTAGAAAGCTATGTAAGTCATGATGACAATGATGATGATGATGATGATGATGATGGTGACAGTCATATGGGGATGACCAAGCAGTCACAAAAAGGTCTTCTTGTTTTGGTGGAGTCCGTAGTGTTACTTATAAGTGATACTTTCATTAACCCTGCCCAGTTCGTTAGTCATAGATTGGGTTAGGTCCAGTTGGGCGGTCCTGCTGTGATTGTACTAAAGTCTGGACATTGTAATTTAAATGGACACCTTGCCCCTCATAGGTCATTAAATCGTGTAGCTACATATTTAACCATTAATCAGTATACAAAGGTTCGATGATGACCCAACAGAAAGTCTCTACCCCATGCTCTCATTTTTTTTTTTTAGCATAGAATTAAAGGAAGAAATCCGTAGGGTAGATATTCATTGAAGAATGCAATAATAGGTCAAAAGTAGTTGAATGTTATTAGAAGAATTGCTAGATTAAAAATCCTCGATGGAATAATTTTACAGAAAAATTTGCAATGTTATTTTCTCCCTGTGACATTAACTTGAAGATATGATAGGTGGTGCTATCAGACATTTACAGAAGATAAAATTGTATTTTAATAGATCACAAGGTAAAAAAATAAAAAATAAAAATAAATAAAAAATAAAATAAATTAAAAAACCGTAAGGTTAGGTATGAATTCTGGGAACCGTGTAATTATTAGCTATTCTGCAAAAATACTCTCTGCAAATAAAATATATTATTTGTGTCCTATTTTTAGTACTTGCTTTCCTACTTTTGCTCTGTGATCATTATTTCTCTGTCACTGAACCCTTGCTTGAATTATCCCCCAGGCCCCATTTCCTCCTGACACACAGAGAGAGAGAGAGAGAGAGAGAGAGAGAGAGAGCACACAAGCAGGGGGAGAAGCAGGCTGGAGCCTGACACGGGGCTCGATCCCAGGACCCCTGGGATCATGAGCTGAGCCGAAGGCAGATGCTTAACCAGCTGAGCCACCCAGGAGTCCTTGAATTTATAAACTTTTAAAATATATGAGACTTGAGCTTATTTTGGCAAAATCTTGATTGTTATCTAGCATCTGTGTTGATCTGATAAAGTAATAGTAATGTTTCTCAGGAGACCTTGACAGGTCACGCGACAGCAATTTTGCGGAGGAAGATAGCACATTGTCTAAGAGCACACAGCTGACCTGATGGCGTTGCTCCTCAGATCTTTGATTGAAAACTGTTATCATATGAATTGTTCTTAGTGTGAACTTCCCCCCCCCAAAAAAAATCTTTTTGTTGCCATTAAATTTCTGGTTCTATATGAGAAAATGACTCTATAGTATAAAAGTTAATTTTGGAATCTTTCAGCTAAGAGACCATCAGAGATTAAAGATATTAATAAATAGAACCCAGAAAAAACTGCCTGTTTGTAAGACCTGTATTCACAGAACAAATAACGCTGGTCTTTAAAATAAGATAAATTGTCTCACCGTGGGCACCATTCTCTAAAATCTGACACTTTGCAAATACAGTTTTGTATTGAGATTTCTCTTATTATGATTTTTAAAACTACTATGACCTTGTCAGTCAGACTGAGATAACTAGAAACAAAATTCTTTCCTTAAAATATCCTGTGCATGCACATTTACTGGAGAGCTTAATGCTATTTGAAATGCGCCATACTTCACCCCATGATAATCACTGCAAACTTCCAGCCAAACCTCAGAGTCATTATGTGCATTGATACAGTGTAGTTTATCCCATAAGAGAGTACAGAAGCATGTTGCTACCCTGGTCTGGGATAATCATCTGAGGCCAAGGTCCTCCTGAATCTAGGCCATAGCAATAGAAGAGCTAAGTGGAAGTGAGCTAACATTGTCAACAGATACAACATTTCCTTCACATCACTCTTGGATTATCTAGGCTACATTATGATAGAGTCTTCATCAAGAAAAAAAGTATCAGTGCTCATGTCACCAATTATTAAGTCTATGGCTAGTATTTGAGCTATTATTTCTTCTAACTTAAATTTCCAAGGAGACCGTATGCGTACTAAAATTTGGAGAATCCTGACTAGAATTACAATAGCAGCTAAGTTCCTAAATTTCTTTTTTACTACATTTGTGGCATTCCTAAAGATATCACGCACTTACAACGGATGGCTTATTTTATTAAACTATTCCCTACATGAGAGAAGTTGAGTAGTGAATCTGATGTACATCATTGTTCACTCCCAAGTCACACACAAAAAAAGGTCATTAGTGGCTTGAATATCCACACATATCAAAAGGGCATGGTGTTGAGAATCGCTGCGGTATCCACAGATGCCATCCACTGAGAATTTCACAAATGACAAACAAAAGGGAATCACCTTCAAACTCAGTTGATGGTGTGATCACCATGATTGCTATGGGTAGACGGTCAGGATGCCCTGAAATTGATTAGCCGTTATTGGAATTTACTGTAGGCTTGACAGGGTCATTTTAGTTTATTTATTCATGCAATAATTACTGAGAATCAGTACTGTGCCACAGAGAGTCCTAGGCTTTGGGGTCAGGATCCTGGTTTCAAGGATCTTGCAATCTATCAGGAAAGGCAGGTCAATGACTGAAGGACGATGGTGTGGTATAGGGCACGAGGAAGAAGAGTCTGCTATGATGCGGCCAGGATGCAGACTCAGGATGCTTGGATGGAAGTTTGAGAACTTGAGAAGCAAATTTCTCTGAGTGTCCTCTGAGAAGCAAAGCAAGAGAAAAGTAAAGATATGAAGATTTTATAGGCAAAATGCCTGTGTGGGGAAAAAAGAAATGGGGATGGAGTTATTCACCTATTCTGCACACTTCACGTAACGGGACTCACACAATATAGGGCGCTTTGTGACTGCTTGTTCACTTAGCATAATGTTTGAAGCTTTATCCACGATGTAGCATGCATCAGTATGTCTTTCCTCTTCACTCCAGTGTGTAGATGTACCATACTTTATTCATCCATTCATCCACTGATGGTCTTTCTCTCCACGTTAGTAGTGCACCTCAATATACAATGTCATGTTTGTAAAAAAAAAAAAAAACAACTCTCCCATCGTACTTCTGTGTCTGAGCTCCCATGATCCCGTCCCCCTGGTACCTCTCTGGGGTTTGTTCTCCAAGACCATGGCAGTTGTCTACAGCTCTCACTTACAGCCTTAGGACCAGACCCAACCCAGCCACTCACATCGGACTTCTTAAGAGCATGCTCTATTTCCAATCTTCACACCTCCCTTCCCACTTCCATTCAACCAAAGTAGACCACCATATTTGTTTCATGGCCTATGGAGCACTCTGTCCCAGAACCTCTGGCAGACATACTTCTCCTGCCTGTAATACATCACCTTCTGCTTTTCTTATATCGAAGTCTCAAATTCCTTAAAAGCTCGAGAATTTCCCTTCTGTGTGGCCAGTTGGGATCCTACTGAACCAACAAATGTCCACATGCCAAGACTAAACTCAAAACAGTATATATCAGTCAATTACCTGAAGTCAGAGAAAGATAAATAGAAGCAGCCTGACTCTGGAGAAGAGCTGAACTTGGATTAAGGGAATCACAAGACTGCACTTTCCGTTCTTACAAATTTTAGCCTAAGAGCATGTCCCATAGTTGCCACTCCAGCTAAAACTCTAATAAAAAAAAACCCACAGTCAGAGAGAGACAAATGCCGTATGATTTCACTCCTATGTGGAATTTAAGATAGGGGAAGGAAAGGAAAAATAAAGTAAGATGAAAATTGAGAGTGAGGCAAACCATAAGAGACTCTTAAATACACAGAACAAACTTAGGGTTGCTGGAGGGGAGGTGGGTGGGGGGAAGGGATAATTGGGTGATGGGCATGAAGGAGGGCCCTTGATGGAATGAGCCCTGGGTGTTAGTTGCAACTGATGAATCACTAAATTTGACCCATGGAACTAAAAACATAAAACAACAAAAAACACGTACGCTGATAAAAACAAACAAGGGAACAAAAAAAAAAAAACCCTAAAAAACAAAGTTGTTTTGGTCAGAAGAATTAAAATAAAATGTTGAGGTTGAGGGAGTAAGCTCAAATTGTACTTTCTGTTCGAAGCCTTCCTTCAAAATTCCGCTTTTGCTCCCCTGAAATGCTGTCATTGGCCCTCACTCCACACCCTAGGACCGGCATATAGCACTTGCCAATCTGTTGTTGTGCATCTTTCTAAGGTGTCTCTGCTCTCTTAAAGAGGTGGTAAATCAATTTAAAGAGAAAAAGATATCTTGCTTCACTGTCTTTTTCTAGCACATACCCTCTTGTATCCCCTCGGCTCCCTATAAATGTGCATTGATATTAACAAGGGGCTTTATCCTACTCTAGAACTGGGCAATTATTACTATTACCAATTTATAATTTCAGTGGAGAACACACAGTTCATTTGAAAATGCCATAACCATTTCTACAAGGCTCTTAGGGTTGGAGGCAAGTTAAAACATATGTTAAAGCCATATATATATTTTTTAATTAACAAACCCAGGATTTGAGACCAAAAGTAAATTTTGTTGCATGGGAAACCCTGATGCATTGTAAATATTCAAGCCAGTTTCATCTGAACTTGTGTGGCCCCTGAAACTTTGGAAAGAGTAGAGATAGAGGAGAAGTTCCCAGTTGTGCTAAGTTACAAGTAAATCTAGTCATCTCGCTAAAATTCAGATGCTTTCAGCTTTTCCGTAAGCTGAGAACCATGTTGTATGTTTCGATGACAAGTTTTTCCTGACTCACTGAGGTCATTGCCCATTGAACAGTCCTCTGTGGTCACATAAAACCAAATGACCCCACAAAAGGAGGGGGGTCCTGTGCATATGGTCCCAGGCAGAATTAAGAATCGTGATTTATAATTTTATTGGCAAACACAAAGGCCAGGAGGATATTTATAAGGTCAATATTCGGTAAGGAGTTCTAAGTTCAGTTTCGTGCTTTATTTATTTTTGTCCTGGAAATTGTACACACCAGTGTATATTTCTATATTCATTCACAATAGGCCTATACTATAACATTTTTCTGGGGCTTTATTTATTTTTTTCTCATTTGTTTCTTAGTGATCTTAGACAACCTTTGCAACACCATTCACACCTTGGAGTTGAATATTAAAAACCCTGAAAAGATGTTTTGCTTCGTCACACTATGTTACTTTTCATTGTGAATTATATTTATGAGGCTTGATCTTTGAAAAGACACCAGATTTTTTTTTGCCATTTCATATTTCAGCAAATTATTTCCCAAATAATTGGTACAGTTGAAACATCAACCTTTTGCAATTGCAGTATTTCTTTGTCAGATATCAAATAATGATTTCCTTTAAGCATTATTTACATTATTAATGGAGGGCTGTCAATATTGTTGACCGTATCTTAGGGACATTTTAGTAAGTCCACAATTTATAAAGGAAGAAGGAAAAAAATCCATTGCCCATAATTAGGAACAACAAAAAAGTGCCTTTCAATCAAGAGCTGAAAGCATGATATTTTCTGAGCCGTCCTTTACATTTTTCTATGGCTTTTTCACGGTTGCGATGAGTCTTGGAAGGGAATGCTTACACTATCCTTTTATTTTAGGGATGGACAGTCCATCTTCAAGTTCACTGACTTTCTTGGACTCTGATTATGTGCACCCTAAGCAAGCAGGTCTGCCTTGTTGTATTGCATATGGTCACTGTCAGACCCTCATCTTTCCACAGAAGATTCATGTTTGATTCAGCTGATAGTGGAATGTCAGCTGTATTGCAAGTGTGCATGGGGTCCTGTCTGCTTTCTCCACACACTGAAAGGTGAACTTCAGTCTCCAGGTCTGCTATGGACTGAAGCCCCCCAGATTCATATATTGAAGCCTTAACCCCCAGTGGAATGGTATTAGGAGGTGGGACCTTGAGAATGCAATCAGGTCAGGAGAGTGGAGTCCCCTTGAATGGGATTAGGGACCTGATAAAGGAGGCCCCCGAGAGCCACTCACCCCTTCCAACATTGGAGGACACAGCGACAAGAAGGCCTTCTATGAACTAGGAAGTGGGTCCTCACCAGATATGGAATCTGCTGGCGCCTTGATCTTGGACTCCCAGCCCCAGAACCGAGGGAAATAAATGTGTGTGTGTTTTTATACGCTGTCCAATCTATGGTATTCTGGTAGAGCAGACTGAACAGACTCGGTCTAGCACCATTTCCAATATTCTTCCATACCTAGATACAACCAGACACCAGACACTGAGTCCTGCCTGGAAGATCTGAAGGTCCTTCCTCCCTCTCAGCAAGAATGGATTTTGGGAGCTGTTTGTGCACCTGGGTTGTATATATTCCGTAATGACTCCAATTTGCTTTGATTGCAGGAAACTGAGCTTGGCTGCACTGCTTCCTAACCTTACACACACACAGTCTAGGAAATATCAACAGTACCCCCTTGTTCTCCCTCCTGATGGTACGCCAGACTTGCCATGAGCATTTCCAGACATAACATGCTCCATCCACAGCCACGTGCCCCAGCTTGCTTCTTGGCTTACTTGTTCTTCCTCCAACAGGAGGAAACCCTTTCAAGCAGTGAGTACTTATTGAAACCGTGTTCTTCATTGGCCCACTCTTAGCACAAGTCCCTGATACAAATAACACTTGTCATTTCTGAGGACTCATATGCCAATCATACAACTAAATGGTTTGCATGCATTACTTTATGTATTCAGAACACCCACATCGGGGGCATCTCCATCTCTTGTTTTATAGTCGACTACAATGAGTTCTACAATCTCAATGGCCTTCCCAAACAACACGGCCAAAAAATAGAGTTGGTATTTTTTTTTTAAGATTTTAAGTAGCCTCTACACCCAGTGTGGGGCTTGAACTTACAACCCTGAAATCAAGAGTCACATGCTCCTCCCACTGAGCCAGCCAAGCACCGCTAGATTTGGTATTTGACATCTGTCTTCTATAATAATTTTCCACTCACCTTTCCAAATACAGTGCCCCTCATGCCATGAGCCTCCAGTATTTTGATTAATAAATGAAGCTATTTTTACCAACAAGGATATTTATTTTTTTTTTTTTTTTTTTTTTTTTTTTTTTTTTTTTTTTAAAGATTTTATTATTTATTTATTTGAGAGACAGAATGAGATAGAGAGAGCATCAGAGGGTCAGAGGGAGAAGCAGACTCCCTGCCGAGCAGGGAACCCGATGTGGGACTCGATCCCGGGACTCCAGGATCATGACCTGAGCCGAAGGCAGTCGCTTAACCAACTGAGCCACCCAGGCGCCCCCAACAAGGATATTTAGATTATTTGGGGGAGAAAAAAACTGTAAACCCCGTATAGGCACAGCTTTCTGCCATCCAGTGTGCATATCTAAATAAGTCAGGAGATCCCAAATGAATTGTGAAAATTTTGAGTTCACTCTTCTTCATTTCTATTCAAAATATTCTATTTCTATCGGTAATTTTTTTGAATTTACACTTGTAAGGCTTAGGGTACGTATTTTAATGAAATATTATAGATCAAGTCACTCAAGCTTCAGATAGGCTGTAATTTTTAGAAAATGAGATTTCCCCATCTTTATTAATCCAAATAAAGCTTCCTTTTGAACTCTACTAATCCTTAATTTACCATCTTTAGTTAATAACTTCACTGTTTTAAAAGAGTGAATAGTTCAGTAATATTCAAAATATTCTCCAAACATTATGAAGCAATGCTGTTGGTTTTATCTTTATTATAAAAAATCTCTATGTGTCCATGGCAACTCAACAGCATGTCTTAGACTAGATCTTGAATGTGGATTTATGTGTAAGAGAAAAATCATATTATGTTCAGTTTTAATTTAACTTCTAATTCATCTCTTAACTAGTCACAATTGACTATATGTTTCACATGAGACAACCTCACTTTGTTAATGTGAGTACTAAAAAATGCATAATACCCTATAGCAATTTTTATATTTTCTAGTTATGGCATTCTGATAAAAATTTTTATTAAACTAGGTTAATGTAAACTATCAATCGAACACTTCATTGAACTATTCTGTAGAAATGCACAGTGTTCATATTTTTAACTATTCCTTAAACGTTATGTGTGTTAAGAAGTGAGACGTCCATATACTTTTTGTTAACTTCATTTAAATTTGTCTAAAGATTATCAAAGCATTTATCTATAAACTTTGCTCTTTGAAGCTGACAGAGACAGAGGTAGCATTCTGAATGGGATTTGGGAATCAAATTGCCTTGAAAATGAGTATCAGTGAAACTTCTGCACTTTTGAAATGAAGATATTTCTTAAAGTTTAGAGTTTCAAAAATATCCCAAATTTTAGTGTGGAGAGAGTTTTTCAGGGAGAAAAGAACTCTGAGAAAAATAGTGGAAATACCTTAAGCAAGAAATTTTCAAAGTATTCCTAATGTTTTTACCCAGAACTAAGAGAGTCACATTTTCAGTTTACTCAAGAGTATCAAGAGTCTTGAGGTGATAGATAATGCAAACATGCATCCCTTTGTATACCAATGACACAGACTACTTGTGCACTAGCATTAAAAGTAAGGTGCAATCAAACAAGCAACCAGAAAAAGGCTTCGTAGAGATTTTCGTGGCCCAAACTCTGAGGCATTGGCAAGAGGAGTATTACTAAAGAACTGAAGTGTTTTGCTCCCCTGAATGACACCCCGTCGCTCCGTCTGCTGAGTATCATTGCTTTATGACATAACCTCCAATCCAGATAGTGAAGATGTGTAGCAGCTTGGGAAGAACTGCAGTTTAAGGTCACGAGACCTTGCTCAAACCCCACGGCTTCTTCTCTACATCCACATCAGTGACGCTGACCAGCTCCCTGAATACTCGGAAATATCATTTCCTCTTTTGCAAAATGTAGGGAATAATTCCTAGACCACCTGTCTCATACCTCAGAAGCTGCGTAAATAGTGGAGTGAGCAGGAAGAAACACAGACTTCTTGAGAACAAAAATATGGCTGAAAAGATGGTGTTTCTTGGACTCAGAGCAAAGTTCAGGTCCAACTCTACTCTTTGAGCAATTAAGGACGAGTCACACAATTTTCCCAGAACACATTCCATATGTCTCCACTGGGGCTGCCATCAGCGATGCGGCAGGAGAGCACCTAATCACCCAGCTCATGTGGTGAGTAGCTGCGGTAACCGGCAGTTCACCTCAGAGCGCTACAGGAAATGCTCCCATATAAACTTACCAGACCCCAAAAGAAGGCATTGTTACTGACATCGTATGAGGGATCCACTCAGAGAGCAAAAATAGTCTTGTTGTACAGTGTTTATAGAAATGAGTTTCTATTCATGCTTTGAATTACCTCCAGGATTTCTGAGAACTCAGAAAGAGGTGGTTAGCATTGCGGAGTAAAAAGCTGCCTTGTAGAAACCAAGAATTGTAGACTGTTCACCTTAATATAACGTGGGGGTGGTCGTGACGGGGAAGGCATGCTAGGGCTAGATTTCCATCACACAAACGTGCCTTGACATGTTCTGTAAGAAACTAAGTTTGCTCTCCAAAGGGTAAGAGAGAACCCAAACCTCAGTTCCTAACAACCACACATCTATGAATACACTCTCAATGACAAATTTACCAAATTATTAAAATGTGTTGAAATCTATTTTCTGCCTGGCTGGAATACCATCTAATGTGAGGAATTCCAGTTTTACCTACTTATCTGAAAACAGACATCTTTTTTTTTGTTGTTGTCCCAACATGATATATTTCCCACTGTGAAAATACAATAATAGAATGCTATGATTTATCTATTGTTTTATGAAACATTATCCCAAAATGCAGAGGCTTAAAACAACTCACATATGTTATCTCGCTGTTTCTTCGGTCTGGAACCTTGGCACAGCCTAGGTGGGTCTCCTGACCATAATCATCTGAAGGCTCAACCAGGGAAGGACCCACTTCCCAGGGCATGTGGTCACTGGCAGGATTCAATTATTCACATTTTGTTGGACGGAGGGCCTCAGTTTCTTTGTGAGTGGTGGCTAGAGGCTTTCCTTGGTTCCTTCCTTCATGCGCTTCTCAAACATATCAACCTGCATCATCAAAGTTTTCAAGTCAAGAACGCAATAGAAGTAGTATACCACCAAGATGGACATCCCATGTTTATGACCTAATCCCAGAAGTGACAGCTCATCACTCTGCTGTATTCTATGCATTAGAAACAAGTCATTAGGTCTCCTGCACACAAACAAAGGGAGGGAGTCACACAAAAGCATAAAGAGTCAGGAGGTGGGGATCACTGGGAGCCATTTACAACAGGAGCACCTCCTAGACCAGCCTCACAGGACGGACAGGGCATTCCAAGAGATACCCAATGCAGAACGCTTAGCACAACACTGGACAGATTAATAGTCAATCAAGTAATATGTATGCTGGCCCTGTACCCTTTGCATTTTTTTAAAACCGTTCTGTCTCAGTGTTTCAGGCTGGTTTGTAAACAAAGTTATAAGAAAATATATTGGGGAATTATTTCCAATGCTTGGTTTGGTCTCTCAAATGATAGAATACTCACCATGACAATTAGAGTCGCTTACACCTATCTATAAATTTTTGGCCTTTATAGGATAATAGAAATGAAGTAATGCAAAAAAAAAAAAAAAAAAGTTTTTTGTTTAGCTCACAAGAATGATAAATCCCCATTAAACTGTGTATACTTAGAGATAAATGCCAATAATGGAATTTTGACAAGCATACCTACCATATAGTTGTTTACTGCAAGTATTTTTAAACTGGAGTCATTACTAGATTTTTAATAAGACTTTCTGCTTATTTAAAAAAAAGGGTCACAGTAGAGAACATCGAAATGTTTAATGAGGCAAACAAAAGTCTACAACATAAAGAAAAACACTGTTTACATTTTGGATAGAGTTACTGAGCTATAATTCACATACCATACAATTCACCCACATAAAGTGTACCTTTGCTAGTTTTTAGAGTATTCACAGAGTTAGCCATTATCATCATGATCAATTTTAGTCAATTTACATTTTAACATACAACCCCTAGACTTGGTGTCTATGCATCAGCATGTTTTTATAACCTGAATTTGCACTTACTATGTTGTGAACATTTCCCACATCCATAAATACTCCTCAGGTTCATGCTTTATAACAGGTATACAATGTAAGAAAAACAAAACAAAACTTTCTTCCCTTGATACTTTTTGATGGTTTGATTTTTGCCAGGCACTTTGTTGAGTGATGGATCATGTCATTTAACATCCTTGATAACCTTATGAAATACTCGCTATTATTTACAGAGAACTGAGAATCAGAGAGAGGATTATGGTTCTTGGCCACAGTTGCCGATGCGGTAACAAGGAGGTGAGTGGTACTCTCAGTCAAGTGGTCTAACTCGACTTCCTCAACATTGGATGCTATCATTTGGTTGGCCAAGCCCCTGGTGTTGAAAAATTAACTGGTTTCAAATTTTGAGACGTTATAATTGTATTAGTTGTCTAATGGTGCATAAAAACGGATCCAAAATTTAGCAACTTAAAACAAGCAGTCATGTATCTCATAAATTCTGTGGGTCAGGAATCTAGACATAGCTTAACTGGGCCCCGTGGCTTAGGAATTCTTACAAGGTTATAATTAAATGTCAGCTGGGGCTGGGGTCTTATCTGAAGATTTGACTGTGGAAGGACCCATTTCCAAGCGGGCATGAGGTCCTCACTGGCTGTTGGCCAGAGATGGCATTTCATTTACATGTGATTTTCCCCATAGGACGGCTCCAAAGATTGCAGGTGGCTTCCTCAGAGCAACAGGAAGAGAGATGATGCCCAGACGGAATGCTAGTCCTGGAAGTGACATCCCATTATTTTGCTGTATTCTATTTATTGGAAATAGTTGCTTGATTCAGCCCACACTGAACAACCCATGAGGGTATGACTATCATGAGGCAGGGATCATTTGGAGCCATCTGAGATGCTGCCTACCACAACGGCTAAAGCATATTGGTAAATAAATTGTTATGTGCACATGGGATTGTGTAAAAACCAAAGCAGCCATATAGCATGTGTGTATGATTAATAAATATTGACAAAATGACTGTAGAGGACATACAGGTGGCCTATCCATTTAATCCCTCTTGTAAATGTCATGCATATTATTATTTCAGTACCCACCTGTTATCTACATAGCCCGCAGATCCGGATAGACCATGAACTCACTCCTGCTGCTGCTGCCGGGGTGTGTCTCAGCTTGGACTAATCAGCATATGGTGGGCATGTGACACAAATGGTCCAATCAGAGCTAATCTTGGGACTCTGGCTTATCGTGCTTCGACAGGAGAACATCCTCTCTTCTATGGTCACAGTGGGGTTTGGTGTAATGGCTGGAATGCTACAGCCATTTTGGCACTATAAAGGGCAGCCACCTGAACATGAAGCCAACCCTCCGAGAAAGCCAAAAGCCAAAGAAATCTCAGCAAAAATGGAACAGGAGCTTCTGGTTAAGCCAACCCTGAAAATTGCCCTGCCCCTGAATATAAGTTATAAACTCCAATATACATCATACTTTTGAAAGCCCATGTGAAAAATTTCTAAATTTATCTTGCCATCCAAAATTATCCATTCAAAGAATAATGTCCAAAGAGGTGATGTACCACAACTCACATATCTAAAATATGTTGGGTGCGCTGAGCCAATGATAAAGATGGGAGAACAGGAGAACTCTACCCTGGTCTGGGAAGTTGGTTGGCATTAACATGTAGTTTAGAAATACTAGTTCAATCCCCACCAATTATTTCTTGGGACTCAGACTCTGTGCCTGTCAAGCTTAGGGCAGCTGGAAGGCAATATTCAGGGTGTTGGAGTGAATTAGCTCCTCCCTGAAGTTCTCAGTAAGGGCTATAAGCAAGAGATAAGGTTATCCATTATGCCTTTGAAATAGAATTCAAAATATCCTGAAAAAGCCAAATTTTCTATCTACCCCCAAGCTATAGTTTATGCAAGAATCATCCTTATCTCCTCTCTTCCTCATACATTCTTCAGCCAAGGTCAAAACATATCTGGGATCTGACCAGTTCTCACCACCTTCTCCACCCACACCTGGTCCTAACCTCCTGTATATCTTACCTACATTACTGCAGTCACCTCCCTAACAGGTGTGCGTGTATTGACCTGTCACCCTACAGTCTATTATCAAGTCAGCAGCCAGGTTAATTCTTTTAAAATGTAGATTCGGATTCTCTTTCTGAATCCCTTGAATTGTTTCCCATCTCGCTGAAAGTAACAGTGACGTTTCTTTCAAGGGCCTAGAAAGCCCTACTTCTCATGGGATCCTGACACACTTCTGGTCTAATCTCTAGCTGCTTATTTTGTTCATTCTATTCCAGCCATAATATCTCTCATGCTATTCTGTAAACACATTAACTATATGCTCCCACCATGTGCATCTGTGCTTAGGGTCTTTGTAGCTAGCATGCCATTTCCCAGGTATCTGCATGATTCCCCTGTGGGACCTGCTTAATAAATTGTGCCCTCCCAGGTTTATTCAGGGGGTTGTTTGGGATACACATCAATAAATCTCTTATAGTGACACCCATAAATCTTTTTAATTATAAGTCCATGCTATGGTCATATGGCCATGAAGTTTTCTCCTGAAGATGGGAACAGATAGTATTAATCTGTTACACTGGAGCATTTTACAATATGTTAGTCTGAAGTATGAAGAAATTTTCAGACCCACAAAATGTACATGGACTAGTTTTGTATCAAAGCCCCACTAGCATTATAAAGTGAGTTGGGAAATTTTCATCCCTGTTATATCTTCTAAAGAAAGAATTCTCTTTACTGAAATTTCACTGAGATTCAACCTGTAAAACTTTCTGGGTATGGTGCTTTTTTGGAGGGATAGAGAATGTTTTTGACTGCTAATGCAACACAATGCATTCCTGGTCACAGTTACCAAGGTAACCAGGCACTCCTATTTCTAGAACATCACAGAAAGTAAAGAGAGAAAGACATTCACTGGAGCTGAAAGAAGTCTTATGTTACACCTCATTGAACAATATCACATTTTCAAAATAGTTAACTATGGGGCACATGTATTGCAGTTCCAAAGTTGGTTCTAACTGTTTAACCTTGCAGATAGCTTTTGAATAGCCCCTGTCTCTCCTAGTGAAGTCAGTTATCTAGATGAGAGTTTCCTCAGGGGAAAATGGGTATTTGGATAAAACCACACTTCCCGGTTTATACCTATTGTCCAATACCATTTTAAATAGCATTCTTTTACATTCTTGAAAGCATCCTTATTTGTATGATCTGCTGTACGGGTACCTTAGAATTGGATGCCTTCTAAGGGTCTTTTCATATGCACATATGAGAAAGCACTTTTCCTTCTGATTCACTTTGCAATCAGAAATGTCACATTCTGCAAATCATTAACAATTAACAAATATCATTGATTTCCTATTCAAAAAGTTCCAGGCAGTGGGTTGCAAAGTGATCGAAATTTTGTGTATAAAATTTCTATCTTAACTAGCTGAGAAGTAATTTTATAATTTTGTAATTTAATCTTTGCCCAAAAATCTCATTGAGTAAATAGGACACATATTTCTTGTGTGCCATTTTATAGAAGATGAAAGGTATGAAATATTAAGAGTATTTGGCATTGGACAACAAAGGAGTGATACTCTCCTCCTGATTCTAAAAACACTTGACTGGTTCCTAAATCAAACAGACCACGAGAAAAATTACTGTCTTTGGAAAACCACATTGCATTGCCTTAAATGGGAAGAATACAGTACCAAACGAATTATCACTTTTGAATATTTTCCTGAAACCTAGTAAAACAACGTCTTCTGATCTTTGTGAATTTGACAGAAATAGTCCTAGAGCTAACAGAGGTATTCTACCTAATTCTTTATTTCCAAGCATTCTCTCATTCCTTGGTCCTTCTTTAATGAAGCTGGAGAAAAACAAGTCATTTAATGAACAGATCATTAAAATAAGCATCTGTTGTTCTTGGATGTCAGTGTTGGCCATCTTGGGATCAGAAAGTCATAGGTAACAAGGAAACAAAAGATTAATTTGCCTTAGAGAGTCAGCATGGTCTACCACACAGTGATAACTCCCTTCATTGTAATAATATATTGTGTTGGTCATCACCAAAGAGGAGGCATTCCATAATATTAAAATCACAGGGATCTCATTCCCCAACCCAACCAGGAAGACTCAAGTCCATAAAAGAGATAAGAGGAATTGATGTAATTGTAGAATTAGGTACTTTGTCAGCCTGGGCTGAAGATGGTATTTTTTGCTCTAATGAAAAGTATTTTCTCTATTGTCCTTTGCCTCACATGCTATTGGTAGGCAATCATGAGGACAGTCATGTTGCTCCCACTTAATTCCCACGGTATAATAGACCTGCTCTCCTGTGAGACACCCTGCACTAGATTGCACAGGATATTGGCTAAATACACCATGTTCCATGAGATTCAGAATGTGGATTATTCTGCCCCATTCTGTCTTTTTCTGGACAGTTCAAACAACAGGAACTCATTACACAATCAGCTGTTACTATAACAAGGTGTCTTCAAGGGAGGTCACTTATTTTCTACACTCTAAGATGACATTCATGCCATTTCTAAAAGGGCCCCTAATGGACATAAGTGAAGATGCCCACTTCCCACAAAACGCTGCCATTACATAGAATTCAGGTGGAGACTAATATACGACTTGCCTTGTTTGTAGTCACATCCAGATTAACTAGGTTTGGCTAGTGGTGATACTGCTCCCTCGTCAATCCCAACGGTATTTTAAAGCCCGTGTTCTAAATGAGCGATCCAAGTTTACATGTGAAAAACCTGCACTTTCATCCTAGCTTTTACAGGAATGGATGGCACCATCACCAGCCCTAGATCCTTCCTAGAACAAAGCTGTTTAGCATTTTGTGATCCCAAAGGCTTATTTCTCAAGTTGTTCGGAGTATCAAAGTCATACTTTGCTATTAAGATGTGTGTTCTGGGAAGAATATCAAGGATCAGTTGGATCACAGACATCTGCAATTACTAAATGATTTTATTGGAAGGAAAATCTTGTAGAGCTGAGACAAAGTATGAATTCAAACTCAGAGGACAGTCATTGTGGAGAAAAACAACTATGTCCCAAGGAACCGGGCCCGCATGTTAAAACTGACATTACCTGGTCAACCAGAAAACGTGGGTTTTAAAGTACTTAGTTAATGAGGGAAAGTCCCCCCCCTTCTCATTTCCAGGGGCTCCTTTAGAAATAAATTAAGCTTGGGAATCAACAAGACTGGTTCCTGTTCCCCTCAAAATGAGAATGTTTCTGCTTATTTCCAAACATCCCTCTATTTTCCGAGATCAAGTCAAATGTCATTTCATTTACAAAGATGCCCCTGATTTTCCCACCTGGAAGAAACCTTTTTACTCTAAAACCCAGTATCTTACTATTTCTCCTAAATCAGTGCTTCATCCTTTACCTCGAATTGTATTTATTTGTGTGTTTGCTTTTTCACATGAATTATACCGTCCTATTCCAGTTTTCACTCCAAAGCTCCTAAGTTAGAGTCCTGCACAGAATACATGCAAAGACAAATAGCTGCTTAATGAATTAATAATTTGCCTCAATGGATCCTCAAATATGAATTTGGATCAGCCAGTAATTATCACTAACTTTCTCAAACATTATCAGGCCATATAAATAATTGAAAATGTCTACATGATGAGGAGTTTCTGCTATCATTATGCAGGATCTCTCCCTCCCATGATGAAATTTGACACTTTAGATGAACTCTGCAGAAATCCAAACACTAGCAAATCATGGCATTTCTATTTCTACCCCCACACTCAAATTTAGCTGTATCAATAGAGACTCTGCTTGATGCACAATGTCATTGCATTAATCCATTCGCAAGGCCTGCCACCCTGTTCTATTTTGCAAAAATACTCATGAAATATAGGCTGCTTCCATGCACAAGGCATTAATCCAAGTAGAAGTATAAGACAACTAATTATCCTTAAGACTGAAAGCATAAGCAAACAGTTAATGAATTTGCTAATTGTTTTTCTATTCTTTGGACCTTTGTATGGTCTTTGGTTGTTAAAGATACTGTAATTAAAGGGAAACAAAGGACAGCTAAGCTCCAATATTTCTTTTACCTTTTCCTGTTTTCTTAGGCTTTTTTTTTTTATTTTATACAGGTCAACAGAGTGTAAGAAAAAGCAAAAACAACTAGAACGTGAGTTCATTTGGTGAAATAAGTATTTGTGCTTCCTCAACGTGATGCATAGTAGATTTTCATTTATCCAAACATTTGTGGAATGTCAGGCACCAAGATAATGATCACGACTCCATCCTTGAAGGGGTCCTGAGGAGTGATCTAGCAGCTACAATAAAATGGATGTTGGTACAATGGGTAAGTCCATGGAGCTTTCTATCCATGCACATACAAGGAGCACCCTCACTAATTACAATCAAGAAAGGGACATCTAAGGCATGGCTGCAGGGTGAACACGACTATCAGGAAGAAGAAGAATAGGTGGTCTGGTGTTGGCAGATATACACCTGTCTGAGGGAACAGCGTATGTGAAACTGTGAGAAGTAGGATAAACTAGCATATGAATAACCAGAGTTCACACTACCCGAAAAGATGGTGTTTGGGGAAGGAGGATGATGAGGCAGAATGGGGATATGATTATCACAGAAGCACAGGGATGGGATGGGTGGGATGGATGGATTGATGCTGAAGGCGTTCAGGACATGGCACCCCAAATGAACTGTGTTGGGATGTTGATTATGAACTATAGGCGCTTGAAACATGGCAGTTGCAGGGAGAGGCTTTCTCTGAATTTCCCTCATCTGCCTAAAGATACATCCTCCAGGGGCGCCTGGGTGGCTCAGTTGGTTAAGCGACTGCCTTCGGCTCAGGTCATGATCCTGGAGTCCTGGGATCGAGTCCCACATCGGGCTCCCTGCTCGGCGGGGGGTCTGCTTCTCCCTCTGACCCTCTTCCCTCTCGTGCTGTCTCTCATTCTCTCTCTCAAATAAATAAATAAAATCTTAAAAAAAAAAAAAAAAGATACATCCTCCAAAAGGAACTCAACTGTGATCAGTATCCTCCCCACGAGTGTCATCACTGGGAAGGACTGAATCTTGTCACAGGAGAGGAGACTAGACATCGACACCACACCCAGACTCTTGTCACAAACTGTCACACCTCCATCCTTCTTTCTAAGGACCCAGTCCTCTTTCTTAAAATCATTTACTCTCCCCACAGGCCCACATCCATTCCCCTTCCCTTATTAAGATGGTGGATAATCTCTCAAATCTCACTGCTTTCTAGGGTATTCACCTGTCCCCCCCAAGAAGTCTCAGTGCACACAATATTCAACATTAATACATATGTGTAACTTTTCTCCTGTTAATCTGCCTGTCAGTATCTTTTTCTTTTTGGAAGACTCAGCTATGGAACCTAGGAGGATAGAGAAAAAGTCTTTCCTCCCTTCCAACACCAGCCAGACATGTCTGAGAGCATCAACTTATACTCGTGGCAAAGCATGTGGAAATACATCTGTTCAGAGGCAGCCACACAAAGCCAAAGTCATCACCACATGGGATCTTTTCAAGGGAGCTAAGTGTACTTTGGACTCAGAGTTCCTACTGAGATTATAACACTCACTTGGGCTGAGTGAACGTGAACTCGGTCTGGTGGCTTCCCTATCGATCAGGTTGAACATGAGATGGAAGCAACTGGTACAAACAGCAGTGAACCTTCCTGATGTGTCCTCTAAGACTGTGCACACCAAAGTCATTGCCCAAGCCAGCATCTCTTGGCAGATCCAGGCTTCAGGCTTTCCTGAGGCTTGTTCCTACAAGAGGAAAGCCAGGGAGGGCCAGATATAATTACTAACAATTAGATAAGAGCTTGCCATGTGCTAGGAATTTTTTGTTTGAGTCAGGCTAAGACAGGTAATAATGTAGTAACAAGTATCCCCTCGCATTTTAAGGGGCTTTATATATATGGGTTGTTTTCTGCTCTGGAAGTGCACTGAAGATCAAGTAGCTCTATAGTAGTGACTCAATGTTGCCATCTTATGGGGGAAACCTTCAAGGCTGCCTGAGTCAACAGAGTAGAAGGAGACAGATTGCAGAAATTCACTTCTGCTCTCAAGTGCCTTGCTCTGATCTTAACACAGGTCACTTTTCTCCCACAGCTCATTAGAGAGAACTAGTTGCATGACCACTCCCAACTACAAGGGAGGCTGGAAAATGTGGAAAACCCATAGTGGGCACTGCTCCCCTTGCCACCCTGCTCAATGCACTGAACATATTTCAACTCATGTCAATGCTTATCAGATAGTACCTATTACTTTTATTTAATAGATGAGGACAGAGAAATTGAAGGACTTACCTAAGGTAATATGACAATTAAAAGGCAGAGTGTGACAACACATTCATGTTAAGATATTTGGAAATTTTGGGGTGCCTGGGTGGCACAGTTGGTTAAGCGTGACTCTTGATTTTGGCTCAGGTCGTGATCTCAGGGACGTGATCTCAGGGTCGTGAGATCAAGCCCCACATTGGGCACCGTGCTCAGCATGAAGTCTGCTTAAGTTTCTTTCTCCCTCTCCCTCGGGCCTTCCTCCCGCCCCCCACTCTCTCCAAAATAAATAAATAAATAAATCTCTTTAAAAAGATATTTGGAATTTTGTTGAGGGCAAGGGTGAGCCATTAAGGTTTAAGCAACGAGGTGCCATGATTGCATTTATGACTTACAGATATCCTTTGGCTCTAGTTAGAAAAATGGATTCAGGAGAAGGACAAGCGTCAGGTCAGTTAGGAGACTATGATTAAAATCTAGGAAAGGAGATAATGAGAGACCAAAGAAAGGGTACCATATTACTCAGGAATATATTCAAGTGGCAGAAAACCCCCTTCAGACTGGTCTAAATAAAGACAAGTTATTAAGCATCCAGATATGGGACTAGCTTGAGAATGTACCAAATAAAGTTATCAAACACCCAGTATCTTTTTCTCTTTACACTGCTGTCTGTACATTAACCTGGTAGAAAAATCACTCACCATTCCCAGCCTTACATACTCACAGCATGTTATCAAGGACAAGAAAAACCCCCAGAAAATATTTTCTATGGTCCTATTGACTATGACCTGACTATATTCCATTCCTAATTCAATCAGTTTTGAGCATGAAGATGGTACTTCCCAGTTTAAGCAAATGAGGATCCATATCTGGGACAGGTGTAAAGGCTAGTTTTCAACCCCACTGGTTGAAAGTGCAAGACAGATGGGTCTCCCAATTGCTCTGTCCACTGGCTGGAGGTAACGGCTCTCACATCATCCCATCATGCCTCTTGCTTAGCACAGGGAGTCTGGTACAACCTTCAGTGAGCTGTTGATCTAAATTAAGCCCCACACCCAACTTACCTTCCCTCATCCAGTTTAACCACACTTAGCATACCTAAAATAGCCTTGTTCATTGATTTGTTTGCTCATCTATTGCTAGAACTTTCTGCACACACACATGAATATAAAATCCATAGATGTGGAGACCCCAATTATTTGCTTATCATCACCTAGAGTGATGCCTGCAAACTAAGAGGCATGCGTTGAAATATTTGCTTTGGCATAGACCATATTTAACAGTCTGGGCATGCCTATGATGCATTTACCTAAATAAATATATAAGATAAGACTGATAAATGAATCGAATATTTATGGAGACACCACTGACTCATAAAGTAGGGAAAGTGGTGTTTGATCTTCCAGTGTTCTTATTAAGCAGACTCTCCATTCGAACCATTCTCATATTGTAGCTACATTTATTAATAAGTACTTTAATCTAAGTTGCAGTAGTGTCCCTGAATTAAATTGCATTTCATGATCAGCTTCTTAAAAATGGGGCAGAGCATTCATTAAAATAAGACTTTCTAGTAATAGGGTGTTCTGTGAACCTCCATCGATGACGTCAATCCAAGAGGGCTTCATAACACAGAGATCTGAGCATTGAAAGAGCAAAATTCACGACTTCACTTCTTGGGTGTGCAGTTATGGGGGCCATACAGAATGAAAGCTGCTCAAGCAATTTCTTTTATGGTGAAAATTAATTACTATTTTACAAAAATGCACATTTTATCTACAATGTTGTCTCTTTCTAGGACTACCATTCTCTAGCCGCTGGAAGTTGAACACCCTTGGTGTGATAGCCTGCTTTATGCAGAGTGGTAGGTCAGCCTGTCCAATCTCACACACAATGGAGAGCATCAGCATGAAGGTGGTTCAATAACTAATTTAACCTCAAACCTAATACTTTTAATGATGCATCAATCACAGCCCCTTAAAATGCCCGTGTCAAAGGAAAACACACAGCTTTGGCTTGGACTTAATTAATTTATAAAGCATTCATTTTACCTTGATGAACACCCATATAGGTGGACTGAATACATAAATTCCAGGTTAATTTTCCCTATCAATGAAAAAGCAAGCCAAGTGAATTAAAGAAAAAGATCCACCCACTAAAAAATGTGATATTCTCTTCCTGTAATGGGGTGGGGATAGGAAAGGATGGGTGAAAAGGAACAGTAAGAAAAATATAAGTTAATACTCCCAAGAAGCTATATTCGTACTTGGAAAGAGAACGGGATTCCGACTTGTATTTACTTGGTTTTGAGTGGATATTCCCTTTTCTTGCCATTATGCCACCCTCCAGAGGTGGGTAATGGAAAGCAATATAGAGAACACCTTAATTCTCAAAGGGTAGGCCGGTAGAAAGAGCTGGGTTCTGATCCCAGGTGTGTTGGTTGAGTGGTTCTGGGCAAGAATTCCAACTTCATGGACCCAAGGGTTTGCCCTTATTTACTTAGATCTTTGGACTCCTCCCCCCACCCTTTTAAATTGAAATGTATTTGACATGCAAATGTAAGGTATATAACATGTTAATTTGATGCATTTATATACCGCAGTATGATGGCCCTGGTAGCAATAATTAGCACCTCTATCACGTTACCTATCAGTGACCTCTTTGATCAGAATGGTCTCCAAGGTTAAAATTCAACTCTCATTAACCAGGTGCTCTCAAAAGCTGCTGTTGTTTTCTGGGAGTTAAGCCATAGTTCTCTGTATGTAACCAAGACAATGAAGATGGACTGCTTTGGTTCTTATTTAACAAAGACAATGTTGTCAAAATGATGTCAGGGATCCCACAGAGAAACATAAGAGCAGGTAGACCTCAGTGTGATTGAGCAAAGGATGTCTGTTCACGGCAGTCAATAGGTCAAAACTTGGGGATTTTTAAAACCAATGTTATCTCTGTTGGATGAACACATGGTATTTGGAGCTTTGAAACTAGGAGAAGCTTAGAGAATGTGCATTTATTCATGTTCAATTTATATCAGTTTATCTTTTAAGATGAAGGAAGGGGGCAAAAGTGAAGGATTCAGTTTCATGTCCTGGACTGAATATATGATTTTATGGTCCCTGATTCTGCATGGAGGGGGGGGATCAAATAGCTTCTTTCCATCAAAGTGAAGAACAGGGTGGGTCTGGGAAGGTCTGCACAGGTGGACAAGGAGCTTGAGCAAATCTATATTCATCCTCTAGATTCTCGTTAATGAGATATTTAGATAGGTAAGGTAACCCAAACTCTGAAGGTATGGATGGATTTGGTCTTATTGCCCTCACAAATGCATTTTCTGTTTTTTTTTTTTTCTCCAATAGTTAAAATATTTTAGTTAAGTAATTCAGATAATACAGAATAGTATAAAGAACATTCCCAAAAGTCAACTAAGATAAGCATAGTTTATGTTTAGTCAATACCATCCCTGACATGTCTACAAACATTTAAACAAGCAAATGTAATCATTAAATGCATAGCATTCATTTTTAAAAATGACGTGTCAAGTTCTTAAAGATAGATTTATGTCAAAATAAAAATGGAATTAAGCTGAAAATCTAACTGATATTCAAGAAGATGAATCTTCCTAAAAAGTCCTGTAATTAAAAAAGACAAGACTTTGGGGTACCTGGGTGTCTCGGTGGGTTAAGTGACTGCCTTCAGCTCAGGTCTTGATCCTGGAGTCCCAGGATCGAGTCCCACATCGGGCTCCCTGCTCAGCGGGGAGTCTGCTTCTCCCTGACCTTCCCCTCTCTCATGTGCTCTCTCTCTCTCTCAAATAAATAAATAAAATCTTAAAAAATAAATAAATAAAATAAAAAAGTCTTTGCAAAGTTTGGATCTATTATGTTTTTGTTAGGCATGTTTTTTGCTTTAGGGGTCATCCATTGACTCCCTTCTATGAAAGATGAAGGACTTTCTACAAATACCTTCCTGGCACTTTCTCTCTCCTTGACTTTCCAGTTTTGTCAAACCTATTGTCATTTGTAACAACAATTCAGCTCAGTCAAGTTTCTGAAACTCCCTCCATCGTTTTATCTTGGAACTATCTTGGAATGGATTCCACGTACACCAGCCCTCCTTCTGATCAAGACTTCTCATGTTCAGAATTACTGTCCCACTATTTGAGTGGTTTCATCCCGGAGCTGATGGTTCTCAAGGAGTCATGGTTGCTGCTGGATGTCCTTACAGTCCAAGGATGATTTTGAAGAATGTAATCTTTCAGACTTTAGTCACCATTCCATTGCGTTATGACACTGAGTGTCTCTATGAAAATACTGAAGTGTTGAAAATGTTTTTTCTCCATGTTCTATTGGACGTGTTTTTCTCCTTGAATAAATCTATGATTATCTCTTGACTTTTTCCATCTGGCAATATCAGTAGGCTAGGTTCTGATGGGAGGTTCATGGTTTAGCAGCTTTTCCCAGAACCAGGTTTTGAGCGCTACATTCCAGTGTTGCTTAATCTCAAGAAATGTCTCTTCTGTCACATCTTTGAATTTTCCTTCCGTTCTGCTCTCCAGGAACACCAACGATGTAAACATTTTATCCTCACTCTCTCATTGCCATCATTTTTCTCATTCTAAACATGTTTGCCCTTTTCTTTGTTTTATTTTGAGTGATTTCCCTAAACATATCCCCTGTGTTTCTGGCAATATTTTAGTCTTTCTGAGGCTATTTTACAGCCCTCCAAACCTTTTAAATTTTTATTTTTGTCTTTATTTCTTTCCACTAGCTTTCCCAACTTAATTTACATATTCCTCTGTTGTTTTGTAATATCTGGAGACATTTTATTTCTGTTAACTCCTTTTGAGAAATCATGTATTAAAAGTTATTTGTAGACTATGAAGAATTAGCTGAGACTGCCTTTCCTTTCTGAAGTGTATCATATTTTCTTTTTGCTGATGTTTCTCATTCCACCTCACCTGCTTTCTTTGCAAATAAGGCAACAATGTCCTGTTGGCTCTTTTCTGATTTTTGCTTATCTTAGAATAGACCATTGGCAATGGAAAATGATTGAAACACACAGGATCTGTCCATAGCTTTGACTGACTTTGTTACTTTAAACTCCATCTTGGGGCACCTGGCTGGCTCAGTTGGTTGAGTTTCCTACTCTTGATTTCGGTTCAGATCATTTCAGGGTTGTGAGATCAAGCCCCACATCTGTCTCTGTGCTGAGTGTGGAGCCTGCTTAGGATTCTCTCTCTCTCCCTCTCCCTCTGCCCTTCCCCTCTGTGCTCGCATGCATTCATGCTCTCTCTCAAAAATGAACAAATAAACAAACTCCATCTTGTCCAGTCAGTTACTCTTTGCCCTGGAGAACAAGTCTCTTCTTAGATTCAAGAGTTCAGGGAGTTGGTAGAGATGATAGCCAAACACCTTATCCCATAGTTTCTCTGTGCCTATGGTCAGAATCTTGAGATGACTGCATTCCTAACATTGTTGAATTTGCTTTATCTCACGCAGCTTCATGGAGTTGGTAATCTAGGTCACAGACAAAACAATGTGAGGGGACAGCTTAAACAAAAGTTCAAATGCTTTTCTCATTTTAATTCCTGTACATGATGGTATCCTGAGCCAGCCCTAAGCATCTCTCCCCTAGGGGGAGGTGGAGGGACATTTACAGTCAGATTTCAACCTTGAAAATAGGATTTGGGAGAAAGCAACATAAGTCTTGATAGATAGGCTTTGTTAAGAGAAAGGATTTACACATGCCCATTTGCATTTCTTTCTCATTACTGGATATGCCTTTTCAGATCTGACACTGTTTATTGTGATGGGGTACAGACTATCGGTATGTCCCTATCTGTGGGTAGACTTCAGGTATCAGTAAGCAGTCGACTTATTAGTCAGGAGTGGTCATCATTTCTTGCTTTCATTGAACGTAACATTTCCTTCCATTTACCCTTTAAGGGATTGAAGTAAAAAATGTCTTGATCATATTTAACAGGAATCCTGGATATTTACTTAAATCATTCACCTTAGCAGACATTTTGTGAAGCCTTGAATTTTTGCCTCTGGGGATCATTTTTAAGTGATTCAAATATTTATACTAGAAATATTTGCAAATGCTGAACGCAAACCACAACTGTCCTGAGTAGATATCGATGAATAAAAGAGCCTGGTCACACTACCTTCTTAGAGCTTACAATCTTCATTTGAATAGCATCTTCTCCACAAATTCCAATATCCGTTGTTTCTAGTGGAATTAGCTTTATAAGCCCATTTGCCATTCTGGGCACAAAATCTCTTTCTTCATTTGAAACAGAATTGATTCCTCCTTGAAGTTAAATAAGCAAATCTGTATTTGAGGAATGCACATTCAATGTCCTCATCTCTTCTTCAGTCTAATTCAGACTCATTTCCAAGTAACTGTCCTTTCTCATTTTAGATCTGATGTATATAATTTCCAAATCATTTCCTTACATAGTTTATTCTATTGAATGAAGTACATTTATATTTCTCCCATGTGTTTCATGAATATTTAGAATGTAGGTTAGCATTTAAGCATGCTGGGCATGTTGCACAGAGCTCAAAGGGCATCAGATATTCAATAAATGTGGCTGGACATTATACAGTTTGAGGGGAGGGGGTCTTGATGTCCAATTTGGAAGAAGGAAAGTCACCTTCCAGACACAAGTTTTTCTATTTAAGGTCTATTAGTCTAGAATAAAGTAATTAAGATTGATTTACCTCACAGTTATGTAAGCACAATGATTTTTGTTAGAAAATTAAGCAATTAAGGTGACTATTAATCATTATGAAAATATAAATGTATGTTTCCAAAGAAGAGTTCTAAATATTTCATCCATGTGCCTAATTATTTAAACTGGAATCTTGTCTACTCATAAATGATGCTTAAATAATGGAGATCTAAACACATTGCATTGTTTGGAAAACTAAATAAATGTTGAGTTTGAGTTTTTAAAATGAAAGAAAATATTAAAACTAAAGAAAATGACTAGTTTTTCTCTCAATTCCTCAGGCAGATCGAAAAATACTGAGAAAATGAAATAGCATGTTATTACTAGGGCTGAGTTGAGTCTCGCATTGATTCAGGGGGGGAAAAAAACACAGTACAATTTAAAAACTACAACTCCAGTATTTGGAATTTATCCTAAAGAAATAATGATATTTATAGAAAGATGTAACAAGGATGTTCACTACAATTTTATTGATAGTAGTAAAAAATTAAAAAAATCCAAAAAAGTGCAAATGCTCAACAAAGTTAAGTTAGTTGAATAGATTTTGTGGTACTATTCAGTCATTAAAGTTCAGATTAAAATATGTATCACATTGGAAATTTTTGAAAGAATAGCCTTTTTAAAGCAGAATGCACAATTATACAGTAGGATCCTAAATTTGTAAACATTTCATAAAATGTATATATCACATACTATATATAAAATGTGCATTATATTAAATAATTTAGGAGCACCTGGGTGGCTCACTCAATTAAGTGTCTGCCTTTGGCTCAAGTCATGATCTCAGGGTCCTGGGATTTAGCTCCAAGTTGGGCTCCCTGCTCAGCAGGGAGTCTGCTTCTCCCTCTTCCACAGCCCCTCCCCACTGCTCATGCTCTCTCTCTTTCAAATAAATAAATAAAATCCTTTTTAAAAAATAAATAATTTAAACATCTGCCAAAAAATGGACAGCGTTCATCTTTGGGAAGCAGGAATATCAGAGCCTAAATTTATTTTTTACTTTTCTACATTTTTCAAAAAATTTTTGCAGTAAAACTATTATTTTTTAAAATGGAAAACAAGAATGATCCATATTACAAAACATACTCGATACCGTTTTATCAAGTCTAAGGGAGCAGGTTCTACAAACATCGTTGACCAGGTCTGAGCTTGTAGTTCAGGCTGGCACATCCACTGTGCATAGATCTCATCTCACCTTGTTTAGGGAGATAGACCAGGAAGGAAAAAAGAAAAATATGTACAACAGAGTATTTTACAGCATGTTAGAAAGAAAAAAAAGTCTTAGGATAAACCAAAATAGAGCCCAGAAAGTGGGTATGATGTTTGGTGGGGGGTGCAGGGTATGTGAGGAGAGACAGGCTTGGAAGTTTAATGGAAAAGGTGTCTTTGGAGGAAAGACCCAATATAAGACTGTGAAAGAGAGAAGAGAGTAAGAGCACACTAAGAGACAGGAATCACCTAGTGACCAAGAAAAGTATGGCGGCTGCAGAGGATGGGAAGCCTTCTGCCATTCTGAGCAGTTGAGTAAAATTATCTGAAGTGCATCTTCCTGGGATCATTTCTAATGTCTTGTGGTGACTCCATAGTACCTTCAGGATAAAGTTCATACTCTTTTTTAAAAAAGATTGATTTATTTTTGAGAGAGAGAATGGGGAGGAGGGGCAGAAGGGGGGAATCTCAAGCAGACTCCCCACCAACACGGGGCTCAATCTCACGACCCATGAGACCACGACCTGAGCCAAAATCACTAGTTGGATGCTCAACTGACTTAGCCATCCAGGCACCCCAAAGTTCACACTTCTCAGTGTGCCCACTGCCCCACATACCTTTCACAGCTAACTGCCCAATATTTAGTATATGCTCTAGGCTTTTCCAAATTATCCCCATTCCCCCAAATCCACCATGCTGTTCACTATGCTGTGGTTGTGGGCATCCTGGTACCACTGTTGACAAGTTCTGGTTTCCACACTTAGATAAGCCAGTTCTGCCTTGTGCATTTAAAGCACGGTTGTAGCGTTGCACTCTTGGTCGTGTCATAACTGGGTTCTTTTTTAGCATATTTTGTCTGCTGCTCGCCCCAGAGGCTTAACATCCCAAGGGGGAGAACTCTTCTCACGGTCATCAACGAATAAAAAGGAAGAAGATATGGAGAAGAATGCCCCAAACCATGAGGAAAATGGCAGAATGCCCAATGGGAAAACGAGTAAGTCATGAGAAAAAGAAACCAAAAACTAGTGGAGACTATAGAGTGAGCCCCTTCTTAGTGTCAAAAGCAGAACAGAGGTTTCTCTTCCCCCCATGTTATTCTGTCTGCATACTATCCCACATCTATCTGCTCCAAATTGCCTGTATCATTAGACTTAGGATGATGGAAAGTTTGGTGGCTAACAGGGATGGAAAATTTGGGGACAAACAGGACTATGTAAACCTATAACTACCCGGTTTGTCAGAGATGTTTTCACAGGGTGAATTTTGGAACACTTTGAGGGGCTTTTGATTTTTTTTCTTTTAATATATATGTTCTCTCAACTGGAAAGTAGTTATTATTGTGCCTTTAACTTGGATAGCTTCATGCCTCCTCCTTGGAAAGCAGCCTTACCTCAGGAGAGAGCCAGCAAGCTGAGGATGTAGCTCAGACGAGAGAAATGGGGTCCAGTTTCCTTCGTCAAGGCTCTAGTCTTCAATGGGAAAGTGGTCTTCTGTGTACTTCAGTTTGGTTTAGCAGAAATGGAGGCCGACATTGGGCACATGGGAGGAGCAAGGACCGTGTATGGGCTGGGGTAACTCTTACAGCGCAGCATTTGTAACATAACAGTTCAGGATATTGAGGTATCAAAAAACAGAATATAAAAGAATACCAGACATGTTCCCCACACAATTCTTCTACATAGACTTCAATTTATGGATCATGGGGACCAGCAAACCCATAAATTAAGGGATGATCTAACAAGATGATGGGATATTCTGGAAGAGTCTCAGTGTATACATGGACTTCCCTCCATTAAGAAAACACTGCACAACATAGCTCAATAAAAAGCAGTAAGTTATTTTAAGGTGTTCATTATGAATAGCATTTCGATGGTTTAAGATATCAATTCATGGGGAATGGAGGGGAGTTTATATTTGTTTCCAGACCCATACATTCTCATGAATGAGGTTTGCTGCAGACCCAACAGATATTTAAGACTTTTTAGAGGTCTGTAGGAAAAAAAAGGGGGTGGGGGCAGGGAACTTCTACTAGTTATTACTGCTGATAAATTATTTTTACCTAAAAACGTCCATGACATAATTCATCATGCTTTCAAGAGTTTCATTTTACTGACATGTAGATTCAGGTTAAAAAATAAATTCTGAATTTAAATAAATTCACTCTGAGTTCATATTCCATGATGTACACAAGACTTCACTGGCATTCATGAAAAATAAAAGTATTTTAGAACACATTAAAAAAAAAAACGGGTATTGAAAATGAAAAGAAAGTTGAGGTTTGCTCAGTGGTCTCAAAGTATTTCATTTAATCAAATGTTTAATACTGGTAAGCTCTCTGATTCTCTCATCCCACAAGGCTGCTCATTTTGCTGGTTCTGGGCTCCACTATTAATCAGTTCTGGCACTCAGCATCTGTGCTTAGGGAAATAATTTCCCTATTTCTATTTTCTCCTAATGCAGTAGAAGAAGTGTTTCAATTTCTAAAAGTTATTTGGAATGATTTCTACTGAAGTGGATTTTGTGAAAGTATGGAAAATAGAATGAACGTATTTGCCAGGGCAAAATCACTCTAAATAAACACTCCCATTTTTCCTATTGTTTACAATTCTCAAAACCATTTCACATATATTATCTCATTATGACATTCATTCAATTCGCTGAGAAAATTAACTAGAAATACAGTTATTTCTATGATTTGAACAACTCTTATTTCTGTTCATTCCTCTGTACCAGTAAAAAGGGTAGAAATATAACAATTTACAAATATTTTTCAATGCCTACCACTTACCAAAAAAAAAAAAAATTTTTTTTTTAAGACTGATTCTCTATAACCCTATCTTTCAAAGCAAGATTTTCGTATTATATTTTATTTTTGGCTTTCAAGATATACATAAACTGTATCTCTATATACGTATCATACCACAGATACAGCTACATATATAGAGATACATAAACAGAGATACAGATATATAGAGAGAGATGTAATTATGTACATGCAATTATGTAATTATGTACAAATTATATATATTATTATACATTATAATGTGTGTAATATATATTCTATATCCTACATATAACACATATATTCTATATATAACATTATATGTTATAATATATAATTCTCTATATAACATACAATAGATAATACATACGTATATATTCTATATGTAACATACATTACATACAGAATTATATATTATATATATTTATATATACACAAAATTATATATATACACTTATATATACAAAATTATACCCCAGCACGGAGTTTGAACTCAAAACCCCGAAATCAAGAGTCACACTCTCCACTGACTGAGCCAGCCAGGCACCCCTCCTGACTGCTATATTAAGAGTTAAGCTTACAAAGTCTTTCCACAACCCAAATTTCTATCACTATTTGTCTATATTTTACATTACATTTTTTTTCCTTTTAAATTATGTATTTCATCAATCCAAAATTTATTTGGTGGTGTATTTATTTGGTGTGAGGTAGGGATCTAGTTGTCCAGTGGCCATCTGTGCTAATGTTGGTATTTCCCCACCAAATGTTTAACTTGCCCTGTTGCTATTAAAAGACAACATGATAATAGCTTCTGATAAACATTTTGGTCTCAAGTGCCCATAAATAATTTCAAAGAAACTAGAATTGACTTATAAGCAAATGTCTATGTAATTTTCAAGATTTTTTATTTATTTATTTGACAGAGAGAGACACGGCAAGAGAGGGAACACAAGCAGGGGCAGAGGGAGAGGGAGAAGCAGGCTTCCCGCTGAGCAGGGAGCCCGATGCGGGGCTCGATCCCAGGACCCTGGGATCATGACCTGAGCCAAAGGCAGACACTTAACGACTGAGCCACCCAGGCGCCCCAGATGTCTATGTAATTTTCATCATAACAATGCAGAGGTATAGGGGCACCTGGCTGGCTCAGCTGGAGGAGCACATGGCTCTTGATCTCTGTGCTATGAGTTTGAGCCCCAGGTCGGGTACAGAGATTACTTAAATAAATAAATAAACTTTAAAAAAAAATACAGAGATATAGCATAGAATGATATCTAGACTTTAATAGATTTCATGGGTATTCATGTTAAACATATGATTAGAATGGAAATAAAATATCTGTACAATTATACTCTTTCTAGAATCTTATGGTAGGATTCTGTCTCTACTAAAGTGACCTGTTATCTGACGTCCTTTTCGCAGAGCTGCACCTTTATCTATCTTCCTTATTCCCACGGAATAGCTAATAGCACGGCTGTTTTGAACAATACCCATTAATGGATCCATCTCAAGAAACAAACCCCTCCGTTTCATAAACGGTGCATGAGAAGCATGAACCTGAAGGATTGTAAAATTTGCTGTCTTAAAACAAACCACCTCCGTTCAACAGCGGTCACTGTTAAGTGAGTGAAAGGAAAGGCCATGTGTGGGAGGAGATATTTGCAACATGCACACAAAAGCTTGTTAGAGCAGAAAATATAATGGACTGTTTCAAATCCATCAGAAAAACATATATACAAACACGGACAACCATCTCAAAATACAAGCAAGGGACTTTAATAGGCGCTTTGGAAAAGAATTTCGAAAAGGGCAGGAAACATGGCAAGTTATCCAAAGCTATCAGCTACCAAGTAAAGGCAAGTTAAAACCACAAAGTGATACCACTCACACTCACCTGGATTTCTAAATTTAGAGAGACTCGCAATACAGAGTTATAAGGGTATGGAATGGTGCTAGCCAATGGAACTTGTCTTGCTCATGAAAAGGTTCTATTGTGTGATGTCCAATATGGTAGCCACTGTCCGCAGTGAGGACACTGAAATTTGGCCACTAGAGTGGAGAAACTAAATGTCTGTCTTTATTTTATTGTCATTAAATTTAAGTAACCACAGGTGACTAGTGGCTACCATATTCAATTAATACCAGCTTTTTGAGAAGTATATGGTACTCTGCACTACAGTTTTAACAAACTTATACCCAAAGATCCATCCATTTCACTTTTAGGCATGTACACAAAATCGTACTCACCGGCATTATGTATAATAGCCGAAAATGGGAAACACATCAAAACCCTGCAATGTTAGAATCCAAATGATAGTATTCTCATACAATGGACCACATAGCAACGAAAATGAACTGACCACCAGTACACCTGACAGCACTGTTGAATCTCACGAATGTAATGTGAAGCAGAAGATGCCAGATGCAAAAAAAGTGTTCTAGAATTCTAATTTTATAAATATTAAAAGGAACCTAAAGTAATCTGTGGGGTCTAAAGTCATGGTTGGGAGAACCTACTTGCAATGGTTAACTTTTCGCTCAAGGCAGTGCATACACAGACGTACCCACTTGAGATAATTCAAGCTGCATATGCAAGATCTGTGCACATTTCAGGATGTAGGTTTCCATATAAATCGTGAGCACAAAGCAAAGGATGGGAGCTCAGCAACATGCTGATGACATGGAAGATTCTATCAGTGTCAGAGGATATGAATGCCAGCGTGTAAAAACTGTGAAAAGTCTTAGGGACCCCTTACTTCATTTGTTTTGTATCTATTTCCCGTTTTACGTGTTCATAAGGGTGGTAGCATACGCTTTTTAAGAAGCTGTTTGAAGGAGTATCTAACCTCTACGTGGCAAGGAAGCATGGGAGTGGTTTAATTGGCAAGATTTCCTTTCAGAGAGACATGCAACAGTGCTGTGTCACACCATCAAAGCATTCTCAGATTCAAGGAAATGTAATATGTACTTTATTACCGAGACTTCTGAACACGGTATGAGACACCTCCATGGAGAGGGCACCATAATTACAGGACAGGTCAGAAATCCACTGTAAATCAAGTGCTATGCTTGTGGAGGGCAGATGGAAATTGAAGAAATCAGAAGGAGAAGAATGGACTGAGGAGGTATTGTGCAAACAGGGGTTTCTGGAGGGGATTTGACCTGTACATAATATAGGAATAAAAATAAAACCCTTGCTCATTCCATTAAAACTTCCAGAGAAGATGCTCTTCCAAATTCTGTCCTTCCTAATGAATCGCAGGAACTTAATTCACTCATTTGCCAAAAGGAGGGTCTTTGTCTGTGGGTGGAAAAAGTCAAAGATATTTACTGGGTGGCGGGGAGGGGGGGTAGTTCTTGAAAACCAGATTTACATGGGCCTTGGTGATTAGTTCAGATTCGCCCTGTACGTTGTGAGAGATCTAAAACTATCCCTGAGATCTACAGGAAGAGCTCAGCCCTGTGTCATAGGCTAAGGTGTTCTGTTTGGTTGGTGGGTGAGGCAGGCCTGCGGTTCTTCCCAGCCCTACGATGCAAATGGAATCCAAGCTCCCAAGTTTATGGTACCAACGCTGGTGGGTTTGGACGGGGGGAACAAGGAAGGCCCTGAGGCTCTTCTGCTTGAATTCATAATGCTTTCTTCTATCGATCCCCAAGTCCCGTGGACTGTCTTTGACAAGTTCTGCATCACCGAGGATTCTGTGAGACCTTCTCCAATCTGGAATCTGTGTCTTTTAGGAGATAATGACAACGTCCGGTGCATTTTTGGGATGGGAAGTCATCGTGTGTTAGTTCTGCCTGGTTATTTCCATTCTTCCTCTGAGGAGGACGTTGCCGTATGAAAAGCACCTTTGTTCTCAAATTCCCTCACGGTTCGGCAATGAAAATAAAATTCAAAGAATACATAAGCTTTATCGTGCTTTTTTCCCCCCTCCTGACACTTCCTAACTTCTGCTCAGTTTGATGTAAACAAAGGCGGCCATTCATCATCTTTTACGATCAGAAATTTTATTCTACCAACAACAAAAGCAAAAGCAAACAAACCCTTGCAGACATTAGCCTTGGAACTCTGGCAGTTAGTTGACCCTCTGGATGCATTTCCCCATTTATACTTCTAATTAAGTGTGTGGTTTTGTCCCTGTGTTTAACACCTGCCGTCCCCCACCCCCCTGCACCGCCATGCAGCCCAATGGTCCTGGGAAAGCTGATAACCATCCTTAGCTCCTTGGAGTATCCGACTGAACTAGAGAGAATGCCCATGATCTCCCTAGTGTCCAGCTCAGGAATTAGGCAGGTAATGCGATCCCTGCTAATAGGGTGGGGGATGTTTTCGGCGAGGCCCTTGGGAGAAGAGTCCTCCTGATAGCGATGCACGAGAAGGGATGGGCTCTCGGATTCCACATCCCATCTCTCTATCCTGAAGCCACTCGTGGAGCTGCACAGAAATCTTTCTACCGAGCCCAAGACAACGAATTGCAAAAACGGAATCATCATCAGAAGAACATCTGGGTTCTCGGTGGCCTCACAGAGTCACCCGATTCTCTCACTTGAAGCCCACCGTAACCCCGGGCTTCCCGTGAACTAAAATCTGGACCTAGTTGGCAAGCTTGTCAGCACTAGGCGTTGGCAGGCTAATGGAAAGGAACTAAACTAGAACATTCTGTCACAGCCGACCAGACACAGAACCGATCCTCACCGTGCTGCAACTGGTTTGCACGAAATTTAAATAACTAAAGACAACATACTGTACGCCACGTGCACGGAGGCCCACAAAACCCACCCATGCTCTTTGATTCGAGCTCCAGCTTTCAGGAGATGCTGAGAGACCTCCCAGCATCATGATAAGAAGTGAACCAGACTGGCCCAAACAGACGATCTGGACGGCTGGCAAACAATGCAGACTAATGTGTCTCTAAGATGTACCAATGTGTATTCAACAGAATATCTAGATCTCGGTCAAACCCTTTAAACAAAGGTATTTGACCAGATAAGGACCTTTTTTATCCCCCCTACATGAAAAGTGTGTACCTGAAGACAAACAAAACAGAAATAAGTAGTTCGAATAGTAGAATCATTCATTTCACATAATTTGGGGGTAGCCATCCTATTCCAGGTACTGTATGAGATCATAGCAAATCACACAAGACTTAGGTCGCAGGTTCTGCCCTCAGCGAAAACAGCTGGGGTTACTATCCAGACGAAAGAGCTCATGCAAATGTCAAAATCTCTGTGGGCACACGGGGGTTGACCACAGGAGATGAGCAAGCTATTCATTGCTAAAACCAGATGCAAGTCAGTAGTTTGCAGAGTGCAGGTCTACCCGTTTTGACTTCCTAAGTGAAGCCCTGTATTCATATCCTATGTGCCCTCTATGGGCTGGAGGTCTGTGCCCCCTGACTCGTCCCATGTTGAAGCACTCACCCTCCCGTGCAGGTGGTTCAAATCAAGGGCAATTAATGGGGATGAAAGGCACAGCATAGAGACTAGAGTCAGTAGTACTGTAATAGTGTTGTATGAAGACAGATGGGAGCTACACTTGTGGGGAGCCTAGCAGAACGTATAGATTTGTCAAATCACTACTTGTTTATCTGAAACTAATGCAATACTTTGTCATCTGTACAATTTAAAAGAAAAAACAGGGGCAATCACCAAATAACCAAATGGGCAAAAATCCTGCTCAAGGCTTTCAGAAGATGGAGAGATTACTTCCAGCTGGGGAGATTGGGGGCGGTAATTGTAGACAAATGTGAGCTGGGAGTCTTACCAACAGGGGAAGGTAAAGCAAAGGGCGTTGGAGAATCTGGACCCTTTGCATCGGCTAGGTCCCTCTGGAAGTACTTTGGCCTCTAGACCTTAGAATCCTTCCATGTTCAAATAATCTGGCATCGAGCTCAGTACGACATACCGGTTTTTGAATAATCTAATGAACATCTGTTTCTTCAAGGTTCTGAGAAGGCCTGCATAAAGGATCCAGATTTTCCCAAACACATAACAAGTCACAAGCAAGTCTTGCAAATGATCTTGTGAATGTTTGGGGGCAGGAATGGGATATTCTGGGAGTAGCAGACATTGTGAGATCCTATAGTCAGGAAATGAGGAACCAGAAGATGGAAGACAGGCCAAAAAAAAAAAAAAGTCCTCACTTTGCTGCTGGTTTTCTTATTATAACTTGGTAAGTAACAATCCAGAAGCTTAGATAAACTTTGCACAGGTAAACTTGACCAAAGTAGAAATGAGGTTAAAAACCAAAATTAAAAATAATTCCTATTCTATTTAGATGTAGCTGGTCTAATGATATTGCTCACACTGCCCCATTTTAACTAATAATTTGTCCAATAATATTTTAAGTGCAATACCAGGTTCTAGAACTGCCTGCAAACCTAACCCGCAAAGCATGACCACACATTTCTATGTCCACCTCTTAAATCCCATCAAGAGGGTGTTCTTTGTTGACTTTGAGCTCTGTTTGGTCTTGCGCAGATCTCAGATATGGTGAGGATTATTGATCTCTCCCTCCAGGCCAATCAAGAGTGAGCAAATGTGAAGTAGGCTTATTAAGCCAGGAACAAAACAAGGACACCTATAATAGATAGGATTATTGGAAATTCTGCAGGAGAACTGAAAACCTGGAGTACACGTAAGAGGTACAACTATTGGAAATAGGAAGGCAAAATTGAATTTATTTCAGGACAGGACAGCCTCCCTTACAAAAACAAAAGGATCCAGTCTTCTGTGGTTACGCGCATTGACTAGTTATATAAATTATGTATCTTTCTTGTCATATAGAAGTCGTAAGAAATTATTTTCAAAGGTATTGAACTAATAGAACACAGAGCATAAATTACCTCGAGATGTGCTTTTTGGATGAGCATCACCATCCCCAAAAATATATTTATTCTGTCAATGACCACCAGTCACACCAGCCGCCCCTCCTCAGTCTGCAGGACAGGTGAAGACATCTGTCCTGTTTTCTAATGGCCGCAGAAAACCACGGAGGGTTTTAAGTAGGACACGGACATGATCTAATTTGTGTTTTAGAGAATGCTCTCTGCCTATAAAGAGGAGAATGGCTTACAGGGGAAAAGGCCAAGAGCCAGAGAGGTCAGCCAGGAGGAGGTGTTTGCTGTAAAGGAGGAAAAAAAAAAAAAAGTTTTTTGATTGTTGAAGGGAAAAGTGTTTCTCTGCTCAATACTTCTGACACAAAATGTGTGTTTTCCACATCAAGCAATTCTGCAATTCTCCGCAGAAATCAGTGGGGTTTCCTCCCATTTATTCTGATCCTGGCCTTACTGGGGGGGGGGGTCAGTGCTCCGTCCCACAAGGCTGCGCCCAGTGCCGAAGCCAGTCACAAGCAGTGGGTCCCCAGGATGCCCCCAGTTCTGCCCGACTTGGCTAGACATCGGGGTTCCCACGACCTACTCCTCAATTGCGATGATTTACCAGGAGGGCTCAGGAAACTCAAGAGCACCCCGTACTTACTAGCATCCGTTTATCAGGAAGAAGAGAGCTGAACCGCCAGAGGCAGAGGTAACACAGGGCCGAGGTCCGGAAGCGTATCGGTCCCCAGGGAGTTTGGGGTGCCCCAGTCTCCAGGGATGCGGATGCCTTCAGCAACCTGGAAGCTCTCTCCACTTCTTCACTTAGGGCTTTTTAGGGAGGTTTTATTAGGCAAGATGGATGCAATCCTTGGGCAGTGGTGATTGACTCAATTTCCAACCACTCTGCTCTCCTCGGAGGGAAGAAGTGGGGCCCCCCAGGCCCAACCCCTGATCACGTGGTTGGTTTCCCTGGCAACCAGCTCCCTTCCCAACCCCCCATCTGTGTCCCAACAATCACCTCATTAGCATAAACTCAGGTGTGGTCCATAGGGGGCTTTATATGAATAACAAAAGATATTCTCACTCCTAGCCGGAAATTCCCAAGGTTTTAGGAGCTCGGTGCCAGGAACCGGGGAGATCATCGTGGATTGGGATGGGCCCTACATCCAGGAAGTGTCCTTATAAAAGACAGAAGAAGAGAAATACAGACACAGAGGAGAAGCCACGTGATGATGGAGGGACGCGGCCACAGGCCAGGGAACACCTGCAGGAATTAACCAGAAGCTGGAAGAGGCGGGAAGGACCCCCCTGCTGAGGGGAGGGGGGTGTCTCAGATCCAGGTGAAGGCAGGGCTGCTCCCCTCCCCGACAGCCCTACCCCTCTTGGATCTCAGAGTTCTGGTCCCCAGAACTGAGACAGAATACACTGTGATAAGCCCCTGGTTGGCCGTGACCCTAGGAAATTAACACCATGCTGTAATAAATTTAATGTCCTTCACTCAATATCTCACCGGTTTCAGGGGTGCTTACATTTTAACTTTTAGTGCCAGTTATTTAGTAAAAGACTTGGTAATCAAGCGAAGAATGCAAATTGAGACACCACCATGCATGTGGGGGCAGATTGTGTTTGGAAGTGTGAGCCCTCCTCCTGCACACCTGAAATTTCACCACTGAAGACGGGTGGGGGCCCTGCAGTCTGCCTGACCCCGTGGTTAATCAGCACAGGTTAAAGGTTAGCTCCAGGTAAGCGTTAGCTAATAAGAGCCTTCTGAGAGTGATTAAATCTTACAGGTGCCTCTAATACGGATGCGTTGATAGATATTACTAGTTCTTTTTCAAACAAGGTAAGAGGGATTGTAAAATTAATTTTAATAAAGGGAGAAATAAAGTGTAATATTAAATTCTAAGAATAAGTAATGGGTATGATGGGAACATCAGGAACAATGCCTATATTGATTTTATTGTTTCCTTAAATTTACAGGGATCAAAGCCAGAGTGAAAATATTTTAAAATGCCAAGATGTGGATAATTAACCAGTGAAATTTTTTAGAAAGGAGAACGTCTTAATGGAATGAATCATGATGGATCTGGAGCCCAAAATATAGAATTATTCGATCTGTTGAATGTAATTATTTGACTGACAAGTGAGAAATACATGTGGAAGAATGGTTCTCGCTCAGTGGGGTGCCAGGAGCCCTCAGCACCGGCCCCACCTGGGAATTTGTTAGAAATGCAGATATGGGGGCCCCACCCCAGGTCTGCTGCATCACAGACTTAGGAGTGGGACCCAGCCATGCATGTTTATCAAGCTCTCATGGGGATGCCTGTGCCCAGATCTGCTAGGACCTGCTAAAATGAAAACAGGTGCTCTTCCTTCTCTGCAAGGAGTTTTACAGAAAATGTGAGCGTGGTACAAAAGAACGCAATTTTGTTTCTTCTAAGAACGAAACATGTAACCTTCCCATGGGTATGAAAGAGACAGGCAATTTGGAAATCTGCATTTTCTTATGAAACAGAGGAAACCTTGGCTTGAAAGTAGAAAAGGTCGCGGTGCAATTTGGCAGTGGGCACGTTTAATTTGGCCACTAGCCGGTAGAGAGTGCGGTAGCTGCCTGAGGGTCTTGTGGATGGCCACCCAGTGCAGAATGTGGAACCAGGGTGGGAGATTTCCCCAGCCAGAAGCAAGCAGGAGCCCCCATGTCCCTGATGGGTTGCTCATCCCCTGCTATCCAGGATGAGTCATCACTGTTCCCAGACGTTGACACCAAATTGCTTCCAGAGCCTCATCCTGGGAGCCTCAGAGTCTCGACTGAATATCTAGAGGACCGGAGGGGACAGAAACTTCCAGAGAATCCCTGAAAAGTGTCTTGTGTGTTCCCTCTGGATGTGTGATAAAGAGTGATGACAGTAGGCTCCATGTCCCCATACACAATCTTATTTAGGTTTCAGAAATGCATCGCAGACCCAGCTCTATGTCTTCCGTACAACCTGTCGGGTTTATCGCTGAGGACGGCCATAGCTGTAGTCAAGAGCAGAGACGCGAAATTAAATTCCCTCTTTGATAACGACAGGTTGCCATCAAAGGATGCAATCTGTTTCCTTAGCCGGTTGTGCCAAATAGGCTGCATTCAGCTGAGCTGGCTTTCCCTTTTGCTCACGTGGAAATCATAGAGAATATTTGCATGGGTGTGTTTAGGGAGTGCTTTGAAAACAGGATGATGGTTTAGCCGCGGGCAAATGGAACTTAGATGTACTTTTCAAAGTGTAAGAGGGAATTGAAGAGGGCCCTGAAATTGTTAGGGCAATTCCAGGTAATTGGAACTCAAAAGTGAATTCTTTTTCTTTGACTTTATTATGGTATAAGACAAAATGAGGGGAACCTAGCTAGGAAAGTTTGAATATTAGCATTTAGTTTGACAAAATAATGAAATTAGAATTTTCAGCAATCTATAAATAACATATAAATGTACGATTCTCTCTCAGATAACAGTGAGGTATTTATAATGTAATACATGTGATTTTGACCATTCTTGACATTCTTATTCTGAAAAAGGATATAAATTGGAAATAAATTACATTTATGCATCTATATACACTCTTCAAATATGCAATCAAAACGAGAATATTTCCAGGGGCACCTGGGTGGCTCAGTCGTTAAGCGTCTGCCTTCGGCTCAGGTCGTGATCCCAGGGTCCTGGGATGGAGCCCCACATCAGGCTCCCTGCTAGGCAGGAAGCCTGCTTCTCCCTCTCCCACTCCCCCTGCTTGTGTTCCCTCTCTCGCTGTGTCTCTCTCTGTCAAATAAATAAATAAAAAAAAAATCTTTAAAAAAAAAAAAACGAGAATATTTCCAGTGAGACTAAGTGAAATGAAACTCTGTAATGTGAGAGGTGGACAAGCATTTTAAAATGTATATTAAAACATTTAACAATAAAAATAAGCATAGGTTCTATCCCACAGTGACTGCATCCCTCACCCAGGACGTGACTTCTAGGCAGAGGGAAAGGAGACGCGTTGCAGAAAGAGAAGAATGCATGTACACAGTCAAGCAATTCCCAGAGGGGTCTTTCAGGGTGAAGAACTGTAACAGGATCTGCAGCCAAGGTGTGAAGAGGTGCTATTGGTCTTGGGGCATCCCTGGGGTGACTAGACCTGCCCCTCGGTCAGAAGGATCACATAGAGTATCGGGACATCATATGTCCAGGGATGGAGGAATAGCAGAGTACACACAGTGGGATCTCAGACCTTCTCCATAGATTAGCTGTGGCATGTTCTAGCTGTGGCTCTTTCTACCTCTTGAATTCTGTATGTGTTTTATAAGCAAAAAGAAAATGTGTTATCTATTCCTGGAGTTCAGTGACCACAATAAATGTGATCTATGAAAAATCCACAACGAACATCCTCCTCAACAATGAAACACAGAAAGCTTTTCCTGTAAGATCCAGTATAAGGCAAGGATGAGTTTCTAGCCATGTCTATTCCACATCACACTGGAAATCCTAGCTAGAGCAATTATAGAATAAAAAGAAATAAAAGGCATCATGGTACCTGGTTGGCTCAGTTGGTTAAGCGTCTGCCTTCTGCTCAGGTCATGGTCTTGGGATCCTGGGATCAAGTCCTGTGTCGGACTCTCTGCTCGGTGAGGAGTCTGTTTCTCCCTCTCACTCTTCCTGTGTTCTCCCTCTCTCTCATATAAATAAATAAAATCTTTAAAAAAAATAAAATAAATTTAAGAAATAAAAGGCATCCAAATTGGAAAGGAAGAAGTAAAATCATCTGTTTGCAGATGATGTGATCATATAAGTAGAAAACCCTAAAGACTCAACAACAAAAAAACTCTTAGAACTGATAAATCCAGTAAAGTTGCAGGATTGCACAATCAACACCAAAAAATCACTGACATTTCTACATACAAGTAATAAACTCTCCAAAAAGGAAATTAAGATCATCTCATTACAAAAAGCAACAAAAACACTAAAATACTTAGGAATAAATTAACCAAAGAGGTGAAAGTCTGTACGCTGGAAATTATAAAATATTGACAAAGGAAATTAAAGATGACAGATAAATGGGAAGATATTCACGTTCATGAACTGGAAGAATTAATATGGTTACAATGCACACTATCCATAGTGATCTACAGATTCAATGCAAATTCCAATGGCATTCTTTACAGAAATAGAAAAACAATCCTAAAATTCATATGGAACCACAAAGACTCTGAGTGACCAAAGCAATTTTTCTCTGGAGAGAGCGTAAGGGGAGGACACACCCCAGTTAGGAGGCCAGTGATGAAATGCCTTGCCTCACTCTCGATGCACTCTGCAAACTGGTCCAACTTACCTTCTCCTTACAAGCCCGCCTCTTTGTGGAATATGCTTCATTATCCGATGGCCTGAAACGGTCCTTTGGAAGCCAGGACTTCAAACGGGATGTATCTGAGCGAGGGTAACGCATAACAGCAACCTATTCATCACCAATAGAAATGATTTCCCTAAAGAAGAGAAAAAATAAATCAAAGACTCCACTGAAAATAAAATTGTTTCTAATCCAAGAATAAATGTAATTACTCATAGGAATACTGAATTATAACAAATTTGGGGTTCCAAGGAGACTGATGGCTCACAGATAGAAATATTTCAAATGCTTAGGTTTTTCCCCACCGCCTGATGTTTTCAAATGAATTGAGCTGAACATTTTGTAAAGTTTCAGTAACATATCCTCACGAGTCTGTCATTTCTTCTGATAAATTGGCAATATTTAATAAGGCTGGCATATACACCTCCATTAATTCAAAACACGCTCAGTGAGTATAAGGGAAGGGACAGTAATATTTTGAGACAAATTTTTTTCATCCCATAAATGGGAAATAATTGGAAATTTGTTAGGCAGACTTATTTAATACCCCTCTTTAGTTATTTTTATTTTTAATTTTTTTTTTTAAGATTTTATTTATTTGACAGAGAGAGACACAGCAAGAGAGGGAACACAAGCAGGGGGAGTGGAAGAGGGAGAAGCAGGCTTCCCGCTGAGCAGGGAGTCCGATGCGGGGCTCAATCCCAGGACCCTGGGATCATGACCTGAGCAGAAAGCAGACGCTTAATGACTGAGCCACCCAGGAGCCCCTAGTTCCCCTTTTTATATTAAAAATACATGTCAGGGCTCTTGAGTGACTCAGTCGGTTAAGCGTCTGCCTTTGGCTCAAGTCATGATCCCAGGGTCTTGGGATCAAGCCCCGAGTGGGGCTCCCTGCTCAGCGGGGAGCCTTCTTCTCCCTCTCCCTCTGCCTCTCCCCCCGCCATGCTCTCCCCCTCTTTCTCTGTCTCTCAAATAAATAAATAACATTTTTTAAAATAATAAAAATAAAAAATAAAAATACATGTCAATTAATTGGAGTGGAATGATTACTACTGTATCATGAGTGGATATTTCAATTCTATGGTTCCCTCAGTAGGATAGCCTGACTTGTAATCAATAATGAATACTTCTTGATATTTAATGTATAGGACATTTATTTATACTCAATATTTTTCAAAAGGATAAAAATACATGTTGAATTAGAACACTGCATTTATCCTCAAGGAATTTATATACTACCCTTTTGATTTCAATTATTTCACTTTCAGGTATGTATTTGTGTTTGTGTGTGTGTGTGTTCTTGAGCACTTCTGAAGGCTTCATTAAGTAGAAGGTAAGCAAAGAACATAGTGTAGGTGCATAAATCAAATGGCCACCTCCAAAGAAGAAATCATACGTCCCCACATCTCCACACCGTGTCCATGAATATCTATGTAACATGCACATATATGACATAGACTCCTCTACATACTACATGCGTATGATGTCAGATGCCTGTAAGACCTCTCTCTATATGTATACATATGTATGCATGTATCTGTATTTTATTGTTTCTCAATAGAACCCAGATTAATACAATGATCTCTGCTTTTTACCCCTGAAATAATTTGAAACATTTAAGTATAGTAAGGTAGTCTCTTAGTAGAGGTGGAGAGAAAACTCTAGCATTTCTTTCCCTTTTCCTGTTGCTGGCTCACTACTAACCACACCATCACCCAAGCAGCGAGGAGCAAGTAACGAACCATAAAGCAGCAGGTCAGGAGTGGTAAGAATATGTGTGCCGATTTCTGAGAAAAAGATTTTGTGGTTGTCTGTTAGTAACACCTTCAATTCAAGTGAGATGAAATTTGGCTGGAGATACTTTTGAAACTGGAGATACTTGAATGTTTCCACAATAAATGGTGTTTCTCTTTTTCTTAATGGTCCCCTTCAGATGCTCCTAAGAAACAAAAAAAGATTAAAAAATGATCCTATAAGGTAGTCTGGTGATTCTCAAACTTGAGGTAAGTTTGTCCGCCCAGGGGACACTTGGCCATGTTTGGACACTTTTTGATTGTCACAACACAGGGACGGTGTTACTCCTGGCACCTGGTGGGTGGAGACCAGGGATGCTGCTCAATGTCCCACAATGCACAGGGTAGACCCCACCATCAAGAAGGATCCAACCTCAATGTCAGTAGAGCCGAGGTTGAGACACTCTGTTGGACTCCCATCTCCATCATATTGGTTCCTAGTGGAGGAAGCATCACAGGAGAATTCACGTAACCACAGACAAACATCACATAGTCACTGGTCATAAAGTTAATGTGAATTTGGGGTTCTTGCAATTCCTAGAATGTCTAAAGCATTTCTGTAGACATGATCTTATTTTGGTTTTTGGTTGTTTTATTTTGTTTTAATGAACCTTTTGAAAGCCTCCATCCTCTGCTAGGAGCTGAGGGCACAAGGGTAAATAAGATGCACACATGATGCTTGAAGCCTGGTAGAGGAAGTAAACATAGCCACACGCACTGCATTACTGTCTGATTGGATAACGGATGGTCCCAGGCTCTGGGAAGCCAGGTCGAGGAATTAACCCTCCTGGGGAAGGTCGGAGGTCTTCAGAAAGTTGGTGCATTGGCTGTAGCCTTGACAGAGAGGTGTATACCCGGACTACTGGTCAGAAAACCAGAAGAGAGGGTAGCAGGATAGCAGATGGAAACCCTGTGGGTCAGGAAAGAGCCAGTGTCTTTGGAGATGAGAAAAAACTAGTGTGGCTGAAATGAACTTGAGGTCATTCCCAGCAGGATGGGGAGACTAAACACAGGGTCTACTGTCACGGTTTTCAATATGATTGGCACTTTGGGAAATTTCACACTGAGACTGAAGACACCACTTTCAAAAAGGGTGTCAGTGACAGAATGACAAGTGTCAAAGCAAACACGGTTTTTTGTCTCTTATTGTGTTGCAATAACAGAGTCGGCTTCTCTGCATCTTTGGATACCTTGTAAATAGCTCGTTAATTCACATCTGATTTTATTTTTTTTAACTATTTTTTAACAAAGAGTAAGATGCAAACAGTCCCACAAGCATAGTGATGGTTTTCGGAAGCACGTGTTGCCTTTTGGACACACTGGTGGTTTGGAGGAGGGGTGCATGGTGGAGAAAGGTTTAGTCCGGAAGCAGATGTCAGCACAGACCAAACCGGGGAAATTGGTTGGCTCTCATCTGCATATTGAGGCTCTCCCCTAAGATTCCCAGCTCAGCTTTGTGTGTGGGTTGAAGATCTCTGGGTTCCCCAGAACAATGCTTAGCTCCTTTCTTGAGTTTCTTAAATTTTGCACCCCCACCATCCACACTGCTTTGACTGAGCAGCCCTCCTTCACCGGTTCCTGAGTTTTGCAATTGAGACCTCTCTCTGTCGCTCTCTCCATGCTGCTACCAGAGTAGACTCCAAAAAACCATTTCCAGGTTACTGTGAGAAGTGCCTGCAAAATGAATGAGTGAGAATGAAGACACCAAGCCAAGCAGAAAAAAGAAAAATCTGAACTCCCTGGCAGGCAGGGCACTCCTTGCACAATCTGGTGCCTACAGCCCTGCTCCATCTGGTCACCACGCCCTCACCTGCCATTAGCTCTGCATCTCCAACAGCTGGCCAGCTACTCTGCCCCCTCATCAAAGGTTCGTCCACATCTGTTTCCCCAGCCTCCACGCCCAGCCACACCTGGGGAAGCTGATGGTCCGTTGTGCATCATCTACGTGTCCATCATCTACATGTCCATCACGTAGGGAAATACGTGACCTGATTCAGGCTTGTGACAAGTGACCTAAATCTAATGGATTTAGATTTAGATAATGTCACATAGCCTAATCTAATGCTATCCCTACTCAACTGCATTCTCAGCCTCTCCATTTGTCATTTACTTAGCAGAACCGACAGGTGCCACTGAGCCCTAAGAACTAACAGGTACAATTGTTGTTGAAAGGTCACACGTGTGTTTATTGCAATTGATGTTCATGCCACTGAAATGAGGGGCAGTTTAATTCTTGAATTCTTCATTCACCAGTCCTGTTATGGAGCTCCATGGATATTTGGTGCTATATCGTAAAGCTCTGTTTTCAGAAAGGAGACAGGAAGCTGATGCTTGCAAATGACTGGCTTGTAAAGGTGAGTGTAGTCGAGGCACCTGACTGACAACTTGATGCTCTAGTAATTGTAGTGGCATTTTGTATTTCTCTAGTATCATTCTTCACAGAACTCAGAGTAGTCCGAAGTGGTCTTTTTATGGCTTGGTAAATTTCTGCAAATGAGCACTAAATTTTATCCTTTACTTAGCTAATCATTATTACTAACAATGTGGTTTTAAAATCATAAGATATATGTCTATTATATATTACATGTCCAAATATCCATTGTGTAGATTGGATATAGTTACATACAGATAGATATAGATAGACACATGGATAGATAGGCAGGTAGATAGATGATGATAGATAGATAGATAGATAGACAGACATAAATGGACAGTTGGATAGATGGATGGATGGATGATCGATGGATGGATAGAGATGATAGACAGATGATAGATAGATTGATATAGATAGATAGATGATAAATAGGTAGGTGGATAGGTAGATAGATAGATATAGCCCTATCGTCAATGGGATGGTAATGTGATAGGGAAGGTAAAGCAAAAATATCATATCAATGGAAATACAAAAAGCTATAGGATAATATTTGGATGTGTCACTTTCATTAGAATTCTTTTAAAGACACTTTTGTTAAATTTTTAACCAGGACATAAGAGCATCTAATGCACAACAATAACTGACAGTCACAAGAACAAGTATAAGATACTGTAAATTCCTAATACATCTCCTGGGTTGTCAAAGAAATATTAAATTATTAATTCATTCAGGGCAAAAGTAAGATTAATTTTTGTTTATAGCCCAGTAATGAATTGGTATTTATTTGGGAAAAAAAAAAAATCCCAGGGGCTGTTAGCTTTTGTTTGGTTCTAATAAGAGAGTGGTATTGGGTAAAAATGTGAAGAAAAAAAAAAAGAAGAAATGAAGTAAGTTGATTTAGATGCCTTTTATTTAATTTTTCTGCTTTCACTTGTTTTGACTTTTTAATTTAAAAATAAAAGTAATGCACATATATTTTGGGGGGGTTCTCAAAGAGAAAAAGGGATACGCAATGAAGAATAAAAAAAATAACCCAGACCAACAATATTTTTCATACCCTTCGTGCATTGTTCTTGTGCACAGATATCTGTGTGTATGTTTCTGTATGTATTATATATGTATGTGTGCATTATATGTTACATATCGGTATATATATGTGTGTGTATATGTACACCAACAGATTCACATGTATAAAGCTTATAGGGAAAAAACTATGAGAACTATCAAAACATTTCCAAAAAGCAAGAACATATATTGCTATATATTACGCATTACATAATTTAAGTTATATATACACATATGTAATTACTGAGTCCTTTTCTTGTTCTAAAAATGTCTCAGATTACAGTCTTAATGTTTTCCGGATACACACTCACATCTGCCAATTTTTGTGTCCCTTCTTAATTTTTGTTCCGTAGATCTCTCTTCTGCCTGCCTGAATGGATGTAATTTCAGAGCTGTGTGAAATCATCACAATGACCGTGGACATCCTTATCTTACACTGACTGTAATAGGAATTTTTCTAATGTTTCCATATGAATTAAAGCCGGTTCATGGCTGAAAATACTATTTTTTCATTATATAATTATCAGTCCCTTTTTATTACCCATTTTAGTCAGAGTTGACGTTGAATTTTATCAGATCCCTTTTGGCACATATGGATCACGAGGCTTATGTCATCTGTGATTTATTATAATGGTGCATGGCATTAATAGATATTGAGCCATTCTTGTATTTTATGGGATGAGCCAGTTTTGAGACTCAGTAATAATTTTGAGATTCAATAATATTACATGGCATTTATTGTCCAGCAATGGGCATCAGAGCTGGGCCGAGGCTCTGAGATCCCCGTTACCAGTTATCCGTTATCATTAGGCATTTGTTCATCTCACAACAGGTGTGGAGAAAGAACAAGACAGACTCTCCTTCTCACCTCACGGAGCCTAGAGATTAGCTTCCGTCACTTTGATCATCAAGAAAGACACTTTGTTTGTCTTTGTTCCTACTGTCAAAGATTATTTTCATTCTTTTTTTAATTGAGGACTTTAAACAAGTAGAATTAATTACATTTAATCTAAATGAAAATGGTGGGTAGCCTCCAAGAACAACTTGACCACATTTATTTCAGAACTTTGGAATTTTCTTTTATGCTTGTTTGGGGACAAAGTCCTAATTTTTGGTTAATCTAAACACAACAAAATTGAATCACTGGAGTGATGAGAATAGGAATTCTATGGGCACATTCTTGCCACACCCTCATGTTTGATATTTCCCTTTACTGTGTTGGGGGGAGCAGACTCTGAAATATTAAATTTAAGCCATTTAATTTTGAGAATAAAAAAATGCTTTATGGACTTTTCTAATATGAACTATAAATGGATCATTAGTGCTGCCATGTTCCACATACTATATTACATCCTAGGGATAGAGTAGGAACATGCTGGATCTTCCCACTGAACTTATAACCCATCGGAGAGAGACCTGTCATTAAAAGGAGAGCCATACCAATCAATAATCAATCATGATGTGGGCAAATGTGATTTAGAAAAATATGTAGAGCTAGCACTTCAGTTTAAACCCAGAGATCAGTCTTCTTTAGCAATCATATGAAATAATTGGAGAGAGTAAAATTTCAATTATACGTTTAGTATATAGCCTTAGTTCAATGGTCCAGATAACAAGCAATTGAAAATAAATGTAGTACAGCAGAAATGTTTATTCTTCTCCCCAAAACTGTTTTCTTTCTGCTGCATATTCTTATGAAATAGACAAGTTTTACTCATCCTTTCGCTCATTCGATCATGTAATAATTTGTCATCCAATCCTTCCTTTGCTCACTCAACGGTAGCTTCTTGAGGGCAAGGAAACATATCCAATGCCAGAAATACAGGGGTGAGACAAGCGTTTTCTCTAAGTGTCTATTCCAACACTGGATTAAAATATTCTAATTCCATGTAATGAATGCAACGTACGGGTGTGTAGAATATGCTTTGAGAGCACGAGTTACCGTTCACACACTCTTGTTTTTTTCAATTGTATAGTCTCCCTAAGGACTTATCACTGTTGCACCAACATGGCCCTGATGTCTGAAGAAATGGAAGGACTGGACCACATTCACACCCACCTTCCTTTTATTACATTAGATCAGACCGATGAATATCATCAGAGGCATGAGCCATCATGCAGAATTCATAATTCACGCTATGAGTGCATTTTGTCCTTTATCTGTTATATCATGGAGGTCTCCATTGGGCTTCCTTTGGTCCAATATTTAATGGATGGGGTGAGAAAAGATTTGAGAACCCACAGAGGGTTTGCCTTGTTGGTATATGGCATCATGTCATGGAAAAACCGTAAGTCCGGATGTGTGCTTTCATCAACATCAGTCACCCCTTAGTGTCTTAAATGATCTTATTCTGAAAAACAAAGCCACACAAGAGGATGATGCACCTGAATGAGCCCATGGGAGGTACATGGAAAACGTCCAGTAGTAACATGTATTCTCTGCTCGGTACCAAACAGTTCTGAGTGTGAAGGTCTAGTTTAGCCCTTGAAATACCATAGAAAGTCTTATACATTAAGATGCTCTTCACATTCACATGGAACCCCAGGAATAAACGTTGGGATACATCCCCAAACCTTCCTACAGTGCATCGTTAACGTTGACAGGCAACTTTGCTTTACATAACTTGGGCCTTCACTTTTAAAGGTAATTTTTGAAAAGGAATTGTGGGATATTTTTACCTACAAAAAGTTCGCTTCTGTAAGAGTAAACGGGTTTCTGGCATAAAAATTTCATTTGAAAGTAGCTGAAAGAAGATCAAGAAGAAAATGGGAAATGAACGGTGCCCACACTTTATACCAACATTTCTACATGCTTTGTTTTTACTCCATTATTTGAAAAATATGTTTGAGACCAGCTATATATATATATATATATTTTTTTTTTAAGATTTTATTTATTTATTTGAGAGACAGAGAGTGCAAGCGAGAGAGCAGCAGAGAGAGAGGGAGAAACAGACTTCCCGCTGAGCTGGGAGCCCGATCCCAGAACCCTGGGATCATGACCTGAGCTGAAGGAAGCTGCTTAACCAATTGAGCCACCCAGGCATCCCGAGACCAGCTATATATATATATTTTTTTTGATTAATTCCTCCAAGGTTCTGTCTTAGATTGTGATGATTCTTATTTGCCATCGTATTGGGCAAGGGCCCCAAAGGAAGCTAATGTTGCGGGCACAGAGGCAAGACAGGTGGGTCTTTGGAAAAGTCCCTTCCACTCAACCTACTGAGCTGTTCCTGTTCTTTCAGGTTCCGACCCTGAACGGTGCCACCTGCTGGTTCCTCCAGAAACACCACATGTAGAAATCAAGAGCATCCTCTGAAATATGACTGGGGTTGTTGCTGTTTTCCTAAAATAGGGAATTGTATTAAGTCAGCTTTGAAAGCTAGGTGGGTACTAGTAAGATGCTTCCTCCTCGTATCCAACCTCATTTTAATTGGATTAAGTAACAAATCAAATGAAGGGAAATAATGTTTTGCTAATTAGCAACACCGTTGCTAGTATCCTTGTTAAGCCTCTAGGAGATCAGACTCCACTATGCTTCTAATAATCATTTGCAACACATGCAGGAAGAGTTCAGTCTACTTTCTTTTTTTTTTTTTTTTTAAGATTTTATTTATTTGACAGAGAGAGACACAGCGAGAGAGGGAACACAAGCAGGGGGAGTGGGAGAGGGAGAAGCAGGCTTCCCGCCGAGCAGGGAGCCCGATGTGGGGCTCGATCCCAGGACCCTGGGATCATGACCCGAGCTGAAGGCAGACGCCCAACGACTGAGCCACCCAGGTGCCCCGAGTTCAGTCTACTTTCTGAGGCATTCTTTGCTGCAAGCAATTCAAAGAACAGCCTCAGCTTCCCAGAGGTTATTCATTCTTTCTGCGAGTTTTCTTCACTTCCTATGGGTAAGCTCTAACTCAGTGTTCAAGGAATCACAACTGGTATTATTTATCTACTATAGGGAACTTTCATTCTCAAAATCGGTGACATACAAGTCATGACTTAAATATGCATCGATGGAGGTTTCCAGCTGCACTACTAACCTAGAGTTTAATTAAAGAAATTTATATATCAGTCCAGGATGTGGTACCAGGTGGTAAGATGTCATAAAACATCCACTCTGTGCGATGCTAGTCTCAGTAAATAAACATACACATTATGAAAAATACAGATTCTGCTTTGTTCAACCCTCCAGCAACCAGTTGGATCATTTTACGGAAAAGGACAATAGGTGTAGGAAATTTGAATAACGTGCCCAAGGAAGCATTGAATAATATATGAGAGCCGGGGTAGGCTTTTCATTCCCCAAACTTTGCTGTATCCCATCCATACGGCTCTTGTAAGGTTCTTTCCCAATTCAAAAGTCACAGGATTTACAAAGGTCTCTGTGCTTTCTTGGCAAGGGAGGAAAAAAAAACTCTAAAAGGAAATAATTTTCTCTGTTAAACATGTTTTCCAGTCTTACTTTTAAAACTTTTATTTAAAAATACTTAGGGTTAAGAGAATAAATGGAATAAAGCCAGAAGACACAGAAAGGCATATGTTTGATACTTTGGAATTTTTATAGATTAAAAATCTAAGAGGGGCACCTGGCTGGCTCAGTTGATAGAGCACGCAAGTCTTGATCTCGGGTTTGTAAGTTCAAACCCCACGTTGGACCTAGAGAACACTTAAAAATAAAGTCTTAAAAATAATCTAAGATATTGCAAAAACAGAAAGGATATTCAAACAAAGACACACACAATACACTAACAATACACTAACACTAACACACAGACACACACACACATATATACACATATGTAAGAGTTTTCTATTTTAAATATTTATATATTACAAATATGTTGATTTACATGTTTTATGCATACATATCGTATATATCTATTAATATATAATATAATCATATTATTTCTGTATCTCTGTTCAACTGTGAGTTTCCTTCACGTTAGTTTTTGCATATATATGACATATTATATATGTATTTTATATATACACACAAATATGTGTGTGTATATAATATATATAAAGGTGCTCAACTTGGCTAGTCTCAGGAAAATTAAGACTATTACATACCAGAACAACTAAAGTACTATATCCTAAAAAATCCAGAATATCAAATGTGGATACAATGTAGAGCAACTGGAGATCCACCAATGTCTGCTGGCCCTCAAGCATATTTTAAAACAGAAATTCTCAAAATGGAGCGAGTATTCTCTGCCACCAAGACCTGAAAAGGACCTCAGAGAAGGCAGGACACTGCCTCTTTATAGAACCAACCAAGAGGGCGTCTCAGCAAATCTTGTATTTGCTAGTTCACCACAGAGATGGCATCGCTCAGATCCAGAATTATGTTCAGATCTAATCATCCCTACCTCAACCCAATCACTGGCTGCCATTTAAACTAATTTGCTCTGCATTAAAACTTCATAGAAAAGAGAATTTTCCTCCTGATAATCTGCATCACAAGGGGTGAGTTAAGCTGATGCAGAACAATATCTACATCGTACGTTTAGTACATTTACCGTGTTAGTCTTGGATACTATGAAAGGAAAATAGGCATCTGGGAGGACCAAATTCAAAAATATTGGCTATTATACATTTTACATTTGTAACAATTTCATCCGCTCAAGCTATTTGAAATTATAATTCTAGTTTGTCTACCTCGGACCTCTCGGGAGGTTAAGTACTCTGTCTTTATTTCTACTTATTTCATTTCCTGTCTGTATAGGCTTCAAATATTCTGTTACCATTTTTGTTACTCGAGCATTTTTGAGATGCTGTTATTTATTGATTTACAGGAGCAATGGATACATTAAGAATTTTAACTTTTTCTCTCTGGTTAAGTTTATTTATTTATTTTTTAAAGATTTTATTTATTTATTTGAGAGAGAGAATGAGAGAGAGAGCATGAGAGGGGGGAGGGTCAGAGGGAGAAGCAGACTCCCTGCCGAGCAGGGAGCCCGATGCGGGACTCGATCCCGGGACTCCAGGATCATGACCTGAGCCGAAGGCAGTCGCTTAACCAACGGAGCCACCCAGGCGCCCTCTCTGGTTAAGTTTAATCAAGTTTGCTTTTTATTTAGTTTTACACTTAGCATTCAAGCCCACACTGACCTTAACTATTGTTAGTGTAAAAACCTCAGCGCAGGTTAAGATGACCCTTCCTTTATATTTTCTTGTAATTGTGTTCTTGTTTCTTCACTCCCTAAATAAGATTTTATTTATTTATTTGACAGAGAGATACACAGTGAGAGAAGGAACACAAGCAGGGGGAGTGGGAGAGGGAGAAGCAGGCTTCCCGCCGAGCAGGGAGCCCGATGTGGGACTTGATCCCAGGACCCTGGGATCATGACCTAAGCTGAAGGCAGACGCTCAACCATCTGAGCCACCCAGGTGCCCCTCCCTAAATAAGATTTTTATCCTCCCTGGAAACATTTGGTGTTTGGGGCAGAGTGGTGATCTATCTTTTCCCTCCTTCTTCCTTCCCGGATTGGAGATGTTGCCTTTATATTTTAAATTGCCACAAATATGGGCACACACACAAACCCAGGGGCACCTGGGGTTCGCTTCTGGGTGTGTTATTTTAATAACCGATGCGATATTGTGCTCCTGTTGACGTTGTTTATGGTCTTTTGTCTAATTCTTGTGACATTTGCCTCCATCTGTCAACACATTCACAGCAAGCGTTTCACTGACCTCTGATTCACAAAGTTGCCTTCTTCGGTCTGTTGACACCCAACCTCCTTCCCCGCGTTCCTCTTTAGGTGAATGTCTTGGTCGGTAACGACAGTGCCTTCGAGGAGGGGAGAGAGCGTGCTCTTTCTTGCTGGTGCTGGCTCCTTCAGTGAAATTCCACCTGGCCCTGTGGACGTGTCAGGGCATGAGCTAGCTCCCCCCGCCCCCTCTGATTTTTGGAGATGCTTCTCCTTTGTTCCATTCTTCAGGTGCGCAACACAAGTATGCATTCTTCCTGTGGTGCCAAAGTGATTTCAGCGATTTTGTTTGGCTCTGGGCAAGTCCTTCTCATTTGGAGCTTGAGGTAGGTCTTCAGTCAAGTTTTCTTCTCCTTTGTGTGTTTCTGTGGTTTCTGGTTTGGAGTTACTCTTTTTTTTTCCCCAGTACTCCATTAAAAAAATTGTTTTTATTTCAGGATAGTTGACATACAATGTCAGTTTATATTGATTAGTGTCAGGTGATTCTATGAGTTTATGCGTCATGCTGTGCTCACCAGGAGTGTAGCTAGCTGCCATCTGGCCTCAGGCAACGCTATTATAATACCATTGACCATATTTGCTATGCCATGTCTTTTATTCCCATGACTTATGCATTCCAAAACTGGAAGCCCATACGTCCTACTCCCCTTCTCCCATCCTCCCCGTCCCCCACACCCTCCCCTCTGGCATCCATCAGTTTGTTCTCTGTCATTATAGGTCTGATTATTATGCTTTTTGTTTATTTGTTCATTTGTTTCTTGGGTTGTTGTTGTTGTTATTGTTTTTTAAGATTCCACAGATGAGTGAGATCATATGGAATCTGTCTTCCTCTGTCCGACTTATTTCACTTAGCATTATAACCTCAAGGTCCATCTATGTTGTTGCAAATGGCATCGCCTCGTCCTTTTTTATGGCTGCGTAATACTCCTCTGTGTGTGTGTGTGTGTGTGTGTGTGTGTGTGTGTGTGCGCGCACACGCGCATGCATGTGTATTTGGGTATATATTTTTATATATAGCATGCCTTCCTTATCCGTTCATCTGTTGATGGACACTTGGGCTACTTCTACATCTTCGCTATTGTACATAACGCTGCTATAAACTATAAACAAAGGGGTGCATATATCTTTTCAAATTAGTGTCTTCATTTTTTTTGGGTAAATACCCACTAGTACAATTGCTGGATTCTATGGTATTTCTATTTTTAAGCTTTGCAGGAGCCTCTATCCTGTCCTCCCCACTGAGTACACCAGTTTGCATTTCCACCAACAGCTGGAGGTAGTCTTTACACCTCATTTGGAATTCTGAGTCTGCCACCTACCTATGTTCCTCCGTCTTCCCTTCAAGCACACTCATCCAGCTTTCCACTTTCTTGGGTTGGAGTCACATTCCTTCCAATTGGTTTTTGACTTCAACAATCCAGTTTTCTTTAGTACACACTCTGCTGTTCATCGTCTCCATTGCTGTTTTCATTTTTTTTTTCCTCTATTCTTTCAATTCTGATCTCAGTTTGCTTCTCCCTGACTTCCTTTTTCTGATTTATAGATGTACCTTCCTCTTGAATCATGCGCGTGTGTGTACAGATCAGGAATCTTCAGATAGTTACTCCTGCTTCTTTCCATAAGTTTTGGTGTATAGAGACCTCCCTTTGAGTGAGACTAGTTATTCAATTTCAACTATCAGTTGGTGATGTAGGCAGAATGTGAGTGGGCTCATGGGCTTAGATGTCTAAGCTCATCTTGATATGCTAGCCAGAAATCTCCAAATATATTTTTAACATAATGGGGTTCCCATATATATACATATGTATATATATGCTTTTAATGCTGCTTTCTTTCTTTTTCCTTTTTAAGATTTTATTTTTAAGTCATCTCTACACCCAGCGTGGGGCTAGAATCCACAACCCAGACATCAAGAGTCACGTGTTCCACCGAGGCACCGTTATATTCTTCCAGGCACCGCTATATTCTTCTTTCTTTACGTAACATCGAATGGTAACCATTGTTTCTTTCTGTGGCTACAGTACATTCCTTACTATTATGCTTCTTAGCCGACTTACATATATGCTCACACCCTCAGATTGCTTCTTATCTTTAGACATTAGAAACAATATGATACTGTCCATGGGCACAAATCTGTCATTGCATTATCTGACATCTCCTTTACAAAATATTCCTGAAATTGGCATTACGTGGTGACAAGTTATGGACACCGGAAAGAGTCAAAACCAATAACCGAGCTGCTTTGCAGGAACATTCCAGCGTGTTTCCAATCCTTCTAAGAGCAGATGACATGCGCTAAAATTTGTTAGCTAAAAATATATTTTTTTTCCTGCTTATAAGGCAGGAAGTTGTTCCTCATACTTAACAACCATCTGCTTTTTCTTTTTCTTTTCCTTTTATAATTTGTGTTGCTTGACCACTGTTTTGTTTTGGTAGTATGTATTTTCCACTTGTTTTCTAAGCACTCTTATAAGATGACAAACTATTACAACATCTGTTTTTATATCTGTTACAACTGTGTTTCACTTTGTGCCACCGTTTTCCCAATAAATTTGGTTTAAAAAGTTTCGTCATCCGGGATTAGTCAAATCAATTATGCTTGAACTGTCATGACCTATGATCATATCAGTGCATGTCTTCTGAGGCTTTGTTCTTTGTTTTGGAAATAAATAACTGTACAGATGTGGATATGATTTTTTTTCTCGTAAGTGTGACCGCTGTATTTTTGGCATTGAAAATTTTTCTGTATTTCGACTTTGTTTATGGAACCTATTTGTTTAGGAATTAAAGGAATAAAATGGGGGGGGGGCGCCTGGCTGGCTCAGTCATTGGAGCATGCAACTCTTGATCTTGGGGTTGTAGGTTTGAGACCCACATTGACTATAGAAATTACTTAAAAAATAAAATCTTAAAAAAAAAAGAATAAAAGGAGGAGAAGAAAAACGGGTTTACTCAATATATGAGTTTGTTGCCTTTTTTTTTTTTTTTTTTTTAGCTATGAACTCTACAATGGTATGATTCTTGGTAGGGCAACCAGGACTCTGACTTTTTTTTTGTCTGTCAGCAAGAGCTATCTGCTTTGATATTTTTTCTCACAGTGTTCAACTTATTTGTCTTATATTGAGTTAAATTAGGTCCTTTTTTCTATGCTATGTATTTTGTGTCCTATTTAGGATTTGTTAGAAGAACTTAGATACAGACAAGTGAAATTGGAACCACCTCGGTGGAAAACCATGTTTCCCAACGTGCGATGTGAGGATGAATTTTCTGCAGATAAATCAAGTGTGAAAAACATCCACCTTGGAAGTCGCCCCACGCAAAAGTCCATACTGACCATCGGCGTATCCAAGACCCTGGCATCTCTTGGTGAAGAAGGCTGCTTTCACTTTTTTAACCCAAGCTTATTTGTCCCCAAAGCCCTTGCTTTCTTGTGTGTGATGTGTGTGTGTGAGTGTAAGTGTGCAAAATGTCCACTAGTAATACCGTGAGGCATTGGCAGGACTCATGGAACACTGACCAATGCTTCTCTGTGTTTTCAAAATTTTCCTCGTATTTTACTGAAATATTCCCCCCTTCCAAACCAAGACATATGAAAAATATATATTGCAATAGATTTTTGTTGCAATGTCAACAACACATAATCTCACTCAGTTCACCTCCTATTGCTTTGTATTACCATCTTGCTCAGATAAATTTTTTTTTTTTAATGCACGCTGTTTCCCCAGACAGTGCTGACTTCTCTAGGTCCTTCTCAACATACAAAATGCTGGCAAAGAATGTGATTTTTCAGGGAACGTTTTGGTTGTCTTCCCTAGGAACCGGCAGGATGAGGAAATAAAGGAAACCTGCTCTGTATGGGCTTTTTCCGGCGGGGTCAATTTGGGACACTTCTGGGAAGGAAGGCACCTGAAGAGAGGAAAGGAACAACTGACATTTTCTTCCCCATCTAGGAGCTCATTAACCTAAATCCCTCCCCCAGCAAAATATTGTATCATTATACGGTGTTTGCTGGAACGGTCTTGTACAAAAGGTATTTTTCCTTCTTTGATGTGGGCTTGTGTTCATTCATTTTTCTCCCATACACCCTGCTGTGATTGCATTATTTTCCCCTTCCAACGTAAATAGGATAATATTTTAATAAATCCCCGAATATTGAACATCCTCACATTGCTGGAATAAAGTCCATTTGGAAATTGTGTGTATTTTCCAACGAGTACATTAAAATTGCTAATGCTTTATTTTTATTTGTCGCTGAGGTATGCTTGACGGAAGCTGGAGTTTCCTCTATATTTTATTTTCCTTGCATTTTAAAAAAGTCAGTGTTGTAGTAGGCTGACAGAATGAAAGATACTCAGAGAGATTACAAAACAGGAGAGTAATATGAAATTTTCATCGGGCTCCCTGCTCAGTGGGGAATCTACTTCTCCCTCTCCCTCTGCCCCTCCCCCTGCTCATTCTCCCTCTCTCAAATAAGTAAGTAAACAAATCTTTAAAAAAAAAAAAGAAACTGTTCTTCAAATAAATCAGATTTCATGTAATTTGGGGGATATTCACGTCCTCATAATTTACATTGTAAAATTGATTATTTAGGTTTCCTCTTTCTTATTTAGTTAATATTGGTAATTTTTTCAAGAAAATAGGCAGTTATTCTAGATAAATAATTTGTGGTAATCAAGTTTATTAGTATTTCCTTTTGTGATTTCATATCTGTTCTATTGCTTAGGTATCTGAACAAGGGATGATTTCATCAATAACCCTCCAGTTCCTAATGGAAGAGAATGACTTTAATGAGGATGGTAACCTCTTCCTTCTGCAAAGATTCCATTTCTTTGCACTGGAAAATTAACTAACAATGGAACACCATCCATGATCGCTTTCAATACTTTTTTTTTTTTAAGTTGAACAGGAAAAATAAAGTGGCAGACTTTAGCTCATACAGGTGTTATTCATTACTTATGTTATTTTTTTAACCTGAAGGCAATTTTCTTAGCAATTTCATTTCCAGGGCATCATTAGGGAAATGATCTTATCACAGCCTCAATCCCATTAGGCACAGAATTCTAGTGACAAGTGTCAGCTGGTGTGGCCAGAGAGTGGTGCTGATGAACCCCAACTATTTTGACGAAAACCTACAGGAAGAGCCAAGTGTTCACAACAAACTCATTACATCCTAACACGGAGAGTTGGTCTCTTTAGAAATGCCAGTGAGGTAGTTCTTTTAGATCAGGTTGTAGGAGCTTCGGCTATGGGGCCACCACAATCCTATTGCATGGCATAGTTTTGGATGCAGAACTCAATCAGAGCAGAGTTGCCCGGCTTTTGTCAGTGTTAAATGGAAGGCCCCAGCTCTAGGGGTTCTGACTCAGTAGGTTAAGGACAGGACCCTAGAATTTGCATCTCTAAGAGTGCCTCCAGTTGACATTGAGTAGGCTCCATGCTAAACATGGAGCATGGAGCACGGAGCCTATCACAGGGCTTGAACTCACAACCCTGAGATCAAGACCTGAGCTGAGATCAAGAATTGAATGCTTAACCGACTGAGCCACCCAGGAGCCCCCTTCGGCGACACTCATTTTTAGGGGTCCTCAGAAAGACAGGGTCTTCTCCAGCTGAGTTAAATTACTTTCCTCTCTCAAGTCATCATGTCCTGATTCAGCTGGGGCAGAAATCTCCCACAGACACGCAGAACTATGCCTTGGTACTCTATCGTGGTTCTTCAGGTGATGAATTCTTCATTATTACCACCTCAAATACCCCTTACAGGCTTAATTATTGCTTTCACAATGTTGACATTTTATCTTGTGGCAGGAATAGTCTACTGTGCTTTTATCTAAGTCTCTGTGTTCGAATAACCTTTCGCCATTCAGACTTGCAAGGTTACCTTTGCTGAGGAGCTTCACAAAAGCCTCACAAGGATGGCAAAGGACGCTCCTCTCCACAGATACCTTTCTTCCCAGTGTTTTCTGAGTGTTTACCACCGAATATCATGCCGTCTCCATTCTGTTTAAAGACGTGATCTGGAAATCACTTTCATCTTTACCAGTTCCATAATTATGGGCTGCCTTTCTTTATAAGGAACTTGTCTCAAAATAGGTCTATTTGCAGATTTCCCTGCAGAAGTTCTTATGAATGGTTTACATTTGGGGGAGGGGGGGCTTTGTTTTTATTTCTTCTCCATAATATATGTACACCTTCAAAGCATGGAAATCTCATGAAGAGCCTTGAATCTGAGGCAGTTAGGGACCCTAATACCTCATCCATCCCCTTGCCAAGAGGCCACTAAAACACACATTTCCTCCTGACAAGCCGCTACAAACATTAATACAATGCTATAAATACTCTCATTAACTCAGAAGTTAATATTCTTAAAGTGCTATTAAGTGTTCTTAGAACAATGCCAAGAAATCTAGACTTGATTCACAATTGACCTTTCTTTTAAATATGAAGCTGATTAAAAGCAGTTACTTTCATCTACTTCATCACTGGTATATTGTGCTTTGTTTTTAACAAGTGGGTTTGGATCAAATAATTTTGAGCCCAAAGTACTGACTATTCAAGTAGAAGATTTCTTTATCAAGAGATCTCTTTGGGCATTTTCTTTAGAACTCCCACACAAAACGTTGGTTTATTATCTTAACTTAGCATTGTTGATGCTTTTGGTTTATATCCTGATTTCTTTTCTTTCTTTCTTTTTTTTTTTTTTTACTGCTATTGGTCCAGCTTCATTTTTGTTCAGACTCCTGATTCAATAAAGTTGTTCTGTTTTGCATATCAGAAAGTCCTGCATGCCTGAGATTGAATACATTAATGTAAGGTTCTAATTACCCCGTAAAATTTTTAGTAAACTTCCCTGCTCTATACAACGGAGAGATGGGGCGCCTGGGTGGCTCAGTCCTTAAGTGTCTGCCTTCGGCTCAGGTCACGATCCTGGAGTCCTGGGATCGAGTCCTGCATCCGGCTCCTTGCTCAGTGGGGAGCCTGCTTCTCCCTCTATCCCTCCCCCTGCTCGTGATCTTTCTCTTTCTCACTCTCTCTCTCTCTCTCAAACAAATAAATAAAATCTTAATAAAAAACGCTATTACAATGGAGAGAAAACTCAAATGGAGAAAACTTCACTCCACGGAAATGAAGAAGTCATGGCATTGACTAGCCACGAAAACTCGGGGCAAATTACCAATTTGCCTGATTTCCAGTTTCTTCTGCTAAAAACGGTGATAGTGACAATATTTTTCTCCATCTGCCCAACATTTTTTTAAAAAATATTTTATTTATTTATTTGACACAGAGAGAGACACAGCGAGGCAGGGAACACAAGCAGGGGGAGTGGGAGAGGGAGAAGCAGGCTTCCCGCCGAGCAGGGAGCCCGATGCAGGGCTCGATCCCAGGACCCTGGGACCCTGACCTGAGCCGAAGGCAGATGCTTAACGACTGAGCCACCCAGGCGTCCCTGCCTAACATTTTTAAAAATCAGGATAAAATAAGACCATCACCCCAGAAGAACTCAGTATATACTAAAATATAGTATGGCAGGCTGGGTTTTATCGTTTCCCTGAGGCACATTCTTACCTATCACAGCTAACACCATAACTATAGCCAGGTTGGAAGACTGAGCAATCAATTAGAATATCCGTTCTTGGATCTCTCTGACGTGTAAAATGTTCATTCTCTGTGTTCAGTCTTGTCGGTATAGGGAAACACTTTTTCCTGGTGTTTCCACAATTTTTTTTAAAGCACTACCTTATTTTGCATTCTGTTATGAACACATCGTTCATGTCAACATTCGGAGGGACACACTTATGAATCGTGTCAGTGATGCTCAAGGCTGGTCCTACATCCTAAAGCAACAACTGTTTGGGAAAAGATAATTAAACATCTTAGAACAATCCCAAGACACCATCGTTGTTTTCTTAGGGTCAACGTGTAGACACTGATCATGCAGCACAAGATGGCGTACAATTCAGATAATGGGAGTTTGGATCAACAGAGAACTAGGGATGTGATCTTTTGTTGGCCTTGTATTAGAAAGAGATAGTGGGGATGCAGAAATCCAAATGTGCTGGTAAGTCATAGAGCTTCTAAAGCACTCAGGTGCACAGACTCAATTTGGAAACTTTGCGATTAATTACAGATTCATAAAGGAAAAAAATGAAAACCTTTAGATCTACCTATGCCAGTTACGTGGTGTATGAACACATTCATCTGCTTGGTTCTATTAAGAATTTCTGTGAAGAATCTTAAATTTTCCTCCTTGGGTAAAGTAGTTTCCAAGTCTTGAATTCTTAGAGAGTCAAACACCTCATCCCTCTTAAGTCCCTCTAACATTCCTTGATAAAATATATTATTGCCTTACAGTTTTCTATCATAATTAGTTATTAGGGATAACTTGAGTAGCTCTAAATATTCAAAGGCAACGTTATACCTATGAAATATATTTTAAGGAAAACCAGAATGTAGGTAGGAAATAAAAAGAATACATAAGGCTCTCTAATGCAAATCACCCTCTCAGTGGTGAATTAAAACTCATTGTTTAATTAGACCAAAATCTGGGATTCAAAGCCTGGATTCCATGAACAATGACCATGTTGTAAAGATGCCCTATATTGCCTTTTTTTCTTCTTTTTTTGCCTTAGCACTTTCTAATAAGTCCCTACATTTAGATTTGTTTTGTCAGTTTGGTTGCACTGTTGACTATTACTATTTTTCTAACTTGAGAATAGAGTGGGTAATGATTAACTTCAGAATGCTGGGAACCAAAACATAATTGTCAGTTGATGTATATGAGTGCCGTACGATGGATCCCAGTGGGAATAATTTTTACTCTATTGCTAAAATTACTCAAATAATGCGTGCTTTTCAGTTAAATTCTGTCGAATAGTAGAAAGAGCTAAATATGGCTGCTGACACTGCATTAATATTATGAGTATACCTTTCAATGAAAATTGCCCGTGGAAGCACAAATGGGTACATTTGGAAATCTGAGTTTAGGATGCAATTTGAAAACTATAATAAACACTTCATAACCAATATCCAGACAGCTTTGCATTCACTCACACTTCATGCCAGCAAGTATTGGGTTTAGGGGAAGAAGTTCACAGTAGAATCCAGCAATTCAAGTAAATAATCTATGTATTACAGAAAGTTTAACCCTGGTAAAATGACCTTCCAATAGGGCACATGTCAAGATATTTAAGAGCAAATCAATAATGGCCCACATGTGGTCACAGCAGGAAAGCACATCAGTTTTTCCTTAGATGGACTATTTTTTTTATTAAGTTCAATTACTTAGATGGTCTATTGATAGAATGGACTTATACAAGGGATTAGTACAAATGAATAAAGTATAAGTATACACCTCAGCCTGAATAAATTTACCAAACATATGCTGAATTTAGAAATGAAAGCAAGTCAAAGAATTTGTCCCGTGTGATCATATTATATAAATACCGAAAACATGAGTAACTGAATGATATATTTATAGTATTCATATATTTATCTATAAATGTATGTGTATCTGAATATATAAGCTTATCTGAAATAATACTGAATGTAGATAACGTCCATAAGACAATATGAGAAAATAGGACAATAACACCTCCTTCAGCTTTGGGTATTCAGTGAACTTTTTCAGGAGGAATGAGAAGTTGATACTCGGGAGTCTTCAGAGATGTGTAGACATGCAGAAAAGAAAACAGGTGCAAAGGTATGGCAATATGGGCGGGGCCACTGTGTTCTGGCAAATGCAAGAAAGTTGGTATTTGGGGAGGAGACAGGTTGAAAAGGAATGGGAAGAAATGAGGAAGAAAACATAAATGGGCACCAAGATTTCCATTCAATATTTAAGGACTACTCAGTATGTCCCTGGTGAAATTCAGGCATGAGTTGGAGGATTGCAGATGTGGAAATCCAGTGCAACCTTTAAAGCCTACTCAATATGTACTAGGTGAAATGTTGGCACAGGCTTGACGATCCCAGACATGCAGATCCAAGTACAAAGGCAACATGGTGTGACCATATCGAGCTTGGATTCCAGAATGGGAAGTTACAGCTGAGAGTCATTTTACTGTATTTATTTTATTTTGTTTATGTCAGACTGTCCCCATCCTTAGCCAGGCATGTTGACGATGACCTGGAGAACCTTCTGAGAGTAGAGGGGTCTATGGAAGGAGATGATCAAGAGGAAGTTGTCTGTTCTGCGGATCGAACACACAAGTAAAGAGAGCAGGTGCAGGGGCGCCTGGGTGGCTCTTGGTTTCGGCTCAGGTTGTGATCTTAGGGTTCTGAGATCGAGCCCTATGTTGGGCTCTGTGCTCAGCATGGAGTCTATTTGGGATTCTCTCTCCCTCTGCCCCTCCACACTCTCTCTCTCAAAATAAATAAATCTTAAGGAAAAAAAAAAAAGAGCAGGTGCCCAGCTAGAGATTAGGTGACAAGAACTCTGATAATCAGTTAAGAAGAACCCAAGAGAAATAGCTCTAGTCATATGAGTCCCTGGAGGTGACTGTGTGTGTCACATTATGGGGTGAAGAATTTAATTTGGGGCTATATTAGTATATAATGGAGGTGAGACTTCTATTTAATTTTGGCACTTTTACTCGGCTGGGCTCAGCCAAATTTGCAGTATCTTCTTTATAATAAAAAAGCATATGAAAGAGAAGCCATCCTGCCTTGGCTGAAAGGTACTGTGGCTGTTTCAGAGTCCACAGAGAAGTGTACATGGGCAGGGAAGACAGTGTGAAATGGAACAGTGACAAGAAGGGACAGAAAATTGCCTCATGGTGACTTGTTTCCATTTGGAGTCAAGGAAAAGCTTTAGCCGATAAGAAGGACAATGTCCAATTACATGTTTGGTTGGAGGTTTGGCCAAAGTACAAGAAGTGGTCAGGAGAAAAGCAGTATGTTTTCTGTTAAAATTGGATAGTGTATTATATTTTAGGGGGAAAAGGATATGTCTATTCCAATTACTCTAGAACATTCCCCCCCTTTTTTTAGAGAGAGACTGCGAGGAGGGGAGGAGGGAGAGAGAGAATCATAAGCAGGGTCCACGCCCAGCAGGGAGCCCAATCTCATGACTCTAAGACCATGACCTGAGCCAAAATCAAGAGTCAGATGCTTCACCGACAGAGCCACCCAGGCGCCCCTCCAATTCCTCAAAACATTCCTAATCAGAAAGGGTTAGGACAAGAATGTGCTATCTCCAGCGACCTTGAAAAAAAGAAATGACCGGAAACAAAACCCAATCATCTGAGTTGTATATAAGGATTATACATAAACGCTTGTAGACTACTTTTTAAAACTGTAAGTCAAACAAAGAAGCAAGAATACATTACCCCACTTTAAAAATGCCAGAGGGGTGCAGGATTTTTTTTCCTGTTAATTTCAGTTTTTATTTACTTTTTAACCTTTTATTTTAAGATAATTATAGGCTTTCCGGAAGCTGCTGAAGTAGGAAACACAGTTCTGCACACCCTTTACACCGCTTTCTCTAATGTTAATATGTGTGTCGTCAGATAATAATAATTGTACATTATAAAACCAGGAAATTATCACTGATATAATACTATTAACTAAACTAGAAATCTTAGGAAGATTTCACCAGATTTACCTCTAGCTTTCTTTTTTTTTTTTTTAAGATTTTATTTATTTATGTGACAGAGAGAGAGAGAGAGCACGAGCAGGGGGAGTGGGAGAAGGAGAAGCAGACTCCACGCTGAGCCAGGAGCCCAATGCGGGACTCAATCTCAGGACCCCGGGATCATGACCTGAGCCAAAGGCAGATGCTTAACTGACTGAGCCACCCAGGTGCCCCATACCTCTAGTTTTTTATTCATGGAACCTCAAGGCAAATACCTCAAGGCAAAGGCATGTTCTCAGAAGTTCCACATGCTATTTCTCCTTGGTACCATCCATTCTTTGAGAATCTCCTGCCTAAATAAGTGTAGGCAGGACATTGAGCCAGGTCTGAAATTCTCCCAATCTGGTATTTACCAGAATTGTTGGTCATTGACTCGCAATTATATTCTAGGGGATCAATGACCAACAATTCTGGTAAATACCCATGTGTCTATGGTTGGTCTGGACAAATTTTGCCAAGAGAAACCATGTTCCAAACAGTTCCCAGGGATGAGATGAGACGTTACACTACCATGCAACCTTCTACAGATCCTTAGGCTAACAAAAGCGTACTCAGCAACACCAAAAACAGAAGAATGTGCTCTTGAAAAAGACTTGTGTAGCGTGTGTTTTCATAACACTGGAGGCTCCAAAAATGTAGAGGAAACAAATTCACCGTATTCATAACAAGGTAGGGCATAAGGAAGAATATACTTTCCAGGCAAGCTTGCCTTATTTTCTAGTGTTTATACTAGATCCGTAAAGAAATTACCAGGCAGAGGTACAAATTAATTACAATTAATTTTGTAAACAGTAAGGAAGACCAGTTTCAACATATAAAATAAAATCTTTCTTCTGCTTCCCTTACATAACAAAGAGATACTTTATATTTTCAGGAGCACTCGTCATGTTCAAATGAGTATAATGGTTTCACTGACCAGTGCTCAGACTTTCCAACTAAGATAGCCTCTTAACATAGGGCATTCTTAAATCCATACCCAAAACATCAATATTTCATCAATTTAAAGGGAAAGACAATATTTGGGAGAGTATTAGAATCTTCCAAGTGTTTGTACAGAGCTAAAAGCTCCTTATCTATGAAATTGCCTATACTTTACAGACACATGGTTGCAAATGTTGGTCTAAAAATGGAATTCTAGAGCATACAGCTTTGGGGAGTGGGGTGGTAATAAACAGAAGAACGTTGAGATGGAAAATAGTTTTTCTACTTCTATTCAGCATTAAAATATCAGCCATAGAAAAGGAATAGAATGAGATGTGTTACTAAAAGCATAGTGTTATTGCAGGTGGAAGATAGTGGGAAAATGAGGGGATCTAGACATTTCCAGCTTTCTTTGTAGTGTATCTTTGAGACACAGCCACTGGGTAGGTCACAAGGGAGTAGACCATTCAAAATGAGATAATTCAATCTACAAATCTGAATATGTCCAACTTCTTACTCGTTCATGAACACTTTCCTATCCCTGAGTTCCACTGAGCTTTGGGAAGGTTGAGTGATTCTTGCATATCCCATCACAACTTTGGTGGAAAACACTTTGACTTTAGTGCTGATACGCTATTTATCTCCTGTTGAGAGAGAAGTATTTACATGTATCATGATGCTTTGGAATGATGAATTAGGACTGTTACAGAAAAATGGAGTGTGTGGGTTCCAGCCATCGGGCAGACAGATTACCATTATGCTGTGTGAGTAATACTTTATAAACCCATTTGTCATGCAGAAAAGGTGTCACATGTAATCTGATTCATTGCATGTAATGGATTAGGTGAAATTTACTTAGATTTTCAGCAATGGGCGTAAAAATAACTAACTTAACCCATCAGCAAACTGTATTTTATCTTTTAAATCTTATTAGGGCTCCCTGGACCAACTCAAAGAATAAATCGGTGGTTGTACTTCGAGTGGCATCAGGTGGGGACAAGGTCACCATCGGCTACCACAAATCATAGTCAAAAGAGCTCTGTTTAGGCCATTGGCCTGACAGAAGAAGACATGTAGGGCCGTGGATTCGGTATAAGTACCAACTGATGTGCATGGGGTCTGGAGTCAAAGAAGCTTTTCCTTACTCGAGGCAGATACTATAACGAGGAAAATGTCTACACCAATTAGTCTAAATGTTTGATTAACGGATGGTTCTTAATGCTTTTTTATGAGCAAAGCAAAACTCAGTGGAAAATTGCCATATTTTGGCTTCTTCAGATCTACTAATTCTAGGGGCTAGGAAGTCGGAGGGTCGGGTGCCAGCAGGGTCAGGGTCTAGGTTCTGGTAAGCCCGTCTTCCTGGTGTATAGACAGCCACGGTCTCTCTGTCCTCGCATGGCAGAGAGAGGGACAGAGAGAGGAAGCAACTCTCTTGTCTGGGGTCTCTTCTTATAAGGGCCTTAATCACATCATGAGGGCTCTACCCTCATGACCTAATTATGTGCCAAGGGGCCCATCTCCAAGGACCAACACTCTGAGGATTAGAGTTTCAACATATGAATTCTGGGGGGGAAACAAACATTCAGTCCATAGCGGCCTCTAAATTTCCTTTTGGGGGAATCATCTTGCTCCCATTGTGTGGGACCTTGATCTACCTTTGCAACTTAGTGCAAAGGTAGATCAAGGTCACTGTCTCCCTTTTAGGAAACCAAGTGGGACAAATATGCCCTCTTCCTGAGAGGTGGGCATTTGACCTCAGCACCTCCATTTAGGGCACTGTCTGTTGAGCAAGTGGCCAGGATGGGATGGATGGTTGAAGCATAATCATTGCACACCAGCCTGTTGCCGAGATGGCTTCCAGGGGTCTCTGGCCATCTTTTGGTCCCTCCCAACCCCAACCTGGTCCTGATTCCAAATGTTGACTTTCAAGCCCACAGGGATTTCATGAACCTTCCTGATAATCATTCTACCAAACTCCATAATGAGTTTCGCTTGATTTCAACCCAAACCCATACTGATACAGACCTTCTCAGCTGGAAAGGATTAAAACCCCCCAAATACTCACATATAATTCACGTCATGGGTATAAAATTCGTTCACACAGAATGACTATAAACTTTATGAGGAATTAATTATCTCATTCTCGTTCTGTCATTTAAAAGAATGGCCATGTTCAGAAAAATACTGGACTAAATGCTAACCAGTATAATTTTTTAAAAGGTATGCTTTAATCTTGATTCAAATTAAAGATTTTACTAATTTGAGAGAAAGAGTGATAGAGAGAGCACGTGTGGTGGGGGAGGGAGAGGGTGAAGCAGACTCCCCGCTGAGCACACCAGGCTCGATCCCAGGACCCCAGGATCATGACCTGAGCTGAAGGCAGATGCTTAACCGACTGAGCCATCCAGGTGCCCCTAATCTTGATTCAAATTAGATTTCAATGTGAAGACTGGTGTTGGATGATTTGCATTAAAACCTGAAATTGTGGAGTCGGCTTTCATAGTTCAACACGAATGCTGTTTTTGCTATTCAATGGATGTCAGCTTTTTGGTTTGATGGGGAGGGAGGATTAAGCCATGAGCAGAAAGGAACAAGAGGAACAGAATTAGAATCTCATGGTTCTGTTTGTCTGGCGAGAATGAGTACATACCAAATAACATCAGAGTTCTCCAATGAGTCTTTACGTGCTATCATTTCTCCTAATTTCATAGATCTCTGGTCTCCTGTATCACCTCCCAAACCAGGTCACCATCATCTCTCACTGGAATTATTCTGATAGCCTCTTATGTTCTCCCCACTCCCACTGTTATCCTGTTCCCTTATGTTCTCCAAAATAGAGCTGGAGAAATCTTTAAAAGCAGGAATGTGATCATGACACTCTTTGAAAATAACCATAAGGTTGCCAGCTTCCCTGATCTTTTAGGATGAATGCCAGCACCCATGCCATGACCTTCAGGATCCCGTCCCTGCATACGCCCAGCCTGCCGTCCCAGAGTGTCTTCACCCTTCACCCCGGCCAGCAACGCTGCATTTATTTCTGGTCCCTTTGTGGATGTGCCATGGTCTCTCACATCATTGCGTTTCCTCCCATGCGGCGTGGCTCATGCTGTCTGCCACCTTTACCAACTGAGCCACCCAGGTGCCCCTCATGCTGTCTGCCACCTTATCCTCACTTCTCGGATCCTCCCACCCAGCTCCAACAGCCATGTTTTGCAAAATTTCTGTTGGTTCTTCATGTAGTAAACATTTCTTGTCTTCTATCATGTGTCTCCCATGTCCTTTCTTGTCACTGAACACCCTACTGATTCACTTTGCTGAACCGTGGAGCCTACTTGACTAGAGTCTTGCAGCAGGAAGTAATGGCAGTGCCTCGTTCATCATTGTCTCCCTAGGACCCAGCGTCATGACGGACTCCTAGCAGGTATCACGAGAAGCATTTGTGGTTAGCCTATGGTTGACTGCATGCCAAATTCCAATCCGCCGGTGAGCTGATGCACTCAGCTAGTGACACGAGCAGTGTCTCTGTCTTCCATATCCCCCACCGCCCAACTGACTCTGGGAAGACCGCCGAAGCCATCCGTGGAAAGGGAGTCTGTGCATTTGCCAGATAGAGGGGATAGTTCCTCAAGCAGGACAAGCTATCTGTTACCGCAGCAGAAATGTTATAATAAGCCTACATTAAAAGGGCATTGATCGAGTACCCCTCACCACCACGTGATGCATAAATGCCCACCGCAAAAGTCTGAAAACAAAAATGCTACATAAATGTAAGGATTCTGAGGCTGCACACACACATAGCATGGCTTTCATATGACAAAGCTATGGAGGCAGGCGTTCGTGAGGACCTCTTTCAAAAGTACCCGGGAGATGGATGAGCGTTCTGGAGCGATGCTGTTAATCAAAATGTTACATAATTATGTTCTGCAAAGCACGATCCTCTCTGCACAATTTTGCTACAACAACATTTAAAATATCTGCTTAAAAATGGGGCCAGACTGACATATTTTACGTGAAATAATTACACGAATTCGAGAAGTAGTAATTTTGGTAATTACCAAATAGTGTGATTCTCTCCCAATAAAGCATATGTCAGATTACATAAAAACATCATTATGTTGTTTTCCCCTTTTAGATTTTACGTATGTAGCATACAATTTCAATACTCTAATGCGTTTCTCCCTATCTTATTTAAGTAATTTTTTTAAAAAAAACAAACGAGTCATAGGTTTTTCTCGGTATCACATTGTCCTGTGAAATTTCAAGCTCTGAAAATTTGTTTTGATCTCTTCCCAGTGATTTTTAAAGCAGAAATGGCTTTTTTTTTTTTTTTTTTTTTGCAAAGAAGTACCACGGGACAGGGTGTGGCAAGTGAACAGTTTTGCAGTTTTGCTGTCTTAAAAAAGAAGAGATTTCTGCATCTCTCATTCCTACAGATGACAATTTCTATGATACCTCTTCTAGAAAGAGAACTATTTGTTCTGGTAACTAATCATTATTAATGTGCTCTCTTCTCCCCTGTAAAACACATAAAATATGTCATTAGTCTTTTTGTGCTTATTATTATATGGCTGGTAATAGGCTATTCTGTAAATATAAAAATAGCAATTGTGAACTCAGGCCACACAGCAGGTGATTTCATGTCCTGCTTCGTGCCATTCTTCTGGGTGATGGGGATGGTTTCTGATGTGGGCCAACCTGGCAGCTGCTGATGTCAAATAAGTTTGTGGCCATGGACAAAAGGAAAGAAACTGGGCAAGGTCCTGCTAGAACTTGGGTCAGGCGTCTTCACGCGTGCTCCCGGTGTTTTATTTCTGGAGCTGATTGGAAACGAGGCTTCCCAGGATCATTCAAAGAATACTATTACCATATGTAACATATATTATTATAATACTATAATCATGTATCCTCATTATATGTAACCCCAAAAAAACCCCAATTATTTACCCAGTATTCCAGAATGCAAATGCCCGTCGGTTCGAATTCATAAAAGCAAGAAAAAAGTGGGCGTGGTCTCTACTTTTTTTAAACACAGACCGTTTGTTATCTTTTCTGCAGAGATAGGCTTCAGTGAGCAGCAGATTTCTGCAGAGACAGCCTGTGTCATGGGCTGCACTAGCCTAGGGAAAGGCATTGTCCCCCCAAAAATTCGTGGCTCAAAATCATGACAGCAATATTAAGACAAACACTATTTCCCCCCAAAGATTTTATTTATTTTATTTGAGAGAGAGAAAGAGGGAGAGAGCCCAAGCAGGGTCAGAGAGCGAGGGAGAAGCAGACTGCCCACCGAGGACCCACAAACGTACTGATGGGAAGAGACGGGAGTGATGCTGGCAAAGTAAATACCGCTCACATTGCACAAAAGGTGAAGCAAAGGAATGGGTCTGTCCTGGGGGTGCATAGAGCCCAGCAGTCTGACTTCATAAGACTGCAAGGTCAAGATCAGTGAATTTCCTATCCCCGGATCCTCCAAAATATTTTAGCAGTCTAGGCATTGGATTGATGAATTAAGGGCCTCGTTCCTCTCGGTTACTGTTCAGGACAATGCTTTCCAGAACGATTTTTCAGGATATGGGGTGGGGGGGGGGGTTGCGACATGGGTTGGCAGTTAAGACTTGGCTGTGATGCGGGACCGGCTTCCACAAGAATCCCATAGCTATTTCTGTGCGTGTTGGAATCCGCTCACACTGTATGTTGTGTGAGATCACAGCTCGGGGGCAGAGCTGTCCCGGGATCCGTTTGCCTGGCTTCGGTTTCCTTTGTGGGAACAGTTTCCCCGATGCTGCGTGAATGTGTTAGAAGGTAGACGCAGGGGTCACTGTGCTTCCTAGAACGCCCAGAGTGACGGACTGTGCCCTGTTCTCCTCTCCCCAGCAGGGAAGCCGGCACGCGGCCTCAGCCACACAGCATGCAGACTCTCTCCCCAGTCAGTTGGCTCATCTTGGCCTTAACCCCCATTCTTCCTCAGAGAGAATGATCCTTGCTCATAAAACACGTATCAGTCATTCCAGTGACACTTCCTTGGACACAGCATCTTCTGTCTGATCTCGGGACGGAAGGAAAGCATTTCTAATGAATCTTCAAAGGCCTTGTCGTTCCCCTTTAGAAGGACGGAGACATGCGAAGGTCAGAGGAGTCAGGCTACCCTCGTGCACCGCCGCTCCGTGGAAGCCTTTGGGGAGCCTGGCGCCAGGACGCCCCAACAGCCCTTGTTCCGGGAGCAGGACAGAGAGACTCCTGCGAGGGTTTGCTGGGAGCTGACTTCAAGGCCCCCCAGTTTGAGGCATGCTGGCTGTCGATCGTGGTGGAGTCACCTTGGCAGGTGCACGCGCGAGGGGGTGGTCTTGAGAGAGACTAACTACAGCGTCGGAACAAATGAGACCCAGAAAAATCAGGGCACGTGGACATCATCTGTTTCGCTTTACCAGCCAATATCCAAAGGAAGGCAGTTAACGCCATGAATACTGGCGCATTTAGGGGGTGTCCGGAAGGATGCAGAGCATGGAGGGGATGCACGCAGTGTCCAAACCCCAGAAGCCCCTCGGCCCAGTGGGGCTCAGCCCCAGCTCCGGAGTTCCCAAACCGGGGTAGCGAGAGGGTGCAGCAAGACTGCACAGAGAAGTTTCCATTTGAAGATCAAGGTCGTGGTGCATCAGGAGAGAGATGGAGAGAGATAAGGAGAAATGGAGAGAGACAGACAGACATAAACAGAAAGAGAGACAGAGACAGGGATTGGGAGGGACGGAAGGCACATACGCAGGGTCCAGGGGGTCGAAGAGACAGTCCAGGCATGAGGCACAATGTCCTTTGTCCTCTCATTGGCCCATAGGCTGAATTTTGTCTCAGAATTAAAGCATCAAGATCCGTGGAAAGAATTTTGACTCCTTGTCCATGAGAGCTCAAAACAAAAGCTTCCGGTGCGTGTTCGTGGTCCTCTGGGAGCGTCAGGAAGCCAGCCCATCTGTGGGACTGGCTGGCTTGATTGCAAACCCATCTTGAGAGTGGGCAGGACCCGTGACCATGATTGATGCCACTCCCTTGCTGAGGGGACTCATCAGTTGACTTTCGGGTCAATCAATTACCCTGGGTGGGCCTGACCTAATCAGAAGAAGGTGCCAAGTCAGAAAGCTAGGCATCTGCTGGCTTGGAAGAAAGCAGACGGCCACAGTGAGAACTGCTTATCGGGGCCACGAGGCAAGGAACTGCAGGCAGTCTCACGGAGCTGAGAGCGGTCCCTGGCCAAGCTTGAGTAGGAAAATTGGGGTTTCCATCCCCCAACTAAAAGGCACTGAATTCGACCACAGTCGCTGGAGCTAGAAATGAGAATCCCTTGCATAGAGCCTGGGAGACCCCAAACAGAGGACCCAGCTCACCGGGACCTGGACTCGTGACCCTGAGGAACTGTGAGATAGTAAATGTGTGTTGTTGCAAGTCACTCCAACTGTGGACATTTGTTACAAAGCAATAGCAAGCTGATGCAACGGGCTTTCCTGGCTTCCCTCACTCTTTCCACCATGGTTTCTAAGATCAAATCCTCAATACCTCAACTACCAAAATTCTTGTCTCCGATGCCAAGTTTGGCGAACTCAAGCTTACACTGGTAAGTTTCCTGAAACGTGTGAAATCTAGTTGGGTGAACAGCAAGGAATTGAGGTCAAATACATGATAATATTCACCTGAGATTGCTCAAAAGGGAAAACGAAATCGAACCTGGTCTTTTTTCTAACAAAAGTGTTCCCAACACCAGGAACTGGGATTTCTTCTTCTAATTTCAAAAGGGGATAGATTTCTTCACAAAGGAAAGAAAGTGCAAGTATTAATTTAAATTATCATATGAAGGGATTTGGGAAGATGTTAGAAATAATGTTATGTGTGTAAAGTGATCTGCAGGATGTGGATGGGAAGGTGTTTAAAGTTTTTTCTATCGGTTTTTTATTTTTTAAAAAAGATTTTATTTATTTGAGAGAGAGAGCATGAGTGGGGTGAGAGGCAGAGAGAAGCAGGCTTCCCGCTGAGCGGGGAGCCCGATGTGGGGCTCAATCCCAGCACCCTGAGATCATGACCTGAGCTGAAGGCAGACGCTTAACCGACTGAGCCACTCAGGTGCCCTTCTATGGGTCTTTTAAAGAAAATACACGGGAATGATACTATCAGAGTTGCCAGAATGGTGATTCTAGACTGAAAATCATTTCATGGAAAGAAGAAGGAAACTGGGTATGATTTTATTATCTGGGGGGGAATCCCCATCACTATGTTTATACCTATAATTCTATTCACATCTTAATGCAAGTACTTGATTGCTAAAGGAATCCAACGGAAGCTAAATGCATCCTTATTAAGAAGATTATAGGAAGTTGTTTTTTTTCCTCATGCGTTTATTAATTTGCCAGGAATGCCATACGCATGTATCACAGATGGGGAGGCTTCAACAATAGACATTTATTCTCTCCCAGTCGTGGACGCTGGGAGTCTGAGATCCAGGCGGGACCGAGGCTGGTTCCTCCTGAGGCCTCTCTCCTTGGCATATAGACCCTGTGTCTCCCCGTGTCCTCATGTGGTCGTCCTTCTGTGCATATCTGTGTCCTCATCCCCTCTTCTTATATGAACCCAGTCCTATGGGATCAGGGCCCATCCTAATGACCTCATTTTACCTGAATCCTATCTTAAAAGACCCCATCTCCAAATGCAATAACATTCTGAGACCCTGGGGGCTAGGGGCTTCAATTGGTATGACACACAATTCAACCCAGAAGAGCAAGTAAAGAATTGTAGGGAAAATCCATTCAGCTCCTTCTGCCTCTGGGCTTCTCTGATTCCATATGTACTTAGATAACTTTCTAATATGCACATATTTTTAAAATTTAAGACTTTTTTTTTATTGTTACCCCTGCTGGTGCAATTAGCATTCACCCTTTGCAGACAGTCATTAACCTGAATGCTAGGTAACTTCTCAGACTCCCGTATCTCAATTTCTATGCTGCTGGGGATAGTCTGAGCGTCCCATAGGACAGGCCGTCCTCACCTTCCCCACTCCCAGCCCTCCTGCCACACTTACTAACTCCTCTTAGGCGTGGCTGGCATGGCCAAATATTCCCATTTAGTATCGGTGTCCCCAAGCACTGCGCAGGTGCACTCAGCCTCCGTTGACCGCCAACGTGCACATGTGCAGCCCGTGGGGAGGAAAAGGGAAACACAGAATCCCTAAACCGACCCCCCTCTGATGATTGCACCATTTCCCCCTCCATCCAGTCCTGCTCGCCTTGGCCACACTTATAAAAAAAACCTGCATTAACCTCAGGTGGACTTATAAAAATGTCGGAACGTTGGTGGCCGCTCCCGCGTAGGGGAGGCATGGCAGGATCTTGATTTTTTTTAAAAAAGGGAATAAGATACCTCGAGGTGCAAGGTCTAAAGCAATTAAACCTGGCTTTGTTACAACAGGGTGCCAGGCCAAAAATAAAAATAAAAAGGTTGTGTGAAAGGCACACTTATTTTCGGCTTTGTGCCGTGAATCATCTGCCCTCAGCCCGGGGTCCTGCATGGGATCGTCTTCTTTCTTTCCCAGGGACAGAAAACAAGTAAGAAGCAGTTCAACCGTCCTGGTTACCCAAGCCCTGAGGATATTTTCCATTCTTTGTGCCGATGCGTGCGTGAAAGACTCAAGGGTCTTCTGCAGCATCCCGGTGGGGGGATATGGGCCACATTTGTGATTTTCAAGGGAAACCAAGTTCAGTCGAAATGAGAGCCTCTCTTGGGTTTGTTGTTGTTGTTTTTTGTTTTGCAGTTCTTGAGTTGGGAACGCAGCTTGTCACCAGGACCAGGGGAGGAAAGATTGGCATTATCCAGGGTGCAAGCATGAAGGTATGTATGAGTTTCCTGTGGGTGCCCAACGAATCATCACAGCCTGCATGTCTCAAAACAAGACAAATGCATTCCCCCACAGCTCCGCAGGCCAGAAGTCTAAAATCAAGGTGTCCGCACGGCATGCTCCCTGTGAGGGCTCTAGGGGAGAAGGACCCCTGTCCTGTTCCTAATTTCCAGTGGCCAGCTCCAACGCTTGGTGTTTCTTGCTCGTGGCCACATCCCTGCAATCTCTGCTGTGTCCTCACATGGGCATTTCCTGCGTTTCTTTGTGTCCAAATATCCTCTCATTTCTCTTACAAGGACACCAGTCATTGGGTTAGTCCCCACCCTAAACGGACCATGATTTCCAATCAAGATTCCTGATTAATTACATCTGTAAGGACCCTGTTTGCAAATGCGATTCTGAGTGACATAAATTTGGGTGGGGGGGAACCGTCCTGAACCCACCACAGTAGGACATGCCTTTTCCCTCTCTCAGTCACCTCTCTGTGGCTTTGTCCTTGTACCGACCGACCCCCAAGGAGCTGAGACATCTTCTCCGCAGGAGGAATGAGAAAGTCTGCTATTCTGGGTACAGCCTGTTATTTATAGGGTGACACTGTCCACGAATCACCTGCCCAGAGAGCCCTGGGATCAGCAATCTGTGGGAGCGCGCTTCGGCTGCAGAAATCAGAACAAACATTAAAAACTACATGGGATGTGTGCCGCCCCCCCCCCCCCCCCGAGGCTCGAGGCTCCTCGGCTTCTGATTAATTAGGATGACTGCAAAATATCAGGTTCTTTGTCACTGTAATTGGGTATTGTTCTCTCTCGCAAACTTAATGAGCTCTTGCTTCCTCCTTCCCCTGTTTGTGTTCTTCACCTCCAGGTTGGAAGAACTCTTAGCAACCTCCCTCCCCTTCCCCGCTGTGTTTCTTTCTGGGAGCTGGGTCCCGGGATCGCGGGTGCCTGTCCATCAAATCCACGCATACACAAAAGGCCGGCTCGGGGGCTGCCTGCCAAACCCGGGGAGGCCGTTCCAGGGCTGAGCTCACATTCAGACTCGATTATCTCTGCTTTCGGGGACACCGTTGTCTGCCAAAGGGATGTTTCTAGGACATGGTGAGATCTCCCTGCCGGCAGCGAAAAGGTGCACAAAAGCAAAGAGAGATCCGATGTGTGTCTTGCCTGAGGAGTAAGAATGGGCTGGATCTTTGCAAAAGGGGGTGGGGGACAGAACTGTCTGCTTCATCTGCAATGGGTATTGATTCAAGTCCACCAAAAGGACGCCCATGCCTGCCTGTGGGGATCACAGAGATGGATGAAGGTGTGAGGCACGGATAGCATTTGCCTGCCTTTTTGGAAATAGACACCAAGGAAAACATGATAATCATAGCGATTCTGGGAAAGCACTGTGCATATATAGTGGTTTTCTTTATAGGATCAAAAGTAATGGACGTTCTGAATTCTCTCGCCCCCTGAGCTTCGGGGGGAAAGCATCCTTTTATTTCTCATTGCTCCTTCAGAATGCCATCCCTCAGGAGATTTTGAGGAATTAACTGGAACGCACGTGTCCATCAGTGCATCGCTTCTGAGCACGGAGGGCTTTCCTCCGCTCTGGAGTAGGGGTTCCTAAACTCTGGTTCCAGCCAAATGCAGCCTGCTGCCGTTTTTGTAAAGAGCTTTAGTGGCATAAGCCACACCCCTGTGTGTGCGTGTGTGTGTGTGTGTGTGTGTGTGTTTGTGTGTGTACGTATTGCCTTGGTTCTGTTCAGGCTGCAACAGTGCATTTCAAGTTCTGGGAGTCTTTAGACCCTAAAAGCCTAAAAGAGTCACTAAAAGGCCCTTTGCAGAAGCTGTGTGCTGAGCCCGCTCGAGGGGAGCATGTCTTGTCATGCTCTAGGGGATCACATTTTTCTCTGTGATGTGCGACTAATTAAGTCTAATGTCTTTTGCAGGTTTTGGAGGGATGTGGCCATGAGCAAGGAAGTAGGAAGAGGAGAGGAGTGCTTCTCCCCTCGAGCCTTCAGAGGGAGCATGGCCCTGCGGACACCTTGATTTTGGACTTCTGGCCTCCAAAACCGTGAGGGACTACGTTTCTCTCGTTTTGTCACGCAGAATGTGTTGTGAAACAGTCTCCTCATCTGTGATGTGCTTGAGATGGGGCTCTGATATTTTCCTGAACCAAAGGGGTGTTGGTTAAATACGCAAATATTAGCAAGTTTCAAGCCATTGGTGGGCGCTCAGGAGTAGAAAGAAAGAAAAAGACCATGCCAAAAGCATTGAGCATGTGCAGAAGGAAGGAGTTCTACTGTAAAGAAGGATAGTAAAATACTCATGAGAAAAATATCCACTTCCACAAGATAAATCTCTTTCCCAACCTAGAGGTCACCTGCCTGGACAGCTAGATAGGAGTGTCTCCTTGTGTTCCGGTATGCCCCATGGATTCAGAATTTATGCCAGTATTCTGACTCCAATTTTATTCTCCAACATTTTTCTCTGTGATATGAAACTAATTAAGTCTAATGTCTTTGCCGTTCGTGAGAAAGATTATTGTTTTAACCATATCTAATAACACCTTGTGGGCTTTTAGCATTGAAGAAAAATATATTCTAGCCTGAAAACATTGATGTATATTCTACTACAATGTAGGTGTTAATCCTCTGTCTATGGAGCAGCAATTTAAAAATGATTTCAGTTCCTTTACAATCCTATTATATATTACAACACAAGCCAGTCCAGCCTCTCTATGCAAGCGGCGTGCTATCCTCCATCCTCTTATTTCTGGGACGTACACAGCATGAGAAGCTATGGTAGGTCAGACATGTGAATGTTGGTGATCTCATGTGCCTCTAATTAGTTAAGATCTAGTGAACACATTTCCACAGCAGTTTCTAATTGAGATCCACCTTCGAGTGTGTGTTATGGCAACCCTGGTAGGTGGAGAACAGCTCAGCGGACTTCGGTAGATTTTTTTTTATTATTATTTTGAGTTCTTTCAGCTCAAGCTCTGTGCATGGTAATGCCCTTCAATAATGCAAAACAGCACAATAGCTATTCTTCAGCAGTGATTTCGGCAGACCTTAACAACCATCATCTTTAGTACGGAACTCAGGGAGAATTACCCTTTCAACATTTTACAAGGTCACGGAGTTACTCCTGACATCCATTTTTCTTCATTTGTCATGAACATTCTGACTGTTGTATATTACCAGACCATCAAAATTTTCCTATTAAAATGCATATTAGAATATTTAATATTCAAAGTATAATGGAGTAAAAAAAACTTTTCTCTATTTCTGGAAAATGTACAAGTGGGATTAGTTATTCAGTGCTAATATAAGAAAGAAATCCCATTTAGTCTAGGCAAAGAAGAGAGAGGTGGCAGACAAACAGGCGTGGGACCTGGAAGGGGAGGTGAAAATCAAACCGGAGTTCAACCACAACAGGAGGTTAGAATAAGTATGCTACAGTTAACTGAGACCAGAAACCAGAAGTCCTTTTCATCAAGGCTACCTTAGGCATACAGACCTGTCCAACTGGGTCCTGATGGAATAAACTTCTCTGTTCTCTCTTGTTCTGTGTGTTTTGTTTTATTTTTTAATGAATTCTTTAGGGAGAAAAATGCAAAATTTACTGAAGAATGTAAATAAAATAAATGAAGAAATGTAGCATGTTTCTGGAAGAGACTATTCAATATTGTTGACATATTTTTTAAAAAACAAATCTAGGTTTGACACGAAATTAATGAAAATGACAGTGGAATTTGTTTTGTTGTTGTTGTTCACAGAATTTTTCTTGTGATCATCTGGAAGAATAAATGTATAAGAACAGTCATGGCAATTTGGTTAAGAGAAGCAATGAAGGGACGGAGAGAGAGAATGAATTACCCAACCACAAATGTGCAATTATTCAAGCAGTGTGATATCAGAACAAACGTATAGAGACTGATGAATAAAATGAAAGAGTCATGTGAAGAAGCGTACAAAAAGGCATACGTGTATTAAATCATCTCACACAAGGTAATGAACATTTAGGCGAACTATTTAGGAGAAGAATAAAATTCACTTCCCAGCTAATTAAACTCCAGAATTAAAGATACATGTTAGAACCACCACTTCTACTTCAAGAAAGACTATCACACTCATCCTGACAGTCAAAGTGAGAGAAACATTTTTTTTTTTTTAAGATTTTATTTATTTATTTGACAGAGAGACCACAAGCAGCAGGAGTGGGAGTGGGAGAAGCAGGTTTCCCACTCAGCAGGGAGCCCAATGTGACGCTCGATCCCAGGACCCTGGGATCATGACCTGAGCCAAATGCAGACACTTCACCGACTGAGCCACCCAGGCACCCAGAGAAACATGTTTCAAAGATGTTTTAAAAATCAAAAATCATGGCTTTTGTTTGAAAGATTCATTAAGAGCTCAGGACCCAAAGAGAGACAATAAAGTACATTGGAAAAAGGAGGAAGCCCCCTTATGGGAAAGAAAAGACCCACATCTAGTTCCGTCTTTTTTGAAGTGGTTGGGACAGAAGGAATCTGTTGTAGATGAGGGGAAGGAGAAACTAGCTAAAGTTGTGCAACAGTTTAGTGGCCACAGAAGGGTTGGCATTTCAGATTAGAAATATGTCCTAGAGCATAGCCTGGGGCACCTACCCATGGTTTCCCAAGAATCTCTCCAGAGTCCAGTGACAGTATGTCCAGTGTGGGACGGATGCAAAGAGCATTGAGACAAATAGCCCCAGACGCACATAAGGCAATTTCTGGCAGAAGGCAGGGGTCGGGGCAGGAGACCTGTCCAACAGTGTCCCTGGCATCCAGGGCTGTCACTGAGTGTAAGACAGAAGCCCTCCAGAGACAAAGTTGGTGTCACAGGGTGGACAGAACACTCCGAGGTGCAGAAAGCTGAAATGTGTGAGAGAGAGGGAGCAAACAGACATCCCAGCCATGCCTGAAAACATGGCATGTTGGTGGTAAGGGGAGAAAGCAGTGTCGTGGTTCAGAAAACAGACACCTGCCTGAAGCCCAGAGAGAGAGCTCTGGGTTTGCACCAGACCCAGATCCCAAGCCCTACTGAGCATGAAGGTGTCACCCTGTCTTCAAACAAATTGAGGTCCACAGTGAAGTTAAAGCAACGAAAGCTAAAGTATTGCCTCGAAGACCTCAGGCGGTCTGTTTCCTGGTTTCTCCATCTTTCTATCTTTGTATTGCAGTTTGGATACTTCCCATTGGTGTCCGAAGGGAAGGAACGGAGAATGGGGCACAGGAAGTATTCAAAGAGATCAAATCGGGGGCTTTCTAAAATCCACGAAAGATGGCCAGGCACAGATTCATGGTGTTTGGCAAAGCACACACAGGATCCACACAAAGGAAACGGCGCTGAACGATTTCACAGACACAGGGCTAAATACCCAAGATCAACAGTCAATCCTGAAGCTGGTGGAGTATTACACACACGCAGATGACATTTGGCATTACAGCTGACATTTCACCAGAAAGAAAGAGAGGCCTGAAGGCAGTGGAAAGATGTGTTTATGGTGATGAACACATAGCATCAACTTAGAATTATATATCCGGTGAAAACCTCCTTCAAAACCCAAAGGGAGAGAAAGACATTCTCAGGTAAATGAAGGCTGAGGTGTTCCTTTCCGGGGGGCCTACTCCACAAGACATGCTACAAAATATAAAAATAGAAGGTCTTTGGGCCAAAGGAAAAGAGTGCCAGATAAAACCCAGGTATGCAAAAAAGTAGAGAACGGCAGGTAAAAGTATAAATATCTGGATACATTAAAAATAAGTATTTTTTTAAAGTAGGCTCCACGTTCAGTGATCCATGATCATGAGATGAAGACTTGAGCCAAGATCGAGTCTGACACTTAACTGTCTCAGCCACCCAGGTGCCCCTAAAAATATATATTTTTAGTATCTATATGTTCAAGTTTCTTTTAACAAGTATTCACTGTTTAAAACAAAAGTTACAAGAATATTGTCTTAGATTGATAGTGTAGAGGTGTAGAGGTTTAGAGGTGAATTGCAGAACAATGAAAATGTAATAAGCAGAAAGCGAATATATGCATATGGCCTGTGGTAAGGTTTGAAGGTAGGAAAATTATTTTGAAGGTAGACTATGATACATTAAAGATAAATATTGGGCCCTCTGGAGTGGTGCGTTAAAGCAGAACTTTCTGAGGTGATGGAGCTGTTCTTCTGTGTTATCCAGGATGGTGGCCATGAGCCACACGTGGATACGGGGTACTTGACATGGGGTTAGTATGACCGAGGAATGGAATTTTACATTTTATTTAATTTTAAGGTATCTCAATAGCTACGATGACAAATGATGACCATATTGGACAGTGCATCTCTAGGGTATCTAGGATAGGAATGGGCAACCATTTTCTGTCAAAGATCAAGTAGGATGTAGTTTATGTTTTGTTGACCAATAGGTGAAATGGAAGATGTTATGTTGGTACATAGATAACTTTTTCATGTGTGATCATTAAAAATGTAAGAAGCGTTCTTAGCTAGTAAACCCTACAAAAGCGGGTGGTGAGCTAGATCCCTCCCACAGAGCAATCACAAAATACCTATCTATCTAATCAATAGAGGAGATAGAACAGAGTACTAAAAAAGATCCAATTAATCCCCAGAAAGGCACAAAAAGAGGAACAGGTAACACAAAAAACTGAATACATTCCTAGTGGGAGAGTCAACAGCAAAGCTACTTTGGACAATACCCTGGAGTATTCTTTACAAGGTCAAACGTACTATGGTTCTAGGGGCCAGCAATTCTCTGCTGGATATTTACACACAAGACATGAAAATGCATGGCCCCAAAAAGACTTGTTCAAGAATGTTCATAGCAGGTTTATTCATAATAAAAAGAAAAGTGTTGCTTCCTTCTCCTATTTCTGTATTTTCTGAATTTTTTATAAGAGATGCAGACATTAAAAAAAAATTTTTTTTTTATTTATTTGAGAGAGAGAGCATGGGGGGAGGGGCAAGGGGAGGGGCAGGGGTGAGAGGGAGAAGCCGACTTCCGGCTGAGCAGGGAGACGGACGCGGGGCTCGATCCCAGGATCCTGAGATCATGACCTGAGCTGAAGGCAGACGCTTAACCAAATGAGCTACCCAGGCGTCCCGAGATGTAGACATTTCAAAATAAATAGTTTCCAATTAGTTCATTGTCTTGTTGAAGAGCTTTTTGTACGTGCACTTCCCATCACTGAGATCCTTCACTAACTTGCATATATAACATATTTCCCATAAAATAGTCTTTTTCATGATTGCTAGCATTGTCCTTGAAAGCAATCAGAATGAAATTAAAATAATTTCAACTTCTAGAAACCTTAATTCTAATTTGGATATGTGCTGGAGCAAATAGATTGTGAACATTCTTAACATCCATCGATACTGTTTCCTACTGTATCACTTCCCAATTATTGGGTAGATTTAACCAATGCTACTTGACATTGCACCTCTGAAAAGCACGTTGATGAAAATGGATTTACCTGATATTTCACTAAAGGCTTCCATCTGCCAGTGACACACTGGAAAATCTATTATGCTGTAAGTTACCCGGGACAATAGCTTTAACAGAAAGAAATCTCTCCATACCCCCAACGTCGCTCCCTCAGAAACCAAAGTAGAGCTTTGATTGCTCTTATCTGACCTACATCGTGTAGAGTTGTAATGACCTAATTTCCTGAAGTTGTGGGCTTCGAAGGAACCATGTGGGTTGTCCCCATCCATCCTCATAAACTTCGGACGAAAGCACACTCCCACTGTGGATTTACTCAAGTCTCCCCGAAGGTCTGAACCCCGGCAAGGATTTTCCACCATGAACCTGGGATTGTCTGTCACGTTTCGAGGAAGGTGTATGGCTTCTTATTTTCTCTTCCCAAAAGTCCTATAACCATTTCATGTCAAAAATGCTATGAAGTTATGTAGCTATAGAGGCAAAGGGGCATGGCACCCAGACTGGCTGGAATTAGAATTTTCTCTGTCACACGCTTTAATTCTGTTAGTACTGTATGGTACGCATTTCTCAGAATCATGATGATATCGAAATCTGCTCAGAATTATCAACGTCGTGAAGAGGGCACTAGCTGACGTAGCCCCACACCAGGCTGGAGGATGCCCGGGCTGACTGTGAGCTCACACGTGAGATGTCCATGTCATTCTTTCTAGTACTTGGCTTTATAAGGGGACTCCTGGCCCCTTCCTTCATTTCAGCCTATAGACTGGCAGGTTCCAAACACCTGCCTGCGACTCACAGTTCTTGTCAGAGCACCAGCCCTGGTATCTGAGTGTCTGGTACGTGTGTGTGTCTCTGAGGCACCACAAACTTCATATATTCCACTCCCTTCATCAGGTCACCTCTCCCTTTTCTTCACTTACCATGCACAATTACTGTGGATTCTAACATCCAAACAGGTGTGCATGTGCATATGTTTCTCTGTGTGTTCCTTTGAATATATGTATTTTTTCATTTTTTTTAATTTCTACGCAGCCACCCAGCTTCAAACCTCTGTCTCCTGCCTGGACCGTTGCAGTAGACCCCTCGATGGGTGTCTCAAACCTCCTTGTGCCGGTCTCCGGTTCATTCTCCTCAAGGAAGTCTGAGTGTGCCGCTACTCTGGTTAAAATCCTTCAAGAATGGCTTTTATTTTTAACATTAGGATAGAATCTAAAAAGTTCCTGGGGTGCCTGGGTGGCTCAGCCGCTAGGCGTCTGCCTTCGGCTCGGGTCATGATCCCGGGGTCCTGGGATCGAGCCCCACATTGGGCTCCCTGCTCGGCGGGAAGCCTGCTTCTCCCTCTCCCACTCCCCCTGCTTGTGTTCCTGCTCTCGCTAACTCTCTCTCTGTCAAATAAATAAATAAAATCTTAAAAAAATAAATAAATAAATAAAAGGTTCCAAATGACCTACATAGACCCCATTTGATCAAGCTTGCCTCATCCCTGTCCCCCAAAACATGGCACTATAATAATAAAATGTTCCCGGAGAGACAACAAAGCTTTTAAACAGAGTCAAATTTAAATGTTCTTTGGGATTTAAGCGGAGTTTCTAGCGTCCTTTTCATAGCTGAAATTTTCACATCCAGGTGGTCTCTGCTCAAACAAGTGTGGGATGGACAGCTGCCAATTTCTCAACACAAGACCATCCAATCCCGGGTTCAGATGAGAAGACTTTTGCAGAAGACAATGTGAACAGGTTAGCATGAATTCTACACACTCGGAAGAGTCATCATGGAATGAGAGACGTCCTCTAACCCACCTGCTTGCCTTTCTAGTCACGTCCTTCCAAAATCCCTGTTGTGCCCACAGGGGACATGATTGCTTTTCAGCAGTTAAGATATCCATATAGAGGATGAAGAAAAGAGCAGAAGAGTTTATACGGGTCATTAAAAAATAGCATTGGCCACTCTATTGGTTTCCTAAAGCTGCTGTAAGAAAGTATCACACATGAGGGGCCCTAAATAGCACACACTTATTGTCTGCCCATCCTGGAGGCTGGGAGTCTGAGATCCAGGCAGGGCTGAGGCCGGGAGTCCGAGATTCAGGTGGGGCCAAGGCTGGTTCCTCCTGAGGCCTCTCTCCTTAGTGTGTAGATGCCGTGTTCTCCCCGTGTCCTCACGAGGTCGTCCCTCTGTGAGTGTGTCATCATCTCTTCTTATAAGGACTCAAGCCCTATTGGATTGAGGTCCACACTAACAACCTCATTTCACCTTAAACCCCTCTTTAAAGACCCCCATCTCCAAGTACATTCCCATTCTGAGGTCCTGGGCTTCCACATATGAATTTTGGGAGCACAAAGTTCAAGCCCTAACAATAGCTTTAACCAAAAGTGTAATTCCCTATCCCTTCTTCTATATAGCCTGTCACTTAGTGTTCTTAGAGTGTTTTGATAAATGACTTTGGCCACGTATTGATCTTTTGATTCATATGGCAGGCTTGGAGAAATAATTGATTGGCCTGAATTCCTATGAATGTGTGGTAATGACTAATGTTGGCATTCGAGTATTCTGAAAATATTCAATCTTGTTGTATGCATATGTTTGTGAGCATCGTATAGAATGTCAGTGACCATCAGCGACATTGGCTCACCATTTTATCTCCGAGATTCACTTTTGTAGAATATGGAGTGGGAAAAGATCTCAAGATTTTGGACATGGGGAAAATTCATTTTCCAAACATTATGATAAAACCAAGGGGGAAAATAATCTAACCATGTTTCAGAAGCAACATTTGGAGGAAGGGTCAGAAAAAAAATATATTCTTCTTTCGGTATCTGTACTTTCTGTGGCCAATTTAGTAGCTGCCATAGGGCATTGCAAAGACAATTAGCACATAGAGTCACAAAATCAAAATTAAAATCAGGGCCGTGTTATTTCCAATGGTATGACTTTGGGAAAAGTGCTTGCTTGTTCACTGTGATTAGAAAATGAGCTAAATATAGATTTCAATGTGCTCTAGCCCTTAGAGAAGTCTGGACACCTCCCTCTTCCAACAGCTTGACAGGGAAATGCCAGTTTTAGGAAACATAAAGCCACATGACCACCACCTACGAATTTTTATAGACAACATTTGGACGAACCAAAATGGCAGTTCTATTACCTGTCTTATAGGTGAGTTAGTGTAATTCAAATTAACTCCTATCCATGAATCCGCTTAGGACTAAGTTTATGGTTGATGAGAATCATGACTATGTGGCTATTTCCAGCAGGATATCTTTATATTTTAAAAGTAAGTACTGAGGGGCGTCTGGGTGGCTCAGTTGGTTGTGTCTGCCTTTAGCTCAGGTCATGATCTCAGGGTCCTGGGATCGAGTCCCGCATCAGGCTCCCTGCTCAGCCAGGAGTCTGCTTCTCCCTCTGCCTGAGCTCCCCCTGCTTATGTTCTCTCTCTCAAATAAATAAAATCTTTGAAAAAAAAAAGTAAGTACTGAAATTTTTGTAATCATTTTTTTTTTTTTTTTGAAAGCTTATGTCCTCCAACTGTACCACCTATTTATTCTCACTTTGGTCCCCATCGTAATCCTCAATTTGTTGAATCACAATTGGTTGCCATGGAGATGATAGGGATGTCACAAACAGGATTATGACTTCAAGGAGGGAATAAACAGCAGGCACACTGAACTCTTAACAAAATCCTGTTATTATGCAAATAACCTTCAAATAATTGAGTGTAACTCAAAATGCCTAATTTTCTTTTGTGGGGATTTTTCTTTTCCCCCTTTGGTATAGAAAAATGCATCACCGTCTGCTGAATGCAATTGTACAATGCAAACATCACAGAACTCAAAAATGGATTAGAGAGTAAAATACCCTGATATGGAACATATAAAAAAAAAAATCATTATTGATATGATGCTAAGACAATTTTAGGAGATGCAATGATTTGTCCAAATTTAACCAGAGACGTCTTCTAAATCAGAAGAGTAATTGCAAACATGCTGAATGACTGCCAAATTATACATACAAAAATAAAGAGCTCGCATTAGATATTGTATACACCTAACCGGCGTCTGAGATTGCAAAAGTTGCCGCTCACCCACACACAGGGCAAGTGCTGACCTTAAACAAAGATAGAAAGATGGAATGGTTTCTAGGACACGATGAAAAGCTTCTCTGACCGGAAGTACCATTCTAATGAATGTGGAACGGTAGCTAAATTTGCCATGTGAGTCAATCTTTTTAATAAAGAGGAAAAGAGTATTCGCTAGCAGATACGGTGCTGGTTATAGTTATGTAAGCTCACTGAGTTCTTACCATAATGTCATGACACACACACACACCATCTTGTTATCCCCGCTGTTATGTGCTTGTGAGGTTAGAGAGATTAAAGATTGCTGATGCCTGTGGTTCACGAATTTTGGAGCCAGTATTTAAACCACACTCAAGGGGCGCCTGGGTGGCTCAGATGGTTGATTGCCTGCTTTCGGCTCAGGTCATGATCCTGGGGTCCTGGGATCGATTCCCACATCAGGCTCCTGGCTCAGTGGGGAGCCTGCTTCTCCCTCTCCCTCTGCCTCTCCCCCTGCTCATGCTCTCTCTATCTATCTCTGTGTCTCAAATGAATAAATAAAATCTTTAAAAAAATAAAAAATAAAAAAATAAACCACACTCAACAACACTGTCCAGCTCAAGCAACTGCACCTCGAGGCTCAACATCTTTGTTAAAACACAATTAAAATTAACAGTCATTAGGACCTTGACTCCTAAGATTTACAGTGGTTTGGTCTTGGTCTGAGAGCCTCTTGCTCTTGGCCCTCAGTAAACTCATTTCGACTCTCAGCTGCTTAGACATTACAGAATCTGGCCCAACCCCACGGGGTTTTTCCCATACTGGTCCAGTCCTATCTTCAAGTTTTCTTCTTCCTTTCCCCTTATATGTGGTGTTGAAAGCTCTTGTCCATGAAATGCCGGCCAATTGTGAACGAGTAAAGGCACAGTGAATGATGACAGACAATTATGGTTTAATAAACCTAGATATCATGGTGCTTTCTTCACAGCCTTATTGATACCCTACAATTCACCTATTTTATCCATACATTTCCATGACTTTTAATATATTATAGAGTTGTGCAGTCATCCCTACCCCTATGTCATTTTGGAATGTTTCCATCACCGCAGAAAGAAAACTCATGCTTATTAGCCATCATTCCCCATTCCTTCCCGTTCATCCTGTCCCCAGTGCTAGACAACCACCCAACTATTTCGTGTCTCTATAGGTTTGCCTTTTCTGGGCATTTCATATACATGCTGATATTTCAGTTTTAATAGTGATAAAATATGGATAATGTAAAATGTACCAACTTTACCATTTTTAAGCGTATGGTTTGGTGGCGTTAAATACACTCACGCTGTGGGACACACATCCCCACCATCCATCCACAGAACTATCGTCATCTTGTAAAACCGACACCCTGTACCTACCCAACAATAACTCCCCATTCCCCCTACAATATATGCTTTTTAATGACTGGCTTTTTTTTTTTTTTTTCAAAGAATTCACCTATCTTGTGGTGTATAGCCGCTCTTCATTCCTTTTGATGGCTGCATAATACTTCATTGTATGTATGGACGGACCTCTTTGGTCTGCATTCATATGTTGATGGGCATTCGGATTGTTTCCACCTTTTGGCTCTGGTGAATGAGGGCTGCTATTTATGAGATGTCATGTGGATGAATGTTTCTGTTTCTTCTGGGTAGATACCCAGCAGTGGAATTGTTGAGCCACATGGTAATTCTAGGTTTCACATTTTGAACACCTGTCAGCCTGTTTCATAAGGGTGGCTGCACAGTCTTATGTTCTCAAGCAATATATGAGAGTCTCAGGGTCTCCCCATCTTGACCCACACTTGTTATTGCCTGTGGTTTTTATTTCAGCTACCTTAGTGGATGCAACATGTTATCTTGTTGAGGTTTTGATTTGCATCTCTCTGATGGCTAATAATATTGAGCATCTTTTTAAGTAAGGCTTGGCCATCCATACATCTTTTTTGGGAGAAATTTCCATTTGCATTTTTAATTTGGTTATTTATTATTTTGTTATTGAGTTATTCACATATTCTGAATAAAGTCCCTTATTGGATACATGACTTTGCATTCTTTTCTCTCAGCCTGAGAGTTGTCCTTTCGTTTTCTTGATGGTGTCTCTTGAAGAGCAAATGTTTTTAATTTTGATGAAGTCCAGCTTTCTCTGCTTTCTTTCGTCATTGTGCTTTTTGCTTCATCACTAAGAAATCATTGCCTAACTCAAGGTGATGAAGAAAGACTCATGTTTCCTTCTAGGAGTTTTATAATAATGTAGCTCTTACATTTGGGCTGATGATCCATTTTGAGTTGTGTGCGGATGGTACAGAATAAAGATCCAGCTTCATTGTTTATATGTACACATCCAAGGTAGGAACCACATGTGTCTTGTTTGAGAAATGTACCCTCAGCACCTGGCCCATTGCCAATTAAATAGTATCATGAAATACATAGTTTTGGATACACCAATACTTTATAGCTGTAGAGTCCATGGTTCCAGATCCCAAGCCCAGACTCCATGCTTTAATTGTAAGTAAAAGTCAAGATGAAGATAGCATGAGATAGAAGAACTCAATCTTTTATCTGTATATCTGTTCTACTCACCATGCTATATGAACTGCAATTTGTTTTTCTTTATTAAACCTTTTGCATCCATTGAGAGGGCATATCTTAAAATAACAAACTCTCAAGGATGCTGAGAAAAGTGGACTAATCAGAACTAACTACTCAAAGTCTTGGTTTGAATGGAATCCAAACAAGAGCTAGGCTCTTCAAACAACAGGGAACGTCTGCTGGATTAATAATCATGGATTGTAACATAGATCCTAACATGAATTCTTACCCTAGCCACATCTGGAACTCTAACATGGTTTAGATGGCACCAAGAAGGAGACACCAGGAAGCTGCATAAGCCACTTAGAAAATCATAAACGATGGAAAATTGATGTCTACTAGAGAAAGCCAATGACTGGATGGGTCAGACAGAAAATGCACGCCCATGAATCTCACACCACCAGACCCCTCTGCTATGCTGTAGATCACTCGACGACGACACACATACATTGTATGGTAAATTGCTGACGCATTATCTGACCTTATCTACCCAACTGGAATTCTCATTTAGTGGCATTACTGCGAACAGCCTATAAATAGGTTTACAATTATGATCTTGATTTAAAAACAAAATACAAATATTGAAGGGAATCACTGTCATTAAGGAAGGGAAGTGGTCATTAAGCATTATCACTACCCCATCTTTCAGATGAGAACACATGCATTATTCCAGCCTTCTGACCTGATGAGAATGCCTTTTGTACATCGGATTCAACAACACTTTACAAGATCCTTCTCCACTATACATGCACTGCTGCATAATCATATCAGGGAAGGTGCTTCCCACCCCCTCAGAAGGGTCTGAATCTCAATTTTGTTCAACCAGAATGTACTTAGCTAAATGCCACAAGTCCCCCCAAATGTAGACATGGCTAGTAGAGCTACTGTTTTGAACCATTGAAATACTTCTAGTAAGATGTCACTGATTGGCTACCAATAGCCAATGTTATTTGGTTGCTGAGAGAAGTGAACTAACCAGAACTGAACTGGTTGATTGGGTCATCGAGGGTGTGGTCTGAGAATGACCACAGTTGGCGCATTAGAATAAATAATTTTTTTTAAGATTTTATCCATTAGAGAGAGAGAGAGAGAAAGCATGAGCAGGGGAAGGGGCAGAGGGAGAAGCAGGCTTCCTGCTGAGCAGGGAGTCCGATATGGGACTCTGTTCCAGGACCCTGGGATCATGACCTGAGCCAAAGGCAGACGCTTAACCGACTGAGCCACCCAGGCGCCCTTAGAATAAACGTTTTAAACCATCTCTGTTCTCCCGTTCCTTTCCACTCCTCTGTACAACGTTTTCCTGGACAGTTCTATTTCTTGGGTTTTCCTATGCATCTTGATCCAAAATGTGATGATCTAATCCTTAGTTAGAATGACATTGCCCTCAAATGTGTCACACATGTCACACATCCTTCTAGTGGACCATAACAACTCTCTTGGAGAGAATGAAGGACACATGTATAAAAATACAACTCTGCCTGCTGTCATAAAGCCACGTAGTAAAGAGAAGCTGAATGCCACACCCAGGGAACTCTACAGGAACTCTACAGTGTGGACATTTCCCCAACTTGACTTTTTTTTTTTTTTTTGCACTTTTAAACCAACATGCCTTCCGAGTCAGGAATGCTCATTTCAAAGAGGGTTTTCTTTGTTTGGTTATTACCAATGACAGAAGGGATTTCATCATGGGTATCCTATAACTCACTGTTACTTGCTTCAAAAGGAACATTTCAGCTCCATACCTGACCACGTAGCTTTTGTTTATTGTCTTACTGATGGTTATTCAGAAAGAAAACCATCAACTTTGACAAATAAGGGTGAACAAAGAGTCGTACTGTTATTTTTCTTTTTTCTATTTCTCCCCCAAAGATGTGTCACAGACTGTCTACACTAGGGTTATCTGTAGAATTTCTGAAATTCTATGGTTCTGTTTAATATGTAGTATGCAGGAATGGGTGTTTCAACTTAAAGAATTCATACCACTGCATTGCAACTATATATTCACTCCTTTCTTAAAAACCACTTTTGCTTTCTACTCACCTCTTCAAGAAATAGCATAGTAAAATCTTGAGAAAAAGGGAACAAGGCAGAAACTAGGAATTTTGCTTCCTTCCTTCCTTTCTTTTTTTTTTTTTTTAAGCAGGTTCCATGCCCAGCATAGAGCTCAACCCGGGGCTTGAAGTCACAACCCTGAGACCAAGACCTGAGCCGAGATGAAGAGTCGGATGCTTTAACCAACTGAGCCACCCAGGCACCCCAGAAACTAGAATCTTAACAGTGGCTACTTTTCAGGGCACTGGGTGGCCTCACCCGGTTAAGCGTCTGATTTCAGCTCAGGTCATGATCTCCGGGTCCTGGGATGGAGCCCTACATTGGGCTCCCTGCTCAGCAGGGTGTCTTCTTCTCCCTCTTCTTCTGCCTCTCCCCCCTGCTCATGCTCTCTCTCTATCTCCCTCTCTCTCCAATAAATAAATAAATAAATCTTAAAAAAAAAAATAAATAGTAACTACTTTTCAAGAGTAGCACATGCTGAGATTCTCTACCTGGGAACTACTGACATTTGGGGCCAGCAAACGGTTTTAGGGTTGTCCTGTGGGTTATGGGGTGTTGAGCAGCATTCCTGCTGTCTACCCCCCAGATGCCAGGAGTATACATTCCTCACTGCCGATAATTAAAAATGTCTTCAGACATTGCCCTTTGTTCCATGGAGGGCAAAAAATCAAGATTGGTTGAGAAGCTTATGATGACACATAAAATGTATGGACAATAATATGACTATTATGATCTGCATGGATGTATCAAAATTCTCCCTTCTGATATAAAACTTTTCCTATTGTAATGCTTTAATAAAAATTCTTCTTATTTGTACATGCCATCCATTTGACTCAAAAAGGTGTATTTTGTTGACTTCACAGTTTTGAGACACGCAGGTGGCATACTGGGAAGGAGTGTTTGATTCATCTTCTTCACTAGAAAAACTCTGATTCTCACTTTCTCAAGGATAACTGACGGGATATGTTTTTTTATGATTTATTTATTTATATGAGAGCAAGAGAGAGAGCACAAGCAGGGGGAGAGGCAAAGGGAGAAAGAGACTCCCCACTGAGCAGGGAGCCCAATGCAGGGCTCAATCTCAGGACCCGGAGATCATGACCCGAGCCAAAGGCAGACGCTGAACCGACTGAGCCACCCAGGCACACCCCGGACTGGATATGTTTTATAAAGTTTGGCAAAGAATTATTAGATCTACTGGTCAGTGTGCAGCCATGTTGAAGATTCTGGAATCCTTTTGCTGTTTTTTGTTCCTCTCCAGTATTACATTTGGAGTGGATTTCACAAGATGGTAATTTAACAAGATTTACGATGGTGTGCTATTTCTCAACACCACTTCTGACACCAAATATGCGTGGCATCCCTGCACCAACTTTCTGATTTTCTCATAGCTTCCGGGTGCTCCAACAATGCAACTCAACGGAGACACTGTTAATCTACAGTCAACGCAGACCCCATAGGTCAAGGGCTGAGTCCCACAAGACTGTCCCCCACTTCAGATGTCAGCCACAAATGGGGTGGCTAGGCCCCAGCCAATGACAAATTTGGGGGTTTCCACATCCTCCCTTTCAGGTTGGATAACTTACTAGGGCAGCTCACAGAACTCAGGAAAAGAATTTAGGTACTGTTAACCGGTTTGCCATGAAGGATGCAACTCAGGAACAGCCCCATGGATGAGGTGCAAAGGGCAAGGTATGCACGTGGGGAAAGAGAGGTTCATGTCCTCTCTGGGTGCCACGCTTCTAGTCCTTCGGTGCGTTCTCCAACTTGGAAGGTCTTGGAGTCTCATTGTTAAAGAGTTGTTACAGATCTCAGCCTCCAGCCTCCCTCCCCTCCCCTCTCCAGAGCTCAGGGAGGGGCTGAAAGTGCCAACCGTCTAATCACCTGGTCTTTCTGGTGACCAGCCCCCATCCTGAAGCCACCAAGGGGTCCCACCCAGAGTATCTCATTACCATAAACTCTGATGTGGTCCAAAGGGTCTCATTATAAAGAACAAAAGACAGGCCTATCCCTCCGGAAATCCGAGAGCTTCAGGGGCTCTGTGCCGGGAGGCAAAGGGCAAATATATTTTGTATTATACCGCAGGGACAGGAACAAGAGCCCGAGGCAGTCATGGTTTGTGGACCCTGCCTAAAAAAACCACCAAAAGGGGAAGAGCATCTCCATCTGCCAATGCCCACTCCTCCTTGTACTGAGCTAGAGGCAGCCCCAAACCAAATTCATTGGTTGGAGGTGTTAATCCTAACACCTCCAACCAATGAATTCTCCCCCTCCCGCGGGCATCGTCCTGTAAATTTATCATCGGGCTCCTTTCAAATAACAATGAATCCTAGCCTTTGGAAGAGGTCTAGAGTTCTTTGGACAATTATATTCAGGCTCGCAGGCTTTAATTACAGAACACACTGAGTCATTAAGCTCTGCCTTCTCCCACCTTCCCTTCCTTATCATAGTGGCTGGTTGGAAAGGATTATGATTTAAGACTCCTCCTTGGGCACATTATTATGACAACATATACCCGAGATACCTTTTTCATGGAAAATTACAGAACTACAGACAAACCAACCAAACCCCCCCACCCCATGATTCTGCAGAAACACTTCCAATGAAAACGGTGTATAAGTTAAGTTCTTGAAGATACAGGCATGCCTTGTGTTTACTGCACTTTGCAGATACTGGGTTTTGCACAAACTGACGTTTCGTGGCAACCCTACGTCAAGCAAGCTTTTCAGTGTCATTTTTTCCAACAGCATTTGGTCACTTGGTGTCTCTGGGTCGCATTTGGAGAACAGTGACAATATTTCAAGGTTTTTCCTTGTTCTATTCGTTATGGTGGTCTCTGATCACTGATGATAACTCACGAAAAGTCCAGATGATGGCTAGCATTTTTATTGTTTTGGCAACAAAGTATTTTTCAATTACAGTTTGTGCATTTTCTTAGACAGAATGCCCTTGCATACTTAATGGCCTACAGTGTAGTGTAAACGTAACTGTTACATGTGCTGGGAGACCAAACACTTCATTTGACTTGCTTTATTGCAATACTTATTTCAGTGGTCTGGAACTGAACTGGCAGTATTTCTGAGACATGCCTACACTGTATATACTGAATTTGCATGGCTTCCAGGGGCTCTGTCTACTCCTATAACTGTAATCAATCCTCAGATTTCTTTCCATTTATAAAGCTCTAGGGAAATAAATGTAGAGGAAGCACTTTTTTCCAGGGATCATTCTCTTATCTTTATCCAAATGTATCTAAGTGTCAGTAATTTTATTTCCTGAAGCTGGTTTTAACTATGTGTTGCCCATTTTCCTCAAAAAAAGAAAATATGCAACAATCCCACTTCTGGGTATATATATATCCAGGAGAACCCAAAGCAGGATCTCAAAGAGATATTACCACTCCTGAGTTCATTTCAGCACTATTCACATTGAGAGGGGGGATCAACCCAAATGTCTACTGATGGATGAATGGATAAACAAAATGTGGTATATTTGGAAAACAGAATATTATTCATCCTTACAAGGAAGAAAATCCTGTCACATGCTACAACATGAATGAATCTTGAGGACATTATGCTAAATGACAAGCCAGTTATAGAAGGACAAATATGGGATGATTCCACTCAGGTGAGGCATCTCTGAATGGTGGTTATGGGGGCTTGGGGGGCATGGTGTTTGATGGGTATGGATTTTAAGTTTTGCAAGATGAAAATATTCCAGAGGCAACTGGAATTCTCATTCATTGCTGGTGGGAATGCAAAATGGTGCAGCAACTTTGGAAGGCAGTTTGGTGGTTTTTTAGTAAATTAAACACACTCTAAGCATGCAATCCAGCAGTCATGCTCCTTGGTATTTACCAAAAGGAGATGAATGTTCACACAAAAATTTCTGCACACGGACATTTGTAGCAGGTTTACTCATAATTGACAAAATTTGGAAGCAACCAAGATACCCTTCAGTAGGTGAATGGATAAACTGGGGTCCAAGCAAACAATGAAATATTATTTAGCATGAAGAATAACTGAGCTATCAAGCCATGAAAAGACATGGAGGAAACGTCAGTGCACATGACTAAGTGATAAAAGCTAATCTGGAAAGATTATGTACTGCATGATTCAGCTCTGGGACATTCTGGAAAAGGCAAATCTATGAAGACAGTAAAGAGATCACTGGTTGACAGGGGTTGGGGAGGAGGGTGGGATGAGCAGGCAGAGCACAGAAGGTTTTTAGGGCAGTGAAACTCTTCTGTATATTATCATGGTGGATATATGTCATTACACATTTATCCAAACCCATAGAATGTACACCAGCAAGAATGAGTCCTAACGTAAACCATGGACTCTGGAGGATTATGATGTGTCAGTGTAGGTTCATCCCTGACAAAAATATTTACCTCTCTAGCCGGGATGCTGATAATGAGGGGAACGCTTGCTTGTGTGGGGGCAGGAAGGTACACAGGATGTCTCTGCACCTTCCTCTCAATTTTACTGGAAACCTAAAACTGCTCTTAAAAATCGAGTCTTAAAAATAAATACATATTTAGTAGATTTAGTATTTAAAAAAAGAATGTTCCAGAGATCTTTTGCACAGCAATGTGAATATACTTCACACTACTGAACGGTACACTCAAAAATGGTTTTGATGGTAAATTTTATATTTTGTGTTTTACCACAATTAAAAAGAAGAAATTAATAGGAATACATTGAATTGCTGTGTCAATTTAGAAAAAAAAAAAAAAGCCATTATCTGTCACGTGGCTATGTCAAAAAGGAAAAACTTTTGGTGTTCCCTCTTAATTTCTTATTTGGGGGCCTGTGAATTAAACTGACAAAAGAGAGATTAGCAAAAGAAAAGACACATTTTTACATGAAGGAGTTCACAAAAAAATGTGACTTAAGGAGGCAGTTAGAATTTGAGGCTTAGGTACCATCTTAATAGGGGAAGCTAGAGGCAGAGATTGGCTCTTAAGGGAAAACAAATGACTTTTAGGGAAGATAAACTGGCCCTTAGAATAGATGGGAGGTATGGCCGTGTAGTGACAATGTGTCTGTTTTGGTGTGGTGCTGACTTCTAGTCTCCAGTGATGAGTCCCTGTTCTGTGGTTGTCACTAGGGAGGGGATTTATGAAGTTGTTTTGACTTCTTCTTTGGAGGTTCTGTGTTTAGGCAGATAAGGGAGTTCTGGGAGTTTGGGGAAGCTCATTCTCAAATGCCTTCAACTCAAAATATTTTTTTTATGCCACAGTGGCATATTCTGGACCTTTTCACTTAGAATGGCTCCCTAGTGGGAACCAAAACTCCTTGGCTCAGCAATTACTGGTGGCTTCTGTCCCAGTGCGACTTCATCATAGCCACGATGCGCAAATACTGTACCTCTTTTACAAAAAAGGCACTCGGGGGGAAATGGAAAAGGAAAGCCATGCTCATGGATTTGGACAGAGAGCAGTCAGATCAGGGATAATGAACAGCATCTAGATGGAGTCTAAGGGGAAGGGTTTTAAGCAGAGGGAAGGCTTGCATGTAAAGGTAGGACTGTTTCTACAAATTGTTGGCATTTGGCTGAGTCCCTGGGTATGTGCAGAGATGATGCTGAATCTGCAGTGATTTATGGAATTTGGATTTCCAACTCAGAGCCACAAGAAGCCCAGAAGGCATCTGAGTATTGTCAGGGTGATGTGAGTCTCCTTGAACGTTAGAACTGTCATGCCAGTGTGCATTCTACAGCCTCATTTCTCTGTTATTATCTCCAAATTTTGTAAATGTGCTTCCCATCCCTTACATCCCCTTTGAGATTTTCCCACATCACAGGCACTCATCTTTGGGTTTCTGTAACTCTTGTAAGTCTATGGCCAGTGGTAGAATGTCTGGTTCCCTTTGTGGAAAACAAACAAACAAAAATGTGCCTGGAGATGAATGAGGTGATTTGATTCAGGCTATTGCAATAGGGGGAATGTTCATTAATGAGGAAGAGATGGAAGACAAGGATTGGAGACTGGGGTTTCATAGAGGCAAATAGACAAGGGAATCATCCTTGTCCTCTACCAGTGGTAAGGAAGGAGGGAGGTGGATCTTCTCTGGGGACATTCTAGAGAACAGTGATGCCTATTTTCTGAGAGCTCAGGGCTCAGGTAAAGCTGAACATTGCCACCTGGCTAGCTACCTGCCATGGTGACGGGCAACCTCATCCTTCAAGTTCCTAGAGAGAGAGATGCACAGGTGCTCTGCAGAGAAAATCACCAGTCATTGGGGAAGAAGCCTGTGCTGTTCACACAGCTACACAAAGTCCTTATTTTGGGGTGGGGAAGTTGATTGAATTTTTAAATTAAATATCACTGGAAAAACTTGTCCCAACCTCATAGCTCACAACTGATATTCTTGAGATACCATCAAGATTTTAAAGACAAGACTAAATGTGGAAACCGCTTTCAAGTTTCCCGTATATATGACTGGTGACTGAGGCACTTGCCGTCTGCTGGCTTTATACGGTGTGCTTTTGATTTGCAAACACAGGAATTCACTCAATTCCATTTTTTTAAGAACAAAAAGAAGAAAACGAGCATTATGTATTTCTATTTTCATATACTACATGATGTAGTCTATTCCTGACAGGATAGGACTTCCATTATTCCCAGGCATTGATGACAACGGAACGCTTTCTTCTAATACCACACGCCTCATAGTTAGGGTGAAAATCCATACAAGAGCTTTTATCTCTGTACATTTGAAGGCTGGTTTCTTTCTCTCTTATTCATCTACTTCCAGTGCTGGGCATTAAGGATATTTTCATATCCAAACAGGACCTGTGGTCTAACCCCTTTCTGTCACAGTGTCAGGTGAATTAGGACCCACAGCAGCAGGAGTATTTCTGGAAGCCAAACCATTGTACACCAGGAGAGCTAGCCAAATCTGACATTATGTAGAAGTGACAGTGGACACACACATCCAAACTAAATCTATTCCCAATTCTCTTTCCCCTCAAATTGCTTTCTCCACCCCGACCTCAGCTGGCGCATGGTCCGGGAGAAAAGAGAGAAAGTCAGAATGGAAAGAGACAGCCATCTTAACCCATGTGGATAAAGTCTCTCACTAAGATATATGATATTGTGATTTAGGATAAGAAATATGAATTTGGTCTTTGGCTCCTGTTTCGGGAACAGAGCTCCTAAAACCCTTGGACTTCCCCATGATGGGAGCCATATAGGTATCTTTTGTTATGTGAATGAGGTGACTTTTGAGAAACCCCTAAGGATGGGAACTGGTTGCCAGTGGAGGCAACCTCGTGATTGGAGGGTTGAAACTTTCAGTCCCACCTCCATCCTCCCAACTCTAGGGAGGGAAATGGCACTGGAGGTTGAGTTCAAATGCCAATGGCCAATGATTTAGTCAATTGTGCCTATGTAATAAAGCCTCCATAAAACCTCAAAAGGACAGGTTGTGGAGAGCTTCTGGGTAGGTGAACACACAAAGGTGCAGGGAGAGCAGTGCCCCTGGGGAGAACATGGAAGCTCTGTGCCCCTTCTCCCATATCTGGCCCTGAGCATCTCTTCATCTGGCTCATCCTGACTTAGAGTCTTGTATAATAAACTGGTGGTCTAGCAGGTACCATGTTTTTCTGAGTTCTGTGAGCAGATTAATTGAACCCCAGGAGGGGTTGTGGGAACCTCTGACCTGCGGCAGGTGGGTCAGAAGCACAGGTGACAATGTGGGCATGTGAGTGGTGTCTGAAGTGCAGGGGGCAGGCTCGGAGGACTGAGCCCTTCACCTGTGGGCTCTGACCCTATCTCCAGGTAGATGTGTCAAAACGGAGTTGAGTCGTAGGACACAGGGCTGGTGTCTGAGATTTGCAGGTTGATGTGGGGAAATTCCATCGTACGTGGGACTTGGGTCCCACAGCCCTTAAGAATCTTAGGCAGAATTTCTTGCCAGTCACAAGCTTGGATCATCTCTCCCCCAGAAACTAACAGGGAGGGTGTGCATTTCTTCCCAAGAGAAGACACGGAGCTGATCTCAAAATATCAACCATGGTACAGATACGTTTTAAGCAGGGAAATTAATTGAAAGAGAAATGTGATCTAAGAGAGAAGCAGTTCAAAGAGGAACTGAACGTTCACACAAAACAGAAAGGGAGATTCCTCTGAAAGATGAGCTTTCAGCCCAAGAAGGTTAGGCCTCCAGTTCTGTCCTCAACACATTTCAGAATTCCTTGATGTGGGGTGATTTTGTGTGGATGCTTGGCTTGGTTGGGGATGCAGAAATGGTGCTAGAAAAATTCCCTCTAGATGATGTGCAGCCAACAGGTCCAAATCCATCTCATGGCCAATAACAAGTGTGATCGTAATAAGCATTTACGCTGCATCTTTATCTATGACTAATAACGCAATTGTACTTGAAACCGCAAAGCTCACAAAAGGGTAAAATCATTACACTGGGCAACAGGAAAAGGGGTAATTAAACCTAATTAATAAGTCTAAATGGGACAGAAAAGGCTTTGTGTATCTCTAAGAATTACTTTGCATCACTATCTGTTACCTACAATTTACAGAGTCATGAGAACGTTGGGATAATTCAGGAAAATGTGCTCTATGTGGATGATGCATACTTTTTCCTTGAAGCACATTTTCCCCACAATTCTGGACCCTTAAACCCAGCTTGGAGGGAACCTTGTTTCACATCGGATTTGTGTTCAGTCCAGTGCTGTGTTCATTCCAAAACATGTGACTATAAAGTTAAACTTGCTTTATTTTTAGTGAACAGCACCGAACATAAACACACAGATTTGCATTATCCCCTTCAAAAAATGATCATCCTTTGAAGCTTATTGTAAATGCTCAAGATACGTTTTGAAGTCTTCACTCAGGATTACCCTTAAAGACTGCCACAAATTACTTTGAAGAACCTCATCAGTGGCAAACTCTTTCCTTCATGTTCTAGTTCATTTTTTGGAGCAACCAAAAGCCATTTATGGGCAAGTTTAGAATATACGGGAGCCCAAGCTGAAGAATAACTTCCGAACGTAAAAGCAAAGAGAACCATCAGTGTAGCCCAGACTGGGTTGTCTACTTCTGTACCACATCGACCAGTAACATTTCTTCAAAAATTGGAGGCTTGTGCAGAGCTGCCAGTAAAATAAAAAATTGAATACTATCAGGTATGATGACTGTAATTCATAAAATAAAATATGTGTAGTGCAACATTTGAGCTTCCAGAGGAAGCTATGCATTGTTTTGATCATAGCCTTCCTGCTTATTTGGTTGATCCTACAGGGCTGTGCACCTTGCATTGCCTTTGAGTGATTTTATGACTCTGTAAGTAACAAATGACCAAGAATAATGCAAAACAATTCTTGTCTATAAGTATGCAAATTTTGTCTCTTGAAAATTCAGTTGACTTCCCTCACCCACAAAAAAAGAAGTCTGTTTTGCCTCCATTTGCTTACAGATTTCTATAAGTTTAACCTAGAAATAGGATTTGTTTTTGGGGCGGGGGGGTTGTTCTTTGATGGTGAGGGAACGCTTTCCCAGTGGTTCACTCACCAATACTGAGTTAAATGCCATTCTCAAACACTTGTTCATTTTATATCGGTCCAAGAGTCAGGATCTTACCATTTCTTTGAAAATTATCCTTTAAAAGATACTTTTCATAGAATGGACTTGTTTTTAGGGAGAAAAAACAGATCTTCCCAAGGAAGATTTATTGGCAAACTTATACCTCCCTAGTTTCCTCTCAAGATGTATTTCACATTTTCAGTGAGAGAACGATTACCAGATAAAACTCTATTTTATGATATTTCACTCTTGTTTTGCTAGAAGGTTGTCAGTTTCCTGACCTTTTCTATCTCCTTCCAATGCAAACTCAAAATGGAGCTTGGATGTCAAGCTTGTTCTAAATCTTTTTTAAACATTGATAATACTCGTCAACAAAGCCATTTTTGTTTTGTTTCGGGCTCTTCACTGTTGACAGGGTTCAGGACACGCTAGCCCAGAATATGGCACCCTGGCATGTTAAGTATTTTGAGCTCAAGGAGTCTGAGAAAATGGCAGAGGCAGGAAGGTTACGTTGATTTTCTCCCCTGCCTTATCCTTGTTCCCAGAAATAGGTCATAAAACCATCCTGTGAAAGGTACCCTCCCTGTACCAGGAGAAGGGAAGGCTATCTTATTACCAGAGAGGGGGAATTGGGGGCCAAGAAATATATACAAACAAACCTTGCTAAACCAACCCATGACCCCCTAGTTACTTCTTGACCATTTTGTACCCAAAGCCCCAATCCCTTTGTCCCATTATTTCTTCACAAATGTATTGCTTCCTTGTCAAAAAGGATAAAAACCACCTGTGGGTGTTCATTCTCCTGTGAAGGCTCCCGTGCACATGTGGAAATTCAATGAAAGGTGTATGCTTTTCTCCTATCCATCTGTCCTCTGTCAGTTTACTTCTCAGACCCAGCCAGAGACCCAAAGAGGATAGAGGAGGATTTTTTCCTTCCTGACACCGTCCTTCTCTTGTCTTTCCCTTTAAAGATTTTATTTATTTATTTACTTATTTATTTATTTGACAGAGAGAGTCACAGAGAGAGAGGGAACACAAGCAGGGGGAGTGGGAGAGGGAGAAGCAGGCTTCCCGTGGAGCAGGGAGCCCGATGCGGAGCTCGATCACAGGATCCTGGGATCATGACCTGAGCCGGAGGCAGATGCCCAACCACTGAGCCACCCAGGCGCCCCTTGTCTTTCCCTTTAAAGATTCAGTAATAAATTTGGCAATGGCCAGTCTGAGGCAACAGGGAAGAGTTTCCAGATAGAGACCCAGATCATTTAATGGGGTCTAGTTGGAAATCGATCTGAAGGAAATGTCAAACCCTAGAGAGGACATCTCAGCAGGTGACACCAACCTGTTTCCTGGCATTTCAGAGCCACTGGCTTGGATTCCTAAAATCTACTGGAGGAAGAGCTAGTAACTGATGACTCTTTTTTCTCTTTTCTTCCTTTCTACTCTTTGTGATCTTTCATTACTCTAGATGATTCTTGTATTTTTACTGGAACTGTTCCTTATATGCTACCTTTGAATATCAGTCTGTTGACAATGACCATCATTAAGATTACTAACAGAATATTAAACACATTATTTTCTTCATCATGGTATGCACTGAAAGCAACAAGACTGAGAAAGTGGTATCTTCTCCACACATCTCGTAAATACTTGGAATTGTCCTTTCTCCCAGTCTGTAACCACAAGCTACCTGTTATTAGTCTGCTTATTCTTTGTAACAAGTCACTACACATTTAGGAGCTTAAAACAACATATGTTCAGTATGTCATAGTGATGGGGTTTTGGAATATAGGTGCGGTTTGGTGGGGTGAGGTTTGGTGGGGGTGAGGTCCGGAGCCAACGACCAAGAAAGATTTCTTGAGACTTCTGTAGTGCAAAATGGTGGTTCATTAAAGCACAGGGACAGGACCCAAGGGCAGAAAGAGCTGCTGCCCCAGGGTCTTGAGGAGTGGTTGATTATATACTCATGAGTAGGGGGAAGTAAGGAAAAGGGAGGTTTCAAAAGAACTTTCATATGCTAAAGAGGACCTACAAGATAATGGAGGCTTTGCCATTGTCAAGTCAAGGTTGTTTTCCCCTCTAGCAATGTATTAACATTAAGATAGTTGGGAGATCCCTGGACAAATAGCCTACCCAGGAGTGGCGGTGGGGGGAGGTTGCAGGGTGTCGGCTTGTGCTTTATCTTCAGCTAGCCTTCTGCTCCTTCATCAATAGTGTCCACAGGTCAGAGGTCCAGGCGTTGGCTTAGGTGAGTCTTCTGCTGGTTTCACGAGTCCATGGTGAATGTGACAGTAGGGGCTGTGTTCTTATCTGGAGCTCCGGATTCTCTTGCAAGCTCTCTGATTGTTGGTAGATCTCATGATGGCTTGTTTCTGCAGGGCTGGCAAGAGAGACTCTGCTGTTTCAAGTCTCTTGCTTCCCTGTATTTGTCTGTGGGCGAGGGACCTTCATCGTATATACAAAAAACCCTTCAACCCTGAAAGGCGACATAACCTAATCACTGGATGACATCCATCACATCCCAAGAGAGTGCTTACCCTCCAAGGCAAGGATTACACAGGATGTAGAGACCATGCGGTGGGAGTCTTGGGAGCTTTCTTATAATTCTGCCTCACACACTTAGGATAAAATGAGATATTCTCTTATAGATTCAGTGCCATGTTGTAATATGACTGAGAAAATCAGTTTTGTCTGACTTGAGCAATGCCTATTTGATTTTAAAGGTCATCTTTCTTTTTTACCTTCACCCAAAAGATTTAATTAAGCTGCAGATACCTCTAATGAGAGAGTTTGCTGGTGATTGAGAAATGAAGCTCATGGAAGAACTGTTTTACTCTCTCCACTTTTTTTTTTTTTAAACCTCTGCTGGCAGCTGATTTCCCTTATTCTCAGTAGAGTTATCTCATTCAGTGAAACAGACTGAATGTTTGTGTCCTCTCCAAATACATATGTTGAATTCTGACCCTGCTGGTATTAGGATCATGGTATTAGGTGATGGTATTAGGAGGTGGGATCTTTGGCAAATGCTTAGGTGATGAGGGTAGAGCCTCAGCGTGGGGTTAGTGCCCTTATAAAAGAGACCACAGAGAGCTCCCTCTCCTCTTCCCAAGGTGAGGACACAGTAAAAAGATGCCATCTAGGAACCAGTAAGCAGGTGAATCTGCTGGTGTCTTGATCTTAGACTTCCAGCCTCCAGAACTGTGAGAAATAAATTTCTGTTGTGTATAAGCCACCCAGGCTATGGTATTTTTGGTATAGCAGTCTAAACGAAGACATTCAGATGCAGGAGAGAGCTACCTCATAAGTCTTGGGAGTTGTGATATGATATTTGTCCAAAACAGCAAAACACAACATCACATACTGTTTATATTCATTGCTTGCTGACTCTTAGCCATGCATTTAGGATGTTGGATGAAGCTCTCACTAAGTATGGCTCAACAATGGGAACCAACAGTATAAATTGTGGAACTCGAGATTTGAAAAGGACTGTCAACATTTCTACTCAAATCACTTTACTCTAAGATGGAGCACTCGAAGCCCAGACATTATGGGGCTTCCCACAGGTCACAGAGGCACTGGGTTCAGGAATGGAATAAGACTTCAGGTCTCAGAGACTCAGCCCATTGCTTACTCCATCCTACTCCTGTCCACTGTTGCTCATGCATGATGACTCAATACAGTGCAAGGTCTAGACAACCAGGAAGTACTAAGCATCAATGTTGGACGCTAAAGAGAAAATATAATCAATCATTCCATGAAGCTAGAGCATGCCTGAGCTTGGAATTCCCTGAGCACAACTGTAGCCTTTGAACCTCAAGAAAGACAGGAAACCAAGAGAAAAGCAGCCTCTGGTCGACCAATGGTCGAACAACTTCATGAGAAGATGCAGGGAAAGCAGTGAATAACAGGAGGGTTGAAGCAGAAGGAAGGTGCATGGGATGTATTACATAAGGACAGACTAAAGAAGGTGAGGTCTCTCTGTTAGGATGAGGAGGAATGAAGAGAATGTTGCAGTGGCCTCCCAGCAACCAGAACCACATCAATAAATTCAGGATCACCCTGGCTATGGTTCTAGGTTCATCTAGTCCTCTAGCTGGATTCACCTTCAGCTCAGTCTTCCACCTGATTTTGCCAGGCTTCTGTTTCTGTGCCAGAGACAGGAATTCTGCCCTGTTTGTGAATCCGATTCCTGGCTCTGCTGCACACCGCCTCACACAGATGCACATCGAAAGCCCTGTCTTGTTCCTCACACCTCAAATCTTTTCTTGCAACCCTGCCAAGTCTCACAGTTTCTCCAAGATGGGGGCTTTGCTTTCTTCTTGCTGGTTTCTTGTTGTTGTTGTGGTTTTGTTTTTTTGGTTTTTACCACCAAGGTCCTCCTTCCACAGTAATGGTGACAAACCTGAACGTGCATTTGAATCCCCTGGAGTGCTTATTAAAATACTCATTGCTGAATGAATGCACTCACTCTGCCTCACCTGCCCCAGCCCCACAGTATCTGACTGAGATCTGGCTTGGGGCTGAGGATTTGCCTTTCTTTCCTTATTTTTTTAAATAAAGATTTATTTACTTATTTTAGGAGAGAGCATGAGTGGGAAGGGCAGAGGGAGAGGGAGAGAGAGAATCTGAAGCAGACTCCAGGCTGAGTGTGGAGCCTGATGTGTGGCTCGATCTCATGATCCTGACATCACGACCTGAGCAGAAACCAAGAGCCAGATGCTTAACCAACTGTGCCACCCAGGTGCCCCAGGATTTGCCTTTTTAAGAGGCTCCTGGGAGATGCTCAAGCAGCTGGTCCTGGACCACAAGCAGCTGGTCCTAGACCACACGTTGAGACTCACAAAGCTGAAATGCAACATGGTTCCACAGGACATGATTTTGCTGCCTGTTCTCCCTGGTTTCAACTGCCTGACTTTTTCCACATCCCCTTTGCCAATATTGACCTAATGAGCTAAACTTCTCCACATGGTCTTGGCTGGTAACCATACGCCTTCCCTCCCAGTGCTGTAATGCAGACATCATCTGCCTTTTATCAACGAGGAAACTGAGCTTGGATCTGCGGAAGATGGTGCTCTTTGCACAGAGCGTAGGAACGGCCAAATCAGGATGCCACTTCCACCCCTCCTGTCTCTCTCTTCCTCATCTTCTGATTTCCCTCCCTACTGCTATGCCAAAGGTTAACTCTTCTCTCCGAACCTGGCTTCTGACAAAGGTTACTTCCTTTTCCTCCTTCCATCTCTCTCTGATGGTGTTAAGATCACTGGCTCAGAGGCGGTCCCCCATGAGCGAGGAACAGGATCAGTGATCTGGAAAGCACAATGTTCAGATTCTCCTTGTCCTGCAAAGACTCAGCTGGGTCTTTGTGGCCAGATGTTCTTCATTCACCTGCCCAGTGTGGCTCAAAGGCTGTCTTGCCCGAAGTGAGCCAGTGTCTGCCCTTGTGAGGTGGAGAAGCACAGTTGAGAGAAGAATCCAATTTCCCAATCTTCCCTGATTGGCAAATAGAGTTACCCAAAGGTTAATTAGCTCTCCTAAAATCTCCAGTTGGCCTCACTATTGAAATTAGCAACATGGGGTGAGTAATTGGCAGTCTCGCGCTGTGATGGCACATCAGTCGTCCTCTGTTGAAGCCATAATTGACATTTTCTGGGTTACTCTTAAACTCATTATCATCGTCCATGAAAATGGACCCTATGCACTTATTGTAGACTCTGATAAATATATTTACTTACAGAAATGCAACAGGTGACCAATCTCAAGTTAATTAGGTCAGTGACAGTTCAGGACTTTGCATTCACAGCAGTGCTGTGTGTAGGCACACAAAGCCACACCGTCTTTAGAAGACGATATGGTAGGAAGGAGCAATGTGTCCCTCATGGGAAAGGCACTCCGGGGCTCTCTGTGAATGAGGGAATGCATAGTGTGGGGCAGGGGCTACTCTCCAATCCCTCTGTCCACCCCAAAAACACAGACATTCAGACTGGCCAGCTCTCCACAAATTATAACAGGAGTGAGACTGAGAACACTCCTTTGTAACCTAATTTTATCCCTCCAGAAACTGGACCTAGCCGTTAAAGGCCACACAAATCGCGTCCCCCGTTCAGCAAAATGGAGCACTTTGCCATTTCCTGATGTCCCGCTGTGGGGTTTTTTTTCCCCCTGAATGAACCCAATAAGTTGTCAGAGCAAAATGTCCTATTTAAGTATGGGAGCACATCTGTTTCAATTTCCTACTTTTGATCTATTTTCGTAGTACCCTCATTGTGTCACAAGAGAGCACTGAGGTATCCAAGACAAATAAAAATGTTACCCAATGATCTTGCATTAAAAAAATAAACTTCAGAAATTCTAATTTTTTGAGGTTTATCATGGGTACACTCTCTCTCTAAATATTATACATCTATAGCTTTACAATCTATATCTTTCTAATGGATAATATATTTCTTGACGGTAGTCTATGTCAAAATTTTTTAACCTAACCACTTTGATTAAACCATCACAAACATTTAACATAATTTGTTGAGCAAATGAGTGATTTAATCGCCCTATTGGGTTGTTAATGTTCATCTTTCCCCCCTCTTCCATGGACTTTATTTATTTATTCAGTACCTTCATTTGGAAATAGGGTGACCGATGTATTCTGGTTTGATTAAAACATCACAAACATTTAACATAATTTGTTGAGAAAATGAATGATTTTATCGCCCTATTGGGTTGTTAATGTCAATCTTTTCCCCGTCTTCCATGGACACATGTATCTTTATTTGGAAATAGGGTGACTGAAGTATTCTGGTTTGCGAGGACTTTCAAGGTTTAGCATGCAAAGTCCCACGTCCAAGGAACTGTTTCGGGAGACCTAGATGGTTGCTCAGACTATTTGGAAAGATTATACTTTCTCCCTTTTCACATTCTTTCTCCTAAATTATTGCTGGCTTGTTAGTCCTTACGTTATAACCCTCTCTGTTCATGTTTCCGTGGGTCCAACTTGTGCTAGCTACAGAAATGGGCCTTGTGTTTTCTCTCACCCACCCAGAGCCCCCACCCGTGGTGTAGGCGTCTACCTAAAGTTATCATGTCCTCTAGAGGAAAGTGTGTCAATTAGAGGGACAGGGGAAAAATATAGGCAGTCTCAGTCCTAACTCACAGAGAGTATGAAACAGATGCACATTTATCGGGTTTGCTGTTGACAAATAAGGTAGGGGTCTCCATTTTCCTAAGTGTCTATTGGTGTCCAACATCATCCCTCACAGACGTATATGCCTGGTAATGGAAGTCTGGAGAAAGATTCTGCATGACTTTCCTCATGCTGCTAGAAAAATTGCCACAGACTCAGTGGCTTAAGACAACGCACATTTGTTATTACACCGTTCTAGAATTCAGAGGTCAGAAACAGGTCTGTCTCACTGGGGTGCACTCCCTGCTGCAGGCTGTAGGGTAGAATCTGTTCCTTTGCTTTTTCCAGCTTCTAGAAACTTCCTGTGTTCTTTGGTTCATGGCCCCTCAAAGCCAGCAGCATGGCACCCTCACATGACCACTGTCTTATCTCCTTCTCTGAGACTCCATGCTCCTGTTATAACGGTGTTTTGAGTGCATCGGCACCACTCAGATAAGCCAGGATCTCTCCCTATCTCAGGATCCATCACTTAATCATGTCTGCATAGTCCCTTTTGCCTTATAAAGTAACACAGTCACAGGCTTGGGGATTAGGGCATGGACATCTTTGGGGTGGGGGTCAATTATTCAGATTCCCTTGGTCTTTGGTCAAGTGTTTTGTGCACCAGAGAAGCCAAGATCATGTCAGGTCTGAGAGCATCATCTGAACCAGCACAACAGAGCTAATGCTTGGTCAGGGTTTAGCTCCCACTCCTGTCACAGGCTCCTTTCATCCAGTTCTGTGCCAAAGCTGACACTCATTTTTTTAAATTGAGATATAATTGACATATTACATTGCATTAGTTTCAGGTGTATAACATAATGATTCAATGCATGTATATATTGCAAACTGATTACTATAATAAATTTAGTGAACATCCCTCCCCATACATAGTTACGATTTTTTTAACTGTGGTCACCATGCTAAACATTCATCTCTGGGATTTATTTATTTTATGACTGTAAGTCTCAACCCTTTGACTCCCTTCATCCATTTTACCACTCCCTGCCCGCACCTCTGGTAACCACCAATCTTTTCTCCATTACTATGAGTTCGGCTTTTTTTTTTTAGGATCCACATATAAGTGAGATCATTTAGCGTTTGTCTTTCTCTGTCTGACTTATTTCTGCTAGCCTACTGAGCTCAAGGTCCACCAATGTTGTCACACATGGCAGGATTTCCTTCTTTTTTATGGCTGAATAGTATTTCTGTATATATGTATATATTTTCTGTATCCATTATTTTATCCGTTGATGGGCAGTTAGGTTGTTTGCATGACTTGGCTCTTACAAATAATGCTGCAATTAACAGGGGTGTGCAGATATCTCTTCAAGATAGTGTTTCCATGTCCTTTGAATAAATACTGAGAAGTGGAACTGCTAGATTATAAGATAATTCTATTTTTAATTGTTTGAGGAACCTCCATACTGTTTTCCAGAGTGGCTGCACCAGTTTGCATTCCCACCGACAGTGCAAGAGGGTTCCCTTTTCCCCACATCCTCACCAACACCTGTTGTTTCTTGTGTTGGTTTTAGCCATTCTGACAGGTGTGAGGTGATATCTCATTGTGGTTTTGATTTGCATTTCCCTGATGATGAGTGATGCTGAGCACCTTTTCACATGTCTGTTGGCCATCTGGATGTCTTTGGAAAAATGTCTATTCAGATCCTTTGACACTCATTCTTAATTGACTTATTAGCTCTTCAGGCTAAGTCAACAGAAGATGATGCTTTATTGGGCTAAAATGCCTCATCTTGCTAAAAGGAGTATCTACCAGTGACCAAAGTTTTTCCTCTAATTGAAAGAGTATATTCCCAAACTGAATATTTTAGCTTTTCATCCGATGTTCACTTAGCTATTTTCCCAAGGTGAGATGCTATTTATATATCCCCTACTCATCTTAAACTACTTTTCCTGATGTTGCTAAAGAAAAGGAAAAAGTCACTGATATCAGCAGAAGAATGCAAATATTAGCATGCTGCTGATATTCAACCATTTTCTGACCTAAAAAAAATAGCAATTTCATATAGTTCAACCTAGAAATAATTCATTTACTGAGAACTTGCTGTTTCTGTGAGAATGCAAGGTTCTGAAGTGAGGGAGATGAATGATGGGTATTTTGGTTTCATTGTCTGAAGTGCTTTGTATTAAATTCGGGAAGTACTGATTCATTGATTTACTCATTCTTTCAATGAAGATTTATGAATATTCATTTTGTGTCCATAAATGCTCTGCATTGTGTGAGTACAGAACAAAAATCAAGCAGTGTGGTCTGATTCTGGCATGTTGTGGAAGAGGTGGTTATCTCAGGAAAATTAGCACCATTCTCGACCTCTTTGGCACTGGTATTGTGAAGTTTTGATTAGGGTCTCAGTATTTTAAGAGCTCATAGAAGATACTACCTGGTTTGTTTTTAATTTTCACTAGGGACGCAAAGGTTAGTACAGCATGTAAGAAGCCAGGGTAGGACATAAAGAACTTCCTAACAAAAAAGCATGCTCTTCTTTGAAAACACCTAAGATGTCTATGTTCCAGGAGAGGGTTAATCTCTGTATGGATCATTTCTGAGCAAAGACAGAGACAACAACATCTCAAGGTTTTTTGTTGAGTTCCGTGATTCTCCTCCAATGCATCACACTTTCGCTCCCCCATCCCCGTGGGGGAAAATAAAGATATGGAATAAAACACTTTTACAACTTTGATTAACTTTACACAGAAGGACGAGATCATGTATTTGGAAGGTGAACTTGGGATTTGTAAAATGATGAGTATATTTAGTAGCGCCATAAAGAATAATGACCCTGCTACGGAAAATGGTTAAGGGATGGCATAATGTCTCCAACTCTTCATTTTCTGGGAAAAAAAGCCTTAATCATGATTATTATATTTTATAATGGGATTTAGTGGCTGCCTAACTGTGTTTTGATTTTCCAGGATTAGCGCTCAGTGCCATAATTGTAATTCCTTCTGATTGCAGACAGCACTGCGGTTACACAAGCACTTGATTCCTCCTGAGTGCCAACCTCTGCATTCTTTTCGGGCTGATTGGAAGGTAATGAAGCAATCTATATTTAGGTATTTTGCAGAGGTTTTTATTTTTGGCTAAATGTTAAGTATACATTTTCCTGTAGTAAATGCTGCCAACAGCAAAGGAGTAAAATGGATTTTCTGGAAAAAATATTTGAAACCTGACTTGATTTTAACCAGTGTCATCTCATCTCCATTGCCTGACTCACTTTAGATGCTGATGAAGGATGAACTGAGAGATGGACTGTATTTGTCATGTCTATTCATATGCCATCAAATATTTGATGTGGAGTACAGTAAATATCTTAAGAGGATTCTCCATTGACACTTCAGGCAGTAGAAATTTCTGTACAATTAGAGGCCACATTGGAAGCACAGGCAACCCAACATCTTAACATACCAAATGGGTGACCCTGATATGGCTGGTATATGGGGCCATATGCAATGCAGACTTGCATACATCGAATCCCTGGCTCTAATCTATGTCCATAATGGAGTTCTCTCCTTTACATTCTCACTTAACTTCTGTGTTTGGTTTGTTCATTGTTCTGTTGGTTTATTGATATCTTGTCTCTCTCTCTATTTTTTAAAGATTTTATTTATTTGACAGAGAGAGACACAGCGAGAGGGAACACAAGCAGGGGGAGTTGGAGAGGGAGAAGCAGGCTTCCCAATCCCAGGACCCTGAGATCATGACCTGAGCCAAAGGCAGACACTTAAAGACTGAGACACCCAGGCGCCCTCTATATATTTTATGTGTCTTTCTAAGCTATCTTAAAAATTTTGTGGAAAAAGACAGAAGATGGAAAGATGGATGGATGGATGGATGGACAGATGGATGGATAAATGGATAGATGGAAGGATGGATAAATGGATGGATGGATGGATGGATGGAGAGATGTATGAATGGATGGATAAGTGGGTAGATAAATGTATGTATGAATGAATGGATAAAAAACCTGAAAGAACACATACTTACGTCAGCAAATCTTTCGATTAAATGCTGTGTTCTACTGCATGATCATTTGTCCACTCCTTTTTTCCCTCTCCCTCACCATTAACATTACATTACTTTGGCTCTTTATTCCTCAGGTCTTGAATCAATTCTCATTCTTCAACTGTCCTTTTTCTGAGAAACTCTTCTTTTTCATGCCCTCTTCTCTCTTTCCAGAATTTAGATACCCCTTTTTTTCTATGCCCCAATCATCATGTATATAGCTGTCTTATAGCACATATCATACCCTTGGTGATCTGTCTCCTTTAACAAACAGCACAGGCTCTTGGTTTTGTTCTATTTTTGCATTTCAGCGCTAGACATGGTGTTCTGCACATTGCAATAATAGAATAATAGCATTTACTAAGTTTGCACTGTCTACTAAATCTCTCCTATGTATTTCATGTGTACTGTGTCGTTTAATCTCCATACCAATTATAAGTGGGAGGTCTTATCATGGTTCTAATTTTACAGTTAAGAAGGCTAAGGTTCAGAGGGATTTAGTGACTTGCCTAAGATCTCGAAACTATTAAGTGGTAGGATAGATATAGACTCTGACTGCCTGACTCTACAGCATGCATTCTTCCTGGGGTCAACACCATTCCAAGTGGGGCAAAAATTGGTTCTTGGGAGATGAAAAAAAATCCTACTCCTTTTATGAATAGAGTCCAGAAATACAGTACAGATAAGCTATATCTTTGTTAAACTCTCATGGGGGGATGGATTAAGAAACAATGTGTGAAAAAGCACATTAGTGAGCAATAATGAACAAAATTGAGAAACACCAGGTTACTTCCAACAGCTGTAATTCATGGCCTCTTATTAGAGTATGAGGAAATGGGTAAATGGATGCACAAGGGAGTACAACTTTAGGAATTTGTTCCTCTTCTTAAGGAGCATGGTGAGCAAACAGAGGTGGTCCCAAATGCTCCTATTTCTGGTCTATGCTCCTATTTCATCCCTTCCTTTGAGTGTGGACTGCCCTAGTGACTTGATTCTAACCAATGGAATAAAGCAAAGATGGTGGGAGGTCACTTCCATGATTAGGTTACCTAGGACTCTGACTTCTGTCTTCCTAGCAGACTCTCTTTTATTGGCTTTGGATGAAATAAGCTGCTATATGGAGAGGTCCAAAAGACAGGAAACAGAGGGGCAGATCCGGGCAACAATCAGTAAATGACCGAAACTTTCTCTCCAATAATCTGTGGGGAACTGAATCCTGCTAACAATCACATGAGTTTGGAAGCAAATTGTTCTCCAGTCAAGCCTTGGGATGAAACCCCCAGTCCTGGCTGATGAACTGATTGCAACCTTGTGAGACCCTGAAGCAGAAAACCCAGCTGAGCCACACCTGGAGTCCTGATTTCTGGGACCCATGCGATGATCAATGTGTGTGGTTTGAAGCTGATTATTTTGTGGTAATGTGTTACACAGCAATAGGTAACTAGCATGAATTTAAAATCCTTGGCTTGGGGAAAAAAAGGGAGACAGAGAGGCAAACCAAGAAACAAGCTCTTAACTATAGAGAACACGCTGATGGTTATCAGAGGGGAGCTGGGTGGGGGATGGGTGAAATAGGTGCTGGGGATGAAGGAGGGCACTTTCGATGAGCAGTGAGTGATGCATGGAAGTGTTGAATTACTATATTGTGCACCTGAAACTAATATTACACTGTATATTAACTGAGATTTGCATAAAACGTTTAAAAAAATAAATCTTTGGCTTAGAACCCTAAGAAAGTTAGACCCAAGACATCTACATAAATTTTTTTAAAGATTTTTATTTATTTATTTATTTGACAGAGAGAGACACAGCGAGAGAGGGAACACAAGCAGGGGGAGCAGGAGGGGGAGAAGCAGGCTTCCCGCTGAGCAGGGAGCCCGATGCGGGGCTCGATCCCAGGACCCTGGGATCATGACCTGAGCCGAAGGCAGACGCTTAATGACTGAGCCACCCAGGCACCCCAAGAAATCTACATAAATTAAAAGCAAATTTTGTTAGTCTATTTTCATATCACATGACAACAGCTCCATGGATTTGAGTCAGATTTGAAAATTATGTTTGCAGATGATTTGACTTACAAGTGTAGGGTGACCACAAAGTTGACTTGTTGCAAAGCTGGGGCACACCATTTCAGAATCATCCTCTGGAAGAAGGGTTGAGTTGCTTGGTGTGTACAAGATATATTTACAACTCCATGAGAGATTTATTTACTTAACAATGGTAGTCTGCTAGATAAAATGGTGTATTATTTGGGTGACCAGTATCCTTGGTTGGATGCTGGTCATCCCTCTGCCCAGGAATTTATGGATATAAGGACACACGATGCATAGTCACCCATGGATTTAAAATGGTTTGTTACACACACAGGAAATAACAAAAGAATTTCCCAAGGAGAACGGCTCAGGTTCAGTCTGGTGTAAAATGAGAAATGGGGGGGCCATAAGAGGGAGGATAGAGACTGGGTTTTATTGTGGTTATGGGACAGGACCAGGGTGAGGTTTTCTGTATGCACAAGTTAGGATGTTTGCGGCTTGAACTTCACTCACCACCCTCAAGGGAAGTAGCTCATGGTCTTTTTTTTTTTTTTTTTTAAATAAGTTTGTCCAGCTGTGAGACTAAATGGAAAGGGGAAAGAGGGGGAAGTCAAAAATCTGTCAGTTGTCAAACATCAAAAATGGAGTTGGATCCCCAAATAGCCAAAGCAATCCTGAGGAAGGAGAACAAAGCTGGAGGTCTCACAATCCCAGATTTCAAGCTCTAGTACAGAGCTGTTGTCATCAAAACAGTATGGTACTGGTACAAAATAGACAATAGATCGATGGAAGAGAATAGAGAGGCCAGAAATCCACCCCATTATATGGTCAGTTAATTTATGACGAAGGAGGCAAGAATATTCAATGGGAAGAAGACAGTCTCTTCAACAAATGGTGGTGGGAAAATTGGGCAACGCAAAAGAATGAACGGGACCACTTTCTTACACCATACACAAAAATAAACTCAAAATGCATTAAAGACCTAAATGTGAGACCTGAAACCATAAAAATCCTAGAAGAGAGCACACGCATTGTCCATAGCAACTTCTTTGACATTGTCCATAGCAACTTCTTTCTAGATATGTCTCCTGAGGCAAGGGAAACAAAAGCAAAAATAAACTATTGGGACTACAACAAAATAACAAGCTTTTGCACAGCAAAGGAAACAATCAACAAAATGAAAAGATAACCTATTGAATGCGAGAAGATATTTGCAGTGATATATCCAATAAGGGGTTAATATGCAAAATACACAAAGAACTTATACCACTCAACACCAGAAGAACTAACAATTTAATTAAAAAATGGGCAGAGGACCTGAATAGACTTTTTTCCAAAGATGTACAGATGACAGACACACAGATAAAAAGATGCTGAATACCGCTCACCATCAGGGAAATGCAAATGAACACCACAATGAGATATCACCTCACACCTGTCAGAATGGCTAAATTTACAATACAGGAAGCGATAGGTGTTGACAAGGATGTGGAGAAAAAGGAAACCTCGTGCACTCTTGGTGGGAATGCAAACTGGTGCGGCCACTCTGGAAAATAGTATGGAGGTTCTCGAAAGGTTAAAAATGGAACTACCATAGATCCAGTAATTTTGCCACTGGAAATTTACCCAGAGAAATCAAAAACATTAATTTGAAAAGACATATGCACCCTTATGTTTACTGCAGCATTATTTATAATAGCCCAAGCATCCATGCATAGAGGAATGGATAAAGAGGTAGTAAGGTATGTGTGTTTATACTATAGCTAGGTCTACAGCTATATACAGATATGTAGATATGGAGACATATATAGAGATAAGTATATAGAGATAGATATCTATAGACGTAGCCCTATAGATCTATGGAGATAAAGATAGATAGTTAGATAGTATCAGAATATCACTTAGCCATAAAAAAGGATGAGATCTTGCCATTTGTGACACCATGACTGAACCCAGAGGGTATTATGCTAAGTGCAGTAAGTCAGACTGAGAAAGACAAATACAATTTCACTCATATGTGGAATCTAAAACACGAATAAACAAAAAGCAGATTCAGGCCTACAAATGCAGACAAAAAATGGATGGTTGCCAGAGGGGAGGGGAGTGGGAGGATGAGGAAAATGGGGAAGGGGAGTGGGAGATACAGGCTTCCAGTTGTGGAGTGAATAAGTAACAGGATGAAAGGCACAGCATAGAGAACACATCAATAATATTATAGTAGTGTTGTCTGGTGACAGATGGTGACTACAGGTGTGGTGAGCATAGCATAACATATATAGGAGTCAAATCACTCTGTTGTACACCTGAAATGAATGTAACATGTGTGTCAATTATACAAAAAAAAAATTTTTTTAATGGAGTCAGATGTCTGATCCTAGGAAACTCTTAGTCACCCCTGAAGACCCAGTTCAAATGTTCCCTTCCCTGATGCACCCAAGTGGAAACTGAACTGATGGGAGTCATTCTCTTCTCTTCACTCCTGCGATCTTTATAAAAGTACCTACCTTGTTGTATTTTTAAAAAAGGAAAGGATTCAGGGTGCCTGGATGGCTCAGTCAGTTAAGTGTCTGCCTTTGGCTTGGCTCATGAACCCGGGGTTCTGGGATCGAGTCCTGCATTGGGCTCCTTGCTCAGCGGGGAGCCTGCTTCTCCCTCTCCCTCTGCTGCTCCCCATGCTTGTGCTCTCTCTCACTCTCTCTATCTCAAATAAATAAATAAAATCGTTAAAAAAGGAAAAAGATTCAGACCCTTGATTACAGCGGCCCCCCCTTGTGACGGGATATGTTAACACCGTAAGTGTGTGAAACAGATTCCAGGTGGTATGACCGACTGATAGGTAAGAAGTGAGATGATCAAGTGTTGATGTAGACTCGATAGAGGAAGGAGGGCTTCATCCCCACAAGCACTCACGGGGTCCCTGGTGAGATGAGTAGCACAGGGCTAGAAGTGAGGGGAGAGCGAGGGTGTTGAATCCCTCAGTCTAGACTCATTGTCATCACATGGTGAATTTCCAAGTTCTATCCTTATAGATCAGGTGGCCACACATCCCAGTTTGTCTAGGAAAGTCTTGATATACACCTGTTCTCCCCGTGGAATGATGAATCGTGCTTCCTTTCACTCCCCAAAGTGTCTTCTGTTTGGTTGACAGATTGTATGCCTTTTCTTCCCCAGTTCCACATTCCCAGAAACCCTGTGAGGCACACCCGAGTTGTAAGTATTTGGAAGCAGAGGGTCTCTTCCTGCTATTATGGAACTTACTATTTAATGCAAAGCAGCTCAACATTCGTCATAATTAATATCAGACGATAGATTAAATGCCAAGCATGAAGAGCTGTTTCATTCATGAAAATTCATTTGGGCACAGAGATCTGCAGGGTCTTCATATATTAAGGGCTCACTGTTGTGCAGTGAACCACAGAGCATTTTCGTTTACTTGTCTCCAATCATGCAGAAACAAAATGGTCTGTGAGGTAGAACAGGTATTATTATACCCAGCTGAGAGACGAGGAAGTTGAGGTGCAGAAGGGCAGGCCATGCAATTCATCAAATTTGAATCATGAAGACTGGATCCCAGGGGGTGGGGGTTCTTATCAAGCGGGCTCTGCATTCTTAGATGTGTCTGCCCTTCTGACTGAGCGTGTCTGATCTGTCTGTACAAGAGAAATACGAATACTTCACCTCCAACGCAGGATACCTGTGCCAGCTTTGGTTAAAAAATCCTATTAATCATTGAACAGAGTCCTATGAGGATTCCTTATATGAAGTTCTGAGAACGTAGAACATTTGTAAATGTGACTTCCCTCTTCCATTATAGACCAAAGATACTCCACGAAGAATGCCTTTGACTGTCCTCAATGCCCCCAAACTATTGGTCTTGAGTGTCACTATTATTTCCACGAGCATTCATGAGGGCGGCAAGGTCTGATGGTAGGCGTGGCAGGCTTTGAACTTGTTTTCCAGATCTCATTGATCGACTATTAGAAAGGTTGAAACCATTGCACTCCTAAAGGAGACAGTGTCTGGCCAGAATAAGCTGAGATATTTCTCTTGTGTCAGTGTAAGATTTCCAAAATGTTCCCTCTCTCGCTGCACCTCAAAAAGGACAGTGCCCCTTTCCCATGGCGTGCTGGACCCCCTGCGTCGAACAAAGTCACCTAAGATTTTGCCAGCCAAATAGTTTTTCTTTATGTATGTTATTTTACTGTTGTCATTGTGATGTCCAGGATCCTGCAGAGCGAGCCCCATAAGCACAGAAATTGGGAACGAGGCATAGATTTTTGGTAGCCATAAAGGATACGGCTGTGTGTGTGTGAATCACATAACCATGACTTTATTCATTCTGATCTCTCAGACATGGACTGTGTATAAACAACTGCTTGCACCAAATATAATAACAGTTGTCCCACAAACACAAACTCCCAAGAAAACCCAGTGGACAACAGAAAGGAGAATAGGAGCTAAACATGTTTATTTGAACCTAATTGCTTGATTTACTCGAGGGCTGGCCAGCTGCAAAATTCTGTGGAGCAGCTTTGAAAGCATGTGCTGAACTTTAATCTTTACTTAGGGAAACCCCATGATTCCCTGGGAATTCTGCCTGTGTAAAGACCATAACATATGGACCATTTGTGGAGACATATGTTTGAGTACTGAGCCCTCAAGCAAAACTTTCACAAATCCCTCTCTTGCTCCTCTTTAAATCTCCAGCAAACAGATATGAAGTGGGAGGCCACTCCCCTTCTCTGCCTTGCCCCTCATGGGAGGATCTGCACGGCATTATCGAGACCTTTCTCTCGGATGATGTGTTCTCATCAGAAAGAGGAAGGAGAGACACTTAGTCAAGGGATTTCACTCATACTGCAGAGAACACTTTCTCTTTTCATCTATCAAATGCATGAACAACTTCCTCTCTTGCCTTTGGCTCTAGAAGATCGCCCATCTGTTCTAGGAGGGTCACAGGTGTAAACCAGAGTCAATCATCTTCGGGCACAACAGTTGAGTCTGGATGGGCTTTGGCAAGAAAGGGACATCGCCTCCAACAGGCAACTGGAAAATGTGGCCCCCAACTGGCCTCTTGCCTCTTTCTCTCTAAATGAGGAGTGACAAATGAACGTGCCGTTTCCCAGTGGAGATGAAAAGCCCCTCCTGCTCTCTGTTACTGAGCTGTCACGGCATTGTTTTTGGTTAACTCCCTTCACCCCAAACCCACCAGGAGCTTAGGTCTCCACAAGGGTCCCTCATACAGCATGGGGATGACAGGGGTCTCTGAAGCTTGCAGACTGTCTGGAGGGGTTATGAGCCAAGCAGGTGAAGCGGCGTTGCGAGTGAACTCACCAGTAGAACCCATAGCACATGGCCCAGGATGCTCCCACACTTAGGGCTAATGCCTCTTTTGCGTTAGCAGAGAGTCTTATTGCTTGCTTGCTCACAATTTGAGAATGTGGCCCCATGAGTGAGTCATGGATTAAAACACAGTACCTCTGTTTGCCTTGATTTCTCCTTTGAAGCAAAAAAAAAAAAATCCCTGTAGTATCTACCACACATGCTCGACACTCAAGAAGTCACAGCCAACAGGACAGATATAGTGCCTACGATCAGGGGATGCAAACACAAATGGGTTGTATATGCAATGACGAGCATCACCAACAGGAACCTAGGGGATCTTGGGTGAATATCTTACTAGGACCACAAAACTGGAATATGTTTCATGAGACACGGGCATTGTGTAGATCTCCCACTCCCTTGGCACACACATTCACCTTTTCACCTGTTTTAATGCGGCATAGTGCATGAAACCTATCCTGATGCATTTACTGCACCTTACCTTGAGAGTCAATCTGGCCACTAGACATGGCTACCAGGAGGAGAGGTGTGACATTGGTTTGGTTTGGTTGGGCGTTGAGGTGGAGTGGCAGCTGCATTCTTGCAAACTTGCCTTCTGGAGAAACCCCCAGCCGGGGTGTTGAACAAACCATTCCACCCTATTTCTTCTCTTCCCTGAATCAGAGCTTCCACTTTCTAACAGAGTCAACAGAATCTTATGAAGACATCTGTCTAACGTCAACAGCTTATCCTCATGGAAACACAACTGCAAATCCATCCACCAACAACATGAATGTGTACGAAGAGCAAGCAGACAGACAGGCAAAATTAAAAAATAAAAAAGAAAGAAAAGAAAGAAGGAAAAGAAATAGGTCACAGAGAACAACACCGAGGGATTGAAAATAATTTTTGAGCTAGACCCAGGAATATTTACATGAGGATCAGAACCTGGTAAATGGGTCGTAGTCTCTCAACACACGTATGCATTTATTACGGGAAGGAAATACAAAGCTGTTAGTGAGAGAGGTGCTCTGGGGTGAGTTTTCAGCTGTGGCACAAACACACACATTTTCATTCTTGTGCTTGCCATTTGTGCGGTCAGGAAGACTTGTTTTCTAGAGCAGGATTGCTCTCCTCTATTGCAATGCCCTAAGCTCTGCACCTCATGTATTTTACTTCTGAAATGCTCTCTTTTGGCACTTCGCTTCCTTGCTTTACCCCCATGATGCCAATGCCAGCAACAGCCGCCTACCCCTCTTCCAGATCCCTCGATGCGACTCACATATGATGCTCAGCCTGGCAGGACTGATAGCACTGCTCATATCTGCTCCCCATAGCGTTTCCCCAAACTGTCAGGCGATGTAGGAAAGCGTTTGCTGCTGGCAATGAGGGTGCTGCCCCGTCAGGTTGGGGAAAGGACTCATGCAGCTATACTCACTGACACACGGCTATCATTCTTGGCAGCCCACCTGTTCAGAGTGCGTGGGGAAAGGTGCGTTTGCTCTTGAAGCAAAACTATACTGGCAGGTGGCAAAGACCCATCATCTGCAAGTTGTTGGCTGCAAGGGGGTGGTGAGAAAATTGTTTCTCTCTCTCTCTCAATGGATTTGGAATGCGTCATTTCTGAGGGTCCACAGTCACCCACTGAATGGTCCAGACAGAAGCGAAAGCAAAGCTGTACTTTGCAATCCTGCATAACTAGAGAGACTCACAGGGAATTGTAACCGAGGGTACGAAAAGTCAGCTCGGACTCTCTCACCAAATCCCCTCTTCTTCCATGGCCTCTGGACACTGGGCCAGAGAAAAGGAGAAGACAGAGGGATGATCCTAGAACCAGACCCACCACTTGGGAGTTTTATTCTCTGAAAAAAGGAGGGGATTTTCATGTGAAATATGGAAAGAGGAAATGCTCTTCCAAGAGACCAGCATCTAAAGACAGGATAAACATTAAGGACTGGTGTTTTCCTTGGAATTTAAGAGCAATAAGAGGAAGCTTACGGTTTTTTTTTTGTTTGTTTGTTTTGCTTTGTTTTAAAGATTTTATTTATTTATTTGAGAGAGAGCATGAGCAGTGCAGAGAGGGAGAAGCAGTCTCCCAGCTGTGCAGGGACCCCCACCCCCCAAAGTGGGTCTCGATCCCAGGACCCTGGGATCATGACCTGAGCCGAAGACAGACATTTAACCGACTGAGCCACCCAGGCGCCCCAGGAAGCTTATGGTTTTAAAATGTTCTCTCCTTCTGCTATTTCCCTGTAGCTATATAGTTCCCAATGTATGTAGCAGCCTACAAATTATTGACAAGAACTCATGCCATAATACATAGAGCAACAACTCAGTACATACTTGTGGGATTTTCTCAGAGATCTTGGAGTCTGAGCCATACTGATAATTTTTACATAGTGACCGGTGAGTATAATTGTGCTACACACAATTATAATTCTTCGCATGCACCAGTTCAGCCTCTGCAACACAGGGTAGGAAATGTTGGCCTGGAGGGTTGGCAGTGACCTTTCAAAGCCCACCCATTTCTGTTGATCATGTGCAAGAAGAGCATCTCTCCAGGGGTCCCAGGGACCAGGAGCTTTGGGGAAGGATTAGCCACAGGGAAATCAATCAATGACACAGGTCAGAGCAGAAGAAGCAGGACAAGCTCCGTATTTAGGGGGCAAGGGTTAGGATGGCCCAGACAGTGGTAGACACGAGAGAAACCCCATCTTTCTCTAGCAATCTCAGAGGGACAAGCTGTTGGAGTGAAGAGGCCATGCCTATAAGTAAGGCACCTCTATTTCACAGAGAAGCATGTTGCACCTCAAAGGATGGGTGACTCTCCAGGAGTTGCCTCTGGTTTTATTTGTAACTGAAGTCAGAAGAGACCTGTTCTTTCCTACACACAACTGGAGTCTTGCTGGTGAGAAATGTCGACCCGTTTTTTTTTTTTTTTCTTATCAAGTGATTCTTAGCACCTGGATTTAACAAATACCTTAACCAGTGAAATGCTATCCAAAGCTTTTAGAAAATCGAATCATGTAGCAGTCAGTGAATGGCCACTGGGTCATGCAGCAGAAACATCCCTAACATCCCTCGAGACGGGAGTCTAAGGGAGCTTCAGAAAATGCTTCAGCTCCTAAAATCTTTGCTGGCAATTTGTAATCAAATGACTCTTTCAAAGATAGTCTCTTACTGTCTTCGACAAAACTGTTTCTCATAATTTCCCCCACGATGGTGGAAACTATAAATGCTCATTATTGATCTTCTTACTGAAAAATGGCATTATACATGTCACTTTTGAGGCTTGAATAAATCAAGAGAAAAGCAGAGACAGAATTCAAATTATAGAAAACTGAAGACAGCTGATTGATTGGTTTTTAGAGTTTTTTTTTTTTTTAATTGATTCATCCTGTTTTTCAGTCTTTGGTCCTATGTGGTTTCTAATCCATTGTGGAGCTAAGGGTTAATTCTCAGCTCTGTCCAGGAACACATAGAGAATGGGACAATGGGCTTTTGCAGGAACACCCATTTCAACAACAAATAATGCAGCGAGGCGGGAGAGAGAACGTTTGGAAGGTGGCCTCACAGAGTCCCCGAATCAGTCCATTTAGTGATAAATGTCAACATCAGTTCTTATATTGACTCTCCAGAGGGAAATTATTGAGTGAGTCACTGTGAATAGACATTAAATACTAGCCTTTCTTGGGCTTTTTTTTCCCTTAGTGTTCATACCAAGACAAGGTTAGTGAGTTTTAGCGATTCTATTCAATTAAGAGTCCAAAAAAAATATGTATGGAATTATAAACACACATGTCCATTACTGACACCTGCCTGGGGACATCAGGTCATCCCTGCATTTCCCTCCAGTCTCACCCCCACTGGTCAGAAATCACCCACCAAGTTTCAGAAATCTTAATGGGGATAGGAGTGACTCGAAAGTCAGGCCATGTGTAAAATAGTCTCTGGAAAACCATAACCTGTATGTTTGTAACTTTAGCTAAAGCTAAAAGGGAAGAGGTACCCTCAGTTTGGCAGGGAGGGAAAAGGTGGTGAAATGGAAGTTAATGGATATCTAAAAATTTTTGTTTACCTTTGGTTTGACATAAAACTTGAGTTCCCAGGTAATTGGCTCAATTGAGTAACGTTACAAAGTTAACAAACGTTTTGTATGTATGGAATACTGGAAAAGAAAAGGTTCCCAGTGAAATGAATGGTCACAAAGTGAACACACGTAACCACCGCTCAGGTAAAACAAAACAAAAAACAAACAAACAAAAAGAAATCTGGCATTACCTGCATCTCAAGAGCATCTTCCAGACTCCTCCTGATAATTACCACTCCAGATGCCAAAAATAACTGCTTTCCTAAATTCTAACACCCTAGGTTAGATTCGCCTGTTTCTAAACTCTATATAAATGGGACCATTTATTAAGCATTTATTATTCTGTCCAGCCTATTTCAGTTAATATTATGCTTGTGATTTATCCACGTTGTTGCATGGGGTGGTGCTTGAATTATTTTTCATTTCTGTATAAGATGCTGTTGTAGAAATATCCCTCAACGTAGTCATTGGACTGTTGACAAACCTTCAGGCTCTTTCCTGTGGTTGGCTGGTTGGATAGTGGTGCTGTGAACGAGCAAATGTTTTGCACACCTTTGTGCACACTGCTGTCCAGAATGGAACTCCTGGGCGCCTGGGTGGCTCCGTCGCTTAAGCGTCTGCCTTCGGCTCAGGTCATGATCCCAGGGTCCTGGGCAATTTGTAATCAAATGGCTCTTTGCTCAGCGGGGAGTGTGCTTCTCCGTCTGCCCCTTCTCCCACTCATGCTCTCTCTCTCTCTCAAATAAATAAATAAAATCTTTAAAAAAAGAAGAATGGAGCTATGTGTATCTATGGACAGCTTTCATGGATAGAAATGGAATAGAGCATTGGCAAACAATTTTCCAAAGGGTTGTGCCAATTTCTACACACACTAGCAATGTGAGGGAGTGTATACCTTGGCTAATGAACCCTTAGTGAGGTCAGGCTTGCCGCCATTGTGGTGGTTGGGTGGAGGGCTCTCGTCATGGCTTCACTGTGAATCTTCCTGGTTGCTCAATGAGGTTGAGTATCGTTTTCATGTGTGCACCGGGCATTTGGATGTCCAAAGTCTGGGGGGCTGGTTAAAATCTTCATCCCACCTTTCAACTGCCTTGTTAATCTTTTACCTATCGATTCGTAAGAGTATCTTCTGTATTCAGGATATGAAACTTTTGCTATTTTAAAATGCTATAAATGTCTCCTAAGTGGTGCCTTCCCGTTTTACTGTCTTCATGGTGTCTTTTGCGATCAGAACGCCTCACCAAAATACCAGTATTGTCTTTTACGATTAGTGGTTTTGTCTGTGTGTGTGTGTGTCCAGTCAAATATATCTTTGGAAATTCTGACTTTCTTGACGGCTCTCTGATGTCTTCAATCTTTCTCTTTATTTCTCCCTGTTGTCAGCAGGATGCATTGTCTGAGACAACCAGGCGGATGTGGGAGGCAGAAGTTTAGTCAAATAGTATTTTGATGAAACTGCAATGGTTCTTTCTTTTAGTGAATGAATCATATTTTCCTTCTGTATTTAGGCAAACGAGCTGAACTTTTTTTTTTTTTAAAGATTTTATTTATTTATTTGAGAGAGAGAAGAGAGAGAGCACACGAGAGGGGGGAGAGTCAGAGGGAGAGGCAGACTCCCTGCCGAGCAGGGAGCCCAATGCGGGACTCGATCCCAGGACTCCAGGATCATGACCTGAGCCGAAGGCAGTCAGTCGCTTAACAAACTGAGCCACCCAAGCGCCCCAAGGCAAACGGGCTGAACTTAATTCCTTTCTCTTAAGCCTTTGCCCTCTAGTAAGCCAGAAGTGAGCTTTACAAATGGAACCAAGGCCAATCATTTATAATTTGGTACAACTGAGATAGAAAATGCATCTCAATTTTCAGTCTATTAGGAATATAAATGCAATGCAGTAGAAGTTTGCCATGTCGCTATAAGGTAGGAAAAGGGGAACAAAAGGAGAAATTGGGGAAAATGAAAGGTAATTTTAGCCTACTTCAATAATGGGCAAATGACCAAGCCTAGCAATGTACCGGCAGGTGGAAAGGATGCAATCATCCGTTCTACAGCAGTCTGAGGAATATGAGTGAGAATTTTTAGAGTGCCTTATGTAGGAACAAGTCAATAGATACTATTACACAGCGGCAGGTGAGTTTACTGCTTGTCTTCAGAACCCGCCTGACTACAGCTTAGTAACTCTGTTTCCACAGACGAACAAACCCTTCTAAAGACTTTGACACTCCAATAGATGGTTCTTCCAGAAAATCAGAGTGGCTTTATAAACTGATGTATATAAAGGTAATTGGTTGGATTTATTTTAGACTGTAAATATGTCCTCACTGGTTTATGCCACCCTTACAGAAAAGGAATCATGATTCTATGTAAATCAACTGGTTATATTCAGTCTGCGTATGTATTCCCACTATGATCACTTTTTTCTTAGTCCTCTGATTTTCATACATGTTTATTCAAATAAAATGTGATTCTTTACTGAAGGAAATACGAGGACAAGTATTATTTTCTTCGCTTAACCAAAATGAAGAAAGCATGAATGATTAATTCCAAGTCACACCCACTTTTCAACACCAGTCCTGGGGCTCCATTGATGAAAGCATGAAGTCTTTCAAAATGCTTTTTTTTTTTTTTTTTAATTGTGCTGCAAAAAGACTTAGGTTTTTGAAATAATTTTTAGGTCAGGTAAAAACTGATGAATGTTCTGGCGAATAATAAAATCTGTAACAAGGCTAAACAAATTGATTTGTGGTGATTATTAGACAAAACGAACACAGGGATGGGATAAGAGAAGTTTCTTCATTCCTCTGTATTCAAACATACCCTTTAAGTGAGAGTTTAATAAGGTCCATTAGTTTTATGTTTATAGACGCCAGGCCATGTATGAATCATATACGCCTGAGAAGAATTTCCCACTTAAAGCTTGTGTTTACACCTGCAGACTTTATTCTTTAAATTATGCCTAAAATGGACTTTACTAAAATGGATCTCACCAGGGAATGTTATTTAAAAAAAAAAGAGGGGGAAGGAGAATATTGGCAGAGCAGGAATAACAGAGGTTATGGGACAGTGTCTTTTTTTTTTTTTTTTAAGATTTTATTTATTTATTTGACAGAGAGAGACACAGCGAGAGAGGGAATACAAGCAGGGGGAGTGGGAGAGGGAGAAGCAGGCTTCCTGCTGAGCAGGGAGCCCCATGCGGGGCTCGATCCCAGGACCCTGGAATCATGACCTGAGCTGAAGGCAGACGCTTAACGACTGAGCCACACAGGTGCCCAATGGGACAGTGTCTTATCCATTGCATCCTAGCCTGGAGAAATTCCTTTGTCATCAATATGTTTATCTTCAAAAGAATCGTACAGACTTAAATTTCAAAGCTTTTTTTTTTTTTCTTTGTGCATCTACCAATTCGAAATCTCTTTCAAGGGAGTTGGCAGACAGAGGCAATTTTCCAGGCGATCAGTTGGCATTTCCCACTTTCATTTGAAGGACAGAATAAAAATACTTGGAATCTATTATGTCATGCTCAAGTGGGTGATCAAAGACCTGTCCCTGGAAATTCCAGTTCTTCTCATTTATTTCTTCTCACTTTGGGAATTTCAAACCCAATGGATATATTAAGGCACATTATTGGAAATAAATAGATTAAGAAGCATCGGTGTTTGGGGAAGGAATCGGGAAGGAGGCAGACGTGAAGGGGAGTCTGTGCGGTTGCGCCTCGGAGAAGGGGAACGGGGATGAGACAAAGCCCAGTCGGTGGGAGGGAGCTTCCATCCCTGTGTGGGCTGGAGCTGGGTCTCCAGAGAGGTGGCTGTCAGAACACAGGGCTGTTCTGTGCGGGGCTGGCTGCCGGGTTCCCCGAGGAAGGTGCAAAGTGGTCTGGCTATCACAGAGGGGCGGCCAGCAATGGGGCTTTTTATGAGTTGGGTAGGTTCAGTAAATAAAAGCTAAGCAAATCTTGTCTTTTGGGGCGGGGGGCTTGTTTAGTCCTGGGAGATGCGGGACGACCATTCCTAGTCATAAAGTAAGATGACATCGAACAGACCAGATTACGAAAACAACGGATCTTGCAACGCGGATCCATGGTTAACAATAGGCATATCGTTCACACAATATATCGTTAATGAATACTTCAGGGAAACATGTCTCTTGTTTGATAGAAATTTTGATGAGGGCTCTCAGACGGTCAGTTACAACCCAGCTATCTAAAACTTAATTTTCCTTGAGTCCTGTTTATGGGAGTTTTGAAGAAAAGTCATGTTGGCTGCTGAAAAGAGAAGGCAAACTTTTCCTCCAGGTCCTGGTACTTTTCGAAATATATCACATGGAGGGAATTTTTTTTTTTTTTTCAGGCCTAGACAGAATTTTGATGGGTCAGTTCCTGGTATCTCTTCATAGTGAAAACAGTCTCAAAACTCAAACAAGAATTCTGTTTCTGAAACACATGCTTTGTGTCCAGAAGTTTGTTACACACTTTATATATAATCTCATGTATTGAATTCACCTTCCAAGTGATCCTGCCTGGTATGGATTATTTGTTGTGTTTACAGGAAAGGACTGCCAATGATTTAAAGTTTCTCAACTTCCAGGAAAGGGGTTGAGAATCTCAACGCTGTCTATCTTCTCCAAAAGCCAAAGCTCTTTCTGCTTATCTGCCTAAGATGGAATCAGAAAGAGATGCTCAATGAGCACACAGAATAATGGGCATATGTTTTTTTTCCTGTCTTCTTCGTGTCGACATAAACACAGGATTAGGTTTCAGTGATGGTGGCAGACAAACAAGCAGTCTGAAGTCCGAGTTCTCCAACTTGAACACACAACGGAATCACCGCCGTGCTGGGTCCACAAGCCTTCTCTGTAAAGAGCCAGATAATGAGAATTTCCAATCTCGGGGTCCATACAGCCTCGTCATCACTGTTCAATGCTGCCGCCGTCATGTTCGAGCCACCGCAGGTAACATGACCTCCATGTGCATGGCTGTGTCCCAATAGAACCATACTCACCTTCACTGAATTTTGTACAGCTCCCAGGTGTCGCAAAGACGACACCTTCTTTGGAGTCTTTGTTTGTTTCCTAACCATTTAAAAATGTGAAGAGGGCTCTTAGTTGGTGGCAATAAAAAGGCAGATGGTGGGTCACGTCCGGCACGCTGGGCTTTGTTTGCGGATCCAGACCCAGAGGGTCTGTTAAGACACAGAAGCTGGTTTCCCCTCCCCGGTTTCTCGTTCTGTAGGATGCAGGGGCGAGCTGAGAACCGCACATCTAACAAGTTCTGTTGTGGACTCCACAGTTGGAGGAACAGTCCTCTAGATGGTGGGCGGAGATTAAGTCAAAAGTGAGTACTGTAATGTACTCCAAGTCTGGCCCAAAGGAGTGCCGTGGTTTCTGTGGTTATTTTCCTATGAGCTTGCCTTTGATGGAATGGGTTGCCAACATTTGAAAATCGGTATTATTTGCAGAAAAAGGAAATCAAAGCTTTTGACTGTTCTTCAACACTGTGGAACGCATACGTTGATACAGAATACTCTACCTTATGTCAGAGAACTTGTATTTTAAAAACACCGAACTTGTGTGGTGCACTCAGCTCTACGCCATATGTACATCTATGGGGGATAAACCACATAGATATGAACACACACACATACATATCTATGATTAATATATATAAAAATGTATATGTAATTTCCTTAATTTATACATTGACCATTGACATGCGCATTGCTGCTTGTTTTCTACGTACAAAAAGGACATTGCCAAGGTTCCATTGATGCCTAAGACTGATGCCTAAGAACACGGCCAACAAGTAAGAAAGACAATTGAATACTAGACCTGTCACACCCTAAATTATATAGCCTCTTGTCTATGTATTAAACCTCTCTCCTCTCAAGCACAAAGCAAAACACATATTTTCAGCATCAACTGCTATATAAGCATATATAAAAAGTTCCCCTCCCTCCTCGTGTGTGTGCTCAATGAAATACACAGCAGCAGATTATTTTCTAGAAAGAAATATCAAATTTTATAAATTTTGCATCACTGATAGTCTCATGGTTTAAAAAAAAATGCAGCAATAGCTTTTCTAAAAAATGCTTTCCTTTGCAAATCTACCATAATATGTTTTATTCCCCAACGCATAATTGCATACCAATCAATTTTGATTCTCTGTTCTTCAACAGGCAATATTTGTTTAAAATATCTCTGATTTGGTTCTTCAAAGAACAAGCGATGAGTTGAATAGGAGAATCAAAATCACTGTTTTTGATGAAGATCAACCATGCTCTTTTGGATTGCCACTGGAGACAGGTTCAAATGGTAGATGTCAAAGTCATTCCAGGGACTCATTAGTTTCAGCGCTACTAGGAATAAAGAAGTTGCAGAAATCAGGTGTTTAAAATGGTACTACAAGTGTCTAGAAAATCGGCATGATTCACAATTATTTTAATCTATATGATGTTATAAAAGTGCACCCAACACATACTGCTTTATAATATAGAGAGATTACAAAGCAGTATATCCTAGGTGCACTGTGTTTGTATATGTGTATACAAACATATATTCCTATATATACATTCACATATGTTTTCATATATGAGTTACACTCTGTTATGTATATATATAACAAAATATATTTTAGATCCACTTTTATGAATATGTGAATTAAAGTATATGATATATATCAATGTATATATTATATATGTAATATAATATATAGCACAATTATCTTAATCCACATAATGTTATAAAAGTGCACTAAAATATTCTCTTTGTAATATATATTTCTATTTAGTCTATATATTCTCTGTGTAGTACATCTATAGACTGTTTTTTATTTATGTATGTTACCCAGACTATATATTATACTATATATAACAAAGACTATAGCTATCATATATACTTATATTCTTATTCATATATAATAGTTTTACTCTTTAGTTTGTATATATGTTTATATATTACAAAGAGTCTATTTTAGATGCACTTATATAACTTGCTGAGATTAAAACAATGTGATATATATTATATATGTAGTAGATATTATATATATCAACATTTTATATATAAATATCAATTGTTTTAATCCATGTAATGTTATAAAAGTGCATCTAAAATATACTTTTTGTGGGGCACCTGCCTGGCTGAGTCAGTGGAGCATGCGACTCTGGACCTCAGGGCATGAGTTCAAGTCCCACGTTGGGCATGGAGTCTACTTAAAAAAATTTTTTTTAAATATATATATATATATATATATTCTTTGTAATATATATAAATACATAACAACTGTGTATAGCTGTTATGTATGAATATGTACATATGTGTATATATGTATTTATACACACGCGAAATGTGCACCAGGATATACTGTTCTGATATGTTACAAAGTAATAGGTGTTAGGTGCATTTTTATGACATCATATGAATTAAAAGAATGGCTAATCATGCTGATATTTCTATATATATATACACACACACATACATACACATTACACATATATAAAACATGCCTATCAAGGGGCGCCTGGGTGGCTCAGTCGGTTAAGTGTCTGCCTTCCGCTCAGGTCATGATCTCAGGGTCTTGGGATTGAGCCCCATGTCGGGCTCCCTGCTCCGTGGGGACTCCCTCTGCCCTTCACCCTGCCCATGCTCTCTCTCTCTCAAATAAATAAATAAAATCTTAAAAAAAGCTATGCCTATCAGGATTTATATAGATTACAAAAAAACATAATCTGTAGAAGTTACTCTATATTCAGAGGTATTCAGCAAGTTAGGCAGGGTTGTATTTTTCCTCTTTATGATGTCATTGTGTGTGTGCATGCGTGCACTATTTCTCTGTAACCGTCAGCGCTGGTTTCATGAAGCGGCAGTGGGAGGCTCACCTCTCCACCCCCAGTATTTGACAGCCCCCAGCAGTTATGAGGCACTGAGCTCCTTGAAAACTCAGCGAATGAACACTGACATTGCAGAGGAGGCAGAACTAGAAGTTACCCAGCGACCATGTGCAACAAACAAACCGAAACTTGCAGCAAAGCCTCTTAATCCTGACAGTCTGTCACTTTGATCAGAAACAAAAGGGGGAAAAAAAAATCATCTATATAAATATCCTGAATCTTTAAACTGGAGATCATCATCCGGAAGAAAACCGAAAATGTGAACCAAAACGCCGTAAATTTTTCCAGCATAATTTATATGTCTATTTAATATGAACATTTTAATTTGTCCCAAACTTTTTTTATGTTTGAGCAGCATTTCCCCGTTTCAAGTAGAGCACTTATTTAGACCACATTCTTGAGAGGTCCATTTCTTTATGGAGTTGACAGATCAAAAGACATACTCCAGCTTGTCATGGTCCTTAAAAGAGCAGGATACTACTTTGACAAGATGCCAAAGAAGGTAAATGGGACTGACAGTGTTAACATTTAAAATAAAGGGAATTTAAAAAACATGAAATGAAATAAAATAAAATAGGGGATGGAAGGCAGACAGTGAAAGAGAGAGAGGATTACTTGATTACTTTCTGCTGGTTTAGTTAAGAAGACGGTCCACCGGGTTTCCATGATTTAATGTTAATTTCTCATTTATCTCATCTTTGGAGGGATTTCTCTTTGTCTATGTGTGGAGACTACAAGTTCTCCCCTTGGTTTTCAGGGCAGTAGATGTTCTTAGGGTTCAGAGGCAAATTATTGCAATGGATTCTTGGTAGGTAACGTATTATACTGACGGTTCAGAAGTGGTGAAAACAAAAATTTTTTAAATTCAAATAAACTGAGGTGGAGAAAATCACACTAAAATTCACACTAAGTAATACAGAACAACGCCATATTTTTTGAGGACAAAAGCACTGCCTTGAAAAGGAAACTTTCAACTTTTGCTTTAGACACGTGAATACTGAAAATAACCACGTTGGCTTTCATGCCAACCTCAGGAAGCAGAGGCTAGATATTTCAGTGTATTATAAGCCCAAGGCCCTCCCAGGCAATGCTGTGGTGCTGTTTTCCTTCTTGGTGCATCTAAACACGCTGCACAATTTTCACGTTACTTGCTGATCTACACTTAAGAACAATTTTCATGTTACTTGCGGATCCACGCTTAACAGTTCCACCAGCCCCCTGAAAGTCGCCAGTTTGGATGAGTATCACATGAAAACAAGCACAACGTTCAATTCAGCATGCAAATCGCCACCTCGGTTACTTGACCCTGAGACAAGCAAGAACAAAGCCAGTGGCTCGGCGGAATTTACTACATTTAAACTCATTATATTGTCTTCACATTTAATTTTCTTCTGCCAAGAACAGAGTCCAGGGAAGCAGACCAGAGAATGACATTGAACCTTTGGAAAATGTTGACACTTCTTTTATAGCCTAGGGCATGGTTAATTCTCGTAAATGTACCTCATGTTCCTAAAACAGATTCTTTGTGGCTAGAAAATTCAGTCCACATCTCATGACACATCTTTATTTAGTTGTATTGTTCAAAATTTAGTGTCTGTTTCTTTTACTTCTTACTATTGAACACTTTGAACTCAATTTCCAACTAAAATTGCTGATATACAAATTTCTCCCTTCAGTCTATCAGTTGTTTGGTACACTTTGACACTATATTCTTTTGCTTATGTTTTTATAATGGACAAACCTTCTTATTCTGTTATTTTTTTTTAACCTAGAATATATAGCATCTTTCTTCATCCCTTTATCATAAATTATGCAATATAAATTTTACATAGTTGGACAATAAAATTGCTATTTCAAAGCAAAATTTCTTAGGAAGGATGTAAAAAGAACTAAACAAAAAGTAAACAAACAAAACAGACAAACTGGACTCTGTCAAAGTAAAAATCTCTTGCTCATCAAAGGATAGAGTTTACAAGCTAAAGAAAGCCACAGGCTGCAAGGATATTTTTGCGATACATACACATAATGAAAGACCTGGATCCAGAATAAAAAATTTTAAAAAAAGTTTTAAAAAAGAATAATAAAAAGCAGCCCATTAAGAAGGGGCAAAAGTCTTAGACACTTCAGTACAGAAAGTACACAAATGGCCAATAATTACATGAAAAGGTACTTAACAAGATTAGTCATACAGATATGCAAATTAAAACCCTTAAAAGATAACCCTTCCCACCAACTGGAAACCCTGAAATTAAAAAGAATGACAATCACATGTTGGTACTTCATATATTGCTGGTGAAAGTATGAAATGGTTTGTCTGCTTTGGGAAACTAGCTATTTTCTTATAAACTCTTATAAACTATTTTCTTATAAAATCATACTGAGCCATAGTTATATACTTACTATTTACCAAAGAGAAATAATCTCTCTTTTGGTCCATAAAAAGACTTGGGCAAGAATATTCATAGAAAGTTTATAATAACCAAAGTCTATAAATAATCGAAATGCCCATTAGTAGAAGGAGTGAACTGTGGTCTATTCATGAAATGGAATTTTACTCAGCATTGAAAAATAGCAAAAGACCGACATGTGAAATAATATGGAGGACTAGATACCATATCGTTGGATGTATACGAAGTTCAAGAAAAGAGAAAACATGATCTATGATTGAAATGAGAAAACTGGTTGTAACAGATGGTGGAGGCTGATTGGCAGAAAGAGAGCTTGTTTAGGGTACTGAAAATGTCCTCCATCTCAATTAGGAAGTTGGTTACATGAGTATATATATTTATCAAAGTTCATTACACACTTAAGATCTGTGCATTACACAGTATGTAATTTAAATATTTTTAGACATTTAAAAATATGTAAAATGTAGGGATAGCATATAGAAGTCCATTTGCAGAAAATAAACTGATTTCTCAAATGCATGAAAGCTCATCACCTCACTCAAGTTATTAGAGATCTATTTGAAGAATAAAGAGCAAGATCTAATCATATTCCATTTCAAAATCTCTTAGGTAATTAAAAGGCTGGAAAGATAATAACAAGACAAGATCTTCATTATCACCATTCTTATTTGACATCATTTTGTACATTTTATCATAAAACAATGAAACAAGAAAAGGAAATAATACATATTATTATCAGATATGACATTGATTGATGTTACATATAAGTAAAATGATTATCCACTTAGAAGAACAAAGACAAAAAAATGTCAGCAGTAAAAGAATTCAGTAAATGGTCAATTAAAAGAAAAATAATTTTTTGAAAGCTTTCTATAAATAAGTAGTTTTAAAATATGATGAAAACAATATTTTGTCTATAGTAGCAAGGCCAGAAAATAGTTTAAAATAAACTCACCAGACTATAATTACATATGTAAAAGTAAAAATAGAAAAATCTTAATATTTTTTTAAGATTTTATTTATTTATTTGAGAGAGTGAGAGAGAGAGTCTGAGTGGGGGGAGGAGCAGAGGGAGAGGGACAAGCAGACTCCATGCTAAGTGCAGAGCCCAATGTGGGGCTTGAGCCAATGACCCTGAGATCATGACTCAAACAGAAATCAAGAGCCAGATGCTCAACTGACTGAGCCACCCAGGTGCCCCAAAAATCTTACTTAGTATTAAAGAAGGAAAGCAGAAAAATGACAAATATATCATTTATCCTCAAAGAAATGTATTAATTTAATTCAGTTCTAACCAAATATCTCATTTTATACAAATTTGACAAAACTATTTTAAGTTTATAGGGAAGAGTAAGTTGACCAAAATTTTCTTTTTTAGAAGATAATTCTAATTTAGAATTCAGAAGAATTGAAAACTTCTTATGAAGCTACAGCCACATTAAAATGAAATGTTACCGGTTCAGGAATAGATATGTCAACAATGATGGGTAAGACCACAGAAACAGACTCGACTGTTTAGTACATAACATTTCTTATGCATCATGTTAGCAATTTAAATTCACAGAAGAACAGATCCTTCAGTTAAATATGCTGGAATAATTGGTTAACAATTCCAAAATAATTATAAGTAGGTCTCTTCTCATGCTGCAAGGAAACGAACTGCAACATATAACTTGTTTTACCAGAACCTAGGATGTTATAAAATTTAAGATATATATCATGCAATACAAATGCAATACATATGTTTTATATACATATATATATCTATATATCTATATATCTATATATATCTTGCCTGCTAGCACAGAAATTACTATGCTTCAAAGGAAAGTTACAGAATCCAAACTCTATCATCCATGCTCCATAATGTCCATTATAAAATTTAAAAAAACAAAAACAAAAACTTGATGGTTCAGGAGAAACAGGAAAATCCACTTCATAACCACAAGAAAAAACAGTCACTAGAAACAGACACTGAGTGAACCCACATGCTGAAAGTGTCAGGCAATGACTTTAAAACAGCTTATATAATTATGTTCAAGGATATATTTATTTATTTGTAATTTTTTTAAAAAAGATCTTATTTACTTATTTGAGATAGAGAGCAAGAGAGAGAGAGCACAAGCTGCAGGGAGGAGCAGAGGGAGGAGAAGCAGGCTCCCTGCTGAGCAGGGAGCTGGACTCGGGGCTTGATCCCAGGATGCTGAGATCCTGACCTGAGCCAAAGGCAGACATTTAAGGGGCTGAGCCACCCAGGCTTCCCTATGTTCAAGGATTTAAAGGAAAAAGATGGTTGTAAAGAGTGAACAGTTGCGAATTCCCGTCAGAACAGCGTCAATTATAAAAAAGAGCCTAATAGAAATTTAAGGAATATAATGCACCATCTATGAAAGTAAATTTCCCTTGTTGATTTAAGGAAAGACTGGTGATGGCTGAAGAACTTAACAGAGATAATTAGAAATTACCTAATCTTAAGAACTGAGAGGGAGAAAGAATGAAAGTAATGAATAGAGTCTCACTGAACTTAGAGAAAGTCCCACATATGTAGATTTGGAATCACAGGAAGAGAGCTGAAAATAGTGGTGCAGGAAAAGGAAGTTATTTGAAGGAACAATGGCCAAAAAAATCATAAAATTATTTAAGCATATCAAATGTACCCTATGCTCAAATATAGTTTTCTTTGTATTTATCTTGTTTAGGGTTAACAAACTTAGCCTAACTGGGATATTCACAAAGAAAAATATGCTTAGACACAATCAAAATGATGAAAAGAAAACACAAAAACAAAAGGAAAAAAAAAGAAAATCTTGAGAGTGGGCAAATTGGAGAGACATTTTATCTTGGACCACAATGACAAGAATGTTTACTGAATTTTCAACATGCTGGCAAACAATGATGTAGCTCTTTAGGTGCAGAAAGAAAAGAAGTTGTCTCCCCTAATTCTATGTCTAGTGAAAATATACTGCAAAAATGAAAGAGATTTTTTCTTTTAAAGATTTTATTTATTTATTTGACAGAGAGAGACACAGCAAGAGAAGGAACACAAGCAGTGGGAGTGGGAGAGGGAGAAGCAGGCTCTCCCCTAATTCTATGTCTAGTGAAAATATCCTTCAAAAATGAAAGAGATTTTTTTAAAAAATATTTTATTTATTTATTTGACAGAGAGAGACACAGCGAGAGAGGGAACACAAGCAGTGGGAGTGGGAGAGGGAGAAGCAGGCTTCCCGCGGAGCAGGGAGCCTGACGCGGGGGCGGATCCCAGGATCCTGAGATCATGACCTGAGCCGAAGGCAGATGCTTAACAACTGAGCCACCCAGGTGCCCCAAAAAGAAAGAGATTTTTAAATAAAAGAAAGCTGAGAAAATTTTCACCAGAGTTTCTGTACTAAAAAACAAAATATCCAGTGGATATTCATCAAGCTGAAGAGAAATGACACGAGATGGAAACTTGAAATTTTTTTTTTAAAGTAGACATGGCTATGGGATCAACTGTGTCTCCAACCCCCAAATTCATACACTGAAGTCCAAAGGACCTCAGTACTCTGACTGTATTAGGAGATAAGGTTTTTAAAGATGTAAATAAGGTAAAATGAGATCACTAGGGTGGGTCCTGATCCCATAGGACTGGGGTCCTTGTAAGAAGAGGGGATGAGGACACAGACATGCATACACATAGGGACGACCATGTGGGAACACAGGGAGAAAATGGGGTCTACACGCCAGGGAGAGAGGCCTCAAGAGAAACCAGCCCTGCTCACGCCTGGAGCTTAGACTCCCAGCCTCCAGCACTGTGAGAAATCAATGGGTGTTAAGCTCCCCAGTCTGGGGTCTTCTTTTATGGCAGCCCAAGTGAATCAGACAACTGTTGATATATTAAACAACATGTCTGAATCTCAAAATCATTATGTTAAGCAAAGAGCCATAAACAAATACACCCTAGATTTCCACTATGTGAATGTGAATTTGAAGAACGGGCAAAATTAATCAATGGTGAAAACAGACACTGCAGATAAGGCATGAGGACTGACCGAAAATGGGATAATAGGAATACACTATACCTTGATGTCGCTTGTGGTTACGCAGGGTTGTATGATTTCTAAAACTCACAGAGCTGAAAACTTCTGATCTCTTATATTGCTTGATTTAAAAAAAAAAAAATCAAGAAGAGAACACAAGACAAACTCTTTAACCGGAATGCTAACATTAACACTCTTTTTCAAGGACACAGATGACAGCCATTGGGGTACCAATAATGCAAAACATAAGGATATTTGGAAAACCCACCTTCCATCAAATCTGCACCCCCATAATCTTTTGAGGTCCCTTAGAGCAGGCCTTCTCCTTACTAAGCATGCAAGCACATGTTTGGCTCCAGTGAATTAAAAAAACCAATGCAACACACAACAATAACAGCAAATGAAATCCACTAATTCACAGAACAATCTTAAATTTTAACCCTCAAGAGAAACTTCTAAATCCTATTTGCACGCCAAATTCCTATAACTATGGTAAAGAAATCCTTCAGAATCAATAGCATTTGTACATGTGCTGCCAAAGCGAGCACAGAATCAATAGCATTTGTGAAATACCACCATCCTAATTCACTTGACTCTATCCATGGGAAATCATGTGTCTGAATCAAAAAAGGCTACACAAAATGTTTTCCCCCTAACGTCTCTTGCACCTGCAACTTTTCTCATGCTTTGACCCAAAACAGAAAATCTTTCTTCAAAATCTAAGAGATAAAATTTGCCCCCGTTAGTTGGTGACAAGACTCAGTTTTGGACTAGACATTTCAGTCATTTACTTATTCATTTATGAATTCATTAACTCATTCTCTCCCCCAGTTGACTGGTCAGTGGCCAATAAATTGAGTGCTATTTTGGGTCAATCACTGTGTTAGGCTCAAGTTGATGAAAAAATGCAAAATTCCTTGCCCTAAATTGAGCTTGCATTTTAGTTAGAGAGAAAACAAACAAACAAAAAAAGTAAAAAGAAGACAATTTTCAAAAGTAACTAAGCAAAATATATTGTATATTACATAGTGATATACAGGAAATATTGAATGGGGTGGAAAGGTGTTGCAATTTTAGATACGGTTACAAGGAAAGAGCTAAACTTATACCTGATTACTATTTGGCAAACACTCTTCTAAGCACCTTTATAAATATCAATATATTTGCTTCTCATAGAAGCATATGAAAAGGACACAGTGCTATGATTGTCCCATGACCTTAACCACATACCATGAACTGCCAAAGCAGCATCCTAAAACACAAGAGTTGATAAGTGTCGCTGTCATTTACCATTCCTCTGCACACCTTTGCCTTCGTGAGCAGAACTTACATGGGGGTTCCCACCGACATGGAACCTTGGGTATCTGCCATCGCAAAAGGGAAACTCAGTTATTCTTAATGCTACTTAGAAAGATGCTGATCAAAACCGGAGTGCCCACTTTTGTAGGATGTGTGAGCAGCCAGCCACAATGGCCAGCTGGGTGGCACTGGGGCAGGGCGGCCAACAAAATACCCTAGGGTCATCTGTGTGGCCCAGCCTGCTGCCCATCATCCCATTCAGTCTGGCAGGCACACAGAGCCTATATTCTTCAGCACCACCTAGTCAGGCGTACTGGCCTTTAGTTTAAGGCATAAGCTTCTCTTCCTATTCCCATAGAAAACTTTTGTTTCCCATCTTCCATTTCCATATTCCTTCTTTTGTTTATAAGGTCACTTGGTTCATCTTGATTTTACTGCTGGTGAAACAGACAACTACAGAAGTCAAGGGACCCTGTACCTTGTCACACAGCTGTAGTGTGGACGTGGGACGCAGTCCCGTTTCCTCTGACCCCACATCACACCCTGGCTCTCCTATACACCACGCCTCTGACACAGTCAAAAAGCATGATGTCCCAATTTCACTGCCCATTGGATGTCTTTGTCTTGCTCCCCCCTCACATCACACTGTGCCAATTTTGGGTTGACCCTCAAGCTCTGTTCCTCATGGGCTGATTTCATAGTCCCCCAAAAGAATGTTCACCTGACAGACAAGACAACCCCATAGTGTCCCGAAGATCTCCAGTTGTTTCACTGGGGTGCTTTGCAGAGGTGAGCAATGCGCACAGAGTGCCGTGGACATGCTTGCATTTTTCCCCCTCACTTCTAATGCTGCACTTCTTAACGCGCCTTTGAATGCTGCAAGCCCTGCTCTGATACCCACAGGGGACTGAACAATCTGGGAACTCCCCGCATGGGTCCCACGAGACCCTAGCAAGGTAAGATAAGAATGTGCCCTCTGAGATCTGCTCCCCGAAACGGCCTAGCCGGGGCACTAGGGAAGATCACCAAAAGGTTAAACATGCATTGAATCCTCCCAACACCAGGGTCAACACATCTCTGGAGGAATATTCTCCAGTTCATCACAGCGTACAAGAAGTTGATGAATTTGTTCAGTGGGGATGTGAAAAGCAGTGCTTCTCACACTTTCACGTGCATTGAATCTCTTGGAGCTCTTGCCACAGAGAACACCCAGATTCAGATCTTGGGCGGTCAGAGCCCGAGGTTCTGCACCTCTCAGGAGCTCTCCGGTGATGCCAGTACTGTGGATCTTTGAGCCAGTTTGTGTAGCCTGACGGTCCTAAATTGTCCAAAATTCTGACGTCTGGAGAGATATGCAAATAGAGTGAAATCCAAGGGCCAAGACGCCTGAGGGCTTTCAACGTGTCTAGTATCGAGTGTTACCAATACGAGTGAATGTGGCTGTGAATTACTGCAAAATGCTTTCATACTCAAGGCTTATTTTAAGCTCTAAATGTCTTTGTGAAATTAAGAAGACAGACATTAGAGGCGTCTGGGTGGCTTGGTTGGTTAAGTGTCTGCCTTTGGCTCGGGTCATGATCCCGGGGTCCTGGGATCGAGCCGTGAGTCAGGCTCCCCGCTCAGCAGGGAAACTGCTTCTCCCTCTCCCTCTGCCTCTCCCCACTGCTTGTGCTCTCTAATAAAGAAATAAAATCTTAAAAAAGACAGATATTATTTCCTCTTACACTTATTTTTAAAAATACCTAAAAAATGGGCACTTGGGTGACTCAGTCAGTTAAGCATCCGACTCTTGATTTCGGCTCAGGTTGTGAGCTCAGGATCGTGGGATCAAGCCTCGTGTAGGGCTCTGCACTGAGTGTGGAGCCTGCTTTAGATTCTCTCTGTCCCCCTCCCTCTCCCTCTTTCTCTGTAAGAAAACCAAAACCAACAACAAAAAAATTCAAAACAAAAAACATAAAGACAGTTTAAGTAAATACAGAAAAATAGTATTACAGATTAGTGTCCCCTGCACTTTATAGTCTTTAATATTGGGATTGTTAAATAACATGTAGATGCCTTAGATGGTTTTCTGTCCCCATAAATCCAGTCAAAATTCTCCTCCATCTATAAATCTATTATCTTCAAAATAAACATCAAGGACACTGATGAAGCCCACTTACTTGTTAATGCAAAACCAAGAATATGGGTTTAGGTAAAAATTTCCCTTGGGGGGGACAAAAGCAGTTTTTCCAATGAAGAGTGATTATTACTTTCATTTGAGGACATCAGCAAGTCATACCCAGCACAGAGGAAGCCTCAGAATCCCGTCACAGAGAAGCCGTATGCTATAGATGTAGACTATGAAGTCGTCACTTTGCTCGCATTACCCAGGATGGCACTGCAGGGCTGGCGGAGAAAGAAGTCAAAAATTCCCCTGATTGCAAAGCATGTTCCTCTTCAGGACTACCTACAATTTCAAAGAGGCATAGCTATTTTCAACTTCAGTAGGAAGGAATGGGTCAAGAGGAGCGCAGCTAAGAAGAAAAAGCTGGAATAATGAGCCACTGTGCCCTCCTGACTTACATAATCTGCCAAAAGGGAACTCAGCAGGAGACAGAGAAAGTGAGAGCAAGCAAAGTTGGTAAAAGTAGGCTTCCAAGAATCAAGACTTTCACAGGTCTTCCTTGAGCTGTGTGCGACTTCTAACGTGCATGGTTGACAAGTTCTTTGGTTTCTTGGTCTACAAAGTTGTAGAAAGTATTATGTGCTATATATTAGATATATATAATTCTCCCCTCTCTCCCTCTCTCTCTCTATATATATATATAATCTTTTTCTTTCTCAGTATCTCTCTGTTCCTCTCTTTGGGAGATGGGAGATTCTGGCCTGAGAGCAAATTAAAGATGAGGAATCTAAATTGATTCTTTAACGTTCATGGGAGCCTGAGAAAGCAAGTCATTTTTTTTTTTTTAACTCTAAAAATTCAAAATAGTAAAGAAAACTGATAGAGTGAAAACACAGTGCCTTGGAAGTTAGGAAACAAAAGTTGTTTGTATTATTCTTTTACCTATTCACTAGGGGGTAAGTTCTTAACTTTGTAGACACTCATGATAGGACCAAGTTTTACTACACACATTGAGGGTCATGTCTAGAGCATTCCCATAATAATTTTACATATTTATACATGCAACTATATTGTGGGCAGCCTGAGTTTTGGAATGATAGATAGATGATAAATAGATAGATAGATAGATAGATAGATAGATACATAGATAGATAGATAGAAAGATGGATGATCAGAGTATGCCACTTCAGAATATGCCACTTTGCCATAAGGATTATTTTGACTTGAAGGTAACTGAGAAGCAGCAGATGCAAGAAGGACTCTCTGCCCTACCCCTTTCTGGCTAAAAGTAGGACATAAATTTTCCTTTGTGAAGGTGCTCCTAGGAGCCAACCCCCTTATCCTTTGGTCATGTCTCCATAATTTATTACCTTCTGCTAAAATGGCATATAAAGCACCTAAGTCAAACTGCCTCTTCGGGTTTTCACTTCTTTTCTGTGAAGCCCCCATGGGCACAAAAATATTAGCATCAATAAATAAACATATGCCTTTTATTCTGTTGATCTGTCTTTTGTTTGTTTAATTCACACATCCCAGATACAGATCCTAAGCAGGTAGAGGGAAAAGAAGGTTTTTTTCCCTCCCATACAGTTCAGAGAGAGAAAGACACATGGTTAGATAGATGGATGGAAGGATGGATGGGTGGATGGATGGATGGATGGATAGATGGATGGATGGAAAGATATTAAATAAGCACACAGATATAGGTAGAAGTAATAAATAGAAAGATTCCAAATTGTGTCTTCTGCAAAGGGCTATTTCATGACTAAATAAGATAATCTATATCAACATCCAATATTATCTATCATATATATTTTGTTACTATTTTTAATGTTGTATACATATTATCTCTGAATGAAGATCTTCATTTAATGAAACTTATTCTTTTTTAGGCAAAATGTTTTGTGTAGTGAATACAATTAAAAGGCACTGGAAAGTGAAGGTGTTCTTCTAATGTTTTTAATATTCAGAGATGTAACTATAGAGAAGTAACTTTGAATTCCTGTTCACTGTTATAAATGAAGCTTCCATTTTGGAACTTTCTTCCAGAATTCTGCTTCCTATATAGTGCACTCCTCTTGACCCAGATGCTAATACCTGTCACCTTTAAGAATACTCTCCGTTCAACAACTCAGCATCTCCAAGAATCCTCAATGCAAGCACTCTGGCGGTAAGAACAGGCACAAAGCTTATCTGCAATGACTGATATCAGAATAAAATCCAACAAAGATGAATCATTGAACCAGACATTAAATCTTATCTAGCTCTATCAATGCTCATGGATTGGGAGAACCAATGTTATTAAAATGTCTATACTCCCTAAAGCAATCTATAGACTTAATGCCATCCTTATCAAACTACCAACAGGATTGTTCACAGAACTAGAACCAATAATCCCCAAATTTGTATGGACTCATAAAAGACCCTAAATAGGGAGGAGTAGGAGATCTGGATTTTGTCTGGTCTCAGGAATTCAGCTGGATAGGGATCAAAACATTCTGAACACCTACAAACTCAACAGGAGATCAAAGAAAAGAATAGCAACAACTCTCTGAACAGAAAAGCGACCACTTTCTGGAAGCAGGGACCCAACAAGCGGCAGATCCGGGGAGACTCACCTTCCTTCCCTGGGAGGAGCAGCACGGGAGTGCACCGCAGGGATCTGCTGGGTTTGGAGACTCCACACCAAGTTGGGTGCCAGAGATAGAAATGCTCGGTCACAGGCTGGGTGAGCACGGAGTGTGGCCGGAGACCGGGGAGACAGGAGTGACTGACTGCTTTTCTCTGGGGGTGCACTGAGGAGCGGGCTCCCGAGTTCTTGGCTCCTCCGGGGTGGAGATTGGGAGGCCAACATTTTCACTCTCGGCCTCCAAAGCTGTACGGAAAGCTTGCAGGGAACAAAAGCTCCTGAGAGCAAACCCGAGCAGATGACTTAGCCCGGACCGGGCAAGGGCGGGGCAATTCCGCCTCCGGCAAAGACATTTGGGAACCACAGCAACAGGCCCTTCCCCCAGAAGATCAGCAAGAACAGCCAGCCAAGACCAAGTTTACCAATCAATGAGAATGGCAGAACTCCAGCGCTAGGGGAATACTGCACATAGAATCCATGGCTTTTTTTACCATGATTCTTTAGTCTTTCAAAGTTAATTTTTTTTTAACTGTCTTTTTTTTTTCCCTTTTTCAACCAACATCTTATCAATCCCTTTTTTTAAAAAACATTTTTATTTTTCATTTTTAGAGTCATATTCTATCCTTCATAGTAGTTACCCCTATTTTTGGCATATATATATATAAGTTGTTCTCTCTTTAAAATTTTGAGATAGTTTCTTCTAACAGATCAAAATATACCCTAAATCTCTAGTGTATGGTTTTGTTCTACTCTCCTGCCTGATCACATTCTCTCCCTTTATCTTTCTTTTTTTTAAAAAAAAAATCCTCTTTTCTTTTTTCAAACAACTTATCAATTCCTTTTATAAAATTTTTTTATAATTTTCATCTTTACAGTCATATTCCATCCCTTCATCATATCAACCCTTATTTTTGTACATATATAAGTTTTTCTTTCTTTAAAATTTTGGGAGGCACTATCTTCTAACAGACCAAAACACACCCAAAATCTAGTGTGTGGCACTGATCTATGTACCAGCCTGATCATATTTGATCATATTGTTTTTTTTGTTTTGTTCTTTTTTTTTCTGTTTTTATCTTTTTCTTTTTCTTTTTCTTTTTTCTTTCTTTCCCTTTCTTTTTCCCCTGGCTTCAGGTCTTTTCTGATTTGTTTAGAGTATATTTTCTGGGGACGTTGTTACCCTGTTAGCATTTTGTTCTCTCATTAATCTATTCTCCTCTGGACAAAATGACAAGACAGAAAAAATCATCTCAACAAAAAGAACAAGAGGTAGTACCGACTGCCAGGGACCTACTCAATACGGACATTAGTACGATGTCAGATCTAGAGTTCAGAATCATCACTTTAAAGATACTAGCTGGGCTTGAAAAAAGCATGGAAGTTATTAGAGAAACGCTTTCTGGAGAAATAAAAGAACTAAAATCTAACCAAGTCAAAATCAAAAAGGCTATTAATGAGGTGCAATCAAAAATGGGGGCGCTAACTGCTAGGATAAATGAGGCAGAAGAAAGAATCAGTGATATAGAAGACCAAATGATGGAAAATAAAGAAGTTGAGAAAAAGAGAGATAAACAACTACTGGATCACGAGGGCAGAATTCGAGAGATAAGCGATACCATAAGGCGAAACAACATTAGAATAATTGGGATCCCAGAAGAAGAAGAGAGAGAGGGGCAGAAGGTATATTGGAGCAAATTATATCAGAGAACTTCCCTAATTTGGGGAAGGATACAGGCATCAAAATCCAGGAGGCACAGAGAACCCCTCTCAAAATCAATAAAAATAGGTCAACATCCCGACATCTAATAGTAAAACTTACAAGTCTCAGAGACAAAGAGAAAATCCTGAAAGCAGCTCGGGAGAAGAGATATGTAACCTACAATGGTAGAAACATTAGATTGGCAACAGACCTATCCACAGAGACCTGGCAGGCCAGAAAGGACTGGCAGGACATATTCAGAGCACTAAATGAGAAAAATATGCAGCCAAGAATACTATATCCAGCTAGGCTGTCATTGAAAATAGAAGGAGAGATCAAAAGCTTCCAGGACAAACAAAAACTAAAGGTATTTGCAAACACAAAACCAGCCCTACAAGAAATATTGAAAGGGGTCCTCTAAGCAAAGAGAGAGCCTAAAAGCAACATAGACCAGAAAGGAACACAGACAATATACAGTAACAGTCACCTTACAGGCAATACAATGGCACTGAATTCCTATCTTTGAATAGTTACCCTGAATGTAAATGGGCTAAATGCCCCAATCAAAAGACACAGGCTATCAGATTGGATTAAAAAACAAGACCCATCGATATGCTGTCTGCAAGAGACTCATTTTAGACCCAAAGACACCCCCAGATTGAAAGTGAGGGGGTGGAAAACCATTTACCATGCTAATGGACACCAAAAGAAAGCTGGGGTGGCAATCCTTATATCAGACAAATTAGATTTTAAACCAAAGACTGTAATAAGAGATGAGGAAGGACACTATATCCTACTTAAAGGGTCTATCCAACAAGAAGATCTAACAATTGTAAATATCTATGCCCCTAACATGGGAGCAGCCAATTATATAAGGCAATTAATAACAAAAGCAAAGAAACACATCGACAACAATACAATAATAGTGGGGGACTTTAACACCCCCCTCACTGAAATGCACAGATCATCTAAGCAAAAGATCAACAAGGAAATAAAGACTTTAAATGACACACTAGACCAAATGGACTTCACACATATTCAGAACATTCCATCCCAAAGCAACGGAATACACATTCTTCTCTAGTGCCCATAGAACATTCTCCAGAATTGATCACATCCTAGGTCACAAGTCAGGTCTCAACTGGTACCAAAAGATTGGGATCATTCCCTGCCTATTTTCAGACCACAATGCTTTGAAACTAGAACTCAATCACAAGAGGAAAGTCGGAAAGAACTCAAATACATGGAGGCTAAAGAGCATACTACTAAAGAATGAATGGGTCAACCAGGAAATTAAAGAAGAATTTAAAAAATTCATGGAAACTAATGAAAATGAAAACACAACTGTTCAAAATCTTTGGGATGCAGCAAAGGCAGTCCTAAGAGGAAAGTATATAGCAATACAAGCCTTTCTCAAGAAATAAGAAAGGTCTCAAGTACACAACCTAACCCTACACCTAAAGGAGCTGGACAAAGAACAGCAAATAAAGCCTAAACCCAGCAGGAGAAGAGAAATAATAAAGATCAGAGCAGAAATCAATGAAATAGAAACCAAAAGAACAGTAGAACAGATCAACGAAACTAGGAGCTGGTTCTTTGAAAGAATTAACAAGATTGATAAACCCCTGCCAGACTTACCAAAAAGAAAAGAGAAATGACTGAAATCAACAAAATCATGATTGAAAGAGGAGAGATCACAACCAACACCAAAGAAATACAAACAATCATAAGAACATATTATGAGCAACTCTATGCCAGCAAATTAGATAACCTGGAAGAAATGGATGCATTCCTAGAGATGTATCAACTACCAAAACTGAACCAGGAAGAAATTGAAAACCTGAACAGACCTATAACCACTAAGGAAATTGAAGCAGTCATCAAAAATCTCCCAAAACACAAAAGCCCAGGGCCAGATGGCTTCCCAGGGGAATTCTACCAAACATTTAAAGACGAATTAATACCTATTCTTCTGAAACTGTTCCAAAAAATAGAAATGGAAGGAAAACTTCCAAACTCGTTTTATGAGGCCACCATTACCTTGATCCCCAAACCAGACAAAGACCCTATCAAAAAGGAGAATTACAGACCAATATCCTTGATGAACATGGATGCAAAAATTCTCACCAAAATATTAGCCAATAGGATCCAACAGTACATTAAAAGGATTATTCACCACGACCAAGTGGGATTTATCCCTGGGCTGCAAGGTTGGTTCAACATCCATAAATCAATCAACGTGATACAATACATTAACAAAAGAAAGAACAAGAACCATATGATCCTCTCAATAGATGCAGAAAAAGCATTTGACAAACTACAGCATCCTTTCTTGATCAAAACTCTTCAGAGTATAGGGATCGAGGGTACATACCTCAATATCATAAAAGCCATCTATGAAAAACCTACAGCGAATATCATTCTCAATGGGGAAAAACTGAGAGCTTTCCCCCTAAGGTCAGGAATGCGGCAGGGATGTCCACTATCACCACTGCTATTCAACATAGTATTAGAAGTCCTAGTCACAGCAATCAGACAACAAAAAGAAATCAAAGGCATCCAAATCGGCAAAGAAGAAGTCAAACTCTCACTCTTTGCAGATGATATGATACTTTGTGTGGAAAACCCAAAAGACTCCACCCCAAAACTGCTAGAACTCATACAGGAATTCAGTAAAGTGGCAGGATATAAAATCAATGCACAGAAATCAGTGGCATTCCTATACACCAACAACAAGACAGAAGAAAGAGAAATTAAGGAGTTGATCCCATTTACAATTGCACCCAAAACCGTAAGATACCTGGGAATAAATCTAACCAAAGAGGCAAAGGATCTGTACTCAGAAAACTATAAAATACTCATGAAAGAAATTGAGGAAGACACAAAGAAATGGAAAAACGTTCCATGCTCATGGATTGGAAGAACAAATATTGTGAAGATGTCAATCCTACCTAGAGCAATCTACACATTCAATGCAATCCCCATCAAAATACCATCCACTTTTTTCAAAGAAATGGAACAAATAATCCTAAAATTCGTATGGAACCAGAAAAGACCCCGAATAGCCAGAGGAATGTTGAAAAAGAAAAGCAAAGCTGGTGGCATCACAGTTCCGGACTTCCAGCTCTATTACAAAGCTGTCATCATCAAGACAGTATGGTACTGGCACAAAAACAGACACATAGATCAATGGAACAGAATAGAGAGCCCAGAAATGGACCCTCAACTCTATGGTCAACTCATCTTTGACAAAGCAGGAAAGAATGTCCAATGGAAAAAAGACAGTCTCTTCAACAAATGGTGTTGGGAAAATTGGACAGCCACATGCAGAAGAATGAAACTGGACCATTTCCTTACACCACACACAAAAATAGACTCCAAATGGTTGAAAGACCTCAATGTGAGACAGGAGTCCATCAAAATCCTAAAGGAGAACACAGGCAGCAACCTCTTCGACCTCAGCCGCAGCAACTTCTTCCTAGAAACATCGCCAAAGGCAAGGGAAGCAAGGGCAAAAATGAACTATTGGGACTTCATCAAGATAAAAAGCTTTTGCACAGCAAAAGAACCAGTCAACAAAACCAAAAGACAACCGACAGAATGGGAGAAGATATTTGCAAATGTCTTATCAGATAAAGGGCTAGTATCCAAAATCTATAAAGAACTTATCAAACTCAACACCCAAAGAACAAATGATCCAATCAAGAAATGGGCAGAAAACACGAACAGACATTTTTCCAAAGAAGACCTCCAAATGGCCAACAGACACATGAAAAAGTGCTCAACATCACTCGGCATCAGGGAAATACAAATCAAAATCTCAATGAGATACCACCTCACACCAGTCAGAATGGCTAAAATTAACAAGTCAGGAAAGGACAGATGTTGGCGGGGATTCGGAGAAAGGGGAACCCTCCTACACTGTTGGTGGGAATGCAAGCTGGTGCAGCCACTCTGGAAAACAGTATGGAGGTTCCTCAAAAAGTTGAAGATAGAGCTAACATATGATCCAGCAATTGCACTACTGGGTGTTTACCCCAAAGATACAAATGTAGGGATCCGAAGGGGTACGTGCACCCTGATGTTTATAGCAGCAATGTCCACAATAGCCAAACTGTGGGAAGAGCCAAGATGTCCATCGACAGATGAATGAATAAAGAAGATGTGGTATATATATATATATATATACAATGGATTATTATGCAGCCATCAAAAGGAATGAGATCTTGCCATTTGCAACGATGTGGATGGAACTGGAGGGTGTTATGCTGAGCGAAATAAGTCAATCAGAGAAAGACATGTATCATATGACCTCACTGATATGAGGAATTCTTAATCTCAGGAAACAAACTGAGGGTTGCTGGACTGGGGGTTGGGGTGGGAGGGATGGGATGGCTGGGTGATAGACACTGGGGAGGGTATGTGCTATGGTGAGCACTGTGAATTGTGCAAGACTGTTGAATCACAAATCTGTACCTCTGAAATAAATAATACATTATATGTTAAGAAAAAAAAAAAAGAAGATAGCAGGAGGGGAAGAATGAAGGGGGGGGAAATCGGAGGGGGAGATGAACCATGAGAGATGATGGACTCTGAAAAACAAACTGAGGGTTCTAGAGGGGAGGGGGGTGGGAGAATGGGTTAGCCTGGTGATGGGTATTAAAGAGGGCACGTTCTGCCTGGAGCACTGGGTGTTATGCACAAACAATGAATCATGGAACACTACATCAAAAACTAATGATGTAATGTATGGTGATTAACATAACAATAAAAAATTTAAAAAAAGACCCTAAATAGCCAAAGTAATCTTGAAAAAGAAGAATTAAACCAGAGATATCTCAATCTCAGTTTTCAAGATATACTGCACAGCTGTAGTCATCAAAACAGTATGGTACTGGCACAAAAATAGACACACAGGTCAATGGAACAGAAGATCCAGAAATAAACCCACAACTATATGGTCAATTATTCTTCAACAAAGCAGGAGAGAATATGCAATGGGAAAAGACGCTCTCTTCAGCAAATGGTGTTGGAAAAACTGGACAGCTACATGCAGAAGAATGAAACTGGACCACTTTCTTACACCATACACAAAAATAAACTCAAAATGGATTTAAGACATAAATGTGCAACCCAAACCATAAAACTCCTAGAAGAAAATATAGGCAGTAATTCCTCTGACATTGGCCATGGCAACATTTTTCTAGATATGTCTCCTGAGGCAAGGGAAACAAAAGCATAAATAAAGTATTAAGACTACACCAAAATAAAAAGCTTCTGCACAGTGAAGGAAACCACCAACAAAACTAAAAGAGAATGTACTGAATGGGAGAAGATATTTGCAAATGAAATATCCAGTAAGGGGTTAGTATCCAAAATATGTAAAGAACTTACAACTTGACACCAAAAACCCACACAAATAATGCAATTAAAAATGGGCAGAAAACATGAATAGACATTTTTCCAAAGACATCCTGATGGCCAGCAGACAAATGAAAATATGCTCATCATCACTCATTATCAGGGAAATGCAAATCAAAACTACAATGAGCTATATCACCTCACACCTCTCAGAATGACTAGTACCAAAACACAAGAAACAACAAGTGTTGGTGAGGATGTGGAGAAAAAGGAACTCTTGTGCACTGTTGGTGGGAATGCAAACTGGTGCAGTCACTCTGGAAAACAGTATGGAGGTTCCTCAAAACGTTAAAAATAGAAATATGATACGATCCAGTAAATCCACTACTGGGTATTTACCCAAAGTATAGGAAAACATTAATTCAAAAAGATATATGCACTCGATGTTTATTGCAGCATTATTTACAATAGACAAATTATGGAAGCAGCTGAAGTGTCCAATGATAAATGAATGGATACAGAAGATGTGGTGTATATATATGTGGATATATATACAGTGGGATGTTATTCAGGCATTGAAAAGAATGAAATCTTGCCATTTGCAACCACATGGATGGAAGTAAAGAGTATAATGCTAAGCGAAATAAGTCAGTCAAAAACAAATACCATATGATTCCACTTATATGTGGAATTTAAGAAACAAAACAAATAAACAAAGGAAAAAAAGAGACATAAAAAACCAGACTCCATTATACAGAACAAATGGGTGGTTACCAGAGGGGAAATGGGTGAGGGATAGGTGAAACACATAAAGGGGATGAAGTACCCTTACTGTGATGAACACTGAGCAATGTATAGAATTGGTGAATCATATTGTACACTCGAAACTAATATAACAATGTATGTCAATTATACTTGAATTAAAAAAATAAAGAACAACACTATCTGGCTCTAGGTCTCTCTCTGGTCCCCCATGGATAATAATCACTTCGGGAAAATCTCTACACATTCTCTGTATCAGACTTTTCTACACCAAATCTTGCTACATTGCCACCACCCCAAATTGAGACATTATGACTATTAGTAGATTCAATTATAGCGTGTTCTGTTGTAAGAGAAAAAGAGAATTGTAGCCTGAGATTATACAGCACCCCTTTCCAGATTATCATCACGGACCAACACTAGTCATTCCAAATCCCTTGCTCCCAGGATGGGTCCACCCATGTCACATGGAGCCAATGACTCACAAAAAGAGATTTGCTGGATGGGGTTGCTGGGAAACAGAGGCCAGTCACTGCCCCTCCATCAGGATGTGGATGAAGACGCTCTGGTTGCTACTGGCAACCACCGACAGCCATGATGAAGCTGTTGCTTTAACGGGAGAGGCGAGGTGGATGGGCCCTGACGGCACGGTGGAACTGATGAAACAAGCCATCTCTTCTAAGGCCTGCTCCATCCCTGCACGTGCATCAGATGAAATCCCGGCCCTCAGTTTTTAAACCAGTTTGAGCTACGTCTGCCTGCTCTTTGTGGCCTGTACTCCTCCCCATGGATGTTTATTATGAAAGCATCTTCCATTTATCGAACGCACTGACCATCTACTACCTGGCTGGAGCTGAAGGTCAGAAGGTGTACAACACACAGTCTCTCCTTTCTAAGACCTTTCAATATTCTTTGTTCAAAGCTCGTCTGTTGGAACTGCACATAATTCATTAGAAAAGCTGATCTTTTACATTTTTTTCAAAGATTTTATTTATTTATTTGAGAGAGAGAATGAGAGAGAGAGCATGAGAGTGGGGAGGGTCAAAGGGAGAAGCAGACTCCCTGCCGAGCAGGGAGCCCAATGCGGGACTCGATCCCGGGACTCCAGGATCATGACCTGAGCCGAAGGCAGTCACTTAATCAACTGAGCCACCCAGGCGCCCTACAATTTTTAAAAAATATTGTATTTATGTATTTGAGGGGGGTGTGGAGAGCAGAGGGGGAGGGAGAGGGACAAACAGACTCCGTACTGAGCATGGAACCCGATGCAGGGCTCTATCCCAGGACCCTGAGATCATGACCTGAGCCAAAACAGAGTCCGCAGCTTAACTGACTGAGTCACCCAGGCACCCTGATCTTTTACAATTTAAATATCTTCCCAAAGAGGCAGAATATGTTTCTCCTTAATTAAAATAAAAATGTACATGTGACTTTATGTCCAAAGGAGCTAACTTTCAATGATCCAAGGTAGTTTTGCAACTACCTTTTTTTTATTATTATGTTATGTTAATCACCATACATTACATCATTAGTTTTTGATGTAGTGTTCCATGATTCATTGTTTGCATATAACACCCAGTGCTCCATGCAGAACGTGCCCTCTTTAATACCCATCACCAGGCTAACCCATCCCCCCACCCCCCTCCCCTCTAGAACCCTCAGTTTGTTTCTCAGAGTCCATAGTCTCTCATGGTTCGTCTCCCCCTCCGATTTCCCCCATTCATTCTTCCCCTCCTGCTATCTTCTTCTTTTTTTTTTCTAACATATAATGTATAATTTGTTTCAGAGGTACAGATGAATGGATAAAGAAGATGTGGTATATATATCCAACTATCTTTTTAAAAAAATTGTCTTGTCACTTGTATACTTCTTTTTTCTTTCATCTCAGGATGAACCCAGAAAGGATAAGACCTAAGTGTCAACAGGTATACATATCTATGTTATATTCCTAATGAAACAAATTGTAATAAGCACAGAATGAACCTATCTTTTTAATATATGTATCATGTATAGAAAGATAAATTTATGTGTGCATGTATATAAACGTACATGTTTCCATTTGTTGTAACCTACATAGAAACACATAGGTTGCAGAATTACTTGGTAATTAAATTGGGGGCTTTAAGCAAACCTGTATCATTTCACTTTGTGTTTCACAGAAACATATGTAACATTTTAAATTGTTCCCCCAAATTCTTAGGTTGTATCAAAAAAATGTTTAAAATGCATTGAAAGTATATAATTGCTTTTTATTGGACAAACAAAGCATTCACCAGGTAAATATGATTCGCCAAAGTAATGGGTCCTAAAGATTTTTTATATTCTCTGCTGTTTTAGAGAATCAATGCTTCTGTGCTTCTCCATCATAACTGAAAATAAACTACAGTTGCATAATTCTCTCCTGCACTGTGTATTTATTTTTTCACTTGCCAGTCTCTTAGATATTCTCTACAATCAAGAATAGAAACGTAAGACCTCATTAGAAAGGTATTTATTGCATAGGTCTGATTACCATGCCTCCAAGTCTATAGATTTACCAAGTTCCAAACACCCAATATGACAGATTAGACAGGATGGGGTAGGTCATTTTTATAGATAAATATAATTTTATCATTAATTTCGTTTGAGAACATTTCTGGAGCAAGCATGCCAAAATGAAGCCAATTACATAATTGATTGATTTGGGTCAAGAGGTGGGAGCTATTGTTCCCACCTTGATTTTCCCCTTAAGAATTACTTTATAAAGCTGATCCTTTATACATCACTTAAGACATTTCTATAATTGCTTCACAATTGGTCACATATGCAAACATATTCTATTTCATTTGGATTTACAGATTTTCCTTTGTTTTCACTAGCATTAGCCTATCTCTTGGTGGATACTGAGGCTAATAAATGGTTTTTCATTTTTTCTACAAGGAGACTTGAGAACACCTGTGTTTATATCCTTTGTTTAATCTTGGATTCTCAACCTAGAGCACAACAGAATCACCTGGGAACTTCTAAAACGGAGGCCTGGGTCACGCCCACCATTTTATGCTATCATTGATGCTACCATATGGTGTGTTTGTTTTCAAGTATAAATCCTCCCCACTCAATCACCTAGATGGTCACCCCAAAAATGCACTCAGTGGGCTGCGTCTGCTCACTCATTCAGCACAGACAAGCTTTTCCTTAGTTTTGCCAGTGTTTTTATCCCTCATCATGAGGAGACGGCTCTTGTAGCCATTGGATCATTTCATTTTCTGCTTCATTTTTCTGAAGGATACTTCATTAAGCAGTGTGCACTGAACTCTTGGAAAATTATTGACAGAGACAGCATGGGGAGGAGCAGAAACTCTCACTGGATTTTTGAAAGGGGAAATGGTGTGAGCACATGGAGAGGGGTTCACTGCACTTAGAGTAGCCCCTGCATTACCACCTGCAGATGTGAGGCTCTTTCAGACCAGACACATGTGCAACATCTGAGTTATAAGACCATAGTTATAACACTATGAGATTATAATTATAAAATTATAAGTTATAAGATTCTGAAGGTAAAAATGGATGGGCCTTGTCTTTTTCTGTAATTCCCTTAAATTCAGTTAAATAAACGTCTGCCTCTACAGAAGATGAACAATTTAGATTAGAAATCACCAATTATACACTATTTCTAGGCTAACTGCATCTCCACACATAAAATATTGGTAAAAAAGGATGTGTGCCTTTGTAATCCCATCTCTTTAATTGCTGGAGGACTAGCATATTGGCATGGGAAGTTTAAAACAAACAAACAAAAAAGATTCAAGATGACTTAAATAGTCAACAAAACGTGGTTTATATGCAGAATGGAATATTACTCAGCCTTAAAAAGGAATGAAATCCTGACATGTTACACAACATGGATGTATCATGGGGACACTGTAGGGAGGAAGAATAAAGTTCTCTCTACCCTTCTCAGTTATTGGTGGAGATCCCTGTAATAAAAGACAGATCAACAAAAGAAAAGGGAACAGAAGCTGATTAACACGTTTACCTTTTGTATATATGGGAGATACCCAGGGAAAGTGAGTAACTAAAAGCAGGGACTCAGAACTCTGGCTGTTATGGCAACTTTAGCAAAGAACCATAAACTCATGGAGAAATAATAAGAAAAAAGAACATGGTTTGGGGCTTCCCAACCATAGTCTGTGGGAAGATAGACTAATGGTACATGAAGGGTAGTTAGTAAGATGTGTTATATAGATTCCTCTGGTGTGTCCTCCAGGATGGTTGGGTCTAAAGTTGTCTCTGATGGTTAACACTTGTCCCTCCAGGTAGAGGGGGAGGAGGAGGGACACCTTTGCACATTTATGTCCTGCTTTTAGGCACATGGGTAGGGGGAGCTCAGGGAGCTTTTCTTTTCTTTTCTTTTTTAAAGATTTTATTTATTTGACAGAGAGAGACACAGCGAGAGAGGGAACACAAGCAGGGGGAGTGGGAGAGGGAGAAGCAGGCTTCCAGTGGAGCAGAGAGCCCGATGCGGGGCTCGATCACAGGATCCTGGGATCATGACCTGAGCTGGAGGCAGATGCTTAATGACTGAGCCACCCAGGCACCCCTCAGGGAGGTTTTCTTATATCTGCTTCTTCTCAATTGCCTTCAGCTCAAAATAATCCCTGTGCCAAAGTGGCATATTTTAGGGTGGCACATTCTGCTCTCCTTCAACATTATGGTTAGCACAATGAGACAGATATAAAAGGACAAATACTGCTTGATTCCACTTATATGTGGTACCCAGCACAGCCAAAATCATAGAGATAAAGTAGATTCGTGGTTTCTGGGTGCTGTGAGGTGGTGGGGAGGGAGGAACGGGGAGCTGTTGTGTAATAGGTACTGAGTTTCAGGTTGGGAAGAGGGGAAAAGTTCTAGCTGTGGATGGTGGTGATGGTGGCACAACAATGTGAACATACTTAATGTCACTGATGTAGACATCAATGTAATTGTAATGTAATGTCATTAAGGAAGGTTAAAATGTAACATTTATGTCACGTAGATTGTGCCACAATTTTTATAGGATGAGGTAATAAACATCGCTAATAGCATACAAAGAATTCTTTTAAAAGGGTTGGCATTCACTAAGAAACAGTTACGTGTTATGAATGGTGCCAGAGGATTCCATGCAATGCATGCTCTAGAACCGCGACTGGGTCAGTCCTTCTCAGCCACAGGATGGCTTCCTACAGTCACAAGGAACACGGCCTCAAACACCATGTGATAACCCGCCTATGGAGCTGGCACTTTATTCTACAACCTTGTAGATTCTACAACCTGACTCCGGAGAAACACCCACCACTATCCTCACAGTGTATAGTAGCTTCTCCATCTGAGTGGAACTTCAACACCTTACTGTTCATTTGTGACAGTCTCCTCTAAAGCAAAACAACAACAACAAAACACCCAAAAAACTCCAGTGGGATTTCCTTCAATCATGGCTGCCTCACCCTGAAAATGCACTTCCCACCCATCAAAACAAGTTGAATTCCTAGAATTATTTAGTAACTCGAACCATGGCCAACCGTGGACAGATGCCCTATGGAAAGAATGGCCAGTCTGTTTCCACATTCCTGAATGGAGAGTCATCTTTTTTGGTCACTCCCTTGGAAAGAGTTCTTGTGACATGCCAACTGCCTATGGTAGCATTCCGGAAGCCTCTATCCCCCACACGGTGTGACAACAAAGACTGTGTGGGGAGAACATTCCAGAATAAGACTCGCCTCTCTGCCAGAGTAGAAATAGACTTTGTAGCCTGAGGTCAGACACTGCCTGTCTCCCTCTTGTTTCCCTAGCCTGTAAGCCATAGAGCTCCTAAAAGTCCCAGGGAGGGTAATGAGATGACATCTGTGGTGCCCTTGGGGGGCTTTAAGGGAATGGAATGCACATGTAAATGAGCTGCATTTGGGTATTCACCTGTAGAGTATTAGTGATATCACTATCAGATTCTGTGTGGAATCACTAGACTCTTAACCGTGGAAGGAAACAGTAAGTCCTTCTCATGAGTCTTTATCATTACATCAAATGACCTTTGAAAATAAAGAGTTTATCTGTTCTTCTCCAGTCATGGTCAGCTTAGAGCCAATGTGTCTATGATCAGGATTCCCATAAGAGTGTGGGAGGATGAATAGAAGCAGCAAGGAGCAAGCTGGGGCCAGGGTCCCAAGGGTCCCTCATCTGTCTAAGGGCTTTACCTGTCCATGCTATCTTCCTAACACATCCTCAAAACTGTGCAGGAGTGAAAGATCAGGGCCAATTAACTCAGTCTGAAGCCCACCAGAAATCCAGAGGCAAATACTGCACACAGTGCAGCCAACTCTCTGCCCTCTGTCCTATGCATAGGTTTCTATACTCTCAGTCTCCTAGTACAGGTGTCTATACTCTTTTAGCTATGACCCTGGACATAGAGTCATTATCAAGATGAGCACAGCTCAAGGGACCTGAAGCTCTGAAAAGTAGCACATCCTTCCAAAGCCTTTTGCCAACCTCGCTAGAATCATCCTCTTAAAAGATTAGGATTAGGGAACGTCACTCCCCTACTCAAATCACTAAGTGACCGCGCACTGCCTACAAAACAAAACCCACATTGCTTGACACGGCACACAGCATCTTCCAGGGTCTGCTCTGCATGCCTCCCTGGCTCACCTGCCAACATTTTGCTTCATTGTGCCTCGTGCCCCAACCCCACTCGTCATCCACTCGTGATGCCCTGGAGACACCACACAATTGCGGGTGCCTGCACAGGCTCCAAATTCAAATGTCCTTTCCCTCCCCTTCTCTCTGTCTCTCCAAGTCCTACTTCTCCATCAAGACCCAGTTTACGGGCTATCTCCTTTGAAAAGTCTTTCCTGATTCTCCAGACCAAAGGAATCCTTTGCTCAACCATGACTGAGTCACCCAAAGCATGGTGGGCAGCTTTTATCTCTGGCTCAGGAGAAGGACTAGTCACAGACTCCCAACCCTAAATGGCATTATCCAGAGGTGTTATGCCCTCTGGGCACAGCTCAACAAATGTTGCTCGAGCAGAGCTGGGCATCCCTGGGCGGTCCTTAACGTGACGGGACCCTACACTCAGACCACGAGCCAACATATTTCTATCATCTGTTGGACAATTGGCTTTTACGGCAGGCTCTTAGATACATTTCACTCGTAAAGTTCCCTGATTTTCTCAAACCCAAGGCACAAGTAGAGAAACTGGACTTTTTTTTTAAAGATTTTATTTATTTATTTGAGAGAGAACGAGAGAGACAGAGATAGCAAGAGAGAGCACGAGTGGGGAGGAGAGGGAGAAGCAGACTCCCCGCTGAGCAAGGAGCACGACATAGGGCTCAATCCCAGGACCCTGAGATCACGACCTGAACCGAATGCAGATCCTTAACCGACTGAGCCACCCAGGTGTCCCATGGACATTTTTTAAAGAAGAACTTGAAGTCCTAGCACACAGTATACACAGAATCTGGCTAAGCAACGTCATCGTCTGTCCACACTGATGATAGAATCGTCACCACTGCTGGATCCAGCTCTGCTCAAGCTGGAGGCACATAAAATCTCAGAACCAGAGCCACCGACTCTGACCCACACAGGACAGCACTGCTCGCACGTGTACGATACATGATGTAAGGTTAAAACGAAGTTGAGGACGTCCCATGTCCCCAGGATAAAGTAAGTGAGTCTTTACCGTGAGGCTCATCCATTCTTCACTTCATGCACTGGTGTCACCTCTCCGGTGTTCCATGCCCTCAAGCGGCCCCAGCTCCCACTTTGTCTGGACCCAGGGGGAACCACTGGTGTCAAGCGTTCAACAGGCGACACTTGGCATTATTATTATTAAGTGCGACAAAAGGAACCGTTAGCACCATCTGGTTGTTGGGGTCGATGTGACATGTGCGGTTCCAAGTGATGCAGGAGTTGGCCGTGGCGGTCTGCAGCCACAGAAGATCCACCTTCTGCTCTCCCCATGCAAGGGTAGGCGCTCCTGCCTGTGTTCTTTGTTTGGTTGATGATTATTTTCAGTGGTCTGATTTCCTCTGGAGCCAGTATGAGTCCGTGTGTGCGTCCCGGCTTCTCCCCATAGACGGGAGGCGTCCCTGTGGTGTCCTCGTCCACCCCAAACTGCACACTGTCAACCTCTACCGAGCATAGAGCTTGTCCATCATTGACCCTGTCCCGTGAAGGGCAAGAAAAGGATGCCATGCGTGGGCTTGTGCTGATCAAGTGAACATATCACCGTTTTGGGGGATGTTCCTGTAGGGAGGAAAGGTCAGCTGGAGGACTGAGGAAGGGCGTAAGGGTGCTCTCAATATCAAGTGCCAGGTCCATTTGGGATGGACAAAGCCTTTCGCCTAGCCAAGTCACTATGGCTTATCAGCGCTTCCCCGCCGTGCTCCCAAGGCCGGCAAATACTGCTTCTCCCATGCATGCCCTGCTCTCGGGGCCTGGGTGACTCACACAGACCAAACATCCTGCTTTCCCACCTGATCCCCTTTGTCGCATCCCCAGACTATTAACCTACAGTGTTAGCAGCCCTGAGTGCTTTCCCTGAGTCAGCACTCCGCCTCTCTGGCTGGCTTTGGCTCCTGTCTAAACAGCCCTCCAGACTCATAAAATAACCATGCACTGCCTAGTAGTCTAGGGGTGGGCAGCCAGACTCCGGATTGCGGGGAGTTGGCGCACCAAGTTTTAGTGCTAATATGGGGAACTGTTGTTTGGAATATATAAATCATTAGAGTTTAAATCTGAGCGAGGATATGGAGTTCACGTCTCTCTGCAATAGGCAGTAAGAGGGACACGCTGAATGGTTTTTGCTAGAGGGACTGCATCCCCACCGAGGGCATCTCAAGAGCTCTGAGAAACTGGAGCAGCCCCAGAGGGTCAGGAACCCCAAAGCCTTTACGGAGGCAGATGCCCCAAACTGGCGAGTGTTGGTTGGGTCTTTGCAATCCTGTGAAAGAAACACGAAGGAAAGGCTGGTCTGTGTAAGAATGCAAGCTCCTGGAAGCCAGTAATTGGGTCTGTCCATCTTTACATCCCTGCTATCAGGACAATGGTGGGCCCTTGGGGATTCATAACTTCGTGGAGAGATTATTAGTTGTTTAGCTTTGTGTGTTGCACCAGAAGCAGTGTCTGGAGTCAAGACACGGTTTCAAAAAACTTACATTTAATGTTACCTCCCAGGAGAGATCAATATGAATCTGTCTCTCATCAGGATATATACACCTTTCTCTCTGCACCTGTTGGGGAGGTGGGACAGGTGTGCACTAAAGGTAGATGGGTGTAGATTGTCTGCTGCACCCCCCTGGGTCCAGGGAAGTGTGCAGCAAAGGCGTCTTCCAGATTACAAAGAGAAGAAGAAAGCTCAACAGGGAACAAGTCATCACTTCAAACTAATAAGGCTGATCACAGAGTCTCAAAGGGCTTATGATCGTAGCGGAACTTTATGTGTATTACACAAAATGCAAAAATCTAGATTGTCAACAGTTCAACCATTCGGCGCTAACCATCAAAAAATGTACACACACAGATGGGCAGATAGATAGACAGTAGATAGAAAGATACATAGATAGAGACACACAGAGACAGGTAGGCAGGTAGATAGACAGAGATGGACTGAGATATAGACAGAACCTATCTTTTCCAGATATGTTGCTCACCATGCATTGCAAACCATATAAAAGTAAAGCTAAAAAGGGGACCTCTAAGAATAAAATGTAAGTGAGTCTTCAAAGCAAGCTTAATTCATTTTTCTTTCAATATATCACTGTTCCTACTCAGATCTTAGATGTTCTAAATTGGCTGCTTGCCTATTCCATTTACAGACATATATATAACTCACATATATATACACACACATATATATATGTATTCAGTAGTAGTGTATATGTCTGAGTGTGCATATATATATCCTTATAGAAATATGTTTATTATATTTATACATGTATTATCCACACATTATAATATGCATATTATGTTACATATGCATATATATTTATTTATTTACAAAAAAAAGGAGTTGATGCTGATATTTTTAAAATTTAGCAATAGATCACAGTCATTTTCCCATCTCAGTGCTTTCACATCGTTCCTATGGACCACATAACATCCAATTGTCTGTCTGTTATAAGGGAGGAAAAGCATTCTCTCTATCCTCTTAGGGTTTGTGACAGGTCCTAAGAATTAAGCTGACAGAAGATCCAAGACCAGGACAAAAGCATATAAATTTTATCTAATATTTTTGCATGCATACAGGAGATTTCAAACGAAAAAGGAAGACCCAAAGAAGTGGTTAGTACTGAGAGCTTATACACATATTTCTTAACAAAGGATGGCAAATTTGTGAAGAACCAACAAGACAAGGAAAAGGGTAGTGGATTGGGGGAACATGACTAGGAAATAGTGGGGGACACTAAGGGGCAATAAGGTGGGTTTTTGTTTTGTTTTTTGTTTTTTTAGGTAAACGGAAGATTTGCAGTATTCGCCAGGTAGACTCTGCCCATCCATGTTTGAGTCATGACTGAGTAGAAATTCCTGCAAACTGCCTTGCTCATAGAATGTCTTCAATAAATGGTTGTCGGACCAAGGAAATCATGTCAGGGCAGATAACCAGGGTTTTGAGGACTGGACCCCACAGAGAGGCAGGCTTACCCACAAAGCCGTGGGAAGCACACGCACCTGGCACTTGTCTCCTCCTGGCTAAGAGTAGATTCCAAAGTAGAATGTGGGACCGGGCAGTCTGAGCTACCTGTGACAGAGGACCCTGGGGGAGGCCAGAGGCGCCAGAGTCCACAGACATGTGTCTTTATGAAACCCAAGGAATGAAGCAAGGTCCACAAATCGAAAGCCATCAAATGTCTGGATCTCTCTGCTAGTCACACATGAGCTCCTAGCTTGCCTCAGGAGCCGCCACACCGTGTCTGAGCGCACGCGCACTATTTTAGGGGAGAGTCCCACGTGAGCTCGTGGCACGCCCCAGGAGCCGCCCCCACCGTGTCTCAGCACGCGCACTATTTTAGGGGAGAGCCCCACGTGAGCTCGTGGCACGCCCCAGGAGCCGTCCCCACCGTGTCTGAGCGCACGCGCACTATTTTAGGGGAGAGTCCCACGTGAGCTCGTGGCACGCCCCAGGAGCCGTCCCCACCGTGTCTGAGCGCACGCGCACTATTTTAGGGGAGAGCCCCACGTGAGCTCGTGGCACGCCCCAGGAGCCGTCCCCACCGTGTCTGAGCGCACATGCACTATTTTAGGGGAGAGTCCCACGTGAGCTCATGGCACGCCCCAGGAGCCGCCCCACCGTGTCTGAGCGCACGCGCACTATTTTAGGGGAGAGTCCCACGTGAGCTCATGGCACGCCCCAGGAGCCGTCCCCACCGTGTCTGAGCACAGGCACTATTTTAGGGGAGAGTCCCACGTGAGCTCGCGGCATGCTCCAGGAGCCGTCCCCACCGTGTCTGAGCGCACGCGCACTATTTTAGGGGAGAGTCCCACGTGAGCTCGCGGCACGCCCCAGGAGCCGTCCCCACCGTGTCTGAGCGCACATGCACTATTTTAGGGGAGAGTCCCACGTGAGCCCGTGGCACGCCCCAGGAGCCGTCCCCACCGTGTCTGAGCGCACATGCACTATTTTAGGGGAGAGCCCCACGTGAGCTCGCGGCACGCCCCAGGAGCCGTCCCCACCGTGTCTGAGCACGCACACTATTTTAGGGGAGAGTCCCACGTGAGCTCATGGCACGCCCCAGGAGCCGTCCCCACCGTGTCTGAGCGCACGCGCGCTATTTTAGGGGAGAGTCCCACGTGAGCTCATGGCACGCCCCAGGAGCCGTCCCCACCGTGTCTGAGAGCACGCGCACTATTTTAGGGGAGAGTCCCACGTGAGCTCGCGGCACGCCCCAGGAGCCGTCCCCACCGTGTCTGAGCGCACGCGCGCTATTTTAGGGGAGAGTCCCACGTGAGCTCGCGGCACGCCCCAGGAGCCGTCCCCACCGTGTCTGAGAGCACGCGCACTATTTTAGGGGAGAGTCCCATGTGAGCTCGCGGCACGCCCCAGGAGCCGCCCCACCGTGTCTGAGCGCACATGCACTATTTTAGGGGAGAGTCCCACGTGAGCTCATGGCATGCCCCAGGAGCCGTCCCCACCATGTCTGAGCGCACGCGCGCTATTTTAGGGGAGAGTCCCACGTGAGCTCGCGGCACGCCCCAGGAGCCGTCCCCACCGTGTCTGAGCGCACATGCACTATTTTAGGGGAGAGTCCCACGTGAGCCCGTGGCACGCCCCAGGAGCCGTCCCCACCGTGTCTGAGCGCACATGCACTATTTTAGGGGAGAGCCCCACGTGAGCTCGCGGCACGCCCCAGGAGCCGTCCCCACCGTGTCTGAGCACGCACACTATTTTAGGGGAGAGTCCCACGTGAGCTCATGGCACGCCCCAGGAGCCGTCCCCACCGTGTCTGAGCGCACGCGCACTATTTTAGGGGAGAGTCCCACGTGAGCTCGCGGCACGCCCCAGGAGCCGTCCCCACCGTGTCTGAGCGCACGCGCACTATTTTAGGGGAGAGTCCCACGTGAGCTCGCGGCACTTCGACTTAGGTCATGATCCCAGGGTCCTGGGGTCAAGCCCTACGTTGGACTCCCTGCTCACTGGGGAGTCTGCTTCTCCTTCCTCTCCCTCTGCCCCTGGTTGTGTGCTCTTGCTCACTCTGTTTCTCAAATAAATAAATAAAATCTTAAAAAAAAAAAGAAATTAAAAAAAAAAAAGAATTTGGTTTTTTGTTTGTTTATTTTATTACATGTGGAATCATAAAGAGTGCCCCACCGTGTCTGAGCGCACATGCACTATTTTAGGGGAGAGTCCCACGTGAGCTCGCGGCACGCCCCAGGAGCCAGGAGCTGCCCCACCGTGTCTGAGCGCACATGCACTATTTTAGGGGAGAGTCCCACGTGAGCTCGCGGCACGCCCCAGGAGCCGTCCCCACCGTGTCTGAGCGCACATGCACTATTTTAGGGGAGAGTCCCACGTGAGCTCGCGGCACGCCCCAGGAGCCGTCCCCACCGTGTCTGAGCGCACATGCACTATTTTAGGGGAGAGTACCACGTGAGCTCGCGGCACGCCCCAGGAGCCGTCCCCACCGTGTCTGAGCACGCGCACTATTCTAGGGGAGTCTCATGTGAGCTCGCGGCACGCCCCAGGAGCCGTCCCCACCGTGTCTGAGCGCACATGCACTATTTTAGGGGACAGTCCCACGTGAGCTCATGGCACGCCCCAGGAGCCGCCCCACCGTGTCTGAGCGCACATGCACTATTTTAGGGGAGAGTCCCACGTGAGCTCGCGGCACGCCCCAGGAGCCGCCCCACCGTGTCTGAGCGCACATGCACTATTTTAGGGGAGAGTCCCACGTGAGCTCGTGGCACGCCCCAGGAGCCGTCCCCACCGTGTCTGAGCGCACATGCACTATTTTAGGGGAGAGTCCCACGTGAGCTCGCGGCACGCCCCAGGAGCCGCCCCACCGTGTCTGAGCACGCGCGCTATTTTAGGGGCAGACTCACCTATCAGGCGCATCAGGGCATGCTCACTGGTGCACTTACTCAGAATGGGAAATCAGCTTACTTGAAAGACGATGTGTCAGCGGCATTTATATCTGCTCCTGTTATTTACTCTAATGCTGATGAAAAGTGAAAGGGGCTGTTTGAGAGGATACGCGCGGCAGAGGCCAGAACCACGCTGCGGTGACTGGCTTGTGTGTCCTCAGCAAGGGACTCTCTACTCAGGCCCTAGGGAAAGGATGTGCATGCCGAGGAGAAAGTCCGGACACTGATACCGGTGGGATGTACTGCATGTGACCCTTGATTCCCTGTGTCCAACTTCATGAGGCTCTGAATTTGCCTTGCTTTTCAGTAGATTTCCTTTTACAGTCACAGAAGCATGTCATTTCCAGAATAAAAAGGACGGGTTTATCCTCACCTTATGTAGGAGAAAATATCAGTGATATGGCCTTCAGTCACTCTGCACCATTTCCTGGAGCAGAGAGCAGCCCCCAAGTCACAGCCTGTTGTGGGGGGAAGTGGGGACTTCAGTCCTGAGACCGTAGGAGATGAACTCTGCCGAAGGCTGAGTCCGCTATGGCCACCATATAAAGTCCCACCGACCAGGCGGCTGAAACAGCAGAAATCATGGTCTCCCAGCTCTGCAGGCTGGAAGGCTGAGATCCAGACATATACATGTATACATGGCCATTTTCCCCCGTGTTTGCAGATGGTCAGAAAAAGGAGAAAATCCCAGCAAAGCAGAGGGTAGAAAACCACGTTGGTCACGTCTGAAGGTCACAGGGCATGGTTCTCAGCTGCTAATAAAGGGCAGAATGATGAGACCGTATTGGAGGTTCTTGGGTGCACACACACCTCAATACTCATCTGAAGACAAAATGTAATGGCAGAAAAGATTCAGTCCTGCCTTTGGCAGGCACCTAACACAGGGAGACTCACGTCGTGTATTTAGGAAAGAACTCTTCATCAAGCATCGGCTGTGTGTGGGGGGTGGGGGTGGGCACTGCTCTACGTGTGGGGGATACCTGGAAAGGAGGATCCCATGGGACCTGTATTGTGGAGGAGAGAGCAGACCAGACACAAGACAGTCCCATCAACAAAAAATGAGCATGGCAATATCAGAAGGGGATCTGTGTCATGAGGACAATGGAACAGGACCTGGGCAGGGCTGGTTTGCACTGAGACCAGGAGACACCTGTCAGGGAGCCACTGGGCTCCCTGAGGCAGAAGCCAGAGAGGAACACCCACCTCGATCCTTAGAACAGAGTGAAGGGCTTTCTCTCCAAGGCCAGATGGAGGCTCCGAGGCATGTGTGTTCTTTACATAAAAATGTGGCTTGCAGTTAAATTTATTAATGTGGTTGAAGAGATCCAGGGTATCCCACCGAGGCACAAAAGTTATTTTGAGCTGAAGACATTTGAAAATCAACAGATGCAGGAAAGGCATCACTGGAACTATTTTCTTCTGCCTAAAAACAGGACCTTCCAAAAGACTTCAACTGCCATAAATTCCCCGTCCAGAGAGACTTCCTGTACCAGGGGAAATTGACTTCTAACACCAAAGAGAAATCGCAGAAACAAACATTGTCACAAATCTATATAACCTATTTATGTAGACTCCTTTATTTTTCCCAAATGTTATTTGGAGCTCCATACCTGCCTTTCTCCCCCTGCCCCCACTATGAAGATAGTATATAAACTCTAAATTCTAGCTGCTTCTCTGAGCCACTTTCTTTGTGAGCTCCTACGTGTGTGTGTGTGAATGTGAATAAATTTTGTCTTTTCTCCCGTTAATCTGTCTTTGTTGGTCACATTGGCACTGCCTCCGGTACAGAACCTAAGTGGGTGGAAGAAATGTTTTTCCTCACTGACCTGATGAACCACATAATAATTTAAATTAGAGCGTTTAATAAATCAATGAATCCAACAGTAAACTACATTCAGTAACATAAATATCATTGGATAAAAGTCAAGACACACTACCCACTGAAACAAACATTGGACAGGCTAGCCAGGCAATTAGAGAAAAATGTTCAAAGGGTGTGAAGAGAGTACGGGACGAAAGAAAATTATCATTATGCACAAACGGTATGATTATCTACAAAGAAAATCCAGGAGAATCTTTAGGGAATCTATTAAGCAGAGAGTTCCTCAAAGTTGTTAAATACAAGAGCAATATGCAAAAAGGAATTTGCATTCCTTTATACCAGCAACAAATAATTTAAAAAAACACCACTTAGCAAGCATTATATTAAAAATATACAAAATTTCAACAAAAAAATACAAAAATTCAACTACAAAGTACCTAAAATATACCTATCCTAACAGATGAAAGCCCACTATGGGCCTTGGGGGGAGGGGGGAAAGATGGCGGAGGAGTAGGGGACCCTATTTCAACTGGTCCCCGGAATTGAGCTGGATATCTACCAGACCACTCTGAGCACCCACGAAACCAGCCTGAGATGTAAGAAGATCTGGATCTCTACAAACAGAATATCGCAGGCAGTTGGTTTTGAGGTACGAAGCAGGGAGCCGTGATTCCGCGGGCAGATATCGGAGGATAAACGGCAGCGGGAGGGTGCCTGGCCGTGGGGATCCTGCACCGCTGGTGAGCGACAGCCTCGCACGCTGTGGACGGGCACAGACTCGCAGACCCGTAGCGGCGGGAAAGCACTTTAGGGCAGCCCCCGGGGGGGGGGGGGGGGGGGGAGGGGGGGGGAACCAGACCGGCGGGGTCGCGCGCACATGAACCGCAGCCCCCCCAGACAGAAACCCGGAGCGACGGTCACGCGCACACAAACTGCAGCCTCCGAGGCGGAAACCCGGTGCGCCGTGTCCCGAGGGTGAACTGCAACCCCCGGGACAGGACCCCCAGTGGCGGAGTCGCACGCGCGCGAACTGGGAGCGGCTGGTGGTTTTAGAAGCACAAAGGGCAGAGACGCGCCCCAACCTGGAGGCAGGACTGGGAGCGCTGCAGAGGGGCGCACAACCCAGGCCGCTGCAGTTTATAGCAGCACAGACAGAAACGGAGACGGTGTGGCCTGGATCCAGAGCTCACTGAAGAACAGACTGAGGTCTTCTGCTCTGACTTGCGGAAGAGACGCGGAAAGCCGCCAGGGAAAGGCGCCAGAGAACAAAAGCCCCAAAGACTGATTCCCACTGAGCCCATCCCCCGCCACAGGGGCGCAGGGCAACTCCGCCCACATAGGGTTGCCTGAGTAACAGCATGGCAGGCCCCTCCCGCAGAAGACAGGCTGGGAAAACAAGAGGCCAGCAACCCTAAGGTCCCAAGAAAACAGGTGCATCTTGCTTGGGTTCTGGTCAATAATTTGGACTCTATACATTCCCTCAAACACCCATCAACAGAATGACTAGGAGGAGGAGCCCCCAAAACAGAAAAGACTCAGAGATTATGACTTATGCTGCAGATTTACAAATGGATGCAGATATAACCAAGATGTTGGAGATGGAATTCAGGCCAGCAATTGTGAAGACAATGGCTAGAATGGAGAAATCAATTAATGGCAACATAGAGTCTCTAAGGGCAGAAATAAAAGGTGAATTGGCAGAACTTAAAAATGCTATCAATGAGATCCAATCCAATCTAGATAATATAACAGCTAGGGTAACTGAGACAGAAGAGAGAATAAGCGATCTGGAAGACAGTATAATAGATAAAAAGGGAAAAGCGGAGGCCAGGGAAAAGCAACTCAGAATCCATGAAAATAGAATCAGAGAAATAAGTGACACCATGAGGCGTTCCAATGTCAGAATAATTGGAATCCCGGAGGGAGTGGAGAGAGAGAGAGGGCTAGAAGATGTATTTGAGCAAATCGTAGCTGAGAACTTCCCTAATCTGGGGAATGAAACAAACATTCGAGTCCTAGAGGCAGAGAGGACCCCTCCCAAGATCAAGGAAAACAGGCCAACACCCCGGAATGTAATAGTAAAACTTGCAAATCTTAGAACCAAGGAAACAATCTTAAGGGCAGTTAGGGGGAAGAGATTCCTTACGTACAGAGGGAGGAACATCAGAATAACGTCAGACCTATCCACAGAGACCTGGCAAGCCAGAAAGGCCTGGCAAGACATATTCAGGGTACTAAACGAGAAGAACATGCAGCCAAGAATACTTTATCTGGCAAGGCTTTCACTTAGAATGGATGGAGAGATGCAGAGCTTCCACGACCGGCAGAAGTTGAAAGAATATGTGACCACTAAGCCGGCCCTGCAAGAAATATTAAGGGGGGTTCTATAAAAGGAGAAAGATCCCAAGAGTGATCTACAACAGAAATTTACAGGGACAATCTATAAAAACAACGTCTTCACAGGCAACATGATGACAATTAATTCATATCTTTCAATAATCACTCTCAACGTGAATGGCCTAAACGCTCCCATAAAACGGCACAGGGTTGCAGATTGGATAAAAAGACAGGACCCATCCATATGCTGTCTACAAGAGACTCATTTTGAACCTAAAGATACATCCAGACTGAAAGTGAAGGGATGGAGATCTATCTTCCATGCCAGCGGACCTCAAAAGAAAGCTGGGGTAGCAATTCTTATATCAGACAAATTAGATTTTAAACTAAAGTCTGTAATAAGAGACACAGAAGGACACTATATCATTCTTAAAGGGTCTATCCAACAAGAAGATCTAACAATTGTAAATATCTATGCCCCCAATATGGGAGCAGCCATCTACATAAGCCAACTGTTAACCAAAATAAAGAGTCATATTGATAACGATACGTTAATTGTAGGAGACCTCAATACTCCACTCTCAGCAATGGACAGATCATCTAAGCAGAAAATCAACAAGGAAACAAGAGCTTTGAACGATACATTGGACCAGATGGACCTCATAGATATTTACAGAACATTCCACCCTAAAACAACAGAATACTCATTCTTCTCGAGCGCACATGGAACTTTCTCCAGAATAGACCATATACTGGGTCACAAATCAGGTCTCAATCGATACCAAAAGATTGAGATTATTCCCTACATATTCTCAGACCACAATGCTCTAAAACTGGAACTCAATCACAAGAAAAAATGTGGCAGAAATTCAAACACTTGGAAGCTAAAGACCACTCTGCTCAAGAATGTTTGGGTCAACCAAGAAATCAAAGAAGAACTTAAACAATTCATGGAAATCAATGAGAACGAAAACACATCGGTCCAAAACCTATGGGATACTGCAAAGGCAGTCCTAAGGGGGAAATACATAGCCATCCAAGCCTCACTCAAAAAAATAGAAAAATCCCGAATTCACCAACTAACTCTACACCTTAAAGAACTAGAGAAAAAGCAACAAACAACGCCTAAGCCACACATTAGAAGAGAAATAATTAAAATTAGAGCAGAAATCAAGGAATTAGAAACCAGAAACACAGTAGATCAGATCAATGAAACTAGAAGTTGATTCTTTGAAAGAATTAATAAGACTGATAAACCACTGGCCAGACTTATCCAAAAGAAGAGAGAAAGGACCCAAATTAATAAAATTATGAATGAAAGGGGAGAGATCACCACTAACACCAAGGAAATAGAAACAATTATTAGAAATTATTATCAACAACTATATGCCAATAAACTGAGCAATCTGGATGAAATGGAGGCCTTCCTGGAAACCTATAAGCTGCCAAGACTGAAACAGGAAGAAATTGACAACCTGAATAGGCCAATAACCAGTAACGAGATTGAAGCAGTGATCAAAAACCTCCCAAAAAACAAAGAGTCCAGGGCCTGATGGATTCCCTGGGGAATTCTACCAAACATTCAAAGAAGAAATAATACCTATTCTACTGAGGCTGTTTCAAAAAACAGAAACAGAAGGAAAACTTCCAAACTCATTCTATGAGGCCAGCATTACCTTAATCCCCAAACCAGGCAAAGACCCCATCAAAAAGGAGAATTTCAGACCGATATCCCTGATGAATATGGATTCCAAAATCCTCAACAAAATCCTAGCTAATAGGATCCAACAATACATTAAAAGGATCATCCACCACGACCAAGTGGGATTTATCCCCGGGATGCAAGCGTGGTTCAACATTCGCAAATCAATCAATGTGATAGAACACATTAATAAGAGGAGGGAGAAGAACCATATGGTCCTCTCAATTGATGCAGAAAAAGCATTTGAAAAAATACAACATCCTTTCCTGATTAAAACTCTTCAGAGTATAGGGATAGAGGGAACATTCCTCAAGCTCATAAAATCCATCTATGAAAAACCCACAGTGAATATCATCCTCAATGGGGAAAAGCTGAGAGCCTTTCCCTTAAGATCAGGAACACGTCAAGGGTGCCCCCTCTCACCACTGTTGTTCAACATAGTACTAGAAGTCCTAGCAACAGCAATCAGACAACAAAAAGAAATAAAAGGTATTCAAATTGGCAAAGAAGAAGTCAAACTCTCTCTTTTTGCAGATGACATGATACTTTATGTGGAAAACCCAAAAGACTCCACCCCCAAATTACTAGAACTCATCCAGCAATTCAGTAATGTGGCAGGATACAAAATCAATGCACAGAAATCAGTTGCTTTCTTATACACTAACAACGCAACTGTAGAAAGAGAAATTAAAGAGACGATTCCATTTACAATAGCACCAAAAACCGTAAGATACCTCAGAATAAACCTAACCAAAGAGGTAAAGGATCTATACTCTAGGAACTACAGAACACTCATGAAAGAAATTGAAGAAGACACAAAAAGATGGAAAAATATTCCATGCTCATGGATCGGAAGAATAAACATTGTTAAAATGTCTATGCTACCCAGAGCAATCTATACCTTCAATGCCATCCCGATCAAAATTCCAATGACATTTTTCAAAGTGCTGGAACAAACAATCCTAAAATTTGTATGGAATCAGAAAAGACCCCGAATCGCCAAGGAGATGTTGAAAAAGAAAAACAAAGCTGGGGGCATCACGTTGCCCGATTTCAAGCTATAGTACAAAGCTGTGATCACCAAGACAGCATGGTACTGGCACAAAAACACATACAGACCAATGGGACAGAATAGAGAACCCAGATATGGACCCTCAACTCTATGGTCAAATAATCTTTGACAAAGCAGGAAAAAACATGCAATGGAAAAAAGACAGTCTCTTCAATAAATGGTGCTGGGAAAATTGGACAGCCACATGCAGAAGAATGAAACTCGACCATTCTCTAACACCATTCACAAAGATAAACTCAAAGTGGATGAAAGACCTCCATGTGAGACAGGAATCCATCAAAATCCTAGAGGAGAACATAGGCAGTAACCTCTTTGACATCGGCCACAGCAACTTCTTTCAAGATACATCTCCAAAAGCTAGTGAAACAAAAGCAAAAATGAACTTTTGGGACTTCATCAAGATAAAAAGCTTCTGCACAGCAAAGGAAACAGTCAACAAAACAAAGAGGCAACCCACAGAATGGGAGAAGATATTTGCAAATGACACTACAGATAAAGGGCTGGTATCCAAGATCTATAAAGAACTTCTCAAACTCAACACCCAAAAAACAAATAATCAAGTCAAAAAGTGGGCAGAAGATATGAAAAGACACTTCTCTGAAGAAGACATACAAATGGCTAACAGACACATGAAAAAATGTTCATCATCATTAGCCAGCAGGAAAATTCAAATCAAAACCACAGTGAGATACCACCTTACACCAGTTAGAATGGCAAAAATGGACAGGGAAAGAAACCGCAAATGTTGGAGAGGTTGTGGAGAAAGGGGAACCCTCTTACACTGTTGGTGGGAATGCAAGTTGGTACAGCCACTTTGGAAAACAGTGTGGAGGTTCCTCAAAAATTTAAAAACAGAGCTACCCTATGACCCAGCAATTGCACTGCTGGGTATTTATCCCAAAGACACAGATGTAGTGAAAAGAAGGGCCACATGCACCCCAATGTTCATAGCAGCAATGTCCGCAATAGCCAAACTGTGGAAAGAGCTGAGGTGCCCTTCAACAGATGAATGGATAAAGAAGATGTGGTCCATATATACAATGGAATATTACTCAGCCATCAGAAAAGATGAATACCCAAATTTTACATCAACATGGATGGGACTGGAGGAGATTATGCTAAGCGAAATAAGTCAAGCAGAGAAAGTCAATTATCATATGGTTTCACTTATTTGTGGAACATAAGGAATAACATGGAGGACATTAGGAGAAGGAAGGGAAAAATGGGGGGGGGATTGGAGGGAGAGATGAACCATGAGAGACTATGGACTTGAGAAACAAGCAGGGTTCTAGAGGGGAGGGGGGAGGGGGGATTGGTTAGCCCGGTGATGGGTATTAAGGAGGGCACGTACTGCATGGAGCATTGGGTGTTATACGAAAACAATGGATCGTGGATCACCACATCAAAAACTAATGATGTATTGTATCGTGACTAACATAATATAATAAAATTAAAAACAAAACAAAAAAAACTAATGATGTAATGTATGGTGACTAACATAACATAATAAAATTAAAAAAAAAAAAAGAAAGCCCACTATGGAGAGAAACAAACAACTTTATGAAGAACATGAAAGAAGACGTAACAAATGAACAGATTTCCTTTGTTCACTAAAGGGAAGATGCAGTATCTTTAAAGATGTTGATTATCCTCAAAGTGAGCTATAAATTCAATGCAAATCATCTGCCAAATCTTAATAGAGGATTTCTTTAAACTGGAGAAGTTGGTTCTTGTGGAAGGTAAGTGTCCAAGAGCATTTGGAAGAAGAATAATAAAGACAAAAGAGTTAGAATAATGTAATTTGTTACAATATATGACATTAGAAAGATTGTAGTGATTAAAATAGTGTGACCCTGGACAGTCATATTGACTAAAGGAACAGAATAGAGGGGGTAGGGAATAGATGAAGCATCTAAAGAAAGTGGTAATATGGCAAAACCTCATTGCAGAATGATGGGGCGGGGAGGGGCTGATGGACAATCTACTCCACACAGGGGGTCAGCACATTCTGTGTACAGATGTGGTGGAGAATGATGACAGATCCCTCCATCACACTATTTTAAAAATCTGACAAATGAAAAAAAACTTCAGAATGTCGGAACAACTACAAGAAAGTGGGATGAAACCCGAAATGGATTAGTTCCCGGCTGCGTGTAGCAGTCCTACACATCAAAAAGGAAACAACATTTAAGAAGACAATGATCAAACTAGTATGAAAAGGTAATTTATGGTAAAGGAGGCTGAATAACTAAAAACATTAAGAAAATGTGCTCAAACCCTAAAAATTAAGAAAGCATGCCTTTAAATAATAGGGAGCTACTATATGATACCAATTAAATGGTTTTAACAAACGTCAAGATAAGCCAAGTGTTTTCAAGGCCGTGGAAAGGGGAATTTTTCAGACTCTCCCGATGAGTCTGCAATACTTCATGTTTTTTGCTTAATTTAAGAAGCTAGGTTGATTGGGTTTAACAAAACATGTTGATGGCAAATTTAATTGAAAATTGAAGGAAATCTGTGGCTCCCCACACCCACCCCAGGATAGCCTTTTTTTTCTTGTATTTTAATTGTTTCCCTTACATTTTTACTTCCATTAAGCCACCCTATCTAAACATAACAACCTCAAATAAAAGCAACTTCACATGTAATGTAATTTAATGTGCAAAAATGTCAGAAGTTACTCCCCATGGTGAAGACTAAAAAGGCACCATTTTAGCATTCTCTCCAAAAAGACGTTTCCTGAGTTACAATATCTCAGAGAACAAAGTGGGTACATTCAAACCTTGAAAGGTCAAGGAATAATGAAACCATCTCATTATGCATTTACGAAAATGGATAAACTTACACTGCACAAAACTTACGAATATTTGCTGTTTGCAAACCAATGCTCTATCGTTTTCATCTCCCCTTTGTTTTTTTCATGACATTTTCATGATATTTGAGGGAAAAAAAAGCACAAAAACATGCATAAGAAACCATCCATCTGCCACACACACACAAAAAAAAGTGAAATAAAATAACTGAAGTTTTAGAGAAGGAAATCCCGCGGGGCTGAAGTAATTATGTGACTTCAGGACTTACGTTTAACTCCATTTGATCTTGCAGTTGCTATAGTTTAATGATTCATTCATTAAAGAGTGTTCTAAATTAATGTAAGAATCACCCTTTTACGCAGAGTTGCTTAACCGTTCGGTTTCTAGATCTCACTCCATAAAATCTTGGGGAAATGTCTGTTACATGAAAGATCCCCTACCATCCACCACCGCAAACACAGTTCATCTACATGGATCACAGCTATGAAAGGGACTTCAAAAAGTCTATTTTAATTGACATAACTCTGGGATCTGACAAAATGGACCATTCTCAACACCAGGCGCTTGGAAAAGGGAAAAGTTTTGGAGCGCCTGGGTGGCTTGGTCGGTTAAGCGTCTGCCTTCAGCTCAGGTCATGATCCCAGGGTCCTGGGAGTCTGCTTCTCCGTCTCACTCTGCCTCTCCCCTTGCTCCTGCACTCTTGCTCTTTGTCTCTTTCTCTCTCAAATAAATAAATAAAAAATCTTAAAAAAAAAGAAAAAGTGAAAAGTTTTACTTTTAAATAAACAAATGGACAGCAGAAGAAAATGAGACAAGCTGTCCTTGCCCCTATTTTTCATTGCACGCTCATGGTCTGCAGATGTTTCTTGTTCAGTCCCCTGTGGTGGGTCCCCAGTGATGTGGCCATGGATTGCTGTGAATCCCGGCACACGTGTGTTCTCCCAGTAAGGATGCCATCCAGTAATAGCTGAGAGAACCAGGATATCATCCCTAGAGGATGGATGGGATTTGCCCCAACGTGTGATGAAGCCCAGACAGTTCTCCTTTTCCCCTTCTGCCCGCTGCAAATGAGGGCTTATCTCTCACTGGCTCAGTGTCACCCTCCTTCTTCAGAGAAGTAGGATCGTTGAACATCATGCTTAAGATGACAGATTTTAACAACATGTAGGAATTTAGATATTTATGGCCATGTGTCACAACATTATCTCTGGTACATAGGTTAATAAATATACTCTAAAGTAAATCCTAGCATGATTTACATTTCCTTCTACTCACATGGAGATGGTCATAAAACACACTTCGGGAAATGTCACCCCCATACAAAACCTGCTGAGAGAGATTTGCATTGATGGGCAAGGACGCTGAAAACATATTACTCATAAGTCTTCCTGGAAATAAATAAGCATTTGGAGACGGGCTCCAGTGAAATGTTAGATTAATCAAAATTAAAAAAAAACAAAACAAACTAAGGAAGCGATAAGCCATGAAAAAAGAGGTAGGAAATGGGGGATCTGTTTAACTATAGAATGAAGTCTGTGTAATGGTGATAAGTACCAGTGCAAGACAGAATGTAAATGTTAAGATTTTTGGAAGAACGTCTACTCATGTGATAGATGATGAGGACATACTTTTTTCAAAGATGGGAAAATAATCCTTCACATAGCAAAAGAAATAATGTTAACACATCAAGTAGATGGCTTACAAAATGAAAAACTAGATGAATTGATAAATTCAAAGTAGGAATCTCTGATTCCCCCAAGAGAAGGTCAAGAAGGGGGAGAGAAAGAGAGAGAGAGAAGATGGAAGAAATAGAGAAGATGGAAGGAAGGAAGGAAGGAAGGAAGGTAGGAAGGGGGGAAGGAAGGAAGGAAGGGGAGAAGGAAGGAGGGAGGGAGGGAAGGAAGGAAGGAAGGAAGGAGGAAGGAAGGAGGGAAGGAATGAAGGAGGGAAGGAAGGAGGAAGGAAGGAAAAAAGGAAGGGAGGGAGGGAGGGAGGGAGGAAGGAGGGGGGAAGGGAGGGAGGGAGGAAGGGGGAAGGAAGGGAGGGAGGGAGGAAGGGGGAAGGAAGGGAGGGAGGGAGGAAGGGGGAAGGAAGTTAGGGAGGGAGGGAGGGAGGAAGGGGGGAAGGAAGGGAGGGAGGGAGGAAGGGGGGAAGGAAGGGGGGAGGGAGGGAAGGATTCAAGGAGGGAGGGAGGGAGAAAGTTTTCCAAATAAAATGTCTGAGAACATAACTGAATAAATGAATTAATAAAGTTGTACCTTGAGGACTCTGATAAATTTGTCCCATGTTAGTTTCATTAATCATATATTTTGTTTACAAAACAGGTCTAGCTGTTGAGTACCATTTTCTTTCCCTTGCTGCAGGTTGCTTTTAAACATGCCTTAGTGGTCCAGCGCCAGGAAAGGATGCTACCATCAGCACCCGGCACTGACCATAAATACTCATCTCACAAGAGGGTGACGGCATCAGGATCGGTCAGATTGCATCCCTGAGGGTGGTGTAAAGAGCAGAAACCAGGGGAGAGGTTGCAGGATAATGAGAAGGAATATGGATGGAACCAAACATTGAGCGTTACAACTGTGTGACTCAAGTGTCCCCTCCCACCCTTGAACGGGGCTGGGCTAATCATGCCCGGAGGTTCATAATAACAGGGAAAGGGGGCTGGGAATGCTGGGTGTGGGAAAGCAGGCACCAGGAGGCAGGATTCAGTGGGTGTGTTGGAGGAGAACAGTAGGAAATGAGACCAAGGGGGCGAAGGCGCACAGCCTTTGGACCACACGGGGACTGGCTTGGGCTGCAGGGAAATGGTGCTCCCGGCAGGGATCTGACCTACGGCACAGCTCCGGGGCATGTCTCCAACACTGGGAGCATTTTCGTATTGCTTTCAGAATGCAAGCCACTTCTTCTGCCCCCAGGATCTCTTCACAGCTATTTCTCCCTCCCCTGGAATTGGATCTGCTTCCACGCTTGTAAAGCTGAGCTTAAAAACCTTGCCTCAAGGATGTTGCCTGGGCTGTTGCCGCAGCTCGGTGCTAGCCAACACCGTGTGTTTGGGGGCCACTCCAGAGCTACCTGAGTTCCCCCGAATTGATGACAATCAGGTGCACGTAGAGGAAACAGAAATCGGAGACTCGGTGCTGGGGGTTTATAAATACAAAGCTGAAATGTGCATGGCAAGCTCATTACAAAGGAATTAATCATATTAATACAGAATGTCTGGTGGAGCAAATTTGCCGCGTAACATTCAAGTACCAGGAACTGGACCTGCTGTACATCAAAACATTTATTTAAGCTCTCACGCGTGATCCTCTTTGCTCTGGGAGCCAGTGATGTCCAGGGCTGGCCTTCGTATTATGAACTCTCTCTGTGCTCTTGACGGCATTTGATGGTTCTCAGACTGCCAATTACACTCAGAGCTGGCTGGCTTCTTTTCAACTAATGGAAGGTTGCAGTTGGCTAAAAAACTGTATCTTTCTGGTTCAGGCAGGCTTCGCTGACACCATCCACACTCAGACACAGTTCTGTCCATGCTGCACTGTTGTCCAGACGCTTTCCGTGGTCAGTGGCCCCCGGACGTTGCAAAGTGAAGAGAACAGGTTTGTTTCAGATTTAAAAAAAAACCAATACAGGGTCATTCAAAAACTGAGGGTTCTAGAGGGGAGGGGGTTGGGAGGATGGGTTAGCCTGGTGATGGGTATTGAGGAGGGCACGTTCTGCATGGAGCACTGGGTGTTATGCACAAACAATGAATCATGGAACACTATATCTAAAACTAATGATGTAATGTATGGGGATTAACATAACAATAAAAAAATTTTAAAAAAAATAAAAAAAATGTTGAAAGTAGAGAAGGTAAAACCTCCATAAAAATAAAAAAAATATTTTTGTACACTTTCTCGTGTTCTTTGTCTATTTAGTTATTTGGTACAGATGTTATGTATAAATAAATTCAGACATAAAAACCAACAGTGTCTAATAGAGTGCTCTATCTACTACAGAAAGAGATACAATGTAACAGACACAAGGGAAGGGCGCCGGGATGCCTCTGTGGTTTCTCCATGGTCTTCCCTGTGTCATTAGCCTCTGTCTTGATTTTGGTTTTTCATCGGTTCTACGCATTGCTGTATACGTTTACGATAGAGGATCATTCACACTGCATTTACAAATCTGATGCTTCCAGCCCGTACGTGCACACATAGTACACAGAGTCTCTTCTTTGTTCTTAAACTGTGTACTGTTGGATTCCAGAACGCGTCCATGAGCACCGTGTGTGTGAAGGTTGCCGTGTGGATAGGTTAGTTCCTCTTAATGCACATTCCGCTGCTGGCTTATAATGCATACATGACTCTACCACTTGATCTTCTTTTAATAACAAATGACTGTTTTTCCCACCATCTTGCTTGCTCTTTGCATGGACTGAAGTTCCTCCCTTTGGATGTTTCCCTACACTGGTTGGGAATGATACACTGGATTTCCCTTCTTTTTGGCCTTTTCCTCGTCTTTGTCTTTGGCATGTTGCAGCTTGGAGGCATAGGTCTGGAGCAGATTTCTTTCTATGGATCCGTGCGGGAGTCGTAGCTGTGTTCTTTTCTAAATGCTATAAAATTCTCAGCTGTTAACTCTTCCATCCCGTATTCTGATTCCTCCTCCTGCAAATCCAGTGAGTCTTAGAACAGGCATTATTGATTGACTTTTTATGATATTCTAGATGGAGAATGCAGCAATAGAGGATGAAATGAAAAAAATACTTTGAGCACAGTGGATTTTATATCACAGTGTGTGGATGGAAGACAGAATAAACAAATAACATGAAAAATAAGCAGGTGATAGAGTGGTCGGAATAATGCCTATCCCCTCAAGAAACCAGGGCCTAATTCCTGGATCCTGTGAACAATGCTTTATATGGAAATAGGGTTTTTGAAATTGTGACTAAATTAAAGGTTAAATTGAACTGGAGAGACTGTCCTGGATTATCCACATGTGCCCTATATGTATTACATGGATCCTTAAAAGAGGGAGGCAGAGGGAGATTTATACACATAGGAAAAAAGATAATGTGAATACAGAGGAGAGAGATTTGAAGATAGTGGTCTTGAAAATTGGAGGGATGGGGAGACACCCCCTAGGGATGCCTGGAGCCCGAGAAGCTGGAAGAGGCAGGAAGGACCCTCCCCTGGAGCCTCCGGAGGGAGCTCGGCCCTGCCCTGCGTGGATCTCAGCAGCCCTGCCCTGCCTGGATCTCAGCCTTCTAGCCTTCTGAAGTGTGAGAGAATAAATTTCTGTTGGTTTTAACATACCCCCACCGCCACCCCAGTTTGTGGTGATTTGTTCCTGAGGTCATAAGAAACAAATTCAGGCGGCAAGAAATACAATGAAGAAAATTAGAGGGGACATAAGGATTGCTGCGGGGTTGCAATTTTACTTAAAATGGTGAGGGAAGGCCTCTCTGGGCAGGTAATATTTTTAAGCAAAGACCTCCAGGAGGAGGGGAGAGCATTACAAATAGCAGGACGAGATTTCCAGGCAGAGTAAGCAGGAAGTGACAGAAGAGCTTGCATGGAATGCTCTAGAAACATCTAGAAGCCCAGAGTGAGTAAGCAAGTGTAGTAGGAGATGGGACCGGGGAGGTGGGGGTGGGGACCCATCATATGGGACCTTGTACATCACTGTGAGGTTCTCAGATTTTATGCTGAGAGAAGATCTGTTGGGGGGATTGACACAATTTATCCTGTATTTTATTTATTTTTTAAAAAACATTTTATTTATTTGAGAGAGAGAGAGTGAGAGAGCGCATGAGCAGGGAAGAGGGACAGAAGGAGAGGGAGAAGACTCTTCACTGAGCAGGGAGCCTGATGCGGGACTCGATCCCAGGACCCTGAGATCATGACCTGAGCCAAAGACAGATGCTTCACTGACTGACCACCCAGGCACCCCACAATTTATCCTGTAGTTTAAAAAGATGATTTTGGCAGCTAGGTTTAGGATAGCCTTGGCGGGGTAGTTGGGGTAGTGATACCAGTGCTGAATCACACAATAATAACGTTGACATTAATATTATGTTATATTATTATTATATCATAATAACTATTATTATTATCCTGAAAGACACAATGGTGGAAGTTTCTAGAAGGGCATTGGTGGGGGTCGTGAGAAGGAGTCATATTCTGGACATATTTTGAAGGTTTACTAGATTGGACATGGGGTGGGAGAGCAGGGGAGGATTCCAAAATGACCCTAGAAAATCTCGGAAAATTCTAGAAACTGAAGGTGCTGAGAATGGCTGATGAGTCTCGCTTTCTGATTGCCCAGCACACATCCTGCCCTTTAGCCAGTACACAAAAGAGCTCTGAGACACTCATTTAGAAACGTGCACAGTTTGTAGAACTGATATCTGCCCAATGGGATGTGCCAGCACCCTGTGTATTGATTGCTGAGGAATTTTGTGAAGCTTCGTTTGAACTCCGGTCCTGACTGTCTTTCTGGATTGGTAGCGCTCAACCCTGTCTGCACATTAGAATCACCTGGGACGCTTTTATGAAAACCCCGTGCCCAAGCTGAACCCCATACCAATTAGTTCCAAGCCTCCAAGGGTGGGACCTGGCATAAGTATTTTTAACGTTCCCTTTAGAGTCCTTCCTAAATGCGTCTCACATCACTGTCCTTCATTTTCTGTTCATCTTCATCCCCTAAACTAGTGGTATTCTGGAGTGATTCGACTTCCCAGGGACACTTGGTAATGTCAGGAGACATTTGGGGTTGCAACAACCCAATTAGCATCTACTGGGTAGAGACTGGGGATGCTCTAAATATCCTACAATGCACAGGACCGTCCCCACAACAGAGGATTATCCAACCGCAAATATCAGTACTGCTGAGGTTGACAAACCCCGTCCCAAACCCAGGGAATCTTATTATTGTATTAATGAGTCCAGGAGCAATTGCCAGATTTTTAAATGTCTGTGTGTGCGTCTGTGTGCGTCGCTTTTAGTTTTAATTGACAAATTGAAAGTTGTGGGAGGGCAAAATGGAAGCAGGGGAAGAGAAGGATAAAGGGTGAGAACACCTGGGTTGAACATCATCTCTCACACACCTAAGTGCTTCTAGGAGGTAGTCAGGGTGACAATTAGCAGTTTTTGAGAGCAAACAGAACGAGTATTTGCTTGTTCTTTTCCTTCCTGAATTGTGTCTGTGAGAGCTGAGTTAATGATCTGATAGAGTCCTATCAAGACGCCAGGTGTTGGGTGGAGCATCAGTGTCTGTGCCTTCCAGGTTTTGAACAGTGCATCAGCCAAAGGGCCTGCTCTTCACTGAAATACTGCACAGGGATGATGGGAGGGACTCCAGTTTTTCAAAGATTGCATTGCAACCTTCAGGAAGCTGCCCATCACTGGGTGGAGACCAAGGACGACGTCCTAGTGCAGATTTAGTTTACTGAGGGCGCACTTCCTGACGTTGCTTTTTCTATTTGTGGAGAGCCAGTTTTTTAGATGGACCCAAGTAGATGATCAGTTATAATTGATAGTGAGTGTGCTCCTTAGGGGACATTTTTGGTTGTAACAAACTGGGGGGTACAACTGACATTTAGTGAGGAGTGGCCTGGAAGGCTGCTCAAAATCCCACAGTGCCTAGGACCCCACCCCCCCACCGCCGGCCGCCTCGCCGGCGGATCAAGAATGACCCAGCCCAAATGTCAAGCCTTGGAAAGAGAACAGTAAAGAAAAAGATGCATGCCTTTACAAATAATCTTACTATGGCTTCATTAGACATATTGATATACCCTCTTTTTTTCTCCAAATACTTGCTCCTTCATCTGCTGTCTTTAAAGTCCTTATCATCAAGGGGGTTTTACAATAAAATGTTGAGTCAGTCTCGATATTCCAAGACGGATAGAAGTTGGGCTAGATTTGATAACCTTGCCACCCTCTGAGAAGGATTTTAGCTTCTAATACTTGGTAGTATGGAGCACCCCAAAAAACATGCTGTGACTACAGGGAAAACAAAGGTTGGACCGCATCTATGCCAGAATTTCTCTGATGTGTCCGACCATTGAAACCTTGGCAGGGTCATCCCACTATTCCCAATTCCATTATTGTGGTCAGCTCATCCTGGTTTGCCAACTCCTGCCCCAATTTTAGAACTAAAAGTCCTACATCCTGTGAACTTCCCAATCCGGGGCTGGTTGGTCACCTACATGGAACTGGTTTTTCAAGAAAGGTCTTTTTGGCAAATTGCTGCATTGGCATATCCTCCCAAAGCATAACTCAGTAATTAGCGTTCTCCCATCTGGAAAATAAATAATTAAACCTCTCTTGTTGTGGGATGGACACTGCTTCTTCACACAGTTTGTCTTTTTACTAGGGAGAGAAGGGATTGTCTCCCTAACAGTTAAAGATACTTGTTTTAGAGAATTGCTTGTAAACTATTCCAGCTTCCTCATTCCAAGATTAAATTTTATTTGTACCCAATTTGATAAAGCTAAAGGACCACCAAAGATGTCCCTAAGGGTAAGACTTTTAACAATGGAAAGAATTTCTTGTGCATGCCTATTACTATTGTAATTCTCTCTTTCCTCTGCAAATGTAAGGTCGTGCACCCCATTTCAATAATGGCCCTGTTAATAACAGGAACCCACCACAGAGATCCCTGAGAAGTTCTCCAGCTCCCACATTGGCCCCAAATGAGTTCATCCAGTGAAATGTCACCTCCGCGATACCAAGGGGGCTGATAGCGATCAGGCTGGAGTATCCATTATCTCACACTTGAAAAACATCTCAAAGCATTCTAATACAGTGTCCTTATGCACTTGGTAGAGGGGTTGCTGTTTTAATTTAAAAAACTCAGCAGTGCTCCTTTTCAAAAACCTCAGTCATTTGTAGCTCCTAGAATATCAGTTTGCCTCTGCAGCTCTGAGACAATGAAAACCCGGATCAATCCCAACATAACCTTTGGGAATTATCTTTGTGATGTCAAATGTGTGATACCATACACCCAAAACGTTCTCAAATGTACATATCTAGGGAAATGGTTACATATATAAATAATTTGTATATATGAATTCAGTAACAATTCCATACGTGTGTACAGATGTGTATATATATATGTATATGCACACACAGACACACACAACCATGAATAGATTAGATATACATATACACGAAAATAGCTGATCAATTAATACATAAGACAGATGTCAACATATAGACACATAGATTCCATGATCCATCCTGGTATTTTTAGATACAAATAAATTCCTGATATCAACTTGTTTCATGCTATTTAAAAAAAAAAAATTCATGCTGGGGCCCTGGGTGGCTCAGTCGGTTAAGCATCCGACTCTTGATTTCAGCTCAGGTCATGATCTCAGGATTGTGGGATCGAGCCCCACACTGGGCTCTGCGCTCAGCTGGGAGTCTGCTTGAGATTCTCTCTCCCCCTCTCCCTATCTCTCTCTCTAAAATAAATAAATAAATCTTTACAATAAATGAATGCTGATAGAAAGATTTCTTTTTTTCCTCCCAATGTTTATGTTTGGAAGATTCTGTATAAATAATAGGGAAATGATGTAACCGGATTTACTGAATTAACTCAAAATTCTCTTCTGGATTCAGATATTAGGTTAATTTAGGACAGGGTCAGCAAACTAGAGCCCCAGGCCAAATCTGGCCCCCTCTCTTGTTTTTATAAATAAAGTTTTATCGGTACACAGTCATATCTATTATTTAGGTACTGCATGGGGATGCATTTTGTTCTACAGAAGAAGAGTTGTGTGTCGGTGACAGAGACCGTGTGGCCCATAAAGCCAAAATATTTACCCTACTGGCCCTTCACAGAAAACTTCTGCCTACCCTGAAGTGAGACTAAAGAGAACCAAGTTCTAATATTTTTAAAAGCATACCATATCCCTGCTGCAATATTTTAAAGCCCAGATCGATTGAAACAATAATGACAATGAAAACAATCTGAATAGCAAAAAAAATGCTCAACTAAATAATAATATTAACAAACCAAGAGTAAAAAGACAATACAGTTACCTGAGCCGATTTGCCAAAACACTCTAGGAGAAAAAAAAAAAAAGACATTTCGCTACCAGGGAGCAAGCAGCTACTGTGTCATCCCTTGGCCCACCTATTTCTGCTTCGCTACACAGCCCTCTACTATGGACTGAATGTTTGCATCCCCCTACCCCCAAAATTCATATGTTGAAATCTTCACCCCTAAGGTGAGGGTATTTGGAGGTGATGCCTTTGGGAGGGGATTACGTACTGAAAGTGGAGCCCTGATGATGATGGGATTAGCATCCTTATAAAAGGGACTCCAGAGAACTGCCTTGCCCTCTCTGTCATTTGAGGACACAGTAAGAAGACATCAGTCTGCGATCCCAGAAGAGGGCTCTCCAGACACCAGATCTGCTGGCACCTTGATCTAGGACGTCCAGCCTCCAGAACTGTGAGAAACAAATGTCTGTTGTATGAGCCACCCAGTCTGTGGGAGTTTTGTTATGGCAGCCCAAATGGACCAAGCCACTATCCCTTCTTTTCCCATGTTCGCACAGTTCTGCTGAAAAACAAAAAGGGTGATTGCCATTGCAGACTGCTTAACCCGTTTAGTAGAGAGGATGAGTTGAACAAAGCAATAAGGACAATGTGACTGTACTTGGGTGAAATTAAATCTCACCATACAACTGAGCACTAAGTTCTCTGGTGCTGCTTCCTTCCCTTCCCCTTGCTGCTGATTACAGAGATTTCCATGAAAGAACAAACTCTTTTTCTTCACATTCAGGGTCTTCTGTCTGCTGGATGCATGCAGGAAACCCTGAATCCATTTGATGATGGCGCCTCTCGAGCACCTTCTTCTTTGAGGTAAACTGAATAAGAGTCTCAGTCACGGCCACCATCCCTCTCAATGACAATGAATCACAGCGCAAAAAGAAGGCTCAGTGATGGGGGGGGACACTGAGGAAAGTCTCACCGTGGAAACTCACCATTATGCAACGTTTAAGACTGGTATTGCACCTCAATGGAAGTCAGTTAGAGGGTCCTCTTTCTACAAATGGCCAGTGGGTTTTTTCTAGGTATGTTGTATATGGTTTCCTGGGTGGAACATACTGCTTCTTTAATGGGTCTGTCAAACTACAGTTGAATAATCACATTTCATTTATTTTTTATATTTTTAAAGATTTTATTTATTTATTTGAGAGCAAGTGCACAAATGGGGGAGGGACAGAGGAAGAAGGAGAAGCAGACTCCCCGCTGAGCAGGGAGCCCAACACGGGACATGATCCCAGGACCCCGGGATAATGACCTGAGCCGAAGGCAGACGCTTAACCAACTGAGCCACCCAGGCGCCCAAATAATGACATTTTAGCCATTACCTCTGACAAGAAAGAAATCAGTGACTGGTTACTATGATGGTTTAGTTTTCATGTGACCATCTCCCATGTGGGGTGTGTGTGTGTGTGTGTTCTATTTTACTCTTGGAGCAGTGTACAAACACTTCCTTTACATGACATGGAAATATGATTCTCATTGTTTAGACTTCGTACACCTTAGGGATGTATTGATTCTTGGTGATAAAATGTCACTCAATGTTAATTACCCACCTCTGTAAGTTTACTGGGAGAGAATATAAAGAGCAGCAGGGTCTAAGGCTGGTTACCTTTGCTGCATAGAGTTCTCTAGATTCTACTGTTTATGCCTCTTGGCTCCCTTGCATACTGCTCTAGGCTCCTTTGCTTACAAGCCTGGAATGCCCAGTTGTAGACACACTATAGAGATGAGTACCCTTTTCTTAGGAAGCAGTGAAAAACATCATAAGAGAAGATTTAGATTGAGTCAGCTTTATTACTGATTAGTATGAAATATCTGATAGGAGTAGATCTGAACACACCAAGCCACCTCCTTGCATCAACTCTTAGGATTCCTCATGCCTGTCAATGGCCTTTGGCCAAGGGCCACAAGGGGCAGACCATCAGTTGGGCAGGATGGGCTTACTATTTGTTGCAAAGAGAAAAACTGTACTTCATGGGGAGCCTCAATAAGAAAAAAAAAATATGATAGGATTTGGACTTTGGTTGGGTGATTTGGGAAGGGACAAAGTGACAATCAAGCAGGGGTTCATTCTGCATTGGGTGCTCTCAGAAAGCAGAAGCAACTTTATGACTGAGTATCTCAATAAGTCCTATCTATAGAGAAGGTAAGCTAAAGCTGTAATTGGCAAAGATGCAGCAGTCACTCCTGGATCCTGAGAGTGTTTCATATTTCCTGGTTTGGACAAGGTTCCTATTTTGTGGGCACACAGATATGATTACAGAGGGGTTTTGTTTTGGTCTCAGTCTACCAAGGACAGAATTGATGCTGATGTTGTGTGAAATGATCATGTCTAGCAGGAGAATAGCACAGCCAGCTGTGAGTGTTAGACCAGCTCCTGGCTCTCTGTTGGGGGATGCTCTGCTCTTCCATGACTCTTGTCTCTAATGGATACAATTATCTCATGCCTGGAAAGCAGGGTTAAATTTAATTGAACCAAACTTCTTAAGCAACTTTTTACAGAAAAAAAGCCACCAGGAATAACTTTCCTTAGAAGGGAACAGGCAGGTAGAATAGAATTACTTTGACGTTGGATGGGCAGCACAGAATGCCAGCTCTGGTGGATGGGGCTGGTCCTACAAGTGTCAGGGTGACCCTTGGGTCTTCATTAACATGGACTCAGATATCTCCATTCTTTCACAATGATTGTGTCTCTTTACCCCTGGGTCCTTCAGACTACGAAACATGAGGACTTCCAATCCACATCTGAAACGGCCGTCTTTCTTTGTTTTCCAGATACATACTATCAACTATCTAGTAGACATGTTATCTCATGGGCTACCCAGTGGACAAGGGTGTTTCTGGCACATCAGACTCTATGTGCTAAAATGGAATGAACCACCTGCCTTTTACTCAGTGTCACTCTGCCATTTCTGGACATCACAGAATGTCTTAGGGATGGTCATTTGGAAACTGAGTATCTACTCACATGAGTCAAACAAATTAAGCAAGCAACATGAATCAGCTAAAAAAAAAAAAAAAAAAAAAAAGTTGGCCTCTTATTCAATACTGTAGACCTGATAAATAAGGAAGAATGTGAGGCAAATGGTCTGTCCCATCATTGTCCCATATCTGGTCCCAGGAACCATACGTCCATGGCTTGGGCATCTTTGCAATGATAATGCTTCATGATGGGGAGCTGCCCTGGCCAATGAGGTTATATAGATCCCTGCCCAAACTTTGGTGCTGGGAGTGTGGAGATAAGGCCACCATCTGAACACACGTTTGCTAACCACAACCGCCCTCCTCTTACACATGGCAGAACTCAGTTGTTTGACACCACCCTGACCCTGACCCCCAAGGATCTTCACTGATCCTGTGTGTGAGACCATCGTAAGCCCTCCACTGATATGTCATCTTTAAGGCTGTTGTTTTGGAAGTGAGAGTCAATTTCCAACATGACTATTTTCTCCTAAGACCAGGTCAGAGAAGTTGGATTTGTAGGCTGGGGTAAGTGGTGGGGAGTGTATGGAAACAGAGAATCTTAATTCGTCATTAACTTCATCATGCTATCTTGCTGAAGTTGGTAAAATTATTCACAGGCATGAAATGTCTTTTGTAGGCAGGTCATGCAAACCGTATTAAAATTATTTCCAATGTTATTGTACATCATGAATTAAGATTTTTTACATTTACAATATGTCTTAGGTTGGGTTCTATGAGAAACAGTTTCTGAGATGGGAATTTGAGTGCAAATAGTTTATTGTGCTCAAGAGGACCAGAGGAAGAGTGGGAAGTGAGACAGAGCAGGAAAGGAAACCAGTAAGCGGTGAGTTACCCCCGTAGGCAAAAAGGCCAAGCACTATTTGGGGACTTGGAGAGCCACACTTCAGAATTATCTCATCTGATGGGTGAGGGAACTTGAGTATTGATCCACCTACCACCCATCTGTCATTGTTTGAGGGGTGCTTATAAGGTCAACAACTCCTTAGCACTTTTGGCTTATCCTGTACTTGGTCCACTGGAGTTGCCATGGCAAGAAAACTACCCCAAGCGGGGCATGGGGAGTGTTAGCGGTGAGCACCTTCGGCATGTGGAGGTGAGTGCAAAAGCAACGTGAATGGGTCTCTGACTGCATCCACCACAATCTTAGAAGGGATTCAAAAACAAATTCTCAAAGCTGCAACAATCAGACAAGTATTCAAGATGGTCCAGGTAATTGGAAGATGATGATGCCATCTGCCAATACATGAAATTATTCGGGACTATATGCTACATTCTTTTTTCTCACTTGTTGCTTCCCTCCATGCTGTTGCCACCCACGTTCCAACTCTCCTTTGCTCTCACCGGGATTACTGCAATAGCTCCCTAATTCCATCTGCTTTGGCTCTTCAGTTCTTGATTCGCATGGCCACCCAAGTGAGCCTCCTAACATGCACACTTTCTCAAATGCACTCATTTCCCCGCTGAGAATTTTTCAATAGCTTCCAATTGGCACAGAATAAAATCCAAATTCTTGGTGTGACATGCAAGATTCTTTGTCCTCTGGATCCTGCCTTTCTAGCTCAGCATGTCCCCCACCCACCTCCTCCTCAGATGTAGTCCAGGGGTCAGCTAACATTTTCTGTAAAACGGTTTAGGCTTTGTGGGCCTTATAGTCACTATCACTACAACTCTACCACTGTAGCTTGAATGTAGCCACAGATGTAAGAAATAGTGCCTACGTCCTGGGCAGGGCTGTGTTCTAATAAAATGTCATTTATGGACACCAGAATTTGAATTCTATGTAATTTTCATGTGTTACAAAATATTACCCTCCTTTTGATTTTTTGTTTCAACCATTTAAAAATGTGAGCACCGTTCTTAGCTCAGTGGCCCGTAATTTGGTGACGCCTATCTAGCCAAACAAATGATATTAAGTCACTCCCTCAGGATCCCATGCCTTGGCATCACTGGCCCCTCTGCCTGGCACAACCTTCCCAAGCCTTGTTCATCAGGTAGATTACTACTCATTGTTTAAGAATCAACTCAGACACTCACCACACCGGATCTAAATAGCTCTCAAGTATCTCCAAGGAACAGGGTTATGCTACAATTGTTTAAACTCTACCATAAATGAAGACAAGAGATTCCATACTGAACTTGAATACTTGAAAGAAGAGGGTGCGGGGGGTGGCCACTCATGGCCTCTTTGCTGAGCCAATGTTGACTCCTCTGCACATTTCCACAGAGAGGGGCAGGACACTCACTCATGACAAACCCCTGGGACTGGGACTTCAGAAGTTAGTGGCTGATCAGGTGCACTACTTCGTGTTAGACTTGGCAGTGCCCACACTTTCTTTCTAATCCAACTTAAAAGTCATTGTCTCAAGTCATCCCCAAATTTGACTTCCCCCAGCCTTCTCCAATCACAATCCATTGTTACACTAGGGAACATGAAGAGTTCCTGCTTCTGCCTCTCTTAAAAAATTTACCTGATTTTGCTTCATGCACTTATTAATCTGTTTCTTATTTTTTTGAGACAGTAAGTGGCTTGGAACAAGGGGCTGTGTATTTCATGGATCATTCTTTAGCACAGTACCTTAGTCAACATATGCTTTTTTGTAACGCATGCATGAAAAAAAGAAATGAATTAATGATGCCCAGAGTAGGGTAGTACGTTTCCCTCTGGGTTCAGGTTTTAGGCAGTATTTTGCTTGAGTTTATCTGCTAGACGCATAGGCTGGAGAAGGGCGTCGCACACATTTTTTTCAACCTATTCTCAAGAAGTACAGTACCACACTATGACTCATCTTGACCTTTTCAGGTACATACATATGCATGAGACCCTTGTCGATATTTAAATACTCTTTAGGTATGAATAGACATTACTCTCTGTTGTTGCCCAATTATCTACATGCATTATTTTGGAAAATTTTCCAATTAATGATGACCATATTGATCATTGGCTAATGTTAATTAGACAACCATAATCGGTTTTGAAAATATAGGAAATAATATCTGCTTTAGAAAGGTATATTTAAATATCAATTTAATCTTTGAGGTACTTACGAAAATGCCCTGATGGGAATAATTTTACGGGATCATAATACTCGGTAAAAATCCTAACTATTCTCTGACTCATTATTAAAATTCAAGATCGTGAAGTGCCATATACCAAATGATGTATTGTACATAATGACTTTCTTATTCGATTTTTCTAATCTCTATTTTTCATCCCCTGGGGGTTTTTTTCCTCAGTAATTGTCCAGAGCTTTAAATAAAAGAATAGTAGTGATTGAATCTTTGTGGGTCTTTATTTTTAGACTCACGTCTTTTAGTCTGCAGAACGTGCAGCAAAGAACATAAGAGAAAAATGTGTGTGAAGATGGTCTATGAAAATCATTGTAAGTTATTATGTGTCCTTCAGTTCACCATACTGAGACAGAAGGAAAAAACCTTGTAGGGAAATATAACTCTCTCCTCTGTTCATGGAAGGTTACCTTTAGATATTAGTATTTATCTATTTGACACCTTGGGGGCCTCATCAATAACAGGCTGCAAGTTTACAGGAGCTTGATCATCTTTCTTGTGTGCACAGTTCAAGGGTCATGACCCAGTAGGAACTCTGTGAATGTCTGAATCACACTACCTTTACCACATTCATTTTCGGTTTTCTCTGTGAAAACCCTCAGGCTCTGGATCTGAATAATTCTTGGGTTTCCTGCAAGCTTCTTTTATGTTCAACCATAAAGGTTTGACACAGAGCCTTATTATATAACTATATTATGGTTGATAAAACAATTTCTCTGACCAAAATCAGTCATATCCTAGGCACCCACTCCTGAAATACAGAACAAGGTGAGATTGTGGTAAACACCACTGAATAGATCATTGTTCACTCTCTCTTAGAGGCCCGAATTTGCCTCTGCAGCCAGACCTTCAGCAAATACAAGAGTCCTAGAAGAGCATGTTGTTTGAACAACTGAGGTTTAGTGTATGTGCTGCCGAAGCGAGCACTGAACAACTGAGGTTTAGTTTGAAACTATTCACTCCTTTAAAAAAAGAGAAGACAACTTTTTTTTTAATGTCCATTCAGTGATAATGCATTCACAGAGCTCAAATAGAAATATGACCTCAAAGATGTTATTAAGTCATCACTGACGACTGACCTTGAAGGTACCTGGAGATGAAGAATAGTGAATTCTGAAAGCAGATGCCAGTGGCTTTAAGGAATACATAGGAGGTGAAATCGTGAATGTGAGCAAAGACAATCTTGTGAATGTTTGCCCAGCAGTGGGTGTGCTAAATTTGGAACGATACTGATTGATGATATTTGGCAAGTATGTTGAGAAGCACAGAGAATTCATTCATTTATACATGCTCTATTCTTGGAAAGGTTGGCGATAAGGGAGAGAAAGAGGTGAAGGACGGAGAGCATCCTGAGATGTGATGGAGTTTGCAGAGCAGATGGGGAGATTCTCATCTCTGGTCCTGTGTTCTCCAGAGACGGGAGGTAAGAAAGCATGCAGGTAAAGATCATCGTCTTCCAGGAGATGTGAGAAAGCAAGGAGGGTTATTCCTGAAAATGACTACTCTCTCTTTGCATAAGAAAGGGAGGCTGATCTGGGAATAAGAACAGGGGTGGGAGGATGGGGCAGAGGGCGCACAGAGCTGACCTGAGGGAAGGACAAGAGAGTCGAGAGAGATGGGTGTGGGGATGGGAACCGTGATGCTCTTGCTAGGAGAGAACAGCACATGAAGTTGCCTCGCAGGGCACATGGAGAGTGGACTGGTAGGGGACATTCTCCAGATGGAAAGAACCTAGTGGTGGACACTTAATAAATATTGGACAGTGGAGGTTCCTGAAACAGCCAGTGGATCCTGAGTTTCACATGAGAGCTGCATGCTAAATATTTTCTTTCCATGATGCCTTTGCTTATGATATGGGAAGTGGTCCTTTTTATAAGATATAAAACATCTCATTTGTTTAACAAGCCACTGAAAAATCAGATTCCTGTGATCTGGGAGGAAATGAATATGTTGAGCTGCTAGGATCATCTCTTATATTGGTACCCTCTCACAATACAGTGAACGTTGCCCTTAAAATCTGGCCATGGCCCACAGCGATGTAGTGCATTAATTTTTTTTCCCCTTCCAGCGATGATTTTTGCCCCAGGGCATGAGATTTGATTATGAAATGCCGGCTGGTGATAGCAACCTGAATCCAGGATAAAGTAAGTCAAGTTAAATGGGATGACCTCGACAAAGTGACCATAAGCAAAGGCAATGGCAGAGTCCTTGTAGGAGGTCTGCAGCTTGGATTCCTGCATCAGGGGGCTGGACAAGTTCAAGGCTATACATGGGAAAGTGGTACAGGTGTCCTGTCGGGATGCTGAGCTACTTGCATGCAAAGGGCTCAGTCTGGGGGCGCCTGGGTGGCTCAGTCAGTTAAGCATCTGACTTTGGCTCAGGTCATGATCTTAGCGTCCTGGGATCGAGCCCCGCGTCATGTTCCGTGCTCACTGGGGAATCTGCTTGTCCCTCTCCTTCTCCTTCTGCCTCTCCCCATGCTCGTGCTCTCTCTCTCTCTCAGATAAATAAATAAAATCTTAAAAAAAAAAAAAAAAAAGGCTCAGTCTGTGCTTCCCAATGTTAAGGGTGTAAAGGAACCACACTGTAGAGAATGGTTTCATCAGACTGAAGACTGCCTCAGCAACTGAATCTCACAGGTGACTTGGGCCGTTCCCTGCTATGCCTCTCAGCCCATTGGCATTGTGTTTTTTACGACAAGGTTTGTGGTTGTTGAGTCGTACCCTTTGGAAACAGTGCTTTGGCTGAAAGGTGTGTGTGTGTAGCTGCTCCCAAGGACGGTCAACATCTGAGGTCGCCATTCACTGATTCCCTGAAAGACCCCCACAGGCAGACGTGGTATTTTCCACACACTAAGGGCCCCATGAGTGTGGCTGACTGGCTGTCTTCGGGCAGATGGATTTATCTGTTGGCATCTTTGACGACTGGTTCCCTCACTGAGTATGGTGAGGCTTTGTGTTTCCCTCAAAGAAACAATTAAATTAAAAATGTCAAGGAAATCATTGGAGGTTTCCATCCCAATGATAAGATGCGCTGTAGGCGCACTTGCTTAAATCAGTTGTGGTTTGGCAATTAGCTCCGTGACTACTTCAGCTGAGAGACCTAAAGGGGAGTTACTGTCTGAGCACTTGCCAGAGTCAACAACACCCTGGGAATGTTTTAGTTGACAAAACTGTAACGGGTGCCATGATTGCCGAAAACCCTCAAGAAAGAATACCACGTACTTCACCCACTGAGAGCAAAGGGAAAAATCAGAAGCCACTTCTGGCTTTCCCCATCATGTCCGTATGTGGAGTCCCTTATGTAACTCACTTGGCAAATCCCCGTGCAAACTCTCTGGTTTCCAATAAAGAAATCACAGCAGCTACCGAGACAGGAATATTTTGGTTTCCAGTCATGTTTTCATAATTACCTCCTCTAGCCCCACATTCTATGAGTTTATTTAGTAAACAGCCTGCTCATCAATACTTTAGCAATGAAAACATTGAATGCTTTCCTTAAAAGGAAAAAAAAAGGAAGGAAAGGAAATAAAATAGCATGTAGCCCAAGTAAGTTAAGGAGACTCTCTTTGAGGGCCTTGCGATCATTTTTCAAGATATAAATACAACCTTTCATCACACTTTGAGAGATGTCAGAAATATAAAACTCATTATCAGCCATGCTTAGGTGAGTATTTCTTCTTGTGTCTTACCTCAGAAATCTCCATGTTTGTATGAATAATATTTTAAGTGTGAAAACCTGTAAATTATGCAAGATATTTTTACAGCAGGAGGAATTTAGCTGAGCACTTAGGCAGAAGAGTGATTGGCGCTTTTGCAGCCTCACTAGAGGTGTGGAAAATAAGAATTACGGTTCAGTATCAACTGTGCATCTTATCCCTCTCCCTGTCCCACATCCTTTCTAGCTGCTTTGGTCTTTCTCTCCCATCAATATTCTCAGGAGGGTAATCAATACTTTGCCTTCCCGTTTCCTACCCTCTCCTTCCTCAGACCTGGTATGCAGGTTTTCTTCTCTCTCTACTCAAGTTATTTCACCAAAGGACAGATAATTCATGCATGGGATCAGAGGGGAGAACTGAAGGTGGGAACAGTAGGTCATGCAAAAGGACAATGCTTAGTAGCAAAGCATTAAGCAGCTCATCCCAACAGAATCTATAAGGACAGACACAGTGGTAAAGCATTAAGTGGATCATCCCAACAGAGTTTATAAGGACAAGTATAGTGTTAGAGCACTAAGCAGCTCATCCCCATAGATTCTCTATTCTCTCTGAAGTAGGGGATACATTCTACTGGGATAAAAACAGGGAGACAAAGAAGGACTTGAGTACCCTGAGCAAGGGGGATGAGGATTTGGCACTATTCTTTGGAGGAGCACAGAAGGGCCAGAGTTCTGTCAGGATTGCTGATGGCCTTTGGGGTACATGTAAGTTAGAGGTGAATAAAGTGGTATGATACCAATCCCTCCAAAATATTCAGCAGTTAGTGCTGGAGAGGCAAGTTGGACTTTTAGCCAAGGTTCAAGAAATGATGGGGCAGAGGAAACAGAAAAGTGAAAGTTACAGGAGTCCATACATAAAGGAGAAAGCTGCTGAAATGAAAATCTTAGCATTAGGCCTGAATGGACAGGAAGAGACTTCCCGTGAGGAGTGGGAGGTAGGGATGTGCAGTGAGGCCAGCCTAGATGAAGGGACCAGTCAGAGTAGACAGACTGAGGAAGCCAACATTCATCAACAACAGAGATGAACCATTTTTACTGGAACAAAACTCAAGGAGAAATGATAAGTATAATAAGCATCGTCGCAAGAGATGCAAGGGGTTATGACTTCTGCTTTGATTTACCAATTCTAAAATCTGAACAAAGTTATGCAGGACATGGTAGCTTCTCAAAGTCACACATATTACATTAGAACATTAGAATATGAATGACAGGTACCCATGTCACTCCTCAAGAAAAAATGGCAGTTGATTTAAATATGTCTATTAGTCCCCAAATCATAAATTTTAGGTTGTAATAAGTAGCAACTTCTGAAATGATGCCAGGCAGGACTGGTTTTGAACCAGTAAGGTTGTTTAACCACGTTTCTGAGTTGCATGGACTAGCATTCAATTCAATGTAATGGCTCTCCAATGACAAGCCATCCTTCCACCAATGACTTGTCTCCTTTAGATAAGACGCAGTCAATTCCTAAGATGGATACCACTTGTATGTTCTAGGATAGTCATGTTGTGGATAATCAAGAGCTATTTTCTCTGTTCCTGAGAGGGATTTACTGAGAGGCACATTTCCCAATGAACTGGTTTCATAAATAATTATGTCACCTGAAAGATGGCAGATGCCATACACTGACTTAAAAAAAAAAAAAAAATCAGTGTCAAGCCACCTTGGTTAAATAGTAATGAGAGTAAACACCAAAAACAAGATCGTCCTTTGCTTGGCTAGCAGCCAAAGCAGAGATTTAGCACAGCATCCTTCATCCAACCAAGGTGATATGAAATGATGCACCATATGAGAGGGAGACAAAACCCACCATGGATTTTCTACCACATTTCTACTCAGTTCTCACATAGAAAAGGAGACTTGCGCACAAAATTCTGGAGTAGCATTCATCTACCTTTATTAAAGCCACGCCCTCAGGAACCAACAGGCTCTCAGTCATAGGATGGTTGAGACAGCAGCCAGATGATGACCGTGGGTCTGTGCAAGGTTGAAGAGAAGCTGCCCCATCAAGGCGAGCATGGGAAGCATGACAAGGGCATCATGAAATGCAGCATCCGGCTATGTGACACAGACATGGGCCATCGTACAGAAATCACTGGATATGAGCCATGCTGCAGGGTTGGGATCCCAGGCTAAGTGGCTGGTGTCACCTAGAAGCGTCCCACAGTGATGGTGAGTACGGAGATCAGGCCTGCAGAAGGTGTTCATAGCTGCTAATGAGACAGGAGATGACCTGCAGTCTCAGCCTGGCTCTTGTCTGTGAGCTTCCCTCCTCGGACAGAAGCTCGACACACACGTCTTCCTTCCCAGACTCTGCAAGGGAACTTCAGAGATAGACATATCTTACCAACTGATTTGCCTGTGTCCTCGTGAGCTGGATCATTCAGTTGACTCCATATTTTGGGGGGGCTTTGCGTGTCTTCAGTGTAGCAAAATCTTTCAGGAGACTTCTCTACTATTCCGGGAGTTGACATCAGTGCAACATTTTATTTTTTTATCTGTTTTCTTCACTTTTTAAAATTTCCAGCCAAAAGTCTTTTGTTTTGGCCACTGTGGCATGGATTTACAGGGAAGAGATTTTCACAGGTCAGACTTCTTATGGAGGGTCTCATAAAAAGCTCTTCGTTGCAGAAAGCAGGGTTTTTCAACCTTGGCACTACTGACATTTGGGGCTAGGTAGTCGTTTTTTTTTGTAGGGAGTGGTCTCGTGCATTATACTGTGACCCACTAGTACCACCATCACCTTCTCCCCATCTGTGACAACCAAAAATGACTCCTGAATTGCCAAATGTCCACGGAGGGTAAAATTGACCCCCATTGAGAACCCATGTAATGGAATATGTTGACCCCTATATCCATAGGTAATTTTTCTCTTTGGTTTTCCTTCCTTCCTTCCTTCCTTTTCTTCCTTCCTTCCTTCCTCCCTCCCTCCCTCCCTTCTTCCTTCTTTCTCTCTCTTCCTTCCTTCCATCCATCCATCCTTCCTTCCCTCTCCCTCCCTCCTTCCTTCCTTCCTTTCGTCAATTTCTTTCATATGCTTCAAGACACTGTCCTCAGCTTTAAGAGGTCGACTTCTGTTGGCAAAAATGCTGGCCTTAACCGCTTTGTTTACCACAGAGCTGCCAACAAGCTCTGTGACATTGTGGACGCTTCCCGTTTTGCCATGGCAACGCAGGGCCCTTCTTGTTGAACAATCTGCGTGCCCTTGATGTCCACAAAGCAGCCTGGGCATCAGTTCAGAAGGAAGTAGTCAAAAGCACAATGCGAGGTTGACAAAAGGTTTCCTCTCCTTGTCCTTTTTGTGTTGCTGCATTTTCTTTATTGATCGAGGATTCATCTAGGTTTTTTAGGTGAATTACTGGAAATTGGAGGATCCAACTGCAAGGTGATGTGACAGCTCTGCAAAGTGTTTTCGGGAGCACAGTCAAGACGGGTTCCACATCAAGCAACTTATTATGTAAGGGGAGAGAACACTCACACTTATATAGCTGTCCTTCTTATCACCCAGTGGGAGTAAATACATTCCACTCCCAGCTGTCAGCCAGTTTCCGGGTTGGGCATGGAGATTTGATTTTCTTTCTTCTGAGTCCTGGAGGTTCTGAGCAACCACAGCCCACTAAGGTTTTTATCGTCCTGAATGATCATAAGCACTGAGACTGAAGGGAAGAAATGTGACCCCCGTGGGTTGATGATGACTTCAGGGGCAAGCATCAGCCCTTGAACACGGTAGAGTCAGACATGATTGGTTTGCTGAGACTCCAGTGGAACTCATTCCTCCTGTTAAATGAGAGACCCTGCAAACATTCCTCAGGACGGGAGTCACGAGAAGCTACTCTGGCAGAGATGGAATTCATCCCAACTGCGTGCTGGTGGAAGCTTTATACTCATGACCATGGTTCATGTCAATTCCTCTATCAATTTATATCAAGGCACTCCACTTATATCAAGGCAAAATCGCCAAGGTCAGGAAAGACGCTTTCTAAAGCCAAGCTGCATGTTGGAAATCAGTGCTCATTTTAAAAGTCCAGTAAGCTTCTCCGTTAAGGTAGGCAAGCTCCATGGGCAAAAGGATATTCTTATCTGCTTTCCTTCTTACATTTGTTCTCCCTTATTTTTAACATAGAGGTCCTTATGCCACTAGAACATGCCTTTTTAATAAGAGACATTTCAGCATTAAATAAATAGCATAACTACCATTCACACTTGTCATGCACTAACAATTTAAGATCAACAGATTGGACTGAAATATATTTTAATGGAGAAATGGGATTGAGAGAGTGTTTGATTCACATTGCAAAGTCATGGGTTATGTCATTCTTATGACATAGGAATGCAATCCATGCAAACATGGATTGGAGCAGCCAGAGTAGACCTGGGTTCTGGCTCCACAGCTAACCAGCTGTGTGAACAAGGATAAGTTTGTTTTTCTTTCCAGGACTCGGTTCCTTCATGTCCAGGATGGTGTGACAGTTAATTTTATGTGTCAACATGACTGAGCTAAGGGATGCCCAGAGAGCTGGTGAAACGATACTTCTGGGTGTGTCTGTGAGGGTGTTTCTGGAAGAGACTAGCATTTGAATCCACAGACTGAAGGAAACATGTGCTCCACACCATTGTGAGTGGGCATCACCCAGTGCACTGAGGACCTAGGTAGAACAAAAAGGCAAAGAAGACCAAATTCACTCTCTCTGTTGAGCTGAGACATCCATGTGCTCCTGCCCTTGGATACCAGTGCTTGGGGTTCTCAGGCCGTAGGACTCAGACTGAAGTACAACACTGGCTTTCTTGGGGTCTTAGTCATTCAGGCTGCTCTAACAAAATACTGCAAACTGGGTATAAGTAACAAAAATTTATTTCTCAGTTATGGGAAGTCTACGTCCAAGCATGGCAGAGATCTGGAGAGAGCCCTTTTCCTAGTGCGTAGCCTGAGGCTTCTTGCTATATTCTCATGTGGCAGAAAGGGTGAGGGGGCTCTGTAAGGTCTCCTTTATAAGGACACAAATCCCACTCATGAGGGCTCCATCCTCAAGACCTAATCACCTCCCAAGGATCACACCTCCTAATACTATCACACTGTTGGTTAGGATTTTAATATATGAATTTCATACATTCAGGCAATACCACCTGGTTCTCCAGCTTGCAGACAGCAGATCATGGGACTTCCCCATCTGCATCACTGTGTGAACCAATTCCTGTAATAAATCTATCTATCCATCCATCCATCCACCCACCCATTCAGTCCTCCATGCACCCACCCATCCACATATCCTATTTGTTCTATTTCTCTGGCCCACCCTGACTAATACAGATGGGGTAAAGCCAGTACTAACCCCATATGGTTGTTTGGACAACTCAGTGAGAAAGTGCATGTAAAGTGCTAAGGAAGGCCTAGCACATGGTATGGGGTGAGGTGGTATAAACTCTTTGGAATGAACTATTCCTGCAGAGCCCTATTGTTTCCTCCTTCGTGGCTTCCCCTCTACAATGGCATGAAAGACCCGGGACTAGGCCATTCTGCAGGGGACCTACAATGCATGGTTTTCCCAAGAAGCACCATACCAAGTGTCTGGTCATCAAGAATGGACTCCCAACATCCTCCCTCATTTGCAATCCTCTCGACACTTTTTCTGGCACAATCATGGACACGTGGCCTGTTCTTCTATTTATGTGAGTTCCTCAACTCTCAATGCCAACTGTACTGCTGCTTCTCCACTTTGAGCCCACAATTCCCTTATTGATTACAGTTAATTCCAGGCCACTCTGGAGAGTGTGCTTGCATGAGGCGGGCAGCTGCATTGTCCATCTTCTCCATCCCTGAATTTCTAGCCTTTAGAAGAGTATGTGTTGCAAAGCAGGTACTCATAAAGATTTGTGAGGGGGATAACCAGCTATGTCATTCCACTGGACAACTTCAAGATGCTCCAGGTATACCTGTCTGACCCATGAGTCTATCCTCAGACTGAATGTGAAAAATACTCTCATAGGACTTCCCCTAGAGCAGTGAGATTGAGATGCAGATGGGTTTGGAATAGAGAGCCACACAGCGTGGTGGCCATGTTGCCTCCTTTTCCTGGCCGAGGTGATGGCAGAACGTCTGCAGAAGGACAGTGATGATCACATTAAAAAGATAGGATTTTTTTTTATTTTATTTTATTTATTTATTTGACAGAGAGAGACACAGCGAGAGAGGGAACACAAGCACGGGGAGTGGGAGAGGGAGAAGCAGGCTTCCCGGGGAGCGGGGAGCCCGATGCGGGGCTCGATCCCAGGACCCTGGGATCATGACCTGAGCCGAAGGCAGACGCTTAATGACTGAGCCACCCAGGCGCCCCAAAAAGATAGGATCTTTTTAATACCCATCTACTCAGGTTAGATGGGTAGTCCTGGTGTGTTCCTCATGAGCAAAATGAGAAATGTGCATAAAGCCCATTAAGCTGCATAAAGCCATTCTTCCTGCCCCTAGGATAAGGGAACCTTGGCCCAATGGTCTAAGAAGGGCTCAGTATCCATTATGAAAAGATCTATTTTTAATCATTTTTGGTACGATTAAATTTTCCACTGAAAATGTCATGGTCACACCATTGAGGAATCTCTTGATTCACAAAACATTAAAATTAAATCAGTGGGGCTTGAAAGCACAGTATACTTTTCTACCTTCATTTCCAATATAATGAATATGTTTAATATTTTCTCCCTTTTGGCTCAAAATAGAATTTTGAAAAATGTCATACATGAGAAAGATCATGGGGAGGGAGATGGGGAAAAGGAAAAAATGAGGAATGTTCTCAAAATAGAAGACAAACATCCCTGAAAGAAGGAAACAAATGATGGAAAGGAAATAAATTTCAAAATATGGAAATGTATCCTTAAAAGAGCAGAAGAAAGAACCAGCTTGAGAAAAATTCTTTTAGAATACCATTTTCCAAAGTAATGTTTCTTATTATAAAAATAATGCTCACTCATTATAAAACACTCAGCAAACAAAGAAAAGCATATAAAGGGAATAAAAATCATTCAAAGGCCACCCTACAGAGAAAAACATTTTAACATTTTTGGGTATTTCTTTCAAGTCCTTTTTATATTCCTTATTTTTACAAAATGGGGGCATACACAATAATGGTTTTAGATTCTCCTTTTTAAAAAATTTGATATTATGTTGTGAGCATTTCCCCATGTAAAATAGTGTTTCAAAATGTGATTTTATTAGTTATATTGGGAGTCAGTAAAGTAGAACTCATGGGCCAAATATTGACCACCATCTGTTTTCACAAAGCCCACATGTTAAGGGTAGTTTTCACACTGAAATCGAATGGCTTGAAAAATCAAAATAAGAATAACTGTTCATGACACAGGAAAATGATATAAAATTCCCCTTTCAGTGTCCATAAATAAAGTCTTATTGGAACAGAGCCATGTCATTCATTTATGTATTGACTATGGCCTTTTTTGCCCCACAAAGGCAGTTGGGTAATTGTGATGGAGACTATATGACCCTCAAAGCCTGAAGTTTTCACTGTTTGGCTTCTTACAGAAAGAGTTTGCTGACCCCTGATCTATATAATTATATAACCTCTGCATATATCATAATTTATATGTTTTATCATGTTTATACATTTTATAATTATTTCCCTACTACTGAGCATCATGGAGTTTCTCCTTGCTATTTTAGGTAATTTGGTTATGAATTTTCTTGACCTAAATTATGGTTGACATATCTGAATATTTTTCTGGGTAATTAACTATGGGCCAAAGGTCATGGATATTTTTATACCTCTTCACGTATTGTCTTCCAGAAAGAAAGAAAGGGTATATCCTGTTCATTGCCAATGGTGCTTAGAAAAAATGGGGGCTCTGAATTGGCACCATGGTGTTTCCTCCATAGAGGTCTATCATTTCCAACCAACCCACAAGTAGGAAATTATTAACTGTCTTTATCTCTCTATAATTCTTACAACACTTTTTCATGGTATTGATAGCTAGAAAATGATCTACATCCACCTAGTCCATGCACCTAGAGTGCTGCAAAACTTTCATCTTAACACCCAGTGGGCATTTGAACCAGTAAAATAACCCATATGTTTGCTTGACCTCTGGAAAGCAATCAGTCCAGGCAAGCATCAGAGAATAGAATTGTAACAACAGAGAGATCCCTGCTAAGGCAATGGAGCTGACAGATTGATGAGGCAAACTGCTCATAGAGCAGAATGCAAGGCAGATGGTTCCTCATCCTAGGCTGGGCAGCCAGAATCATAAGCAATTATAAAGAATTCAAATTTCAGTGCAAATCAGCTCTTTGCACTCCATCTAATGGAATATCAGAAAAAAAGGCAACTAGATACCACCATGGTTTGGTTTGTTAATTTGACGGGTGAAAATGGTGTGATGGTCATTCGCATTACTTCTGTTAGTTGCCCCTTGAATTACTGGGGAGTTCATCTTTGAACTACTTTGTAAGATTTCTTTATATTTTAAGAAGATAAATGCTTTGTCTCCTAAGTACAATTCATGCAAGACTTCTATGCATTTCTCATGAGTTTTTGATATATGTATGACTTATAAATGGAGAACACTGCCTTAAGTGAGGTTAAGCAAGGCTGTTTAATGGAAGACTTCTCTAAGTCTTTAATATGATATGGTGAAATTTTGAATCAACAGGTGGGAAAGTAAAATGTGGCATTTGCTAAAATTATTGACAATGGGCGCTGATGTTTACTAGGCATCTTTCAGAATATACGTTAATCTGTTTTGTAGCTGAATTTTGGGAATCTGTAGTAGGAAGCAGGAAATATACAGAATATTCTGAAAAAATATTGAATCCTACTGAAAAACAAAAAGCATTAATTAAAAATATTAATACATGGCTTAATACAAAATAAATATAATAAAACAGCAGTTCTCCTAAGCACAAGAAACAACTAGTTTTAAAATATTATCTAAAAAGGGCCTATCCCAATAGAAATTAAAACAAAAAAAAATCTAGACATAACCTTAATAGGAAATATATTAAAACCTATCTAGAATAATAAAAAAACTTCACTAAGCAATATAAAATTAGACTTGTACAAACAAAAAAACATGTTTCAGGATTCAAAATATGAATATTTTAATTATTTCCATTTGGAAAAATTTCCAAATATGTTGTAGATTTATATAATGACAATAAAAACCCTCAATGGATATTTTTAGGAACATGTAATTTTTTCTAAAGTCCATCTGAAATTAATGAGTAATCTTATTAGTTAAGACCTTCAAAAATTAGCAAGAGAAGACTAAGGTGACATAGCAAAATATTTTCTGTATGAGGACCATATAAGATTCACACAGGTGTAGCCAAGAAGAGACCAGACTCTTTCTTTGTCCATACTATGTGAGCTGCATTTCCCAATTAGAGATATCACAATTGGCAAATTCTCTGTAGGATAAGAGACAAGGGGCTGAAAAAAATCCTAAAAGAAATAATGGCTGAAAATTTCTCCAGTTTGAACACAGAATATTTCAAGAAGCTGAATGAACACCAAAGAGGATGAACCCCATTAAATCCATGCCAAGACACATCTTAATTAAACTTCTGAAAGTAAGCTAAACACGCAGGAGGAAAAATCTTGAAAGTAGCTACACACACACACACACACACACACACACACACACACACACTAAAAAATTAAAAAACACCCAAAAAACAAAAAACCAACTTACCCATGAGGTGAAAAAAAAAAATCAAATGACAGCAGATTTCTCACAAGAAACCATGAAGGCCATTTGAAAGTGGCACAATATTTTTCAGATAATGAAAGAAAAAAAAATCCTGTCAATGCAGATTTCTATATTGAGTGAAAATATCCTTCAGGAATAGAAAGGTAATTAAGACATTCTCAGATGAAGGAAATCTAAGAGAATTTGTCATTAGCAGGCCTACATCAAATAATGGCTAAAATAAATTCTCTAAATAAAAGGGAAATGGTAAAAGAAGAAATCTTAGGACATCAGGAAGGAAAAAATACAATACGCAAAAATATGGGTAAATATTTTTTCCCCTTGAGTTTTCTAAATTGTATTTGAGGGTTGAAGCAAAAACCAGAACATTGTCTGATGTCATTCTTGGTGTCTGCTGAAAAAATACTTAAGATAATTTTAATATAAAAGGGAGAAGGTGAAGGGAGACAAAGTTTGTATACTAAAACTGATAAAATGGTGACATCAGTAGATTGTGGGATAGTTATGAATATATAATATCTAGAGAAACCACCAAAAAGTTATACAAAAAGACACAGTAAAATCACTGTAGATAAACTAAAGTGAGATTCTAAATAAACTTCAAGTAACCCACAGGAAGGCAGGAGATAGAAAACAGAGAAATGAAAAACAGGTTAAAAAAAAAAGTGGCATAATTAAGCACTAACATATCAAAAATTATATTAAATGTAAATGGTCTAAATATACCAATTAAAAGACAGATCGGCATCCATCCATGATAAATATCTCAGAAAAGCACAAACAGAGGGAAACTTTCTCAGCTGGATAAAGGACAGCTATATACTTGCAGCTAACAGGATAGTTAATGGTGCAAACCTGAATGTTTTGCCCTAAGATAGAGAACAAGGCAAAAATGTCCACTCTCATCATCTTACCCAACTGCTGGTAGTTCTAGTTAGTGCAATAAGAAAGTAAAAGACAGGTCAGAAAGGAAGAAATAAAACCATTCTTAGGTGTGACACCAAAAGCACAAACCATAAAAGAAATCATTGATAAATTAGTCTTGGTCAAGATACAAAACTTTGGCTTTGTGGAAGATCCTATTAAAGGGTAAAAAGACAAGCTATAGAGTGGGAGAAAATATTTGTAAACCATATATCTGACAAAACACTTGTATCTAGAAGATATAAAGAACCCTCAAAACACAACAGTGAAAAGCAAACAATCCAATGAGACTAAGTTCAGGAGACATACACGGACATTTCACTGAAGAAGTGAAAATATGGCAAATAAGAACATTGAAAAATGTTCAACTTTATTAGCTATTCCAGAAATGCAGATTAAAACCACAATGAGGGGTGTCTGGCTGGCCCAGTTGGTAGAGCATCCAACTCTTGATGGCTAACATGAGATTTCTTGGTGGTGATGGAAATATGATACATCTTGACTGTATCAATGTCCATATCCTGGTTGTGATGTTGTACTACACTTTTGCAAAATATTACTATTGTAGGAAACTAGATACATGGTACATGTGACAACTCTTATTTCTCGAAACTCTAGGTCTAATTATCTCAAAATAACATGTTTAATTACAATAAAAAAGGAATAAAGCTGTTTTCAAAAACAGCAACAAAGAAGAGCCTTTAACTGGATGGAGGCACATGCATGATATGACCATTAAAATGACATATGGGGGCACCTAGGGGGCTCAATCAGTTGGGTGTCCCGCTCTTGATTTCAGCCCAGGTCATGATCTCAGGGTTATGAGACTGAGCCCCGTGTCTGCCTCTGTGCTCAGTGGGGAGTCTGCTTGAGATCCCCACCCCGTGCCCCTCCTCCACCCCCCCCACTCCCTCTCTCTCAAACAAAAATAAATATATCCTAAAAAATAAAAATGGTATATGCCATTTAAAAAATTGTCAGAATATATAAAAATTTTGTCAAGAATTTGTGAGATTTTTCTTCACTTTGTCTTTTCCATACAACTGTTACATTTCAAATAGAAAAAATATAGTCCAGTGGCCCAGCACTGGAAGGTTGTGGAATAGTTATTTAGTGTAGCTAGATCTGGCCAACAATGACAGGTGTTGGGCCCATTGTTAACAAACTCAAAACCAAGTGTCATTACTACTTATCATTCACCTGCCAGAGAAAGGGCTCATTGGTATCAGTCCTACCATGTGTCTAAATTCTTGCTTTATTATGGAACTAGTTCATTAATGAGGCCCTGCATCGTCCTGAATGAAGATGTCACCGGAGGGGAGCTACTTTCTATTTTATTTTCCTCATTAGTTGGTGGTGAATGTGGAATACACAGCCTGGCAGAAATAATAGCCCATTTCAATGGGCTCACCTTGCTCCTAATGAAGACAGGATGAAGCCACTTCACCCTTAATAGCAGCTGCCCTTTACCGACCTTGGAATATAGGGCTACAGTCTTTTCACGTTTATCCATGAAGCACAGATGGGCTCAGAACCAGCTTCCATGGCACAGCTCTGGAGTGCACTAGAAATCACCCAAATGTCTTGGAAGCTCTATTTAATAATGGAGTGGTCTTCTTGAGCAATGACAAAGGTGATGCGCACTCTTTGGTCTTGAGTTTTTAAGCAACTTTGCTCTGAGCCTCTCTCCATCAGTGCCTTGGAGACTGTTCACACCTTGGAGTTGCTGGATGTGACTGGGCCTCACTGGACTCCACTTCACATTTACACCACCTACTGCCCCTCTCCTCCATCTGAAAAACTCACCTATCAGCCAAGCCACATCTGAGGGACCTCTGAGGGACTGTTAGATTGGATCACTTGAAATTGCCATTTGTACAGGTCAAGAATAACTAAGTGTTGGCAAATCCATGGGGTTCATGACCAGTGGTTCTCCACCTGGGGCAATTTTGCCCTCCCTGAGGACACTTGGCAGTGTTTGGACCCATTTTGGGTTGTCATTAATGGGAGGACGTGGTACCGGAATTCGTCAGTTTGAGGTCAAGGACACTGCTAAATACCCTACAATGCAGGGAACAGCCCTGCCACACGTACACACAGCAAAGACTCATCCAGCCCCAAATTTCAAAGGGTCACAGTGGAGAAATCCTGCTACAGTCCAAGGAATCACCCATGGGCCAAACGGCAATCCATGGGCCACAGATAACCCTTGCAAATCATTTTGTTTGTTCTCTGCATTGTCCCAAACTTAATGGTAGTTAGATTAATAGTACCATCAGTTGAACCTCCGTTGTTACAGTGAACCTACTCATGTCTTTACACCACCTGCCTGACCCATGGACACAGCTGACTTTCCAACCCTCTGGTGTTGAAGAACCATATACTAAATCCATTCTTCTCAAACAGTAGCAATTTTGCATTCCCATTTCCCCCTCCCCGTCCTAGAGACACTTGGCAATGTCTGAAGATGTTCTTGGTTGTCACAACTGGGAGAAATTCGTGGTGTTGGGGGGGTGCTATTGGGATCTAGTGTGTAAAGGCCAGGGACGTTGATCCTCATCCTGTAATGCACAGGGCATCCCCCACAACAAAAAAATCATCTACTGCAAATGTCAGTGGTGCCAAGGTGGAGAAACTGTTTCCATCCAATATGATGTAGGATATAAGAACATGCACCCAAAGCCACACTGCCTGGTTCTAATGGTTTCACCACTTGCTTGTTGTGTCTGCTTGAGTAGATTAGCTAAAACGGTAATAATGATGATTTTTGCCTCAGGTTTATAGGAAGGATTGAGTAAGTAATTATAGGTTATTTCCTTTGAATGGTGCTGGGTACATTGATGTTGGCTATTACTACCTTTAGAATTCTCTTTAAGATAAAAATTGCAAGATCTAATCATTGACAGAAAATTCATCAAAAGTATCTAGACTGCTGGAATTAATTTGAGATTCTAGTTTTTGTTTTTGGGGTTTTTTTTTTTTTTTTACGCCCAGTAGAGATCATTCCCTTCTAACCAACATGCACCCATGTTGGCTTAATGGAATAATTTTGAACAGGACGTTCACAATGGCAGAACATTATTGCACAAGTTCTATAGGTAGAAAGCTAGCTCATCACAGGTAAGCAATGACTTTTTGTGGGCTGAGGGTTTTTTTTTTTTTTTTGCATTGTTTTCATCCCAGAAAAGTGGCCACCCTGTTGAAACCAGGACAGGCTGCCCTCCATTAAACGTGAAATGCTGGAGTACAGTACCACATTTTTCCAGTATAGAAAAAGAGCCACTTAGACCAGCATAGAGCTTGAGCTGTCACATTCTTATCCCAATACTCCTAAGAATGGGTGTTGAACAGTGTATAAATGTGTGCTCCCATTTCACGAGTGTCCCAGAAAGCCTGGGTTACTCCTCCAACCTGATCCCCTGTAGTTTGTCAAAGATAAGCCATACTTGAGGGGCTCCAGCCTGATTTGGATGTGTAAAAAGACAAAGATTCTGCAGAAATTATTTGGATTAGAAACAAAGGAGACAGCTGGTAAATAAGCAGGTCAGTTTTTCTCATTAAGGTATGGGGAAAACAGTCGGCCGCGTCCTGAATGCCCTGCTCACCTTCAGCGGAGAAGGAAGAACAATCTTATCAGGTAAGGTCATTCCGCTTGGCAGCTCTGCAACACCTGTCTCGCCCTTCATTAATCCACAGGGGCAGGCGGGAGGAAACCTGTGACTCTTTATCACCAAGACACCGACGAAAACAAGGCAGGCTGTCAGGAGTCTCCATTTCAATTCCACAATTCAAAAATAAAAATCAGGATTATTCTTCTCCTCTCTTATTTGCTTCTTGTTTATGTTGTCAGGGAGGCTCTCATCTGATCACCTGTATTGTTTGTCTTTTTCATTGTCTGAGTTTTACTGTATTTGAGAAAATTGCAAAGGTTTGTGATCACGGCAGCATCTTCTTGTGGCTTGGAGGGCTGCTTTAGAGAACCATCACAAACTCATTGAGTCTGTTGGACAGGATTCTGGGAAAGCCTGGCAGCTGGGCTCTCAGTCAGAGTTAAATAAATAGCAATTGGGATGGCTAGAGAGAACCAATATGAGGAAACAGTTTCCCAGCATTTGCTGGGGTCTTTTCACCTGTGGAACCCAAGTGATCTAAAAGGAAGATAAATTAGAGGCACATTCTGTTGTACAGATGGTTTCCTTCAGTCTGCCTTGGGCATGACAAGTTTAAAGGACATGTGACTGAGTGATGTAGATACATCTTTCCCATTGTATGGGCTCTATTTTGATGGCATGTTTCCCCCCTTCTGGGTCTTTTCCTTGACAAAAGGGAGCTGTCTCCTGTGAAGTGAGATGAAAGAGCTCAAGCAAATTCTGAATTTCCCTCTATCCTTGCCTTCCCATCAGAGGATATTAATAAGACCTGGGAGAGTGAGTCCAAAGATGGGTAAACTGTGACGCGCTGGGCAAACCTGTCCATACTCATTCATGTATTGTCATTATGTATTATGGTGGGTTTTGCTCTACAATAGCACAACTGAGTCTATGTGACAGAGACTGCACTGCCTAAAAAGCCGAACACATTTACTAACCGTACTCTACAGGAAAAGTTTGCTGACCCTTGTTTGGAGGTAAGGAATCAGAGACCCAGAGTGCGGAGATAGTTTTTCAAGACCACAGAGGCAGGTAAGGTTGGACGCAGGCACCATGTTTGTTTTTAGGGCTTCCTGATAGAGTCATAAGTTCGTCTCTAACATTTACCAAAAACGTTAACACTCATCACATGGTGGCACATTCTCTATCACAAATTAACTTCACCTGTAAGAGATGTCTTTGTGTGATGACAGCAAGGAAGAAAGGAGAGCGCAGATGGATGGATTGCCAGCATTTAAGTTGGGGCTGTTTCCTCCCAAACGATATTTCGGGCTACACTACACTTACACTGTGCCCACCTGCATTAAGGATGGAATGTCACTTTCTAAATCATTCAGAACCTGACCAATGGTTATGCAATGGCAGGCTGCTAGTCAATTTGCTCGCTCGTTCCTGTGCACAGTTTGTGAATCACTTGTGTTTTCTACCTCTTAAGTCTATGGAAATCAGTTTAACTGAGTTCAGAAGTGTGTGGGCATGGGTGGGAATTCTTCTTTTGACTCTATTAAATGGGGAAAAAAATCTGTCCTCATTTTTCTAAAAATGGTTATTTTAATCAATTCATGAATCTTGCAGAGATGTGAAAGTGAAGGGCACCTCTGGTCGGAGGGGTTGCAGACAGAGTCAGAATCCCATCTATGAACTCATAATAACAGATTGATACACACAACGGGGAAAATCATTTTTCATCACTTCAATATTGGGACCAATTTCATGTTTGACCTCGGAGGCTCGCATGCATCCTACTTCTTGAATATTTCACACGGGTTAAAAATTACATTGATATTTCCAGCCATTTCCAGAAAAACAAATTTGAGTGTGGCTTGTCAGACTTTCAGGGAAATACAGAGAGGCAAAAAAAAAAAAAAAAGTTCATTGATGGGACAAAGAGGGTTGTTGACTTTCCCTCCACAAGTTCATGAACTTTCTTTCCTGTTTGGGTAGTTTTATTATTTATAGAAATGGAGTCATCTCAAGATGGACTTCAAAAACACATATTAAACTTTTCCTTGGGTGTTTCCAGTGTTGCCTGGAAAGATTTGGTAGAAAAGTCTGCAGTGCTTGGAGTTAACTGGAAAGTTGAGAATTTCTCAGGAACATGCTCAGTATGGGTGTGCTGTCTTCCCAGCTTACCTTGACGGTAGGGTTGAAACCTCTGAATGGTCCAAGGGTTAGGATGACAAAGAGCCATGTTATGAAGGGATCCTGCCCCTTTTCCCAAACTCCCCCTTGTTTTAAGACCCACACTTTAGTGAAGTCTGTGGTTCATCTATGTGTATGGTTTCTGATTCGGTCTCTCTGGGTATGGGCACTGAGGGTCGCTCTTGACGTTTTTGCCAAATTCAAGGTGGTTTCTGAAGCTTTACTTTGGATGGAGCAGGTGCAGAAGATTCAGAACTGTCCTGGAGCAGAGTTATCCTTGTAGAAGACCAGCGCCCCTCAGAATTGTCACGTGTTCCTTTAAAAGGAATTCCATTTTTCAAACGGTTTGTGATTCGACTGCAAGCCAAACGCTACAACACTCATGGAAGGCTGTCAGATGCAGGAGCTCCTCAAAAGCTCAGAGATACAGAACCGTATGAATGTGGTTTACAAGCTTCCAACCAGCATTTCCCAAATGCGTTGGGCAGTAGAAACTGTCTCGGGAGAATAACAACCTCCCACACACCTGCATTGCATGAAATACAATGTTGGAAGGGCTGCACGATGTTATTAAAAGGCAGATTATCAGGCGCCTGGGTGGCTCAGTCGTTAAGCGTCTGCCTCCGGCTCAGGTCATGATCCCAGGGTCCTGGGATCGAGCCCCGCATCGGGCTCCCTGCTCAGCTGGAAGCCTGCTTCTCCCTCTCCCACTCCCACTCCCCCTGCTTGTGTTCCTGTTCTCACTATCTCTCTCTCTGTCAAATAAATAAATAAAATCTTTATAAAAAAAGGCAGATTATCATTCTGGAGGCCTGGGGATGGGGCTGGAGAGTGCCCCTTTCTGACAAGCTCCCAGGTGGGGCTGATGCTGCTGGTCCATAGACACTGAGAAGCAAAGGGATGGGGACCACCCACGAAAGTTGCAGCTTCTGTCTTCCCGTGCTTTGTTCTTCCTTCATTTGAACCACCCGGTATCGTCCGTCCTTAGTTACTGTTATTTGAATCCCCACCAAGTCAAGCACAGCTGCACATTATAATCACCTGAAAAGCTTTTAAACTAACTCAGTAGTGCCTCGGTGGCTCGGTCAGTTAAGCATCTGACTCCTGGTTTCAGCTCGGATCACGATCTTGGGGTCGTGGGATCGAGTCCCGCATCGGGAGTCCACTTGGGATGCTCCCTCTGCCTCTCCTCCTGCTCGCTCTCTCTCCATCTCTTTCTCTAAAATAAATAAATGTTTAAAAAATTAAATAAAAGAAAACAGCCAGGTCCCAGAACGATGAAATCAGTATCTCTAGAGCACTGTCTGGACATTTTTTTTTTAAATCAGGGGTGACATTCATAGAACATAAAATTAACCATTTAAAAATGTACAACCTAGTAGCTTCTAGCACATTCACAAGCATGAGCTCGACCTCGTTTTTGCACACTTCATGGCTCCCAAAGAAACTCTGTACCTGGTGCCCCTGGACCTCAGCTCCGTCCCGGCAACCAAGTAAACTGCTTTCTGTCTTTATGCATCTTCCCATTCTGGACATCTGATATGCATAGAATCATACAATATGTGGTCTTTTGTGTCCGGCTCTGTTCACTCAGCCTGAGGCTCTCAAGGATCAGCCACACTGTAGCAGGTGTCAGAAGGTTACTGCTCTTTATGGCCCAGTACTATTCCACAGAGGGGCTGGACCACATTTTGTGGATCCGTTAGTCTGTTGATGGACATATGGGCTGTCTTCGACCTTTGCCGATGGTGACTAGCACGGCTATGAATGTTTGCTGGCATACCTCTGTTTGGACACCTGTTTACATTCTTTTTAGATCTGTGCCTAGGTGTGGAACTGAAGAATCATAGGCTAATTGCATTTTTAATTTATTGAAGAAATGGCAAACTTTTTTAACAGTGGCTGCACCACCTCACATTGCCACTGGACACTGCTGTTTTTTAAAAGTACCCCACTGAGTTCTGTCACCACCCAGTGTGGACAAGGACGGTCCTACAAGGCAGGTTGTCTCTGTTAACACTCCTGATACATATTTGTTTAATTCAGTGGGGTCCCTGGGCCCATAGCATCAGCATTAGCTGGGAACTTGTTAGAAGTGTCAATTCTTGTTTCCCACGTGAGGCCTACTTAATCAGACACCCCGAGGGTGGCGAGGGGCAGTCCCCATTTTAAGCAAGTCCTCCGGAGGACTTTACAACTTCGGAACTGATGCCCTCCACGCAATTTCATCACTTGCAATGTGTTCACTTAATTCTACCTCCTGTGCATCTTCCCACATTGTGAATCATGATTTGAAAGTACAGTTAAATACCTGTGTATACGATTTTAAAACAAAACAAGCCCATTTTGCATTTAACTGTTCCTTTTGGGGGGTGGGGACAACATTTGGGTCTTCCCATTCTTTCTGCCTAATATAAATAGTACTCAGTGAATATCCTTGACAATAAATATTTGCCATCATGTCCGAATATTTCCACTGGTTAAGTTTTGAATTATAATTAGCAGATTACAGTCTGGACCCCTTCCTCCTTTACACGGGTTGGTTAATTCAGTGGGTGTGGGTTTTCTCTGTGCATGGAAAATGGATACTTTCATACATCCCAAATGAGGAAGACGATATGGAATATTGGTGATGTCTAGCACATTGTTGCTGTGTCACCAATTATGGGTTGACTTACTTCCCAAATCAGGGGGGAATAAATATGGAGCCATATTCATGCTCTAGAGTTCCAGTCTCCCTCTTTTTTTTTTTTTTTTCAATATTTAGGATGCTCTGGCCAGGTATTTAATTTCTCAGTCCGTCGTTTCTCTGTCTACAACTGAAGAGAGTTCGCAGAGCTGTTCAGCATCATCAGGTGAGAGAATGAACAAGTGGGGAACGCACTTATTCACCGAAACACAATGCAACTTCTGACATGTTTTCCTAACTCTGTCCACTGCTTTGAGAAGTTCACTCCTAGAGGATGCCCCGTCAAGGAGTATCCTCATTTGATATGAGGCTTTAATAAGCCTGCCCTAAGCGGTTTTCTTGGCTCTGAATTCTTAAGGGGCCACAGAATCTTTGTTCTTTGCATGTGCATAGTTCTGTGCCTGTTTGAACCCACGACCCAAATTTCTGGGTGTCCCTTCATCTCACGTAGGATTTGTAAACAGTATATTCCTAGATTATATTCCACTTCTTAAAAAGAAAAGCCATGGATGAGGGAATGCATCACTGTTATATGACTAGGTTTGGTTTGAGTCCAAAAAGAATATTTACCTTGCTTGTATGCTTGTGTGTTTTTTTTTTTTAAGATTTATTTATTTGAGAGAGAGCGTGTGTGCACAATGGGAGGGGGCAGAGGCAGAAGGAGAGAACCTAAAGCAGACTCCCCAATGAACGTGGAGACCAACACAGGGCTCGATCCCACAACCCTGAGATCATGACCTGAGCCAAAATCAAGATGCGTAACCGACTGAGCCACCCAGGGGCCCCTTGTTTGCTGGTTTTTATACACAGCAATTTTGCTCTGTCATTGGTTTGTACAGTAAAAAAAAAAAAAAAAAAGCCCAAACAAGGAAAAATGTGGGAAAAAGCAGCCAAGGAATAAGGCCCACAAACGTGGAGACTCTAATAACTGAATACTTGAACTCAATAAATTCTAGTCAACGTGGAAAACTCTTCTTGTCTTGATGGAGTGACATCAAGCATACAGATACCATAACACAAAACAACCTGCCCAGTTTGAGATGATAAGAATCAAGAACCCAAATCAAGTTCCCAGCGCACTTAACATAAAACATATGTTTGGAGGACATCCCAGGTATGAGGAGGAACACAGCCCTGTTGCATCTTCCCTGATAACAAAAAATGTGAATAATTCCTCACTCTCCCTCCTTTTTTTTTTTTGCCCCTGATGCAGAGTTAAGGGGAAAATTTAATATTGTTGGTGAGCATATTTGCTCCCAAGGCCTTTCCATGTTTATGCTGTGCTATTTCTTTTATATTCCTCTTTACGGAGGTCACCTCAAATCCTTTTTACAGAAGAGGCAACAGAAAAACAGAAAAGCAAAACCGAGCAAGCCAACAGATACAGTAAGGTGCCAGACAAACTTGGTAGTGCTTTGTCTTTTCCAAACCTCCATAGCATGGTCCCTACTTCACTGGAAACTAGGACACCAACGTGAACATAAGTAACACCGTCCATTTCCACGAGGTGCCTGTAACAAGTCTTGGCTTTCGCTCTCAATTAGGAAAATCTCTAGACCTGGAGAGGTGCCACCAGCGATAATAGGCCATAGAGCTGCTCTAATAGCTTTAAAAGGTCCTTGCCCACCCAGTCCCTGCACCATCAATGATATTTCTTGCAATAAAGATGGGTTTTGAAAAGACGATTCTGGAGCAGATCAGAGGAGATTCTGGAGCAGATCAGAGGAGATTCTGGCATGTTTTCATGAGCCCAACAGAGAAGGCATGGGATCTGTGAAAAACAGAGTGCTTTGGACTGCTTACGGAAGCAGAGAGGGGCGTCTGTCTTTCCCTTCCCTTTTCTCTTTCCCGGTGAAACGGGCACCGTCCCCAAAGTTTCAAAGGGAGGACTTGCTAAGGGGGCAGTGTAAAAAAGGGAAACCTGAACACACCCTCAACCTGCACCAGGACCCGTGCTCCCACGGCAAATAGGATTATCTCTGTGTTTCCTGATGGGGCGGCTGAGGAGAGGAGGGATGCACCTGTAGCCATGACTTTATGCCAGGTGTCTGGGCAAGCCTCCCTCAGCCTGTTGCCGCAAAGAGGCTTGATTTCAAGAGTTAAAGCCCTCCCCATCCACCCGAGCATCTCTCTCGTCCTGGAAGAAACGTGGTGACTCCGGGCTTGCTGCAAGGGACACAAGGTGTGATTCAGCCCCCTTTGGATGCGTCTGCTTCCCTAAATGTCAGAAGCAGGGAGCAGAGCATCATTTGCATGTGGAGTGCTGAAGGAAGCTCTTCAAGGGCGAGCAGCCCAGCAGGAAAAGGGGCTCCCCACCAGGGAGAAGGAAAAAAAAAAAAAAGTAAGCAAGAGGCTTTCTTTCGGGCGGAGCTGACAAATGCAGGGTTAAATAAAAACGGAGGTATTGGTTGGAAACCGGCAGCCTTTGTTTCCTGTTAATCACTTTGGATTTGCTGCAGCCTGAGAAAGGCACATTTGTTATGCAGACAGTGTTCATTGTCAGGGGCTGATCAGGAATGCAGTGGTGCCTGCCACGAAATGAATTAGCTCTCTGAATACCAAACTGGAAAACCAATTCGAACCAGAGCCTGGCACACTGACTCCACCGGGGTTAAAATATACTAAGCACCCATAAGAGCGCGCTTTGTGACCGCTGCTAATTATGGGCTATTTTTAGGAACGGCATCGAGAAAGATCAGGAAGAGGGGAGAGCGGTGCGCCCGACAACACAGCTCATTTATGACGCTGGGCTTCGCAAGCCCTGTCTCCAAGCCCATTTCCCAGGCTCTGGAACGGCCTTTATGTGTTACTCAATAATTTATTATTTTACCCGCCTTATGAATGTTGGGAATTTCAGCTATTCTGAGCATGTGCTCTCAGAGGGAATGAAAGCGAAGCTTCAGTGTGCCCACATAGAAAGGCAAAGGGCTCCGGGGACATTCCCTCCCTGCCCTTGGTGTCAGCCTGGAAGACTCAGGTGACGAGGACTCAGGCAAGGAGCCCATTGCGCAGAATCTGGTGTACAGGAAGCACTGAGCTCCAAATGGCTATTTAGGACACAAAGAGGGGAGTAGGGGGCACACCTCTGGTCGTATTCTGGTGGGCACCCACTGAGTCTGTCAGCCAGGTGGCTTTCATGGTTGTCCATTGTTCCTTTCGTTAACTTCCACGTTCTTGCACTTCCCAGCACAATACAAAGCTCAGATCCACAGCATTTGAACTGCCCTTGGACCAGACCTATTGCACGTGGCTGACCTTCAGCCTCCCCACTCAACTTCAAGGCTTTGTAGCTTCTAACTATCACCATGGCGGCGCTGTGAAATCAAGGGAAAGGAAAGTCCCCATCTTCATGTTCCGTAGCGTGTTCTTGCACTGGTGCGGTTCCTTTGATTAACGGTAACAAGTGCAACCCCTCCCCCAAGTATCTCGTCTCAGGAGGATGTGCCAGCCAACCAAAGATGTGCACACACACACACATATACACACACAGAACCAAGGACAACAGCAACAGTAAAAATCCAAGTGGGAGGGAGGGAAACCTTAATCACATTACCTATGGGAGGAAGTATCCATTCAGCAAACTAGCAATGCACACACACCATATCCCACTAGGAGGCAAGGAAGCACGTTGGCATGACCCACTAGAGAAGACAGCGTTCATTCATCAAACTTTTATGGGCCTGGCATTGCAGGATGTCCAGGTAATATAGATTTGTCTTTTTCTCGAGAGATGCATATCCCTCCAAGAGGCTGTGCGTCACCGATCACGGTGTCCCATTTTGTGATCATTAAGACATGAGGACTTGGTGTCGTGTGGTGCTTTCCTTGGGATGCCCCTGCCTACAGCATTTCCCCCAAATGCTACTGTTCCCCAATATTCAGAGATAAAGGTATTGATACACAACCACAGAAGGAAAAGTTCCTGCCTCTCTCAATCCCCCTCGAGGTTAAAGGGTTGGTGCTTGTTCTGCCTTGATTTTGTTGCAGAGACAGACACCACATGCCACAGATGACCCTTAAGTATCTGGGGTGTGAGATCCATAGTTCTCATCTCAATACATCTTTGTCTCCTTCAGAAAAGTCCCAGGGGAAATAATTCTAGGGAAGTGGCTCTCAAGTGGGGGATATCTGGTAATGACTGGGGTTATCTTTGGTCTTTGAAATTGCTGGAGGTCAGGGTTGGTATCTCGGGGACAGAGGCCAGGGATGCCGCCAAACGTCTCACAAGGCACACACAACCCTCCCACTCAAAGAATCACCTGGCCCAAAATGTTGGTCATCTCAAAGTTGAGGCCCTGCTTTAGGAGTGGTTGTTTTCGGATGCCTGGCAGGTTGAATCCTACGTGAAATAGTCAGGCGTGAACTTGACAAACCAGTAAACAAAATGCTTAGGAAAGTCATTTCGCAAGGGGCTTATTTCTTCTGAATGTGCCACAAGGCTCTCCAGATCCCATAAAACCCCATCCCATCTGGACCACCCGAGACAAAACACAGGCTCTCCTGGGTGTCAGCAATGTGCGGGTCATTCCTGGGAACGTGGGCCATATTGGATGCGGCTGGGTCCCCGCCCAGCAGGGAAATCTGGGTGCCTGGGACTCCTTCTCCATTTTCCTCTGAAGGCAAACCCCCCGCCTGAGACAGTAGGACTCTGTCTGAGCACTGGGCCATTTTAAAACCTGTCTGAGATTCCTGACAACACCGAGAAACTGTGATAATGACACCCACCCTGGGTCTGGCCTTTCCCGGGCACGTTGGAGCCCACAGAGAGCAGCCTGGTCATCGATAAGAGTGTCGTTGGATAGAAAAAGGAAGAAATGTCCTCTGTGTTCTGTGTGCAATGAGATTAGGCAGCATTTTCAAAATATGAGGGCTGGTAGGTTCACCATGAAATCTGAGCTTACCTTATCAGATTAGCTAATTTCTCGAGGATGCTTCTCCTGCTATCAAGCGTATGTGCATCGTTTCTGAAACGTGAGTCCTGAGGTTCTGCACATATAACGGGCCCCACTCCCTCACTCGGAAAATTGGGAGAAGAGGGAATTTGCGAACAGTGCATTGTGTGAGCCCCGGGAATTAGTGCAAGCTTCTTAATCAGCAGGCGATCATTTGGCAATGCACGTGGGTGGTGAACAATGAAGCGATGAATGGGTTTCTTATTTATGGAGCGTTACAGATGGTTGGACTTTTGCATTTAGGATTCAAGAACGGCAGGTCTGTGTTTTTACGCGGGGTAGGTGCCCTGAGGCCGAGGCTCCACAAAGGCATCCCCATAATCATCGTCTAGCAAGTGGATGATGTGCCCTGGTCCATTCTGCCGTTGGCGTGTTATTCACGGGCTGTCCTGGGTGGACGGGTGCTTACGTCATTTGTGTTTGATGCTGGGAATCTGCAAGGTGGTAAGTACTGGACACAATCCCAGAGGTCGGGGCTGGCCTCCTCCTCCTGGAATCAGATTGCATTCCTGGGACGCTGCAGGGAACTGACTGATTGGGTCTGAGAGGACCCAGATTCTAAGAAGAGGGGCGCAAGTCCCCGGCATGATGGCCTCGAGCCATCCCTTGTCAAAGGGGCGAAGCCACGTGCTCACTGTAGTTGATCCACACGTTCTGTCCCATCCAGCACATAACAGTGGAGGCCTCTCTGCAGTCTGACTCTGGCTTCACGAGGTTATTCCCTAATCCACAATAATAGAGACTTCCTTGCTGACAGGCTGGCTTCTGTATTTCCTCTGCACGCACCGCCCTCCTTACCCTGACTTCTCGGAACCTTGTTTTTGTCAGGTCAGAGCCTAGTCTCTGCACACGTGAACATGAACGTGCCATCTGTGTAGGCAGGCCTCTCATTTCCGACAGAGATAGCGGAGAACGTGTCCGTGACGGAGCCGTCGCCTACGCCGGGAGACACATGCCAGGACGGACAGGAGACACGGAGAGCGATGCCCGCAGAGAACCAAACACAAAACGGAACTCGGGCTCATCACCTGCAGGGGCGGCTTCTCCGTCTCCCACAAACACTGACCACAACCCCGGGGTCTCCCCACCACACTGCACTTTGCACGGCTGCCGTGAAACACTAAATTTAAATCCCTTCCCAGAGACACCTGCGATCCCACCGCCTGCCATCCTCCCTTCCACCAATGTGAACGTTTTACCAAAGAGCGATTCCTTATTCCAATTGATTTGATGGACGAAATGTTACTCTGTTTGATCTGATTCCATCAGTGACGACTCAAAACGGGTTTTCTCCTTAGACTCAGTATTGGCTAATTTTAGATACGGTCCTTTCTATACAGGAACCTGTATAGATGTTACTGAAGTTAAACTACTAAATCACTACGTTGCATTACCTAAGGTTTAATTTTGCTTTTCTTTCAAAATGCCTCTACCCACCAAATAGCTTCACCTATGGGTGAGAAAATTCATTAGCGAATTTCCTATTATCCAGGGATGCGTTTGCAAGACATTCGCCATTTCAATATTTGATCATTCCTCTACAAATTATATTACTCTCGTCGATGTTTTCCATTTTCATAGAAATTGCCACTTCCTGAACCTTCACTGCATTATCTCCCGGGAGGGTGTCCTCACCTCACACGCATCTGGTAGGTTTGAGACTCCTTCCCGTGCAACCAATAATCACTACGTAACTTTCCTGTCCAGAAAATTTGCCTTTCGTTCCTTAATGTTATAAACTTGTGCTTTGTTTCCCCATCGCTGTCTTAGCTTGACGCAAGAAATGAGCAACATGCCAAACGCTTGAACCGTAATATGCTTTCATCACAGCTTCCCCACACACACCAAATAAAAACTCTAATAACTTTATAAGGAAGATATTTTGTACAGAAGGACAAACTGGGCAGCATCTCTGATAAAACGGATGTGGGTTTCACGGCAAGGCATTTGTAGACTTGAGTGGTTTCCTACCTACCATACGCGTCTTTCTTTCAAGGGAGTGAGACTCTTTCCCTTCTCCCCACATGCACATTCTGCGTGATGTAACCACAACATACCTTGCTCATGTTCATTGGGCGATGTTCAAGGTCTTTCCCTCGAAATTTCATCCACCATTTAAGGTCTGAACCAAGATGAACCACGTCCATGAATACTCTGCGCACTGCTCTCTCTCTCTCTCTTTCTAAGACCCCAAAGCATTTATAGTATAGTTCCTTGTTGTCTCAATGCAAGTGTCAACTCAATGCCATCCCATGTTTCACTCGCTTCTTCAATACCTGTTTATTGATCATCTACTATGAGCCCAAAGGCTCAATCCAAGCACATAACAATAGGGAGAGAGAGATATTTGATGCCTGGCTCTTAGAGTTTAAAATCTTGAAGCAGAAACAGACATCAAGCAGAAACACACACAAGGTATTTATTTATTAAGATCATGAGTCCCACTTCAAGAAGAGGAACATCTATATAAGATAAGGACCGGTCTCATATAGATCTCAGCTTCTCTGGGTGAAATTCCCAGCAGTGTCTCGAAAGGAAAAAAAAAAAAGAGAGATAAAGGGAAAACTAAAGAAAAAGACAAGAACAAAACACCCTCTGGATGAATAATTTCTATTACTGTGTACAGATTCTTTGCAACAGCACCCACCTTTGTGTTCACAGAAGTCATAGTGCAGATTTGAGATACTCCAAACATTCTCTGATGCTTTGAGTCTCTGTATGTACAGACCTCTGACTGGGACAGGAGAGTATGTTGCACTTTTCTGCACACCAGATTAAATCATCTAACGCATTCTCAAAGTTGGGAGTTGCTCACTGGCCCATCTGAGCCCCCTTGACTGCCCCTTATCTGCAGCCCACAGTCAATACATCCATCTAATCCCTGGGTCTTGTTCCTCAGGATCTTATAAAATATCCCCACCACTCCTAGATCTTATTCAGTAGACAGATAGTCATTGTATGCCTTTCAAAACCCATGTTTTTTTCTCAACTTTCTGCTCTGTACCATGATGGAGAACACTTCCAGCAGATTTCCCATTTCCGTCCTGAGCATTCTCTCCCCAACCCACCCCACCCCTGAAGGTTGATTTACACCAGAAGATTATAGCAACAGCCTGTCATCACAGCATTGGTCAAATTTCACACAGTTTACCTGATTTATGTGACTTCGCCTCGGTAGACGGACCTCAGACATGATTTGATGGCTGCTCAAAAATCCATTCGAGAATCAAGCAACACAGAGTCAGAATCGTGAATACCTAAAATAAAGCAGAATGTAAATCATGACGAGAGAACACAAAACTGCTTGGTCTGGCCTCAAACCCTTTGGACCTTGGGCTGGTTGCTGAATATAAGCTTAAAGGTCTGCGTGTCTGCTATTTGTAGCTGTGAGCACCGGTATAGATCATCATGTTTTGACCTCTTTATTGAGGTAGACACCCAGGGAAGAAATAGAATGTCTGTGTCATTGTTAGAGAGTATTTCCCCATTGCTTGGTCTCTTATTATTCCATTGTGTTTTGCTTTTTGTGCTGTGGAATACTGTTGTTATTATTATTTTTTTTTTAATTCTGTGGCATTACTGCTGAAACCAATCCAATGGACACAACTGGAGAGTAGCAGAACATGCCACCCCAAAATACGCCACTTGAGTATACTGATGACTGTGAGCTCTAGCCCCTTGAAAACCAGCAGGTGGAGGGGCAGGCTTTCCCTGAACCTCCCTCATCTGCCTAAAGACACATCCTCCAGGAGGAACTCAGCTGTCATCAGCGCCTTCCCCAGGAGTGTCCTCAACCACAAAGATGGTCTCCTATAACAGGAGACATTAGATGTCGACTCCACACCCCCCCCCCAAATTCTGTCCCAAACTGTCTTACCTCCACCTGTCCTCCTGAGGGCCTAGTCATCTTTCCTAAAATCATTCACTCTCCCCGCCTACATGCCCCGTCTCTTCTGGTATTCAGATTCTGAATTGCTGGAGTGGTGGGGGGTGGGAGGGATGGGGTGGCTGTGTGATAGACATTGGGGAAGCTATGTGCTATGGTGAGTGCTCTGAATTGTGTAAGACTGATGAATCACAGACCTGTACCTCAGAAACAAATAATACATTTTATGTTAAAAAAAAAAGAAGAAGAAGATAGCAGGAGGGGAAGAATGAAGGGGGGGGAAATCAGAGGGGGAGATGAACCATGAGAGACGATGGACTCTGAAAAACAAACTGAGGGTTCTAGAGGGGTGGGGGTGGGGGGATGGGTTAGCCTGGTGATGGGTATTAAAGAGGGCACGTACTGAATGGAAAAAAGTTGGCAGGGCTAAAAGAGGCTCTAAACTTATCTTCATGATCTGATTTGTAATTGTGTGATTCTAACTATTTTGTGATGAATGTGCACAATCATATATTTAGTTTTCTTGATGTGTTAAAAAAAAGTAAGTTTATTTCAGGTAAAAGAGCATTTATCGAAGTACATTAAAGGCATAAAAATATAACTATCATAGAGTCAAACAATGGAATAGTAACAGACTTTAAAATAAACAAGAAATATGTACAAATATATGGATGAACTCTATAAATATAATATTAAATGATAAGCTTTTAATAAAATCTGGAAACATTTGGAAAAAAAAAAAGTAGAATTCAGTAATTCATCACTTACAACACCCAGGGCCGGCATAACAAGTGCTCTCCTTAATATGCATTACACATCTAACCCAACCTCCACCCACCTCCCTCCAGTAACCCTCATTTTGTTCTCTATCCTTAAGAGTCTCTTATGGTTTGGGACACCTGGGTGGCTCAGTCGGTTAAGCGTCTGCCTTTGGCTCAGGTCATGATCCCAGGGTCCCACATTGGGCTCCCTGCTCAGCGGGAAGCCTGCTTCTCTCTCTGCCTGCCACTCCCCCTGCTTGTGCTCTCTCTCTCTGACAAATACATAAATAAAATCTTAAAAAACAAAAATATTCTGAATTCTAAAGCCACTTCTTTGAGTTATCCATTTTTCCTGGGTATCCCCCATGTATACAGGATGTAGATGTGTTCATAAACGTCTGTCTGTTTTTCTCTTGTTAACCTGTCTTTTATTACTGGGTTCTCAGAAGAAAAGGGTTTCCTTCCACTACACAATCCTTTATGTAACTGTAGGTAATTACTTTTCCCTGAAACTCTTTTACACAGTTTCCTAGTGTTTATAGCATAATAACCTCAGCCCCAAAATGAAAATATAATTTATTTGCTGAGGATGGAACAGTATGGCCATTAATGACTTTCTTTTATATTGTCTTTGATACTTGATATGAATTGTCTTTGATACTTGAATTTAATATATACTTATGGTTAAATTGTTTGCACTTATTTTAATCATTAGACTCAAGGATTATCTTTATAGTTATCACCAAAAGCTTGGGAAAAGTTTCACTTGTGAATCTTGAAGCAGACAATTGTTTTCTCAACACTTTGGCTACTATACTTTCATTCCTAAAGCCTGTGCTTATTACAGAAAATAAGACCTAGTTTGTATATAACCTCAGGGTTTTTAAAAAAAATGTTATCTTAGTTCATAACAAAAGAATTAAACCTACATGCAATAAATATTTGGGAGCACCAACTATGTGTTGATAAACGTTCTAAGGGGAGGCACAGGGCAGTGAAAAGGAACAGGTAATGTCACTCTCGTGAAGCCTATTCATACAATAAAGCAAAATAACTTATGCTACATGGTGTCTCGTATGTTGGAGAATTTGAAAGAGATGGGATAGTCACAATGTCCCAGGAGATTCAGAGTGATTCCGAGTTGGCTGGTAGAGTTGATATTCTCGACAAGTGGTTGGGGAAGTTTCCCCAGCAGAGATGACACTTGGATTCTCCTCGTGATGACAGGGGCCAGGAAGATGCAGAGCCTGGGGAAGTGGGCTGGTCACTTAATAGGACAGAAGAAAGGACTAGTCAGAGGCTAGTGAGCAAAGAGGGGAGTAGGAAGAGAAGAGGCTCGAGAGGTGAGTAGGAAGCAGGGACACTTGGAGTCTTGGGGTCCTGGGAACGAGTTTGCGTGTTATCCTGGGCTTAATGGGAAGGCTTTGGAGGGTGTTCGGCTGGGATGTGTTTTTGCCAAAAATCATTCCATCTGCACTGTGAACATATAGCAGTGAGGGAAGCACGAGGAGAAGCAGCAAGAGACAGACCAGCACAGTGGTGTAGGAATGAGAGCTCAAGGCCATCTGGGCTACCATGGCAGTGGTGGCCAGACAGAACATAGATAGGGCCAGTGGTATCTCATAATAGATTGTATACAGGATGTGAGGCGAGGAAAAGAATCAGGAAGTCTGGTAGGCTTTTTGTGTGTTTAACATAGATGGGTAGATGGATAGATGATACACAGATAAATAGATGATAGGTAGATAGATGATAAATAAGTGATTAATAATGCAGTATAGATGATAGGTAATAAATAGTTGATGCGTAGATTGATGATGGATGGATGCATAGATAGGTAGATAGATGATAAATAAGTGATTAATAATTTGGTAGATAGGTAGATAGATGATAGGTAATACATAGTTGATGCATAGACTGATGATGGATGGATGCATAGACAGATAGGTAGGTAGGTAGATAGATAGATAGATAGATAGATAGATTAGATAGATAGATATGATGGATGGGTGGATGGATAGATAATAGATGGATGGATGGATAGATAGATAAATAGAATGGGTGGGTGGATGGATGGATGGATGAATAGATAGATAGATAGATAGATAGATAGATGATAGATAGGGTATTCGGTAAGCAATTTGTTTTTTCTTTCTGGTTATGTGAATAGAAAATTTCAATGGTTCTCTCCATTTACCAAAAAAGTGACTGGAGATAATTCTTGGTTTTAGTTATTTTGACTTGGTCCAGGTGAAGCTAGTTTCAGCGAAATAGCAAACTACCCCCTGAGAAACTCTATCATTGCTCAAAGAAATAAAAAGAAATACTTAGTTAAATTGAGAGTTCAGCCCAATGGGATACCCCTTTCCACCGTCAAATGGCAAAGTGTCAGCTAACACCTGAATGTGTGAATGTGGACTGAAACTCATGGCCTTAGAAAAGCAAGTCGCCCTAGAGAAGACTTTCATTCACACTGACCCGCCATCTAGAAAAGAAAGACTTGTCCCAACATTCCACTGAATGAAGGATAGCTCTCTTTCCTTCTTCCTTCCCTCCCTCCCCTCCTTCCTTCCTTTCTCCCCTGCTTCCTTCTTTTTCTCTGTCTCCTCCTTCTCCTTCTTTCTTTCTTTCTTTTTTAACTATAAATATCTTTGAATTCTTCCAGAACATAATTTTAGATTTTCAGGAGTTGACTGTGAGACACCATGCTCCTCGCACTATTTGACAGAGTGTGGTGTCTGGGGTTGGGTTCTGCAGGAAGCCGACTGAGAGGGTGATTAACAAGCACGAGGTTTATCAGGATCAACACCTGTGGAAAGAAAGGGACACAAGCAAGATTGCACGCAGGGAGAAGTTTAGACCACGGAATATAGGCTGCTTCTAGAAGCTGGAAAGGCAAGGACACAGGTTCTTCCTCGTGCCTCCAGAAAAAACACAGAGCTGCCAACACCATGCAGGGGATAGCTGCATCAGACTTCTGACCTCCGGAGCAGAAAGGTACCAAATTGATGTCACTTAACCTCTAAGAATGTGGTAATTAGCAGTGATAGGAAACTAACATATCTAGTAAAATGTTAATTTTAGTTAATGAATGGTAGCATCTGTGTAGCAGGGACATAGCTGTCCAAGGGAGAATTCCTTCAAGTTTTTGTATGTTTGAAAATTTTCATTGGGGGATATACTTGTTGGGAAAAAAATAAATTATTAAAAAACATAAGAAGAGAGTGGCTCACCATAGTACTAGTTTGGATTCCCTTCTGTGGGAAGAAAAGTGCCTGGATTCAGAATCAAAGAGGGGACTGTGGACACTGCGGACGGGACCAACAAGTGGGGGCTGCAGGCAGGTACTTGGACGTTCTCTGAAATATGTATTTAGAAGAAGGTCTCAGCTTACCCAGTTTTGCATACCCCACTCAGAAATATGAAACCTGAAAACTAATCAGCATCTCCCTCCAGAGTAAGGATTATCTATCTATTCCTGAGAAGGTTGTTCATTTATTCCCGAGCGGGTGGACTTGGCCATCCACAGTAGGCTTACAAGATGGTAACTCCCAAACAGCCAGTCCTGTTCAAGAGGATTTGTGGTGAATCCCATGTTCTCTATCTCAGCTGCATGTCTAGGATTGGCTGTAGGCTCATGTAGGGAGGCTTCTTCTGGCCTGTCCTTAATTTCTTTGATGCATAGATTGATGATAGATGGATGGATGGATGGATGGATGGATGGATAGATGATGGATGGATAGACAGATATGATGGATGGGTGGATGGATGGAGGGATGGACGGAGAGAGGGAGGGATGGAGAGAGTGAGGGAGGGATGGATGGATAGATGGATGGATGATGGATGGATGGATGGATGGACAGGTAGGTAGATAGATAGATAGATATGATGGATGGATGGATGGATAGATAGATGATGGATGGATAGATAGATGGAAGGATGGATGGATGGAGGGATGGATGGAGAGAGGGAGGGATGGAGGGAGTGAGGGAGATATGGATGGATGGATAGATGGATGGATAGAGGGACTGACAGGTAGGTAGAGAGATGATAGATAGCTGATAGATAGATAGATGGAGAAGAGCCACAGCTCCATTGTCCAGGCTGTCTGAGAACTATAATGCCATTTCTGGGAACCAGAGAGCCCCACTGGTTGTCAAGAGGACCACATCCATGAACCTAGAAACACGTATCTTCTTTAACTTGTTCATTAATGAACCCCTCTCATGTTCTAGGCACTCTTCTTGGTTTGTATTATTTAGTTACTGCTGTGTGACAAATCATCCCCAAATGTAGCAACCCAAACATCACACGTCTCACAGCTTCTGTGGGTCAACAGCCCAGGTGTGTCTTGGCTGGGTTCCTCGGGCTCAAAGTATCTGATGGGCTTGTAGCCCATCTGTTGGTCAGGGCTGTAGTCCCATCTATGGCTCGCTCATGTGGTTGAAGGTAAGCCCTGGTCTCTTGTTTCCTGGGCCCCTTGCTCTCTCTCCATAGGGTTTCCTCACAACATGGCGGCTGGCTCCCCCATGGCAGGTGCACACATAGTAGATAGTGTTATAGGAGAGGATCCTGCACTTAGGGAACCTTACCTGAATACTAATAATGGGGGGTCAGCCTGTCTGATCTTTCCTCTCACAGAAGACATTGTCTTTATTAATAAAGTCATGATGAGTAAGCAAACTGGCTACTTGTTTGGGAGGAGGACAATGTTGTTAGCAACAACCTAACCCAAGGCTGTTAGCGACACAAACATCCTTGAAAGATTTTCCAGAAGGAAGCCTGTCAGGACCTCTAATTCCAATACATGCAGAAATGCAAGAGACTCAAGAAGAATTCTTTCCGCACATCTTTTTAATATGATGTCTTGAATAAATAATAACAATTATTGAGAGGTATAATACAGCCTTATAAAATGTCAAAAACTGAGATATACTGACTCTCAGTCCCTGGAGGGAAAACGGGGTGATAAACTCCCCAACGGTGAGTCTCCTTCCTGGAAATCAGACCTTTGCTATTCACACCATCCTGTTTCATGGCTGCTTTTAGGCTTTCTAGTGCAATCCTAAAAGAAAAAACTGATCTTCAGACAACTCAGGAGCTTTCAACTGTGAGTCATCTTGACCATGTGAATTGTGAAGTTAATTGCTACCATAACCTCCCTGAAAAGAAGTGAAGTACAGTGATTCAACATCATTAGCAATCCCAAACCAAGGTCATACTCATTGCGAGAGAGCTGGCCTCTTGGACCATAAGAAGGCCCTGAATGGAAGACCATTATTTCATCAAACATGACACCTTTTATCCCATTAGAGATGCCTGAGGGGTAGAAATTGAAAATAGTTTTGTTTTAATTAGGTTCAGAATGTTTGTGTGTGTGTGTGTGTGTGTGTGTGTGTGTACACACATGTGTGTTTATGAGCGAGTGTTTCTCGGTAAGTCCCTTCATTTTGACTGATATTTTGGACTTAAATTATTACTTAAGGACAGTCAAATTGTGGATCAGGAAGAATAAAGAAAAGGAAAGATCAAAAGCTTCTTGGCCAATACGGTAGAATATCTTACTGTGCCTTTAATTTTTCTATTCAGTGAGTTTCCACAAATTATCTCCACATCCTTCCTTATGGTCACAGAATTGAGTAAAGAATTCACTGTAAGGACATCTTAGTGGCTCAGTGGGTTAAGTGTCTGCCTTCGGCTCAGGTCATGATCCCAGGGTCCTGGGATGGAGCCCCACATTGGGCTCCCTGCTCAGCAGGGAGTCTGCTTCTCCCTCTCCTGCTCCCCTGCTTGTGCATGCTCTCTGACAAATAAATAAATAAAATCTTTTTTTAAAAAAAAGAATGCACTGTAAAACAAGTTATATTTTGTAGTTTATACCTGTGTGAATCACTGGCACATCCAACTCTGTCTGGATTATAGACTCCTATGTGTGTTTTGGGTAATCTAAAACAGAATAAGTGGGAGGGATGGAGGGATGAGGGATGCAGGGAGAGAAGGAGAGCGAGAAAGACAGATTCTAAGGAAGGACAGGAAGCCACAGGACTTAGTCCTTCTTAACATGCACCTCATCTGAGTTTTCTGGAACACAGTACAGATCTTACAAGGGGTGAGATGTGGCCAGCAAAAAGGAAGTATTTATCCAGCTTGTTGGAACGATTCACCACGTAGCCCTGTTGGGTACATTGCAGATGGTATAATCTCTGGTGTCTTTGACAATTTGTGCTCTTTTGGTTTAGGAAATAATGTTCAACCTAAATAAAGAATTAACTATGGAGAAGGAAAAAATCATTAAATTTTAAAAAGAATGATGTTAAAACAAAGAACTCCATAACTTAAGAGATTTCCCCTAAAGGTGCTTTTATTTTATTTATTTTAATTTTTTAAAGATGTACTTATTTGACAGAGAGACAGAACGTGCACATGAGCGGGGGAGTGGTAGGCAGAGGGAGAGGGAGAAGCAGACTCCCCGCTGAGCAAAGAGTCTGATGCAGGACTTGATCCCAGGACGCTGGGATCATGACCTGAGCTGAAGGCAGATGCTCAACCCACTGAGCCACCCAGGTGCCCCCCCAAAGGTAATTTTATTGGCCACATTCATAACTGTGGTCATGGTAGCCCACTACATCGCACATGCTGGTGATGGTGCCAGATTATCAAAGGAAAGCACTGGACCACACGCAATTGAAAATTTGAATACCAATGATGCGTTTCAGGCTCCAGAGAGAGAACTGAAAGTATCAGCTCTTGCTCACTGCCGTAGCTGCACTCAAGGGGGCTGTGAGGCTCCCTGCCCCATGCTGTTCACACCCGTACATCATCCTGAACTGCCTTCTACCAGGATCGGTTTGTATGGCCAATAGGACTCTACTCTCTGTGCCATGCTGGAGCATGCCTCCCAAAGCGAGCTCGTGAAATACATTCTGGTTTCTCTCTCGCTCTCTGTCTTGGCTCCCTCCTTCTGCAGAAAGCCAGCGGCTGTCTTGTGCACAGTACAGAGCGGAGGTTCTTCCGACAGATCCAAAGGAGCGGGGACTCAGAGCTAACAGCCATGCGAGCGAGCCATCCTGCACGCACATCTTCCCTCCCCAGGCAAGCCTTCAAAGGACTGCAGTCCCAGCTGACACCACGAGGTGCCCTGAGCCACAGATACCCAGCTCAGCCACTGCAGGACTTCCGAGCCACGGAAGCTGTGAGAACATGAATGTGTGCTATTGTAAGATGAGACATTTGGTGTGTATTTGTTACACGGCATGAGACAGCTGACTAATACACACACCAGCACCATCTTCCACTGCGGGGGCAAAACGAAAATATGCAGACTATGGCTGAGATGACAAGTATTCAGTACAAAAACGTTGACATGGGTTGACACCGGTGTTCAGTGAAATTGGTGTCAATAACATCGATGACATTGATAGTAAATGACTATGATAAATCCCATTCACTGGCAACTCACCATCAGGTGCCATAATCTCATTCTTGCAGATATTATATTCAATATATTAAAATACAGAATCTTTTCAGATGATTGTCCCAAAGTATAAAAGAGGTTTATGTTTTCATTCTTACACTTCCATGTTCACGTTTCAGAAAAAAGATATAATTAATCAGATTTATGCTTGAAATAGACAAGCTTATTCTAAGATTCACAAGGCAGGGGGGAACTGCAAAAAAAAAAAAAAAAAAAAGCCAGTAAAATTCATGGAAAGAAACTCAGGTAATTAAGGGGGGAAATGATGCCCCACAGGTATTAAATCATATTTTAAGCAAGAGTAATTAAAATATAATTGACTCGTGAACAATATGAGTTTGAACTGTATGGGTCCCACTTGTTTTTTCAATAAAGACACTCAATAAATATTTGTATCCAATATGTAACATACGAGTATATTTGTATACAGTATTTGTATCCAATGTAATATATATTGAATACATCAATATATATACAACAAATAAATATTTACAGAACTATAAATATATTTTCTTTTCCTGATGATTTTCTTAATCACATTTTCTTTTCTCTGGCTTATTTTATTGCAAGAATACAGGTTATAATAACATAACACACAAACTATGTGTTGATCAACTGTTTATATATTATTGGTAAGGCATCTAGTGAACGGGGGCTTTTAGTAGTTTCATTTTCAGGAAGTCAAAGGTCATAGGTGGACTTTTGACTATGTGGGGGGTTGGCGCCCCTAACCCCCCATGTTGTTCAAAGGTGAACTGTAGTTTGGTTCTAGCTCACAGGATATGACAAAAGTACTTAGGAAATGATAGTTTATAGCAATAAAATTTGGATATAATTTAAATGTCTACAGATAGCATAATGGTTAAATGAATTATGATATACTTTCTCAATAAAATGCATGTAAGCATTTAAAAGGATGAATCATCTCAGTATAATTATGGATCGGTCTTCCAGTGATCCTTTATGTGTCTAAAATAAGATGTAAAAACAGGTGACCTAGAGAGGTTACACGTGATGAGCTGCTACCCTTTCCCTTGTTCCTACAAAAAGAGTCCTGAGCTTCACAATGACGCATCTTTCCTACGGCATTTGACTCTAAAATGACCAGAAGGACTTGGTGGAAGTGTCAGGTGATTATTTCACTGGTTGAATTAGACCAAACTCTTTCCAGAAGAATTCAAAATGAACGTGGCTAAACGTGCAAAATAAATAAATACAGTATCTTCAGACATAATGACCTCTAGATATTTGAAATGTGGTCTGAAGATTTTCATAAGGCCTTCATTTCTATGTATTCAAATATAATACTAAACCCCAAGATCAATGCATATTTGGCTATCAAACCAGTCAAGCTAACCAGGGCAAAACTCTCTTTTTTTAAAAAAAAAAAATACCTAGGGAAGAGAGAAATAGAAATATATATTGATTTTTTAAAAATGTTTCCCTATTCCTTCAAATCAAGGTTGTTAAGTATTTGGGTCTAAAACTATGATCCCCTAATTGTTTACAGAGCATCTATTAATATGGTTTTAGTCCTAACTTTTTTTTCTTCTAATTAGTTTCTCAAGAAAGACAAAATGGATATTTATAGCATTTAGAGAGTGCTACACAGAAGACTAAGGATATCTTGGCAGAAATCTGTGAAGTCCTGAACAGAGCTACTTAAAAAATTGCACCACCAATTAATTGGAATACAATAGGAAGAATTACATTTTACAAAATCGCAGATACAAAAACAGCCCTGGCATCTGAAATAGTCAGAGTTGATTAAATTTTCTTCTTTCAGATTTAACTGCAAATCTAGATTTAGAAATAGTCCTCCCTCCTCTGCCTTTCAAAGTATTAAATAATGAAGTTCAAACTCTTTTATTATTTCCCCAATGCTACCAAATCATGGTAAATCTGTATTGCTTATCTTTAATGGAAGAAACATCTCAATTCTCAGCGGAGCAAAAGTAAATGACAATAGCCACCATAGCAAATAATTCTTCATAGGAGTTGTTTTGCATAACAATTAGTTGTTAGGTTTACATGCTGGCTATCAGGTGTGAGGACAAATACACAATATTTGTTCTTCTAGCTGGCCCAAGCAAACTCTGAAAAAGTGACTTCTTTGCTACTGTTAAATGTTTCAGCTCTCAATAGGACGCCCCAGCCCACACCTTCCCAGCACTTAAACTTCATTTTCCAGTATTAGGTGAAGGATGCTCAGACAACATCACATTAATTTCAACGGACAGTAAATTTTATCTAATTCAGCAAGCAAGCCTCTGTTAATTAGGCCTCCCAGGACGAGTGATGGCAAGAGAGCCTCGGACTGTCACTGATCGATACGCACAACTCAAGCAGCTCTGGTGGTCAATTACTTGGGCTTCTGGGTAAGAAAGAGGGTCCTATTCCTGGGAGCAGCTTACACTCACCTACGATCACAAGGAGGGGGGAGAACACGCCCCCCAACCTCCACAAACGAGACTCCAAACTGCCTTCCAGTCTTGAGCCTGATGGATGGGGGAAGTCAAGCTGCTGACACAGCTTCAAAGATCTGCTGTTTGATCCCAGGGCGCAAGCTTTGTTTGATGAGGCCGCAGGGGAGTAAGGACGCGCAGCCTAATTTAATGTAATCCTGCTCTGCGGTTACTTAAAAAGGAAAGCGCATTAAAAGCCCACACAATAGTGTTTCCTTCCTGGCGCCCCTTCTCCCGCCAAGAGCCCCACGCCTGTGTCTTTGGGGGTAAACACCACCCAGGCCAAGGGTTTACATATTCACGCCTCCATGAGGTGGCAGACGCCTCAGACTTTTAGGATGAATAGAAGACCACAAATGGGTTCTTGAAGCAGACGGCGTGGACGTGTGTTTGTGTGTATTGCCTTCAATTACAATAGCGTCCTAGGTGATAATGGAAATGAGCCTGTGCTTTACGTGTTTCAGCTTACAAAGCACCTTGGCGTCTGTATTCTCACTCAAGTCCCCACAGGGATCATATGAGGAAGGCAAACTATGGAACCCATTTGACATGTGGGAAACTGAGGCTCAGGGAGCTTGAGTGGGGAGCCCCAGCCTCCTCCAACCACCATGAGGTCCAAGCTGAGATCACACCCTCTTGGCCCTAATGGGCTACACTATCTTCTTCCATAAAAGGAGCATGATAACACTGGCCGATGGTAGAAGGACTGTTAACCCATTTCACAGGTGGGGAAACTGAGTCACGGAGACTTACCAAAGACCGTGAAGGGGTGTGATGGGGGCAGTCTGGCCCCAGAGTCTATGCCCTTAGTCTTCACACCAGACTCAGTGACAGCCGCTCATAGATGAGGGACGACATCAGGAGGGTCTAGTCCGTGGCAAACGGGGGCACAAGAAGCGGGGAGAGCCCCAAGCTGATCTTGGAGCCATGAAACTGCATCAGAGGCTGGGTGAGACCTTTGCCTGTCATCCATCCGTCAAACGAAACCCATGCAATATTCTTGTCCGATTAAGAATCTACCTCTTAACCAAAAGTATGATGTGGCAACAAGTCGTCAATTAAGGGACATAGACTGGAAGAGACATTTACATCTTCTTACGGTGGGAATCTTTACAGAAAAGAAGTGGAGAATCCAGACTAACACAAAGCAATGATGGCATACAGTTTTCAGTTTTTAGGAGATAAAATATATCACTCCCACCAACCTCATCCCTTCCGAAACACGTGCTTTGTAAGTAAGCCATGTTAAGCAGAAGAGGAAGACGGGGTAGTGAGTGCAAAAGGAAAGTGTGGGCCCTTTTGAAAGACCGCCTTATGGGAATTCAACCTTATCTCAAATTTCTCTCTTATGCACATGATAATTCCTAAAATTTTGATAAGAGATTTACATATCTCCGAGCTTGATGCATTTCTTCCCTGGTGAAGGCAACAGTACAATCCTATTTTACACTGCTGAGAAATTTATAATGGTAGGAGATAAGAAAAATAGGCTGGAGCGTCTGAGACACAGAGATTAACAGTCTGCATTGATCAATTCGCCAGATAATTGCACAACCGTTCGTGTCACTTTCTACAGCAATGGCTTCAAGGTAAATAATATTGATGCTTTTTCTTTTGTGATATTTTAATTATATTCGAGAGAATTATATTCATGGGCCAACATATGGAAATTTAATCCTGGGGAATGCTTTCATTCCTTCAATATTAAAATTAATATTTTTTTCGTTGATGATTTTGATGTTATATGCAGAAGATGTAGCATAAAACCTTAGAAAATTGTTTGAGATGGTGTGATTGGAAAGGCTCCAGAATTAACGGCATCTAAGACGAAAGAGCATGGGGTGCCGTCAGCTAAATGGGTCCACCAACTCCCAAGGGTTTGGACTGGTTTTCCAGGACCCCTACGCCCTCCCTGTGCTTATTCTTCATGGCACGTATCATTGATAACATGCAATTTATCTTGCGCTTATTTTCTTTCACGTGTATCTCCCTTCCTAAACCCTCTTCCAGCCACTCCCTCATCCTCAAACGGGGGCCATTTTGAGAGTAAGCAAGACGAGATTTGGGGACAGATGTGAGGTTGGGATAGGAGGATGGTGGGAGAGAGAGGGCGTGAAGGTCAGCTCGTGGGTAGCACGTGCGTCCTGCGGCTATAGGTGCGTATTTACCAAGACAGGGAGAACATGCAGGAGGGTAAGTGTTGAGCAATGGACAGCAAGAAGGGAGAAGCCAAGAATTAAGTTTGTCACTTGTTAAGGCTAAAATTCCTCTGGGGAACCCAAACAGATGCATGAGTGAGGAGAATGCACGGTCTTGGATTTCTTGAGATGTCTGAACTGGAAATGTGACTTAGGACTTCTGTTAGCATGCAGCGGGCATGAAGGGCATAGCATAGCAACCAGGATACAGAGAGGCAACGCCAGGCTCGGGACGCCACTCATTACGGGACAGGGAGGTGATGGAGAACAGGAAGAGACGCTCACGAGGAGCCATCGGAAAGGGTGCCAATCACAAGTTTGCATGTTTTGTTTTTTTTTAAACAATCCAGATCATCTTTATATAGCTATGCTAAAGCGATGCTTCCACTCAAGGAACCCTTGATTGCTTTCTTAGGTCTTAGGTAAGTACAACACAATAGATCATCAAAGCAGGCGTCTCCATGAAATGGTGGATTGAAATATGTGTGAGTCAAAATTTAGTTTTTGGATCCTTCATGTCAGGGTTTGACTACTGCGTGTACAAGAGAGACTGCATCCCTGCTTCTCTGGGTTTTGACATGGGGACAACAGGAGCTTTGGCACCGTGCATTTTTAGTGTGCGTGCTGTTGGAAGAGAAGGTGTGGTGTGTGAGGACCGGATCGGGCTTGTTGTGGGAGAAGACAAGAAATGACATGTCTTTTCAGGAGGACAAAATCAGGTCTGCACCATCCTACAAAAAAGACCATCTTGCCGGCCCGAAGATCAAAGCCGTCTTCCCATGCTGGCTGTTGGCTGAACAGTGCTTGCCCTCACACCCACGTAGGAGGATGGATACTCAAAGCAATATTCCAACTGGCTGAAATGTCCCTTTGCCATACGCAGAGAGATGAAAATGTATGCATCTCTATTATAGACGCTGGGAAGCATTTGTTAACAAGGAGAGACAAGGAAAAGTGGCTAAATTTGACTATGGGAAAATATGTTCATGAAGGGAAATAGCCGTAAAACCATGGTAGCAGCTCCATTTAGGGAAAGGAAGTCTGAAAAAAAAAATGTCAAGACAAAAGAAAGACATCACCTAAATGAGGAACAGAGTCTAGCAGAGCAATGTTTTTAGAGTTAGAGAAATCTGGCTCCAACATATCCATCATTTACTGGCCGTATAACCATCTTTCTGGGTCCCAGCTCCCTCATGTAGAAAAGGAAACTGGTGAGTTCTACTTTAGCAAGTTTTATAAGCATCAAATAGGATAATATATATCAAACTACTTACTAGTGTGGCATGGCATGTGATTAATGTCTAGGACATTTTAGTCTTTCATCTGCAGGTATTTCAACTATTTACATTTTTACTCTCACGTCTTGAGAATAGTGGTGGATACAGCCATCCATTTACTATATAATATTTTTCACACCCTGGCCAAACTCTAGGCAGACTCTCTATTAGAAAACCTATAAAAATTTCATAAATACAAAATTAAAGCCTGCAGGAATGTAAATTTTATTCTGTGGTTATGATGTGTGCCTCCAGGAAATGACCCTTGATATGCATAAAGCTGTATCACATTTATGTTCTGGTTCTGATGCCTGGATAGTGGAGAGTGGAAATAAAGCCACCCTTTCTCTTTCATCGAAAATTGCAAAAATAAGGGAGATTTATAATAACCACAGTGGCTCTTAAGCAGGTTTATGCTCATTATTGTCAGTAGGCACAACAATGGTTCTGGCTACTCAAAATCAGTTAAGTCAGAGGCGTTAAAACGGTAAAACTCACCTAGGCTTGGAATAAATGTATGATTGAAGTAGTGCATTGAGTCTACCCATATGTTTGAAGTACCTTATAGTTTTCAATACTCAAGTCCAAGGACACAAAGATGGACAAGAAATACCCCCTATCCTTAGAGAGAAAATGGTTGGGTCACAGAGTCATAGCTAGAAACACATCATTGCAAAGCAGTGTGAAAAGAGCTAACCTTCCCAGAGGCGACAACATAAGAACACGTTCTTGTTGGTTGAGTGGACATCCACTCAGTTACTGGACACGTGGGTTTGGCGTTTGGGACATGAAGATGATGGAGCCTATGAGATCTGTACATGGTCTCAAAACCTGTGGCCAAGCCTGACCAAAATGCTGGCCCACTGCTCTTGCCCCGCTCATGAGCTCATGTTTTTTTTCAGTCCGCATCCAAGGCCTTTCATGCCTTCTAGCACCATTGTGAAGTGCCATGTTTCTTGGAGAAGGCAGGCTGCGGTGGGGGTCCCTCTCACATTACTTTCCTACCTGTATCCTGGAGTGCCTCAACATTATCTGCAACAAGTGCCTTCTTTATAAGAAATGTAATGCCTTCTTTCTCTTGACATAACACTCGTGTATGATATAAACTACCACAATCAGAATTTGAAAATAAAGCAATATAATGCCCTAGCCATGCTATAAAGGAGAAAAGCAAGGAAAATAGCTCCTACAAAATAATATGTATCCTAACGTATTAACAATTAGGCATGATTGTGCAAGCATACATAAGGAAGTAAAGATGCTGGTGCCTGCTTAGGATGCCTAATCTGAGTTTAGGAGGAGATCAGAAGACATTCCTACAGAAAATTCAAGAGTGAGAAGAGTAGAACCCAAAAGGCACTAATAACAATAGCATTAAGATAAGGACCACCAGACAAGATTTCTTGGATGGTGGTAAGAGGAAAAAAATCACAGAAATAATGGCAAATAAATTTAGGCAAATGTGCCAAGACAAATTACAGGCTGTCCCAGAGGAGAAATCAAGACAGGCTGGTATTTGCTCACACGAGCTTGGGTTGGCTTTATTTATAAGCATAGTATTGAATGTACTTTACAGAATATGGAATGAAACAAACTGTGGCAAACTATCACAGAAAACATAGTCCTCCGTGGAAACTCCTCTGTATGTGAAGATGATTCCAATATGGGGAGTGGAAGACAATTCCAATATGGTCAGTGAAATAGTTTTCCATAATGGTGCTCAAGCTTTGGCAAAATCCTACACAAAACCGAGTATACCTGGCCTTTGCACAATATGGGGGTTAGGGGCATCAACCCCCACCTTTGCTTGCACAGTCAAAAAGCCATGTATAACTTTTGACTCCCCCAAAACTTACCTAGTAATAGCCTACTGTTGACCAGAAGTCCCACCGATAACACAAACAGTTGAGTCAACATATTTGATATGTTCTATGTATGATGTACTGTATTCTTACAACAAAGTGAGTTAGAGAAAAGAAGATATGATTAAGAAAATCCTGAGGAAGAGAAAATGAATTTGTGGTATTGTACTGTATTTGGTGAAAAGAATGTGCATCTAAGTGGACTGACTGGCACAGTTCAAACCCATGTCGTTCAAGGGTCAGCTATATAATTTAATGATACATGATTCTTAGACTCAAGAAACTCATTGTTTTAACACTGTGAGGGAAAAGTACATGAGTTTACAGAGAAAATAGAATTCCATTGTAGGCACAGATAATTATGAGAAGTTTTTTTGTTTTTTTGTTTTTTTGTTTTTTTACCTAAAGGGGTATCTAGGAAGGCTTTTGAAAGCCATACAGGATATGGGGTCGTTCTTTGTTGTGGGGCTGCCTATGGGTTCCAGCATGTCATGCAGAGCGGACCCAACCTCCAATGCTTAAGGGCTGCCATTTGTTGCAACTGCTAAAAATGCCCCCCCAAATTTCCCACATGCTCCATAAGGGGGCAGCACCATCCCCATTCAGAATTATTAGAACTCCCAGAAGTCCCTGAGATTAGCTAATTATTAAGTGAGTAACCACTGACCTCTGAGTGGATGAAGGATGGGGGAGAATATGTAGAGGGATGGTAGGGAAAAGAGAGTGGAAAATTGTGAATACCAGCTAAGGCGCAGGATTTAGATATTGGGCCCAAGTCCATACAGTGACCGTCCCCCTGGTCTGTCTACAGACCCCAGGCCCTTCCGATGCTCCACACTGAGAATGGCTTACTGGACAATGTTCATCCTCTTGGTTCATTATACAACTGCTTTCTGGCAGGAGCCTACATGTAATTTAGGCCTTCTTGGGGAGGCCCAACCCACACTGGAAGGCATTGCTTTGTCCTGAAGCAGAACCCAGCAAATCCAACCACTCCTCTCTCTTTCTCACCAACAATCAAGTTTTGATTCTCACAAATGAAGGTTCAGCTTTGGGTATTGTTAAGAGAACCTTTGTGTGAGTGAAGTTCTTCTTTGTCTCAACATCTTCAATATTTGGGGAGGAGTGAGTGACCCATGGGAGCAGGGATGCATAGCTCTAGAACAGGTATGTTCTTTCATGGGAGCCATCCTCCATCCTCCATGCATGTCATTTTCATCTGTCAACACTTCCAGCTCATCCATGCAGGAAGGATGGCATGAATCAGAGGGTTCATCTACAATCAGTGGGTAAACATGGCGGATGAAAAAGCCAGGCATCCCTGACCGCCCTTACGGACAATTCAGAAGTGAAAAAGAAGGAGGGAGAGGCCTCCAGGAAAATAGGTCACCCTGAGAGAGAAACAGGAGAAAATAGAACATGCAGGGGGGAGTGAGAACAGTGACTAACAATAGTGTGAGCAGCTAACATTGAGATGTTCCCGGGGTTGGAATCATGCCAGGGGTAGAGCAGAACAGTGACCCTGTGACTTAGGGGTGCGTCCTCTGAGGAGAAGGATTTGCAACTCCAGGCAAGAATCGCTGCTGTAAATTATGGTGAGAAAGGCGTGCACAGACACGCCTTCGTCTACCATCCAGAGTCTCAAGGTGAGACATCTCAGAGCAGCGCCATGTGGAGTGGGGAGCGATGTTACATGGGGAATTTTGAAACACTCATCTTGCAAGGGTGGTGAGTGGGAGTTCTGACAATTCTGTCAAACCCTTGAAGTCTTAAATGAAAGTTCCAGTAATCCCTTCTTCTAAAACCTGTGGAACTATAAGGTTTCATTGTCATGCAAATTGCCATCCCCAAGAGGTCTGTTTGCACTTGCTAGGGTTCTGGGAAGCTGCTCCCAGAGCCTGGGTGAGGGCAGGGACCGGGATGGGTGCAGAGCTTAGGAAGGATTCCTTCAGCTGCAATGTGGGGAATGGTAGACACCAAAGACAGGATTTTCATGTGATATTTTATGTAGGAGGCAATTTTGCCTCTCCTTCTGTGTGGGCACCATGAAAGTATGGGAGCCCATCAAGGTCTGAATAAGGGTCAACAAAACAATAACCCACACTTTCCCCAGCTGGACATTGAGCAACTTCAGATTTTAAAGATTGCTCAGTCCCCATGCATGGAAAGAGCTCTTCTCTTGGCTTTAAGAAATCAAGTTTGGTCCAGAACAAATGGGAAAAGAAGTCTTGCCTGGAAAGGGGATGGAAAACAGAACAATGGTTGCCAGGGGCTGGAGGGAGGGGAAAATGGGGAGACTGTTCAGTGGGTATAGAGTCTCAGTCATGCAAGGTGAGTAAGTTCTAGTGTTTTCAGAAAGTGTTTCATCAACTAACCTCCCTATTTCCACCAACACCAAACATCTTCCAATGATAGCGAGGTGAAAGAAGTGGGTTGAGAGAGGTTGGTGCTTTTGTTACTTTTGCTGATTGTTTTTAAAAATCATTTTCATGCTAATAGAGAAGAGATACCTCTTAGGCAGACAAATGAACAAATGCTTTCCTCTAAATTCCAGAAGAAACAGTGGAAGAGTTGATGGCCTCTAGGGAAGTCCTTTAAACGGGAGGCGATGAGGTGGGACAAGGAAGTGATTTTTGGCTGCAAGCCTTCTTTAAAAGATTCCCGATTTTTAAAATTACAGTTGACCTTTGAACAACATGGGGAGGGATGTGGGACACCAACCATCCCCCAACACACACACACAGTCAAAAATCTGGGTATAACTTTTGACTCCCCCAAAACTTAACTAGTAACAGCCCACTGTTGACTGGAAAGCTTATCAATAACATAAACAGCCCATTAACACATAATCTGTATGATCTCTGTATTATATACTGTGTTCTTACAAAAAATAAAACCAGAGAAAACAAAATGTGATTAAGAAAATCATAAGGAAGGGGCGCCTGGGTGGCTCAGTCGTTAAGCGTCTGCCTTCGGCTCAGGTCATGATTCCAGGTCCTGGAATCGAGCCCCGCATCGGGCTCCCTGCTCCGCGGGAAGCCTGCTTCTCCCTCTCCCACTCCCCCTGCTTGTGTTCCCTCTCTCGCTGTGTCTCTGTCAAATAAATAAATAAAATCTTTAAAAAAAAAAAAAAAAAAGAAAATCATAAGGAAGAGAAAATACATTTACAGGGCTCTACTGTATTTATTGAGAATATTCAAGTCTACGTGGACCTGCACAGTTCAAAACCATATTGTTTAAGGGTCAACTGTATTTGCGAAAAATTCTTCAAATGCAATTAAATGCGCCATCCCACGCCCCAATCTTTCCTGTACCAAAGCTAACGGTGATCTTCTGAAACAAGGTGGTTACTCCCCTACTTGACATTCTTCGGCACAACGGAAAATGCCCTTAGAATAAAGTTGTAATGTTTTAGTACAGCCTAAGGGCTGATTCCACATCTCGTCTCCCTTTCCTGCCGTCAAATCTGGGTTAGGTACCTCTTTCCCTGTTTCATGGCTCTTGGGACTCCATTCACATCAGAATGCTTCTGCGCCTCCTCTGGCCTCCGGGTTCCTTGAGGATGGAGACTTTCTCTTTTCTTTGTGGCTATTTCAGTGCTAACACCATTGGTATGTATTTATGGGGTGAATGGACACACAGTCTTGTCTCATGTCCTTGACCAATCTTTGGCAAAATGTTCAGGTTGTCAGGAAAGAGACATCAATGAAGGTTTACTGAAAATGGAAAATGCTCAGTGTTTGTATTTGCGAAGGTAATGAAAACGACATGCCCCCAAACATGCGAGGTGCATCACCGCGTTCCTCTCAGGGAAGAGATGCTCATTCCAATATTTCCCCTTGCCCACTTTGTTTTACATGGCAGGGAATATAGGGATAGAGGGAACATTCCTCAAGTTCATAAAATCCATCTATGAAAAAACCCACAGAGAATATCATCCTCAATGGGGAAAACCTGAGAGCATTTCCCTTAAGATCAGGAACACGTCAAGGATGACCACTCTCGCCACTATTGTTCAGCATAGTACTAGAAGTCCTAGCAACAGCAATCAGACAACAAAAAGAAATAAAAGGTATTCAAATTGGCAAAGAAGAGGTCAAACTCTCTCTTTTTGCAGACGACATGATACTTTATGTGGAAAACCCAAAAGACTCCACCCCCGAATTACTAGAACTCATCCAGCAATTCAGTAATGTGGCAGGATACAAAATCAATGCACAGAAATCAGTTGCTTTCTTATACACTAACAATGCAACTGTACAAAGAGAAATTAGAGAAACGATTCCATTTACAATAGCACCAAAAACCATAAGATACCTCAAAATAAACCTAACCAAAGAGGTAAAGGATCTATACTCTAGGAACTACAGAACACTCATGAGAGAAATTGAAGAAGACACAAAAAGATGGAAAAACATTCCACGCTCATGGATCGGAAGAATAAACATTGTTAAAATGTCTATGCTACCCAGAGCAATCTATACCTTCAATGCCATCCCGATCAAAATTCCAATGACATTTTTCAAAGTGCTGGAACAAACAATCCTAAAATTTGTATGGTATCAGAAAAGACCCGAATCGCCAAGGAAATGTTGAAAAAGAAAAACAAAGCTGGGGGCATCACGTTGCCCGATTTCAAGCTCTATTACAAAGCAGTGATCACCAAGACAGCATGGTACTGGCACAAAAACAGACATATAGACCAATAGAACAGAATAGAGAACCCAGATATGGACCCTCAAACTCTATGGTCAAATAATCTTTGACAAAGCAGGGAAAATATGCGATGGGACAAAGACAGTCTCTTCAATGAATGGTGCTGGGAAAATTGGACAGCCACATGCAGAAGAATGAAACTCGACCATTCTCTAACACCATTCACAAAGATAAACTCAAAATGGATGAAAGACCTCAATGTGAGACAGGAATCTATCAAAATCCTAGAAGAGAACATAGGCAGTAATCTCTTTGACACCGGCCACAGCAACTTCTTTCAAGATACATCTCCAAAGGCTAGTGAAACAAAAGCAAAAATGAACTTTTGGGACTTGATCAAGATAAAAAGCTTCTGCACAGCAAAGGAAACAGTCAACAAAACAAAGAGGCAACCCACAGAATGCGAGAAGATATTTGCAAATGACACTACAGATAAAGGACTGGTATCCAAGATCTATAAAGAACTTCTCAAACTCAACACCCAAAAAACAAATAATCAAGTCAAAAAATGGGCAGAAGACCTGAATAGACACTTCTCCGAAGAAGACATACAAATGGCTAACAGACACATGAAAAAATGTTCATCATCATTAGCCAGCAGGAAAATTCAAATCAAAACCACATTGAGATACCACCTTACAACAGTTAGAATGGCAAAAATGGACAAGGCAAGAAACAGCAAATGTTGGAGAGGTTGTGGAGAAAGGGGAACCCTCTTACACTGTTGGTGGGAATGCAAGTTGGTACAGCCACTTTGGAAAACAGTGTGGGGGTGCCTCAAAAAATTAAAAATAGAGCTACCCTATGACCCAATGCAATTGCACTACTGGGTATTTACCCCAAAGACACAGAGGTAGTGAAAAGAAGGGCCATATGCACCCCAATGTTCATAGCAGCAATGTCCCCAGTAGCCAAACTGTGGAAAGAGCCGAGATGCCCTTCAACAGATGAATGGATAAAGAAGATGTGGTCCATATATACAATGGAATATTACTCAGCCATCAGAAAGGATGAATACCCAACTTTTACATCAACATGGATGGGACTGGAGGAGATTATGCTAAGTGAAATAAGTCAAGCAGAGAAAGTCTATTATCATATGGTTTCATTTATTTGTGGAACATAAGGAATAGCATGGAGGACTTTAGGAGAAGGAAAGGAAAAATGAAGGGGGGAATCGGAGGGAGAGATGAACCATGAGAGACTATGGACTCTGAGAAACAAACTGAGGGTTTTAGAGGGGAGGGCGGTAGGGGGATGGGTTAGCCCGGTGATGGGTATTAAGGAGGGCACGTACTGCATGGAGCACTGGGTGTTATATAAAAACAATGAATTGTGGATCACTACATCAAAAACTAATGAGGTATTGTATGGTGACTAACATAAGAAAATAAAATTTTAAAAAAATTAAAAAATAAATGGCGGGGAAGATGTATGTGGTGGAGAAAATGTGAGCCTGGAAAGAACCTGGACACAGAGCATTGCCTATATTAGTTATGGACGTTTTAAATTGCAAACTAACATCCAAAGATTGGGTATCCAGATCTCTTCTAGGCAAGTGAATTCCCAACAATAGTCCTTGGACTTCCCGCATCAAACAGAAATGAGGAATTTGTCAAAGAATATGCAACTTGCAGAATCACTGCCAACTGGCTAGATCAGAATCCCTGGTGCTGAGGCTCAGAACTTGGCATTTTCTAAAATTCCCCCATGTGATAGGTATCCAGGTTTGAGAACTGGAGATCTAGTCCATCCCTGATACAACGGTTCAATGGCCCTATGGCATTTCGGAGATATGGTCATTTGGTCTCCAGTTGAAACTGTCTGACTAGACTTAACTGCTTTTCATAGAAAGTTATTCCATTTCCAGAAATCTCAAATGGTTAGAAAGTCTTTTTTTTTTAATTAAGTACACCGACCCCCTTCTTTGCACTTTGATTCATTTGCCCTGACTTGCTCTTAGAGAACCAAAAGAAGAAATCTAAACCTATCTCAGCTTTTAAACCCCTTTCAATATTCAAGAAGGGCTACCATATTGTATTGATGATGGCTGTGTATCCAATGATCAAATTATCTCAAATTTAGTGACAGGAAACAGCAACATTGATTGCAATTTCTGCAGATCAAGGCTCCGTGCTGCTTTGCTGGGTTCTCCTGTCAGGAGGATCTCTCACAAATTACAAATCCAACCGCCGGTCAGAGCTATGGCCTTGTCTCCAGAATGCACCTGGACAAGACCTGTTCCCAAGCTCCTGGATGTGGTTGTTGATAGGACTCAACTCCTCATGATGGATGGAAGAAGGTCCTTTCGTCTCATGCTGCTGTCTGAGGAGGTCATGAGGGTGAGTCCCCGTGGTGGGATCAGAGACATCATAGCTTGAGGACACAGGGAGAAAGCCCATATCTGCAAGCCAGGCAGAGGATCCTCACCAGAACCTGATGTGGAGGCACCGTGATCCCAGACTTCCAGCCTCCTAGGATTCTGAGGTTTTTGAGGCACACCGTCTATGGTATTTTGCTATCGCAGCCTGAGTTGATGGAGACAATATGCTAATCTCAGATCACTTTGTCTCTTATTCATTGTAGAGGAGTCACCGGGCATCCTGCACATACACATACAGGGGTGTGAGTATCAGGAGGTCGGGATCGTTGGGAACCATGTCAGAAGGCCACCTACCACGCATGTGGTTCTGAGTTCTCTTTTCTCCAGATCCCCGTATCACTTGATAATCTCTCATGAAACCCACGTTTGCATTTCTTCATCCTCTGGACCACTTGGACCCTTGGCCATCGTTCTTCAACCATCTCACTAAAAAATGACCAGAAGGCTGTCTCTGGGTTTGTTCTTCTTCCCAGATTTTAGTTATATTTATTTTAGGACATTTCTTTTCAATCTGGCTGCAGTACCCCAGATATTTTTTGCACGAGTCCATAAAGCAACAACTTAGAAGTCCGGACGTGTGAACGTGTATTTTGACACCTACTGTCGCACTATGGTTCTTTTCTTGTGTCTGCTTGATGTTTCCAAACCCGTGTTAGAGATGAAGCCTCATCGCTCAAGCTGGGAAACCTTTGTTCTCCAACAGCGTTGAAGGCTGAGACACACACGGAAACTCTGTCGAGCCACACCCCTCCCCCCTGAGGGGCCGACTTTAGGTTATTTTGAACTGTTCCAAATCTCGGCAGTTTGAAATGCACATGCTGAAGAAGTTTTCAGCAGAACTGAGAAAGACTGCACTCTCCTTTGGTCTGTGACTACCATTGCAAGAACCCAGCAAAACATTTCGTGTAAGATTCCATAAATCGGTTTGTCTGCCAGCCATAGCGTCCTGACTGAAAGTGGATGGAGTCTCGAACGTGCTACGCTCCTAGCACACTGGGAACAAACCCTCTGTGTTTCCATTTTCTGCATATTCAATTCTGTGTTTTCAAAATGTGCAAAGCTGTGTCAACCGTCAATCTCCACCCCGCCTTTAAAATAGTCATCAACATTTGTAGTGTTGGGTCCATATGGGATTTACCTCGGGTGTCTATATGGTAAATGCACCTTGGGAAGAAGCCCAGAACAGAGCAAGCACCTATGATCGGGGATGTGCCTGCTTGCTTTCTTTCCTCTGGCTTGTGTCCCCTGCCACAGGTAAACTATAATATCCATGTAGCGCAATGGAAAAAAAATCATGTGCTTTTCAGGCACACACATCTGGGGGGTATAGCTGAGTTTAATTAAACCGCTTGAGAAGTATGTACAAATAATTGATTCTCTCTGAGCCTCCTTTTTTTTTTATCATTTAAGAAATGTGAATAATCTGGGGCGTCTGGGTGGCTCAGTCGTTAAGCGTCTGCCTTTGGCTCAGGTCATGATCCCAGGGTCCTGGGATCGAGCCCCGCGTCGGGCTCCCTGCTCCGCAGGAAGCCTGCTTCTCCCTCTCCCACTCCTCCTGCTTGTGTTCCCTCTCTCACTGTGTCTCTCTCTGTCAAATAAATAAATAAAATCTTTTTTTTTTAAAAAAAGAAATGTGAATAATCACATTTAGGATGATGGTCGTGGTGATAATTCAAAAGGTTTAATGAAATAGTTAAAGAACAAAATGTATGTAAGAGTTGTTCATTCTTTGTCTCTATTATTTCTAGAGCGTGGTAACACATTCCTTCCGGAAAGACATACCTGTCACTGCTAATATTTGGTAAAATGTACTTAGACCCCTAAAAGTTTAAAGCTTAAGGGACAGTACTTAAGTATGAGTGGAGAATGAAGGAATTTGGTGAAATGGTGATGTAAGTTAACAACGTGAAGATGGGGTTTTCTGTCCAAGACGAGAATAGGATTCAGAAGGCTGCTCATTGCTTTCCATGGAGGTCCCACCCCATAATTATTGATGCCTTCACCCTGAATCTTACTGATTTCACAACACACAGCCTGACTCTCTGTCTCTCTCTCCTGAATTTTAAACTTATTCCCCCAAGGAGACACGGTCCTATTTCACACGTACTACTATATACGTTCAGTACTCATTTGCTGTTCTTGAATCCAAGGGTGGTCCGTGCGAGGCTACACACAGATGTAGAGCACTGTCAGTGCAGAGATTTGCATTAACAAATGACATTTGTCATTCCTCCTCTTTATTCCATAGAATGAATGAAGCAGAGGAAGAATGGATTCAGTCAAAATCAGATTTGAAAAAAGCCTTCATGGATTCAATGTTCCTTGTATCTAACCGGGCCCACAGGTGCAATAATCTGTCTCCACTCACGATTGCAAGGTTCTGACAGCTGATTCTGCAGTCTCCTCACTTTTCTGAGGGGCTTTCTTTTCTCCGTGGATATTCATGTGTAGCCACAGATTAGGAGCAGTGTGCTTTGTGTTCGGCATAATATTTTGAAAGGGGAAGATAGAATACAGAGGATAGTTTGAGACAATACGGTGAAAGATTCACACCGTAAAGCAGCGAGACATCGTGAGGCGGGTCTCATGCTCGTGTTGTTAGGAGGTGTGGGTCAGGGTCACAGAGTCTGGGGTTATGCGAGCAGACAACAGGAGAGACACCCACCAGGGTGAAGGTGGGGTTCACGATAGAGCTGGGTGATCTTTCTAGGGTGGCGGAGTGGGGAGCTTAGGGTTGAGGTCACCTTCTTCCAAAAAGGAAGAATTCAGAGAATACCTGGGAGGCATGTGTGCAATTACATTTATACTTTTCCATATAAAATTGTCTCTGTAGCGGGCATTCACATTAGAAAATTAAATTTTAAAATGTTCAGTGTTAAAAATCTCTCTAAGAAAACCCCGTGTTTTGGAAGCCAAGACTTGTGATGCTTTGAGGAGCATCTGATGGTGAGCGGGCTCCTGAAGGAGAAGGGAGTCCTCGGGGACAGGTCTGGGGTGTGGGCCGCCTCGGGGACGAGGAGCAGGACCCCAAGAGAGCGTGCAGGCGGCACTGACTTTTGCTATAGCGCAGAATGGCTGAGGACCCCATACAGTGACATAAAACAAAATACCTGTTGGTCCGGCCCCACGAGATGCTTCCACACGGCTCTTCAAATCACCCAAGGGCACACTAAGCAGGCTTTGCTGGTCCCAGAGAAAGAAAAGCCATACGTCACCCTGTGGGAGAGGAGCTTGTAGGTGCAGGGAGAGAAGTAGGGCAGAAAGGAACAGCTGAGCGGGAGTGGTTTGCAGCCCACCTGGGTGGTGTGAGCCCGCGGAGCGCTCGGCTCCAGGTATGTGCAATACATGTGTGAGAAAGATGTGCTGGACTGTAGGAAGCAAATGTCGTGGATGCAGTGAACAGGAAAGGACGCGCCCTGCGGTGGGGTGATATCGAAGGCCAAGTTGTCCAGTGGAAGCTCGAGGGTTGGGCCGGGTGTGTGTGTCTGGCTCTCCTTGGACCGTGGCCTGGTGGGCATCAACCCATGTCCCCAGGCGTGATGCAAGGGGAGCAGCAGAGTGGCGCGGGGGGGCGGGGGGCGGGGGGCGGGGGGCGGCGGGTTCCAGCATTACTCAAACACGATGCTTCACCAGCACACAACCCACGGCCCGCCTGGAGCGAGGTGCCCGGTATTTGGGGGTTTCCTCCAGAATCCCCGCTTCTCCTTCCTATTCTGTTGGCCCCAGCTCTGGGGCCATTGCAGCCCGGCCCCAGCTGCTCAAAATGAGAACGCGCCTGTCAGGCACGTTCCTTCTCCCCCAGACCTTCATACCACAAACAGGGCTCATTTCTGGCTGGTTTGTTCGTGCCTAAGACTCATTCAAAGGAGCAGGTCAAAACCAGCTCAGCGGCTTGATCTTGGGAAAACAAAGTGAAATTAATACCATTGCTACTCCTACGACCACGAATAAGCCTTGTTGGATCAATTCTCAGAGTCACTACAAATATGCCTCTTGATCTCGTCTATATTCCAACCCAAAACATTTACTACTACCTTTACAACTTCTCTTGACTTCATCGGAAATAGTGTCCAGGATTTTAAAAATTCTCCCAAATTTAGACTGCACCTCCTCTTCTTTTCTCATTTCCCAAGGGAAGATGATCTTAGCTGGAGTTTTAAAAATTTCCTATGCACTTTGGGATGCTATTTTATTTAACTTTATAGTATATCTTAAAACAATATATTTATTGCAAACCTTCGACACTTGAAAAAATAATATCTGCTTGCAGCTGAAAACAAATGTGCAGAGTCTACCAAACAGCAACAAGGCTAAGTTCATTTTTGGCTCTAGCGATGCGCTTAACAGAATCTTTATAGAGGGATTTAATGTCTCATTTTAGAATGTAGTTCTTTTTTTTTTTTTTTAAAGATTTTATTTATTTATTTGAGAGAGGATGAGAGGAGAGAGAGAGCACATGAGAGGGGGGAGGGTCAGAGGGAGAAGCAGACTCCCCGCTGAGCAGGGAGCCCGATGCGGGACTTGATCCTGTGACTCCAGGATCATGACCTGAGCCGAAGGCAGTCGCTTAACCAACTGAGCCACCCAGGCGCCCTAGAATGTAGTTCTTAACTTGGTCACTCCCTAAACTCCTTTACCTTTGACCAGAATACACAGTTTGGACAACTGACAGGAAGGAATATATATAATATATATATATATATATCATAAACCTTATGGATATACAAAGTATCATAAGCTCACATGTATCTACACCACAATGTAAGCTTCCACAGATACACATAGCAGCATAAACATATATGTGTATATATATATATACATATACATATATAAGCATATATATAGTAGCATAAATTCACAAAGATGTATAGTAGCAAAAAAGAAGAACAATTCAAGAAACCTTGGTCTTCATGTCAATGTAGCAACAAACTATAAGTCCTAGGTTTGAATATCTAGGAGCAAATCTATAAAGTCCTTGCACTGATGGAGAAACACAGGTAATTCTTGGTTTTCCTGCTGTTAGACATCATCAATCATCATCTGTAAGGTTTTCTCGGTCTTTCTATGATTTTCCATGTAAAAGGAAAACCACAGAGCTACCATAATCTGCAGGAGAAACAGGGGTCACATTCCCCCAGCTGGTCTGCGGGTTCTGGGAGGGCAGGAAGCTTGGCCCTTTGATGCGGTGAGCTAGCCTGGGTGCACTGCAGAGGCTAGAGCCCAGGTTGTCATGGGAGTATAGGACATCCTCTCTGAAACACCAAGAGCCCGGAGGCAGAAGACGTTTCTGGGACTCCTGCGCAGTGACTCTGTCTTCTGCTCTCAAGCAAGAAGGTGTGGCTGGCGATGAGTGTGGCTCAGGCATCGAGGGATCCCACACTGTATCGTATTCCCTTACAGAAACCTCAGGGTGTCCTGGTACCTTCTTTGGGATCGGCGCCCACTTTCATGAAAGGACAAGCGCATGGCAAGGATTCCACCTGTTTCTGAACTGGGGAAAATGCCTAGCTGAGCACAAACGTCACAGACACGTGTGCACTCCTAAGGGGGGGGCAGCCAAAAGCCTCTCCAAGGAGCACCTACCCTCAGCTTATGAAGCTGCCGCGTTCTATCAGGTTGTGCATCCTTGCTCAATGAAGGGAACACTGAGAGCAGTGTGAGTCCAACGTGTAACGTGATTCCCAGTGCACAGGCAGGTACACATGCTGAGTGGTTCTGCAGTAGGGCTCCTGGATTCTGCAGTAGGGCTCCTGGATTCTGCAGTAGGGCTCCTGGATCCTGCAGTAGGGCTCCTGGATCCTGCAGTAGGGCTCCTGGATCCTGCAGTAGGGCTCCTGGATTCTGCAGTAGGGCTCCTGGATTCTGCAGTAGGGCTCCTGGATTCTTGCAGGGACCAACACATTTCTTGGATTATTTCTGAGAGTGACACATGCGTGTTTATATAATGGTAATATGGGCATGCAGGCGTGGAAGGAAGTTGGAAGTCATGGAGGACAACGTTTCTGCTCTTAGCCCTGTGCTTGAAGAATGTAGTTATTAACAGGATTTTCTATCAATAGACCTAAACACATGGATAGGTTTCCTGGTGCTATTGCTTTCACCAAGTACCACTGAGTGACTTAAAATCCCCAATATATCGATTTTTGTACAGTGGTTTAGGTTACAAGTTTAACACGGGGTCTCACGGGCTCAAGTCAAGCTCTTGGTGGAGCTGCCCTCCTTCTAGACTAGGGGAGAACCTATGTTCTTCAGGCTGCCCCCATTCCTCAGCTCACAGCCCCTTCCTCCAGCTTAAACCCAGCCAACTTGCATCTCTAACACACTGTAGTCACATCTCCGTGGCATTAATTCACTCTTCTTCCACCTTTTTTTTCCTTAAAGATTTTATTTATTTCAGAGAGCGAGCGAGTGAGAGAGAGAGAGAGAGAGAGAGAGCACAAGCCGGGGGTGGGGAGAAGGCAGAGGGAGAAGTGGATTCTTCACTGAGCAGGGAACCCGACTCGGGACTCGATCCCAGGACCCTGGGATCATGACCTGAGTTGAAGGCAGACGCTTAACTGACTGAGCCACCCAGGCGCCCTAGAATACCTTTTCATAACCTTTTCATAGCACCTACTTTACCGTGCATGCTGGAACAAACAGAGCAGCTAAAATACATGCGATCAATGAACACAGCACCCCACGCTTGCCTTGCTTCCACTGGACAAGGCCTCCAGAAGAGCACAAAGAGGAAAACTGCCCCAGATCTGCACACACAGTATACTGTTGCTTTTTAATGAGGAATACTGGTCCTTCCCTCCTCCTCTCCCAGCCCCTCTGCCCCTAGAGACGGCAGCTCTCAGGAAAACCACAGAGCGAGAAGCACAGGGAGGCCGTCAGCCACACAGAGGGCCCGGGAAGCATGGGCCCAGGATACAGGATGCTGAGTGGGTCCAGGGAGGCCGTGCTCTGGCTTCAGGGCACCTGGGGAGGGGGCTACGAACCACATTAATCCAGAATGGGAAAGAAAACATGATCTAGTACTGGGACAAGGGGACTTTTCACAGCAAAAACAGCACCGCAGGAGAGAATGTCTGGTGTTAGCGGGAAATACAGCCCCCCTGCGATGTGACCCTGAAACAGTATGAAATCTGCCCCCCAAATAAGGGGACAGACAGAAGAGCAAAAGAGAAGCCACAGACCCAGCCTGTTGCCATAACGCAGCTCTCCTCATTCAAACATTTAAGAAAAGGGGTGAAAATTGACATGGATCAATGAGGGAAAAAAAAGTAAAACGGGGAAACATAGTTATCAACCCGAAGACTAAGGGGAAGTCACTCACACAGAAAATGTTATGCAGAATCTTTCTTTTCCTGAATTTTGAAGTTAAAGGAAAAGAGGTCTTCAACCATTCAGGTTGTGAAAATAAGTAAAATAAAATAAAATGAAATGAAATAAAATAAAATGAAATAAAATAAAATAAAACAAAAATCTAAAATAAAAATAGGCTACCCACAAGAAGTCAAAATCATGTGATGCTCAGACATTTCCTATGGAAGCCTGAATTAGAAATGTCTTTTTTTTTTTTTTTTAAGATCTTATTTATTTATTTATTTGACAGAGAGATAGAGCCAGAGAGCACAAGTGGAGGGAACGGCAGAGGGAGAGGGAGAAGCAGGTTCCCCACTGAGCAGGGAGCCCAATGTGGGGCTCGATCCCAGGACCCTGGAATCATGACCTGAGCTGAAGGCAGAAACGTCTTTTTCTTATGAAAGTAGAAAAATGGGTATCCGAAGAGTTTTATATCGGACCAAGAAATCTGTCATATTGTAAAAGCAAATATTCTCAAATATTCAAGGATTCCATTTGTTTATAACTCATATATTCTTCTCAAAAATAAAATCTACTTCAACTCACAAAGAGATGAAGCACAAAGAAGAACTCAAGAATGGAGAAGTTAGGGGCACCTGGATGTCTCAGTCGTTAAGCATCTGCCTTCAGCTCAGGTCATGATCCCAGGGTCCTGGGATCGAGTTCCGCATCGGGCTCCCTGCTCAGCGGGAAGTCTGCTTCTCCCTCTCCCTCTGACCCTCCCCATGCGTATGCTCACTCTCTTTGACAAATAAATAAATAAAATCTTAAAAAAAAAAAAGAATGGAGAAATTATGGGTTTGATTTTAAATTAATTCTAAGCAGGGTCTGAAAGTAAATACTCACACCAGATATGCAGTGTTTCATACAAAAACAAAGTTGCAAATATGGTTATCCAAAAGAATTAAGTGTCAAAAACCTGTCGAAAGAGATATATTAGTTGTAACATGCCTCACAAAAATAATTTGGGTTTAAAATCCAATCATCTGTTGGGAAAGAATATGAAAATATGAGTCAATAAAATATAAGTTGCCATCATTGGATATGGTAGGAGTGTAGAGAACCATTTCATATATAATGTGAAACAATGTATTGATAATAATGAAAGTAACTCATATTTCTGAGACACTTACTAGGTACCAGGTGTTCTTCTCGGCATTTTTTGTGTAGATCCGTAACATGGGTTCAATAATTGTCTTAGTCTGTTTGGGCAACTGTAATAAAATACCATAGACTGGGCAGCTTCCAGACAAGAGACACTTATTTCTCATAGTTGTCCAGGCTGGACGTCCAAGATCAAGGTGTCAGCAGATTCAGTGTCTAGGGAGAATCCGCTGCCTGGCTCATAGATGGCTGTCTTCTTCTTGTGTCCTCATATCCCTGTGGGGTCTGTCTTAGAAGGGCACTGATCCCCTTCATGGGGTTTCACTCTCATGACCTGATCACCTCCCAAAGGTGCACCCCCCAAATTGACCCCCCAAATATCATCCTATTGGGGTTAAGGTTTCAATATGAACTCGGGGGGACATTCGGGCTATAGCAATCAGGTTCTTCAAACACTGAAGGGGAACCATGAGAACCTGTTTTCAAAAGCAGAGTCTGCCCTCCTAATCTTTGGAAAAGATGTGAACAAACAAGACAGAATCTTAGGACAAAAGACGGAAAACAAAGGAAATGGCAAGGAAGCCTTAAAATCCCTCACCAGCAAGGAGATGCGTGCAGCCAATCACGCCTGTATTTTCACACGTGGCTGGAACAGAGGAAAGGTTAAACTCCCACATAAACAGACCGAGTCTCTCAGATTGGGTAAATAAACCCAAATCCAAACATTTGGGGGAAAATAACAGCCTAAGTGCAGGTCCCTTAGCCCCGTGCTTCTAATTAACAAGACCTAGAGAACCTGACAAAAATTACCGAGGGAAACACGAACCCGGAAAGAAAAACAGTCGCGGGTTCGAACTAGCAGATGGCAGCAAGAGAGGTGCGAACCGCAAGGAAATTCTGCCATGTGTACAACAAATTGGCCTAAATTCAAGAGGCCACCGGAGCAGCTCAGCACACCTCCTCCCGAGACAAGTGTAATTCTGTAGGAAATAAGCGGAAGATAACCCAGAAAACTCCACCAGCACCATCCACACTGGATCTCCAAAGGGCAGGGCTGTGGCCAGCTCCCACATCCCCGGGAGACCGAGGCTGTGTGTGACAAACGGAGTGGAGAGATCAGCCAGTGTGGTGTCTGTCTAAACTGTCCGTGAACAGCAACCTCAGACTCGCCCATCTGGGGTAAAGGAACAGGATGACCGGGCTGGGAGGCCTGGATCGTGAGGCAAGAGCTAACCGAGCAAGAGATGCCCACCAGGATATTTAGAGCATTTCCAGAGTTGCAGAATGACAAGGTGGTGAAGAAGCAAAGCCCCTCAGGGGGCTGGAACGGGACCCCTCAGGCACTGCCCACATCCTGAACCTGCTGTGGAGCTCGGCACCTCCCCACCGCTGGTCCCTGCTGCTCATCTCTTACTTTGGACTGAGTACAAACCACTGCTGCAACAAGACCTGCCTTCGACTAGGTCTGCGGTTGTCCTGGACATCCTGCTGGACATGCACACACTCACAAACACTCACATACACACACACTCACACACACATACACTCACACACACACTTCCACACGTGTATTCGGGTAACTATTAAAACTGGCCATTTACGACCACGTAAAAACGGTATGAATAGGAAGTTAGGGTGAAGAGGAGGGCAAAACTATGTTTTTACGATACCAGTTTTGTATAAAAAGCATATCTATAACATGCATATATATTAAAAATTGTAGGGGTGCCTGGGGGGCTCAGTCGCTTAAATGTCTGCCTTCGGCTTAGGTCATGATCCCAGGGTCCTGAGATCGAGCCCCACGTCGGGCTCCCTGCTCTGTGGGAAGCCTGCTTCTCCCTCTCCTCCTCCCCCTGCTTCTGTTCTCTCTCAAATAAATAAATACAATCTTTAAAAAAAATTGTAAAGTAGATGTTGCACAGATGGATGAATAAGCACAGATATATAGATAGATAATAGATGGATAGATAAATAGCTAGCTAGCTAGATGATAGAGACAGAGGGATAGAGAAAGTTCACAGGAATACATTGACAGAAAGACAGACAGACTGACAGATATTGAGGTATTTGTCTACCTCTATTTGGATTCTTTTTGGAATTATTCATCAACGTGACTCTCAGTGACCTAGGAAAATGATATAGACAATAAGACTGTCTGAGCCTTCGTTTCCCTATCCGTAAAGCAGAGATACTAATGTATATTCAGTCTAGTTCTTGCAGAGAACAGTGGAATATTATCTGTCACGTGCCTGACCCATAAGAGTTTTTCAACAAATAAGTTTCCTGACTATTCCAATGTGGAAGTGCATGTACCCACAAAGACTTTTTGTAAAAATAACCATTTCAGAGCAAATTAAAATCCAATCCCAGACTGTAAATACATCTGTGCATTTTAAGATAGCTATTTTTCAGATAACCAAAAAGTATTACACAATTGTAGTTCTTCAAAGAAAAAAAAGCCCAGAATACACGAAGGTGTGTGTGTGCTGTAGGTGTGTGTGTGAGCTGTGTGTGTAAGGGTGCACTTGGCAAATTTCTTCAATGGAAGAAGCTTGAAGCAGACATGATGGACCATTTGTTTTAACGCAAATAGCTCAGAAGATCTCTCAAATGCTCATATTCTTCTATTGCTAAAATGAATACGAAAGGATAAGTGAGTTTCTCCACCAGTTTAATTTTCATTTTGGGGGAAGAAATACTTTCCAAATGTGCAGAGTAATACTGTGAAAAATTTCATACAGATATGTATGTATATATATTCATATGTATATTTAAATATACAATGTCTTATTGTCAATCTCTGTCACTTACTCAATCTCTTTTAAAATCCTCAAAAACATTTGTTTTTCACCTGAGGCAAGTACCCATTGTGACTCTCCTGTTGGCACTTTACCTGCAGTGGTAAGCTTACTGTGGCCACTTTATAGAATCGATTTGCATGTCCTCGGATCATTAAAAACACGACTCAGGACACATCAGGTGTTTCTGTGTCTTGGTAGTGTTTAATAGAATTTCTATGACTGCAAAGATATTAAAACAAGAACAATGTTAAATAGATCTATGTTGACAATCAAAATAGTCCCATCCGTAGCATTGTCTCCCAACCACGAACGTAGGTAGGAAAAGGTACATTCAGAAGTTATGTATGGTTATATTTATTGGGAAAATACATCCATTCAGGTCTGCGCATAAATGAAATTGAAAATGGAATAAGATTACCAAACATTGGCATTTCTTTTTCTTTTTTTTTTTAAGATTGTATTTGTTTATTTGAGAGAGAGAGCACAAGCAAGGGGGGAAGGGGCAGAGGCCCTTTGGCTCAGGTCATGATCCCAGGGTCCTGGGATTGAGCCCCGCATCAGGCTCCTTGCTCGGCGGGGAGTCTTCTTCTCCCTCTGCCTCTGCTCCTCACCCTCCCCCTGCTCATGCTCGCTTGCTCTCTCTCTGAAATAAATAAATAAAATCTTAAAAAAAAAAAAAAAGAATCACTCAGTTAAGCTGCTCCAGAATTTCTGACCCTACAGAAATCATAAGGCAAAAGCAAACAAAAATGTTTGTTTAATCATTCTAGACCCCTGAGTTTCAAGATGATTTGCAGTAGACCACGAATATAATCATCTTCTTGTACAGGGGGCACCCAGAAGCTCCAAGAGACCAAATCAGAACACGGTGTGATTAAAGATTCCCTCAATCACAGGCACCCTGACTGTAATGAAAGGACTGTATCCTCCTGGATCCCTCAGGAATGTAAGGAGGTTGGGAAGGCATCTTCCAGGCTCCACGACCTTGAAATGACAATCCTTCCATGAATTCAACGTGTTTACGCACCAGTAGCCGTGATAACATAAAGATTCTGCCTCAGGTCTATTAGCAGACTATTAAGTTGGCTCAGTGGTCCCCAGTGGAAGGTTAATGAGAAACAAGACTTGAATACCCCATAAAGAAAGAAAGGGAGTACCGTGAATGTTACCCCAGGTCCTGTTGTCAAATTATTAGGGTTAGTAATAAGAGGAACTTGGGGAAAAAAACAAACAAAAAAACCCACAATCAGTGTTTTGTCTGTATCCAAAAAAGTCATGATCATGTTGAGGAAGACAGAGTCTCAGTAACAGAAAGTCGAAGATACATGGAAAAACACTGTCAAAGAAAGATAGGTTTGCCCTGACCCTGTAAATATCCACTTGATGGGAGCATCTCCCATGCAGATTCAACACTGTCCTAAGCACAATACTGTCCGCGAAGGGGATTCTGGACAAGAATTTCACTCATTTGTTATCAAATTCATACATACACTCACAACCCTGAGAAATTCTTCTCCCCCCTGGGTGAACTTTGCATTCATTTGTCCAAACCAATATTGAGTAAGTATCCCCTATTTGTAAGTGACTGTATCAGGTTCCCATTGTGGCTGTAACATTTGCCGCACAACACTATACATTTTTAATCTTATGATAATTGGGATATTGATGGGATGGGATATTGAACTCCAAGTAAAGGGAATAGCACGGACAAGGCATGAAGGCCAGAGCTGATGAATTAACAAGCAAGTGGATTTTTATGGTGTATTCTTCCTAGAAAATGGGCAAAATTAAGGATTTGCCATGCTAAAACCTACAGGTTTTGTCATATAAGATTAAGTTAGCAAGGGAATCTACATTTTCTAAGCATGGTCTAATGGGGAAGCTTCAAATATAATAAAGTGTCTGGCTGGGAAGAGAAATGGAAGAGTGATAGTGATAAAAAGGCAGATTTTCACCCCATCAGGCATCCCTACTCCCTAACAAGTGGAAAGTGTATGGAACATTAGACATACAAGGAGTGTTCAACAGAGTACTCATACATAAATGAGCAGCGATATCAAAAAGTGTGAAGCTGGGGATTGATATGATCAGACCTGCACACTGGGACAATCCCTCTAACTACAACATGGAGAAGGGACCACAAGAAGAAGGGTCTGGAGGTAAGAACACCAGTTACGCTGCACCCTGACTACCACAAAAAGTTCTAGTTTTGTTTTCTGGTGACAACCTTCCTTGCATTTACAGTCCAAACTTGGACGCTTTCTCTCCCTAACTGCATGCTCTAATTTGCAAACCAATGTTCCAGTCTCTGGGTACCTGGTAAAACCATCATGATCCACCCACTTGGACTTGCCTAAGTTCTGCTTTGGAGCATCCCAGCAGGAAGGCAGGACTGTATTCTCTCAACCCAGCCACTGACTCATGTCTTTTTCAGACACTCATTGAGGTCTTGGAAAGATAAATTGAAGCTGTCCAAAAATAGAAGAAACCAGGTCATGAAACCACACGTGATCCCTCCCTAGAAATAATGATGGTGGCTCAAAGATGTGTGAAAGGTACCATATAAGGAAGCACTGCATTGTGAAGAAGGTTCAGTCAGATGTCTTTAGGACAGTGTGACCCATCATGTAGTCTATGGATGGCTGCCATTCCCAGTGAGCTAAGTACAGGAATGGAGAGTCAGCAAGTTGAAATGTATATAGGAATGTGATACAGTCAATGCTCGTCTGTGGACTCTAATAATGAGACCGTGAGCTTGTACTTTGTAGGTCTTTTTACTTCATCTTTCTTGTACTTCATTTTGGTTTACAAAAGTTTCGGTCCATGAAACATAGGAGATTCTTTTTTTTTTAAAGTGTTGCTCTAGGGTCTTTTCCATTTCCTGAGGCTGTGATGCAGGTAGACTCAGATCGATGGTTGTGAAATTCCTCTACTATTTTTTTTTTTTAAGAGGAAATGAGTGGGAGGGAGGGGGAGAGAGAGAACTTTAAGCAGGCTCCACATTCAGTGTGGAGCTCGGCATGGAACGGAGCTCCATCTCACAAGCCTGAGATCATGGCCTGAGCCAAAATCAAGAGTTGGACACTTAACCGACTGAGGTACTCAGGCGCTCCTAGATCCCTCTATCTGTGCTCACCCTTCCTCCCTTTCAGTTAATCCTCCACCAAATGCCACCCTACCTTCTATTGCTATTGTCTTCATGCTTTGACCTTCGCTTTGGCATCTTAAATGATCTCTTCAGATATAAGCAAAATCATGTCCTCAAAATTCCAATTTGTATTAACAAAACGTTACTACCTATTGAATGTCTACCACGTCCCAAGCACTACTGAGCATCTTATATACATTATTTTTCACCCTTTTAATAACCGTCAGGGGAGTGAGTCACCTTATGGATGAGGAAATGGGAGTCCAACGAGAGGAACGGCCTGTTTGGAGACCAGGGTATATTCTTTCCGTTCTGCCACACTTAATTTATACCAAGGGAGCATGTCTGGTTTCACCAAATAATTTTAATGTAATCTTTTCCTAGTTCAGGGTCATAAATAATCTAAAGTCCAGTCATGCTGACCTAAACCTGTAAAAATGCTATACAGGAAGCTCAGTGGCCACATTTCATGAAGGCTTCTAAAGATCGGAATTCTAAATAGCTAATTGCAAAGGTTCTTTGCTAAACAGTAAAATTAATGATTTCAGAGGCATCATTTAAATAGGATATAAATTTTGATAAAAGCTCACTGTCTCTTGCAGAAATCATGAGAATGTCACTCATATGCCTTTACTTTCTCAAAGGCAGATTGTCAGGCATTAACATTTGATGATACAAATCTATTTTTTAGACCAAGGAATTACAGTGGAAAGATATGAAACAGAGATGATTTTAAAGCTGCTCCCTGTACCCATCCCCTGCAAAAAAGAAAAAGGCAAAAAACATTTTTGCCTAAATCCAAACTCTTAAAAGAATTACCATAATATCTAAAATTCAAATAGTATGACCAAGGAGAAGACAAGAATTCTTACATTAAAAATCTGTTCTGTTTTAATCAGAACCTTGCTTCTCCATGACACAAAAAGACCCCAGTCTTTCTACATTATCATCCTTAAATTCAGTGACCACTTGGACATCTTGAGTGTCCCAGATAATTATAAAGCTCTTTATGTACATTTATTTCTCACAATATCCATATGCAATAGGTATAATAACCGTCATCTCACAAATGAGGGAACTGAGTGTATCAGTGAGCTATTGCTGTATAACAAACCACTTCCCATGACTTGGTGGCTTAAAACAACAGCCATTTATTATTTGTCCCAAGTCCGAGTCAGCTAGGAAGTATCTCTGATCTAGAATGAGCTGTTGGATCTTGAGTGGGGCTCCATCCTGAGTTTGTGGTCAGATGGTGGTCTAGTTTGTGGGCTAGCTAGTATAGAATGACTTCAACTGGGATCCTCCCACAGGCTAGCAATTGGGATCAAAGCAATCGGGGTCAAAGACAGGAGGCAGAAGTGCTTTCTCCAATGTTGGCTTACGTCATGTTGGGCAACGCAAGTCACAAGACGAAGTCCATAGTCAGGAGAAAGAGAGGGACTACAAGGTGAGTTCCTTTTTTTAAAAGATTTTATTTATTCGTTTGAGAGAGACAGAGATTGAGAGAACGAGTGGGAGGAGGGGCAGAGGGAGAAGCAGACTCTTTGCTGAGCAGGGAGCCCAATACAGGACTCAATGCCAGGACCCTGGGATCGTGACCTGAGCCGAAGGCAGACACTTAACCCTACTGAGCCACCCAGGCACCCTATAACATGAGTTCTGAGTGGGTTTGTGGATCAGGTCTGAGCCCAGTGCATATTCTTTTATTTTGCCACACTTACTTTATACCATGGGATTATGTGCATTTTCACCAGATCATTATAATTAATCCTTTCCTAGTTCACAGTCATAAGGAAACTAACATCCCAACCATGCTGACCTGCTTTATAAAAACATACCTCAGGAAACAAAGTAGGGCTTTTTGCAAAGCAATTTCAAGTTCTGAGCTGTAAGTAGCTAATAGCAAAGGACATGGATGTGGAGATGGATGTTACACAGGGCAATTTATGCAATCAATCCACTACACTGAGGCTCGGGAAATATGAGAAGTTGTCCATGGTCGGGCAAATAGTAATTTGAATCCAGGTCTGTGGAACTCCAAAATCTATGTTTGTTTCCATAAAGCCATCTTTTCTCTGTTATACGGCCCTAAGAGGATGGACTTCATCTGGTTCACTTGTCAAAAATTTTGTATACATTGACACATGGAGGATGTTGGGGCTCCAGGATGTAATTGATGCAACATACCAAAAGGAGGTGAGACACAAAAATGCAGAGTTCAGAAAGGATCTATTCCCCAGCTCTGAGATCCTTTCTCCACATCAAGCATGTAACAGTGGATCATAAGAAAGAAGCAACATTTCTTTGGGGGAAGCTTCAAAGAGAGTAAAGAGCATGAGTTTTATTAGAAGCCCCGAGAGAGCTTGATGTCGTTCCCTGGAGGTGAGATGCACTGAGAACTGCCTCAGGTGCCTGACTCACACCAGGGAAGAGAAAGAGGATCACAGGTGTGGGAGCAGGTGACTGTGTCACGGTTGGTGTGCGCTCCTCTGTGTCTGTGTCTGACTCAATACAGGAGGGTCTCCGAGGAGGGTCTCCTGGGAGCCCACTAACCTCAGGACACTGAGCCCAGTGTGGCAGGATGACACATGCCCCCCAATGATGTCCATGCCCTAATCCCCAGATCCTGTGAATATGTTACTTTGTGTGGCAAGAGGGACTTTGAAGATGGGATGAAGTCAAGAATTATGAGATGGGGAGGTGATCTAGTGTAGTCACAGTGTCCTGATAAAAGAGAGTCAGGAAATCAGAGTGGGTAGGAGGTGGTATGAAGACCGAGGGGGAGACTGCAGCAGGCAGGCTAATATCCAAGAATACAGGATTCCTCCCTAGGGCTTCTGGAAGGAGTGCAGCCCTGCAGAAACCTTGGCTTTAGCCCCAGGAGACTGACTTTACACATATAACCTCCATAACTATAAGATAATAAATCTGTGTTGTCTCATGTTTGTGGTAATTTGTTACAGCAGCAAGAGGAAACTAATACGGTCAGGGAGCATTTCAGCAGCCCAGCAAGTCTGAACTACTCAAACTTCTTCATACTTCCAGCCTCCACAACAGATCCTGGCAGGTTCTGAAACATCCAGATAGTAACTAGGGAAGGAGAAGTCTACCGCTACCTCTTCCCAAAACACTGGCAGCCTATTAACCACAGTCCTTAGCTGCGGAGGCAGAGAGGATGTCTTTGTTTTCAGTGAAATTGAAATGGACTGGACCTTCTCATATATAATTCACAACTGCATTTTTTCCCACATAAATTGTCTGTAGCCTACTTGATACTTGGGGGTTTGCATAAAGCATGGTACCTGGTAGCAACAGTTTCCCACTAAATAACAGCTAGAGAGGAAACAGAGATGCAGTGAATTTTCATTTTGCTTCCATCGTAACTGCTGTGCTGGTTGAACTGATTGGGTAAATGTAGAAACTGGAAGCAAATAAATGGATCACATGAGCTTTTCTTCATCCTCTCCCAGCCCCTTGAAGATATTTCCCCATCTTTCTCCTTAACAAATCGAAGCAAGGGGAAGAGGAGCGACGTCAGTGTCCGCTGTGTATTTTGCATAGAACATCAACTAAGACCCCATAATCCCACTAGGAGGTGGTCATTGTCTCCATCCTACCGATTAGGAAACAGAAACTCAGCGAGATGCAGAGATACTCCTACATCTTCACCATGTATCTCTCTCCAGACCCAAGCTTGCCGCTACTTCTGCCTCGAAATCAACCCACATCAGCAAGAGTTGGACTCAATCACATTTTTTGCCCCCAGTACACATTGGATTACCAATTTTTGCCACATCTTTCACACCTTCACCTGACAATATCCTAACAATCTTTCCGGATGGAACTATCTGAACTCTTTCCACAGAAAAGATGGACAGCTCTCCTCTCTCCACATCTGTATAAATCAAGAGTATATTGATCTGCTTAAGGCCCATCAAAGATACCTCTGAAGTTTTCCATGTTCTGGGTTTTCCCCACTCTCCCTAGGATTCACTTACACATTTATTTATTGGAGCATTAATAACCACAGATTGCTAAACTGTGGCCTCAGACGAGCACCCTATGTCTGGGGTGTCATCCATGACCCCACATGATTTCTCACGTATTTTATCAGAAAATTGCACAGATGGTCTTGGGCATCTTCGCAAACTATTTTTGGTTCTTAGTTCTCCCTCTGGGAAATGCTAAATTTCTCAGGGTCCCCCAACATTCACCACCGACAATTGGCAACTGTGCCTTGGCTTGAATGTCCTCTAATAAATGGGCACCACTTAATTACTGCCTTCGTATAGGTTGGTTTTTAGATCCGACTTGGGCCATCCTAGGAAAACTTCAAGTCATGAACATCAGGCCCAGCACAAAGAGCAGGAAGAACTCTACAGGAACACACTGGATTCTTCACTCTTGAGCTGTGTGATCCTGGGCAAGTCACTCAACCTCTCTGTCTCCTCTTCTGTAACCCAAACAATAGTGCTCTGGTCAAACTCACCACACAGGATTCTATATTCCTGGATCATTTCTATTCGAAACATAGAAGATGTTATTTATTACTAACATCACAAAACAAAGTAGAAATTTCTTGGAGGTTTAGAGCAGCTTTTGATTCACCTTTCTTACGATGTACCTGACTTTCTCTAGTTCCTGATTTGGAGCAAGACATAACATTCCATTCTGTAGGCACACTCAGTGTGTTTCTAGAAGAGGGGAAACACTGGTAAAAATAGGTGAAGATTGCAATTCTGAAAGAACAAGTATTTCAAAGCCCCCAGTGTCATCGAGCCACATGCATCTTAAACTTAACACGAGTGTGCACGTTTCAACGAGCATTTTCAACACACTCTACGGTCATGAGGCTCTGCTTAGTGTCTTTGGACAGAAAAATGCAGCACATGTCGGCTGTTCAGGAACTTAATATCCAGTTGGCAAAGGACCTTGCTACTGTTACATCCATTTTTAAAAACGGAACTGATAGAGCAAGGCTAGAGATGGTGGTGGTGGTTGTTAGAGAGACTGTCGTGGGGTAAAGGATTACTGTCTTTAAACTGAAAATTGAGATTCCAGCCGACACCAATTTGTCACATATCATAAAGAAAACCACAGAATTGGAGTATTTAATTAATCTAAATGATAAATTACCTGTGAATCTCAAACCAGGCGGGCAGCACCTACGAGCAGAACACCCACGTGAGAAAGAATAATAAAGGGGAAGTCTGGTCTAGCAATTCACCTTATAAACAACATTATTCTAAATTTTACAGCCTAATACCATGGAGCCTCATAATGTATTTGCTCATGATCCCTAAAGAAGAGAAAAATTAGGAGCATTCTTTAGGGTCTCTCCAAAGATGTATTGCCATGCTTTGCTAGTACCAAATACACCGATTAAAATAAAAGCAGCTGACACCACAGTCACGCTCAGGAGATGTATTAAAAAAAAAAAAAAATCTGGGGCTAACAACCAATGCAGACAACCGAATGCACACATGAAGTATTATACAGAAAAAATAAAATATAAGCTGCATGATTATTTATCCGACATCAATAGTGCAGCCTTTCTAGGGACAAAGATAAGCTGAAAATCAATGAAATATTTTGAAAAATTAATTTTTAATAAAATCTTCCAAGCATCTAACTTATATATAGGCGTTGTAATCATACAGACATGTATATATATTTTAAAAATCTTTATCCCTGGAAAATTGTCATTCATTAAGGAAAGATACATTCTAGAACCTGTGCTCCCCTCCTTCCCACCCCAAAATCACATTCACATGAAAAGAAGATAATTTCCTTTCTTGAATTCTGAAGCATCTCTGAAGAGGGAGGAGAATTTGCAAAATCAGGAAAGAGCTACTCTCAGAAAACCCAGTCACCTTTCAAGCAATGATACAATGCCAGATGTTAACATTTCTCTGAGGATCTCCAGAGAAGCAAAAGCAATTAGGCGCTATCCTTCATTTCTTCTGTTCTGAATCTCATTACCAAACATTGCAGACGTGCCGGTGATGATGTACGTATTGCAGGTGGCACTTTGTCATTGCAAAAATAAAGCGTGGACAGAATTTTACAATGAGCTTCCTCGGAGCGGAGAGGGATGGAGAGAGGGGGAGGGACAGCGAGACGTAGGAGTTGGGGGGGAAGAGGATGCTAAGCCCATAAAAGAAACCCCATGAATTACATTATTTTGAAATGTTATTTCACCGTCTTTATAATTACAGAGCATTTTTAAGCCTGTTACAGGGAATACGCAGTGGTAAACTCTACCATATCGACCTTCTATGCTGTGGCCCCAAGCAATACTACCACAAGAACACCAGGTGGTACTGGGGAATGTAAGGTAACGTAGGCATCACCTTAACCCAGGCATCAGGAAGCCCAAACTTGGAGTCAGGGACATCATTTCTACCCTTGACCTACTCCGAAACAGCAAAACTCCTTTTCCGAGAGACCAGTCCCTTCCTCCATGAAATGATGGAGGAAGAGCAAACCTCCCCCCAGGGATCCTCTCTGTCTGGGATGCCCTGATTCTAAGCAATCTTGACCATTCCCAGTGGCGAAGTGGGTGTTTGTGCACCATTCTTTGTGGAAGAACAAAGTTGAGACATCTGTTAAGGGACATGCAGATCTCTCTGTTTCTGTCTGTCACATTCAGCTTCTGGTGTTTTCCTAGGCACTGCTGAGGACATCGCATACAAGAGGATGGCCACGTGGGCAAAGATGCTGCATCTGAAGAGCGGGCTTGGATAATTCTGGGAGGCCTTTCCCTGTGTGGGTGCAGGAGAGGTAAGAGAAAAAGCACAGTCCCCGCACAGGTGCAGTGCTCCTGTGAGGTATCCCAGTGAACATCCTGTCACCTGGCAGAGGAACAGAACTCATAGGATCGCCCCACAAATTAGAATGTCACACGTTCCTGTATGAGGGAGATGAATGTAGCACAGCCCCATTTGCCTGATGGCACCCTACATCCCTTTGCTGGCCTACAGCAGCCGGAGCTTATGATGTGATTTCCAGGCTGGAGGAGGTAAGGCTCCCCCAGCAGACAAGCCACAGCCAATGGGCATAGGACCCTCCGAGAACAGGACAGACCATACAGCTCAATGACTACTATTCTCCCCAGGGTCTATTTGTAGCCAAAGAAGTGTGGGAGTTCTGTAAAACACTAGATTATCATAAAGTCCCTCTCAAAACCACAATTGCAAAAACCATTGGTTAAGCTCCTACCATCTTATTCACAGAGAGAGAGGTTCCTTTAAAAAAAAATAAAGAGATAAATATTTTAAATTCATTGCGTGTGTGACATATTCATTATGGCAATGGAAGGAGATTCTCTGGCTCATGGTAAAAATTTCTCCCCTAGATCCCATGTCCAGAGTCATTGGTATTAGCGAAAAATAAGTGGCCTTGGCAAGTCTTAAGGTGTTTTGCCCTTTAGTTTTTTCTTTTGCAAACTAAGGTTAGATTTACACAATGTAAAATTAAGCATTTCAAAATATACATATAACTCTATGGCATACAGTGCAGTCAAAGGGTCGTGCTGTCTCATTGCAGACCTGCTCACCCCCACAAAAGGAAATGCTGACCTCATGAGTAATCCATCTCCATTTCCCCTGCTGCCTACAACCCCCGGAAACCACTAATCTGCTGTCTGTCTCTACACATTTGTCCATTCTGGACATTTCATATAAATAGAATCATATGCTATGTGGTCTTTTGTGACTGGCTCCTTTCACTCAGCATACTGCTTTTAAGGTTCATCCATGTCACAGCATAGTTCAGGACTTCATTCCTTTTTATGAACAAATAATATTCTATTTCCTTCAGTTTTTAATCTTCCATCATGTGTATATCAAAGACCATCAAAATTTCACATGTAGTTCTTTTTTTAACACTCTGACTCATTGATGACTTCAGCCCAGAGCAACTGTAATATACATATAATTTAAAGGAAGTAGGGTCCCAAATCTCAAAACACTCAGAATCAGAGAAAAAGAGAAAAATCTGCTAGAAATGTAAACTACATATCAACAGCCATCTCAGATTGTAAAAATTGTTCTATGGGTTTTCTTTTTCTTTTAGGTTTTGAAAACTGAAACGCATGTTTTTGATCCAGAGTTGAGCCGTTTCTAAACAATTCATGTCAATGACTAGTTCTCACAAAATAATACCAAGGCACCAATTGTATTACTATAAAGTAGAGTTGAATTTGAATCAATGTTGCATCTTTGCTCATCTTCTTTAATCTTATTCTTATGCAGTCGGAGAAATCGTAGGCTCCACTTTCCAAGATGTCTAGCCACACTATGTCCTACACACCAACACAGTAGATACTGAGTCTTGAGTTTAAAGTCTTGCTCCTGGGTCCCTGGGTGGCTCAGTCAGTTGGGTGTCTCCCTTTGGCTTGAATTATGCTCCTGGGGTCCTGGGATTAAGCCCCACATCAGGCTCCCTGCTCTGTGGAGAGCCTGCTTCTCCCTCTCCCTCTGCCTGCCGCTCCCCCTGCTTGTGCTCTCTCTCAAATAAATAAATAAAATCTTTTAAAAAGTAAAGTCTTGCTACATATTCCATACACATATCACTCTAGATTTCTAGATCACTTTTGACCAGCATCTCCCAAATTATGGTAAGAACAACGGTTTCAAAAGACACTAATAGATGCAAGGAAAGAGGAAAAGAAAGGCACTGTCATCTGGTAAGTCGGAAAAATTTTAAGTTTAAAGTTTTAATCAGTTTCTTATCTCTGACTTTTTGATTTGTATATCTTCGATATGCTAATACCACATCACAAGAGTAGACATTAGAACATTTCTCAGTTTTATTTGGTCTCACAACCTTCCTTCAAGAAGCCTCTATCAATCAGGGCTAATGTTCCTCAGTACAAGTCATGGAAAATGTTGCTCTTGACCTTTTTCAAATATTTATACCTTAGAATGAAAAATAAATTTAGGAGCAAGTATGGCTTGCAATAAGGGAGGGGATAGACTAAGGGAAAAGAGGGAGAACAGATATTAACAAGAGCTGCTGGGAAGCCCTGTGGTTTCTTAGGTCAGAATAATAGAGCACACACTTGACTTACTTCCTAATACTGTAGGGTGATGTCTTTTATGTGCATTCAGACTCTGTAGGAACTGGAGAGGTGCAATAGGAAAAAGAAACCCACTCTGTTCAAAGAGGGGATGTGGGTACCTGGACACCCCTCTGAGAACTGTGAGGGCTAATTTTCTGTGACCATTTGACTGAGCCAGGGGTACCTAGATACTTGGTCAAACATTATTCTGGGTGTGTCTGTGAGCGTGTTTTGGGATGAGATCAACATTTGAGTCAGTAGACTGAGTAAAGCAGATTGCTTTTTCCTGTGCAGGTGTCTCTCATACAGTCAGTTGAAGACCTGAAGAGAACAACAACAACAACAACAACAACAACAAACTAAGTAGGCTTGCCCACCTGACTGTTTGAGATGGGACATAGGTCTTCTCCTGCCATCAGACTGGAGCTTACACCATTGATTCTCCTAGTTCTTAGACCTTCAGGCTCAGACTGGAACTAATTTCATTGGTCTTCCTGGGTCTCAGTCTTTAAGACTCGGACTAGAACTACACCATTGGTTTTCCTGGGTTTCCACCTTGCAGATGACAGATCATGGGACTTCTCAGCTTCCACAGTCACAATTCTTTAAAATAAATCTCTTTTATATATCTCCTATTTGTTCAGTTTCCCTGGAGAACCTGTCAAATATACCACCTTTTCTCCTAAAACACCTCCTTCTCCATCTCCCTTAGAAGGCTCCCCTGAGGGCTCTCTAACCATCACTGATGATTACTGACCATTTCCAGCTCTGGAATCCAGACACTAAGCAAACACACATCCAAAAAATTCATGCTCAATGTACATGCCCTTCACACAAGACTGTTCCGTTGACCTATTATATGGTGCTGGCCTTGAAGTAATATCGCAACTGACCATCCTCCTCTTCACTTGTCTTCATAAATTAATTATCAGTAGATGTTGGCAGTGTCTCCCAAGAATATCTGAAATTTCACAAATTGAATCTGATTGTGGGAAGGACCCTCTGAATAAATCACACTATGTCTAACTGTAGAACATAGCAACTCTCCAGAATCTATAGATTATGAAAAATGCAATAACTCAGCCAGGACGGGTCAGCAGTTTAATGAAACAGATTATAGCTGATTTATATACACCATAGGCCCCATTTTCTTGTTTTAGTTTTGATTTTCTACCTGATTCCTGACGTTTTGATTTAAACTAGCCAATTAAGAAGTCAGATGCTCCAGCACAGACACATATATTCAAATTAAATTAAAATTTGTTTATACCTTGTATCAAATAGTTTTAATTAGGAAACCATGGCCAGTCACTAGGAAACTGAGATGGTTTTCATCTGGCTGCTATGATGGATAAAGATGTATTGAATGAAAGAATACACATGTTCATTCCATACATATCTGCTAAGAACAAAAGCAAAAGGTTAAAATCTGAGGAAATTCAGCAAATATTGATTCACTTGTTCAAAAAAAAAAAAAAATCACTGAGCATTTACTGTGGGGCACAGGAAAAATTCTTGAGCAGACAGAATGAAGAATAAAAATGTGCCCCAAAGAAATGAGGAATACAACAAACAGAAAATAATGTGATAAACTAGGGGAACCAAACAGGAGCAAATAATTTGGAGGAGCACAGGAAGAGTTGATAAATTTGTTCTCATAGAATTTCTTCTGAGTGGACAGAACAGTGGAAATACAGAAACTTAAATGCACCTGAACATGTTTCAAATTAAGCAAGATTTTAAAATGAGATGAAGTATGTCCCTTGATACTCTGTCCCCTTCCTACTCCAAGTTTGGCTGCCATATATTGGCCACTCACTATGTGCCCGCCTTAAATGAACATCCTTGACACATATGAGATAATAAGTCATTTGTGGGGTCTTGGTGCCTAAGTGCTGGGCCCAGCTGTCTAAAATCCTTGGAATGTCTTGAGTGACAGGAGTATCTTTGTTATTCAGATGAGGTGACTCATGGTGGGGCCCTTGGATAGCTTCAGGAAGGGGAGCTGGTCACCAGAAAGACCAAATACATGACCAGAGTCTTGGGGCTTTCAGCCGCCCAACTCCTGGGGAGGAGAGGAAGCAGGACACTGAATTCCTGCATGTGGCCAATGATGCAATCATTCAGTCTCGCCTACCAAATGGAACCCCCATAAGAGCTGTAGACAGTGAAGATCAGAGGAGCCTCCTGGCTTGTGAACACTGTGGTGTTCTGGGGTGGTAAGTGCTGATTCCATGGGGAGAGGGCTCAGAAGCTTTGCATTCCTTCCCAGACTTCAGCCTAGGTGCATCCTTTATAATAAAACTGCCATTTTAAGTGTCCTTTCCTGAGTTCTGTGAGTCATTCTAGTGAATTTGACAACCTGAGGGGTTTGTGAGAGTCCCCCTGAATTCAAAGCCAATTGGTCCAAAATGTCGGTGGCCTGGGGACCTACAGGCTGGCATCTGAAGCTAGGACAGTCTTCTTGGGGTGTTAATTTGTGGGGTCTGTGCTAATAAGTCCAGGCAGTTAGTGCCAGAGTTGAATTGCAGTATACACAGTTGGCACTGAAACAGAATAACACACATTAGCACATTTGGAGGTAGACAGTCACATGAATCCCATTTTCCAGCTGAACAAACTGGGGCACAGAGTGGTCCTCTCAGGGTTGAGACAGGATTGGAACCCAGCAGTTTGCTTTCAAGCCTATACTGTTACTACTCTCCCACTCTGCCTCCTAATAAATGCTTCTGTCTTCGGAAGATACGTTAGTTAGGTTACCACTGCACTTTCCAAAACGATAGTATTATTTCAGTGGTGGGCAGTCTATTGTCACAGAGGGTTCAACCCTAGAGAGAGAAAGACAGGTAAACAAGCATACAGTTACCCTATAATAAAAGGAATAGGCACCACCATGCAGATAGCTTTATTGCTATAAACCTAAGTAAATTCCCTGGGATTTTATATAGAGAGAAATACAGCTGATTTGAACCCTGTGGCCATATTTGCATATGCAGACATTTTCCAACATGATAAAAGCCTTGAAAATCCCGTCTATATTGACTTTAGTATAGAGAGATCTGATGAAAGTTTCATCGGGTAATACCTTTGACTTCGTTTACAGTTGGTATATAACTTGTGTTTCCACGGAGGAGCCAAGTCTCTGATTTGCCTCCGGGGGATTTCAAGGTTGAAGTCCCCAACACTGCCCATGGCTTTCAAGACTTTACTAGTCCCTTATATACTCCCACACCATAAAAAGCAAGATCTGTGCCCCCAGATTTGAAATGCTATGAGAATAGAGAGGGTTTCTAGATGCAATTTTTTTTATTTTTATTTTTTCAATCTATTTATTTTAGAAAGAGAGAGCAAGAGCGAGCACATGGAGGGGGGAGGGCAGAGGGGAAAGCAGAGAGAGAGTCTCAAGCAGACTCCCAGCTGAACATGGGGCCTGATGCGGGGCTGGATCTCATGACCCTGAGATCATGACCTGAGCTGAAACCAAGAGTTGGCCGCTTAACCAACAGAGCCACCCAGGCGCCCCGAGAGAGTTTCTAATTAATTTATTTAAGTGGGATTCTTAACTGTGTATGAGACTCTTGGTCTCTCACCACTACCTTCTCCCCAATGTCTTCTTAATAAATTCTGTAATGTTACATAGCAATGCTTAAGGTGGCATGATTCCATATGCCATTAATGTTACCTACTATTAATAAAAAATTATGATATTTGGAAAGTGCATGTATCAAAATGTCAAGAACATAGACATGTTTTGAAATTCTGCTAATCCTGGCTCAAAATAGCATCTTCTTCTTATGGATGTCTTCTTTTGAGTTTCCCCGGGAGCAGACCCTGAGACAAGGAGTTGGGTGTAGAGAGTTTATTCACAAGATGATTCCAGGAAGCATAAATGAGGAAGCAGAGAAAGTGACAGAAGGAGATAAGCCAAAGAGGATGTGTTAGTAAGGGGCTAACTTGGACAGTGATTGAGGCTGCAGTCATTCTGGGGAAATCCGTCAGAGGGCAAGTGTGGTCTTGGAAATATCACCCCTGCCCTAGGATGGAGGCTAAAGCACTTGACCCATCCACCCAGCCCCCCGCTGAGAAGAAGGGAGACAGAAGAATTTGACTGAGAAGCTGCCCGTCTGCTGAGAGCCCTTGTCCACTGCATCTGCTGGGGAACTCGGGTAGGCCAACGGGATGAGGGTAGGACATCTACAGAACTTGCAAGAGAGGCTTTGGGCACCATACTGAAAGTGCTCCCTGACACATTTATTTTGAGTTCCTATTTTCAGATGCTCAGAATACTAAGGAAATTCCTGTCAATTCTATTTGTGCTTCTACAGTACCATCCAGATGAGAAAGCACCCCAGGGCTGCGCTCCTGGGTACCCCAGAATTCTTCCTGATCACCTCCCCCACTAGAGTTGGAAGGCCACAGAGGTAGGTTCTAGGTTTCCTTTGTTGGCAATTTGCCTCATCCACAGAAAGCACTCAGTCATTATTTTGTTAAATAAATGTGTTTAACAATGTGGATGAATGTGAATATAGATAGATAAACAGTCTCCTAAACATTTAGGTCATATGAAAAGAGGGACATGTGCCGAAATCCCAGAAGATGCTCACTTCTCATTCAAAAGTCTGAAAGAAGAAATGAAATTTTAGAACCATCTTTTTTCACATCATCTTAAGATTAGACAGCACACAAAATGAGTCGTTAGGTTGAAAATTATAAAAAGAACCGCTGAAAGATACTCTGTATCTCCTATGATCCTTTTATATCTTCTTAATTCATTTTGAATAACTTGCTGTACCTTCTCTACAGGAAGAGGACCAGGCATCTAAATTTCCCCGGGGGGCTGGGGGTCAACGTAGACGGTATATAGGCATGACTCACAGCCTGTATATATTTTAGACCCAATGGCATGATTTTCAGAGGGTTCTTCCCATGATCAGATTTAAGTTTGAAATTTCAAATATTTATAATCAACACTGCCAGTGTCTAGTGATAATTAATTTCTAGAGGTAATTGGCTGGGGTTGTGGTCACTTGCAATTTTGTTCAAGACTATCACTGCCCAGGAGAAATACAACGAAAGCCACACATACAAGCCACGTATGTGATTTAAAAATTTCCAGTAGCTCCATCTAAAAAAAAGTAAAAGGAAACAGCTAAATTTAATAGCATATTCTATACAAACCGATATACCCAAAGCATTTCAATGCGTGAACAATATTTTAGATATCATTGAGATACTTTACATTCTTTTTTTTTTTTTTTTTGTACTAAGCCATTGAAATTTGCTTTGTAATTTGCATCTGGGGCACATCTCAGGTGGGATTCGACACATTATAAGTGCCAAATCCACATGTGGTGAGTGGCTGCCATACTGGATCATGCGAATCTAGCTTATCTTGGGGTGGACCATGGTGTGTGGTGGAGTTGCAATTGATGAATGGGTTTTAGGACAGAGAAGGGAATATCTTGCCTCGATGGTTCTGAGATTGTAAATTCTTTTTTGTATGTGCTACACCCGTCCCCATCCTCAAAGCAATGCAGGTGTTCTCTATTGGTGTCCTTATTTCTCACTCATGTGGTGGAGGAACATTCTGGAAAACTGAGCGTAGATGAAGTCAAAATGATAAGAGAAGAAGTACTTTGGAAGTACATGATACTTCAAGTCCTGGGAAAATGACAAGTTTGGTCTATGTCCAGCCCTGCCTTTCTGGAACCACCTATCCCCAACAAAATACACTACTTTCCAAGAAATGTTCCCATTTCCCACTCATGATGTCTTTGTCCTTTATTCCCCTAATTGAAGGAGGAGCCTGTATTGGCTTCCTATGCCTGCTGTAACAAATTACCGCAGAGTTAGTAGCTTAAAATAACACAAATTTACCATTTTACAGTTCTGGAGAAGAGAAGTTTGATATAGGTTTTGCTGGGCTAAAATCTAAGGGTCAGTAAGGATTCATTTATTCCGCAGACTTTGAGGGAATCTATTTCCTAGTCTTTTCCAGCATCTAGGAGTCTCCTGCATTCCTTGGCGGCATGGCTCCCTTCCATCTTCAAAGCCAACAACAACTGGTCAAGTCTTTCTCAAATCACATCCCTCTGATTCTTCTGCTTTATTTTTTCTCCTTATGTGTGAGAACTCTTGTGATTCCATTGGGCCCAAATGGATCATCCAAGACTATCTCCCCGTCTTAAGGTCAGATGAATAGCGACCTTAATTCTATGTACAACCTTAATTCCTTCTTTGCCATGTAAGGAAGGCAACATATTCACAGGTGCTGGGGATGAAGACATCGATGTTTGGGGAGGGGCATTATTTTGCCAATGTCAGCCTCCTTTTATTATAATTCTCTTTTGTTGTTAATGTCATTGTGTTTGATGAGACCATAAGCTCTATGAAAAAGATGCCCGACTAAAGCAGTAAATGTTTTTTTCCCAAGCACAGCTCTGTCCAAGACAAGCATCTACAAACTACCATCTTCAACTTCTGCATTAGAAATCCTTTCCACCATAGGTGTATAAACGCTGTCTCATTCAGAGACTTGCAAATGGTGCACAGAGCACAGGATGACTTTTCCCATAAGACATGTGGAAGAAGAGAAGCCAAGAAACATTGTGACACTTTCAGTCACTTGGTAAATGGGTCAATTTGGGGAACAGAATGAGTATTCAGCACTAAATGTTCCTACCATTAGCAACATTTTCCAGAGTATCCACTTTCAGAAAGGTACGTTTCCTTTTAAAGAAATATGTGAATGGATCACTGAGTTTTAAATAAGAGTATAACTTTCTTCCTAGGCAAAGGAATTGTTATTTGATTAGGCATTCCCTCATATATGCCTATCATGGCAGACTTGCAAAGAATGGAAGAAATTTACACAAACTTCACAAGCAGATACACATCTAAGCACGCTAACTTGACTTTGATCCCAAAACACACATATTTCTTTTATTGGGGAGGGGGATTAGAAGTATATTAGAAGTCAAATATGAAATCGAATCTGCTTTCAAAACAACTACCAAAGTGATGGGAAGAAAAATTTGTTTCCATTAACATTTATGTTTTAGAGGGGATGGGGGTGGGGGATGGGTTAGCCCGGTGATGGGTATTAAACAGGGCACATACTGCATGGAGCACTGGGTGTTATATGAAAACGATGAATCATGGAATACCACATCAAAAACTAATGATGTATTGTATGGTGACTAACGTAACATAATAAAATAAAATTAAAAAAAAATTTATGCTTTTGATTTTTTTGTGCTAGCTCCAGGGCACCACAGAATGTGAAGTAGCCCATGGTTAATAACATTTTTTAAATTAGCAAATAGAAACTAAATTCAAAAATTCCTAAAAGTTGTTGTTTTTAATCCAATGTGCGCTACAAGGATGGTGCCCTTGGAAAATTGTATTTTAAATACCAAAGAAATAAAATTTATTGAACCTCCAGATACTTCGTTAGCTCCAGGGCTGCTCATAGAGTTGGGAAGTGGTTTTCCCCTACACAAGCTCAGAAAGTGCTGACTGACAAGGGGTGGAGGGCAAGAGGAAACAGAGCCCATGTTGACCTGCAGTGTCCCAAGAAAGGGGTGCCATTCTGTGATTTGTCTTTGGAGGATGGTGCCTCCCTGTTACTCTCACTAAGGACTGCAGGAGCAATGGTGTCTGTCTTGGCGTCTCACACAGACCATCCCAAAGAAGATGAAGACCAGGGAAGTCCCAGTCCAAGAAGAAGAGCATATCACAGGTCCATTCAATTCTTTTGACAAATGTAAGTGACAGGGTTCTCTGCAGTAGCCGCCATTCTGGGACTTGGGGGGAGGGGCACAGAAGTTATTTAGATAGATGAGAGGCTCAGCTACGTGGAAGTCACGTTATGGCGGAGAGGAACAAAGTGCCATAAAACACAGAGAAAGAGAGACGTCACATAACTTGCTCTATAAATGAAACTTGACCTGGATAATTAAAAGAAGCCCACTGGGCTCCAGTGGGTTCGTCTGAGGTCCCATTAGAAGATGGCCATGGATTTCAGGCAGGGGAAGGAGTAGGGGAACCATAGTCAGAGTGTTTCCAGATTCTTTTCATTGCTCTGGGGAAGGCTCTGGTAATGTTCTGAGAATCTCTCCGTACGGAATGTTCCCACCAGGGTCTACATGTTCTGATTGCTGAGAGCCCTAAGAAGCCTCTGGAAATGAGATCTAAGCCAGTGTACTAAAGCTTGCCCAGAAAACACACTGCCCCGACTCTTCAAAGGTATTGTCAACACTGCAGGATCCCCATTGTCTCCTGGTTCAACAACAAACACTTATTTACCTACTACTTTCTTTGAGCTGGGTAGGACTCCAGCGTTACAGATTCAGCAGGGATAAAGGAAAAACAATGCCCTTGCCATCCTTTGGTTTTTTGAAACCAACGGAGAAGTGGTGTTGGTTTAGGTGGAGGTGGTATTTGTGGAAGAGGTAGAGGTAGGCAACAAATTAATGTGTAAGAGAAGTAATAGACAGCATTAAGTGCTAAGCATTAAGTAGAATATATATATAACTTTATGCAATGGCCCTGGGAGTTGACTTTGGATGGATGGTCAGGAAAGAGCTCTCAGAAGCCGTGATATTTATCAAGATCTCAAAGCTAAGTGGCTTGACGAAGGGCACCCTGTGTTCCATATTCATGATTAAGATTTTATTGACCAGGTCTAAAGGTTAAAGAAGATTAGCAATAGAGCATTGACTTTGAGTGGAAAGTTTATGGAGAATATGAATGGGTTGACTGTCCTATAATCACATTCCGAGGCTCTATAAACATTTGAGGACTTCTTATGACAATTTTTTCATCACATCACCTAAGCTGTATGTTGAGGGAAAGATTCAGATGAGCATTTAGCATTTGTTTTAAAGTTTGCTTTGTGTTTCTCTACTCAAGTGTCTTTTCTTAGGCTGCTAGAAAGTGTTCTGTTCCTATTACCTTGCTGTAAATAGGAAGCCTACTTCATTTCTTCTGGCATCTTTATAGTCTTAAGAACATCTCTGCAAATGTCTATGTCAGCTGCAAAAATAGTCTTTTCTAGTGATTTTCTAACTACTGATTTAGCTGTCCTTGTATGTCTTTAAATGAGGAACCAGCAGCCTAGTCCTGGGAAAAATTGTGAAATAGGGCCATTATGGGCTTGGGCCATTATGGGCTTAGCCCATCACTCACTTTTCCTGTTTTCCTTTTGTCTTGGTCCTCACTCACTTTTCCAATCTATTTTCAACTTGGCACTGATAACTGCCTGGCAAAATATTAATCGCTAACCCAGGGAAGATGAACTACTAAAGGTGTTAGTAGATACCAGTTGGTGGATAACAGATACTGTTTGTGGCCCAAACAGATTCACTCTCTGCCACTTTACCCTTTGGGGTACCCACTCCCCAGTTGAGAAGAATATTGGCTGCTAGAAGCTCAGAGCTACACCAACTACTCTTAGCCAAATGGAAAATATGTGGGAGGTAACTTTCCTCCCCAGAAGTGGTTCAAAGCCAATGACTAATATGAGCATGGTCCAGTTATCCATGGCTGTATAGAGGAGGCTCCCCCCCACCAGATTTAGGGACAAAAAACCAATAATCATTTTATCAATGTCATAATCTGTGTGGGTCAGGAATTTGGACTCAGCAGAGTAAACACAGCTTGTCCTGTTCCATGATGATTGGGGTCTCAGTTAGAAGACTCAAATGACTTCAAGTGACCTGAAGAACTGGCGATTGGAATTCCCTGGAGGCTTCTTCACTCACTGGACTGGTGCCTGGATTAGGAAGACTCCCAGGCTGGGCTCAGATGGGACTCTTGATGACAATACCTTCATGTGGCCTCTCCAGGAAGCTTGGGCTTCCTCCCAACATGTAGCCTCAGGATAGGTGGACTCATGTGTGGTGAATTAAGGCTCCAAAAGTGAGTGTATCAGCAAACAGGAGGAGGTTGGCCTTTTATGATCTGGCCTCAAAAGTCACATAGTATCCAACAAAAATGTTAAAAGAAGCTCAACATCACTGACCATAAGGCAAATGAACATCAAACCCACAATGAGATACCATCTCACACACATCAAGATGACTACTATAAAAAACAAACTAACTGGGGCACCTGGGTGGCTCAGTCGTTTGGGCTTCCAACTGTTGATTTCGGCTCAGGTCATGATCTCAGTGTCATGGGATGGAGCCCCACACTGGGCTTCATGATCAGCAGGGAGTCTGCTTCTCTCCCTCTGCCTCTCCTCTCTCCCTTTCCCTCTCCCTCTGCATTCTCTTTCTCCCTCTCTCTCTCAAATAAATAAATATTTAAAACAAACAGAAAACAGCAAATATTGGTGAGGATATAGAGAAAAAGGGACCCCTGGGCACTCTTAGGGGCAATGTAAAATGATGCAGCTGCTATGGAAAACAATATGGCAGTTCCTCAAAAAATTAAGAATGAAACTACCATTCTATCCAGCAATCCACTCCTGAGTATGTACTCAAAAAGAAGCAGGATCTTGAATGATATCTGTACATCCATGTTCATACAGCAACATTGTTCACAACGGCCAAAAGGTGGAAGGAAGCCAAGGATCCAACAAATGTGATATATACTATAATGGAGTATGACTCCGCCTTGAAAAGCAAGGACATTCTGACACCAGCCACAAGATGGATAAAACTTGAGGACATTATACTGAGTGAAATCAGCCAGGTACAAAAAGACAAATATTGTGTGATTCCACTTATATGAGGTAGCTTGAATAGTCAAAGTCATAGACACAAAAAGGTACAAGAGTAGTTGGAAGGGATGAAGGGAAAAAGGGACATGGGGAGTTGTTGTTTAATGGCGACAAAGTTTCAGGTCTGCAAGATGAAAAGTGCTTTGGTCATGCATGGTGGTGATGGTCACACAAAAATATGAAGGTACTTAATACCATTGAACTGGACACTTAAAAATGGTTAAATTTCGGTTATGTGTATTTGACCACAAATCAGAATGTTTAAAAAGTCACATAATGTCAACGTCGCCATTGTCTGTTGGTTGAAGTGATCACAGTGTTGCCGATATTCAAGAGGAGGGGATGCAGACCCGCCTCTTGATAAGAAGGGTGTCACAACATTGTTGCTGTGTTGGAGAGCAACCGTGACGTCCAAGAGGCCAGCCCCCATGGAACAAGTTGGGATGGATCCACAGTACTACTTGTGCTCTAGAGTCACTCATGGGATCAAGTTCAGACAATCCCAGCTGCAGTGAGACCCCGCTCTATGTTCTTTCCTTGCTCTTTCTGCTTCCCACACCTCCTGGGACGTTTGCCCTCAGAGCCCTCCATCAATAAATCACTTGCCCGTGACTCCTCAGCTCAGGCTCCACTTCCAGGAAATCTGACCTAAAACCATCTCCGAGACTGAAAAATCTATTGCAAGTCAAAAGGGCTGTGGAATTGTAGATGATTGCAGGGCAATGGGGAATCTATTTTGAAACAGGGAAGTCTTTTCATCCGCACTTTTGAGTAAGCCCTGAAGGATGCCAGGCACTCACAGGACCTGTCCTAATCACTGAGCCATATTCCTCCCAAGGCCATGTCTGCCACTCTTCATTTTGACAGGCTACTCTTGAGAACGAGGAAACTAACTCAGGGACACAGCCTGGTGAACACCAGAGGGAAGTACAGTTGGATGTTTAGGTGCCAACTGAGAGGGACTAATCGTCCTTTTTTTGCTCTGGGATAAGAGGTTTCCCTGATATGGGACTTGGAATGTCCCCACCAGGAAACTCCCACACAAACCAGGATGGGTTGGGCCACCTACAGCGAGCTTACCCTCATCAATCATGAATGTCTCCGATTTTGTAACCCTAATGTTAACATGACTCTGCATATGCATGTTTTAGTAACCTATGGCTGCCATAACAAAGGACTACAAATGTGGTGCTTAAAACAACATAAATCTATTGTGTCACTGTTCCGGGGGCTAGAAGTCTGAAATCAAAGTGTCTGCAGTGTGGCTTCCTTCTGAGGGCTGTGAGGGAGGGATCTGTTCCATGCCTCTCTCTTTGGCTTACAGAGGGCCCTGTTCTTCCTATGCCTTCACACAGTCTACCCTTTGTCCATGAACGTGTCCAAATTTCCCCTTTTTATAAGAACACCAGTCACATTGGGTTAGAGTCTACCCTAATGACCTCATTTTAGCTTGATTACCTCCGTAAAGACCCTGTCTCCAAATAAGGTGACACTGAGGTTCTGGGGATTAGGACTTCAACATATAATGGGGGGCGTGGGGGGTGGGGAGGCAGTGGGGATACAATTCAACCTATAAAAATGCAGAAAGCTGAGGATCAGCATGCACAAAATCAGTATGCTCACATTTCCCCCTCACACAAGCTTCAGTGATCCTTTCTGACAAAACAGGAAGATAAAGGGTGAGTCCTACTGCACCATTTACACCAGTGCTTGGAGCAAATTCCATTTGTGACCACCTGCCAAACATCACAGAGAGCAGTCTACTTAGCATGTCAGCTAAATTAGGTTGTAAGAATTCAGAGGAAGACCTGGCAGTCCTAAGTACCCTGTGGAAGTCCCTGAACTCTGGGACATATGCCTACATTAAAAGTCAACTCAACCGAATCAATGAATTGAACGACTTCCTGAGGTATCTTCATCAAAGTAGGCTTGGTTGCATGTGATGGGAACAAAGATCTTAAATTTGCTAGAAAGGCAATCTTTAAGATCCCCAAAGTACAAAGGAAACCACACATGGGGTTTGAGGGAGACATCCAACAGTGTAGCACTTTGGTTATCAACCTTTTTGTGTAGAGGTATTCTGAATTATACTCTAGGAGATCTTGGATTTATTCCACACTTTGATATTTATTATTAAAGAGCTTTAACCGTTTCATATTCTTCCTTGTACCCGAGTTTTCCCCATTTTAAAAAAAGTTTTTATTTTAATCACCCGGTGATCATCTCAAGTGCACTCCTTAATCCTCATCACGTATTTCACCCATCGCCCCACCCACCTCCCCTCTGGTAACCATCAGTGTGTTCTCTAGAGTTTAAAGTCTGCTTCTTGGTTTGCCTTTCTCCTTTTTCCTCCCTTTATTTGTTTGTTCTGTTTCTTAAATTCCACATATGAGTGAGATCATATGGTATTTGTCTTTCCCTAACTTATTCCACTTAGCATAATACCCTCTAGGCTCCATCCACATCATTGCAAACGGCAAGATTTCATTCTTTTGATGACTAATATTCCATCTTCTTTATCCACACACATCTTCTTTAGCCATTCATCAGTCAATGGACATTTTGGTTCTCCCCATTGTTTGGCTATTGTTGATAAAGCTGCTATAAACATCAGGTGCATGTACTCCTTCAAATCTGTATTTTTGTATCCTTTGGATAAATACCTAGTAGTGCAATCTCTGAATTATAGGGTAGTTATATTTTTAACTATTTGAGGAACCTCCATAGTGTTCTCCAGAGTGGCTGCACCAGTTTGTATTTCCACCAACTGTGCAAGAGAGTTCCTTTTTATCCACATCCTTGCCAACATCAGTTGTTTCTTGTGTTGTTGATTTTAGTCATTCTGAAAGGTGTGAGGTGATACTTCATTGTGGTTTTGATTTGCATTTCCCTGATGGTAAAGTGATGATGAGCACCTTTTCATGTGTCTGTTGGCCATCTGGATGTCTTTTCAGAGAAATGTCTGTTCATGTCTTCTGCCCATTTTTAATTGCATTATTTGTTTTTTGGGCATTGAGATTTATAAGTTCTTTATATATTTTGGATACTAACCCTTTATCAGATATGTCATTTGCAAATATCTTCTCCCATTCCATAAGTCGTCTTTTAGTTCCATTGATTGTTTCCTTCACTGCGCAGAAGCTTTTTATTTTGATGTAGTCCCAATAGTTCATTTTGAGTTTTCCCCATTTTTAAAATAAAGAGATAGTAAGGAATCTATGTTCATCTTTAGTTCTGGGATACTGTGAAGTAAAGGCAAGTGCCAATAATAGATAGATAGATAGATAGATAGATAGATAGATAGATAGATAATAGACAGATGATAGCTAGATAGAGGGATAGCTAGATAGAGGGATAAATGGATGGAGAGATGGATAGATAGACAAATAGATAGACAGACAGATATTTTTTAAAGAGTAATCCTTCTGACTGAGTAGATTCCCACTGATAAATATTTGTTTCATTAAATGTTGATACTCTGGTGGCCTAAAACCATGCACTCATCATCAAACAATGAGGAGTTCACCCCCAATTCATGAACAAGATTCCACTGATTAAGTCAATGTTCAAACGGCTCATAATTTTTTTTTTTTTTTACAAAGTAAACCTATTAAAAGAATCAGCACTAAGATCAAATTATGAATCGGCAATTACATCACGTCATATCCTATGTATGTTAAAAGTGTGCTAGGAGCAGAAAACCTAACCATATATTACATTCACGGTGTATTCGATATCTGTCAACACCCATGGGCACTAGGTAATTACCTGCTTTTTACTGGTACTACAAAAACTAGTTGTCATTCAGATTGATGGAGTAACCAATTTATTCTTGTACAGTGCCATTACATCAAATTGCATTATATCTTGACATGACCTAAGAATATGCAGCCATTTTTCCATTAAGCAAAATACTAATCAGAAAGATTAAAGATTAAACACCTCTAGCAGGATTCAACTCAATGCTATGGGTTAGGATTTCTGTGCCCCCCCCCCTCCAAACTGAGCATTTACTGAATCATGAATGCTGACTGTGCATCAGATCTTGCCCCTGCCCTCTTTGGTCCAATTCTGTTACGTTTTAAAAATCTCTTATCCATTTTATGTGAAAGCATTTGTATTAACTAACTCACGTGTATCCAGCAGTAAACATCATTCAACAAAGAGAAATCAAGGCCCCCATCTGATTATATTAATAGGGTTCACTGATTATTATTTGTTAAATTCCCCATAAGTCGTTTCAGACCAAGAACAGAGCAAGCAGACCACCAATAGAGATGTAAATGTGTTGAGAAGATGAGCGGCTGTCTGGAGACAATTCTGTTATCAGTACAGATGTCAGTCAAATGAGGGTATGGTGTAGCATCCAATAGCCCAGGAGTGAGCTCAAAGTGGGAAATTATAGGCTGTGTTTACATCCACCAAATGAAGTGTGAATTGTCCCATTCTGGTGAATTTGATCCATCTAGTTGCCAGTCAAATAGTCCGTATGAAAAAGGAAGCGCATCCTTTCTTCTGAGCAGGTATATTGCCTTTCCCATGGCTAAGTTCCCCACTATGCCTCCTCACTTAGATTAAATAAGTATGCTGGGACTATTAACTAAAGTCCCTTCCAGGAGACTACAGCAATAACCATGTTTTTCTCCAGAAGACTCTGTAGTATCCTTTCCTTTGAGCTATGATACTTATCTGGATATTGAAACTTAATTTCAATACTAAGTTTTCAAAACTACATTTTAAAACTATGTTTCAAAATCCAAGAGTCCCCTCTCTTTTCGTACCTATAGTAACTCAAAGACTTGGGGGAAATGTTTTGTTTTGTTTTGTTTTGTTTTAATTTTTATTCCAGTAGAGTTAAGTTTATCTTAAACTTCCCAGCAATAACCTTCAATTTAACTAGTGTGTGAGCACTGCCGATTCAATGGTTATTTCCAAATTGAAATGTGGCAAGAAATGATTTTTATCAGTTATAACCTTGCACCTCTATCCCCTCCCCCAAGAGCACACATTCATACGCTTCTGATGTCGAATAACTGTTGGAGTTCAGTTGCACAGAACAAGCACTACTCTAGCTATTTTCTGCAGAAAGCAATTGACATGGAAAATGTGTTTACAAATCACTGTCTAGGTCTCTAGGAAGGACCCCTAGATCAACAGGACTAAAACAGCCCTCTGGGGAAACTCTGGTTTTGCCACAGCTGGGGGGCACGGGAACTGCCGCTACGACCTAACCCTGGACCCCATTTCACCTGCCAGATCTGCCCTTTTCTAGGCACCTGACTCAGTTCCTGAAGCAAGTATTGAGAGAATGCATCTGACACGTGAACCTAAATTATATCTGGAAACCTAGCTGCAAGGACACCTGGGATATGTAGTTTTTTCCTAGCTGCAAGGGCATCTGGGAAATGCAGTTTTCACCTTCCAGGCTATATCGTATAAGACGCCTCACTTGAAGGATATGGACTAGGAAGGCATGAGTCAGTCAATGAACCTGAGTTGCCCACATAACCACTGCATAAGCAGGTGTATCAGCTACAAACAGGTTTGCTATCTTCTCAAAGGCCATTGTGTCTAAGTTAGCCGTTTGTTCTGGAATCTGGCATCATTCTAATCAGTTCACCCTATAAACTGTATTCCTATGAAGCAGGCAGAGCTGTAAACTTACGTCCTAACAAAATTGTATATTTATTTGAACTCCTGTCGCTTTAGGTACTTCTCAGGACAACAGTCTAAATTATCGGCCCTAACCTAAGAAAGAAGATGAAGCAATTTAAAAAAATGTAGAAAGCCTACAGCACCAAAAAGTGTCTCTGAACCACACCTCTTACACTTAGGGGATTTCAATATGGCAGGGGATTAAACAGCACAAGGCCAGAGGAGGGAACCACAGCATGGAAAGGTTTCTTATGGTGTTACTAAGGAAGGATTAACTTTCCCTACAAGCACCCCACAGTAGGGTTTGAAGTGGAACGGGGATAAAAACACAGCAGCAAAGCAGATGAGTGTCATTGATTTGGCCAGTTCAATAAGCAATATCCATAGGCATTCATCAGGGAGCTCACAAAGTCTTTAATAGACAACACTTCCCAATGGCTGAAAAGCAGTGACTGAGCTTGTTAGGTAATTACTCAGCTGAGTCTTCAGGGTGCATCCGAATCTCTCGGATGGATGAAGTTGTTAAAAGAAGGGTTCTCAAGCCCCCACCTCCCATATTCCTAGGCTTGGGCTCAGAAACCTATCCCCCATTCCTCAAGTGATGCTGATGAAGGTGGTTGGAAATTGAATAAGGGCAGGGGGAATGCATGGTGGGAGGAAGTAATTCAGGTTACTGCAGAGGAAAGAACACAACCCTCTCCAGTTTGTCATTTTTCTCTAATTTAATTTTAATTTCATTTTTCTCTAATTCTGGAGTTGAGCTGACCGCAATGAAAAGAGTATTTTCAGCAACTGGCTTAGAGTTTTATCTTCCAGCTACGGCATGGTAGGTCTGTTTGAGATCCTACAATGTCTTCCCCACCCTCATAAAGCATTAAGCACACATGATTTTCAGGTATTGTTCTGATTGATGGTGGCACTGTCCTTGCCGGGGGTGGGGGTGGGGGTGGGGGTCGGCTCCGCAAAGTTCAAGTTCAAATAAAAGAGAAGTGTTAACTTGTGTTGCTTAAATGACGGAATAAATTAGGTGTCTCTGTGATCCTGCCCATCTTCAGTTATTGTGAAGAACGAGAAATTCCTGTCCCTGGAGTACCATCAAAGGCATCTAAAGACAACATTCACCCAGTGTTGGTGAGTCGTGTTGATGGTGTATATTGCAAACCTTTTAGCGGGAAGAACTTTCCAGTTTTTTAATTAAGATTCTATCAGATATAATTTGCATCAGCTGTCACATGTAGCAATGCGTATCTGCTTCCAACAGCGGCAAAAGCTGGTTGGGTACAGACAGAAGGTACTTGCCATCCAGTGGAGGGCAGCTTCATAAAATCCTTATGTCTCCCATTAAAGATCAAGAGATCCCTTGCATATCAACACTGGTGGTTATGTACAAATGTCTACAGTTATCATTTAGAAATCAGATTGTTTGTACAATCAATCACATCCTTTCCTCTTGTCAGGATGTCTTGTGGGGCAGGATCGATGATAATGAAGGGCGTGAGGATCTTGAAAATGATTTTCCACGGTCACTTTCATGGTGCAAAGTGTCTATGGAATATCCTATTCAATGGAAAAGGACTTTTCTAAGTGAAAACTTGAGGGCATGTTGCATTTAACATCAACGGTCGGAGAAGGTCTAAATCCATTCCTCATGGCGCAGGACCATGCAACTCCCGAGGTCACCGCTGTGTGTGTCATGAAGAAAGTGGTGTCTGGAGAGAATGCAGCTCAGAGGAAACCCTGCGTTTGCAGCGTTCTGAGAGACACACCCGTGAGCCACCTCGCTGGGCCGACACTAGATGATGGTAGCATGAACGCATGGCCATCTTCGTTGGTTTGACAGGATGGCACTGAATTGTGTTATCGAGGTTCCTCTCTCTAGCATTCAGCCTGCGTTCTGAAGCCGACTACGCGCTGGAAAATGCAAGCTGCACCCGTCCACACTCACATCACAGTTCAGTGCAAGAGCGACTACCTGGGTTTGGGTTAACTCTGCTTCACACTGTGACATTTCATGCCTCTGGGTCTCTGTTTTCCCGTCAGAAACAAATGGATTAGAAGTCAATGCAAATAATAAGAGAATCCTCAAGGCAGTTTTGTATTAATGTCTCCATCAATTAAAATGTTGTCCAGCCCCCAAATTTCAGATGGTCCAAATGGCTTCCCTTCAAACCTTATGACGATTTCTTGTTTGCGTTTCACTGACCAGCCAGCTTGGCACTAAGTTATGTGTCTCATCCTAAGTCAGTATAGAGCATTCTGCAAGTCTGTAACTTTTAAATGAGAGATGTTTATATTAACATGAACCTTTAAGAAGTAATTTTATTCTTTTTTAAAGATTTTATTTATTTATTTGTCAGAGAGAGAGAGCACAAGGAGGGGGGACTGGCAAGCAGAGAGAGAAGCAGGCACAGCAAGAAGCCTGATGTGGGACTCAGTCCCAAGACCCTGGGATCATGACCTGAGCCCAAGGAACAGACGCTTCACCGACTGAGTCACCCAGATGCCCCTAAGAAGTAATTTTAAAACAGAAGCCTATTCTAAATAAGGAGCATACAGAGAGAATGGGGAAATTGCACGGGACTTCACCTACTGTCAGAGGACTACAACTGCAATCTTGTTTCATCCACTTACTATATGCTTTCATTCATGTGTCCATTCACTGAACAGATATAAACTAACTACCAGGACCTGGACACAGATACGTTGTCCTACACACAGCTGTGGTCTGTCCTCTCCAGAACCTTATATCTTAGCAAGGGAAAAAGTTAATAAACTCACCAACCAGAACCTATCAGTGGAGACTGAGACTTCACTTTGTGTCTGGATTTGAAACTGCCAGAGACACCCTCCCTTGGCTTGCAGTGGGCTACCCTGCGAGCTGACAACTTTTTCTTGACAACTGCGTCCACCCAATATATAGACTTGGGTGGTCAGCAATCCCAAAGTCAGGGGGCTCACTTAGAGCTTATGGAAGCAGGTGCACCCTCCTATAACAAAACACTCCCTAACTAAGGTTCAGCTCTGCTCATCAGGAAACTGGGAGAAGCATCTCCTCAGTCGATCAGGGTGTGCTTAGTTCAGTCATCACACCTTGCTCCTTCAAGACTCTGCTTAGAATACTATAATGCCGTCTCCTGCATTATAAATATTCCATGATCTAGTGGCTCTTATATTGGATGTACCCAGCTCTGGGGGATTGCAAAGATATCCCTCGGTGAATGGGAAGGAAAAGGTTCAGATTTCCATTTCGTACATCGTGAGTCAGCTCAAGGTGTTTAGTCAGAGTTCCAATCTTGATTGACGCTTCCCGCCCCACGCGGTCCTTCTGTGAGACGCTACAGGTGCGTTTGTATGGCGGAGACAGGGCTGGTTTGCTTGTTTCTACTCATTTTTATCTTCAGCCAGTTGTAACCATTCGTTCGCCATGTACAAGTGATGATGCCGTCTAGTTTTCACTAAGGTAGCCCCCAGGAAATGGATGAGTGACTGAAAGGCTCCAACCACGACACCAAGATTGACGTCCACCCTCAGGAATGAGGAATCTTCTTGGGAATGGATATTGTGCCATGAGATGTTACATAACGGTCTGATGTGTGTATCACTTATAAAAGACAGATGCACACATTTGGACTTTATTGTTTTATCCATGGGGGGGTGACCATAAGAGTGTGGAGAACATCCTTCTAACCACTCCCCATTATCTTTATTAGGAAGTGTAATGGTTAGTGGTCACCTCTGAGTTTCATAGCGGTCTTTGATTATAGGTTGAACCACAAGAAACTGATGCAACGCAACCATTTTCAGCCAACAAACATGACAATTTTGTGTGGTTGAACTTAGTAAATACAAAACCCAGAGTCAATGAATATCTGAGGGTCTTCTTTATACTCATTCCTATGCTCAGTGCTGGGTACACAATGGCTAACAACACACCCTCTGCCCCTCTCAAAATAGAACCCAAGTCTTCTTGAGAAGACACACAATAAAGATTTTGTGACCATGTGTAAGAAGGAAGTAGCTCAAAAATGTCTACTCTAGTGGCAGAAAGTTTCAGATCTTCTGAGGAACAGCTTAAGGCAGATGCAAACTTAGAGGGGTGTCATCCCAATAAATTAGGTCCACTCACCAGGGGTCTCCTCCTCCTACTCAATATAAACCTGAAAAGAGATCATCCAGGTGGTCAATGTTTGTATTAGCCCAGAGGCCAAATCCAGCCCACAACCTAAGTTTTATTGGAACATGGTCACGCCTGTTTGTACTGTAGGGAAAGAATAATCTTTCCTCTATCCTCTTCAGTTCAGTGCCTGGGGTCTGCAATTACACTGACAAAAGATGGATTAACAGAAAAGGCATACAATGTTTACTGATGTAACGGAGGTTCACAGAAAAAGAATGAAAACTGAAACAAGCTGTTAGACTCGGGGGCTTATGTATCATTTTAACAAAGGGTGATAAGTTATACAAAATGACTAGGATATGCATGAAGGAAACTAACAGAAGATCAGGGTTATTTTAGTAAGGGCTGTTTATGCAGACTCATCTAGGCACTAATGTCCCCTCTACCATGATGACAGTCACTACCCCCGTCCTGGTAAAAGGAAAAGAAAGGAGGGCACCTTTCTCACAAGAAATGCATACTCTGCTTTTGGGCAGATGGACGGCAGGTGGGGGCAGCGAGCTTTTTGTGTCTGATGTTTCTCAATTGCTATTAGCTCAAAATAATCCATTTGCCAAAGTGGCATATTTTGGAGTGACATATTCTGATCCCCTGCAGTTTACATCTTACCTTTTTTCATGGTATGTCAGTGGCAAGTAATTAAGGCCGAGTGGTCTCAACTGCTGTAAAACTAAAAATGTCTACTATGTGGCCCCTTACAGCCCAAGTTTGCCAGCTCCAGCTTAAATCAGAGCATCGTACATTGCAGAAAATCACAAAAGGCACATAAGTGTGGACCAGATATACTATGGATAAGGTAATATTCCTTATTACCTTATATCTCCAACAGAACAAATGGAATTCAATAAAAAGATATGTGTACACTTGTCTTGATGTTTGCTATCACCGTACTTTCTAGAAATGTATGGAATGAGTTTTGATCATGTATAAATGGTCATTTAAACCTTGCCAGGATTTGAAGTTCCAAATGCTTTTCTGTTGTGAAACAAAACAGGGGCGCCTGCCTGGTTCATTTGTTAGAGCATGCAACTCTTGATCTCGGGGTCGTGAGTTCAAGTCCCACACTGGGTGTAGAAATTCAAAAAAAAAAAAAAACTTTAAACAAAAGAAAAGAAAAGAAAAATCTATTGTATCTTAGTCTTCCCAGGAAGCAGAGAAACAGAAGTATGGTCCATGTGATACTCCTATCACAGCTCCCTGGCCATCAACATCTAACTCTATAATACCTAGGCAAATAGGAACTCATTCTTCTGATATAATCTGCGTAAGGCTAAATCATTTCCCAGAATACATTTAAAGGGTATTTCACTTTAAACCCCCTCGATTGCAGCTGTTGCACAAGTAGGTCTATACATAAAAAAGACAGGTCCTTTATTAATTGATATGAAATTTCTCACGGGGCTGGTAACTGGAGTTCCCCTGCCTTGAGAACACATGAACTGTTTATTTTGAAAGTAACGGTAACAAAAAATGCTAATTTTCTTTCAAAGAGATTTTCAAAGGCAGGATGAAAGTACAGATATAAACCATTTCCCTCTGCGCTATCATAGGTACTCATGATCCAAGACACTCTTGTAATCGACAGAGACATCTTCTGAGAGTAAGGTTTATCCGTTCCTTTTATATTTGGTTGGGTGGCATTCTACTTTCTTAGCTCTTTTTTCTAGGGTGAGAGCAACTGGGATGCAAGGGCAAGAGAATTAATAAATCCAAGACACAAAGAGTTGAACAAAGAATAGCAAATCCCTAGGTCTCTTTGTAAGTCACCAAAACACTGTGCATCAAGAATCCTATCATTTAGCTAAAGTACTGCCTGACGAAAAGCCAAGTGTTTGATGACACAACTTTACTTTGTATAAACTGAAGGAACAGTTGGCATTACCACCTCCTTCAAAGTGACAAGGGACAGAAAGGAAAACAGCTCCAAATATTAAAAAAAATATTGCCAAATGGATCTTTAGCCCCTGTTCTGTTTTAAAGATGGTTGGGATTGTTTTCTTGAAAGAAACATTCCCGGTTGTTCTTTTAATGGCAGAAAAGTCTCGGTGGCTTCATGGCAAAGCAAGAAATGCAAAAGAAGGTCTTAAGAAAGTTGGAGTCCATGGCCTTGGCCACACATAATCATCTCCTGGGAAGTTTGTAAAATCCTGTTGCCCTAGTCACAACCTCAAATCTCTGTGAGTAGGATCCAGGTATCAGTACCTTTTCAGTTACCCAGGTGATTCCAATGTGCAGTCAAGTCCAAGGGCCCCAGGGGAGAGTAGATCACACCATCAAACTTCAAGGCCATGGGCCAGTGTTGGCAAGGATGTGGGGAAAAAGGAAACCTCGTGCACTGTTGGGAACGCAAACTGGTGCAGCCAATCTGGAAAACAGTATGAAGGTTCCTCACAAAGTTAAAAATAGAATTACCCTATGATCCAGTAATTCCACTACTGGATATTTACCCAAAGCAAACAGAAACACTTAAGTTGAAAAGATATATGTACTCTTCTGTTTATTGCAGCATTATTTACTATAGCCAAGATATGGAAGCAGCTCAAGTGTCCATGATGGACAAATGGATAAGGAAGATGTAACCGCCCCCCGCAACACACACACACACTGGAATATTACTCAGCCATAAAAAGAATGAAATCTTGTCATTTGTGGCAACATGGATAGACCTAAAGGGTATCATGCTCATTAAAACAGGTCAGACAGAGAAAAACAAGTACCACATCACCTCACTTACATGTAAAATCTAAAATCACATGAATAAACAAACAAAAACCAGAAACAGACTCTTAAATACAAAGAGCAAACCAGTGGTTGCCTGAGGAAAAGTGGGTGGGAGAATGGGTGAAATAGGTAGAGAATTAAGAGATACAAACTTCCAGTTATAAAATAAGTAAGTCATGGGAATGAAAAGTACAGCATAGGGAATATGGTCAATAATACTGTAATAACGTTGTATGGTGACAGATGGTGACTATACTATGTGGTGTGAGCATTGTGCAATCTATATAAATGTTCAATCATTATGTCGTGCACCTGAAACTAATGTAACATGTATGTCAACTATAGTTCAATAATAACAACGTTTTATGATTTTATTTATTTATTTGTCAGGAAGACAGCACGAGCAGAGGGAGCCAGGCAGAGGGAGAAGCAGGCTGCTGAGCAGGGAGCCCGATATGGGGCTCGAGCCCAGGACCCTGGGATCATGACCTGAGCCGAAGGCAGATGCTTAACCCACTGAGCCTCCCAGGCGCCTCAATAATAACAATGTTTTAAAAGCAAAACTATAAATGAAACCAATTTGAAACAATGAATAAGGAAGGTAATAATGAACAGACATGTTAGAAAGGACATCAGGGTATGAGCTTCAGGCATCTGACAACAATAGTTTATTAAGATACATCTTCAAAATGCTTTATTTGAAATCCCCGTCTTCACCTTCACTTGGAGTCTGCCACGGCAAAGACTTCAGATGGCTTGACAAGGAGTCAGAGTCTGTCATGTTGCAACTCCCTATCAAATTTGGGAATTGCGATACGGTCGAACTGGAATAGGCTTGTCTTTGGGGCAAGAGCCTGCAGGATTTTATAGCCACAGGTTCTCAACCATCAAAAAGATGGAGATCAGAACCCAAGCTTGGTCTTGTTCACATCGTAAGAACATGAAGGGTTGACGATGTTTCTTACAGTCGGTTCTGTAGAACACACACCTACGGCGACATGAAACCCCAAACGTGCTCCTTTTAAGAGAGAGCGCCACCATTCCAAAATATTCATCATCGTTCTTTGACAAAAGTTTGGAAGTCAGGAGCATGTAGTCAGCTGGTATGAAATGTAAAAATTCATTTCTGAAGGAATAATTTCTTGGAGCAAGCTGGCTGCTAATGTGGATGGCTGTGTGATGACCACGGACCGTGTTTCTTCAGTTCCACGTGGGAAGGAAGATTGCGTTACATCGGATTCAAATGGCCCCAGAAAAGGCAATTTACCACATGTGGGTGAACATTTTATTATCAAGAGGAAATTCATTTCACAGGCACAGAACCCACAACAAGACGTATCACGGTTGACAGTAGCTGGCATCCTCATTAATGACTTTGGGAGAGCGGCCAGCGCCAGAACGTGACAAGGACACTGAAATCTCATGTTTTTGGCTGAACGTGAAGCAGGAAGGACCTTCCAAAAAGGAGGCTTCCAAACACCATTTCAAGATGCCCTGCAACTTCCCGGCCAGAGTACCGCCAACGAGAGCCCGAACCTCCAGCAGGGGAACGCCGTGGAACGGAACCCGGACAAAAGATGGGTTTGGAAGTTCATATTTTATTCTGGCGAGGGAAAAGGCTGTTTTGGCCACCGTCTCAGAGAGGAGTTTTGGAACTAGAAGAAGAAATTAAGTATGACTCACTGAGCTGATTACCCAGGACACACACTGTGAATCATTACACAAGATGTAGTCTCGGTATAATAAAAAGACCAAGATGCTGCCAAATATAAATGTGAGTCCAACTCATTATATTTTATCTTTGGAGGCAAAGATACTGCACGCTGAGCTTTTTCCTCGCTTCATGAATGTGACAGGGGATATAAGCATGTTCTTAGTTCTTGTATATTTGTGATGTTGTCTGGCTCTCTCTCTCTCCGACTTTCTGCATTAACATTTTCCTTTACTTTTCTGTTGAGTTGGATACGATTGATCATTATGTCTGAGCTTCTCTTCTGTCAGGTATGTGATGTGTTTGTTTTGTTACGTGCTCAATAGATATTTGTTGGGTGGATGGATGAATAAAGGAATTCATCATATTTTTTTTCTTTCTCCTTTTACCTTTCTGATTTGTTTTACCTTTGTTGACTTAATGACCTTGTCCTTTACATTATTGCTGGACTTTCCTCGAGACTCATTGCTCAGCTGTTTCCCCATCTGTGGAGTCCTCCTTAGTCCTGACAGATGAAGTTAGGACCAGCAGAATGTGTGGGTGCAGAAACCCACTAGAGGTAGGGCAGAAAGAAGGAGGGAAGGAACCATCTGCATGGGGGTGTGAACAAACAGGTAATCCTGAAGAAATGTGGACAGGCAGACGTGAGACATGATTCGGAGAGTTGAGAGGTCATTTCTTAGCAGCGTAGGAAGGCAGCTATGAAAGACAGGTGAGTGTCCTTAGGAAGGACAGCCAACACTGAGGTTGGACCAACCAAGGCGGGAGGCAGACAAGAAGAGAAAGCATGGCGTCTGAATCAGGAGTATGGTCAACATGTGCCAGATTCTATAGTGCTTGTTCTGCCTGGTGTTAACCCCGGAGCCAACTGGGGTAGACCAGGGATGCCTACTGTCTGAAGAAACACACAAGGGAAAAATGTGCACACTGACTATATTCATATATGACCTTGACTATATTCACGTATGCAGTGATCACCACCCTTCAAAAACCCTGGGAATGTGGAATTCCATCGTCTTCCACTCCCTCCCGTAACTCATGTCTAAAACCAAACACAGCTGACCCCATTGTTTGTAGGGTCTGCGCTTTCAAACTCTCTTACTTGCTTACATTTATTTATAACTTTCTCATCAAGACTTGTGAAGCTTTCACACTCAGTTACAGACATGTGTAGAGTGGCAAAAAACTCTAAGTCAGCTGACATGCACTTTCCTAGCGGAATCCAACAAGGCAGCAATGCCTCGTTTCAGTTCTCATACCACGAGAAAAGTGTCCTTTATGCAGTAGACTTAGAGCCACAGTTTTTTTTTTTGCATTTTTGTGATTTCTGTTGGCGATTTCACTGTTTAAAATGGCCCGAGTGTAGTGCTAAAGTGTTGTTTGGTATTGCTAAGCTCAAGAGATGTTCAACGTGCCTTACAAAAAAAATACATGAGCTAGATAAGCTTCCTTTTTCAGACATGAGCTCCCGTGCTGTTGGCCCCCAGTTCAACCACAGGTTCCATAAGGTGTCTTTCTTCCAACAGAAATTCACATAAAACAAGGTTACGTATTGATTGGGCAATGAAAATGTTGTGAGCAGAGGCTCACAGGAACCTACCCCTGGGTTTCCTCTAGGAGCTGTGTTCAGTATTTGCTGATTCAGTGTTCACTGGACTTTATAGTAAACACTGCTTCAGTGGATAATGCGAATCAACCACAGTTCCTTTTCCCAACTGTCTTTGGCCGGTTTCCCTTCTCTCCCAACTTACATGACTCGGGCAAAACCCCCATTTCATCGTATGCACCCAAACCCCACTTCATAGTGTTTCTCCCTTCCCTTCTCTTTCCATCGTCCATGCAAGCCAAACTTTCAGGAGCTTACTTCCTAGCTGAATTATCACTACCATTTGTTAGCTGTTCTCCCCAATTCCTAACTGCTCTTCTCCTCTCTATAGCCTGGAAAAGCTATTGCCTACTGCCTTTACGTCCTCACCTTTTTCTTCCCAGGGAAGTGCACCCCCCCTTTGCAAAGTGCAGCTGAAGGACCACCTCCTCCATGAAGCCCTCTGTGTTGCTTACATTCTGCAGCGACCTCCTTCTCCCTATACTCTGCAGAGCACCTGTAGCCCGAGGCTCTCGGCTGATGAACTGATACAGTCAACTTCCTTGTTAATGTGCACAGATCACACAGCCAGATGCTTCTTAAGAGCAGAACGGGTGACCTCTTTTTGCTTCTCAAGATTGTCCTTAGCACTTTGTACAGTTGCTGATTAAACTTTTCTCCCGTTTCCAGCAAATCAAGGCTTCTAACAACTAGGGTTGCCAGATGAAATACAGTGCGCTCAGCTAAATTTGAATTTCAGATGAACGACGGATGTTCTTTCACTAGAAGCCTGTTCCAGATATTGCAGAGATATACTTGAACTCCAAAAGATAGGCTGTTTATTTAAATCTCCAACTAAACTGGGCATTCTATATTTCTATTTGCCAAATCTGGTAGCCTTACCAAGAGCAGCTTTAGTATTCCCAATACGTTATTGGAATGAACTGCTTTCTAAGGAAATACAAAAGTAGCAGATGTCTTGCCTTCTAGCTGTGAAGAGAGGCCGTAAAGAATAAAGAGATTTAAGCCATAGGGAGAAAGTTCTACTCAATTCAGACACTGGCTGAGGAGGCACAAAATAGAATTCAAGTCAGGTTTGATGAACTGGTTCAGGTTTCCAGGACAAGTCCTTAAAGCTGAATTTTGAGGGAGAAAAGACATGGATTTTCAGATGCGGAAACCAACTGGATGAGTCAAGTGGGGCTGCCATAGTGGAATACCAGAGATTGAGCAGCTTCAACCACAGACATTTATTCTCTCCCAGTCTGGAGGCTGGGAGTCTGAGATCCAGGTTGGGCTGAGGCTGGTTCCTCCTGAGGCCTCTCTCCTGGGCGTGTAGACCCTGTGTTCTCCCCATGTCCTCACGTGGTCGTCCCGCCGTTTGTGTCTGTGTCCTCATGTCTTCTCATGAAGATACCAGTCGTATTGGATTAGGGCCACCTTAATGACCCCATTTTACCTGAATCACTTCTATAAGGCCCCATCTCCAAATACAGCCCTATTGGAGGTTAGGGCTTCAATGTGAATTTGGGAGAGGGGGGACACAAGCCAGCCCATAACACCAGGTAAATGTCCCTGGAAAAGCGGACATTGTAAAAATGACTGTCAAGTATATCCATCTCTGGTTTTTTGAGTCTAGTATTGCCAATGTGGTTTTGTGTGTTTGTTCTTTTTTTTTTTTTTTTTTTTTTATTTTATTATGTAATGTTAATCACCAAACATTACATCATGAGTTTTTGATGTAGTGTTCCATGATTCATTGTTTGCGTATAACACCCAGTGCTCCATGCAGAACGTGCCCTCTTTAATACCCATCACCAGGCTAACCCATCCCCCCACCCCCCTCCCCTCTAGAACCCTCAGTTTGTTTCTCAGAGTCCAGTCTCTCATGGTTCGTCTCCCCCTCCGATTTCCCCCCCTTCATTTTTCCCTTCCTACTATCTTCATTTTTTTCTATTTTTTAACATATAATGTATTGTTTGTTTCAGAGGTACAGATCTGTGATTCAAGAGTCTTGCACAATTCACAGCGTTCACCATAGCACATACCCTCCCCAATGTCTATCACCCAGCCACCCCAGCCCTCCCACCCCACCCCCCACTCCAGCAACCCTCAGTTTGTTTCCTGAGATTAAGAATTCCTCATATCAGTGAGATCATATGATACATGACTTTCTCTGATTGACTTATTTCGCTCAGCATAACACCCTCCAGTTCCATCCACGTCATTGCAAATGGCAAGGTTTCGGTTTTTTTGATGGCTGCATAATATTCCATTGTATATATACACCACATCTTCTTTATCCATTCATCTGTCGATGGACATCTTGGCTCTTTCCACAGTTTGGCTACTGTGGAGCAATGTGTGTTTGTTCTTACCATTTTTTTCAAAATACCAAGAATCCTATTCCTGGATTGTCAATGACAAAGCCTGACCTCGTTAGTCACAAAGAACTATGACAACCCCTTCTCCAAGTGCAGGGGAAGTAAAAAGAAGACTCAGAGAGACAAGCGTCAAGATATTCACTTCATCACCAGAAGGCAGTATTCGTGTAGGTTCTGATGATAATTCCTATTGGTGATATGATTCTACGCAAGCAGTATAAACTTAGGAACACATGGGTAAATGCTTTGGAACCATAAGACTCACCTCATTCCCCAGGAAAGGAACATAGGTATTGTCACATACTTGGAATACTGGGGGGATTTTGGCTAACTAGAGTTATAATAATAATCACTGTGTCCGTGCCCCAAGTAGGTCATAGACACTGTTCTAATGCAGTATCCTATAACAAGAACTTCCACAGCTTGCGGCTATTACTTTAGGAACATTTCTGTAGTTAAGACTTGCAAAGTTTACCGGCCTCAATCATCCTCAGAGCAGGATTTGGAGAACAGAGTTTTTTTTATACAAGTTTAAGATGAGCTTCATTTTCTGAAAACAAGCAGATGAAAATGATTTCTCACCAGCACAGTTTGTGAATATCCGTGTAAAGTAGATCTCCCAGCTGGTTCCCAGGCTGATAAAGTTATGTGAACAGGACTGTCAAGCCAAGAACTAAGTGGGGTTTTTGCTCTCTTGAAGGCGCCTGGCCGAGCTAAGTCTTCTTCAAACCAAACCATGGGTCATTCCATCCTGCAAAGCATGAATGTGCTGGTGTGTTTGTTTCTAAATCTACTTATGGAAGAAGACTGGACGTAACATTAAAAAAAACAAAAGACTTTCAGAAGCTCATTTTGCAAAGATTTCCCCGGAAAAGGGGATGTGTGTTGTTTCCAGGACATGGCTGATACTGTTAAGGCATTTGTCAGGTAGTTTCTTGTTTCGATGCTGGCCACCGGAAAAGTGAGGTCTGACAAGGGATGAATGGGAGCAAACAGTGGAGGAATTCCAGAATAGGATGTTTGTTGGTTGTAAGGTTTGGGCTCTGTTGGTAGAGAAAAAAAGTATTCCATATTTGCAAAGAGACGACAAAACGAAAACGTAAAACGCTTAATTCCTCACAACTACAAAATACTGTGTATCACTGCATATTTTATATATTAGATATATAGGATTTCTCTGGAGAGGTAAAGCCAGTGAATGGCCAATTTAAAACTCATTTTAAAACTCCAGAATTCCCTGCTGCCTTGACAGGGAAATCTAACATGAAACAATACCCACCGTGGGTCCCCATGGAGTGAATAAAATGGCACAATTACTAAAACTCGCGTAACTCTCTGTGCCGGGATAATGCTACGCATAGTGTTTGTCCTACAGAACACCCACTATTCTTTCCTAGGAGGACCCTCTCAGGACTGCATTTGTGAAATTACCTCTACCCACCACAAAAACACACAATTTAGAAGTCCATGCCTGATTGTGTTACAGAATGAAGCTTGATTTTTTGGGTTTTTTCTGGTTTTTTTGGCTTTAGAAGCAGATGATTAGACAGGTTTTTACATGCTGAGTTGTTATCACTGATTTACACTTTTATTTCTGGCTCTCCAGTGGTCAGTCATCAAGCAGAGAGGACACTCCTGCATTTCTTCAGAGTCTCAGACTCTTCCACCTTGAAGCAGAATTGGGTGATTCAAACATGTGATGCAAGAAGACAGTGCTGTGATAAGTTCTGTATTTAACATCGTGCCGTCAGAAAAACAAGCGTTTCCTTTGAACGCTAGACGTTTTCACCTGTGCATCTTAATGCTGACACAGGGCAGATCAAACACTGTAAACATGTCTACACATAGAACCCGAGAGCATGCTGATGCCCGAGCTCTCTTTTAGGGGTCACGTTATCGGAGCCACTGTATAAGGTGGGTGTGTAATTTCATACAATTAAATGTGGTTTAACTGGCTTTGTCCCCAAACTCTGATGTCGCTGAGGGCTCCCTTCACTCTATACCATTTTTTTTTCCCCCTGTAGTACAAGGCAGTGGGTGTTTTATTTTGTGCTTCCCAGAAGAGGCCTTGGGGGTCTAGGACTTGGCGTTCAATTTTTATGTGACCCTGGTACTTAGAGATGCAGACTTTTCTAGCTCCGAGCTACTCTGGCCTATGTTTTGACAGAGTTCTAGGGACGAAAACTTAGCAGGACAGGGGATGGATAACAGATGCTGGTCTTTGTGTATTTCTGAAAAGTAGAGTTAAGGTCCATTTAATCTGGAAATTGCCACTCAACATGTTATGAGCTGGTTCCTAAAGCCAGGTTTAAATCCCACAGTTCACAAGATGTACAAAGTTTGTGTTTACGTTATAGATCTACTGTGGTTGCTGTCCACACATCCAGAACGAGGGGCCTCCCCCTTGCCCTCATCCTCAGATGGCTCCCACTTACACTCTTGGACCTTCTGCAGTAGAGTAGACAAGGCAGGTGGAGGAGAAACCATGCATCTCAGAGAGAGAACATCATTTAGCCGCTAAGTAACAGAAACATCCTTTGAACAGGAAAACCAACACAGGCTGCCGCGGAGACTTTTGGTTCCTATGTCACATAACTTGGAAGCATGGTTTGATTTCTTGAATGCACAGATGATTCTTAAAATATAGATGTGGATCTGTGTGGTGTATGATCTGATCTATACTGGATCAGGCTGCAGCATCCCCCTATTATTTATCATGAACCAGAAGACCTACTTCCCCGCACAGCCACTGGTAATCACGGCACGGGATGCGCAGGATTAAACACTCACTTTCCTTCAGAGGGTCTTGGTTTGACAGAGTCTCAGGTCCACCCGGAACTGGACTGGGACCCATGATCATGAGCAGGTCATTTAACCACCCCGTGCCTCAGTTTCCTTCACCGTAAAGTGGAATCACATATCTACCTGGGGGATTGTGAGTTTTATAGAAGTAAGTTTATATAGAAGATGAGATATGTAAATCGTGCACGTCGAAAAGCACTCCATATATAGCAGGTGCTTGCTCTTTGTTAGTTAATATTATTATTAAGGATGTGTGGTAGGAGACTTTGAGAAACCTTCCCCTATTATGGCCACCTGTAGGATTGGATGCTGTGGGATTGGATTCAGAAGACAAAAGAGCCCAAGAGGGAAGACTAAGCATAAGGCGACCCATGGGGCACGTGAGCCCACAACTGTGGAGGGATCCCATGTGTTCTGAGCATCTTCGGCTACCCATCAGGGAAGCACGCCCTTTGGGAAACAGCTACATGAATCCAGAAATAACACCTGTCTTCCGACTCACCCTACCAAAATTCATGTCAAGATTGACCAAGTTCAGCTGTTTTTTTTCAAAATGGAAGGTTCCAGACACATGTAAGAACCAAACCCATTTATTGGTTTTCTGGCCTTGCCTTAAACAACCACCATTCTTGCTCAAATGGCTACATTTAACTAACAAATGTGATAAAGGGTTCGTCTTTCTGCTTATGACATGAAACAACGCTGGTTGTTTTCTGAGTAGCTAAAGCAGGGGTCGGCAAATGCTTCCTGTAAAGGGACAGATAAGGATTATTTTTGGCTTCCGGGGCCATATGGTCCATGTCACTGCAATCTGGCTTTGCCTTCATAGCATATATAGAGGACTGGGGATGGCCAAGAGCCAATAAAACTTTATTTATGGACACCAACATTTTAATTTCATATCATTTTTATGTGTCATGAAATATTCTTTTGATTTTTTCCCCCAAGCATTTAAATATGCATAACAACCATTCTTAGCACGTGGGCAAGAATGCTGAAAACGGGACAGGCTGGATGTAGCTGGGGGCCATGGTTTTCTAAGTGATAGAATCCAAGGCCCTTAACTTGAGATTACAGGGCCTCTAGAATCTGCCTACATCTGCTCAAGAGAAGTGTCTCCTACCCTTTCATCTTCACTTAGTCAAGGCCTGTTCTTCAAGGGCCGGCTGAGGGCCCACCTCGTGTGTGAAGCTTGTCCAGCTCCTTCTAAACACATTTATGAACATCCATCGGTCCTGTAGTGAGATATGGGCCACTCCCTTTGCAAGGACAAGTGGAGATGGACCAGTCATGGTTGGGCCACCAGTCCCATTGATCTTGTCCGTAGTCGTCATCATAACACATGCATACCCAGTAAGACTGGGTTGTTGAGCACGAAAACAGACCATACATTTAGAACGCTCAGTATGGCATTAGCTCGGAAGAAAAACTCACAAAGTGGGGCTATGGTAGAGGAAGATGATGGCGATGTTAAGTGGTATCATACGCAATGACGTAGGTGGATTAGCGAGGTCTGTGAACGTCAACCACCCTGACCCTTCCATGCTAATGCTCATTGTGGTCATGTCAAATATTCATGCTCCTTCCAGATTAAGTGTTGTACGTCCCAACACATGGTTCCCTCTCAAACTGCCGTTTGTAGGCTTTGGTGGGAAAATGAAGATATTAAAATCCATGTGACCTTAGTGTGAGCAATGGAGCGTCTAGAAGCCCAAGATCAAAGGTAGATTCCCATTCAAGTGGGCCATTTACAGGTGAGTTGATGAACGTTGGCTCTGTCGCATCCTCATGCTGCCATCTTGTTTGTGTGGGTATTTAAAAAGCTACCTAACTTTTCATGAGCCCGTCTTCCCTGTCTCACTCAATTACAAGCTAACTGAAGGAAAAACGTAAGCCTTGCACTTCGTTGCATGCTCCAAGGCCCATGAGGCACCTGCCTTATGGTTCAATCTGTTGAGCAACGCACTTGGTGACAATGACCCTCCACTCACTCATCTGAAAAGCAGCAATGACCGTCTTCCAGACAGTCCCACCAGAATTACAACTGCAACATGACTGGATCTGAGGTGTCACTCTCGCTAAAGAAGTCTACGTGACGATAAGAAGTAACCATATAGCCACAGAGACACGGCCCTGGGCAGGGAGGGCGGGTGTGCCACACACAAGTACTAGGTGATAGAATTTTAACCATTGGTAGGAAAAGATAGTTGGTATCCTGGGAAGCAAGAACTGGACAGATGCTGGGGAAATAATTCTCTTCTGACCCTTTGGATTTCCTAGGTGGTCAACTGAAGTCTCTAGAGTTAAATTAGGTGCCTAAAGTGACACAGCTTTAGTGAGGCAAGTAAAACTGGATGTCAGTCTCTGTGTCCCCAGTTGGGTTCTCCTTCCTTAGACTGGGGCTTTTCAATCTTGGCACTGCTGACATCTGGGGCCGGATGACTCTCTGGGGTGGGGTGTCCTGTGCACTGTCGGATGTTGGTTGTGACAACCAAGAACGCCCCCAGACATTGCCAAGGGCCGCCTGAGATGCAAAATTGCCAGTGGTTTGGAATCACTGCCCTAGACCCATCTTTCCATGATTTGAATAGTTAAAAATGGTTCTACATTAGATGACACATCTTTCAGTTAAGTTTGTAAAAACTAAAGGCTTTAGCAAATGAGCATCATCTTCTTAGAGCTAAGTAATGCCATTTTAGCTTCTTTTGAAAAACAGCCCCTCTCTCTTTTTCAGCAATACGGATATAAAGCTTTCATAACAGCCTTTTGCTTCCTCGGGAATAAACAGTCTTACGTTCTTTCGTCTTTCCTCATTGAATCAGTCAGGGTCTCGACTGAGACACAGTCATTAGAGAAGGATCTCCTTGCAATGGGCCTATTTATAACAGTGTGGGTGTAGAGAAGTGCTTCTCAGCAGGGAGCTAGTGTGTCCCCCAGGGGGAAGTTGGAGATGTCTGGAGACATCCTTGGTCGCCACATCCGAGGGCGTGTGGGTGGTGGGGGTGTGTAGAGGCCAGGCTAAACATCCTACAATGCACAGAACAACTTTCAACATATGCAAAAGGAATGATCCATCCTGAAATGCTCAGTCATGCTGAGGTTGAGAAACCATGGCCTAGGGGGACAGTGGGCAGCCTGCAATCGCCTTGGGCCAGTAGCATCCGGACTGCTTGAACCCCTAGGCACATGTGGGCAAAGGGAAGGAGTCATGGCTGACACCACAATGGTAGAGATTGTGTAGACTCAGCCATCAGGGCAGGGGCAGTGGCATTTGGTGGAGAGCTCAGCCAGCACCAGGCATCTTGTTAGCCAAGATAATGGGTAGACTAACATTCCTCTTCTCCCTGACTCCCTGTGCAGTTGGAGCTCCCACCGGCCAAACCCAACAGGAAGCCAGAGGTGCATCAGCCTGGATGGTGGCATCTATACCGATCAGCCTCCCAGGGGCAGAGAGCACGGCAGTGACGAGGAAGAACACAAGGGGACAGGCATGTGCAAGGCCTCCAGACAGTAAAATTCCTCAAGATTCAGTCACCTCTTCACTGCTTGAGTCTATTTCACTTCTGATTGCTGGACGCCCGCCCGCTGCATTCACTGCTTTGGGATCCTCAGGGCCAACACATGGCCCAGACTCCTTGGATGACTCCATCCCCACTCCTCTCCTCACCCCGCCTCCTTTGTAGTGCTCCTTCTAGTAGCTGCCAAAATTTTCCTGAAAGTTGTGCTTGACACTCATGCAGGAGCCAAGTCTATCAGTCCTCAAAGTGATAACCTGGAGATTCACCTGGAACGCGACAACAGTCTTTCTTGGAAAGAGAAACCGGTTTGAACTGAGAAGATGTGCGTGGGAGTCGAAGCTCTGACATCTGTTGGCACCGGAACCTCTGATGCGTCCTGCCTCGAGTGAGCAGGGCTTGCCTCGCCTGAGGTCTGCTCAACGGTAAACTCGGGAGGATAAATAACCATGGCAAAGATTATCCAACGACCTTTGTGCTGCAATCAGCTCAGAGACTAACAGAAAACAGCACATGGCAATTCCTGTTTTCAGGGTTAGGATGAGGGAATGAGGTCCGTGAATTTTCTTAAAGACCGAAGCACAGTCATGATAGTTATTTTTACTAGACTTAGACTCAAAATCTCAGATTCAATGGGGTAATTTGAAACCATTGTCATCGATAGTATTGGCAATCTTCCCCCTGATTACATTGAACTGACAATTTTTCCCTCTGATTGGATTGAATTGACAAGTGTTTCCTCTGATGATATTGAACTATTTTCTTCCCAGCAATCCTTAGGAAGCAACCTTTGTGCTCTCCACTTAATGCATTTTATCCCTGAAGGCTGCTAATCATAAATTTTCCATTATCTTTTGCTGGTACCATTCCCCAGGACGCTGTTTAAAAATAAATAAATAAATAAATAAATAAATAAATAAATAGCGAGCTCACTGTGAGACATTTTACCAGGCAGTTGCTCTGGGGGTGAGAGGTTCCTTCGGTAAAGATAAGCCAGTTTGCAAAGGCCTGCCGTTTACCATTACAATCCTAAATTTAGATTGCTCTTGCATATCCAGAAAGTAGGAGGGAGGATGCTCAAGCTGCTGCTGGGTGGCCCTCTCAGCTTCCTCCCTAAGACAGGAGATAACTCAATAACTTAGTGAAAAACTTAAAACACAGCTTCTAGGGAAAGTGAGCTGTGGAAGACAGACACTGTGTGAAGACAAGGAAAGGAGAGAAAAGACGTGATTATGAATCACCGCCCCCCCCCCCCACCCCTGGCTGCACTGAAAATCGCTTTGAGTTTAGAGACACACTGAATTCTAAATGTGTTCCAGGCAGAGATCCCAAGGGAGGATGGTTCTCGTCAGAGCTAGCTTCCCGTGCAGTTAGGGCACAGTGTCGAGAGCACCTGGGAAACCGACCCGCTGGGCATGGCTGAAACGAGAAACTGAGGCTAGCCACGAAGGCTGAAAAACGACTGGGAATTGCTGGGGAAGGGGTCTCAACGTGCGGAGGGTCTGACAGTATAAATGAAGGGCAGACCAGGATAGGGTCAAATGAAGGGCAGAGCAGGGTAGGATAACCCCAGTCCAATTCCAGATAGGAAAAAAATCGACCGCCTGTTCCCAAAGAGGTAGATCCCTGCTGGTAGGAAGCGTGCAAAGTTCAGATGACAGTTCAAACCAACACTTCCAGTGGATTCCATCACAGTGAAAATGCAAAACTCTAACACGGAAGGCAAGGCTGCAGGCGATCCAACCCCTTCCTGCATCTCCGCTTCCCCGGTACACCAGAAGTTTTTGGTATTTGGCACAGAATTTATCTTTTTCCAGGCTTATCGAGATGTAATTGACATATAACATTGTGTACATTTAACACAACAATGTGCTGATTTGACACCTTCAGACAGATGGCCCCTGACTCAGGATGATTTAACGATGTTTCATGTTTACCATAATGCAAAAGCGGTGTGCTTTCAGTAGAAACCACACCTCAGATTTTGAATCTGGATCTTTTTCCCAGGTTAGCGATTGTGGTACAATCCTGTCTCGTGATGCTGGGCGGCCACGGTGAGCCGCGCAGTCACGAGGGCCAACGACCGATACAATGACATCCCGTCTATTCCCACACAACCATCTGTTGGTCACTTCCCAGACAGTGGTCAATACATTACATGAAATACTCAACACTCCAGTATAAACTAGTCTGTGTGTGAGACGATTTTGCCCAACTGTAGGCAATACAACTGTTCTGAGCACGTTTAAGGCAGGCCTCCAATGTTCCGTAGGGTACGTGTATTAAATGTATTTTCAACGTGACTTACACCTAAGACCTGAAACTATAAACTCCTTGAAGAAAACAAACGGGAAATCCCTTTGACATTGGTCTCGCCACTCGTTTTCAGGGATAGGACACCAAAAGCACAAGCCACAAGCAAAAAATAAACAAGTGGGACCACACCCAACTAAAAAGCTTCTGCACAGCAAAAGAAGTGATCAACAAAAGAAAAAGGCAACCTTCAGAATGGGAGAAAATATTTGCAAATCCTATGTCTGATAATGGGGTTAATATCCAAAATATGCACAGAACTCATACAACTGAATAGGAAAAAAAAAAAAAACAACAACCCTGATTTAAAAATGGGCCTAAATAGACGTTTTTCCTAAGATGCCATGGGCTCAACATCACCGATCACCAGGGAAATGAAATCAAAACCACCGTGAAATAAGCATCTCTAGTTTTATATAAATCACTCCAAATCATTTTCTCTGCATACATTTGCAAATAGAGTTTACAAATTTTGTTTCACTCTCTCTTCCTCTTAATACTGTAACACCTTTCCATGTCAATAAATCATTTCTATATCATAACTGACAACACAAATTTATAAAATTCATTTTGCCAATCTAGTATGGTTGGGCCTATAAATTGTGTCCTCTGTTTGTTTTCTGGAAGTGACTTTGGGCAATATCCTGAGGCCTATATGTTTTAGACACACTGAATAATTCCTTCAAGTTGAATTTCTAGAAATGGAACTACGGCATCAAAGTGATCAATACATCTATGTATTGCTTAGATTATTAGCAACTCACTCCTTTTACCCCTGGGATAACTATACGTTGTTATGTATATGGTTTGAATTGAGGAAACTGGCATGTATTGGTTTTAGATTCTACAGGTTTAATATGTACTACATTTTGGATCTATGAAGCTTACCAAGTTATTTAAAAAAAAAAAAAGCACTGTCAAAAACTGTAGAAATTTTCATAAAGGAAACATGGTCTAAAGTATTTAAAATTTTCAAGAGCTTTTCTCTTTTGTTTTGGAAAAGACTTTCCCAGTCCAAATTTTACCATAATTTAGGCAAATTAATAGTAATCTTTTTACAGATGGATCAATAGTTTATTGAGACAATTATGTAACAATTCCTTTCACAAAACACTGATTTTCTAATTTCCAGGAGCATTCTTTTCCATCTGACCCTCCATCAGAAACTTTCTTGAAAATACTTGGTCATGAAATAATTGACTATCTCTGTGTACCTACGTTATCACAAAATTATGCCAAGTTCGGGATCCTTTCATAGATGATGAGATTCTACGTGTGCGGCATGTCACTCTAACGTTCAAGAAAAAACATTTCAGGGCGCCCGGGTGGCTCAGTCAGTTAAGCGTCTGCCTTCGGCTCAGGTCATGATCCCGGGGTCCTGGGATCGAGCCCCACATCGGGCTCCCTGCTCAGCGGGAAGCCTGCTTCTCCTTCTCCCTCTGTTGCTCCCCCTGCTCATGCTCTCTCTCTCTCACATAAATAAATAAAATCTTTAAAAAAGAAACAAAAACATTTCAAAAAGCACTGGCCGTCCCTCATTCCAAATTCTCTCACCTGGCAGCCTACAAATGTTCCTCATGGTATTAGTTTTATATCCTGACACTGATATCCAAATCATATATAGAAGGCACACGGGTGAAGGGTTTTAAGATATTTGTCAAAATTTTTCCTCCAGCTTTGTATATGGATAACTGACCCCTGACCAACGTGGGTCTGAATTGTGTGGGTCCCAGTGACATGCAGATTTATTTCAATAATACAGTGCAGATTTGATTCAGTAATACAGTCCAGTCCTGCAAAGGCAATTTTCATACAATTTAATCACACTGTGTTTTCTCTGGCTCACTCTATTGTAAGAATACAGTGTATAACACATAGTAACCGCAAGGTTCCTCGTTAACAGTAGGCTGTTAGTAGTGAAGCTTTTTTGGGGGGGGGAGGGAGTCTAAAGTTATATGCATAACTTTGTTGGGGGGTCCATGCTCCTAACCCCCACCTTGTTCAAGAGTCAAGTATAGCTGTAAATAGGGACAAAAGTAAGATTCGATACATACAGACCGCAGGACTGTGTAGGGTGGATACGCCAAAGTAGGCTGAAGAGAAAGAAGGACAGGCAGTCCTCGTTTTCCTGCGTTAGTGATAAACATCCCCGTGACAGTGACAAAATGGGTTCGCTCAGGGAAATATTGCATTTCCTTTTTGGGACGCAATGGGCACAGGAATGCTGTGTTTTGACACAGAGTCTCAATTGTGTCTCTCTAGCCCCATGGAGCGTCCTGCATGTTTTATTTTTAGCACACTCAAGTGTGTTTTGGTGCATCTTTGAATGTATTCAATGTGCCCACAATGCTCCAGAAGGAACAGTGGTCACCATTTCCATAAGGACGCTGGACCTGGGGCATGCTTAGACCCAATTATCTGTTTGTGTGTCTCCTAATTGCTTACAGTGTATATTTATGTGTGCCCCCTTCATTTCCTGGTCCAAGCCTGATTTCCAGAGACTGAATGCATGCACGTACATGTCATGCCTACAGCATAACCATGCTCACAGGGTCCACACTGTCCAAATGCCTAAACCAAATAGGGCTTGATTCTCTGCTGGGATCTCGCCTGGACAGGAAGACAAATGCCCTCCCACAATTTGTTCATAATTTACCAGTAATTTTTTGCTCATTGTTAATAAAATGTCATTATATAGTCAAAGATTGCAAACATAAAACTAAATACACCGAACCTAATTTCATGAGTCACGTTAGTGTTCGATTGCTATCTACAATAACGTCAGCTCCCAGCGGTGCTTTTTCTCAGAAATGTTGCATTCAAATGAACCTCCTTCCACTAATTTCAGGCAACATGGAGAATCAGCCATTCCTAAACAGTCTGATCTGAAGGGCTGTTTTGAATGGCTCCTCATTTGCCCAGACATTTTTCTAAAATCTGCCTACATGTGTCCAACTCATAAATACATGCTTTGTGTTCAGTCATTATAGAAAAAAAAAACAGAATAATTACACATTTTTGCTGCCATTTTGCTTCTATCTTTTTTGGCATTTTAAAGGAATGAGTGAGTATGTCTCCTTGGCGGGATAGACTCTGTTTCAGAGTTGCAGAAACATTCAGGTGTAAGTGCTTTTGAATCGGTTAATGAATGTGCCTGCTTCCTCCAACTTTGTGTCCCCCAACCCACTTAAAGAGGTGCTTCAGTGAGCACTGGTCACATGCATGTGAGAAAGGACAGAACGAGAAATGGACGGGAGGGATGGAGGACTCTAAGGCAATATAATGATCTGGACCGCACATCTGACCCCTGATGATATTCTGTTTCCCATATTCTGGTCCACATGCTTCTCGTCTTGCCTACTGGATACAGCTCAAGACCCTCGAAAGCAGAGACTGTCTTTTATATATTTTGCTATCCCCACCTCACAACAAAAGAGACAGTCAATCAACTGTTTAATTAAATGGGTCTATTCAAATGGAAACCGTTCAAAATCTTGTCCTGTGGATAATTCTGACTCTCTGATACTTTGTCCATAATCTCATCCTTTTGTTAAATGATTACAGCCCCAGCTTCTAATGTGTGAGTTTACTTAATATTCCTCATCTCTGGGGCGGTGATTATTATTGTCATTTTTACAGAAAAGGACGCTGTAGCTCCTTTAAAGAGACTTTTAGTAGCTTAGCCAAAGTTGCCCGCAAGACAAGAGGCTGTCAGTGCAAGAATTTTAACCCGTCTTAACTTGAAACCAAAGCACTGCTGTGTCCCTCATGTATATTCATGCCTCCAAATCACCAAACTGATGCTTCTTCCAGGTTTCTCATACAAACACACGTACTGCTAGATCCCCCCACTGTATTTTCCCAAGGAACAGAACCAATAGGAGATATAAATATATATGTATCCTTTGTATACATTCTTTGTGTTTATATATATAATTTGTAGTTACGTTTCCTTCCCACAAGTATCAGTTACATATACATATATATCCATTATATATCCTTCATATTTATATGTATCTTTCATATATATTCTTCACATGTATACATAACTTTACTCCATATATACATATATGTATCCTTTATAGATATTCACCCTCCGCGTTCCCATGTCTCCCGTAGAGATATTCACCCTCTGTGTTTCCATTTCTCCTGTACAGATATTCACCCTCTATGTTTCCATGTTTCCTTTATATACATACATAAGAAAGACTTTTTAGCAAGAATCAGTCACGATCATGCAGGCTGAGAAATCCCACGATCTGCCCCCTGCAAACTGAAGACCCAGGAGAGGAGTGGTGTAATTCAGCACCAGTGTGGAGGCCTGAGAACCAGGGGAGCCACGGGTATGAGCTGCAGTCTGAGGGCAGGTCCCAGCTCCACCGGTCCGACAAAAATGGGCAAATTCTCCTGTTCTCCACTCTTTTGTTCTATTCAGACCATCAACAGATTGAGTGAGGCCCACCCACATTGGAAAGGGTTATCAGCTTTACTCAGTGTGCTGTGTCAAAAGCTAATCTCATCAGGCAACACTCTCACAGAAGCATCCAGAAATAATGTTCAGCCAAGTATCTGGCTACTCCGTGATCCAGTTAACTTGACAAGTACATTTAACCAGCACACCCATGCATATACATTTCCACCTGGCCACCAATATGGCCATGCACTTTCCTGGTTTCATTCCTCCTTTTTCCTTTCCTTCTTCTCTCACATCCCCAGATTTCTTTGCAACTAAGACTATCAAAAGAACCAATCTATACAACAAGATGTAAAAAAATATAATCAAAAACAAAAAGACATTTAAGAAGTACTGGTTTGATTCTTCAGCTCATTAAGTTTACTAAAAGGGTCAGACTCAGCAGGTTTCCCTCAGCTCTTCCCCCTTTGCTCTTTTGCCCCTTCTTTACTACTTGGAATGCAGATGTGATGCCTGGAAGTCCAGCAGCCATCATGTGACCATAAGGCCCAAATCCCCGTGATACAGAAGGCAGAGCAGGAAGATGGACAAAGCTTTGGCTACTGATACAATTTGGGGGCTGCCAAACCAACCCTGCAAATACATAACTTCGTTCCCTAATGCAACTGGCATTTTCATTTGATTTTGACAGCTTTTACTCAGAAGTGTGTCTACTTGGAAGAAAATGTAATATTTGATTTTGCTTCAATGCTTAGCATTCATAATATCCAGTGCTTTCATTTGATGCTCACTGAAAAAATTTGTCAAACAATGTTGCAATTAATAAAAGTATTATTTCTATGTCTGTATAGAGTTTTGTCAGTAAAATAAAGAAAAAGTATTCAGGATCCACAAAACTTTTTTTTAACATTTTGTTCTTTTTATGTTTATGGAAAACATGCATTAAAATACCTTAAAAACATGCAGGGGGGCAATGAAAAATGCCAGAGTTTTTTTCCTTCCTTTTCTTCTTGTTTATTTTTTTAAAGATTTTATTTATTGATTCAAGAGAGGAGTGAGAGAGAGAAAGAGAGAGCACAAACAGGGGAGAGGTAGAGGGAGAAGCAGGCTCATGGAGCAAGGAGCCTGATGTGGGGCTCGATCCCAGGACCCTGGGATCATGACCTGAGCCGAAGGCAGATGCTTAACCGACTGAGCCACCCAGGCGCCCCTTGACTTTGATTTAAATTAAAAACTTCCTACATCTTGCAAACATATTAGCAGGTTTGAAAAACAAATAGCCACCCAAAACAAAAACAAAAACAAAAACAAAATAAAAAACCCAATGGAAATCATTGAAAAAAAATTCTCTAAAAATAAAGCAGGGACGGTGTACAGTGAAAGAAGGCTGTGGATTTCCGACTTGTAATCTGTATTCATTCGAAATTGTTGCTTCAGGCTTCAGTGTGTAATGCCTTTGTAATTATCATGTAAGGGGGTGGTTCAATGTGAAATACTACAAAATAGAACTTGACCTGGCTCCTAAAGGATGGTGTTAGGTTTGCATGTTTACACCATCACCTGATTCTTGGCTTTGTGACCAGTGGATGTATTGCCCAAATCACACCGAGCAAGGAGAGGCCCTGGACAACAAGGTGGCGATGGGTAGTTAGGCCGCCCTGGCGAAAAGAGGCAGAAGCCACGTGGAAATCCTGCCACGTGGCTCAGCACATGCATTCAGAAGGAACTGCTGCTAAAGATAACAACCCCAGCCCTCTGGCTGACATTGGAGTCATGCATCTCCAAGCAGCGTCAGATCTAAACCTTCCCCCCCGTAACATTTTCTTGCTTTTTAACGAACCTTAAAAAAAAAGACATGAACTAGAGATACCAGCCCTTATCACTCTGCTCTTGATTCGCCTTTGAGTAGCCAAGGTCCCTCCCACAGCTCTTTGCAGACAGGCAGTCCTTAAATGCATATTGAATCAGGACATCTCAACAGCTCAGATCAAACGGTACTAGAAATACGGTGACCCCCTCACCTGCAGTAAAAGCGACGAGCCCCCAGTGACATTGACATTCGTGAACCAGTGTCACACACATCAATTCTGATTCCCTCCAAGTCCATGGACATTCAGGGTCCTACTGCGTGGAAGCTGAGATGCATCGCAGCTGGGGGTGCAAACCTTCTTTTATCTCGAGCTTTTCTTTGAAATGCTGAAACGTACATGACCGATGCTATCCTGACCTTCAGAAAGTCTCCTTCCTCTGCACCCTATCCTGCCAGTGGAAGTAGAAAATCCTGAGGCAAGGATACATCTCTCATTGAAATTCAGAAGCCAAGAGATGCTTCTCCTGAATTCTCTTGCATTGCTACCCATTTGGTTCTCACTTGGTGCCTTCATTAATTCTGCCGCACAGAATTACAAGAGAAGAACTTTTAAATCCAAATGAAAATTTACAAGAAAGGGCTCATAAAAAGGGAGCCTTCTTTCTGCATCTGTTGAATCTGAAACGTCTTCAGCTTAAACTCATCTTCATACCAACTCTGGGCTTTTCAGTGGGTGTCCCAGTGGTCTTGTCCTACACACATCTCAGCCATTTGTTCCTCTGGCCATACCCTTTATTTTGCAAATATGAATGGTGCCTCTTCTTTACAAATGTCAGCTGGCCCACCCTAGACCACTTCCTCCTATTTTTTCTACAGTCTACGTCTTACCCAAAGCTTACAATTATGCTATCCAAACAGAACCTTCCCTCCATTGATCCTACCATTTTTCATGATTCCTCACAGCCTTCTTGAATTCATTTCCCCCCTTGTCTTATACTCTAATTTTGTGGTCAAACATTATAATGTCGTTTACATGTGCCCTAAATTCTCTCGCCTCCTCCTCCTCACTCCCTTGAGCTCCTCTGTCGAAACAGATACTTAAATCCCACTATTCACCTACGCCACGTTTGAACACACCCCAGCTGGACGTCGCTTGCCAAAACGCATCCAGATCATGCTGGATGCTTCACTTCAGTGGAGATCGGAAATCCCCAGGGAAGTCTTGCCATGCAGGCGGGTAAGCATATTATATTTCTCTACACCTTTGTCATTTACCGCCCTCCTCAATGACTCTTCCTGGCTCCTTGAATTTCCACGTCCACCCCCACCTGCACTCTGAGTTCACAATATTGCTTCCTACTTGGCTGAGGCAAGTGGAAAGATTAGGAAGAGGATGCGAACACGTTCCCAGCGCTTCTCCTGCCTCTGCTCCCGCAAAGTGCCCTCTCCCTCCTGTGGAATCCCATTGTCTCTACTGGACCCATTCCCCGTTCTCATCAGCAAACAAATGGGCTATCATTTCTTTCATCTCAAACAGAATGAACAGACCCTCCGTTGAGCTTCCTTCCACCTCATGCAACCATCACAATGTTCTGTGTTCCTAATCACACAGTTCCTAGAAAGAATGGCCTATAATCATGTTTCCAGCTTCTTTTCTACTATTTTGCCCTGGATCCTCCCCAGTCACTCCATCACCACCACCACCAGTCAAAATGACCAGTGATCTCCATGCTGTGAAGCCAATGATTATGTCTCACACCTCCTGTTAGAAGGTGGAGGAGGGTCAATATAGCATCCTCCAGACTGAAAAGGCACATAAAGGCTGGAAAATGAAGCAAGTCACTCAATACTGTTTACACAGAGTTTTATCCAGGGCAACGTACTGTTGGAATGAAAAGTGTTTAAAATGGGGCCATCTGTGTGCTAGAGGCTTTGTACTCGTTATCTAAAGTGGCACCATCTGGGGGCACCTGGGTGGCTCCTTCAGTTAAGCGTCTGCCTTCGGCTCAGGTCATGATCTCGGGGTCCTGGGATCGAGCCCCGCATCGGGCTCCCTGCTCAGCGGGGAGTCTGCTTCCTCCTCTCCCTCTGTGATCTCTCTCATTCTCACTCTCTCAAATAAATAAAAATCTTTTTTAAAAAATGGCAGCAATGTCCACAATAGCCAAATAATGGAAGGAGCCCAGATGTCCATTCATGGATGGAAAAAGAAGATGTGGTATATATATACAATGGAATACTACTCAGCCATCAAAAAAAAAATGAAATCTTGTCATTTGCAACGACGTGGATGGAACTAGAGGGTGTTATGCTAAGTGAAATAAGTCAATCAGAGAAAGACAATTATCATATGATCTCGCTGATATGTGGAATTTAAGGAACAAAACAGAGGATCATAGCAGAAGAGAGGAAAAAAATGAAACAAGATGAAACCAGACAGGGAGACAAACCATAAGACACTCTTAACTCTAGGAAATGAACCGAGTGTTGCTGGAGGGGAGGGGGGTGGAGGGAGGGGGTAACTGAGTGATGGGCATTAAGGAGGGCACGTGATGTAATGAGCACTGGGTGTTATATAAGACTGATGAATCACTGACATCTACCTCTGAAACCAATAATACATTATATGTTAATTGAATTTAAATAAAAATTAAAAAAAAGAACTGAGCCCCATTCTACTGTGAGTTCTCTTTTCCCCTATTGCAATAGTCCTGCACAAAATCTGTTTTTACCACTTTAGAAAAACAAACAAAAAAATAAAGGGGCACCATCTGTGCACCAGTGACCTCTACCAGTGACCTGAAGTGGGACCCTTCTGTGGGCCCCTTTGGGGAAGATCAGAACAGGTCTTCCTGCACTCAGGTTGGGGATTCATGAACAGGCATGGCTGCCGGAGCACATAGCCCCAAGGGAGGTCATTGCATGGGCGTGAATGAGACAGAGGGCCAAAGGTGGGGTCCGTGTAGTCAGGACTCCGACACCTCCTCTAACTTGACCTCCCAAAGGCACTGGACATTGTTGAGTGCACTTCCTCCTTCAAAGAGTTTTCTGTTCTCTCCCTATTTGCCTCCTGGATTTCTGGGTGGTCCTTCTCGTCTGCTTTCTTGGTTCCCCCTGTCCTTCTTTCCTCCTATCCCTCTTGGCAAGAACGCCCAGCACTCATTCCTTGTGCTTCCTCTCTCTCTCTCTGTCTACACTTACTCCTAAGTGAGTCATTGAGCCTCATGGTTTTAAATACCACCTGGACACTGATGACTCCCAAATTTGTAGACCCTTCCCCTGAATTCCAGAAATATATGATCATCCCTGTATGACATCTTCACTTAGATATCTGATAGCTAAGACAATGCACATCCCAAACCAAGATCTTGTTCTCACCCTCAAATCAGCCACGCCCTCAGCCTTCTGCTGATTTCCACACTGTGCGTGTCTTATAGTTGCTCAGCCATAAACGTGCCTGTTACCCTCAGTTGCCAGCTATCTCCTTCAGCCCTCATTGGGCCTGCTAAGAAATCCACCAAGATACATCCAGAATCACATGACTTCTCACCAATGCCCTGGTACCATCATCTGGTCTCTCTGATGCCCCCTTCGTGTGAACAGCCCCCACCATCCCATCGGCCTACTAAAATGTTAGGACACATCATCAACCATCTCAGCAAACAGCTTCCACATCGCCTCGCTCCACATCTACTCAAGCTCACAGGCTTTACGGTGACTCTTCACACCGTGGACTGTCTCGTCCTTCATGACTTCCTGGATGTGTATTCGGCCACCCACACACTCTCTTTTGTGCTTCAACTTCCTTTCCCCTTTGTTGGCCCCCAAACTCGTTCCCTCTCCATACAGCCTTTCCACCTGCTCCCAGCCCAGCAACCTTGTGACTGCTTTCATTTCCTTCAGGCACCTGCAAATTCCGCATCGCAGGAATTCCTCCCCAGAGCGCTGTCCCACATTTCAACCACAGCCTTGATGCTTAATAGTCCCTGTTTCTTTGTGCTCTTGGAAATGTCATCTCCATCCAACATACTGCATATTTTATGTACTTATCATCATATCTATGACCTGTCTCCCACATTAGCACATAAGTCTCACAATGGCATGGATTTCTATCTGTTTCATTGACGACTGCAATCCCCATGCCAAGGAATTGTGTGATAACCAATTGTTGAGTGAATGCTGACTACCAGTAGAAAGAGCTGAAAGACTTGAGGGCAGTTGCATAAGAAGAACAGAACTAGAGTTTCCAGGGACCACTGTCTGAATTATTGTCTTTTTGGAGCTACTTGCATTTTTCTTCAAAAAAAAAAAAAAAGTACAATGTCAATATAAACTATAGCTATTAAATGTATTCCAACAGATTTGTTTTTCTTGTAAGCATTTGGGCATTATAAGCATTTGCTGCAGGGATAGGGATTTGGTTATGTACTTCTTAGGTGCCAGAATGTTCCAAGGAAGGTGGAGTTATGATATGTTGGTGCTTGAGACCAGTTGGCAAATATTATGATGCCCAAGTACAAATATGATGCACAACATGTCTTGAAAAAACAAAATGAATAAACAAACAAAGAAAAAGCTCTCTTCTACCTTCTATTTTAATTTTCTTTATGTTCTGCTTTTAAGGGACACATTTCTGCCTATGATTACAATTAAAAGGTATTTTTTTTTAATAAAAAGAAATCGAATCACTCCTTCAGATCCAATATCTAAACAGTGTGACCCAAACACTTAGTTGTAAATATGCCGGTAACCAGGTGATTCATTTTTCTTATCTTTCTGAACTCTGGATTTTTTCTCTTTCCCTCCTATGTTGATCTGCCACAAGCCAGGGATTACAGTTCTGCATTTGTGCTTGTCCTCTTCAAACCCTATTTAAGCAACAGATAAATTGTGGTGCCCCATTCAGCCATGTGTGCATGAACACATGGGGTGTGTGTGGGGTGACAGGGTTTGATCTGTGATCCAGCGATATAGGTGACAGGGAGCGAGGATGCAGAAGCCAGACCAGTGGATTCCCACACTTGGAAGTTTCTGGGTAGACTCTGTCCTGGTACACCATGCTCTTTACCAAGACGACGTTATGTTTTATGACGGAGGAAATGCTCTTTGGAGAGCCTGGGCAGACAAATCCTTCAAACAAATTCTGCACCTGGGTCTGCCTCTCAGCCTTCTGCTAACAGACAGGAGTGCGCTATGGAATTAGTGTCTAAAAATATAACTGAATAAACACACAATAGAAAACACAAAGGAAGCAAGAATTATGGGCACACTCAAATGGGAAAAGCAAAACTTAAATTACAGGTCTGAAAAGCAAGATCTTTTCTTGGAAGACTCTGTTCTCCTTTAAAAAAAAAAAAAAAGGACTCTAATTCCAAGAAAACAGAATGTAACACAAAGCCTTTGAAAGGGAACAAGGAGGCAGCTCAGCACTAATTTAGTTTAATTAATGCCATCCTGTTCTTTAGTCTACAAACAATTATTGCAAATGCAAGATAGCGGTATCTGCCCTTCCTTAACCGCTCTCTATATTTTTACAAAACCATTTTATCACCCATTTGTTGCTACCAAGAATGGAACTCGGAATTATTCCAACAGCATTTCTGTGCTTCGTAGAGAATGACCTCATTTTACCACCGGCTCTTCTTGAGGAGGTAGGAAAGTCTGTCCGTTGGCTTGTCTTGTCTGGGGCAGGTTGTAATAAAATCTCACCAACATCACTAAAATCGTTCTATTTCTTTTAGTAACTGGTACCATGCTGGGTTTGTTTTTTTCCCCCCACAAAAGGTCTTAGCAACAATTGCCAATGAATATTAGGAAAATGATTCTTTATAGTGCCTCTAAGTCTGAAAGTAACTAAAAATTACTCTACTGTGGTCAGTAGGATGATACAACTAGCAAGAGCTACCCTATCTTTTTATGAGGTGGTGAGTAAATGACATTGAGGACGCTGGGAAGTAATTTTCTCTCCTTTAAGAAAAAGAATGCTCCCGTGTTCCTTCTCAAATAAGGCTCCCATTGTGAGGGCTGACACTTGTACCTGGGACCATGAGTTTGTCCCCGTGCTTAGAATCCTATGGGACCGCTGAGCTAATTCAGATCAACTCTGTTCATCTCATTTTGTGGATTGGTTCAGTCTCTCCTCCTGCCAGGGCTAGATGTTCTAATGCCTGCAGAAGGACTGCAATGACTCTGAGGTTTCTGATGGCTGGTGGTCTTGTCCAAAGAGTAACAGAGTTTCCGACTTCATTTGTGTAGTTTCGACATGTTGAGCTTGAAAACACAAAGAGGCAGTTGGATAAACAGATCTGGAGATCAGGAGATAGTGTAATGAGTGTAATGGTTACAAGCACAAAGAGATTGGATTAAATCCTATCTCTGCTACACCCTAGATGTTGACCTTGGGCAAGTTTCATAATCTTTATATGCCTTGGTTTTCTCACCTGTTGAAGGGCAATAAGAATATTAAGACCTACCTCCTAGAGATATTATGAGGATTAGGTATGTTGAGTGTCTAGTGTGAACACTTTGTAAGTGTTCCATCTTGTTACTCTCATCAACAGGTGCTTCTCCATGAAGCTGCCGGATTGAGTACGGTAGCTTGGAGAGACATTTCCAGAGGAAGAGCAAGAGGCGGCTCAGGACAAAGACCTGCTCATCTATAACACATAATCATCTGGCAGAGGAGGATGAGCCTGCAAAAGGTTACAGGGAAAGTAAGGAACAATGAAAGAGGATAGTGATACGCCATGGGGAAGTGGACAAGAGGCCATGTTGGCAAGAAGTCCCATAAAAACAAAGCTTTAAAAAAAAAACAGGTGTGTTGTGATCAATGACACAGAATTTTTGGAGCCCTTGTGACAACTGTTTGAGGGGTAGGGATGAAAGGGCCAGAAGCCAAGCTGAAATTGGCCCAGGAGGGAATGGGAGCTAGCGCATGGAGACAGCAAGCATGGACTGGTACCCTGAGAAGCTTGCTCCTGAAAGGAGGAGAGATAAAAACTAAGGACATCAGCGTTTGAGCTCGTGTTCTATTTAAGAGCAAAAATGTCTAACGCAAAGGGAATAATTAGGTAGATTTGTTCTACACCACAGGATGGAAGTGTATAGAGCCGATAAAGTAATGGCTTTTGCTATTTCTGTTTCTGTTCGTAATTGCGACTGAGCAAGTCAGTGTAAATCAGAAAATTTAAGAGGCAGCAAGAAGCTCTGCTGGAGGCAAAGGATTTCATGGACCTCTGGTGCAGTGGACAGGACCCAGCCTATACCCCGAAGACTCACTCCAAGATAAACAAGATAAATCATTTTCCTCCACAGTTCTCTCCTACCCTCCCTGGAGCCTCCGTGTGGCGAGTAGGTTAACAATCTCTCTTGCTCCATCAAAAAGCATCTTTAATGTTTAAAACGCTAGCTTCAAGATATTCAACTCTTAAGCAGGTTCATGCCCCAAAGCTTTTAAATTAGTAAAAATTAGCTCATCACTTATCTCTGTGAACACCTTATGCAAGCAGCCTCTTCTTTAATTAAATATATGTCTATACATAAATGTATGTGTGTGCATGTGTTTATGGGCACGCCATACACAAGAACTGCTTAAAGCAAACTTCCAAAACCAAGCCTCTCTTTGTTCTTCGGCCCGGCAATTGCTTATTAGCTCAGTTTGGCAGTCACAGAGTGGAGCCTTCCAGGCAGGACGATGACTTCATCTCGGACAGGTCAACGCATGCTTACCTGGGCTCCCTCATCCCTTGCAATCCAGTGGCTGATGGATGATGGACGGCACTTGCCAGGAGGACCTTTCCCCTGTGATTACACACGGGACGAATGTGTTTCTGCAGTTCTTAATCGTGCAGGGTGACAGGCACAGATTTTTCTCTTTTCTGCCACCTTCCTGGAAATGTGTATCTCATCCATTGTCCTTGGTAACCCCCCCTGCTTTCATCCTTGCAGAGTTAAGCACTTGTTCCCAGGGAAGGATTAAAGCACAGATCAAACCTTATAAAGCGGAGCAAGCTACCGTTTCAGGTCAAGGTTCACACGAATTATGTCAATTTAAGAACCACCTTCACAAAGCTACTTTTTTTTTTTTTTTTTTTTTTGCAATACCAATCCCACCAAAACTAAAAAGTGCAAAGGTGAACAGGAAACCTTTATGCAAATGTCACATTTTACTTTCAAATTCCTAAGCACAATTATCCATTATGTCCCAGAAAATTGGTAATAACTAAAAAAAAAAGCAGATAATGGGTAAGTACTGTGGCAGAGCAATTATAATGTATGCTTAAAATTATCTTTTTGAAAACTTGTTCTCACCTCTTTGGCTCTTTTGATTTATGTGAACCGTGACTTTTTATCTCTAGGTTCCATCCCTCATTTTAAGAGATCTGGTGAAATCTTTTACACTTAAGAAAATGGGGGTAATCCAATTTCTTTTCTCCCAAGATGAGAGATTTTTTAAAAATTCATCATTAATTTATTATGCTGTTGAACTTTAAGAAAACTTCTGCTTCTCTATGTCCAGATGTGTGATATACAAAATATGGCTATTTCATATCACTAACTAGTGCATAGCAAAATATAATTTAACAGAAAGGTTTTCAATAACCTGTTTTGTAGAAGGAACTTTGCACCTGGGAGTCATAAATTGGGCAGATTTTTAAAAATCCTTCAGCAGTTGCAAATGACTGAAAATTGCAAGATAAAGCAATTATTTTGAGAAACTTTTTTTTTTTTTTAGCCTCCATGGACTCAAATCTATTAAAAAATTGTCTTCTTAAAGTGTTATTATGAGTCTGTCCTTTTAAAGTTTGGTAGTGAGAACAAAATGTGCCTAATTTGTGTTTATTCTTTATTCTATCTGGATTGAACATGATTTATCATGGATGTAGCTGCAGATGATTTTGTCGCCTTTCTTCCTTAGGAAATTTTAAAGTGGTAAGAATTCCCAAAGGAGACTTTTTTTCCCCCCAAGACTCATGGCTTCTTTGATGTGCCTTTAGTTGTGGAGTCTGTTCTGTCAGTCTTCAGATCAACTCCTGGGGTATTTAGGATGATTTGATAGTTACTTAGTAGTGTTCATGGGACGAAAGGAGTCTAGGGTCCTACTCAGCCGCCATCTTCCTTCTGTGGCTGAGGCATGATAGATTTTTATCCTTACTGACAGTCTTGCCAAAGTGTGGGGGGAGATGTGTGTTACTGGGAGAGTCTTCCTTAAAGATGTCGTAGAAGCCACAGCATTAGAGAAAATAACCTTATATTATAATATGAATTTCCTGACACTTGAAGATATATTTATTGTTACCACTTAGAGGTGTTATTCCATGAAAAGAGCTCAAGAATTCTAGATAGCTGTTATAGAAGGAGCCACATGACGATCTTTTCAAAACACAAAGATTTGCATACCATTATTTCTACATTTGGTATCATTGACATTGGATTAGCTCTTCTTCTGCATGGTTGTATTCATTGAAATCAAGGGATAAAAGCCATTCTGGATAATGTGAGAACACTGAGCTGGAATCTTGGACCTCTAACCTCCCCTTCCTTCGCAGATAAAAGGCTCAGGCTTGACTTATGGTTTATAGTGGGGGTTGACACATTATGGCGCATGGGCCAAATCTGGCCTTCTGCCTGGCTTTGTAAATAAAGTTTTATTCACACACAGCCACACCCATTGGCTTCTATATAGTCTATGGCTGTTTTCATGCTACAAGGACAGAGTTATTATGGCAATTATAGGTGTTGGTGAGAATTACGTAGGTCAGGCCAAAGTGTCATATTTATAACTGAATTACAGGCAACAAGGAAGAAATTGTTTATCAGCCAAAAGCTGGGGACAACCACAGGACCAAGTTTCCTAAAGCCTTAAAATTGCAAACTCTCTTTTATACAATCTAAGACCCATCAAAGAATTATCTTGTGGGTAGTGGGGGTTGGAAGACGCGGTCTGCTACTCATAATTGAGCACACTTGAAGAAGTCTATTTGAAATGATCAATCATTTCAAAAAAAATCATAATTTTTTTCTCTAGTGTCTGATATTCAGTGTCCTATCACAAGGGAACAGTCTCCTCTTTGGTTGTTGGAAGTGTTCTTATAAAGAAAGCATCCCTCCCTCACGTTCTCCTTCCACAAAGCTGGGGTGGCAAGAGGTCCCACTCTTTTGGGTTCTTTCTCTCCTGCTTGGCTGCCCTGGTAAAGAAAGCCTATTTGTCACTGTTGCCTATGCCCACTCGACCCCAAGCTGTCCATACCAGCCCCCAGGAAGAAGCTCTTGGCCTGACTATCCTAGACTGTGGGGCCAATTCTCCTTTCCATGGAAGAAAGTCTTTCTTTTCCATGAGGGGGAACTATCCAAGTCTAAGTGTGGGATTGAAGGGAAGAAAGCTGATGCAAGTTGCTTTAGTCCCTACTCAAGGTCTCCCGTAGGCTGAGCTAAAGCATGGCATGCACTACTTTGGTATGGTCTGCTAGGATTCCCTGTTGGGGTTTGGGGTGAATGGTAATACAGAATCCTCACATTCCAGACACTGTGTTCTATGCTTATATTTTGTGGGGGGAGAAATTGAGGATATAGTTCAGCATCCATGCATATTCAGGGGAGGAAAAAGTTTTCCTCTACCCTCTTACATTATAGTAATGAGGCCTGTGAATTAAACTGATAAAACACAGATTACTAGAACACAGATTAATAGAAAGGGTTTATTTGTGCATATGGAGTCCTTCATACAAAAGAAGAGCCTAAAGAAGGAGTTAGACTAAGGAGCTTGTACGCCATTTTAACAAAGGACAATGAATTGTATATAAGTGACAAGTAAAGGCAAAGGGGTTTGGGCATCTACGGGTAGTAAATTGTGGGAGGGTAAATATATGGGGGGAAACTAATGGAAGATAAGGATTATTTTAGTAAGTTTTGTTTGTTGATCTGTCTCCAGTGATAAGGCTATTCTCCTCCTGGTACGGGGGAGGGGGAGGGGGAGGGGGAGGGAAATACCTTCATGAAGGCAAATGTATGCCCTGCTTTGGGGCAGATAGTGGGACAGCACAGCACTCTTTCTGCATTTGCTACTTCTTCATTGCCTTCAGCTCAAAATAACCTTATGCCAAAGCAGCATATTTTGGGATGGCATCTTCTTATCCACCCCCGCCAGATATCCTAAGGATGAACAGCGCTCCCTAAAAATTGATGTCTACCCAGAATCTCAGAATGTGACCTTATTTGGAAGAAAGGTCTCCGCAGATGTAATTAGTTAGGGATCTGGAGATGAAATCATCCTGAATTTAGGGTGGGCCCTAAATCCTTACAAGAAGAGAGGACACAGAGAGACACACAGGGCAGAAGGCCATATGGAGAGGGGGGCAGAGAAGGGAGTGATGCTTTCATGGGCCAATGAGCCAAGCATGGTGCCACTAGAAGCTAGAAGAGGGAAGTAAGGAGGGTTTGTTAGGGTTTCCAGAGGGAACATGTCCCTGCTGACACCTTGGCTTTGGGACTTTTGGCTTCCTGACCTAGGAGAGAATAAATTTCTGTCATTGTAAGCCACCAGTTTGTAGGACTTTGCTCTAGCAGCCAAAGAAAACTACAGCTGACCTATAAACAGCACACGTTTGAACGTCACGGGTCCACTTCTTGTGTTTTTTCAAAAAATACGGTACAGTTCTGTATATCTATTTTCTCTTCCTTATGATTTTCTTTTTTTCCCTTCCTTATGATTTTCTTAGTCACATTTTTTTTATTATTGCAGGAATATAGTATATAACACATATACAAAATATGTTAATTGACTGTTTATGTGGTCGGTAAGGCTTCTGGTCAATGGTAGGCTATTAGTAGTTAAGTTTTTCGGGACTCAAAGTTATACGTGGATTTTCAACTGTGTGGGGGGGTTGCTCCCTGAACCCCCACATTATTCAAGGTTTGAGTGTAATACACATAAACAAACACCTCATCAACACTGTTCAGTTATTACATGCTCACATTTATGTCTGTGTACCGAAAAGTCCCAACAAGGTGCCATACTATCTACTATTATGCACTATTTATTGAATAATTGAACTCTTAACATATACCGGACGCTACGTGTGGCTTTTTACTGCACGTACATTTCAAGGCTTTCATATATCTATTTCCAAATTGTGCTACCACCTACACATCTCCAGAGTCTTAATCACTAGCACTTCTAAAATATTTAATAGAATAATAGAACATTTCTTCTTTTGTCAATTATCATTTCAGCAATTACTTTAATATCTAAAATATTTTAAAGGTTTCTTTCATCTCAGCAGAAAGTCTTTCTACCCAGGGAGCTGTGACTCAAAGATGTATTTCAGCCTTAGGCAAAACCGTTTCATTTATTATCCCAGATTTTTGTTATTTGGGTTTCGTTGTTGTGGTTCGCAGACTTGGGACTGAATGAAAATTTTAGGCAAAGACTTTTTCTAGTGTAAGGAGCTGAGAAAGCAGTCAACATTCACCCTAAATACTATGCATTCAGAGAGACAGGTGAGGAATAAAACCTTGGCATTCTGGAAAACCATGTTTTTATTAGTGCCAGAAATATTCAGTGGGTACTTGTGATCTCCACTCACAAGATCTAAGACTCAAATGTAGGATGTTGGCATTTCACCAATAAAGATAAAGTGCCTTTCCACAGGAGTCTTAAGTTCTCTTAAATGGTACCACATTTTCAACACTTCACAAAGCATCAAACACACTGACACTTGAGGCAAACATGAATATTTTATTCTCCCTCAATAAAACAGTTAAACACATCCATTCTCAGCCATTCAAGGTTTTATGATCTAAGGCCATGGTTGCACAACTCAAAAGGAACACAGGTGAGAAAAAGAAGAAGAAGAAGAAAGAAAGAAGTTCAAAGCTACCGGTATTATCCAGAAAGTTTTACTTTGCTCCATTGATTATATTGATTTAACAGAGACATAGAACCTCCCACATCTTGGGCAAAGAGTGGACACAGAGAATTCTGGATTTTGATCCTCCAACAGGTGCGATCCTTTCACAGTGATCCTTCTTTGAGTCTTCTGAAACCCATCTCCATTGTTTTTTTACCACCATGGACTATTGCCCCATGCTACCTTCTTGCCTTCCTAGGCATGTGGAATTAGGTGCTACCTCCTTGCCTTCCTAGGCATGTGGAATTAGGTGCTACCTCCTTGCCTTCCTAGGCATGTGGAATTAGGTGCTACCTCCTTGCCTTCCTAGGTACGTGGAATTAGGTGCTACCTCCTTGCCTTCCTAGGTACGTGGAATTAGGTGCTACCTCCTTGCCTTCCTAGGTACGTGGAATTAGGTGCTACCTCCTTGCCTTCCTAGGTACGTGGAATTAGGTGCTACCTCCTTGCCTTCCTAGGCATGTGGAATTAGGTGCTACCTCCTTGCCTTCCTAGGTACGTGGAATTAGGTGCTACCTCCTTGCCTTCCTAGGCATGTGGAATTAGGTGCTACCTCCTTGCCTTCCTAGGTACGTGGAATTAGGCGACCTGAAGAGTCTTGGGAAAGTAGCTCTCATCCACAGAATTGTCACTGCCTCTAGAATTAAGAAGAGATTTTGCACACAGTGCCCACTCAAACGTGAGACACGCTCTGTTGAAAGGGAAAAAGCAGATGGCAGTGCTTACCTTCTGGGTCTAGGTCAGAAAGGGGGCTTCTGTTCTTCACAGGAGAAATATGGCCCTGGCACATACATCTCTGTCTGTATGCAGCTGGTCATCTCCTCTGCGCACACAAAGTGATGGATTGTGGGGGGACTTCTGGGACTTCCCAAGACCTGTTTGGATGTGTCCAAGACTGAGATGCACACAGGTGTGCAGATGTTTCCAAGGGCTTCAATGTCCAAGGGCATGTACGTGTGATTATCACAGTGTAACCCCATCTGAGTGCACTGAAAACAAGGATATCAAACATGGACACAGAGCAGAATATTTGGGGTGATTCCATATTATTTGACAAATACACTGTATGTGCTGATACTATATTGCATGTACTTACTAAAAAGTCTGGTAGAACATAGACCCAAGGGGTCATTACCCCAGCGTAGTGGAAATTTGGAGGAAGAACTTGCAAGAAAGCTGGGAATGAGGAGACAGGGTTTTCCAATTTACATTTACACTTTTATATTTTTTCCACTTTTTGGGGGGTCTTTATAAACAAATATTTTAGTATTTTTCTTTATGGGCTTTAAAGTGGAATGTATCTGTATTTTACCTGTTTTCGAGCTATAACAACTAGGAAACATTAATTAAAAAGTGGGGCAAAAAGATGGAGGGAGGAAATCTGAATGGTCAAAAAAACAAAAAACAAAAAACAAAAAAAAAACCACACAAGAAAACCAGAGAAAACCGTATTAACAAAGATGACAATTTAAAAAATTAAAATCTATGATGATTCATTGACAAGTTAAGTGCCCAATAATGTCAGATAGATGGGACAAAATGTGTAATAATCACAAATATAAGTCATGTCTGGCCAGTAACAATGGTATCAAAGGATATTATGAATTTGTACAGAAAGATATGAACAATATATAAATTTTTTTTAATTCACAAAGATGTTTTATCTAAGGATCCCATGTTGTGGAAGAACATTTTCCAGGTCTCGCTATAATGAAGGCAGTATGGAAGGTTGTGCTATAAAATGTAAACATCAGTCATTCCAGTGGTAGGAGCATTGTAGATTGTCATTGCATTCTTTATGCGTATAGACACTTTCTAGGTTTAGAATGAATATGTACTAATCTGATATTTGACAAAGAGGAGATATATTAAGAGTTGCCTATGCAGTCTTGGTCTAAAGTCAGCAAACACAGATGGCACATTTAAGAGTTTGTGGCTATAGATGGGGACTGACATGTACATGGATTGTTATCATATCCTTTTTTTTAAGATTATTTATTTATTTATTTGAGAGACAGAGTCAGAGATACTGACAGAGGTAGCAAGAGAGAGCAGAAGCAGGGAGGAGAGGAAGAAGCAGGCCCCCGGCTAAGCAGGGAGCCGGACTCGAGCCTCGATCCTAGGACCCTGGGATCATGACCTGAGCCGAAGGAAGACACTTAACCGACTGAGCCACCCAGGCGCCCCTGTTACATCTTATCACTGAGGCTATCAATTCAAGCAGTAACCACATAAAATGGGCTTTAAAAAATATTAGGTCATTTAAATTCAATGTGAATATTGTGGGCCATATATCATTCTTAATTTGACCATGACTGAAAGTTACAGAGAAATACTGAGACGTGGACAATTCTATTTGTCCTTTACACAGATCGAGCCTCTTCCCACAACATTCTCCTCTGGGCTTTCCGACGATACTAGCTTTCACATCCAGCCTTTTAAAAGGAAAAGGAACAGGAGGAAAATTGAATATCAAACATGATTCGTAGCCCTCCATGCCTCCATGACTGGAGACTGCAGATAAAACAAATGAAGAGGTCCCAGAAAGAGCAAAGCCCTTTCTCCTAGCACACAGACAGACTATTTTTATATTCAGGAGAGAACTCCCCTAAAAAAAAAAAAAAAAAAAAAAAAAAAAAGATCCTTCGGTTCTGACAGCTATTTGCTGGTTTTAGAAAAGGGGAGGAAAGGATCGCCTTTCTCACTCAGTGTTTGAATAAGAGTCCTTATGTTAAACTGACATCTTGGTCTTAGGGTGAAACTCCTCTGAGGCTCTCAGAAAAAAAAGAAGCCAGGAGTTAGAAATCTGCTTTTTCAAACCCAGAGTCAGATTCTCAAGTACAAACTCTGGTCTCCTTTGCTTCCTTCTCCCTTCATTGGTGGGGGCAGCTGAGCTTTCACATTTCATACGGTGGAGCAGAGCTTCTCAAACATTAATGCGCACATAAATCCACTAGGGGTCTTGTTAAAATTATAGATTCTGATTCCATAGATCTTGGCGGGGAAGGGACCTGAGATTCTACATTTCCTACGAGCTCTCAGGTGAACCCATGCTTCCTGAACCATGCCTAAATTTGAAGGTTGTCAACAGTGCTAGAGGAAAGAATAATATTTTCTTGCCTATGAGAATTTTCCATAGTTTGCACCTTATATGGTCAACTTGTGCAATGTTTCTGGGTATACTCATGTTTTATCCCAGAATGTAGATTGGGTAATTACAACAGAAGGAAATGTCCCCATAATGGATCAAACAGTAAAGAAAGAGATGTTCCAGGGTGTTAGAATCTAGTTGGTCTGGGACCTGAGGGTACTGTCTACTTTCATGGAAATTGAACCAACTAGGTGGCATCATGCCCTGCTAGGAGGCAGGACAAAAACACAATTTAAGAACACAGGCACACTAACCAACTTTGTGGTAGTGATGGACGCAGGTAAAATCGGTGTTTCCTAGGTCAACCCTCTTCACTGCACAGAAGTCAAAGACAGTGACACATTAAGTCAACCCATGATGCCATGAAATAGTAGGAAGGTATAAACCAAGGAGCACTCATTCTAGACAATTTTACTACATCAACAACCCAGAACATACCCCCTTATCTGAGTCATCCAACATGCAATACGCATGGCATGCACCATTTGTCTCCCTCACCAATCTCTATGGGAAATCCAGCCACCCAAAGTATGTTTTGTGAATTTGTTTTGTAGACTTTATTAAAGATATCATAAGTGAGATAAAGGGGGACAGACTTCACACATTTCACAGCTTTTAATCCTCCAGATCTTTGTTCCCTTGTAGAGATGTTCCCCTTTAAAGATTTCCATCTCCTATTCTCCCTCTTTGTCTCTTTCCTCCTTTGATGATCATCTTCATCCCCCTCAATGAAGCAAGGCCATATGGCATTAAACCCATATGCCCTATCAAACTCCATGTTCCACAAAACCAAAGGATGCTGCTCCCTTTAAGTGGCTATTTAGAAACCATGTATTGTTTCGTTTAGATGTTGATGTGATGGTTAATTCTATGTGTCAACTTGACCAGTCGAAGGGATGCCCAGATAGCTGAGAGAATGTTACTTCTTGGTGTGTCTGTGAGGGTGTTTCTGCAAGAGATTAACATTTGAATCAGTAGCGTGGGTAAAGAAGATCCACCTTCACCAACGTGGGTGGGCCTCATCTAATCCATTAGGGGCTTGAATGGAACAAAAAGGCAGAGGAAGGGGAATTTCTCTTTCTCTCTTCTTGAGCTGGCATGTCCATCTTCTTCTGCCCTCAGGTACTGGAGCTCTTGATTAGAGTGGTCTACCTAGCAGTAAATTTCTTTGTATAGCCTATAGTAAATCAGGAGTAATTTTTCTTAACACTTTTTGTTTTGTTTGGCATTCTTAGTAAAGTTCTTTATATCGGAATGATTTTAGATTTATAGAAAAGTTGTAAAGATAGCATGGAGATTTCCCATATGAACTTTACCCAGTTTCCCCCAATGTTAACATCTTACACGACCATGGCTTGCTTGTCCAAACTATGCAACCAACTTTGGGACATTACTATTAACTGTATTTATAAATTTTACGAGGATTTCCCCAGTTTATCCAATAATGAGATTTTTCTGTTCCAGGATCCCATCCAGGATACTACATTGCATTTAGTTACTATACCTCCTAGTCTCCTCTGCACCATGACAGTTTCTCAGAATTTCCTTGCTTTTTGTAACCTTGACAGATATTTTTTAGAATATCCCTCAACCTGGATTTGTCTGATGCTTTCTAATGATGAAACTGCAGATATGGGTTCTGGGGAAGAAGTCCTCAGAGGTGAGGTGCCCTTCTCATCATGTCCTATTGGGAGTCCATGATTTCCATATGACTCATCACTAATGATGTTAACCAGGGTCACTTGGTAAAGGCCGCATCTGTTGCGTTTCTCCACTGTTAATCATTTCTTGTGTTGTGTGACCATGGGATTTTTTAAAAAAGTATCACTTTTCAAAATACCTAAAGTGGTATTTCTTTCTTTTTTTACTGAGTTCCTTTTTTGTTTTCAATTTATTTCTAATTCAACTTTATCTTTGTTATTTTCTCCCAGAAAAAAATTCTTAAATACCATATTTCTCATAGAACTCTCCTGCTTAAACCTTCAGGCTATTCTTGGTCAGGATAAAAGGAAACCCATATTTGGAGCATCTCCAAGGTGTGAGGGAAAGTAATAAATATTTTATATATATTTCTTACTTACATTTCACAAGAGCTCTCTAAATTAAATATTAACAGACCGTTTTTTCAAATGAAGAAACTAATTTTCCCAAGGCCATAGTTAAAGACAGTAAGTAATAAAACAGGTATGAGAGAACCTAGATTCTTTACCCAAAGACTCAAGATCACCCACAAACTTTTCAAATTTGACTTTGTCACTCTACTACATGGGTCCACTCCCACCCACCCCCAAAAAAGAAAGGTCTATGCCCTGCACTGTAAGCATTCCCTAAACATCAGTGCCTTGAACATTCACTCCTGCAGCCCCTATTCTCCAAGTGGCCACCCCAAATATCACTCAACTCCAAGCTGAAGCCTACCTCCTCCAGGAAGCTCCCACTGAATATGACGCCCACAACCACATCTTCTCCCTTGTACTGAGTGTGCTGTTTTCTAGCTTTCACTAGCACTAGATGATGGTCTTCACGCCCCTGCATCCAGCTTGTTAAACAGGGTTAGTCCATCCATTCACCATGCCATGGAGCGTACACAAGTTCCAGCCCTGATTAACAATGCTTACACGAGGAAACCCCCAGGAATGGTCTCTGGCTTCTTGGCTGGAGCCATGCATTATGTCCTTCTCACCACATCCCACCTCCTGACTTTGACCCCCTCCTGTGGCCTCCCCTTGCATTTGACTACACACCCATGCAAAAGTCAGCCAACTACCAAGGTAGAGGGAGCAGTCCTCAAGACTGTTATCACTTCTTTTTTTTTTTAAAGATTTTATTTATTTATTTCCGAGAGAGAGAGTGTGTGAGTGCAAGCATGAACAGGAGAAGGGCAGAGGGAGAGGCAAACACCCTGCTGAGCAGAGAGCCCATTGTGGGGCTTGACCCCAAGACCCTTAGATCATGACCTGAGCTGAAGGCAGATGCTTAACCGACTGAGCCACCCAGGCGCCCCAGATTGTTATCACTTCCGATGCTAATTGCAAGATCTGGGGGGTTTCCCCAGACCACGCTATAATTCTATAGAAGGACTCACAGATCTCACAGAAAGCTGTTTTCCTCCCAATTATGATTTACTATAGTGAAAGGGTACACATGGAAATCAGCAAAGGGAAAAGACATAGAGATGCATGTGGGAAAACTGCAAATGCAAAGCTTCCAGGTATCCTCTCCCTCTTTGGAGACAAGGACAGTATTACATTCCCAGCACTGATGTGTGACAATACACAGGGAGTATTGCCATGTAGGAACACTCACCTGAGATTTGGTGTCTAGAGTTTTTATGGAGACTCCATCATGTAGGAACGACAGACTGACCATGTGGCTGACCTCAGTCTCCAGCCAGTCAGGAAGACAAGCTGATACCGCATGACCCAAAGCCCCTACCTTCTGTCACTTTGTTAGGTTTTCTGGCATGCCCAGCACGCCCACCCTAAATCACAGTGTTACACAACCCAGTGACCCAAAGCCCCCGGGGCAAACAAAGATACCCCTGTCTCAGGACATTCCAAGGGCTTAGAGGTCACTTCCAGAAACTAAGCAGCAAAGGCCAGATCTCTTTTTGAACAAGATTAAATTCTAGACTACACCGTTGGGTATCTCTTACTGTTTTGAGGACCTTCATCCTCTTTTTTGACACTTAGCTCTGCGTATGTTTCTTACCACAACCAGAACATGTGTGTGTATGCAGACACTCAGACATTTACAATGATGTTTCCACAGTGCTAGGATTATGGTTGGTTTTTTTTGTTTCTCATTTATACTTTTCTACTATATCCATATATCCTACAAAAATGGTTGCTTCAATAATTAGGATGGGAAAACAGATTTTAATGAGGCTTTTTTTTTTTTTTTTTTTACATGTTGCCTATCCAGTTTTGTTCACTATGAACTACAAGATTTGTCCACTCAGTAAGTCACTGATATAATATTTGGAGGATTGTACGTACTTTTTCCTCCCATGAATTATGTGAAGAATCACTAAAAAGGATATGTTAAGAATAATGTAAACTCTACTTGCTAATTAGAACTAGGCATGTTTTACAGTAAAATACCCTAAGTACACACCTAAACAGCATCAGCACACACAAGAGACACGCGTATGTAAACACAACTATATGTAGATGTCAACATGGAGACGTTGTGGATTGTGTCACTCTATATAAGATGCTTCAGCCAGGATGGCCATGGGGGTACTCTCTTATTTGTCTTATCCAAATTTCTTCTCTGCCCGTTCAATGGTGCTATTTCTCACTACAGCAGACAGTAGAACCCCTAAGGGGCCAAGACTGAATCCTAGGGGTGAAAGAAATCTTAGTGTTTTTATGTATAAAGCACAAATATGCACGCGGTACATAAATAGATAAACAATGTAAGTACGGTATTAAACTTACATGGGAGGGAAATGGTACAATTAGAAAAGAAAATGTCCAAAAAAAAAAAGAAAGAAAGAAAGAAAGCAACTCCTTTGTGAAGCCTTATCTTCCTCAACCTTAACTGAGAACTCCTTACTTTGACACAAGAATTTCTTGAATTTACTTCAGCCATAACCATACCAGCATCGAAAGGAGGTCAGGGTGCCTCCCCCTCCATGTGAAGCTCACCAGAGCTTCCTTGTAATTATCTCTCTATTTGTGAGAAACCAGCAGTGTCTACAGTACCTGGGAAGTGCTACATAATCATTTCATGAATAAGTAAACCAGCTAAGAACAAAAGGTCAACTATAAAAATAACTCACAAGTATTGAACATTGACAAGGGGCCAAAGACGGTTCTGATTATCCCCTAAATCCTCACAGCACCCCTATGAAGGAGACACTGGGGTTTCCATTCTCATTTTATAAACAAGAAAAGTGACACACAGAGAATTTAAGCCAAGTTTCCAAGCCGGCTCAGTTAGTAAGTGGAAGACCCAAGGACAGATCCAGGAGCCTAAACATTGCTCCACTTCTCTGTATCAACACGTCATCATTATTCCTGAGAGCAATCCAGCGCTTGGAAGAAGTATTCTTTATGCTAAGAAAGAATAAACATACCCTTCATAAATAATACAAAAACAAGCAACAGCTTCTACAGAGTGGAGAGCTACTGCCAAGGAACCAGGAGTGTGCTGGCAATTAATAAAACATTTTTAAATGTACTCTAATTAGAATACAATAAGGAAAATTAATTAATGATTCTGAAACAGAGAGCAAGTAGAAACAATTATTATAATTTTGCATGTATTGAGAACCCATAACAGTCCCACTGTCGGGCTCACAAAATCCATTCCCCATGCTATGAGGTGTAGTTTTAACCACTGGTAGAGATGTCAGTCTATATTTTGTTGGACCACTGTTTTAATCTGGTAGGGTGTGCCACTGAGAGATTAAAAAAAAAAAAAAAGTCAAATAAAATAACACACATGTTCTCAGTAATTCCATATACTGTGGTTGATGGCAATGCTAGACCCCTACGTATGACTCGACCAGAGCATTCGCACACAATAAATTCCAGGCATGCATAACTGCTGGTATTAATGTCCCATACTTCTGCCTGGTTTTCAATCAAATCTTTGCTATAAAATAGAAGACAATTCCAGACGGTCCTGTGTTTAGCTTAGAGTCTATTATTTCTGCCACACGAGCTGTTCTTCAACATAACACAGTCACTTTGGAAAGTTCTTATTTTGCTAAACGTGTCCCTGAGCAAATGTCTAAATAATTATAGTCCCTCAAAAATGAGAACATTTATGCCATGAAATTCAACTAGTGGGAAAATTGCTTTCAAATGTCCCATGTCTGTTGCAAAGGATTGTTCTGGTTTTACATTTAATGTTTCTCAGTTTTGTACCAAGCCAATATTCGGAGTTTTCAAAATTAGCTTTATATGGTGATCACTGGTCTCCGTCCACATTTTCTAAAAACTACATCTCTAGCTCCCCTCTGTGTGAATAAATCTAGAGCTTCAGCTATGATTGATAAACCATGATTTCTCATGTCAGTGGTAATTCTAACAATAGATGTTTGTGCTACAATTTATAGCTACGGAGCTTTTTACACGTGTTGTTGAACTTATTCTCAGAAGAACAGAAGCTATCGGCACTGCTATAATCTCTGTCAGACAAGGTTCCGGGGAGAAATATCACTTACCAGAAGTAGCGCGTCAAGGTAGAGTAAGCTGCAGCTACAAACAGACCCAACGTGGTGGCTCAGACATGGTCACTTCCGTGCACAGTGTAGAGCTTGTGTTGAGGGGCAGCAGAAACCTCCGCTCCACACGGTCATTCAGGGATCCAAGCTGTCATGCTTCTACCATCTTCAACTCACATCGTGCATTGACCCTCTGGGCATCAGCACTGCAGTCGGCTGGAAGGAAGTGCAGGGGGGTACATCTTATGAGAGACTTCCCAGGTTATGCCTAGCACATTCACTTCTGCTCACTTCTGGGAGCACCTGGTCAGCTGGGCACACCTAACTATGAGGAAGACTGGGAATGGACATAGCTGGGTATATGGAAGAAGGGCTGGGCAAACGGGAGAGGTCCCCCATAGCTAAGGAAGATCCCGAGCAGGACTGAGCCAAGTTCTTCTGACTCAAATCCTGTATCTTCTCTCTATCCATCACTGCCTGAATGCCTGGACTTAATTAAAGTATCATTGGATCAAATGGACTACTTCCTCATTACAAACATTTTGTCATAGGGGATATAGCCATCGCTGTGTTCAGGCCAACACTCTGCCAGCCAACATTTTCCTCCAGGAGGAAACTGCCTTTTTATCTCTTGAGAACACGATTGATCCCCAAGGGCTAAGACATTCTGTGCAAATCTAAGCTATGGGACAAACAGATAGAATGAACCATGTCAAGAGTGTAAGGTTTGGGGGTAGGTGCTGCTTATTTGGTCCTGCCCAGGGTTTGCAGCACCAGAATCCTGGATTCTGTAGGTACGTGTAAGTAGGTACCTACTGGGACCTACCCTATAAGAGTGGGCAGCCTCTGTAGGTCATGAGATCTTGTAGAAATGAAGGCATTTGTCCAAGAGGAATAAAAACACATGTCCCCACAAAAACTCATATACGAATGTTCATAGCAGCAGTATGTGGAAAAACCATAAACGTCCACCAACCAATGAATGGATAAGCAAAATGTGTTCCATCCATATAATGGAATATTATTTGGCCATAAAAAACAATGAAATTCTGACAGGTGCTACAATGTGGATGAACCTCAAAGACATTATGCACAAGGAAGCCAGACACAAAAGGTCACATATTGTAGATTCCATTTACATGAAATGTCCAGAGGAGCCAAATCTAGAAAGACAGAAAGCGGACTGACTGGTGGTTGCCAGGGGCTGGCAGAGAGTGGAATGGAAATTGACTGCTGATGGGTAGAGGCTTTCTTTCAGGGGGAATGAAAATATTCTAAAATTGTGGTAATGGATGCACAACTCTGTGAATCTACTAAAAAACACTGAGTTGTAGAATGTAGCTGTGTGAATTGAATGGCATGTGAATTCCATCTTAATGAAGGTGTTATCAAGAAAAGAAATGAAGTCCTTTCTCAGGGGCATGCAGTGAGCTTGTTCCAAAGGGACAAGGAAGAGGCCCTGGAGGGCCTCCAGAGTGCCTCAGGATTCCCTTAGCAACATGGCCAAGGAAAAGTTGTAGCCACACAGCCATGGCACCAGTGACATCCCATGAAATGGGAATCCACAACACATTCCTTCTGTACGTCCTCAGCTTCCTTCTTTATATGCTGAGCGCATGCAACCTGAGCAGCTAGGAGGCGGACCATAGACCACAGACCTCATGCCCCTCATGGCTTTCCCCCTTGCAAAAATCTTTCGGAATAAAACTCTCTCCTGACTAAGTCTGGATTTGGTTTCTGGTTGTTTGTTTTTATTTGTTTTGTGTTTTGACGCCCAAACCCACACGGGGCTCTCAGGATTGAATTGCCAAGTGGTTCCTCCCAACACCATCATTTAGTTCCTACCCTGGCCTACTTTCCTCAACACTGATGGAATTGATTTGTCAGTACATCTCCTTGCTTCATCTGTGGAGCTCTCTCCGTCCATCCTCTGTTTTCTTGTAACAAGTTGAATTACCACTGATAATCAGATTCTCAAAACACAGCAATCCTTGGAGAAGCTGTTTGATTTGGAACTTTTGGAAGAAGGTAAAAGGACTTTTTCGGTGATGATGCAGCCGACGGTCTATGATGAGAACTGTGACTTTCTGCCACACGGTGGGTTACAAAGGATACACCTTGTGTTCTCACATGCCCACTGAGCAATGCTTGAGCAAGGGATAGAGCAAGCCATGTCCCCTCAGAGCTGGCTGGGATTTTCTCTTGGTACTTTCTTCTCTTTCCCCAGCTGATCTGTACCCAGAACTCTTGCTTTTTACTGAGTTAGTTTCTATTTGGCATCTTCTTGAAATGCTGAGTGTTTATCCATGCATTTCTAGCCAGGGCTTCCCACCACACAGGGACAGGGACGATGACCATAAGTCCTTTGTATTATGTGCACTAATGTTCCTCCAGGGTAGTCTCTTGGGTTGTTGGTTTTAACCCCTTCCTGTTCTATATTCTGTGGGCTGTTCTAAGGAAAGAAGCAGGTCTGACAGCCATCACTTCAGTCTCCTGAAAATTTGACTCTACGTGAAGGAGGAACTGAATGTTTGGGAACTCTTTGCCAGGTTCTTCATCTGTCTCGTTTTCCTAAAACCACAACTGTTCTAACCACACAGAAATAAGTGGCTCACATTAGCGTGCTTATTCTGGTACTTTATCAAGAACTGAATAGTGGACCTAGATCTATATTATAGGCAGTTTCTGGGCTTTATTTACAAACAGAGTGCTTTGGACAAAGTCTTTTGCATAATACAAATAGCAAGTGATTATTCTCAAATGGCCATAATACTCCTAGTCAAAAGCTCTTTCAATTGAAATTGCATTAGCATGCATCTTATTTTCCAGAAAATGTATTGGAAACTGCAGGAGAAACGTCCATTCTCTGTGCCTTTGGGAGAACTAAGTTACTGAATAAAGAGGAAAACCGAGTCGTTACTGAAAGACCTGATTCTCTACTTTGGAGAGGTTTGATAAGATTATTTGATAAGAGTCTTGGGCTCCTTTGTGTTTGGAGCGAGGCACTGATGAAGCAGGCAGGAGTAAAACATTGAATAAGATACGGTCCCTTCTCTAAGGACATTTACAATCTACTTTTATGAACATTCCAGTCAAGAATCCCCAACCACCATGTGAGGGGAAGACACATTTCTAAGTTTGGGTTTGTTTCTTTTTCCCCGCTCCTAATACCATCCAAATCTAGCGCCTTCACCAACAAAATGATGATAACCACTGGGACCCAGACAATAGTCTAAAGAATGGAAAGCTGAGTAACTTTGTCCTCTGTGTGATATCCGCTTGATTATTTAAAAAAAAACAGAAGTCGATGACTATTTTTGCACTAAATAGTCACAATCCAAGACTCTCTGCTTTGATTTAAGGCTCTTTGGGGTCACTGAAGTGTCATTTGGAAAATTGCTTCCTGACGCATAATATTATGGTAATGATCCCCTAAAGCCTGGCATAAGGGCTCTGCCATGAGAGCTAACAATTTATTTTCTTCCAAGTATTGTTTTAAAACAAGAGGCAGCTGGGGGTCAAGAGAGAGGCTCTGGGTTATAACAGGCTTCATGCGACCCTTGGAATTTTTTTAACACGCTTGGGAGGAGAAAGATTGTTCATAAATCCTCATTTACAGAAACAGTTCAAGAGACAGAGAAAAGATACATTCTTACATCTGAGCACACAATTATAACCTAATAACAATATAAATGAGGGGGGCGGAGCAAGATGGCGGAGGAGTAGGAGACCTGGATTTCGTCTCCTCTCAGGAATTCAGCTGGATAGGGATCAAACCATTCTGAACACCTACAAACTCAACAGGAGATCGAAGAAAAGAAGAGCAACAACTCTCTGAACAGAAAAGCGACCACTTTCTGGAAGGTAGGACGTGCGGAGAAGTGAATCCGAGGCGATATTCGGGAGGATAGACGGCGGGGGAGGGGCCTCCGTCGGCCGCTTCTGGCAAGTGATAGAGCCACGGAGCACAAAATCGGAACTTTTAGAGTCTGCTCCGCTGAGGGACGTCACTCCGGTGGCGAAGTGGGGGGTGGAACCCTCGCGGGACAGTGTGGTCTCAGGACCCTCGGGGTCACAGAAAGACCGGGGGTGCCTGAGTGCGGCAGAGCTCCCAGGGATCGGAGCGGGGAAGCCGGCTGCAGAGACGGAGCCCAGGCGCGGGCTCTCAGCTCGGGGTTGTCATAGACCGTGATCCGCGGCACAGTCGGGCCACTGCTCCTCCAGCAGGGACCCAACAAGCGGCAGATCCGGGGAGACTCACCTTCTTCCCCCGGGAGGAGAGGTGCGGGAGCGCACCGCGGGGATCTGCTGGGTTTGGAGACTCCACCCGGGGTCGGGTGCCAGATAGAAAGGCGCGGTCACAGGCCAGGTGAGCGCAGAGTGTGGCCGGAGACCGGGGAGACGGGAGTGACTGACTGCTTTTCTCTGGGGGCTCGCTGAGGAGCGGGACCCCGAGTTCTCGGCTCCTCCGGGGCGGAGACTGGGAGGCCTCCATTTTCACTCTCCGCCTCCAGGCTGTAGGGAAAGCTTGCAGGGAACAAAAGCTCCCGAGAGCAAACCCGAGCAGATTACTTAGCCCGGACCGGCAAGGGCGGGGCAATTTTGCCTCCGGCAAAGACATTTGGGAACCACGGCAACAGGCCCCTCCCCCAGAAGGTCAGCGAGAACAGCCAGCCAAGACCAAGTTTACCGATCAATGAGAACGGCAGAACTCCAGCACCAGGGGAATACTGCACATAGAATCCATGGCTTTTTACCATGATTCTTTAGTCTTTCAAAGAAAATTATTTTTTTTAACTGTCTTTTTTTCTTTTTCCCTTTTTCAACCAACATCTTATCAATCCCTTTTTTAAAAAAAAAATTTTTATTTTTCATTTTTAAAGTCATATTCTATCCCTTCATACTAGTTACCCATATTTTTGGCATATATATATAAGTTGTTCTCTCTTTAAAATCCTGAGATAGTTTCTTCTAACACATCAAAATATACTCTAAATCTCTAGTGTATGGTTTTTTTCTACTCCCCTGCCTGATCACATTCTCTCCCTTTTTTCTTTCTTTTCTTTTTTTTAATCCTCTTCTTTCTTTTTTCAAACAACTTATCAAATCCTTTTTTAAAACTTTTTATAATTTCCATCTTTACAGTCATATTCCATCCCTTCATTATATCAACCCTTATTTTTGTACATATATAAGTTTTTCTTTCTTTAAAATTTTGGGAGGGACTTTCTTCTAACAGACCAAAATACACCCAAAATCTAGTGTGTGGCACTGATCTATAAACCAGCCTGATCATATTTGATCACATTCTGTTTTTGTTTTGTTTTGTTTTGTTCTGCTTTTGTTTGTTTTTATCTTTATCTTTTTCTTTTTTCTTTTTTTCTTTCTTTTTCTTTTTTCTCTCTTTCCCTTTCTTTTCCCACTGCTTCAGGTCTTTTCTGATTTGTTTAGAGTATATTTTCTGGGGACGTTGTTACCCTGCTAGCATTTTGTTCTCTCATTAATCTATTCTCCTCTGCACAAAATGACAAGACGGAAAAAATCACCTCAACAAAAAGAACAAGAGGTAGTACCGACTGCCAGGGTCCTACTCAATACGGACATTAGTACGATGTCGGATCTAGAGTTCAGAATCATCACTTTAAAGATACTAGCTGGGCTTGAAAAAAGCATGGAAGTTATTAGAGAAACCCTTTCTGGAGAAGTAAAAGAACTAAAATCTAACCAAGTAGAAATCAAAAAGGCTATTAATGAGGTGCAATCAAATATGGGGGCGCTAACTGCTAGGATAAATGAGGCAGAAGAAAGAATCAGTGAGATAGAAGACCAAATGATGGAAAATAAAGAAGCTGAGAAAAAGAGAGATAAACAACTACAGGATCACGAGGGCAGAATTCGAGATATAAACGATACCATAAGACGAAACAACATTAGAATAATTGGGATCCCAGAAGAAGAAGAAAGAGAGAGAGGGGCAGAAGGTATATTGGAGCAAATTATAGCAGAGAACTTCCCTAATTTGGGGAAGGAAACAGGCATCAAAATCCAGGAAGCACAGAGAACCCCTCTCAAAATCAATAAAAATAGGTCAACACCCCGACATCTAATAGTAAAACTTACGAGTCTCAGAGACAAAGAGAAAATCCTGAAAGCAGCTCGGGAGAAGAGATATGTAACCTACAATGGTAGAAACATTAGATTGGCAACAGACTTATCCACAGAGACCTGGCAGGCCAGAAAGGACTGGCAGGACATATTCAGAGCACTAAATGAGAAAAATATGCAGCCAAGAATACTATATCCAGCAAGGCTGTCATTGAAAATTGAAGGAGAGATCAAAAGCTTCCAGGACAAACAAAAACTAAAGGAATTTGCAAACATGAAACCAGCCCTACAAGAAATCTTGAAAGGGGTCCTCTAAGCAAAGAGAGAGCCTAAAAGCAACATAGACCAGAAAGGAACACAAACAATATACAGTAACAGTCACTTTACAGGCAATACAATGGCACTAAATTCCTATCTTTCAATAGTTACCCTGAATGTAAATGGGCTAAATGCCCCAATCAAAAGACACAGGCTATCAGATTGGATTAAAAAACAAGACCCATCGATATGCTGTCTGCAAGAGACTCATTTTAGACCCAAAGACACCCCCAGATTGAAAGTGAGGGGGTGGAAAACCATTTACCATGCTAATGGACACCAAAAGAAGGCTGGGGTGGCAATCCTTATATCAGACAAATTAGATTTTAAACCAAAGACTGTAATAAGAGATGAAGAAGGACACTATATCCTACTTAAAGGGTCTATCCAACAAGAAGATCTAACAATTGTAAATATCTATGCCCCTAACATGGGAGCAGCCAATTATATAAGGCAATTAATAACAAAAGCAAAGAAACACATTGACAACAATACAATAATAGTGGGGCACTTTAACACCCCCCTCACTGAAATGGACAGATCGTCTAAGCAAAAGATCAACAAGGAAATAAAAACTTTAAATGACACACTGGACCAAATGGACTTCACAGACATATTCAGAACATTCCATCCCAAAGCAACGGAATACACATTCTTCTCTAGTGCCCATGGAACATTCTCCAGAATAGATCACATCCTAGGTCATAAATCAGGTCTCAACTGGTACCAGAAGATTGGGATCATCCCCTGCATATTTTCAGACCACAATGCTTTGAAACTAGAACTCAATCACAAGAGGAAAGTCGGAAAGAACTCAAATACATGGAGGCTAAAGAGCATCCTACTGAAGAATGAATGGGTCAACCAGGAAATTAAAGAAGAATTAAAAAAATTCATGGAAACCAATGAAAATGAAAACACAACTATTCAAAATCTTTGGGATGCAGCAAAGGCAGTCCTAAGAGGAAAGTATATAGCAATACAAGCTTTTCTCAAAAAACAAGAAAGGTCTCAAGTACACAACCTAACCCTACACCTAAAGGAGCTGGAGAAAGAACAGCAAATAAAGCCTAAACCCAGCAGGAGAAGAGAAATAATAAAGATCAGAGCAGAAATCAATGAAATAGAAACCAAAAGAACAGTAGAACAGATCAACGAAACTAGGAGCTGGTTCTTTGAAAGAATTAACAAGATTGATAAGCCCCTGGCCAGACTTATCAAAAAGAAAAGAGAAATGACCCAAATCAACAAAATCATGAATGAAAGAGGAGAAATCACAACCAACACCAAAGAAATACAAACAATTATAAGAACATCTTATGAGCAACTCTATGCCAGCAAATTAGATAACCTGGAAGTAATGGATGCATTCCTAGAGATGTATCAACTACCAAAACTGAACCAGGAAGAAATAGAAAACCTGAACAGACCTATAACCACTAAGGAAATAGAAGCAGTCATCAAAAATCTCCCAAAACACAAAAGCCCAGGGCCAGATGGCTTCCCAGGGGAATTCTACCAAACATCTCAAGAAGAATTAATACCTATCTTTCTGAAACTGTTCCAAAAAATAGAAATGGAAGGAAAACTTCCAAACTCATTTTATGAGGCCAGCATTACCTTGATCCCAAAACCAGACAAAGACCCCATCAAAAAGGAGAATTACAGACCAATATCCCTGATGAACATGGATGCAAAAATTCTCACCAAAATACTAGCCAATAGGATCCAACAGTACATTAAAAGGATTATTCACCACGACCAAGTGGGATTTATCCCTCGGCTGCAAGGTTGGTTCAACATCCGCAAATCAATCAACGTGATACAATACATTAACAAAAGAAAGAACAAGAATCATGTGATCCTCTCAATAGATGCAGAAAAAGCATTTGACAAAGTACAGCATCCTTTCTTGATCAAAACTCTTCAGAGTATAGGGATAGAGGGTACACACCTCAATATCATAAAAGCCATCTATGAAAAACCTACAGCGAATATCATTCTCAATGGGGAAAAACTGAGAGCTTTCCCCCTAAGGTCAGGAACGCGGCAGGGATGTCCACTATCGCCACTGCTATTCAACATAGTATTGGAAGTCCTAGCCACAGCAATCAGACAACAAAAAGAAATCAAAGGCATCTAAATTGGCAAAGAAGAAGTCAAACTCTCACTCTTTGCCGATGATATGATACTTTATGTGGAAAATCCCAAAGACTCCACCCCAAAACTGCTAGAACTCATACAGGAATTCAGTAAAGTGGCAGGATATAAAATCAATGCACAGAAGTCAGTGGCATTCCTATACACCAACAACAAGTCAGAAGAAAGAGAAATTAAGGAGTCGATCCCATTTACAATTGCACCCAAAACCATAAGATACCTAGGAATAAATCTAACCAAAGAGGCAAAGGATCTGTACTCAGAAAACTATAAAATACTCATGAAAGAAATTGAGGAAGACACAAAGAAATGGAAAAACGTTCCATGCTCATGGATTGGAAGAACAAATATTGTGAAGATGTCAATCCTACCTAGAGCAATCTACACATTCAGTGCAATCCCCATCAAAATACCATCCACTTTTTTCAAAGAAATGGAACAAATAATCCTAAAATTTGTATGGAACCAGAAAAGACCCCGCATAGCCAGAGGAATGTTGAAAAAGAAAAGCAAAGCTGGCGGCATCACAATTCCGGACTTCCAGCTCTACTACAAAGCTGTCATCATCAAGACAGTATGGTACTGGCACAAAAACAGACACATAGATCAATGGAACAGAATAGAGAGCCCAGAAATGGACCCTCAACTCTATGGTCAACTAATCTTTGACAAAGCAGGAAAGAATGTCCAATGGAAAAAAGACAGTCTCTTCAACAAATGGTGTTGGGAAAATTGGACAGCCACATGCAGAAGAATGAAACTGGACCATTTCCTTACACCACACACAAAAATAGACTCCAAATGGTTGAAAGACCTCAATGTGAGACAGGAGTCCATCAAAATCCTAAAGGAGAACACAGGCAGCAACCTCTTCGACCTCAGCCGCAGCAACTTCTTCCTAGAAACATCGCCAAAGGCAAGGGAAGCAAGGGCAAAAATGAACTATTGGGACTTCATCAAGATAAAAAGCTTTTGCAAAGCAAAGGAAACAGTCCACAAAACCAAAAGACAACTGACAGAATGGGAGAAGATATTTGCAAATGACATATCAGATAAAGGGCTAGTATCCAAAATCTATAAAGAACTCATCAAACTCAACACCAAAAGAACAAAGAATCCAATCAAGAAATGGACAGAAGACATGAACAGACATTTTTCCAAAGAAGACCTCCAAATGGCTAACAGACACATGAAAAAGTGCTCAATATCGCTCGGCATCAGGGAAATCCAAATCAAAACCTCAATGAGATACCACCTCACACCAGTCAGAATGGCTAAAATTAACAAGTCAGGAAATGACAGATGTTGGCGGGGATGCGGAGAAAGGGGAACCCTCCTACACTGTTGGTGGGAATGCAAGCTGGTGCAGCCACTCTGGAAAACAGTATGGAGGTGCTTCAAAAAGTTGAAAATAGAGCTACCATACGATCCAGCAATTGCACTCCTGGGTATTTACCCCAAAGATACAAAAGTAGGGACCCGAAAGGGTACGTGCACCCCGATGTTTATAGCAGCAATGTCCACAATAGCCAAACTGTGGAAAGAGCCAAGATGTCCATCGACAGATGAATGGATAAAGAAGAGGTGGTATATATACACAATGGAATATTATGCGGCCATCAAAAGGAATGAGATCTTGCCATTTGCAACGACGTGGATGGAACTGGAGGGTATTATGCTGAGCGAAATAAGTCAAACAGAGAAAGACATGTATCATATGACCTCACTGATATGAGGAATTCTTAATCTCAGGAAACAAACTGAGGGTTGCTGGAGTGGGGGGTGGGGTGGGAGGGATGGGGTCACTGGGTGATGGACACTGGGGAGGGTATGTGTTCTGGTAAGCGCTGTGAATTGTGCAAGACTGTTGAATCTCAGATCTGTACCTCTGAAACAAATAATGCAATATATGTTAAGAAAGAAAAAAAGAAGAAGAAGAATGGAGCAGGAGGGGAAGAATGAAGGGGGGGAAATCGGAGGGGGAGAAGAACCATGAGAGACGATGGACTCTGAAAAACAAACTGAGGGTTCTAGAGGGGAGGGGGGTGGGAGGATGGGTTAGCCTGGTGATGGGTATTGAGGAGGGCACGTTCTGCATGGAGCACTGGGTGTTATGCACAAACAATGAATCATGGAACACTATATCTAAAACTAATGATGTAATGTATGGGGATTAACATAACAATAAAAAAATTAGAAAAAAGCAATATAAATAAGGAGAAGAGAGGAAGGTGCTAGAATTTTGGGGGTAAGATTAGAAGCTGAGAGACCTAGGTTCAAATCCCAGCCTTGCCTCTCATTGATTATATCCCTTTGGTTTACAAATCAAGCTTTTTGAGCTCAGCCACCTCAGATAAAGCAGAACCACCTGCCTCAAAGACAGGGGTGAAGTTTAAATGCAATATTGTGAGCAAAAGCTAAGGAACAAATATATAGTGTATGTACATAGACTAGTCTATGTGTATGGTTTATGTACGTAGTGTAAACTCAACAACTGTACTGATCATTGCTAGTATTACTGTTATATACGAGTTATACACAAAATTATTACATACACAGGGCCAGGTACCATGCTCTCCTCCATATGTGAGATAGGTAGCATGATGTACATTTATTTTGTCTAGGCTATGGTGCCCAGTATTCGGCTGAACACTAGGCTAGATGTTGCTGTGAAGGTGTATTTTAGATGTGATTACATTTAAATCAGTAGACTCTGAGTAAAGCAGATTATCCTGCATAATGTGGCTGGGTGGGGAGTGGATGGGGGGCCGGGGTGGGTCTTATCTAATCATTTGAGGGGCTTAGGAGCAATGACTGAAGTTTCCCAAAGAAGAAACAATTTTTTCTCAAGACTGCAACATAGAATAGCTGCTGAATTTCCAGCCTTCTGGTCTACCCTGAAGATTTGGGGCTTCCCAGCCCCTACAATCACGAGACAATTCCTTAAAATAATGAGAGAGAGAGAGAGATAGACAGAAATACAAATATAGCTGTCTACAGAGACAGAGACAGATCTCTCTAGATGGATAGATAAATAGATGCAATAGAATTATAGTTATCTATATACTACAGGTCTCTCTAGATAGATGATAAATAGATAGATCCAACAGAACTATAGTTATCATTGTATAGACAAAGATATATTGGATATACCTATGCACCTGTCTGTCTTTCTATCTAGGGAGATCTATCTCTGGCTCTCTCTACAGATAGACAGATCTATGGATGGATAGGTATATATATACCTATATCTATGTATCTCTATATCTCTATCTATGGATATCCTATTTGTTCTGTTTCTCTAGAGAACCTGATTAATTCAGGCAGGGAGAACCACAAGTAAATAGGCTATCTGAATGCTCTGTGATGGGTCTCACTATGAGGGCCACTTAATGCTGTCTTTGAAGGACTGGATGACGCTGCCCAAAAAGAGGGTTGAAAATGAGAACACCCTTTAATGGGTAGATACCAGGGGAGGATCAGCTAGAGGATTAAGAAGATAAATAAGATATGTGGGGAATGAGGCCAAGCAAGACAAGAGGGAAAGCTTTCCCAAGGGAAGGAGGGTTCATCTGATGGGAACACTAGAAAGTGTACATCAGAGAGAGGAATATGTGCAGTGGGGAGTTCAGGCAGGTGTTAGTATGGCACGAAGACTAGATGCAGGGTGTGGCCATGGAGGTGGCTGGAGAGGAATGAAGGAGCAGATCCTGAAGGGAGAAGACCAAGAATTCGTAAGTGCGACTCCCGTGAACCTCTCAGGGTCCAGATCTATGGCTGTCCCTGGGAGAGCACTGCAGGGCAATGGTGGCCCCAGGGAAGAGCCAGGCAGTGGAAGAAAGGTTGAAAACGTGGAAGTGTTTGCTCATTGTAGAACAGATGTCCCAGACGGAGAAGAGTAGTGAGAGGCTGGGTCAGGAGCCTGGAGGATGGTGGGGACCGAGAGTTCAGGAGACGTAGTTGTGATGGCCAGATGGGTTCATCTCCCAGGCAGGGACGTGGGGAGCCCTAGTCTATGGTCTCAGTGGAATCACCCAGGGAGCTTTACAAATACTGCTGCCAGGGTCCCACCCCAGAAATGCTGTGGTTACTAATGTGGGGTGCAGCCTCAAGCTGAGAATGTTCAGAACAAGCTGTCCACATCATGCTCATGTCCAGTCAAGGGTAAGGACTATCCCAGTCCAATTGCAGGTCAGGAGAACTTTACTTCCCAGGACTCTCACACTTACAGAGAGTAGCTGCTTTAGCTGCTTTCCCTGGCAGTAGGGGAACTCCAGGTGCTTGGGAGTATGTTTACCTTGGCCTGAGATCATTGTAATTCTGAGTGTGTTCTGACACCTGTGGATGAATAAACTCTGTGTTCTAGATGGGGTCCTCTGGAGTATGGGTTGCTTTACCCTGGAGCCAAGAAAAAGCTCTAGGTTCAAAACAAGTGGCATGAAAACTCTCAGGCAGAGGGTCCTTTTTCTGAGTCTCCTGGGAAAATCAGAGTATAGAATTCTCACTTTACACTTGAAAAAGCTGCAGTCTCTGGTATTTGGGGGATTCCAGACCTTCTGAAAGGGACCATCCATAGTCCATGAGGTAGCCATTATAATCTCAGTTTTAAAGATGAAGAAACCAAGAAATAGAGAGGAAAAGCAAATTATCTCTGGGTTATCCATCTAGTACATTGAATAGTACATTACTTATGTATTGCAAAACGGATCACTGGGGGGCTATCCAAGTTTGTCCCGACAAAAAGCCAAGACCTGAGTTCTTATTTTACTCCAAAATCAAGGATATGGGCATTGATTCAATAATCCCATCTGAAATTTGTTTTTTTTTAAGAGACAAAAGAAAGAGAGAAACTTAACTGATATTGGAAGCATGAGTTTTATATGGATGTCCCATGTGGTTGGACTGGTGGCAGAGTGCGGAGAGATCTTACCATGAAGATCCCCACACATTTGAGGGGAACTGACTTTTCTGTCCCTTGAACAACAGAACTCCAGATCTATGACATGGTTTTGACATTCGAGGAAGGTAAGGTGTGAATCTCCTGACCGTAGCTTAGAGTCTACGATCGGTAGACCAATGGTGGTGCCAACCCATCCTCTGCAGAGAGAGGTTTGATTTATCCATCAACCTGTAAGGCTGGGGTTGGCTGGCTTAATATGGGGCTGTGTCCAAGGAGTGGAGGGTAAAGGGTGATCAGATTCCGTCTCTTTCATGCCTTGTATGTCTAATAGACTATCCTTCATCATCACCAAAATCTTGCTCACATATCAGTAGTGGCCAATGTAGTCGACTCACTTCCAGGATTAACTGAGACCAGCAACTCCCCAAATACACTGACTGTCTTTCCTAAACAACAGACAGCTTTGTTCCTAAAGCACCTGTGAGGAGAAGGCTGTGGGGTCCCTATGAGCAGAGCAGGTATGAGTGGTTCCAAAAGCACCCAAATGGTGAGGTATATGATTCGAAACCTTGCTGCTCACATAAATTTCCCCTAAAGATATTTGTTCCTAAAATGGGTGTAGGCACTGCATCTCATTGTGTGTAGACAGCAGGACAGCCTGGTGGTCCACCTCCACCAAGCACACATGTGTCATTGTCTCTTGGAGGCTGCACCAAGACTGACTCTCTCTTGGTGAGCAACCAAGTGGGTGTGAAGAAATGTCCCCACGGAAGGCCCATTCTATGAATAAAGGCAGATCTCACCTGCTCTTTGGAACAGACCTCTTTACAGAAGCTAATTAGCCCTTAAACCCTAGTACAACTGTGGGTCACAATCTACTGTATCTGGTAACATTGAAGACGTAATCATGCTTCTAAACACAGAGCACTTTCGTTTGTCTAAGCAAATCTGAATAAAAAAAAAAAGTATCAGTTAAAAGTTTTTTTTATCAATAGATCTTTTTTATTGTAGCTCTTACCAATAGATTTTTGACTTAACACTACATAACAATGGAGCTGCCATTCATGAATCATGTAGCTATTTTGTAAAATCAGGTTTTGGAAGGTATGCTGTTATGTAAAACTAAAAGTTTATACAATAATTACTCTGTGTTATGTAACGTTGTAGAATGCATGAAGGTATGTGCAAAAGGCCTCTTGAAATTCCTATTTCTTTTTGGCAGAAAAAAATAATTTTGGAGACTCCTATTGGTGGGAAGTGGGCCCGTAGGCAGATGGACCCTGGACTCTGGCAAACTTCAGAGTAGAAAGACTGTAACTCTGGGTGGGATATGATGGCATGCAGAATAGGCTAGGCTGTCTGGGTTGGACCTTTTTGCATTCATCTTCTAAAATGAAATTGCCCAAGAGAATAATTATTCATCTTTTCAAAGAAGGGAATAATCAGTGCTCTCCATGTGGCTCCAAACTCAGATTTCCAGGATCTAATTTAGACACTAACTTAACAAGCCAAACTTTTTATCCATAAAGGTAGACTAAAAGAAAAGAGAGAAAAACTTGTAGGATGAATGGGATCAAGAGATGTCAGAGAAATTCCTAGATTTGGCCCCTGCAAAGGTCAAGGTCACACCCCGGACAAGATGGTGGTCCAAGCTAATGGCGTGGGTTGGTGGATCCATTCACACAGGCTACAGTCGATGGTGCCCCTGCAGCTGTGGTGTGGCTCCTGGTATAATTCTCGGCATGAATGCACTCAAGGAGACTTGGAATAGCCCTTCTGAAGTAAGGTTAAACATCATTCTCTCAGCTACTTCCTCAGAGAATTCTGAATGCAGGTTCCATTAAAAGAACAATACAGCAACAAAGGGACATCCTACTACGGTTTATTTAGAGATTTCAACCCACCTTACACCCTCTGGAAGAAAATTACAGCTTCTCATGTACCTACCATTCTAGGAGCCAAAATATCAAGGTGAAAACCCTCCCCTCTGATTGTCTGAGCATGGAAAACAAACAAAATAATTAATGATTCGAAAGGCATTTCAAACATTGGCTCACAGGTAGCCATGCAAAACAGGGAGGATTCTGTTTGTAAATTCCAATCACTACCTAGAAAGACTTTAAGGATTCATATCCTAGGCAACAGAAATGTGCTCTGGAAAAGAAATCTTCCTACATGCTTTTCTATATTTATATATAGTTAAGCTTGCATTTAAACAAATGAGGACTTTCTTACCTCTCTGCCCAGTGGTCCTTCAGCAAACCAGCTTCCTGTTCTCCAAGTCACTCCACGAATGGGCAGAAAGAACTGGATTCCACTGTGGAAACCACAGGCTGCCCCTCATCTAAGAGACATAGAAACTTTCATACCAAGACTTCCAGTTGTAGATACTAAGGTATTAGTTGCTATTATCTTACAGGATAGAGCTTTGTGCAAGACATCCTTGTCCCACAAATAGGAAACTGGCTTCAGTGACTGAGAATCAATAGTACGCAGTCATGGAATTGGTTCCCCATAACAAAGACCATTTCTATGTTGACACGCATCTTTTCTGGTTTGAAGAATAATCAGTGGAATAAATTTGAGACACCAGACTGCATTTACTGCAGTCGTTGGATAAAATATTATTTTCTTTCCTTGCACTTTGAAGTTATGATTTTGGACCCTCTGATCATCAAGGCAAAGGATATAAACTAAATGCAGACTCTCAGGAACACCAAAGCTAGAACATCCCAGGGACTGCCACTCGATTCCTTTCCTTGGTGCTCTCCATGTGATGCTGCTCGTTGGTTAGTGATTTGATGAACTGAAGGCAAGGAGGAAGAGTCTCTACTAACTGATGCTAAAATGCTGAGGCCCTTATCCTCCCAGACCATGCAAAGCTCCACCATAGCAAAGGAAGTCAGCACAATGAGAAAAGTGTGGGATCCATAGTGAGAATATGAATGTGAGCACCATCATTTTGCAATATGGTGACCATGGATTTGGTAGGGAGATGTCAAAGTACTTCTGGGAACGTGTTTGGGTTCCAGGCCCAGGTAACCTTCTCTTCTAGCAAAATGCATCATCTTTCCCACGAGCTTGGACACTGAAGTTTGGGGGCCAGAGTCTCAGGCTGTCATGAAGCAGTATTTCTCTGAGGAATCCTCATGCAGCAAGAAGCAAGTCAACGGTGCTTCAAGGGCATGCAGCATTCAGTGAATGGGCCGATGGCCATGGGTTCAAGAAACTTTCAGTAGGAGAGAAATTTACTTTAACCTCCATCTACCTTCTTCATTTTTCAAACCCAGTTCTGCAGAATACACTATAACCCTCTGTATATCCTGAGATGCGACCTCCTGGAGGCCTTTTGGTGCTTCAGTGATGTCTTTGGTGGAGCCCAAGATAGTTTTTATGTTGAATTCCATCTTCAGCGGGCAATACCGTGTAGAGTTCTTTCTAAAAGAAAAGAGAGGAGAACATGAATCAACAATGGAAACATGGATTTGTTTTTCCCTCTGTCATTAACATTTGGGAATAAAAAAAGTAGCCAGTGGTTTAATTGTAGTCTTCATTAATTTTTAATAAATTTGTACCCTTGTCCAGATTTAAATCACCACTAAGGAATGAGAACGCAGCAATAATTGGCTCAATTTAGGTCAGATGTTGGTAATGATGTTTAAGCAAAGATTATGTAACAAAAAAATGAATGACAATGATCCTCTCAGAGCCTCTCAGATTAAAAACACAAAACAACAACAAAAGAAAAGCAAAGAAGATATAACAAAAGAAGAAAAAAAAAACCTTTCAAGAATCAATTCTGGGCCATCTTAGCCAAGGAATATTTTTACAGATTGGGATGATTAGTCATGACAGAACTAAGACGTCACCATGAGCAAAAAGGTAAGACTTCTGATACAGCAGAAAATGTGAATTGTATTCCACAATCTAGGTTTCCTGTGTCTTGATAAAACTGTGTCCACTTTCCATTACCAAGTCCATTCACTGACCTCATGACCTCTGAACTTCAGATGTCCAGGCTTGGACCTCAGAACAACTGCTAAATAGGATTGCTTGTTAAAGATCCAGAGAAGCTCAAAGCAGACACCTCCACGATCACGTATCTAGGAACAGGTGGAGGATAAGCATCGTTAGACAAGAAATAAAGCCTCAAGACTCATGGCATTATATCCTTGAATATTTAGTATAAAATGTAATGTTATAATAATTTATGTCATGTTCTCTGACAGTATATGATATGTATGTTATCTTCCAAATTATGTCTCCTTGCAGCTAAATCAGCAGGCATTTGATAGGAAAAATCAACGTACCGTGATTAAAATATTTCAAAATAAATACGATGCAGGATCCTATATTTTGCTTAGTTCTTTAATCAAAGTTGGTTACTGCCCCTCCCACACATACATCTAGATAACACTTAGCAAATAAGATGCTCTCTTCAGCCTTTCCTAGACATATTAGTGAAGGGAATAGAATGAAATTGCAAATTATAGGGTTCTAGATCCTTGGTAAGTTTGTTCCCCAAAGTCCCTGGAGATATAAAATAAAAGTGAAAACTAAGCTGCTATCACTTTGGACAAAAAGAGGCATATGCTTGTAATGGGGGTCACTTTGTAGGTACAAAAGGCATAAGTAAGAAATAGAATGCAAGGGTGAAAAATACATTAATAAAAAAAATAGGGTCACCAAAGTAATCATGCATGAGATACTCTTTTGCTTAAAAAACTGATTGGGTAAGTGTGATCCTACATGCAGTGTTTGCATATAATTGTTTAACATGTGTTTTAAAATGTACATGTTCTAACAACCGTTTTATTGAAAGATGAAACATAGCATCAGGTCTCCTGCTTTGCTAGCCCTTCTTAGACACAGATTAGGGCATTTCCTGGTCCCTGCTGCAAACCAGGAGTTATAGATAGACCAGGACTAAGTAGAGATCTCAGCAGTTTTGGCTGGTCATGACCAATGGTTTCACGGAGAAAGGCACTCTCTAACATTGGTATTACTGTTATGTTTAATGCTTCATTTATTTTTATCTTATTATTTTTCAATATGTGTTTATAATTTCCTCATAAAGTCTTTTCACCAATTTTATTCTATTCATTACTAATTCCTTATATTTGTGTGCCTCTGTGAAAGGTCTCTTCTAAAAATGAGTGTTTAGTAGTTGCCAATATACCAATATACAAGTGATTGTGAATATTTACGTTGTATCCAGCAACTGTGATAAACAGTTTTTCAGGTTCTTCTCACTGGTTTGAACAATTTATCTAAGTATTCTCTGAGGTTTGAGGTTTTCTAGGTAGACAATGAATAAGCTCTGAAGGATAACAGCTCCTTCCTTTATAACCTTCACAGATTTTATTTTAATTTCTTCTTATTTGTGCGTACCTCCAATACGAAGCTGAATAGAAGTGGTAATAAAAAGCATTCTTTTTCTTAAGATTTTATTTATTTACTTGAGAGAGAAAGACAGCACAAGTGGAGGGTGGGGAGAAGGAGAAGCAGACTCCCCGCTGAGCAGGGAGCCCGATGCAGGACTCCATCCCAGGACCCCGGGATCATGACCAGAGCCGAAGGCAGACGCTTAACCGACTAAGCCACCCAGACACAAAAATACTTTTACCTTTGCACTATTAAATATATTTTAACTCAGTTTTGTTTTTTAAATGTTTAAAAAGATTTTATTTATTTATTTATTTGTTTGTTTGTTTGTTTATTTATGAGAGAGCGAGCGAGCAGGGGGAAGAGCAGAGGGAGAGGGAGAAGCAGACTTCCCGCTGAGTGTGGAGCTGGACACAGGGCTCGATCCCACAACCCCAAGATCATGACTGGAGCCAAAATCAAGAGTCAAGAGCACAACTGATTGAGCCACTCAGGCACCCCTCAACTCGGTTTTGTTTTATTTTTTTATTTTTATTTTTTTTAAAGATTTTATTTATTTATTTGACAGAGAGAGACACAGCGAGAGAGGGAACACAAGCAGGGGGAGTGGGAGAGGGAGAAGCAGGCTTCCCGCGGAGCAGGGAGCCCGATGCGGAGCTCGATCCCAGGACCCTGGGATCATGACCTGAGCCGAAGGCAGACGCTTAACGACTGAGCCACCCAGGCGCCCCAACTCGGTTTTGTTTTAAATAGATACTTATCAGAGTAGGAAAGTTGCTCACTATCCCTAATTGGCAAGGATCTCTTTGAAAAGAGAAAGTCAGGAATAAATATCGACTTTATCAAATGCTTTTTGTTAATCTATTAAAATGATCATATAGGTTTTTTCCTGGTGATTAACGGACTGATCTTTCTAATGTTAATCCAGCTTTGTATTTCTAAGATAAACCAAATTTTCCCATGATGTGATTATTATTCTTTATATGTTGGTAGATTGTTTTGTTGCTATTTTAAGATGTTCATTCCTAGATTTAACAAAATTTATTCTCCTTGGATAACTTAGTTACTAAAGTTAGCTAGTCTCATAAAATGAGTTGAGATCAAGTTTCTTATTTTTCTGGTCTCTGGAAGAGTTGTATTGGTTTGGAATTATTTGTTGATTGTTAGAATCAACATATAAAAACCATGTGGGCATAGGCCTTAGAGTTCTTAAAATTTATGTTTCTTCTTAAGTTAGTTATATCTTTCTAGGATTTTGAAAATTTACATTTTTTAAATTTATTGGTGTGAAGTTGTTGATACTATCATTTTATTGTCTTCTTGATCTTGGCAGTCTCTCTATATTTTTTTTTTTATTCTGATAGTATATTTAATCTCTCTCTGTCATACTCTCTGTCTCTCCTAATCAATCTTGCCAGAGGTTGTTCAGTCTTACTATTTTATTCTTTCTACTTTGGAGCAGTTTAATCAGTTGTTTTTTCCCTGATGCCCTGTGCTAGATGTTCAACTCACTGATGTCCATCTTACATTCTTTTCTAATATCAACACTTAAAATTTTAAATTTCCCTTTAGATCCTTCTCTACAGTCTCTCCCATTTTTAAAGTATATTGTATTATTGTTTATCTGTATCTTCTGTCCCATTATGATCTTTTTTTGACCCATGAATTAAAAAAAAAGTGTGCTTTAAAATTCAAAATATGGAGGTTTTCTATTTATGTCTTTGTTCTTGATTTCTAACAATACAATTATAAAGAGAGAATGTGACTTATATGACACCAGCCTGATGAGATTTATTGGTAATTTGCTTTATGAAGTATGTGTTCAATTTTCATAAATGTTCCATGTATTGTAATGAGAGAACATATTTTTCCTTTGCAGCCTGCAACATTCACATGCTAACATTAAATACATTTTTTTCATTATATTTTCTATTTAAAAAATTTCCACCTTGTGTGAAAGTATTTGAATTGCTGAGCAATGCTCAAAAATTAATTCAAATTAGTTTACAGAGTGCTTAGCACATGGTTATGTATGGCTATATACTAGGCATTAAGAATACAATGATGAAAGAGACCAACCCAGTGCATGTTCCCATGGATCTACCTTAGTGTCTAGAGGGGAAGAGAGATAAGTACACACGTGGTTATTGAATTATTGTTGTGTTAAATGCCACAAAGGGAAAGCACGGTGTGTAATGAGGTAGGTTCTGATGGAGGTAAGGTACTGTAGTACTCAGAAGTCTGGATAAGAATATAAAAAAGCTACCCAAGTACATGAATCATCAAAAAAGGTTCAAGTACAAGTCTGTCCCTCTACACTATTCCTCTTTCATCCGTATCCCCCTCCCTATCTCCACCAGGACCTTATGTCTTTCTTTCCTTCCTCTTTCTTCCACTCATCCATGTGTCTACCTTTTGGTTCCTCACTACCATAGTTGTCTTTCTCTGGAAACATATTATTCGGTGCTTGGGACAAAACTGCACAATTCTGTTAAATAAATGTTAAAGAATATTTTTAAGTAGTTACCATGCTCTGTATTATTCTAACAAATGCAATTACCTAAAGTGGGGTCCAAACTGGGGTTACTTTCACCATGTTCAACACTTCTTTTTTTCTCTTTCTCCTTTCCTTTCTTTCTCTCTCTCCTTCTTTCTTTCTCCCTTTCTTTCTCTCCTCCTTCCTTCCTCTTTCTTTCTTTTTCTTTCTTTCTTTCTTTCTTTCTTTCTTTCTTTCTTTCTTTCTTTCTTTTTCTTTCTTTGACAGACAGTGGGGGAGGGGAGTGAGGAGAGGGGGAAGATGGAGAGGGAGAGAAAGAATCCCATGCAAGCTCCATACCCAACACAGAACCCAAGGTGGGGATCAATCTCACAACCCTGAGATCATGACCGGAACTGAAATCAAGAGATGGACACTTCACCGACTGAGCCACCCGGGTGCCCCCAACATTTCATTTACATTACAATTGTGTGAAGTTAGACAAGTTTTTGTTATTGTTAGATGGATTAACTGAAGACTAATACTGCCCTGACAGTCGATTAAAATGTCTGGTTATTTTGATTATGTAGTTGTTGAGCTCTGTGTCCCTGAGTTGGTACTTGAGAGGCTGGTGTATTTGACCAAGTACTTTGCTGATATCGGTCTCCGTCTTGTTAGATTCATTCCACTGATCCAGCCCAGGAATAGCCCTGGTTTATTTTGGTCTCGAGTGTGTCACTCAATCCATTAGCTAATCATCCCAGTTTCTACTTTGTAACCCTGGTCAGCAGGCTCTCCTTTGCTTCATCCAAATCATTAATTAAAATGGTCCACGGGAGAGAACCAACGAGCAAGCGAGGGAGAGACCATGAAGAAACAACCCTCCACGTGGACATCTATCCTTTAATCATTAATTTCAATAATTTTAACCTGATTTTAATTGTATCATCACCCAGTCCTCAAAGCTATGATTACAAAACTTTGTCAAAATTTTGCTCAAATGAAGATACTATCCTTCAGGTCTACTGCATTTCTTGTATTTATCAGTCCAGTGAAATGATTTTAGTCAGGCATGATTTTTTCAAAATGAGCCCACCCTGACTCATAGTGGCCTCCACTTTCTAATTTAAGTGTTCACCGACCAGCCTTTAAAATAATCCGTTTCTAAATTATCCTCAGGGATGACATTAAGCTCATGTTCTCTCAGAGCTAAACTGCCTTCTTGGTGATCTCAAGTGAGTTCTAATCATCAAATCCAGGGTCCTCTTCTCAGCTATTCCTGCTTGACCTCTTCCTGGCATTTGACATTGTCAAACACCCCATCTTTCTTGCTCACACATTTGTGCAATTCATCTTCTTGGTCTTTGAAAAGTCAGAACATTTGTTCACTTTCGGTTTTCTGGATGGAAATTTCTGCTGTCTTATAAATGACTTCTCAACATTGCCAATGATAATTAGTCCAGACAATTTGTAAGCTCTTTCACAAATTTGAGAAGCAGCTTATCCAGGCTAGAAAATCTTTCCTCCACAACTGGTTTCCTCTTCTAACATCTTCATGGTCTTGGGATTTTAATGTTCCTCTAAATGTTAGTTTCACAATTACCCGTCTGCAGGTTATTCTCAATGACAGAGCAGAGGAAGGAAAATAAAAGTCCTAGAGATATTCTGGCTTGCTATGAAAGAACTCATCAATGGTTTTTATAATTACTTAGGTGATGGAACACCTGGAATTTAGAGTTCTTTCTGTGGAACCCCTTGATATTGTGTAAGACCATAATTATTGGTAGTTCTCTTCATCTTCTGGCCAATTTGGCCAGCCAAAATCATCCCATTCTGGGGTTTTCTGTTAATAACTGCTTGCTTGTTTTTGTTCGTTTTGAGGAGGAGAGCAATAGTTAAAAATCAGAGAACAGAGAGGATGTGAAACAATTATGAAAAAGAATTACGGAAAATAGAAAAATGAAAAATGATAAAGAATTATGAGAGGAAATCTTTAAAATTAAGACCATTTTGTTACTGTAGTTAATTGTGGTGAGTTGTGGAAAGACCACAGCCATCACATAATTTTAGAAGCAAGGATCCAAGGAAAATTTGGTGTTACATAGGGCAACTACCAAGCTTGTTGACAGGAAGCTGCGAGGGTTCCCCCAAAATGTCCATTACTTGAGTACAAGCAGTTACTTGAGCAGAGCTAAATACCACCGATTGTTCTACTTTGGGAATTAGTGGCCTTTTGGAGGGAAGAAGTCAGTAAAAAACTGATATTTGTTTCTCAAACCCCTCCATCTGTACTTCAAAGAGGATTAAAGACAGTGTCAACTTTGCCTAAAGAGACAAATGTCTGCAGAAGGTGGACAGATGTGAAGTGTTCCAAAGTAAAGGAGAGGGAGTTAGATATCACAGGATGGAGACATTTTTTTTTAAATTTCCCAAGTTTACCATAGCCTATATATTTCCCCTTACTGATGATTAGTTAAGCCCTTAAACAACAAAAGAATATATATCCTTCTCTCCAGGACTATCATTAAATTGGCAAACAGAAATGACTGTTTAAACTACACTGTGGCTTTGGGGAAAAGACAGTAAGAGGAACATCAGCAGATGGAAAGGACAGTGGCAGCCATAAAGAATTAATGAGAGGGGCGCCTGGGTGGCTCAGGGGATTAAGAGGTCAGACTCTTGATCTCAGCTCAGGTCTTGATCTCAGGGTCATGAGTTTGAGCCCTGCACTGGGCTCCATGCTGGGCGTGTAGCCTACTTTAAAAAAAAGGAAAAAAAAAAAAAAGAGAATTTTAACTACCTGGGCCCTGTGAGAGAAAGATTTAGAGGATAATTTTCAGTGAATCCAGAGAAGTACCTGTGAAGGCTTCACATATTTTGTCTAGCTAACTGATCCTATAGAACACAAAGTGAGATCTTCTCTCTATGTTCTAGTTATAGTGTGAACTCAAAAACTCTTGTGATATCTTTCATAGTTTTAGATGCCTTACCTCATTCTGGACTTAAGACTTCTTCTTCTTTTTTTTTTAAAAGTAAACTCTATACCCAACATGGGGCTGGAACTCATGTCCCCAAGATCAAGAGTCACATGTTCTACTGACTAAGCCAGCCAGCCCCTAGGATTAAGACATCTTAATACTTTTCTTAAAAATTTCTGCAAAGACTTTATATTCCTTCATTGGTTCTGTGCCCATCCTCTCATATTTGGCCCATGTTCTTGTAATTTCTGAGTTCCTTTAGAGGGCTTCTTTGTAGTCATCACAATTTGTTAAAACGTCAGCCTTCTTGTATCCATTAGGATTATTTGCCATTGCCCCGTCGTGTTTTTCTTTTTGAAAACTGCCTGTCCATTCTCTGCTCTTGCTCCACATGGAAATGAATGACTTCTTCTTGATTATCATCTTAAGCATTTTCTTTTAAAGAAAGCCACACCTCTCTCTGAGAATTCCCCATAATACTCCTACGAGCCCATGGAAAGGTTTCAGATTCCTTCCTGGTTATGTGCCCCTCCTTGCCATTTCTTGTCCAATCTTCTTTTCCGTATTTTAATTTTTTCCTGTTGTATTTTCTCCTTCTGTCTATGAGTACCAATTACATTGGCCTTGCACACTCTGTGCCTGTTTTTGTTGTCTCCAAGCATTTTTGCCCATCAGTACCTTGTATTATAAGACACCCCTGCTCACAGTTAACAGGGGGCCTCCCCACCTCAAAATTCACAATTTTGGGGGCAGGGAGTGAAAACTCTCACCCATTTTGCTCAGCAAGATCAGCACAACAGAGTTGCTACCATGTTTAAACTCTGTTCTGTCATGCCATGCTTGTAGACACACCTTGCACAGGTGCTATGACTGAATGTCTCCTTGACTCATCCTGCATTCCCTGCTTCTTTTCTGCATCCTCCCCTAGCATCTCTGATTTGCTTTTTTCCCCAAAACGTTTTGCCTTTGGGGTTTTGCCACCACTCTGAAGAACATATTGGAGATGTTTCTCCTCCTTTGGCATCTCCCCTTCACACTGTCCAAGTTTTACTTATACTGGTAGGCTTTCTTCATATATCGTGGTTCAACACTTACATGGTTCTTCACTTCATCAAAGATGAAATTTAACATTTTCCTTCTCTTTGTTGTTTTCCACTGCTTTGGTTAGGAAAGCAGAGATATCTATAACTAACATTATCAGTGAGAAAATTTGTTATTTCTAAAATTGGGAAATACAAAACAAATATAATACGCTAATTATCTCCATTGTAATTGCCATACAGTTACATATGGGTCCCTTATATGTTTTTAATATTTTACTTTTTGGTTCATATCTCCTATGAGACTGCCAATTCCATGAGTATTGACTCATCTAGCACATGTTGGTTGGTTGTTGAGTCAAATTGGCCCAATTAGAGAAATGATCTTATGCTCTGCTCATTTCATACAAAGATATAATAGTCCTTGGGGGCAGGGGGAGCAATACAAATTTGATCACATTTATTTGTATATACAAGACTGAGAATTTTCAGATGGTTGACATCATTTAATGTGACTATTTTTCCCTCAATTTTCAAATGAGCTGCTATCGAATCCATATATCAAATCTACTTCAGATTGACTCCTTATGAATGTAAAAAAGTGCGTATGTCATAATGAATGCAGCTTCCCCAGGTTCTTGGAAGGATTCTGGATTTCCTTTGTTACAATTCTCCTGGAACAATTTTTTTACTGTCCTCTTCCATATCTTCACAAACTCAGAGATAGCTGTTTGGCAATGAATAGACTCAGCCTGGTTGTATCTTTCTTCCTATTTTTGGCATTGTTTTATGTCTTCCTGTGGATCAATAATGCCAGGGTATTTTGGAATGGGAAGTATTCTTAGAATCTAACTCCAGCTCCCTTACTTTCTAGATTGAGGAACTGAGGCCAGGATACTGAGAGATATGCACAAGTTCTCAGCTAGCAAGCAGTAGATCGAAGTTTCCTGAGATCAGGTCTCATGTTCTTTCCACTGCCTTTATTTTCAACTTGGGCACCAGGTGAGTAGATAAGTACACAAGTACACACAATGCAACAGTAATTATGTCCTTAGAAACATATAGCATCGCTCTGAAGCTCAACAACTTGGCAGTTACTCAAACTTCCATTTTACCTCCAAGTAAAAATAAAATATAATGTATGTCATCAACATAAATGTGACATTGAGGTAAACCCAGGGCATGCAGAGACTTTATGTTCCTCAGTGATGAACATCTTTTTATTTTCACACAGATGTCCTTTCTTTGTTTATTTACCACAGTCTCAAATTCCTCTCTTCCCATAAGATGGTATAAACAGAATATTTTTGTCACTCACTTTCTTTTTCCATTTTAAATTATTTTTTTTAAATGTATCAAATACATAGTGAAAATAATGGGCCACGGCAGGTTATCTAAGCAGCTGATTTTGGTGGTCACAAACAAGATACTTGCCTGCAGGGCAGGCAAGAAAAAGTTCTTAAAGACAGACCAAAACTTGAGTGCAAGTGATTTGGTTTTGTGTGGTCAACTGGATAGTTAAGAGCCAAAAATGTAACCAGCTCCATGTGTGGGAGTCAAAGAGAAAAATATTTTCCTTGGGGAGAAGAGTACACTGGCAAGTTGTGTACTGAAGAAGCATAATGTCAAAAGGGTGAGGTAGTCATGAAATTTTAGACAATGCCACAAACCCAAGCCTGATACCTATGGCAGCAAAGCATAATAGAGAAAAGCCAAACACGGGAAGTAGAGGCTTGCTCCGATGTGAATAAGGAACCATCAGCACGGCCATGATAAGTGCAAGACTTTCCATCTGAAGTCTCCTTAAACCAGGATTTAGTAATGAGCAAAGATTTCTACTCTTATTTCCACTCTTATGTTCTTTATACTTGGCACTCAAGAGCCTGAGACATGCCGTTTCTCCTATATGACCCTCCGCCCTTTTTTGGAGGGATACCAATCCTATTTTTCTCACCTCATGACTTCATGGGCACATACCCCAGAGGCAGTGGCATTTCCAATGAGGTGAGCTCTCCCTCTGCCTCCTCCTCGCTATCCCCTCAGCTGCTGATAAGAGGCCCCCCCCCCCACCCTCCCTCTAGAACTTAGAAAGCTCTCCTCTTGTTCTGATGGAGGTGTCAGCGACAGTTAACAGAAGACTAGGGGAAGAGTCAAACCAAAAAGAGTGCACTTTGGATGGGAGAGATAGACGGGCAATCGCAACTTAACTTTCTATTGATTCCTCTTTTCAGAATTATCTATTCTTTGATGTGACACTTGCAAAGATTGGTTCCAATCTCCAACCTTCCAGCCTCCAATCTTTTCTTCCAATCAAGTGATTTTTGCTTAACTAGAGACTGAGCTGGGCACCTCATGCTAAGAAAAGACATGGTCCTCATTCTTGAAGTGCCCCCAAAGCACTGGGATAGATGGGCAAATAGACAGGTGTGTTCAATGTAGGGATGACACACAATGCACCGAGAGCCCAGACGGTAGCGTTGGGTTCAATCTGGGGCTGGAGAGGGGCTCTTGAAGAAGCAACTCCTTGAAGGGTTCAGGATGTAGACCCCTGCCTATGCATTTCTCAGGAGGAAGAAAGCACAAGTATGGGAAATACCGTATGTGTCTATGTGTGAGTTTAGGGTGTGAGTTGATAGGAGAACTCCCTTTCATTGGGAGTTAGCAAATTTTAAGGTGCAAGGTTGGGTGAGGTAGGAAGTGCAGTTGAAAAGATGAACAGAGACTAACACACTAAAATCCTCCTTTGCCTGACTGCCCTGAATTGTGGAGGAAATTGGAGCCTTGACAGGGATTTCTGCAACTCTGAATACAACCACCACCAAAGGCTGGATGCTTCTCTTCATTGGTATGCCATCTTCCATCAACTGGCTGAACAATCTCTATTTAATTGATGACTTTTATTTTTCTCCTCCTGCATTGTGTCCTTAATTTTTTTTTAAAATAAAAATGCCACTGGAGTGCCTGGGTGGCTCAGTCAGTTAAACGTCCAACTCTTGATTTCAGCTCAGGTCATGATCTCCGGTTGTGGGATCGAGCCCTGTGTCAGGCTCTGCGCTGGCCATGGAGCCTACTTAAGATTCTCTCTCTCTCCTCTCCCTCTACCCCTCCTCACCCTGCTTGTGCGTGCGCTCTCTCTCTAAAAAAAGAATAAAATGAAATAAAAGTGCCACTGAGAAATGATGTACACTTGACTTTGAAATCAGAATTTTGGCTCCGCTGGTTTTCATTATGTGACTTTGGGGAAATGACGCCCAAGTGCATCCCTTTTCTCAAAAATAAAGTGGAGATAACAATACCTAACTTGTAAGAGTAAATGAAATCATCTGTGAGCAGACAAAACAGATGATCAATATATGGAAACATTTCTATTCCCAAGTGAATGATAAACTGGTGTTCTGGACCAGGAGTCAGCAAGCTTTTGCTGTAAGGGGTCAGACAGCAAATATATTCAGCACTGGGGGCCATATGGTCTCTATTTCAACTAATCGATTCTGCAGCTGTAGCAGGAACACACCAGTGGAGGATACATATTGAACGGACATAACAGTGTTCCAATGAAATTTTCTTTATATTCATAGATGGTGTACTACATTTGGCCCATGGGCATAGGGTGCTGAGCCCCATCTAGAACATTTTCCATGGGTGGTGATACCCAATTTATGTTATTAAGTGGTTTCTCTTAGTTTCTGTCACATATATAACTTGTCAATCCCACAACCCCGAGAAATAGGTATTAACTGTCTTTCCTTTAGCAAGGAGAGCCCAGGGATGTTAAGAAATTCATGCGATCAACACCAGTTAGAAAATGAAACCCTGCATCTTTAATTTCCATCCCCTGTAGCTGGCTTCTTTATGGCGTCTCCTTCCTAATTTGATGGTTAACGTTCCTTGATGATGATGATGTTCTTTAGGAAAATAGGTGTTCATTCTTCTTGTGGCTATATTTCTAATCTACTCTCCTTCCTCTGCTGCCTCCAAGCATGCTGGATTTTGCATTTTTCTTTGCAGACTCTTTTAATGCATGCCTCCTGGGCCTTCTCTCTCCTGTTCTGTCTGAATTCATTGCATCCTACCCACATGATAGTCACACGTTTTATGCTCTTTGTTGGTGATTTCCAGTTTTCTAAGTATCCTGCATAAGTAGTTACTGTCCCAGAGCAGGTTTCCCAGCCCTTAACTTTATTTTGTTTGGAGAACAGATGAGACGGGGGTCTTTGCAGCTGGAGGAGAAGGTTGTGTGCAAACCTTCTGATTCATAGGAGCTCAACAGGCCATCTCTGCCTCGGGTCTGAAACTGGAAATGAAATTCTGCTTTCGGGACATTCAGATTCAGAAGAAAATAAGACGTGAACCCAATTTATTTTCTTCTGACACCTCTAAATCTATATTTCATATTTGCTAGTCTTTATCACCCGCTAGGGCTGGCGGCTATCCAGGATGCATGTTTTCTTGGAAGCCCAAGAGAGGACTCTAAATTCAGAGCCAAATGTAACCACAGAAATAGCAAAAAGTGCAAGGAAAGGTCAGATCAGAGCCCTCGGCAACTTCCTGACTTTTCTACTTCGTGGTCAAGTTATGCCTTTAAAATGCTTTCAAGGGCATCCCTTCTTCAGGGTACAATTTATTAGATCTTATAAACGTACAGGGCCAAGTCTGTCTGTCCTCTAGGGACTCATGGGGCTGTTGCAATCCCCTAGGGTTTTTTGCTGTCATGGATCTGGAGCTGGTGAGAGTGGGCGCTGGGCACCTGGGCTGTCCAAGGCTGGAGGCAGCAGGTGCACTCTGGAGGCAAGAGCCAAGTGCAAATGGCAGACATGCCGAGGCCAGCTTGTGGAGGGGGGCTGCAATCATGGCTTAAGGAAGGTGGGCACTCCGAGAATCTTTAGGGGGCAAAAGGCTGCCTCCAGATTGGCCATCTCAGGGAAAACTTTCTGAAGGCTTTTGACAAACCTAACAGCACTCTTTAGTAATAGAACTTGGAAAGACACCAAGCGTACTCATTTTTAAAAACTCTGGCCCTATTATGGCCAGAAGTGATAATACGTAGAGATGATAAAATGGAGAGAAAGGTGCTGATTTCTTGACTCCGTGGATTCAGTGGGCCTGTTGCTATTAAACCTTCCAATTTTTGTTCAAGATTATGCCTGCAAAGCAGAGCCCCTGGGTGAGCACATTGTGTGAAACCCAATTAGTCTTCAGATAGAATTCTTATTCCTGAGGCGGGATCCTCCCGTGGGTTTATAGGCAGCGTTCGTTGGTCAAACCCTGAGTTTCCTGGGGCCAAAAATCATTTGGATGTTTTTTAAGCCCATGGTGATACAATTTAATTAACGTAGCAGGAGGGCAGTGGGTACCTCTGGGCATGTCATTAGTTGGCTCTGATTCAAAAAATCTTTTAAGATTTACTTATTTATAGGAATTTAGAGATGGTTGGGTAGGCACTCTACTAAAATTTAACCCCATTGGCACTCCTTAAACACATTTCCCATTTAATTTTTCTATGTGGCACACTCATGGCCTATGTATTTTTTCTTTTTTTTTTTTTTAATTAACAGCTTTGTTGAGAAATAATTCATATGCTGTACAATTTAATGGCTTTTAGTGTATTCACAGAATTGTGCAACCATCACCAAAGTCAATTTCAGAACGTTTCTGTCACCGCACAAAGGAAGCCTGCATCCTGTGGCCATCACCCCCCACCCCCCAATCCGTCTACACCTGCAGCCCTAGATAGATAGCCATGGATGTAATTTCTCTCCCTGTGCACCTGCCTATTCTGGACATTTCATATAAATACAGTTACACAGTTTGTGTTCTTTGGTGACTGGCTTCTTTTCCTCAGTAGGACGTTTTCAAAGTTCATCCACGTTGTAGCATGTGTCAGTATTTCCTTTCTTTTTAGGGCTGAATAACGTTCCATTATATGGACAGACCACAGTTTGTTTATCCGTTCATGGATTGACAGACATCTGGGTTGTTTCCACCTTTGGGCTATTGCGAATCATGCTGCCGTGAATGCCCATGCACACGTGACTTTTGTGTAGGTGGTTCATTCCTCTTGAGCATACAACTAGGAGTGGAGCTGCTGACTCGTACGGTTAAGCACCATGCTGCCCCTTGTCTGTTCCTCCACGACAGTGGACGGTCCCCATGAGGGCCTGGACTTTTGTCTGCATCCTTTATTCCTCCTGGCACATGGATGGTACTCAACAAATCCTTGGGGAATGGGAAAATGTAGCCTGAAGACTTGGGTCTTACCCTTGGCTTTTTTTTTCCTTCTTTTATTAACTCTATGATTTGAGAAAAGGCAAAAATGTTTCTTGACCACGGTTTTCACATCTGTAAAACGCTGGGCTAGAATAGATGCTTTCTAAGGTAGCTCAAGGAAATAAAGTATATGAAGGGGTGGGGTTGGGATACTTTTTCCTTAGAACACGGGGAACAATGAACTCTGTGCGTAGTAGAGTTTGGCATTCATGAGTTAATGGACAAGCTGTATAATGATTTCTCACTCTCCGAACAGGAGGTATTTTCAGGGAAACTTTGTATATTTTTCTATATTAGCAATTGCACTCAAAATGCTATTTCTGCTGGTCATGTAGGAATATGGGAATCACCGCAGTAATAAGCAGTTATTAGTGGGTAAGTAATGGTAGTAAGTGTATAGAGAAAGTTTTATGACACACATGCCGACTTAATTTTATTATTTTATTTATTTTGAGAGAGAGAAGGAGGAGGGCCAGAGAGAGAGAGAGAGAATCTCAAGCAGGCTCCACGCCCAGCACTGAGCCCTAACGGGGCTCAATCTCCCAACCCTGAGATCATGACCTGAGCTGAAATCAAGAGTCAGACACTTAGGCACCTCACATGCCAATTTTAAAAACTAGGATTTTGTTGTTGTTGTTTTTTTTTAACCTCTTTAAATGAAGAAAGTGAAACATATAGAGTGTAGAGAAATAATCGCAATGAACGCCATGTACTACAGACCACTCAGCTCAACCATTCTCTACTGCTGGCCCATTCTGTCTCACTCACACCTCTATGCATCTTCCCCTCCCTCACTCCTGGGTTATGTTAAAGCAATTCCCAGATATCCTTTCATTTTATCAATTTTACCAATATTTGAGCAACACGTGGGATTTGGGTGAAGCCTGGAATTCAGTTTATGTTGAATCTCATCTTTAATCCCATTCAACAAAAGTCACGGGAGGTTATTTTATTTTTTGAATATGATGAGTGTCTCCAAGTGTTTAAAAAGGGTATTTGGAGACCAAACTGTAGGTATGATACTTGTTCAACATTTTGGCACTATATCCTTTCCATAGTTGGTAAAATTAGAAAGAAAGGCCAGGGAATGATTAAAAAACAAAATGTGGGAAGACTGTTAATAGTAGGTAGTAGAGGGAGCAGGGTGGAATTCAGGAGTGGGTACATCAAGGCGATCGAGGTGCTGGTAACCTTCTGTGCTCTGAGGTGGGGGTGCAGCCGGCTGACATGTTGTTATTCCCCATTCCCTAATCATCTGTTATATGTGCTTTTGTAAGCATTCAATATTTAATATAAAAAAATTTAAAGGGAAATGATTTTTAAAAAAAACCTAGAAGACAGCATAAGTGAATGTTTGACCAAGAAATTCTTTATTATTTTATTTGACCTTTATTTGTCCAAGAAATTCTTTTCCTTTTTTTCCATTTTCATGTCCCCTGATCTGAGATAGTTTTTATGCCCTTAGTGGTCCAGGTCCCTGATGCTTTCAGGGTTCTGAAAAGCAAAGGAGGGATTTTTTTTTTTTCCTCTACATGCCATTCTTTTATATTTCTCTGCCCCGGGCAACAGGCACAGGTCCACAGGATTTTCTGAAAGGGGGATAGGGGGGTAGACACGGATGAGAGGATTTACGAGGATGCTGAAGACTTCAGGAAGATTTCAAAACTATCTACACTGTTAACAGTGATTATGTCCAGATGGTCCAGTTATTGGTGGTTTGCTGTTTTGCATGATGTTCTAGCTTTTTATAACGAGAGTGAATGACTGGAGTAATGAAAAATAAATGAATAGACATTATTTTCTTTGCATGTGTCTATTCTCACATAGATTGGGATTATGCAGACTGCAGGAACTCAATGCCCCATTTGTGTCTCAGACCGGTGTGCAGTGCACTGAAGACACCCTAAACACAGTTGTTGGTTTCAGTAGGGCAAGCCAGTGTTCCATCCTGCACTTTCACCCATTCAAGAGTGGAAAACTATAGTAATGATCCATAATCCTTCTCTGTCGCTGTGCTTTTGAGCATTGCCACTTAACAATTCTAAGAGCAAAGATGACTGAACAATCCTTTTTCGTACATCCCTTGCATACATGGTTACTCTCTTTGTTAAGTGTAAGTAATAAGGAGCTATTCCTTGTTTGTTGAGTGCATATGTGCCAAACTATTAATTCTCAACGAAGCCTAGGATGCAGACATTATAGGCGGGATTGTCCCCCTTTTCTGATGAGGAAAATGTAAAGAGATTAAGTGATCTGCCTCCAGTGAAATACGTGATGGGGTTTATTACTAGATTGTCAGCTGTTTTAAATCTATCCAAATATTTTATATATATATATATATATATGAGTATGTGTGTATATATAGATCTTAGATTTCTGAAGGCTCCTTGAAAGCATAACTAGTCACAATTATTTATGCACCCTGGAGGAATTCTCCCACAGGAAAGCCGTTGTGTTGCTGTAAATAGGTTTTTAATCCTGTGCTCTCTATCCTCATCACTTAGTAAAGGCTTAATGGAAGGCTGTAGGTTTCTGACAGCAGGGCAAGCTGTCTCAACCTCTGTGTTCTCCACTGTTTGGGCAGACACCCTTGCTGGGTCCTCCTCGAGTTCCTGCCTGTTTTTATCTGGCCCATCTCTGTGTTCAGCAAAGCACAGATGTCCTGGGAAGCTTCCACCAACCCTGCATCAGCATCCTAGTGCTGCTGTGACAAATTCCCACAAACACGGGCACAAAGCAAGGCGCAGCCCACTGGGCGTACCTCCACCATGAATCTCAACACAGCATACTGTGATTGCTGGCTGATCTTTCTGGTTGTCTTGATTGGGAACTCAGAAGATAAGGATGGAGTGGCATGTTTGCACAAGAATGAATGAATGAATGAATGAATGCGGTGCTTATTCTTGTGTTGATTCTTGCATTCTTCTACTGGTTGAAATTGGACTCAACTAACTTTGCAGGATGGGGAGAGCTAATCAAAAATTTTATTTGCAAGCCGACTTTTGGCATGCCCACAGAGATATAGTCATTACAGTCAAGATTTATGGTTTCTTTTCTCCATAATGTGTTAGAACTTTTTCCGCTCCTTCAGTCAGACTAGCTAGAAATTGGTCTCCAGGGAGCTGAGTTAGGGAATTCATAGCTAGGGAAACTCTCTGGGCTGGTTTGCCAGGAAGCATACTGGTTTATCCCTGCTGTCCTGCTTAATTATGAAAGATGCTTTCACTTTCTACTTGTCCTGATTTTGATGATAAATTATAGTCACGCTACAAATATTAATATTTTCAACATCAAATATGTCCGTTTTTGGTGGGAGGCAAAGGAAAGGCATATAATCCAATTGAATATCAAATGACCCTACCTTCACACACGTGTTATTTCCTCAAAGCTTAGAACAATCACTGTGATTCCTGAGAAAGTTACAAACAAGAAGAAAACTACCAATTTTAAGAAGTGACAGGTGTTCCAGTCAGCCTGAAATACCAGGATTTCCACTTACGTGTTTTGTGTTGAAGGACTGAGTTTCTTATATTCCCCCCTTCTCGGCTAAAGACTGCTATGGGGTGCCTGGGTGGCTCAGTCGTTAAGCGTCTGCCTTCAGCTCAGGTCATGATCCCAGGGTCCTGGGATCGAGCCCCGCGTCGGGCTCCCTGCTCAGCGGGAAGCTTGCTTCTCCCTCTCCCACTCCCCCTGCTTGTGTTCCTCTCTCGCTGTGTCTCTCTCTGTCAAATAAATAAATAAAATCTTTAAAAAAAAAAAAAAAAGACTGCTATGAAGGGACTCAGTTTCACTGACAAATGGTGGCAGGACTCTTTTATGTCCCGAGAAGTCTAGAGAATGTTCGCCTTGGACAGGGTCCAATTGCACTGGCAACCGAGGTGCAGAAGGGCTGAGCTGAAAGCAAACTTGCCATGTGCTCTAAGGGAGAGGCAAGCATGGAGGACAGACGGTCGTGGAATTCACAAAGAGAACATGTCTGCAAACGATCCAAATCAGCAACTCGCATCTCGCCTTGAAACCAGAACTACACAACGCAAAGCTAGGGAATGAAGAGAAACTGAATCAGACAGTGTTTGAAGATGAGCTTGGGTATGGTGTGTCTGTGCATAAGGATTTTCCTTGGATCCATTTGAAAATGAGTAAGTGCAGCTTAAAATATCAGGAAACAGCAGCAGGGAAATGCAGGAGATATATGATCATCTATTTGAAGAACTGAACCAATTTCCTTCAAAAAAATAATACAGCAGTGGGGAAAAAAAAGTAAGAGAAAAGGAGATTGTTCAAGAATTCTGAAAATCACTTTTTCAAATAGCAGAACAACAGCACTATAAATATTTACTATGACCCAATCTATCAAGTTGGAGCCAGGCAGGATGACTGAGAAGACTGCTTTTGACATCAGAACAATTAATAAACAAAGACCAATATGAAATTCTTTGTCCATCCCTAACATTTAACTCATTTTTCACAATCGCCTATAAAACTTCTACAACTTAGCATCACAGAAAGATCATAAAGATTTTCCTTTTATTTTCTTTAATAGACCATACATTTATATCCATTCGCCTGACAGAGCTAGTACTGCACATTAAACAGAGACCTAATAATATCTGAAAAACAGTGATTTTATATTTGGATGATATGCAGATCTTCTGCTATGTATGTGGAAAATGGAATTATTGCTAGAAATGTTATTTAAAGATTAGGGCACGGAAGTAGTATTAAGAGGTCATTAAGTTCCTTCTGCAGAAAGGAACTTATCTCGATTCATTCAAAGAGCTTCACGCCACTCTGAGGTCCTTCTGCAAAATTTAAATTGCTCAACGAAAGACCATATGTGGCCAAGCAATGAGAGAATGCAAAATCTCATGAGCACCGCAGACAATTCCAGTATCTTCCCTGAAGTTCTGGTAAAAAGAGGAAAAAAAGGCAGAAGAGCTGTCAAATGATTCAATTTGAGTACTTATTATGTATGTCACTGTGTGAGTTACAAAGTGGAGAACATCAAGACTCTAATCCCCATGAATTTTACAGTCTTGCTGGTGTCAGAATGTCCTTCCTTTTTAAGGCTGAATAGTATTCTATTGTGTGTATATGTCACATTTTGCTTATCCATTCACCCACCGATGGGACACTTGGGTTGCTTCCATCTTTGGATTATCATGAAAAACTCTGCTATGAACATGAGCATGTGACTTTCTCTTTGAGACTTTGCTTTCAATTCTTTTGGGGACAAACCCAGAAGTGGTATTACTACATCTTATGGTAGTTATATTTCCATGTTTTGAGGAACTGCCAAGTTATTTTCCACGACAGATGCACCATTATACATTCCCACCAACAGTGCACAAGGGTTCCAATTTCTCCACATCCCCACCAACACTTGTTACTTTCTGGTTTTGTTTGTTTGTTGTTTCATTTGGTTTTCATAACAGCCATCCAAACTGGTGTGATTTGGTATCCCACTGGTGGTTTTGATATGCATTGCACTAAAAGACGTTGAGCATCTTTTCATGTGCTTACTAGCCATTTGTGTATTTTCTTCGAACAGATATCTATTCAAGGCCTTTGCCTGTTTTTTAATTGAATTGTTCACTTTTTTTGTTGTTGAGTCAGGCAATCTTGGAATGTTAGTGATGCTTCTGGAAGGCTGAGTCACTGATCTCATAAGGAGCCATATCGGGCATTAAATCTGAGAATGTGAGTCGAATTCTGATCACGGCTCACGTGGGTTTGAATGACTTGTCCAAGATGGAGTGTGGGTTTCATCTGAAGCCAGGGAGGGTTTGAGGGCAAGTCTATGTCCTGAATGCTCTCCGACTCGGGAATTTCTGTCTCATGCCCGTGAGAAGGCGGTAGAGGTGTGAGATGCAGGAGCAGGCTGCAACGAGAGGGGCCGCCTTCAACTGGGGAAAGGCGATGCTCACCGTGCCATGGGTCCCCTTTGAGGAACAGGCCAGCAGAAAAGTAGAGAAAGCATCAAGACAGAAGACTCCAGAACCTGAGGTTCAGATCCCAGCTCTGTTATGTGATGGTGTGCCTCAGTTTCCCCACAGTATCCCTGTGAGGGTTAAATGAGCTAAAGCATGGGAAACGCAACAGCGCAGACACACACTACTCAGCTTTTACGACTCCAGCTAGGCGCTGGGGTCAACACCCAGGGTTGTGAAGGTCAACACCTCCTTGGCCACCTCATTTTCCTTACTTAGGTATCTCTGCAACAATGACGCATCTCTGAAGATCCTGCTTTTGCCGCCCATCCCCCAGGACTGTGAGCAGGTGCAGCTGCGGGAGCACGGCAAGTGGTGGCGTAGCTTACACTGCGCCGCATGCTGCCCCCACAGGCAAATCGTTTGGCACGGAAGCGGACGCACAGGTCCAACACCTAATGCCAGCTTTGTGACTCACTCTGACACAGACTTCAGGATTAGTGTGTTAATCTCCCTCCTGGATTAAATGATGAAGGTCATTATGGAGCTACCCAACGTAAAAGGATTTGGGGGATTTTTGGCATTAATTAATGATGATCTTATTCTTTGAAGCCCCAAGAAGACCATCTAAATGCCAAAGTCTAATAGGTACACAAGAGCTATATTATGTATGATGAAGTTCTGATGCTAACTGAAGAAAATGAGAAACAATTAAAGCACTCTTTTTTGAATATAATGTGGAGGCAGTGAGTACTTCCAAACCAAGTATATCCTGTCTTATCTGATGCGGAAATGAGTTACATTTAGTGCAGGTACCATTCACATACTTATATGAACCTTGCAAGACTGGAAACCCTCAGGATTCCGTGGTCCCTCACCTGTGATCAATACCAGGTGGCTACTCGAAAGCCACAGCACATTGTTTCTCTACACCTCAGGCTGCTCGCATTAAAAGCAATTTTCAGTCTCTGATTTTTCACTGCAGGTAGAAAAATGCTTACCTAACTGCTTTATTTGTAACACTGTTCTTGCAAATTCTGTGCTCAAAGTAACTAAAAGGACATAAACATAAGCATCACTGAGATGTGGTCTGTCTTCACCATAATCCATGCTTTGAAAAGAAATAAAAAAAAACCTATGCCTTAAAATAAATCAAAAAAAATATTGTACTTAAGGAAAAGCCTTATACCAGTCAGGTCAAGAAAAAAAAAAATCATTATTTAACTATTTACATTTTTTTAATGTATGGATCCATGAAGTTGTTGAGAGGTAGAAGCAGAAATAGGAGTTTTTGAAAACAAGGATACAGAGGCTTTTATAAAATCATATCTGCTCTAATAACGAAAAATAGGAGGGGCGCCTGGATGGCTCAGTCGTTGAGCGTCTGCCTTCGGCTCAGGTCATGATCCCAGGGTCCTGGGATCGAGCCCCGCATCGGGCTCCCTGCTCAGCGGGAGGCCTGTTTCTCCCTCTCCCACTCCCCCTACTTGTGTTCCTTCTCTTGCTGTGTCTCTCTCTGTCAAATAAATAAATAAATAAATAAAATCTTTAAAAAAAAATAGGAAACTGTATCACCTGTGAAATAACTTCAGAAAAACTCAAAGCCAAGGATAATACTTAACTATTCAACCAATACCTGACACAGGCAGAAATGAAAATATTATGTAAATGTTGGGCATTGAGTGTCTCGGGAGTTGGCAATGGGAGGGCTTTTGTTAGTGGAAGGGGATCTGGAACCTTCTTGCTGTGACTCAAAAGAATACAGTGTCATGATCATAAGTCACAAAGGACAGGAGATAATTTTGAGAATTTGAAGAAAGCAGGGACAGGATGCAATCCAGGATGGGTAGGAACTTAGGATGTTGAAGGAATGTTTTTATTCTCTCTGTAAAAAACCAAAGCAAAGACAGTTTGGAGAAAATGTGCCTCATCCACCAGTTAAAGGGAAGTCCTATATAGACAGTATTATTTTCAGTGTATAGAAGAGACCAGTTAATTCTGTGGCCATATAGACAGATGGAAAGACTGTATGCAATAGATGCTAAAAAAAAAAAAAAAAAAAAGACAAATTATTCTAGCAAGTGACCGTGTGATGAAGAACTAAAGTGAGCATATAATTAACTTGGTTGTTAGGAATGTTACTGGTATGGTGACATTACCCACTTTGGAGAGGACTTACACATGAGCAAGCTCCGTCTTTTTTGACATTTATTTGGGGTGGGTAAAAACAATATCCAAGGTTGTTTTTCTTTTAAGAAAAGAAGACACTGTAGATGTGTAGAATTCAAGCTAAAAGAATTTTGACACCTGCACGTCCAAAGGTCAAATTTTAACATGTCTTCTTTTGGAGGCTCAAGGATTTGGGATTATGAAAAAAAAAATCATATTGAATTTTGTCCTTCCTGTCCCCCCGTCCCTTGGGTGCACAAACACAGGGGAGGTAAAAGGCAAATATGAATTATTTCCAGCCATCTGTCCCCCGGAATGATCACTGAAGGCAATTTGGTGAGGACCCATTGGCATTTTTAGAGCAGTCAGCAAACTAGTCAAGATGCTCATACTCCAGAGTGGGAGATGATGAATCCAACTCTGGTTTATGTGGCACCCTTCACATGTCCAGGACAGTCATCCCACACAAATCTCCCATCCCCAAAGGCCAACATCCTCCATTTCTTCAACCACTCTTTCTAGGATTTGATCGCCAAGACTCTCCACCATCTTGTTTGCGAGCCATGCTGTAGCTGATGATGGCAAGCCACAGACCCCCATGTGGATTCTGCACCCCAAGGTTTGAATTCACGGGCAAATCATTACGCCCAGTCACATGAAACTTTAATTTGACCCACTGCTCTGTCAACAGTGTATAGAGTCTTATACCATCTGAGACAAAAGAGCTGTTATCTCATGCACTTCAGTGTGGACGGCCTTAAGTCTTCATCCATAAGGTGCTGATAGAAAATAAAAGCAGAGGCTTTGCATCAATTTCTCAAAGCTAGAAGCCCTACACTGAGGACTACCTTCCTTAACGATACTGAGGCTGGATCTCACAAATCAAGACTCTGACCTAATGCTATGTGGTGGGACCTGGACATGAGGGGTTTTCTAAATCTCTCCATGAAGCAGTGGTCAGCAGCCAAACATGAAGCCTACTGTCGTCCAGCCATGTGACCACCCTCTCTTCTCTGGCACCCTCTTATGGGTAGTAGGATGACGGACTGCTAACCAACCCTTTGTTTCATTCCATAAAGCAAACTCCAATCCAAGTGGGTGAGTGCTATCATTATACAGGATCCAGAGTCAAATCTGACTGGATGTTTTCAACAAAGCCAGGGCCAAACCTTAGCAACTGAACCATTATCAGTTCTTTCAAGCCTGGTTTTGAAGACTCTTCATTAGAAACTTCTCACTAGGTTGATCATGGCCTAGTGAGAAAGCCCTTTGGGTTTGGCTGTTAACATGGTTATTAATTAACATGATTGTACAAGCATTGAAACCATTTCTGTGTCTTGTTTGTAAGAATGCCACTGGAGATCACATCAATGTATGTAGACACTGAGGACATCCTCACAATAGTGAGACATACTGCCTGGTTTTCTTCCAAAATATTTACTTCCCTCCAGTTTCCCTGTGTGTGAAACAACAGAATCTTCTCTTGATGAAATCATGAGCATCAATTAGGGAGTAAACTGCTTGGTTTTTGGATTTTGTTTCAGAGATTCAAAATATTGATGGGGGATGGTCGATGAGAAAGAGCTCCTTGACCATTGTGTCTGGCACAGGAAATACTCAACAGCTATTGTACAGTGACAATATTATTACCTTTAGGACAAAAAGTGCCTAGAAACTTTGTTGTCTCGCTCCCTCCCACTGTCCCTCCGTTCGTTCCTTCCTTCCCTCCCTCTCTCCTTCCTTCCTTTATTTAACTATCACAAGTGAAAGCACAGTCTCTCAGCCATTCTTTTCTCCAGTAATGAATGCTTTCACTCATGGACATCATCACCCTCCCTCCGTCAGCAGGAGACTCTCTACAAGGTCAAGACTCGGGAATGTGTGAGGGAGGAGATCTGTGGGGGGCATGGGGCCGTCACAAGGTCGCACCCCCTAACTGTCCTGCTGCATTTGCTCACTGGCTTTCCCTCCTCGTGTCTGTCTGTGGCTTCCCTCCTCAGAGCAGGTTCTGTCTAATCCTGTCTAGACTGGTTTTTCTGATCCTCCAAGGGCTCAGACACTAAACTTAAGATTTCAAAAGAAAGGGCGTCTGGACCTACCTTCTGGGAATGATATCCATAGGAAAGACCTGATTGCTATGGTTTGCCATGTGAATCTGTGGCTTATAGGAAGGTTAACACTAGGACTAGAATATAGGCATTTTCATTCAGGTAATCTGGGTTTTGAAAAGGAAGACTGAAATATCAAGCATACTCTAGCAGTTGGGGAATAGAAGTGTATGTGTGTGATTTATGCAATAAAATATACATACCAAAGCATTTATTTATTTCACAAAGTTGTATGATATAACAGTCTAGAGTATAAATTGAGCGATTCTCCTCTCTTTCTGATACTACCTCTAATTCTTCTCTGTCCCTCTGGGCAAAAGCACTTAAACCTTTTATCTTGGTTTCCTTTGTGGGAAAATGGGATAATAGACACCCCTTAGCCATTTCAGAGTAATGTTTTGATGCCAGCCGTTATGTGATTATATGAGAAAAAAGCTTTGAGCTTCTGGCAGTTAGCTGCTCCATAAATATTATTAGCAAGCTCTGGAGATTTTATCTTTGGAAACTGACAAGTATTTCTCTTCTAAAACCTCATATCTTTAGCCCCTGGACACATGTTCCTGATAGTTCTGTCTTTACAGAGATCCACTTCACTCCACAAGAATCGCCATGGCTCTTGGCGCAGACTTGCTTCTGAGCATCACAGGACGGCCATGCCGCCTTGCGGAGTCTGAGGTAGACAAGCTGCTGATCCCAGCAGGAGGACCTTGGTGGTGGGAAGGAGTTAAAAGAAAGGAGTTCCTCCTGTGGAGGTGACCATCAACCTGGAGAGGCACACTGAGGGGTGAGTACAGAGAAAGTGTGCAAAGTTGTTGTAGCAAACGCTCCGTGTTGAAGGAAACAGATGGTAGCCATTCAGCCCTGAGCACACAGTGGAGCTTTTTTGTTGATTCCTCCCCACAAATAGGTTGCCCCTGGACATAGAGATTCTGCCACAGATGGAGACCTGCTCCTAAAGCATCTTCAACATTATGTCCTCTCTTGATCTCGAAGACATTCTTTTATGTTGAGACTGTTCTCCATTCAGCAACATGGGGAAAGATCATTTGTGAAGACAGAAATGCCTCAGAGAGACAAGGAAGAGAAAGAGAGAGAGAGAGAGAGAGAAGTCAGAGGAGGAAGAGGAGGAGGATGAGTGAGGGGGAGGAGAGAGAGAGAGAGACATCCTTGCTGTGTGAATAATGTTCACTCTTAATTTCTCTCTTCATTTTTGTAAATCAGGACTGAATTATCAAGAGGGAATAAATTAAATGATTAATGCCATTAAGTCCTTAAAGATTAAAATAAAAGAATTCATAAGATGTATTCTCGATTAGTTTTCAAGATGTATGCAGGCACAGGGAAAGAAAAATACGACAGTAAATTATCTGAGCCAATGATACCAAAAACTTCCTTTACTTCATGAGGACTGGCTTAGCGAATTACATAGGTACTCACTCAGCAGTCCTGTAAAGTGATGGCTAAGATTAGGGATGATTTTCCAAACTATAGAATGGGGTGATTTTTAAAAAAATTCTACTCCTGGAGGAGTGCCTGGGTGGCTCAGTCTGTTGAGCATCTGTCTTCCACTCAGGTCATGATCCTGGGGTTCTGAGATGGAGCCCTGTGTTGGGTTCCCTGCTCAGTGGGGTGTCTGCTTCTCCCTCTCCCTCTACCCCTCCTCCCACTCATGCTCTCTCTCAAATAAATAAAAAATAAAAATCTTTATAAAACAATAAAAAATAAAAATTCTACTCCTGGAATGTGGGATCCAGTCCATCCAATATAAATTTCAAGAGAAGAGGCCAGCAACCAGAAATGAAATAAGAGGAAAATAATTAGGGTAACAAGCATGTGTTGGTTTTATAGCAAAGGTGGTAATTTGGCAATAGTGATTTGGGTTTTTTTTTCCATGGGAATAACTTGTTTCCTCAGTTTTGTGGTGCCTTGCCAGCAAGCTAAGCTGCTTAAAACGCCATGCTGGCTGTGGTCTCTTTCAAGATATTCAAACTCTAATCCATACCCACAACTAGCCATTTTGTGAATGTCTGGCCACAACATGAACCAAGAATTTGGAAATTGGAAAGCAGGAGCGAATCCATTCAAATCTACTGGGTGTTAGTTCAAAGCATCTAATTTGGTAATGATGTGGTTAGCATCATTTGGTGGGGAGCAGACTCAGAGATTCTTAAAATTTAGAAGGATTTTTACATTCATAAAATGCTACCTCTCAACAAGTATAACTGCCTCTGAAAGGTGCAACTCCTATTTAAAGTCAAGGATTTTTTTTTTTTTTCAGTAATTCTGTTGTACCCAAAACTTACGTTCAATGCTAGAAATACAAAGATGAGTAAGACATCTGCCCTTAAAAGTCTGACAACCTAGCATGGGAGATAGCCAAAATACAGATATCTTATCTAGAACACTCTAGAAATGGTATGGAGCACAAAGGAGAAGCATTTAAAGCAAACTTGAGGCAATTAACTCAATCTGGAGGACCAGGAAGGTGAGAATATGTCCAGGAAAGCAAAGTCAAGATTCAACAAATTGTAACATTCCACAGATAACTGATACCAATTTTTAAATGTGTTTTCTAACATTAAATTAAAATCTGCCTCCATTTAACCTTTATCAACTGTTCTCACTTCTATCCTCTGGGGTAACACAGGATGTATCTAACTCACCCCTTCCCCTCCTTAGTACTCAGAAGGGAAAAATTAAATAAAGTGTTCCATATTGTGAACTGAAATCAACATCAAGCTCATCGCTCTACAGTAATGAATCTTAAGGGAAGTACATACCAGAATCTAGAACTTCCTGCCTTGAGGATGCTCATGTGACTCCCAAGCCTGCCAGTAGGAGACATTCTTACTCATAAGCCTGTCATAGACCTTTGGTGGGTGGGGACAGGAAAAGAGATGGATTCCAAAGACATACAGGTGGCCAACAGGCACACGAGAAGATGTTCAACATCACTGCTCATCAGGGAAATGCAAATCAAAACCATAATGAGATATCAACTCATCAAAAACAAGAGATAACAAGTGTTGGTGAGGATGTGGAGAAAGGGGAACCCTCCTACACTGTTGGTGGGAATGCAAACTGGTGCAGCCACTCTGGAAAACAGTATGGAGGGTCCTCAAATAGTTAAAAACAGAACTACCATATGATCCAGCAATTCCTCTCCCGGGTATATTTCTACAGGAAATGAAAACAGGATATTGAAGAGATAGGTGCCATCTGATGTTCATTACAGCATTATTCACAGTAGTCAAGATATGGAAACAACTTAAATGTCTACAAATGAATGGATAAAGATGTGATACACACAAGCACATGTGTGAATATTATTCAGCCATAAGAAAGAAGGAAATCCTGCCTTTTGTGACAACATGGATGAACCTCAAGGGCATTATGCTAAGCGAAATAAATCAGACAGAAAAAGACAAATCCTGTAAGAACTCACTCATATGAGGAATCTAAAAAAAAAGCCAAACTCACAGAAACAGAATAGAATGGTGGTTGCCAGGGGCTGGAGGGAAGGTGAAAATGGGAAGACGTTGGTCAAAGGGTACAAACTTTCAATTATAAGATGAACGGTTCCAGGGATACAATGTACAGTATGGTGACTTTGGTTCACAATATTACAGTGTACTTGCTAAGAGAGCAGATCTTAAATACTCTCATCACATACACACACAAAATGGTAATTATGTGACTACATGAGGTGGTCATCATTTTGCAATATATATCAAATAATCACCTTGTACACCTTAAATTCACGTAATAGTAAATGTCATTTATATCTCAATAAAGCTGGAAAAAGATAAACAGATGGAGCAGGACAACTTACAAGTTCTCCTCTTCCTTCGTCCCTCCCCCATTTCAATAATCAGATCAACATGGGAGGGAGTTGATAATACAGGAACTTTCCTGAAGTCCACAATCAGTACAATATTTCAGACACTGGTTATAGAGCCTCATGCACGCCCTGATCCCACACCTGGCTTGCTAACCCATTGTTCCTGGTACAAGGTTTCCATGACTGGGGATGGAACGGTTCTCAGGGGTCTTTCCAACACCTGTAGGGGTGCAGCTCTGGTTCCCGCTCAGCATCACCTCTCCCTCTCAACTGCCAAACCCCCTCATTGATAAGCTAGCTTCTCTGATGGTCCCACAGACACCCATGTTCTTGAATGCAAGTCATGTGGCCTTGCCCTCCTGCCCTAAAGCTTCCATCATTTCCCACTTCAAAGATTGCAATATCAGACGTTTTCATTTTATATTATTTGGGATGCACTGTTATTTTTTGATGGTCCAGGAGAGCACTGTACCTGGAATGTAGAGTAATAGAACGTATCAAGCGCTTTAGGTGCATCTGCTCACTCTGCTTCAGGAAGGGTTAAGGGACAATTAGTAACCCAACATGCTTGTTTTGAAGGCTGTTACAAGAATAACATTAGCATATCATACAACCCACTGCTGATGCTGCCTGGGATATTCTGGCCAAACCCCCTTCTCAGTCCTGCATACCCCAGTGCAGTGGGGACAATGGGGCTGGGCAGACTGTACGTTTAACAGCACTTGCTGATGGGACCGTAGGGAAGTAAGAATAGACTTCATTTTACCTACAGTGCAAATGCACGAGAAGCAAGTCTTTGTTTTCTCTTGGCAGCTGAGATTTCTTGGCGTTCTTCCTAAAATTGGATGTTATGGATGATCTATTTGATACACACCCTGCTTCGCACACACCGAGGCCTGATGAACCCTCAGGGTATGAACACACCCAGTTTTTTCCCCCGCGAAAGAAAAGTACCAGGAGTCAATGTGGAACATTCATGTCTACCTTCTGGTCATCACTTTTCAAGTGTCGATAATTATAAATAAGAAAAACTATATTATTGTACTTTTAGTCATAATCCCAAATGTCTCAGGAAGAGCACGCTTTTGGTGTATCGAGGCTAAAACTCTTTTTAGGCATTACAAATCAAAGATAATGTTGAGAAAACAAACAGATGCATTTTTGGTATCTGAGGACTTTGGAGAAAACCAAGCGCTGCAGAATAACCAAAGAAAACAAAAATTCATCATTTACAGACTAGGCCATATGTATTTGTTTCTGGCCTGGTGATGGGACTGATTAACCACAGAGCACAACAGGAGTGTGGCCATTTTCCACCTTGAGACAACACCTGGGTGGCTTGGTCAGTTACGGGTCCAATTCAATTTCTGCTCAGGTCATGATCTCAGGGTTGCGAGATTGAGCCCTGTGTAGGGCTCTGCGCTCAGCACGGAGTCCACTTGTCCCTCTCCTTCTGCTCACTCCCCGCCCCCAACTTGTGCGCACTCTCTGTCTCTAATAATTAAATAAAATCTTTTCAAAAAAGATAAAAAAGAAGATTAATGCTAACCTACAAGAGACCGCATCTCTTGTCCCACCCTCCCTTTAGAAGAAGGATGATGGGTCATGTGGTCACTTTCTGGGGAGGCAGGGGCTGTTATGCTTATTAGGATAATGAATTCAGATGTAATATGAAAAACTCTTGAAAGATGGGGTAGATTTAAATATTTAGAGATACAGGAATTATTCTTAGGAAAAAAAAAAGAATACCCAAAAGTGGGTTGGCAAGAAGAAAGCCAGAGAGGCAGAGAGACACAGAGAGAGAGAGAGAGATGGACAGAGGGAGGAAGAGTATGTTTTGGGAAGGTGGAAGATGGGTTTGAGCACATTTGATCATTTGATATGCTGGACAGATACTGACAAGACATATTGGAGGAATATGAATGTCAATGGTTATGCTGTGCACCTGTTTGATAAATTTTGGGGAAAAAAAACGCACAATTTTTGAGACTTCTCTGGATGCCAGAGATGGTTTCCATTGCCATGGGATGCCTACCTGAGGTGGGAAATAAGCTTCCCGGCTTTACATGAAAGTAGCATGATGGTTCATCAGCCTTTTCAAACAAAGTGCCCATCAACTGATGCACACAGAGTTTGCATTTAGCTAAAGCCTCTGGGTATTCTCCCCGGAAATGCACCAACCTGTCAATCCTAACACTCTGACCTCACCTTCTCCCTTGTCTCCCATTTGAGCCGTTCCACTGACTAAAAGCTCCCCATTGTCATGGATCCTGAAAGGGGAAGAATGTCTCCATTGGCTTCAGGCTCATGGTCGCAATCTGCAAGGCTAGTTTAAATGTGAACAGCATGCGTGTAATACATTCACAGGGACCACTACCTTTAGGAAGGCCTAAGGTGACGTCTTCATTCTCCCTACCATTTTCCACATTAAACTGCTCTTTGTCACCAGGGAACCATTCCTTCACCACAATCATGTTAAGGCCATGCTCTGATGAAGGGTAAAATAGAGATGTGCTGTTGTTCCCCTGGGCCCTTCTGCTGATCAGAATGCGTGGTCTCGCCTTCATCCATCCCCAGGTGGCCAGCTAATGTAGGTAGCAAAGCGAGTGGGCAACCCCAAGTGCCTAAAATCCAGCCCAGAGCTGGAGAGCTCACACATCCCTGTGTATTAGCAACTGGACGTGCAATCACACACACCACTTGGACTGGCCATGGAAAAGTGGCCCAGAGCCATTCTGAGCAGAAGCCTGATGGCTTTTGGGAAACCACACAACCATCCCCCATGATGTGTCTGGTGAGGTTGCCAAGGCTGGGCTTCCTGGCTCCTCTCCTGACCTTCAACATGTCTAGAAAGTTCTCGAGTACACAGGGGTGCCTGATAAGGCTCTGAGGGCCTCTGCTTCTGCCACTGTCAGCAGTTTGTCTTTTCTAGCTGCAAACGGTACTCTGCTCACAGAAGTGTCCTTTTATTATAAAAGTAATGCCCTGCCTTTTATTCCAATGGCAGCGGTATGAAAATGTTAGTTTTGCTGCTGTTGGTACAAACTCATAAGGCAGAAAAGTCAACGAGATGGGCCACCTGGACTGGGATCTCATTGTTTAGCAAACTAGAAATATAATTAGGTAGAAGGGTTTGTGTTATAGACTAGAAACCCTCAAGGACGGGGCGCCTGGGTGGCTCAGTTGGTTAACCATCTGCCTTTGGCTCAGGTCATGATCCCAGGGTCCTGGGATTGAGCTCCGCATCGGGCTCCCTGCTCAGGGGAGAGCCTGCTTCTCCCTCTCCCATCTGCTGTTTCCCCCGCTTGTACTCTCTGGCTCTCTCTGTCAAATAAAAAAATCTTTAAAAAAAAAAAAAAGAAGAAGAAGAAGAAGAAGCCCTCAAGGACAAAAAACAAATATAGTGTCTCCCCTCTGCCCTCCAAATACATTTAAGCCCTCTGTACCTCCTTATTTCTTATCATATTGCCATCCCAATTACTTAACAGTGCCAGGAAGGTGTGTTCTGTATCATGAACCACCAGTGAACCCTTTATGTTGGGAATGCCTTAGGTAAACATTGTTTGGTTGCAAATTTGCTTAAAATTATACACATCTAATCTTTCATGGGTCAGGCTCTCAGCTATGTGTTTAACAATGTCTTTATGATTTATTTTTATGGACATCAATTTTATGCTCAGATTGTCAGCAATATAGCTATAGATGCAGATGTGCATATTAGTATTGAGGGGAGAACCAGCAACAGCTGGGTATTATTTCAGAGATGTTCACTGCAACGTTACATGCACAAAATGCCTGTAACGCTTCCCTTTTAGATACTTGCAAACTCCTGGGAGGCAGTGAACAATAGTCTGCTTCCTAATTTTCTGGGCACTATAATATGGCTGATCTTATGTAAAAGTAATTGCAGAATTAAGGACTGCAGGATTCTCTGCCCAAAGGGTTTTCTCATGCACCTGTAAAAACATGTTCTCCCGTCTTTGCTGGCATCCTTTGGTTTATCATCATCATTAAAATCCACGTCATCCACATCATTAACAAATTGGACTGTGGGCACGGTCTCATCAACTCTGGTACATTCTTCTACCTTCCTTCTGTTGGTACTGTGATAAAGGGAAAGTTCCCCCTATTGTGTTATGAATCTAGGCAGAATTATACCTGGAAGGGCACGCCTCAAAGTCTACAAATGTTTTATCCATACCGAGGAAGTCCTGAGTGCAAAGGTGACATAGGACATGATTATTTTACAGCTCTCCCTAATGTTTCTGAGACGTCAGAGATGTCTGTTTTTCAATTTCTTCCTCTTTTAAGTGAGGGTATTCATTGTGTACTATTGTTTCTGGGGAATTAAGTAGGAGCAATGAAAGAACTTTCACTTTCATCCAAGAAAAAAATAACAAGGACTGGATTAACTCTCCCCCCTCAAACCTCCAGAAAAAAACAAACAAAATATATGAAGCAGTGACTTTCATGACCCTGGATATCAGATAGTGATGGATAGTGAATCCCGAGGGACAGAAACAAACAAGATGCATGCTATGATTGCTGAAGCTCACTGCCTTGATCTTGAAAGAGTTTCCAGGATGCAGTGCAGAGAGGGGAAACTGAGGCAGGGCTTGAGCAAATCTCTGAGTGGAGGAGAGGGGTTTGAAAGTCCAGGGAGACCAAGGTGGTCACAGTCAGTGGGAGGGAGTACCAGAGAGGAAAGAGCTGTACAAAAAGGAGCACCCCAGAAATCTTCAGAGGGTCCTCTTGAGGATTCAGCAGTTCTGATCAGTGCATACATATGAGAACACTATGTGAAGTCAAGGAAAGAATCACCTGAAATGATTAAAGGAATAGTGCTTGGTGTTCACACAGGGCTGGGAAGAGTGCCTGTTTCTACCAGCCACAAAAAGACTTATAATTCATAAGGCATTGCATGCAGAAAGGTCTTGTCTTAGCGGTGGGGAATAATTAAACCTAGACTGAGCATTGCTCTGGAGCTTCCTACCAAATCTAAAAGCAAGACCCTAAAGTTGCAAAATTGTTTCTAAGGAACTTAATGGAAAATAATATAGCTCAAGAATATTTACAAAAATATGTTGGGAATGCCTCAGGTAAACATTAGTATCTAATAGTTAAAATCACAATGTCTAGCATCCAATCATGAATCTCTAGGCATGCAAAGATGCAGGAAAAATGACATATGACTAAAAAAAAATAATTTAAAACTGACCCCTAACAGACCTGTACCTCTGAAACAAGTAATACATTATATGTTAAAAAGAAGAAGAAGAAGAAGGAGAAGAAGAAGAAGGAGAAGAAGAAGAAGAAGGAGGAGGAGGAGAAGGAGGAGGAGGAGGAGGAGGAGGAGGAGGAGGAGGAGAAGAAGGAGGAGAAGATAGCAGGAGGGGAAGAATGAAGGGGGGTAAATCGGAGGGGGAGACGAACCATGAGGGACAATGGACTCTGAAAAACAAACTGAGGGTTCTAGAGGGGAGGGGGCTGGGGGGATGGGTTAGCCTGGTGATGGGTATTAAAGAGGGCACGTTCTGCATGGAGCACTGGGTGTTATACGCAAACAATGAATCATGGAACACTACATCAAAAACTAATGATGTAATGTATGGTGATTAACATTACATAAAAAAAAAAAAAAAAACTGACCCCTAACTGATGCAGAAAGTGATCATGCTTTTGAGTCTCAAACATTTTGCCCTATATTTTCTTCTCAAAGTGCTTTGGTATTAGGTTTCACAATTATGTCTATGATCCATTTGGAGTTAATATTAGCATGCATTTTGTTTGTATGTATTATTTGCAGGCATAGATCAAAGTCCATGTTTTTGTTGTTTTTTTTTTTTATAAGGATATTCAACTGTTCTAGTATCATCTGTTGAAAAGACTATCTTTTTTTTCCCTGAATTGCTTTTGTATCTTTGCCAACAGCAGTTGTCCATAAAAATGTGTGGGTCTTTTCTCTTCTGTTGATCTACTTGTCTATCTTAATGCCAATATGACACTCTCTTGATTATTGCAACTTTTTAATACATCCTGAAATCTGGTAGTGTTAGTTTTCCAACTTTGTTTTTTGTTTTTCAAAGTTGTTTGGCTATTCTGGGTCTTTTGAATTTCCCTATGAGTTTAGGATCAGCAGGATTATTTCTAGGAAAAAAAGCCAAAATCTTAATAATTATGATTGGAATTGTGTTGAATCTATAGATCAATTTGGGAGGATTGGCATCCTAACACTATGGAGTCTTCCAACCTATGAACAATGTATAACTCTTCATTTATTTAGTTCTTTTATTTCTCTCAAGAATGTTTTGTAGTTTTCAGTGTACAGGTTTTATGCATCTTTTCTCTGAATATTTCATATTTTTGATGCTACTGTAAAGTGTATTGATTTTTAACTTAAATTTTAATTGTTCATTACTAATATATGTAGTTGATTTTTTTTGTATAAAGATCTCTGCTAACTTCATTTGATAGTTCTAATAACTATTTGTATATTCCATTGGATTTTTGCTCATGTCTCTATGCATAGAGACAGTTTTATTTTTTCCTTTCTGACTAGGTACTTTTTTTATTTATATTTTTTATTGCACTGGTTCAAATCTATAGTACAATGTTGAATAGAAGAGGTAAAAGCAGACACTCCTATTTTGTTCCTGAACTGAAGGGGGAAGTATTCAGTTCTACCATTTATCATGATGTTAACTTTAGGTTTTTAGAAGATGCCCTTTATCAGACTAAGGAACTTCCTTTCTATTCCTAGTTTGCTGCAGGGTTTTCATCAGTACTGGACATAGGGTTTTAAAAAATTCGTTTCTATATCTACTGAGGTCTTTTTTTTTTTTTTTTTTGTAGTTTGATAATATTGTGGATTACATTGATTGCTTTTCAAATGTTTCAAAACAATATTATATTGTAGCCTACTTCTGTGACATAAACTAGCCTGCTCCAGCTGTGTGTGAATTATTAAATAATGACAATATTCTGTTCTATTCTACTGTGACTCACATGATTGTATTATAGTCCTTCACTACTGGGTAGCACTGGAATCTAAGCAATGCCCTCAGAAGCAATTGAATAGAGGAGAGTAAATTTGCCCAGGTATAAAGGGCTCCCTTCCATGGCTGTGTGATTCCAGTTTGTATGCTAGGGTGTTATTCACTGGGATGATTTCTTCAGATCCTACTCCAAGGAGGAAGGCACTGCTCACTGCTCAGCTGACTATTAACAACTGTCCCTCTTGATTCCCCCCCTCTTATCCACCATGATTTCCTCCTCTTTGGGGGTGTATTCAGGGTTCACTTACACATTGGTCTCTGCTCTCTACTAGCTGCTAGTCTTCTCTTGGTCTGCTCTATACATTAATGCCATTCACTGGAACTTCCATTTTCCAAAATTCCATTTACACCTGAAGTCTTTTCTAAGCAAGGCTTCTCTCTACATTTGTCTTGCACTGTTCAGTAATTGTAAAGGTACACCAAGGTTCTGCCAGACTCTGAGCTTGATGTATAAAATTCAGATGTATGAAAAGTGATTGTGGAAGGCAGCAAAGGGTTACCGTCATGGGGCTGTAGTGAAAACTCCCTGCTGTGAAGCCTTGGACACATCACTTTATCCATCTGGGCCTGACTTTTCTGATCCTTAACTCCTTGGTGAATGGGTGTCTTGTAGTTGGGATTAACCCTGAGCTTTCAGAGGTCTTCCAACTTCAAAATGCCCTCTTCTAAGAGAGAACTGCATCTTTAAACCCCAGGAAGACGAACTTGTCATTTCAGCCTTCCCCTTATTTAAAAAGGTAATTTGTGCTAATTCTCCATTGCACAGCACTTACACCAATTCATCATAGAAAGACCATTAGGCATAAAGTGATAAATATACTATGTCAACTTTGAAAATTGATTTAGCACTTCTGACTATAAAACCTTCAGATTTTTTAGGTAAGCAAATAGATGCTTTTGCTTAATTGTTTTACACCATCAGATATCAGTGTGCATGATGGGGGCCATATCATTTAGTCAAATGTGAAAGGGAGGGTAGACCAGGCACAACTTATTGAACAGATGTTTCTGCTGAAGTTCTAAACTAGTGTGTGTCAGTCTCCCCCTTAAGTCTTTAGGGTCTTAGAGAACAGATCGCTTATTCTTGTATTGCATTGGGGATCTATATTACACAACCTCCCTGGACTATAAGTGTGTATTTTTTCTGTCCAGCTAGACCTTCTGATGGCCCCAGGCTGCCCAGGCCATACTAGCCCCTGCATCAATCATGACAGCATAAGGAGAGGGAAAAATCAGTAGGCTCAGTGTCCCCTGTTTACAGGAAAAGGTGGTAAGTCCTGTTGGAAAGCAGACCCATGATCTGAGGCCTAGAGAGTCACAGCATCCCTTCCCTGACCTGCCAGGGTCCTAGAGTGACAAATAGGGGGCAGAAGCACTGTCATCTCCTTATCCTTTGTTTCACTTGCACATCATTAACTGATCATTCAGTTCTTTCCCCCAAAGCTTGGCCTCAAATCCTTCTAAAACAGTGTGTCAGAAATCCAGCTCCACCCGACATTTTGGGAACTGGACACAGCACAAATTCACTTTCCTTGGTCTTGCCCACGGTGCTGAGATTCTGCATGGCACCCATTCCTTCCATTATACCTCAGTGTTTCTTCATTGTGGATGATGTATTCTCCCACTCCCACTTTGGGGGACATTTGGAAATGTCTAGAGACATTTTTGGTCTCCACAAATGGGGATGAGTGCAACTAGCACCTGGTGGGGAGAGGCCAGGTATACTGCCCAAAATCCTAACATGCATAAGACAGTCCCCCACCCCACCATGCACCAAAGAATGATCTTGTGCAAATGTCACTAATGCCCAGGTTGGGAAACCCTAATGTGCCCGACATGATATCTGAGATTCTCTCTCCTCTAGGATTGAGCTCCGATCTATAACTCTATTTACACAACTGGGATTTTGATACCTAAACTTTTCCAGCTTTCCCTCAGAAAACCTGATTATCTTGCCAGTGTTTACCAGCTGGAGATTGACTTTATGTTTTTATTGGTTTTCTGGAAACCCCTTCCTGCATTCCCTCAGGTATCCCCATGTTGCTCCAACCATGTATCAGCGTGACATGCTGTGTTTAGCTTACAAAGATTCTCATGCCAGAACCATCCCAGCAGACTTGCTTCAGCTCATCCTCCCATGCCAGCCCTGCACCCACATCCTTGGTTCCTAGTAGGTCTCCCACCTGACCTTGCTTCACTGGGATGCAACTATGGCCGTGAGCCAATATCTAACAATGCCAGTTTCAAAAGTTCTCTCAAATGCTGCCTGCCATCAATCGAGTAAACCTTTGCTGCAGAAACAACCACATATTCAGGTGTCGTCTAATATTTTTGCTGATTTCTCTGAGCCTACCTATCCTAAGAGAACTTTTTCACACTTCATTTGCAAAGTGGGAGGATTATATATATGTTTTGAAGGAGAAGGATATATAGCTCACTTTTTATCCAAGGTGAAATCCATAAACGTGTGTTACTGGAGCAAAGACACCTCAACAGAGACAAGAAGATTCAAATTGTTGGCAAGGTACCATACATAATTGTTAAAAAAAAAAAAAAAATCTGGCTTTTTAACCCTCTTGTCAAATTGCTCTGACTAATCCACAACAATGAGAGGTTTCAATTTACCCAGGGGCAAGACAATGAAGTCAGGACAGGGGACACTGGAACAGCTAGTCTACGCAGAGTTGCAAAGGGAAAGGTACGGGTCAGGCCAGGAAGACAGGAAGAATGGTACTAAAGAAATACACTTTGCTGGAGGAAACTGGCAACAAGGTAGTTAACAGTGCTTAGTTCTATGGTCACAGGACCGAACGACACTCAGCTGCTGCTAGCCACCAAATGAAATGGGCAAGAAGGAACACTTCAACTTACAGATTTGCCAGGACTGAAACAATTCCATAAGTATCTGTATTAGTCTGCTCAAGCTGCCATAACAAAATACCACAGACTAGGCAGCGCCAACAATAGAGATTTATTTGTCATAGTCCTGGAGGCTGGAAGTCCAAGATCCAGGTGTGGGCAGGGCTGGTTTCTCCTGATGCCTCTTTCCTTGGAGTGTAGATGCTGTGTTCTCCGCATGTCCTCATGTGGTCGTCCTTCTGTATGTGTGTCTACGTCCTAATCTTCTCTTCTTATAAGGATTGGCTTAGAGTCCACTCTAATGACTTCAGTTTACCTTAATCACCAGTTTAAAGACCCTGTCTCCAAATACAGTCCCATTTTGAGGTCTTGGGGCATAGAACTTCCACATATGGACTTGGTGGGGGGGGGGACACAATTTGGCCCATTTCAACATATTTTTAGTGGCAGTTCCATAATGTTGTTTTGAGGTAAGGGGATACCTGAATAATGATGAATGGAAAAGACACAATATAAAGTAATGGGAAATTCCCAGGATAGTAGGTGCCTCCCAGGCACAAAATAGTAGGGTGGGGAACTGAATCTATCAGTGCCTGTGAATGTCTGTGGTGCTGTATGGCAGCTAGAGCTCAGATCTCCACTCTTCTTGTGCCCATTACTAAGGAGAGGTGTTACCCAAAATACATGAAGCTGTCAACCACCCTTCCATCTGTTTTCTCCTCACTCTTAGAAAATTAGTGATGTGACCCCACTGAGATGTTCCCTACTTCATTCCAAGCATGAAACATGGTGCTGCCCATGCAGGACTTGTAAGGATGGGAGCAACCAAAGGTCAGCTGGCTATGTGTCATTCGTGGGGGTGGGACGATAAGAGAGAAATTGGACGGGAGCATGGGCTACGGGGGTGGTAGGAAGAAGCATGGGGGCATTCAGCATAGAATGAACACATGAATTTTTACACAGTACAGAAAATGTTTCCAGTTCTTTCTATTTGCAGTTTGGATCTAGACAAACCATGCTGGAATTTCTCATGAAAATGTGTTCTTTTCCCCGTCAATGTTAAAGAGAGAACAATAGCTTTTTATATAGTTGTTACTCTCAATTGACTATGTTTGAGTCAGGTGGGGAGTTAATAGCCTACCGACTGGCAAGCAACAAAACATCTTCCACAACATTAAACGAAGTAATTGCTCTTCTTTTAAATGATCTTGGGGTGCCTGGGTGGCTCGATCGATTAAGCATCTGCCTTTGGCTCAGGTCATGATCCTGGGGTCCAGGGATCAAGCCCCGCATCAGGCACCCTGCTCAGCGGGGAGTCTGCTTCTCCCTCTGCCCCCCCCCCCCGCTCCTGCTCTGTCTCTCAAATAAATAAATAAAATCTTTAAAAAAAGATTTTAATAAAATGAGCTTGACAGGATCAAAGTCTGCATGTGTTCAGGATGATGTGCTGCAATGGCTTTAGCATCATTGGAATGGAATGGCTATGCCCTACATGTAACCTTTATACATCTTTTGGGGGTGCTGAAAAGTGGGCATTATGTGAGTAATAGATGGGGGACTAGGATAAGAAGCAGTGACTATAAGAGCCATGGGTTGTGAGTTGTGAGCAGGGTGGAAACCACACTGATCCTCTTCATTGTAGCATATGAGTAGACAGTAGGGGCTGCTTCAACACTTGTAAAGTGATCTGACTTGTGGAGTTGGAGGCTCCAGATGAGCATGGACAAATGTTGGAATTCACCTCTCTCATTTATCCTGTGACCTCTTCACTCTCTGCTTTGTTCTCATTCAGTTTCCCTCTTGCTTCCTGGGGTCACGGGATGCAAAATCAATATACAAAAATCTGTAGCACAGTGGGGTGCCTGGGAGGCACAATCAGTTAAGCATCTAACTCTTGATTTCGGCTCAGGTCATGATCTCAGGGTCATGAGATCAAGCCCTGCATTGGGTTCCAAGTTCCGTAGGGAGCCTGCTTGAGATTCTCTCTCTCCCCCTTATCTTCTGCCCCTACTCCACCCCACTCATATGCATGAGCTAGCGTGCTCTCTCTCTAAAGTAAAACCCCCAAAACTAAAACTAAAAATAAATTGAAAGAATGTTAGTCTCTTTTTAGTTCTGGTGGTTACCTGTATCCACTTAAATATGCTTATATATATATACATATTTTTGTTTGTTTGATGTGAGTTTTAAAACAATGTCCATTGAGCGCCTGGAATTAAAAATGAGAAACACCAGCATCTCACTTTGAGTACATCTTGTTTTCAGTTCCAACTGCACTTGCTGGTATGATTGTTTTTAGTTAGTCACATTATTCCTGCCATATTGCCATGGTTGCTGGCATTCATCTTCCTCTCTGTGACCATCATTTGCACAGGCTTCCGATGGTTCTACACTTAAATGCATCCTTTATGTTTGCAGTGAATCTTTCACCCTGCTGCTCTTGGTTAGTGAGGATTCGACCTCTCTCTCTCTGCCTGTTTTCTTCAGAAACACACATTCCCTGAATTGGTATGCGTTTGCACACCGTGGTATCTTTTAAAACTTACAGACGCCTTTGGTTAGGTTTTTGCAGCTGATATACTTCCTTTCAGGATTTTTTACATACTGTTCCACTGTGTACTAGTACTTCATGTCTGACATAGACAAATCTTACATTCCTAGATTTTCTCCCTGAATTTCGATTGAATTCTTTCCAAAACTTAATATACCATTAATTTACTAGAACATTTGTTAATTCATCTATATAAGTACAGCCTTGCGTTTCACCGTGCAATTTTTTTCCTTGCAGATTCAAATTTCCATGTATTCCAGAAATTTTACGTTGAATCACATATTTGAATACTTTTCCTGTTTCATTCATGCTTGATCTTGGCAGGGCACCAGTTTTACTGATGTTCTATCTCTTCTATCTCTTTCTGTCTCGTGTCTGTTTGTTTCTGTGTCTTTCTGTCTTTGTGCCTCTGCTTCTGTCTCTCTCATACTCACTTTTCATCCTCATTTATTTCTGAGGCTCTGCCTCCTTCCTCCCATGTAATGTCTTATCACAGTTTTTCCTTAAGGCTATATGTCTCTTCTTTAAATTCTCATTTCAGAGAAACAACATTTTCTTTAACTGGTTTGATTTCCTGCACATCTCTCGGTTCACAGTTTTGGCTGCTGTGTGGTAGAGTCTTTCTGGTATATGTCTTCATCAATCTTACCCTGTTCGCTTTTCCTTGCAGCATCTTTTTTTTCTTTTTAAGATTGATTATTTATTTATTTATTTATTTATTTATTTATTTGAGAGAGAGAGCAGAGTGAGAGGGAGCACAAGTGGAGAGTGGAGGGGCAGAGGAAGAGGGAGAAGCAGACTCCCCGCTTAGCAGGGAGCCCGATGCGGGACTCGATCCCTGGAATCATGACCTGAGCCGAAGGCAGACGCTTAACTGACTGAGCCATCCAGGTGCCCCAGCATCTTTTTAATGGCCCCTGGCTGGCTACCACCTTTTTAAGCAGTATCGCTTCTCATGTTGGAAGGAGATGTCTATATGGACGAGGTACTTGAGCAAAATTTTGGGGAATGGACAGAAGGAGCAATAGTGATGGGCAGCTTAAGTCCCAGGCTGTGTCTCTTGGGGTTTTCTTAACTGTGCATGCCCAGTGGCTAAGACTTCTCCAGCCTGACAGCAAGTTATCTGGAGTCACACTGAATGTTTGAGTGTGGGTATTGCTCCTTGAACTTATCTTCACTACAGATTAGTAGTTGCAAGGCTATGTGACACCTGATTTCTCGTCCCTTTGCCAAACTCAAACCCACAGTCTGCTCTGGGCAAAGACTGCCTTCTGCTCTTTTTTCTTAATAACTACCCCTACCTCCTGTCCTATGCCATGACTGAAGCATGATGTAAGGAGGCTTCCAAAGGCAGCCCGTGGACGTTGACCTGACTGTTGTAAGCAAGGAATCATAGCTTTTCCTTTCAGTGGGTGCTGCCCACTTTGGAAAACTCTGAGTCATGCAGAAAAAGATGTCTTCTCTTGGTGTCCTCTGTCATTGTCAACCAATTTCTCACGTACTTGGCCATCCTTTTGCACCTACTGTGATCCAGGGCTCTAGGGGATCTCTAGTTCCATCAGAGATAACATTTTGTTGTTTCTTAGTCTCTGGGCTGCTTTGGGTTAGTTTCATAGAAGAAACAAGATAGACATATATGTATATAACCATTTGAAATTGAAAGTCATTCCTTTCTTGCCATCCGGTCTTCTTTTTTTCTCCCCAATGAATTTAATACCAGAGAGAGAAGACTTGAAGAGAATATCCAACAACATATGTTCAAATAGTCACGGATATAGGGCACAGGACACTCAAAGAGAGCAGTGATGTACTTCTTGATGCTATTACGGACAGTCTAGAAAATGTTATTAGTGAGGATGAAGAGCCATAGGAACAAACCTGATGGAGAATTTTAACTCTATCAGATGGAGAGTATATAAACTATAGTAATTTTTCTCTTTAATGCAAAACAATTAGATTGCATATAGAGATAGCCGATTTTTTTCAAAGCTATTTTGATCAAAACGTACCAAAGGATACATTTTCCCCCTCTTTTTACCTTAATTTCTATTTTCTCTGTTCCCTTCGGATTCTGCCCATAGAGTGCATTTTCCCTGTTTGAGCTCGACGCGCTGTTGTGCAAAAAGTCTGTTGGTCCAGATGAGCACAGTAGATATTTACATGAAATAGCAGGGAAGGATCCATCTGGGGTGCATGACTGATGTTGGCAATACAAGAAGGATTCTGATTTGTTGTATAAATCATCCTGAGAGCCCCCAAGAGTGAACACGTAGGGGCTTCTTCTTATTTTCATGGTGCTTAGGATCACCTTTTAAACAGAGTTAAAATTAGGTCAACTGTGATTTTGGAAAGAGGATTAAACAAAGATAAGAGTTTTGATACCTCTTTCTTGTACCAGTTGATGTATTTCAACAAAATAAAAGGTTTAAAAGGAGGGTTCTTCAAAACTGAGAAATAGACCAACATAATTCTCAAAATTCATACCATTATTGTTGGGTGGAAATTAACGTTACTTAGTAATTTCGTATTGTAATGGATTTATATTGAAGTAAAATAAGGTGACTTTAGGGGGAAAAATCATAGACTTAAAGGAGAAATAAATCCTGTGTTTAACTCAGAGCTCCATATTCCATTGGGATGAGTGTTTTTCTTTCCTCCGATTATTCCTCTTTTCTAATGCAGGAAGGTCTTTTTTTTTTTTTTTTAAAGGATGGCCAATTTGAGTCAGTCATTACCAAGGCTTATTTGAGAATTAATCTGATATTTATGAGCTTATTTTGTAATAGGACTTTCTTAAAATATGCATAATGATGTCAGATTGGAAATGACTACCCAGTGGCAAGTGCAAACACTTTATCTCTATAGATGCTGCTGTGGGTAACTGTATACTTTGGGGGTATAATACTGGCACTCTTCTGGGAAAAATCTGACCCTGGTAAGTGGAGAAAATAGCACAGAATAATGCTTCATTTTTGACATTTTCTCCAAGCCACCATCTGGTCTGCGTTATGACTGGGAAGAGCGACCGTTCCAATCCTAAAAGGTATATGTAGATTTCTTTCTGTCAGCACACTGCCTCTGAACTTCACAGGTAAGGACGGGGCTTGAGGCACAGCAAAAAACATCACACAGACATCTCCCAGCTCAATATTTTGTCCAAATGAGGTCGAACATTCAGCATGGAGGAGATCTCATGGCAATGTGTAACAACCCTACCTGTGGGCACTGGTCTGCACAATCAGCCCCATCTCTACTTCCCACTGGTCCAGTATAGAACCACCGTCCTCTTCAGAGCCCCAGCTGTGGGCCTCTGTGCCACCGCAGAGCTTGGAGCCTGCCCTAGGAAGTGATTTAGGACACAACATCCTGACCGAATCTATGTCCACCCTCAAGAAGAGCCAGCTGAATTCAGTGTGTGCTGCTGCAGGGCTGGACACAAATCCAAACAGTGTCCTGGGACACATCCTCATAAAAAGGCACGTGCTTCTCAGAACCTGATCTTGCTGTGTTTGTGCTGCCCACCGTGGGGGGCTTTGCTGAGTTTTCAAAGAAGAGAGCAGGCTCTGAGTTTTCGAGGAAAAATAAGAGCTTGAACAAACAGTAGCAGGCACGCACTACTAGACTACAAAGAACATTACCGGGCTCCTCTGATATTCAAGAAAGGCCCCGGGCAGCTCAGATGAAAGCTTCCTAACTGCACATGCCTATGTGCACACTTACCTCTTGCACCCAACAAATCACAGGACCTAGCACTAGCGAGATGGTGGATGCCCATGGTCCTCCCCTTCCTGTGCCCCTGCCCTACCTTGTGGCATCCCTCTTCTCTCCTTTCCTAGCTGGACTCCCGTTACCCTCAACCTCTCCAGCATCCCGTGAAGTGCCCACTCAAACCTACTTCTCTGCTCCCAAGCTTCCTAGTCAAAAGCCCTTCACTATCCACCCTTCTGCATCAACAACTGATTCCCTCTGGTGAGCAGTTCTCTGCTAAAAAAAACGAGCAGGAAGCAATCTGATTAAGGAGGTGAAGAGGGGACTCACCTTCTTAGGGGTATTTGCATTTTCACAAGGGGATTAACGGATGCATTTGACACTGTCAGCAAGGAATTTTGCATAGAATGCAGAGCACTGGAGAGCAAGAATGAGCTCCCTTCGGTGCAGGAAGTGAGATTTGGGAGGTGGGAAGTATTTTGAGGGTGCTTAAATCACGCAAGCGTGTGGCTGCTTCCTTGGTGGACCTGTAAATACACATGGCTTCTGATGAGTGGCATCTCAAGAACTGGGGAGCGTGGCAATGAGAGAGAATTTTAGTTAGTGGGCTGTGTTGGGTTTGTGGGGTTAAATGGATTTTATGGGAACATGCCAGTATGATTCAAGGGGAGTTCCTTCCTCTGTGCCTCACCTCCACCAGGCTAGACTCTCAGCCTCTTCTTTCCTTCCCTCTCTCATGGAGGCTTCACTTCTTGAAAGACAAATGGAAACTCTGTGCATCTCCGATGGATCCTTATTACTTTAGGACAAAGCTAAGGTTCCTTCACGAGAATCTTCACCATCTGGAGCTGAGAAGCTCTGCCCCTCTTTCTGCTTTCAGACTTTCATTCCACACCGAACTCCCACAAACACAAAGGACTCCCTCCTGGATTCTTCCTGCCCTGTACTGACAGCCCCATTTTTTTCCTCTCTGCAGTCTCCGTTTGCGATCTCTGCTTCACTTTACTCTTCTGCAGTCTGCTTTTAACTCCCACCAGTCCCCTGGGCTGATGTGTCCAAGCACAGATAACCAAACCCCATGTCTGTCCTCTGTCCTGATCTTTCTTGGTCCTCTGGCAACACTGGAAGGTTGACCTTCACTTTGATGAAATGCTCTTTAGGCTTCTCCTAGGTGCCACCACCAATTCCTTTCTACCTGTTTTCATGGGGCACCTTCTCATCTATTAAGACCGAGGCTCTCAGAAAGGTATATAGATTCCTCCAAGCTGGGTATTGCCATATCTTGCCAAACTACAGAACCACAATGTCAATAGTAATATAATATAAAGCAAGAAGTGATTTGAGCTCCTTCTTCCCACTCTGTCACCGCTGTAGGTTCTTCTCAGCAACATCACGCATTGCTAAGCCTGCTAATGACATTTAAAAGTGCACATCTGTTATACTAGAAAATGGACTGAGTCCATTGATTCATTGGGCATACTCTAAATACCTCATTGAGATCTTCATTGATCATTTGTCCAAATTACATAACTGGTTAGAAATACAGGAAGATACTTCTATACAAGCTAATTAGAACAACACGTGGGTGTTGGTAAAAAGTGCCAATAACATTGGAATTTGTGGAACTTCATCAAAGAGCCAACTTCTACCAAGACTTTCTCTTCTGATGGCTTCTGTACTTTCTTCCCTTGACGGCTACAAAAAAATGCTGCTATGAACGCCTGTGTACAAGTTTTTGTGTGGGTGGACGTTTTCATTTCTCTCAGGCAGACACCTAAGAGTGGATTGCTGGGTTGTATGGGCAACATTTGCTGTACTTTTTCAGAAACTGGCCAGGTCTCCTTGACCCTGTAAGCCCCAAATTAAATTAGGTGCTCACTGCTGTTCTTAGATCCTGCTCTCTCACTCTGCAGTGTTTGTGACAATTTACAATTGCACCTTTACGTGTGTGACTCCTTACTGTGTGTCCTATACTAAATTACAAGTTGCATGGAGGAGTCTGGGCCACATCCATCTCGTTTACAGATGGGAACCAAAACAGTCAGGGGAATTGGGTGGCACTTTCTTTTCCCCTCGAACTCTTGGGACACATGCTGAGCTATTTCTTCAAGGAGGTTCTGGCCAGAGAACGGCGGGTGAGTGTTCATAGCTAACATGAAGGAGTAGGCAGCTCACGGGTCTGCAGGCACCGTCACAGGACTTGATCCGCCTGTCTCTGGGGCCGTCACTGGGACCCTGGGAACAATTTAAGCAATGGGCCCAAGGCTGACTTCCATCATCCTAATGGAGAATTGTCCCTGGATGCGGTGAGGTGGTGGTGGGATGGGCCATTTGCAAATAGCAGTTTGGAGGAAAGAAATCAAGGTAGAGAATAGAACCTATGTTGGAAATAGTCTAAGGGAGGGGAGTGATGGGTGAAAAGCCTCAGTCTTAATCCTTGAGAGGCCTTCACGACACCCTCCCTTGGAATAACCACACGCCATTCCTAAGGAACTGGAGAGTCTGGGGAAGGGATGACTTTCAGTGACCTGCAGTGTGGCTGGAAACACCCGCAAACTTTGTTGACTCAGTTCTGGTCTTGAACTGGCAAACAACTTGCTTCATCAACACAACTAGGCATCGGTAAGAACATCAGCAGAGAACAAACAGCTCATCACACACAGGCCCGAGAAGTACTTACAAAGAGAGGGCACTCAAGAATGATATTTTTCAGTGTTTCCTGGAGGTAGGTTGAGAATACCAAAGACCAAAGTAATGAGGGAGCTGTCTCATGCATAGACAAGCGGTAGCATCCAAAGACCTTAATATTTCCCCAATTAGAGGGCATCTCAAGCTTGTTTAAAGAAAGTATCTTTCTTGATAAAAATTGCTAGTGCAGCTAAGGCAAGCATGTGTTCTGCGAGGCCTTAGACAGTGTGAGTAGATAGCTATTTAAATGTAGGATCCACTGTTCCCAGGCAGCACCCGTATGGGCTGGGTCTACACCAGGAAGGTGATTACAGGACATCAAACATCCCTTTTTTTACTCTAACTACCAAGAAAACTTACTTCTTTCCCTATGGTTAAAGATAATTATGTTGGGAACAGCTACATTTTCTGCAGCATGAAGGGAGTGTAACTTTATGACCCTGATCCTCAGCCCCACCACTTCATAACCGAGTGGCCTATTGAGTTACATAACCTAATGATGAGTCACTTCCCTTAGAGGTAAGAGAGGGGAAGCTGGGAGTACTCTCAGCCACTACACAGAGCCACACAGAAACAAAAAGAGCAAAGCAAAAGGCAAGGATGTACGTTCATAAATAAAAAGTGCCTAGCTCATGATGAGCACTCTCAACAAATGCTACACGACCTAGTTTATGCAGAAATTTAGAGTGTTTTGCAATTTTCAAGTGATCTGCATATGTGAATACTTCATCCTAATTAAAACTGTTTTGAGTTTTTCATATTTCAGCAACTATCTGGCTCTTTGCCTTTCTTCTCAAGGTAAGCGCTTTTCTACAGGAGTCAAGAGGGCCTTGGTTTTGCCTTCAGAGAAGACACAGAGCATGCACCCACAGAGCAGAGGCGAAGGAAGGAAAGGTTCCCTCCAGGGACACAGGCTCTGCTGGTGCCCTGTCCTGGGCCTTCTGTGGATCCCCTGGTTCTTGGCTGTCTTGGTTCTCTGGATTTCTGACTACTGGTGTACTTGACTCTGGGTGGTTGACTTTTCCTGGCTGGTATCACTGTGCCTGGCCTCTGGGCTATGTTACAATTCTAATCCTTTTTAGGTGTGTGTGCTCTGCTTCCAAGTCATCCCTAAGGCCCAGCTAGCACTGGTTTCTTACCTGTCCTGCCAGCTCACTCAAGCTGTGCAGTCCCCGAGCCCTCTCCTTGGTGGTACAACCCAGGCTTGGGCATGACTCACTGATTACATGCACTGCCAAGACTTCACCCCTTCTCTTTGCTCATATGGAAGGGACCCCAAGAGGCGAGCCTGGGTGATGACTGAGAAGTTCAGTGATACGTAAAGCAAGGCACAGACTCAGGGAGATGTATAAAGTGCGCACAAGACCAAAACAAAGCAAGCCATTCCTCGGGAGGCCAAAGACCATAAAGGAAATATTAGCAGCAGCTGGAGGAAAGAGACGGATTGCTCTCAAATGTAGGTAATTTAATCAGAACGATGGAAGTCAGATAACAGAAATTGTATCTTTAAAGGGTGAGAGGAAATTAATTTCAAACCACAATTTAATATCCAGTGAAGACAGCCTTAAACAGTGGTGAGACAGACATGTTTAGACAAATAACTGAGATAATTTGTCATTGTGAAACCCATCTATGTAAACACTCAATGCTATTACTCATTGACTGGGATTTCTAGAACAATCATAAAAGTTTACGCATAAGTTGGTTTCCTTTTTTGTTTCTGACTTTCACATGGAATGTGTTTTTTACTACCAACTATAGAATTGACATGACTTACAGAAAAATAACTATTGTTTAGTTAAATACCGATCCATAATTTACTAAGACTTTGAATATCAAATGCATACCCACTCATTCCTAGAGTGGATTTTGAAAATATGCCATTTTAAGTGACTTAGCATTACATATGAATTCCCTATCCCTTTGACAAGGATTTTCTTAAGTCAATGTATTTGATGGCATGTTTCCAAGGCCTCATGCTTGTTAAGAAACTAGAGAACATTAAGATATTTAAATAGTTCTTTATAATTTTTATGCCCTAGAGAAATACATTATTAACATTATGGTAAATAATTGCTAATAGTTTAATGTGAAGTACTCATTTCATATGCGATGTTGGAGAAATGCAGATAGAATTTGGCAATCATGGGTTTCAGTCAACAAAAAGCAATGCTTTCATACAATGCCTTAATACTAATGGGAGAGTCTGACAGTCTCCAAAACAACTTTATGTCAGGCACTTGTCATCCTGTGGAGAACCAGGGAGAGAGAGGTAACTATTAAGTCCTTCAAAAGCCACTTGGGTCAAAAGATGCACAGAAAAAGTTAGCTGATTTGAGAAGCAACCAAATCAGGTGAGGCAACACGCTGACCTGAGTGCAAGTCTTACATTTCTACCTCCCCCCCTTTTGCAGACTTGATAAATACCCTCGGATGGGCTCTTACTCGGTTCTGCATTAACAGAGGATTTTTTCTGATGAAACATTACAACCAGGATACACATCCTGTGCCTAATGAAGGAGATAAAAGTGCTATGTGCACAAGATACTGTTAAAGAGACTCACAAGAAACCAGAATACTTTTAGGTGTTCTGAAGATCCGGTCTTCAATCACTAAATGTCCTTTGTAAACCAAGTATCTTCAAACCATGGAAACTGCTGGAAAATGCCACATGATCTGAAACAGTGATTGTAAAGTGCCGTTCAGTAAACCATCCATTCTGTGTTTGGTATTCTCGTTCCATGTGTGACGTCAGTCGGTTCTTCAGACCAACACCCCAGAGTGTGCATTACCCCCATTTCACGGGTAAGGAATCTGAGGTAGAAATGGAGCAAAATGAGGCAACACAACTTCTTAGTGGTGGAGCTGGGATCTGAATTGAACTCTATGTAATCTGAAATCCTTTGCTTTGCTGGGGATAGACTTAGGTCAGAAAGCCTCCATATGAGGCCAAGGCGGTTTGCATTTTATCCCGTGGAATAGGAGAGGGTACACAACATGAAGCAAAGGAGTTAATACACATATCTTTTTTATTATAAAACTCGGTTATCATGTGCAAATTTGTTTTTTAAAAATCAGTAACACCATCCAAAACATGGCAAATTTAGTGTCCAACTATTATATTCAAAGAAAGAGGAACTTCAGTGGCCAAGAACGGATCACTGTTTGCAGAGCAGAGACGATCCATATGTCTTGATAAGGCAATTCTCTTCAGGGTAAAGCAGGTGTCTTCCAGACCTCCTTTCTCTCCCATAGCTCACTGAACTCCAAGTGAGGGAGTATTGGGAAGAAGAACCCTAATATGTAGTCATTAGTACGTTCTTAAAAGTGTTGAGGCTGTTTCACTGAAGAGGAATTAAGAAGAGACTGATTGTATCACGTCTCAGGGGCTGTCATCAATACCAAATGCTTCCAAAGGAGGTGCAGTGGATGGGTAAACACTAGCTGCCTGCTAGGGGAACACTGTGTAGCAGCCATTAATCCCTGCATGTCCCCAACAGAGCAACTTTCTTGGCAGGAGTCACCCTGGTCTAAATTGGCATTATTATTATTCCTCTGTGAAACTGATGGGTTGTTAGTGGGATGTCATCACTAAGAGGCAATGGGGCAATGAGGCTGATGTAGGAGAATAAGAAAGACCACGTGTACCTTGGCCAACAGCCAGTATTTTCCTTTGTATAAAAAAATAAGAGTTTCGCCTTGGTCATAACAGCAAAAGTAAGAACAACGTACATGAGATCAAATTTACCCTAGAGGAAAGTGCACATTGATCTAGAGCTAAATCTTTGAGAGAAGCATGAGAGCACTTTGTGTTCTTCATGCAAAATGGCTTAAGGATTAGAAAACAGACATATTTTGGAAGAAGGAGATACCAAATCCAACAAGTGATAATTTCATAGAGACCTTTCCTTTACTGCTCACAAAGGCACTAATGTTTCCCTTACAATATATAAATGCCATTTTACAGTGTGAGTGCTGTTTGGCTTTTTAAAAAAACAGGTCAAAGAGTCACACTTATGTCTTGCATTTGTTAAAGGATAATTAAAAAAAAAAAAAAAAAAGGTAAAATCAAACTCCCATACACAATGTGAACTGATGTCAAGGATTTTATTCAACTCAATTAACTGGTGAGGGATCCAGTAAGATGTTACAACCAGTTTGAGGGGGAATTGAGAGAACAGACCCGTACACTGATGATCAATAATGCTGAAATGAATTTGCTGAATATATAAAACTGATCAACAGCCAGAAGCAAGCATCAACAGACAACCAACACTGGGCACATTTGCATTCATTACCATGACTTTGCTACCACTCCCAGTTGGAAATTAGCTCCACGACAATCAGTGACACACCAGCAGGCAGGGTGCACCCAGGGAATGAGTTCTTCCCATATTGCAATGCCCTTCTCAACATTTCTGCTACAAAAGGCCGAGTAAATCCAGTAAAAGGAGTTCACTGCCAAAGTGTAATGTTGTCGGATAAATGATCCCAGAAATGTGTTAATAAGGCTCTCGGTCACACTAGGTATGTATTCTGAATTCAAATTATATTTGCATCAAAGGCTGTGTTAGAAATATGTCTGTTTTTAGAGAAGGGGGATGGTTTTTTGTGAGGTAGAAACCACATCCTCAAATGTGGACATGCACGTAGATGTAAGTAAGATAAAGGCCACAGTTATCTTCATACTGAAAACAAACTGCCGATGGCACGGTTCAGAGTGGCCCTCTGAGTGGAGGTCCACAGAGAGGTTTTGAGGGCATGGCCTCTGAGTGGAGGTCCACAGAGAGGTTTCGAGGGCACGGCCTCTGAGTGGAGGTCCACAGAGAGGTTTCGAGGGCACAGAAAGATGGTCCATTTTGCTAATAAGGAGAATGATTTCTCAGGGCTCGTCCATGACGCGGTGTTTCCACTCAGATTGCAAATGAAATGCAGATATGATCTCACTCCTATCAGCTGCTATAGCACATTAAGACCAACACTTAAAAAAGTGAAGTTGTATAGGAAGTATATAAATATAATCTATCTGTACATACATATATATACACATATATGTGAGCATATAGATGTATGTACACATATTTAACTTTTTCTAGCCAGAGTTTAGAAAAACTGAAAAGGAAAAGAAATGAACACAAATAGAATTTAATTTTGTCTTGGGAAAGGAAGCATTTTACATATATATGTGTAAGTATGTATAAATACACAGGCACATATACACACACATGCAGGAGCACTCACAAACAAGCACGTGTATGCATGTGTATCTGCCGCACATGACTATTACATGACTATTCAAATGCAGTAACACCGAATGATCATTCCCGTATGATTATGCAAATGAGCGTTTCCGTCTCTGTTCTGGGCTGTGTCTGCTTTGCTGTCTCTCAGCTGGGATGTTGAGGTTTGTCAGCACTCGTCAGGGGAGGCCGAGCCCACATGGGCTAGAAGGCCGACCTCACGGGCTGGAAGGACCGCTCAGGTGCCGTGGGTCACCCGTGGCGCCCAGGGAGGCATGGCGGGCCGCTCACTCGAAGGGCGGCAAACCGAACAGCTCAGGCTGGAAGTCCTGCAGGGAATCCAGCACCAGGGTGGCTTTGGACGTCAGGTGTCGGTGCAAGTTCCTATCTGGAACCATGACCACCTGCATGCCGGCTGCAAGGGCCGCCTCCACGCCATTGGGAGCGTCTTCAAACACGAGGCACTGTAGGGTGAGGAAGAAAGACAAGGTTGAGACGGCCTTTCCCGTAAGCCGGCACCTAGACTGGGTTTTCATGACTTTTATTATTGACCTGCTCAGCGGCGTTGCTACGGTGTACACGGACACAGAGATGAAGGGGAGGCTTTCCAGTTTGTGAACCGCGGTCAGGCCAGCACACCGGGTCTTACCCACGGGCCCGCGGGCTTCCCGCAGCCGTGACTTCACAGGGGACCGCGTTCCGTCCCTGCTGCCAAGGCGCTAGCGACACGCGGTGTGGTTGGACGGCAAGACGGGATGCTGGGTTAATGTTTTCTTGGAATCATACAGATCTGTGCCATCGATAATTGAACATTCAGAGCACGAGAGTAAAGTGTGTGTGGGGGGGAAACACGTGTTTTAAACATGAAGTCACTCCAGAGCTGAAATGTTTCAGGAACTGCAGTGTGGAAAGGGAGTGGTTAAGGTATCTGAGCAAAAGCCTGGCCTCTGTGTGTGCACAAGGCATGCAGCAAAAATCTCCAGCACCAAGACCAGCTGCCAGGAGCGGCATCTCCTCGGACTTACTGTGCAAACCCACCCTATTATCAGGACGACTGCCACCCCGTCAGACACCCACATTTAAAACGGGGTCTCTGTGCACTGTGTTTATCAGGCAGCTCCCAAACGTGCAATCCCGCGAACAATGCCCCGGGACTCTCAAAACGACAGATCCTAAGTCTACGAATGGGTAGATCAGCTAGTCATCCGACATCACTCTGTCCAGGAAGACACGTACCTAGAAAGCCCCCTCATTCCTGAAACAGCTTCATTAATTCTCTTCAGTGAAGATTCTACTCTGCAGGGGCCAGACATGTGTAAAGGGGGCTCCAGTCATGGCTGTGAGATGCCCCCCCACTGTTCCCACTGCTGCCCTCAACTGACCCCTAGCTGCCAGCAGGTGCCAAGGTCACACCTCTCCACCTTCCCAACCCCTTGTCCCCCTCCTCTTACCGGGAACTCTGTCCCCGGTGGGTAGTGGCAGCTCACTCTGCTGGTGACCCGGCGAGGCTCAGGGACACTGCTCTGGGTGCAGTGTGACACTGCAAGGTCTGCATTCTCTGGGGCCTCTAGGAAAACACCTACACATTCGCACTCAATCACACAAACACAAGTGCACAGATTCTTACACGCACACACAGGAACCGGCACTCAGGCACACCTGTGCACACTCACAGACACACACACACACACACACAGGAACCGGCAGTCAGGCACACCTGTGCACACTCAGACACACACACACAGGAACCGGCACTCAGGCACACCTGTGCACACTCAGAGACACACACACACACACACACAGGAACCGGCACTCAGGCACACCTGTGCACACTCACACACACACTCACACACACACAGGAACCGGCACTCAGGCACACCTGTGCACACTCACACACACACTCACACACAGGAACCGGCAGTCAGGCACACCTGTGCACACTCACACACACACACACACAGGAACCGGCACAGGCACACCTGTGCACACTCACAGACACACACACACACACACAGGAACCGGCAGTCAGGCACACCTGTGCACACTCACAGACACACACACACACACAGGAACCGGCAGTCAGGCACACCTGTGCGCACACACACACACACACACACACAGGAACCGGCACTCAGGCACACCTGTGCACACTCACAGACACACTCACACACAGGAACCGGCACTCAGGCACACCTCTGCACACTCACAGACACACACACACTCACACACAGGAACCGGCAGTCAGGCACACCTGTGCACATTCACAGACACACACACACACACACAGGAACCGGCAGTCAGGCACACCTGTGCACACTCACACACACACTCACACACAGGAACCGGCACAGGCACACCTGTGCACACTCACAGACACACACACACACACACACACAGGAACCGGCAGTCAGGCACACCTGTGCACACTCACACACACACACACTCACACACAGGAACCGGCAGTCAGGCACACCTGTGCACACTCACACACACTCACACACAGGAACCGGCACTCAGGCACACCTGTGCACACTCACACACACACACACACACACACAGGAACCGGCAGTCAGGCACACCTGTGCACACTCACAGACACACACACAGAGGAACCGGCACTCAGGCACACCTGTGCACACTCACAGACACACACACACACACACACAGGAACCGGCACTCAGGCACACCTGTGCACACTCACACACACACACACACACACAGGAACCGGCACTCAGGCACACCTGTGCACACTCACAGACACACACACACACTCACACACACACACACAGGAACCGGCAGTCAGGCACACCTGTGCACACTCACACACACACTCACACACAGGAACCGGCACTCAGGCACACCTGTGCACACTCACACACACACACACACACAGGAACCGGCACTCAGGCACACCTGTGCACACTCACACACACACACACACAGGAACCGGCAGTCAGGCACACCTGTGCACACTCACACACACACACAGGAACCGGCACTCAGGCACACCTGTGCACACTCACAGACACACACAGGAACCGGCACTCAAGCACACCTGTGCACACTCACAGACACACACACACACACACACAGGAACCGGCACTCAGGCACACCTGTGCACACTCACACACACACACACAGAGGAACCGGCACTCAGGCACACCTGTGCACACTCACACACACTCAGGCACCCACACTCACAGACATGCACAAGCACTCAGACTCAGAAACCCGCACTCAGATACACATGTGCACACTCAGTGACTCTCATGTTCATTCAAACACAGACACACCTACGGCCTTCCCTGGTGGAGTGTTCTGGAGCAGGTACCCTGACTCTTTCCTTTTCCCTTCCCCCTCCTTCCCTCCGGCCTGGGGCTAAGAGATGTGAGCCGTCTCCCCTGTGAGGCAGAAGGAAGGACCCAGTGAAACCCTAGGCATCATCATGACAGCTCAGGGTCAGCACGAGGCTACCCTCACAGAGGAAGCTGAGGGGAGGGCTCAGGGAGGCCCTACCCGTCATCATGACACCTCTGGGTCAGCACGAGGCTACCCTCACAGAGGAAGCTGAGGGGAGGGCTCAGGGAGGCCCTACCCGTCATCATGACACCTCTGGGTCAGCACGAGGCTACCCTCACAGAGGAAGCTGAGGGGAGGGCTCAGGGAGGCCCTACCCGTCATCATGACACCTCTGGGTCAGCACGAGGCTACCCTCACAGAGGAAGCTGAGGGGAGGGCTCAGGGAGGCCCTACCCGTCATCATGACACCTCTGGGTCAGCACGAGGCTACGCTCACAGAGGAAGCTGGTTTGCCCCGGAAATGGGCCTTTGAGCACTAAACCAGGCAGATTTAGAGAAACAGTACATGTAGTCCTTTTGCCTTTGTTCTGAGAACTTACAAAGGCCCCTGGGTTCTTTTTCAAGCTCTTGGCTTCCGCCCTGAGTCAATGGTTTCCATCTGAGTCGGGTTGAGTCTGCTTAGAACGGGCACTTTTGGTCTTTAGCTCTGCCTCAGAGACTTCTTCTTAGTGACATTTCCATCCCTGCCTCTTCACACTTAAGACCTAATTGCATTCTAAATGTCCTCGATTGTTTTATCTGGGACCATGGATGGGCACTTAAATGTCCAGTGGCATTGTGGTTTCGAATGACGCCATACGTTCTCTGAGGATTTGGAAGCTTTGTGCAGTCCACCTGTGAAATGTCAGTCGGAACAGAGGAAGGGATTTTGCTGATCCCTTGGGGTAACTGTGCTTGGCGAAAGTCATAAAAGCTTTTGCTTTGCATTGTGCGGCTCCTTCCGAGGGACATGGTGGGCGGGCAGGTGGGAGGGAGATCTGGTGCCTCAGAAACCAAAAAGAGGCCCAGAACGCTGCAGAGAGCACCCACACCTGAGAGCTCCCTCCAAATGCCATTGTTTGCGCTCCAGGACAAAGCAGGAGGGATTAGGAGTGATGAGGAAGAGCTTCGCGGGCATTTATGGCCACAGCACAGAGCACACCTGGCAATCCTCTTTCGCAAAGTGTGACCATTTCCTACGGTGTGCACATCACATTGGTTTCTCTGTTTTCTATTCGTAACTTGTCCCCACTGATTTTAGAATCAATCACCCAGATACGGCACTGAGATCTGAACCGTGATGTGTCTGGTGCACATGAGAGTGCAGAACCTTGGAAGACACAAAGAACAGCGAAACGTCTGGGGAGCGTCCGTGCCCAGGCTGCTCTCCCTGCAGAGTAAGGACAGCAGACGCACAGCAAACATGCACACTGCCGAGAACCACGCCGGTGCTGGGTCCGCATGGCCAGCCTCCCCACCTGCTGCGTCCGGGACTGGATTCCTCCTGATGCCACAGCATCTGGAACGGTACACGTTCTCCGGAGTCTTCTGAGATGCAGAACTGCAAAGCAGAACAACTCCTGTATTTGGAAGCATGTATAAAAACGTTGCAAAAGCTTTTTATGTCTTCCTTCTGGCCTGTGTCTTGATTCCTAAGATCCAATGTGCTTCTAAGGACCACGCATGGGGAAAAAGTGCCCAGTGCCTAAACACCTAGACATTTTATGAATAGTCATAGCATAGCTTATCTACCTACTGAAACCTAAAAATAAATCTTTGAAAGTTGCCCGAAACAACTCTGCCTATTAATCACAGCACTCATAGGTCATAAAACCATTGAAAGATATAAGCTAGAATAACACAGTTCAGATCTTGCACACATAAAGGCAGGAAGAATGTGTTTTATTCAAATACCCAAATAACTCTGTGTGGTTTCTACCCACCACACCCGGCTCACAGAGAAAGAATTTCACTCTTTCAGCGTGTAACGTGAAAGGAACATTACATTGTGGAGACCTGGGCTCTGGTCCTCAATTCTTTTAAGTACTTTTAAGTACTTTAAGTACTTTGGTGTTCCCCGAGCTCTGACCTAGCCCTTCCCAGCCTGCACTGACTCATGACACTGGGCCATAAACTCCTTCATACCCACTTATAAAATGGGAATTATTTACGTGCACTTAGCTCTTTGCAGGAAGGAGGGTTGGGGCAGCAGAAACCTTTGTCCGTCCTTGACCCGGCGTCCCATCACTGTGCCATGAGATTCACGTGTGGACCTGTGTGTGGACATGCGTGTGGTGCACCATAATTAATGTACTGATTTTTTTTTTTGTAGCACGGCACAGGGGCTGGGTACTCTAGAACACGCTTCCATGACTTTGAGGAAGCTGCTGGGCAGGAAGAAGATCCTCCTCCCACCTGTGTGCACAGGACGGGGACTGCCCCTGGCGGTAAGGAGGCAGGGCTGGAGTACCCGCACGTTCTCGGGGTGCCATGGCAAACAGTGAGCATCGGGTACCGCTGCTAGAGATGCTGGAGGTATCCTGGCCCAGCACACAAAGCAACAAAGGGGCTACAGCGTGTGCGAGCTGCAGGATGCCGGGTGACCCAGCCCTGGCCTTGTCACAGGGAAGGGTTCCGAGCCACGGGAAGTTCGGAAATAAGCTGAAGATCACACGGGCACGCAGGCGACGGAATTTAGGACCAGAGCCCAGGTCTCCACAATGTAATGTTCTTTTCACGTTACACGCTGAGGGCGAAAATAAATCTGAATTCCATCTCCAGAAGAGGAGATGAGCTTAATTAAAGCGTAGCCTGAAGGGTTTAATTTAGAAAGAATGACATTTGCAAGTATCCGGGAGGTGAAGTATTTCGGGGGCTTACTGCCCGGAGGTGCTGAAACCACTTCTCTGAAGCTGTGTAAGCAGAGCTGCGCCGGGTCAGGCGGCGTCCGTGTGTGTCTCCTCGCAGCCGGGTCATCAGCTACACCCGGGGCATCGCGAGGTCCTTGCACTTGAATCTTTTAAAGGTGACCATCCTATAAGTAAGACGTTCCATGTTGTGACGAACCAGCCCGCCATAAGAGAGTCTTCGTGTTACAGTGGTGGGGATGCACAGAAATGGGTGGGATTCAGCAAATACTTAAGCAAAAGGCAGTGTGATGGTGGAGGCACGGGACAGGAAGACAAAGGTCGTTCCAAACTTTCTGGCACGGTGGGCGCCGGGGCCACCGTGCTGGTGGAAGGCAGCTTGGTTTTGTGAGATGCTGGGTGCGAGGCCAGCGCTGAGTGGCCAGGTGTCCAGCCGTGACTGCGAAGACAGACGGGGGAGAGCGGGCAGGGCCCCGGCAGCTGTGGGCTTCTCTGCGGTGAGCTCAAGATGCAGGAGGGACAGTGAGCAGAGGGGGCAGCAGCAGGACCAGGTGACGGGCCGGTCCGGAGGGAGGGACGGCCACCCAGCGCGTCCTGTTGTCGCCCCCTCTGCTCTGACTCCAGGGTGATGCTTTCTGCTCAGCCCCACACTGTGCCGACACTGTGCCTGGTCATGAGGGAGTCAGTGTCCCCACTGTGCCCTCTTCTCCTGTGTCCTCACCAGCTCAGGTCAGCAGAGCCAGGACAGGGCAGCGGTGGCCCCAGACGGACAGGACCGATGGGACGAGGGCCAGTCGTCAACTCTGCCCCTGTGCTCCCTTGGGACAGAAGTGCGCAGACAGACTCAAGATTTCGCGTGGTGACTAATCCTGCCTTTCCAGCAGTTACAAGGGTCCCTTTTAAGATACATGCTGTTCCGGAACGAGCATGCTTTCCAAATGTGACTACATTGTCTTGAGGGAACAGGCCTTCTCCCTTTGTTGGTGAAGCAAAATTTGATAGGAAGTCACTTCAGGTTCACTCCCCAAACGCTCAGAAGACGATCTGGGATTGTCTGTGTGCACAGGTTAAGTACTCCCCTGGGCGCGCCCGTCATGATCCACCGGGTATGATCTGACTCTAATCCCTGAAACCGGTGCTCAACTAAACCACTATTTTTAAGTTAAAACTGTGCCTGTATGAGTTTTTGCAGATTTTATTCTATGCATTCATTTTGTAATACCAAGTTCACTTCTTATACTGTGAGACATCAAAACTTGAAGGGGGCCTTAAACTTTATTTTTGATGGGTTTTCAGTCAGCAGGGCTCATCGCTAAGGTTGGTTTTATTTATCTCCATGTTCTTTGTCAGACAGTGAATTAGTATAAATAAGTACCACAGTAGCGTGAGGATGAATATGTACACACTTCATTAGGCGTGTAAATAATAAACCTTTAAGTAATATAAAAATGACAGAAGTTTGCATGTATTTTGTTATTAATTGGTATTTTTGTTTATATTATTTGTCTGTCCATCCATGCATCCATCTATGCATCCAACCATGCATTCATGCCTGTCTGTCATCCATCTATTCATCATCTATCCATCCATCCTTCTATCCATCCCTCCATCCATCTCTTCATCCATCAGCTATCTATACATCCACTCCTCCCTCCCTCCCTCCATCATCTATCCATCATCTATCTATTCATCTCTCCATCCATCAGCCATCTATCTATCCATCCCATTCCTCCCTCCCTTCCTCCCTCTATCCATCACCTATCCCTCCCTCCCTCCATCCATCACCCATCTATCTATCCACCCATCCAATCTATCCGTCATCTATCTATTCATCCCTCCCTCCATCCATTCATCAGCCATCTATCTATCCACTTATCCAATCCATCCATCATCTATCTATTCATCCCTCCCTCCCTCCATGCATCACCCATCTATCTATCCACCCATCCAATCTATCCATCATCTATCTATTCATCCCTCCCTCCATCCACCACCCATCTATCTATCCACCCATCCAATCTATCCGTCATCTATCTATTCATCCCTCCCTCCATCCATTCATCAGCCATCTATCCACTCATCCAATCCATCCGTCATCTATCTATTCATCCCTCCCTCCCTCCATGCATCACCCATCTATCTATCCACCCATCCAATCTATCCGTCATCTATCTATTCATCCCTCCCTCCATCCACCACCCATCTATCTATCCACCCATCCAATCTATCCATCATCTATTCATCCCTCCCTCCACCATTCATCAGCCATCTATCCATCCATCCGTCATCTATCCCTCCCTTCCTCCCTCCCTCCCTCCCTCCATCCATCCATCATCCATCCCTCCCTCCCTCCATCCATCCATCCATGTGCTAACTATCATCTGTTGACTTACCTACCTACCTATGCACCCATCCCCCTACCTGTAGGTGTAGATCCTAGCTGTGCTGTGGTCCCCTATGAAATAGTGTCTGACTTTGACACACCTGACAAGTACTTTGGTACTGCAACAAGTACCTTGCACATGGCAGAGCTACTGTCTTCTTGAATTAATTTTGGTCTGGAAATCAAAGAACAAAACCAGTACTGACATAAACATATTCATAACCAAATCCTCTAGAGTTCCAAGCTACATACGTGAATGAACGGCACCACTAAATGGATTCCTTTTCCTTTTGAGAAAAGCCTCTGAAGGAATGTAGGATTTAACAACTTGGTGGTCTTGGGCACATGCGGAAGAAATTCTGTCTCATTTTACTCATGAAAACTACATCGTGGGGCTCTCAGAGTCCGTTTTAAAGTGTATGCGTGCAAATTAGCTGCTGAGCAAAGGACTTCGACGTAGCGCAGAAACCTTCGCCTAATGCTCTCTTAATAACATAGATTCTGTGCCCACCAAATATGTCAGGAGCCATTGAAAAGCCCAACAAAGCTCTCAAAGGCACTGGGGATTTTAAAGATTCATAAAACAAGTCTTAGTAGTTTCTAGACAGTCAACAGAATCCTTTTTTTCCTTTTCCTACTTTATATATTCAAGTAAATGTGCAAAATCGCACCTGTTTTCGTCAGTGTTTTGCACAATATTCATGACACACAGGTATGAGCCGGGGCCCCTGTTGGTTTTGCATGTTAGGAGCTAAACTATGGCATCAGCCCCCTGAAGATTATCCATCAACGTAATTAATACGCCTACATATGCGACGCATGGGCTGACCTGGGTTCCTCCCGAATTCACGTGGAACACTAACTCCGACGATGTGACTGTTTGGAGACAGGGTCTTTAGGGGGATTTTACGGTTAAATGGGCTGGGAGGGGGGCAATCAGACAGGCTTGGAGTCCTCACAGAAGAGGAAGAACGAGATTGCTCTGCTCCCCACTCCCACACTCAGAGGAAAAGCCACGTGAGGGCAGAAACCAACCCCGTCAGCACGCTGACGTTGGACTTCCCACGTGCTCCAGAACCACAAGAGGATAAACGTCCGTTGTTCAAGCCACCCGGTCAGTGGTATCTTGCTTTGGCGGCCCCAGGGGACCGTCATGACATGCAGAGCAGTAAGGTGTAACTAACTGTCAGGACTTTCTCGGCGGAAGAACGGCCTTTAGACATCTCAGATCCAAGGGAATAAACGCTTCCTCCACGGCCCAGTTCCACACGTCCCTAGAACAGCAACAGCACAGCCGAGCAGAGGTTGGAGCGAGCGACTGCAGAGGCTTCAGCACGCGGACTTGTCACGGGCCACGAGAGTGCCCTTTGCTACCCTGTGCACGTGATTCTTCCGCGCTGTCTCGAAAGGCCCTGGGCAGCAGAGGCTGGCAAGGACTCTGGGAAGCGATACACACACAGGGAGGGCCGACATAAGTCACTGGGCCTGGGGGGATTCACCCCTTATGTCCGAGCCAGCCGACGCAGGAAGCGTGTCTTCAGGTGTGTGGGTCCTGACCCCTGTTACTGCTGACCCAGCACCCTACTTACTGACGAGGAGAGCTCGGTGAACACATCTGCACTGTGGTGTCCACAGGGACGCCCTAGATTCTCCTTCCCTCAAACATCTAAGGCGCCCGCTCAGGGGATGGGAGCTGGTTTTCACCCCACGCCCTGGCAAACTCAGCATTTCCAGACAGGAAGGTGCGCTGATTCTCGGGAGAGGCTTGCGACCGTCTCGTCTGGTCTGTCGAGGCTTATATATATTAACATTTAATGCTAAACTGTCCACTTGCATGTCATCATGTGCTGCGAACTTCCTCTGGCTGGAGTGGGAGAGATGCTGCAGAGACAGAGATTTCAAGTGCAGGAAGGGTTCGATGCACCTTCCTCCTAGGCTCTGAGAGATGGGACCAGATCAGACCTGCACGAGCGGAGGGCAGAGAACCAGGTATGGCCATCAGGGAAAGCGGACCATGGTCCTACCTGATTGTGCCCGCTACCTGATGAGCCGGGAAATGGCTTCTTGCCAGAGTCTCCAGATAGGAGCCCAGCCCCGCCTGGCTGACTTCTTGATTCCACACCTGAGTCCTGGAGAGGGCAAGCTACACCCCGAATTCTGACCCAGGGAACCCAGAGATGAAACCCAATGCTGTTTCAAGTGAATAAGTGTGTGGCAGCAGTGAGAAGTGACTAAAAGGGACTAGTCCAAGGTTAAGCCTCAGAATTCATGTGTAAGGCTTTCCAAATATACTTATAGATATTATAAATCACTGTGGAAAAAAAAATAAAAAAACAACCAACACACCCTCTAGTTGTGCTCAGAGCTCTCTAGCTAATAAAACAAACCAGCTATTCCTCCCTGAAGTATCAAGGAAGAATGTGCATTAATTTATTGATGGCTGAGAGAAAGGAACTGGGCAAGAAATTCCCATCCCAATGGCCAATCTGCTTTCCTTGTGCAAAATTCACACCCAAGTTCCTCGTGCATTCATCTGGGGGACGATGTTTTGTGTTAGCAAACAATGAGACCTTGCATTTTAATCCTGTTGATGGAATGAGATATATGATGGGGCTGTGGACTTTCAGAATTAGGAGAGTGTTCAAGAATAACAGGTCCAAGGCTCCCAGGACCCCTCAGAGATTTGGATCCTCTCACAAACACTTCGGACAAAGCTGCTGCCAAGTCTGGGCTGAAGCGGGTGGCCAGATGTCCCCGTTGGCCTGGGATTGAGTTCCCAGGGCACAGAGATTCGGGGCTAGAACTGCGACAGTCCCCAGCCACTCAGGATGACCTATGCACTCTAGCTTAAACACACAAAGTAATGGGGACATGTCCAAGTTCGGACAAGCCTTTTCAAAAAAACCAGAAAATCACCCTTCGATTTGTTAAAGGGCATCCTTGGAAATTGCTGGGGCGTATTAATTAACTCAGTATTTATTTAACCCAAATTGTGACGAATGCCATGTTTCTCAACCATGGTATTCATGGTCACTCGCTATGGAGCATTTGCAGACATGTCCCCCCCCCCCCCCCCCGCAAAAGGCTCCGTGCATGACATGTTAGCGCCGCACGCAGTAGGCTAAGACGGAGTGTGGGAGGGAGCAGCGAGGGATGGAGTGGCCAGGCCGAGGGGTTTTCACACCGCAAGGTGGCGGGGGAGATGGGGAGAGCCACGAGGGCGCTACCACACCAGTGTTCACAAAGCCTGAAAAGGCAAAAGCACTGATTTACGGAGAAACCCACAGTACCGCTGGCTGTCTCCACTCTGCCATTGTGGTAACATGGCTCCTGTCTAGGAGGAATTAGTGGAACGCACAACTGTTTAGTGAATTTTCTCAGAAATCCAGGATACAAGGCACCCATTTAAATACCTGGTGTCCTGTCCCACAGTCCCTGGGAGCGTGGTGGCTTGATATAGATAGGTCACACTCTTCATGCCGGTATGACGGCCTAATGAGAACGATCATTCTCGGAAGCTGCTGATAACGTGAAGATTTCACAAGCCCGCGCACAAACACACGTGGAACCGAGAAAGCCGCTGAGCACTTGTACTGTTACAACCACGTCGTAAGAATAAGTTATGAAGGAGCCCCTCCAGTTACGTCACAAATCATGGTCACAGAAGTCGCTCCTGGCACCCCATCTCAGCAGTTCACATTTTTCGTGGATAGATGCGTCTGTGGGTATGAATCTCAAGAATGAGGGAAAAAAATTAATTGCTTCACGATGGGTTTACCGGGAGTCACACTGAACAGAAGTGACCAGAAACAGCACACGTGGATAGAGCACGGAGCTCCTGGCGGGTTAACGGTCTTTGTAATTGCAAAGGAAAAAGGTGCTGTCATCGTGTTTGCTTATTCGCTTCAGCCGATCCGAAGGTGCTGGGCAAACATCAAGAGCAGTTAGTACCCACACTCGATTCTGAAACGAAGACGAACGCCCATTCAGTTGATCTGGGCACAAGAGTGCGTGGGAGGTACGTCGTACCTGCTGTCCAGGGAGATTACATCTCTCCCGTTCTTCCATGAGCTACAGTGAACACCAGGTAATTATGTGTGTGATTCCTGCAAACACGGTATTGTTACAGAAGTAGTCTACGCCTATAAATTGTGGCAAGCCCATTTCTGAATGACGATTGCAAATATCCCCCCGAAGTGAAGACCATCATGTGCTGTCGTCTTTGCTCAAGGGCACTGCCAGGAGGGGGGATGCCGCAGAAGGTCTGGAAAGATGAGAGGGGGCATTTATGAGGTCCTTAGCATTGATGACGTCACTGGGCGGGATGGCTGGACTGAATCACCAGGGCAGTGGAGGCATGTGGGCGGGAAGGGAGGAGCTGGAGGAAAGCAGCAGGTCCCAGGAGAGGTCTCGACGGGCTGGAGGGTAGACGGACCGGAAGGCGGGAGAGACAAGGCAAAGACGCGGCCACACAGGATCACAGTGCCTGATGTGGGTGGCGGTCCAGGATGAAGGCAGGGTTTGAGAACCACAGACAAGCTAATTCCAAAGCGAGGAGGCCATGGGAGCTCAGCAAGCAAAGGGTGCTGAGTCTGGCCAGTGAGATGCTGAACATAGGAGGTAGCAAGGAAGTGACAGAGGGCTTGCTGGAAAAGGAATAGAGGGACGCTTCGGGGGTCAAGGAGGTCCGTTCAGAACATGGTCCAGTGCCTCAAGGATTACACTGAACTGGGACAAGTGAATCAACAGCTGCAGGAAGACGGTTTTTATGAATTCTCCTTATCTTCCACAAAGCACAGGCTCTTAAAGAATTCAGCTGTCAGAAATGCCCTCCCTGGGAAGTTTATAACTGGGGAAAATTGACTCTTACTGCTGAAGGCAAGTCAGCACAGGTCAGCACCTGGATAAGAAATCGCCTAAACGTTATGACATTGTCATAAAGCTATTGCATCTCCCACCTGTTCTAAGAGCCCACTTATTTTTCCTGATGGTTATTTGTTTTCCTGAAAGTGTCCCTCTGTCTTTCTCCAACCCCTATTAAGATGGTATATAAGCCCCAGACTCCAACTGTCTCCTTGAATCACGTTTTTTCTGTGAACCGCCACATCCATAAGTGAATAAAAATCTGTCTTGTCTCTTACTAATGCCTTTTGTCAGTTTAATTTACAGGCACCCGATACAGAACCTAAGAGAGTACAGGAAACGTTTCTCCTCCCAGACAGTGGAATCTGGAAAACAAGCAACCTCATCCATGGAAACTGAGTATGGACACCAAGCACAGGTAGGTTCAGTGAAAGAAAAGAAATCAAAGGGTAGTGACCATGCAGGTAATATTCAAGATAGTTGGGATTTTTTTTTTTAATGCAATATGGGAAGGCTTGATAAATCATGTTGCAGGAGATATTAAATAATCCTGAAGCCATTGTATTTTGCTCAGTGGTTGTGAGAGACAAGAGGAGAAAGTGGTCCTGAGGCCTGGCCAGTGACGGTAGAGGCTGCTGGGTCCCTGAGGCCCCTGCGGGAGCAGACGACGAGGGCACAGTGACTCTCCTCACCCCCAGAAGGTGCTCGAGCATGCCTCTACTAGGGGCGCTGGGAGTGGGAAGCCACCTAAGGAACATCCAATCACGCAGAAGACAAGAGGGCCCTCCACTGCTCACCTGGCCACCAATTAAGTTTAAATTTGACACAGCAATGCATGTGCTTGCTTCCCATTATTCTGGGAGGTAAAGAAATTCTTCCCAGAGAGCCAAAAATGGCAGGAGCACGTTGACAGCCCACACCTGTCCACAGATTTTGGGGACAGAGACAGTGTACGGTAAAAAGAGGTACTGAAAGTGTTCTTAAATTAACATGTCTCTTTGGCAAGAGGTCAGGTAAAATATATTAACTGCCCTTTTCCCACATTGAAAAGTGAACTCGGGTGATTCCTTCTGTAATTGAGAGAATGGTCCTAGTTTTACCAGAAGACATTATACAATTAGAATTCACCAACTATAATGCCTTTATCATTCTATTTTTTTTTTTTTTTTTTTACTCTTTAGGTGTATAAAGGCATAATTTGCAGAACTTTCTTAAAAACAAAACAAAAGAGGAATAAACAAAAAACCTTGAAACTCAGTTCTTAACAAGGAAGCTAAATAGCCCAGTAGTAACGACCATGCTTCTTGGAACGGACTTCAGGATTGACTTGTAATGAAAGTCAACCCATGTCCCGTGTCCATGACGCCATCATCCTTTTTACTTTGCACCAGAGCGGTGAAGGGAGAACTCACACACCCTGAGGACCTGGGGGTGACTCCCAGCTTGTCCCTCAACCCGCCTGGTGGCGTGGGGCCCGGCCGCTCACGCCTGCAAGGCTGCAGAAGGCGCGTGCTCTCGGACTGCCGGGGCGCGGCTCATACATGCCGCATGCCTCCCGGACACTCGGCAGGCACTCAGTGAGTGCTCGTGAGTGCTGACGATGGGTGGACGGGACTTGTTGGAGATGGCACCGTTTTGGCTTATTTTTAGCACCAAAGAATGACACATGCACAGCTTAGAAGTCATCGTTTCAGTGAGAACGTGTTTCATGCGAGCTCTGTTAGGCGTCTTCTCCTGGAAAAATGGTAACTAACACTTTAACATAATTTCTTCCTTTGACACCGCTTGTTTTGTCCTCCTCTCTATTACTACTACTGTACGTAATTAATTGGATGACACCCACAGCATAATAAATTCCCGCTGGCAACTGTGAATCTGTCCAGTGACTTAATAATCATAGGAAATGCCCTTGAACTTGGCAGGCACGCTCCTCTTACGGCCGGCGCTGGATCAAAGAGAAAGCAGTGGGACATGTTCGAAGCACCTTCTCCTATTCCAACAACCCTCTTTGCAAGTGCTTCATGTATGAGGTAGAAAAAAGAATCCAAGCACAAAATTAAGGGTGTGTCCACAACAAGGAGCCTGTTCAAATCTTCCTTTAGTGTTACCACATGCAGATCACCCGAGGAGAAACCCCAAAAGCCTTGACTATATTTGCCTAAGAAATATGACAAGAAAGGTTTCATTTCTACAAGACAAATGCATGCATAAATAAACATGGATTAGGAACAAGGGTAATGTCTAGAACACTTTATGAGCTAAATTACTGTTAAGATATGCAGTTGCTCATTTTTCTTTGACAAGTTTAAAACAAACATTGTCAGTGAGAAGAACATGGGGATATGCAGACAATATGGGGGCTCTGGAGCTCCGTGTGCTTTCCCTATAAACTCTATTTCCCCACTTGCTTTAAAACACGTTTGTTGGTCCCTCACAACCACTGAGCAAAATACAATGGCTTCAGGATTATTTAATGTCTCCTGCCACGTTTCCATTGATACGGTACCTTTCAAAGGAAGGACGGCTATCATGGGAAGAGATGTAGTATGTTTTCCCTTTAACGGCCTCCACCATACAAGCAGCTCATGTGCGGGCCAATATCCTAGGTAATCTTTATCAGCTCCTTCAGATCCTACTGAAAGTAGGTGCCTGCAGACTCTGAACGGCTCTGGGAACCAGTCTGTCCAGTGTGGCAGCTTCACGTCACTTGTCAATCAACAGCAACGTGCACCCAACAAGGAAAATGGCTTTCCTAGCAGGAGCGCTTCATCATCTGAAGGTACAGAACACTTCGGGAAGTGAGGTTCTTAGAAAAAGAAGACACGCCCATGGAATCTGTAGGAGGATGCCAAGCACGCAGGCATATCGATGCCCTGATACATGAAGCAGACACACGCTGCACCCCGGATCTGGGCTGGCAGCCCTGGAAAGGGGCTCCTCTTTCACTCCATGGCTCAGGGGCCCGGCGACTGTGGGCTCGTCCCTCATCGTACAAGTGCCGTCGAGTTGGATTCAGTGATGAGATCTGAACCAGCCCAAGGGTGTGTATCGACCCCTATCAACGGTACTGCTTTCACTCAACGATCCCTTACGGCGGCGATGTTATTAAAAAACATATGTTTGGTCTCGGTCACTGGCTCCTGGCATAAAAGTCCTAAAACCCTTGGAATTTCTTGAACAATCTTGGAGCTATCTTTTGTTATTCGTGATGAGCCCCGTTTGTGAGTTTCTGCTAATCAAGTGACTATCTGTGATTGCTTACATAGCTTTGGGATGGGTTCCAGAAAGACCAAGGCACACTTAGAGGGATGGCACTTCCAGCCCTAACCCCGATCTCCAGACGCAGTGACTTGATCACCATTGGGCAATGATTTAATGAACAATGCCTACGTAATGAAACCTCCAGTCAGACCCCTCAACCATGAGGTTCTCAGAGCTTCTGGGTTGAGGGACACATTGAGGAGCTGGGACAGGGGCCCCGGGAGGGCACGGGAGCTCCATGCCCCCAGCCACCCATGCCTTGCCCTAAGCATCCCTTCCACCGGGCTGCTCCTGAGTTGTAGCCTTCATAATGAATCAGAAAACACACATAAAATGTTTCCCTGAGTGCTGTCACTCATTCTAGTGCATTACTGAAACTGACAAAAGGGGCCTAAGAACCCCCCCAAATTTGTAGTTGGCCACGCAGGAAGGTGGGTGGCATGGACACCCAGTTTCGGATGGCACCGGAGGCGGGGGCACCGTGTGAGACGGAGCCCTGAAGCTGGGGGTGTGCGCTGCTTCCGGCGGTTAGTGTCAGGAGTGAACTGAAGTGTGCGATGGCCTGCTGATGTCAAGGATCAGAGAGGAGCACCTCACTCACACACGTCTACTGCCTTCGCAGGGTCAGGTCAGTAAGTTGGACCCCAAGCCAAACAAAACAAAATACAACAAACACAATACAGATCGATGAAACATGCCCCAGCCCCTCAGCTTCATTTGGAAGCAGGTTTTTGAGTAAGTCTTGTGATCCGAACTGTGCTTGTGATTTGTGTCAGAAAAGGGCGGCGTCGCATCTCTGGCTCTCTGTGGGTGAGGGGAGGAGAGCGCTAGAAAAGGACTGTCACGAAATGTTCTTCCCTGAGCTAGCTCTGACCCCAAGTCCCGAAAACCAGGAACCTACAAGAACACAGGAACCCACTGTCACCCTGAGGAATGCCCTCCCTGCCGCCAGCACATGAACGGCACCAACAGAAACCAGCCTCTCGACTCAGTCCCCATGTCCTAGAATCTGCAGGGCACACAGTCAGACCTCAGCCCGCCCCCTCTCAAGACTGTCTCTCTGGTGTTCTGGAATCTGCAGGGCAAATAGTCAGACCTCAGCCCGCTCCCTCTCAAGACTGTCTCCCTGGTGTTCTGGAATCTGCAGGGCACACAGTCAGACCTCAGCCCGTCCCCTCTCAAGACTGTCTCTCTAGTGTTCTGGAATCTGCAGGGCACACAGTCAGACCTCAGCCCGCCCCCTCTCAAGACCGTCTCCCTGGTGTTCTGGAATCTGCAGGGCACACAGTCAGACCTCAGCCCGCCCCCTCTCAAGACCGTCTCCCTGGTGTTCTGGAATCTGCAGGGCACACAGTCAGACCTCAGCCCGCCCCCTCTCAAGACCGTCTCCCTGGTGTTCTGGAATCTGCAGGGCACACAGTCAGACCTCAGCCCGCCCCCTCTCAAGACCGTCTCCCTGGTGTTCTGGAATCTGCAGGGCACACAGTCAGACCTCAGCCCGCCCCCTCTCAAGACCGTCTCTCTGGTGTTCTGGAATCTGCAGGGCACACAGTCAGACCTCAGCCCGCCCCCTCTCAAGACCGTCTCCCTGGTGTTCTGGAATCTGCAGGGCACACAGTCAGACCTCAGCCCGCCCCCTCTCAAGACCGTCTCCCTGGTGTTCTGGAATCTGCAGGGCACACAGTCAGACCTCAGCCCGCCCCCTCTCAAGACCGTCTCTCTGGTGTTCTGGAATCTGCAGGGCACACAGTCAGACCTCAGCCCGCCCCCTCTCAAGACCGTCTCCCTGGTGTTCTGGAATCTGCAGGGCACACAGTCAGACCTCAGCCCGCCCCCTCTCAAGACCGTCTCCCTGGTGTTCTGGAATCTGCAGGGCACACAGTCAGACCTCAGCCCGCCCCCTCTCAAGACCGTCTCTCTGGTGTTCTGGAATCTGCAGGGCACACAGTCAGACCTCAGCCCGCCCCTTCTCAAGACCGTCTCCCTGGTGTTCTGGAATCTGCAGGGCACACAGTCAGACCTCAGCCTGCCCCTTCTCAAGACTGTCTCCCTGGTGTTCTGGAATCTGCAGGGCACACAGTCAGACCTCAGCCCGCCCCCTCTCAAGACCGTCTCCCTGGTGTTCTGGAATCTGCAGGGCACACAGTCAGACCTCAGCCCACCCCTTCTCAAGACCGTCTCCCTGGTGTTCGGGAAACTGCAGGGGCACACAGTCAGACCTCAGCCCGTCCCCTCTCAAGACCGTCTCCCTGGTGTTCTGGAATCTGCAGGGCACACAGTCAGACCTCAGCCCGCCCCTTCTCAAGACCGTCTCCCTGGTGTTCTGGAATCTACAGGGCACACAGTCAGACCTCAGCCCGTCCCCTCTCAAGACCATCTCCCTGGTGTTCTAGAATCTGCAGGGCACACAGTCGGACCTCAGCCCGCCCCTTCTCAAGACCATCTCCCTGGTGTTCTGGAATCTGCAGGGCACACAGTCAGACCTCAGCCCGCCCCTTCTCAAGACCGTCTCCCTGGTGTTCTGGAATCTGCAGGGCACACAGTCAGACCTCAGCCCGCCCCCTCTCAAGACCATCTCCCTGGTGTTCTAGAATCTGCAGGGCACACAGTCAGACCTCAGCCCGCCCCCTCTCAAGACCATCTCCCTGGTGTTCTGGAATCTACAGGGCACACAGTCAGACCTCAGCCCGCCCCCTCTCAAGACCGTCTCCCTCTTGCTCTGGAATCTGCATAAGCACGCAGTGGAGGCTAAGCAATCCATCCCAACATAACGGTGCAGGGAGGAGAATCCGAAGCAAAGCTGAACAAACACTCTCCACTGGCTCTAAACATACTTCCGGTCGCTGGCACCCTTTGCCCCACGTCCACTGTGCGCCCCGCATGATGAGGTATTGTACACAGGCTGCAGAGGGCCCTGGAGCACAAATTCCACCAGTGCCCCCGTCCTGCAGGAAAACAAAAACCTGGAAACTTCATGATAAAACCAAAGGTCACTATGAGCAGAAACCTTGCAATAACAAGATATCCCTCAACAAGCATTTGGGCGGGGGGGGGGGGGCACCGTGAGTTTTGATGATTGACACCGGTGTTGTTATCGATACGGTCCTTGAAGGCTGCTCGCTGCGAATAAGGATGCTGTCCTGCCACATCAGCGCAGCCCCCTTCCCTGCAGAACGTCCACGGGGCAGTGTTCCGTCAAACCTAGGCTCTCTAACAAACCGCCTGTGCATCCCGGATCGCTGGCCTGCTGACGCAGGTGCAGATGCCCCGCCCCAAACTGACGTGATCTGACCGTGTCCCTCTCCCCGCGCCACCCCACGGCCCTGCTCTCCACGGCGGCCCTCCCACAGCGGACACGAGGCCCTCCAGTCATGGACAAACCCCGCCCGGGGGCTGCACTGGGATACAGGGCTGCTGCCGCCACTTCTCCTCGCTGCTGGTCTTACCTTCTCCATGGGAGGAGGAGGAGAAAATCTCTTCGCACAGGCTAGAAATATGTCGGGATCTGGTTTTCCATTCTTCACTTCGGGGTCATCCCCCAAAACGATGTGGTCAAACAAGCTGAAGAACTCCTTGTGTCTGCTGGTCTTCATCTCAAACGATGCGCGGCCAGAGCTGGTGGCAACGGCCAAGGGCACACCATGCTTTCGCAGGTGGTGCATGAGTTTCTCCACGCCTAGGGAAGAGAAGGGAAAGCCTTCAGGGAGGTGGAGGAGGTAGAGGGCCACAAGGCCTCCTGGAGATGCCGTGCTAGTTCTGGGACCTTGACTCTCTGCCACCTATTCTCAGGAACGATCCAATCTGACACACATGACCTGAACGGGAGGGCTAGGGGCTCTGAAACACACCTACTCAAACCAAAACTCAAAAAGCAATTCAGGGCTTCCCTATAGCATTTCCCAAAGTAACAGAAGGCAATTTTACTGGAAAGAAACACTGCTTTGTTTGCCGGTCCTCTTTTTTTTTTTTTTTTTAAAGATTTTATTTATTTATTTGACAGAGAGAGACAGCGAGAGAAGGAATACAAGCAGTGGGAGTGGGAGAGGGAGAGGTAGGCCTCCCGCCGAGCAGGGAGCCCGATGCGGGGCTCGATCCCAGGACCCTGGGATCATGACCTGAGCTGAAGGCAGACGCTTAATGACTGAGCCACCCAGGCGCCCGTTTGCTGGTCCTCTTTAGCTGAAATGTGGAAGCCAGGCAGACTGAGCCCAGGGAGGTACCTCTGCACTTGGTGGACCATGGTTTGTTTTGTTTTGTTTTGTTTCTGAAAGCAATGAATATGCAATGATTATGCTGTTGGGGGCACCTGCTTGGCTCAGTTGTTAAGCTCTGCCTTTGGCTCAGGTCATGATCCCAGGATCCTGGGATCGAGCCCCACATCAGGCTCCCTGCTTAGCGGGAAGTCTACTTCTCCCTCTCCCACTCCCCCTGCTTGTGTTCTCTCTCTCGCTGTGTCTCTCTCTGTCAAATAAATAAATAAAATCTTTAAAAAAAAAAAAAAAGATTATGCTGTTGGTGTTTTCTGAGAAAACTCGCCATGCTACTGAAAGCAATTCAGTCATTCGTCACTGCCAGGGAGAGGAAATCCTGAAAGGGCTTCTACCAGAAGCTGAGGACAAAGGCCAGAGCTGAAGGAGAGCTGTCACGCTACCTGGTAAGGGAACAGAGGATGAAACAGACCTTGCTGAATGCGGCTGAGCTACAGCAGTAACACATCACATGGAAGGAACACCTCCCACGCTCTCAGTAACTGTAAGGGTTAAGTACAGGGAACATGGAGGCGAATACCATTATTCATAGAGCCACTGGAGAGAGGGCTGGTTATCAGAAATGTGTGGAATACAACAGTACTTTCCACCTGGAAACCTTTGCCGACTATGACAGTAACGTCTAAATCCACACATAACACTAATTATCCAAAGCAATATTTTAAATAATCATATAATCATTACTGTTTTAGTAACTGCATCAGGCAATGTCCCTACTTTCTTAATTGCTACAGAAAAGACTGACACACTCATTTTTCTCAAACAGCTAAAGCTGTTCACGAAGACAACAAATACTATGAGCGTTTGACCTTTAAGAGAAATAGTCCTGAAATGTTCAAAGGAAGATTCAAAGGATCTTAACTCTGTGCCAGGACAACGTTAAAACTTTAAAAAAAAAAAAAAAAAAAAAAAGCAAAATCTAGCACTCTGCTGGATGTGAAATTCACAGTGTCTGACATCTAATCAAGAGTTACCACGCCTACACATAAGCAGACAAATACAACGCATGTCCAGGAGAAAACAGCAATCAACAGAAATGAACAGAGACATGGCTGAGATGAAGGAATTAGCATATCATGACCTTCTAGAAGCTTTATAAACATTATAAATATGCCCACGTTAGAGACTACCATCAGAATGGAAAAAATAAAACAAAAACAAAATTGATATCGAATTATATACTATCTTCAGAAAACTTACTTTAAATATAATATTCAGGCAGGTTAAAAATAAATGGATTGAAAACCATATATTTTGTAGCTACTAATCAAAAGTAGGGTTAGCTATATTAATAGCATAAAAGTGTGCTTTAAAACAAGGAATGACAAGTCTCAGAGATAACTAGGTACATTTCATAATGACAAGTAGGTCCATTGATCAACAAGACATAATTTTAAATGTGTATGCATCTTATAACAGAGCTTCAAAATACATAAAGCAAAAACTAATAGAACTGAATAGAGAAACACACTGAGGTTAAATGGAACAAGTAGACAGAAAGTAGAATACAGCAGACTTCAAACACACTATCAAGCAACTTAACTGAATTGACGCTTATATAACACCTCACCCAAAATAGCAGAATACAAATTATTTTCAAGTGCACCTGGAACATTCAATAAGATAGAACACGAGTCTGTGAGCCATAGAAAATTCTAAAACATTTTACAATAATTGAAATCATTCAAAATATGTTCCCTGATGATAAAAGAATTAAAATAGTTATCAATAACTGAAAGGTATGTGGGAAAAAATATTTGGACATTAAACAACACATTTCTATGTAAGACATGAGTCAAAGATGAAGCCACAAAGGGAAATTAGATAATCTTTTGTAGAGAACAAAAAGCTAACATACCAAAATTAGTGGGATGTGGCTGAAATATTGTTTAGAGGAAAACTGATGGCACTAAATGCTTATATTACAGAAGGTGGTCTAAAACCGGTAATCTAAGTTGTCCCATCAAAAACTAGAAGTAGACCAATGATTTAAGCTTTCACCCTAAGTGAGCGAAAAGAGCAAAATCAAGTTAAAGCAAATAGAAGGGAAGAAAAAAATAAAGAGGAAATCAATGAAATAGCATAAAAGAGAATACAGAAAATCAATTAAACGAAAAGCTGGTCCTTTGAAAAGTTCGACTGGCAGACTGTTAGCCAAACTGATCAAGAAAAAAAGGAAGATCCAAATTTAACAGTGCTAATAATCAGAGGACATCTCTACAGATCCTAAATTCATTAAAAGGATTAAAAAATATGATTATGAGCAGCTTTATGCCAATACATTTAACAGCTTAGATAAAATGGACAGACTCTTTAAAAAGCTCACTCAAGAAGACAGTAATAACCTCAACAGCCCTATACCTTGTAAGTAATTTGTAGTTAAAAAAAAGCCTTCTCATATCTAGGATTGGATGGCCTCACTGGTGAACTTAACAAACACTTGAGAAAGAAACAACACCAATTCTGAGCAAACTTTTCAGAAAATAGGAGGGAATGTGTTCCAACTCATTTCATGAGACCAAGTATTTCTCTGATACCAGAGCTGAACAAAAGCCAGACAAGAAAACTACAGATCCATATATCTCACGTTAACACCTTCTTTGCACTTAAAAACAGTTTCAGCCAGTACTAGTCTTCTACATAATCAGTTTCCACGAAGGTTGAATACATTAGTTGAAAGGATGAAGATGCCAAAACACTCAATTAGTTTGCAACAACCACTGATTAATATCATGAATTATATCTATTAGCTAAATTTCAATTAAAAACCTTTACCTCACTGGTGGGTGGCAGGAAAGAATGCTTATGATAAAAACATAGCCAATAACAAAACTTTTCCTGGATATGGTAATTAAAGGTGAGGACTGTTAACCTTAAAAATAAAACTGACAGTCATTCTACCAGCAAAAATGGACTGACTCGGGAATAGCAGAGAATCACAATCCAGGAGAAGCGAGCTACGGCAAAACCACAGGCAAGTCCAACAAACCAAAGAGAGGGACATTATTTTATGGAGAAGAAGGAGGAAGTTGGAGGGGTTGTTTTGAACAAAAGTCGACTGGAGAAACACAAGAGTCCAGAATGATGATGGTTTCTCACTGGCTGAGTTGCAGGGGAGGTAGGTTTCTAATAGAAGATGCAGAGTACATCTTTCCCTATTGGGGCCTGTAATTGGTGAGTGTTTCTTGTTGAGGATTCTCCTGTTCAAACTGTAATTGATCATTCTTTCTGTGATTGACATTGAGTGGGACAGCGTCACCCACCAGCCTCCCTTCTCGTATCCCACATCCACTTTAGTGAGGCTTCTCCTTATATATGTTCACAGTATCAAAATGATATGAATTTAAAACAAGATTTTCAAATTACTAGATTACACAAGAACAAACCACGATTTTAAAAAAATAATGGAGCGTATTTAAACACCCAGCTCTCTCTAAAACACATGGGAAAAGAAAGTTTTGCTGAAAATGTTCTTTTGTGCTATTCATTTAAAAAAAATCAAATATAGTTTCTATCATGTTAGCTAATCCCGTTAACATTTCTAGTTCTGTGAATGTTTTGTCCTGTACGTAACGTAATAGTAAAGTAGTATACATACACAAAAGCACAGCAACAAACCTACACGGGAAGGTGCACACTCAACACCTGCACTGATAGGGGAATGAATCACAAATGTTTCTGCAGGACTGTTTTTTCAATCAGCCACAGCGTACTGAGCGTCTTGAAAGTGGCTGAGACCAGTGTGAACATGAAACCCAAGAGAAGGATGTGACCACAGGCCTCTGGGTGAGACATCAGGCAAACATGCATCCTCTTCAGGCTCAATGTTATCGCCTATCAAATAGGAATGATCAGCTTTCCTCATGGAGCTGCTACATGGGAGTGCAAGTACATGGTCACGCACGTAAAATCACCTCGGTGGCTACTTGACAGGCATGACAGTAAGCCCCAAATAAAAGCTCGCCGTTGTCATGATCATCTGATAAAACCTGAGGATACAGTCACTAAGAAATCATTCAAATCTCTGGATATATAATTGGCTGACTCTGTAAAAAAACTTCTGTATCCTTTAACTACTCTCTTATTCAGTCACTGCTCCTGAGAAGTAAAAGACTAAAAACATAAGTGGAGTTCTACCCTGCAGAGAAGCTGGTTAATTAAGTATATAAATGAAATCCAGCTAACAGCTTCTGGCCCTTGGTGTGATGAAGTCGGTTTAAAGGAAGGGCAGAAAGACAGGTATCTCTTGCTACAAAGAATCAGCTCTCGGAGGATTAATCTACAGGGGAAGAAATACGAAATGTGAAGAATCAGCAGTCTTGATAGGAAGAATGCTTTCCTCTTACTTCATCCTAGAGACCTAAGATTGATGAGAGAGAACAGGGATGCTGCCATTAAAATGGATTTGGAAAAGGAAAAATATAGAAAAGATTGAGATCTGACATGAGTTAAGGTATTTCTCTGGAATTCATTCATTGGGTGGATATATCTGTGAACATCGTACTAGCTCAGGCCGGTGTGTCCTACTAGCACGACTAGCACTTGACCCTAAACACAAAGACCTACAGTGAGGAGTTAACAATATGGGGGAGATGAAACTTATACAGAAATGTGCCTGCCATTAGGAACTATGGAGTGGGCCCTGAGTGTAGATTTCTCTAGAGTTAGACCTAGGAAGATAATGTCAGTTGATGAATGCCACCAGCTACCTATAACCAGATAGACACTGATCCTGTCCTGGGACCACAGACACTCTGCAGGACTCTGCCCAGCCTAGACCTTCTACACATGCATTCTGGTGATAGTGTATGGCCGGCCCCCTCTTCACCCTGACCCACCCACGTGTGAGGGGCTTGGGTATAGTGCCTCTCCTGCAAAGTGTCTTTCACAATCACCGGGAAGGCAGACAGGCTAATACCTTGGTATTACAGATCAAAGGCCTGGGATGGAGTGTAGTGGGTTGACTGGTGGCCCCCCAAAAGATATGTCCAAATTCTTACCCTTGGTCTAATGATCTTATTTGAAAAGAGGGTCTTTGTAGATATGATTAAGGATCTTGAGAAAAAAGATCATCCTGGATTTAGGGTGGGCCTTAAATGCAATGGCTAGTCTTTTAGTCTATTTGGGCCGTTAGAACACAACGCCCCCAGACTCGATGGCTTATAAACGACAGATATTTATTTCTCAGAGTTGTGGAAGTTGGAAGTCAGGATAGAGGCACCACAGATTCCGACCTGGTGAGGCCCTTGTGGAGCACAGTCAACTTGTCACTGTGTCCTCACATGGTAGAAGGGGGAGCTAGTTCTACGGGGTCTCTTTTATAAGGGCACTAATCCCATAGGTGAGGGCTCCACCCCCATGACCTGATCACCTCCTGACACCCTACCTCCTAACACCTTCACACTGGGGGATCAAGGATTCCAGGTATGAATTTTGTGGGGGGCACAAACATTCGGACCATAGCAACTGTGTCCCCGTAAGAGAAGAGGAGAGACAGAGAGACAACCCTGCGTAGACAGATGCAGAAAATGGAGAGTTGCAGCCACAAGTCGATGAATGCCTGGAGCCTTCAGAAGCTGGGAGAAAGAAGAAAGGATCCTCCCCTAAGTTTCAGGAGGGTGTATGGCCCTGCCAAGACCTGATTTTGGATTTTTGGTCTCCAGAATGGTGAGAACATAAATATCTGTTGTCGTAAGCCACCATGTTTGTGGTCATTTGTTACAGCAGCTGCAAGAAGCTAGTACATGGTAGGAGACCAGAAACTGGGGCCTTGACTCTGAGAAAGAGTGAAATTCATGACAGTAAGGGTGAAAATGTACTGGTGACATTGCAGAAATTGTCAGCAGACAAGGAAGGACAGCGCTCGGGAAGGGAAAGGTAAAGAAACACACAAAGGAATAAACAGCTTCGAAGATGCTCTCCATTTCAGTAGGAAGAGGCCCAGGAATGTCTAGCTACCAACTCCAAGACCCAAAGAGCTGGCAAGGGGCAGTCACTCCCCTGGGGCCAACAGCAGGGAGGCGTGGAGGGTCCTGGGAGGTGGTGGAGCAGTGGTTCTCAACAGGGGTTTTTTGACACCTCTCCTCACTCAGAGGAGATATTCGGCAGTCCCTGGACTTTAACTGGACTGATTTCTAGTCAGTGCCTGGTGATGGAAGGCCCACAGGCAGTGTGTTCATAGTCCCGGGGAGATCAACAAGTACTGACTCACCCTAGCCCTTTCAGGCCTGGATTCTAAGTCCTTCTGCCCTAAGTATGGGGACGGTGACGGAGATGACCGCACATTCTACCCTCGTGCCAGGATGCAGGATTTGAAAGACAGGCCCTTCTGAAGTGAGGACGATTCAGGTGAAGGGCTCCCCTTCCAGGAAGTGGTGCTAACTGTGGACATAGCTCAGGAGCACTGATATTTCCATCAGGCTCCTACCACGTTCAGGTGGACATGACAACGATTTCCTGATCTACCATTTCATTTAAGGCACTGGTTCTCAAGTGGGAGGGGGTCAGTTTTGCTCCCATCCCTGCTGGGGAACATTTGGCAATGTCTGAAGATTTTTTTTTTTTTTTTTTGGTTGTCACAACTGGGGAAGGGAATGCTCCTGGCATCTGGTGGGTGGAGAGCAGGGATGGTGGCATATCCAAACTAGAGTGCACAGGACTCCCCACCGCAGAATGAGTCATGCAGACCCCAATGTCACCACTGCTGAGGCTGAGAAGCCCTGCCTTAGCATGAGAGACTCTGTCTTGGAAACTCTGGCTTCTAAGAGGAACCTGGACTGTTCCTATGTGTCCAGCATCAGAGTGCGCCTAAGGGTACGATAAGGAATAAGAAAGAACAGTGCCATCCATGTTGCTCTGGTCCAGAGTTCCCAGCCTGGAGAGGGGTCCGCATGTCAGCAAATCACAGTGTGATAATGACAATGTTTCATGTCTGCCTCCTCCCCTTTTCTGTAACTCAAGCATTGTCTGAGGTCATGCTGACCTGGTATGCGCCCCAGTTTCCCAGCTCCTGTGCTTTCACTTTTGTGCACGGCAGACAGAATGCCCTGTCTGAAAGCCGGATCATTTATAAAATAGGATGGGGTGGGATGTCCCCATCACATGGTTCCAGGCAAGACAAAGTCACTGGTATGGACTGGAGCCCCCCTGAAATTCCCATGTTATAGCCTTAAGACCCAATGGGGTGGTGCTGAATGTGGAGACTTTGGGAGGTGATTGGGGTTATATGAGGCCATGAGGTGGAGCCCCCTAATGAGATCGGTGCCCTTATAAGAAGAGGAAGACACACCTCACTAGAACCTCACCATGCTGGCACCCAGACCTTGTACTTCCAACCTCTAGAACGGTGAGAAATACATGTCTGTGATTTACACTACCCAGTCCGTAGCATTTTGGCATGGCAGCTCGCGCTAAGACACAAAGGAGAAAACGTTATGCTCAGGCTACACCCTCAAGTCTTAGAAGATATTGGATACAGTTAATGTCTTTCCTGTATTAAACTGGACAGAGGAAGAGAGTTCCCCTCATTTCTATGGCTCAGATGCACATCCCCAGGTGACCCAAAGCAATAGGCCTCTCACACATGATGTTTACAACCTTGTCACCCCACAATGAAGCCCACTAGGCAAGTAGACCTACACAGAGGACTCCCAATCAGGATTCTGGGGTATACAGAGTTTACTCCCCAAAATTCATGTCTACCCAGAACCTTACAATGTGACCCTGTTTGGAAATACGGTCTTTGCAGGTGTAATTGGTTAAGAATCTGGAGATGAAGTCATCTTGGATTTATAGGGTGAGCCCTAAGTCCAACAACTGGTGTCCTTATAAGGAGAGGATGCAGAAATGTGGGGAAGAACGCCACGTGAAGAGAGGCAGAGATGGGAGGGACGCAGCCACAAGCCAAGGGATGCCTGGCGCCCCAGAATTTGGAAGAGGCAGGAAGGACCTTCCCCTAGTGCTGGCTTGGGGCACAAGTGGGAGCCTTCCACAAGGGAAAGCTATCATCTGGAGTAGGCCTTTTCCTTGGTGGGCCTCGAAACGTTGGTGTTTGCATCTTTGTCATGAGGTGACTCATGTCTCCAGAGAAGAGCGTTCCAGGATCTTGCTGGTTGTTGAGGTAAAGGGCCTTCAGCAGGCAAATGTTCCCTTCGTCCCCAATGTTCTCTGCATCCTCCAGGAGCCTTCTTATTTGCCATCTGAAGCCTCTCTGGTTCAGCGTATGGAAGAAAATCCTGTGTTCTGCCTGGGGTGGGGAAGGATGGCATCTTGGATGCACAAAATGGGGCAGAGCACCCAGGTGTCCAGCTCCCTCGCATCCAGGATTTCTACCCGCCCTGCAGTGCTGTTTGCCCTGTTTCACCCTGCCTTCTGTGAAACACGCATCCAGCCTGCCGCCTCTTTTTAAATGCAAAAAGAGTCAAAAGAAGAATATTTTCTGACACATGAAAATGATCTGAGATTCAAATTTCAATGTCCACACAGAAAGCTTTTTGGGAGCACAGCCACACCCATTCACATCTGTGTGGACTGTGGCTGCTTTCAGCTCAAAAGGTAGAGAAGTCAGTAGTTGAGACAAATGCCGTGCATGGTCTACAAAGCCAAAAAAGCAGAAAAAGTTTGCCGACCTCTGCTACATGGCAAACAGACCTTGTGCATGCACCAGAGAAAACACATCGGAAGTGACGGACAAATAAGAGGTAAATTTCATCATGACAGAAGGCAGCCAGGCATTGGGATCTAAGTCTTCTGCCTCTTAGCCAGGGATGCTAGAGAGAAGTATCGCAGTTAACAGGGATTCTTCCAGAGGCCTTAGCGGGGAATTAACATTCTAGAAAATGAATCCACAACCCCAGTGCTTTCTTCCGTCATACACTTAACTATTTGCTAATTATGCTAAAATTACTGGAGCATTATCAGAGCAAACTCAAAGTAATGTTGAGAATTTAAATATTTACAGGATGTCCATATTGTATACACCGTATAATAAAATGTGATATCTAATGGGGAAATACACAGCACACAGGTATATTCATGTTTAGTGATGGCTAACGGTCAACTCCTGTACTATGCAGTTCAATCTCGCTTTGGATATTGGATAATTTCCCATATAGAATAGTTTATTCGTCAAAGGTCCATCATTTCAATGCAACTGAAAAGGGGCAGCATTTTTAAATCTGCAAAATATTTTCTTCATCTTATGAAATTTAGTCTGTAGAAATCCCTAATGAGCAAAAATTGTGTGTATAAAAATCAAATCACTCTGATATACAAGCATGTTTGAAATCTCCTTATTAAATTGCCATTTCAATAGACTGTGCATAGACAAAGAAAATCAGTCAAATAAGATTCATATGACCCAGAGAGTATCTGAGTTGGAAGTTGCACATTATTTTCTGAAATGTGGGACATTCAGAAGATGACCATTTCCGGCAAATTCGTGACCCTTTGATCACATGCACTGTTCTGCAGCTAGAATGTCAACTCACAAAGGTGCTGGTTTCCACCCGAGAAGATCCTTTGTTCCGGGAGGATCTGGAGACATCCCGGAGGTCCTGCCCTCTGCCCTCCGAGTCAGCCCGAAGCCCCACCCCGCCTCGGCACACGGTCGTCTCTTCCGTCCAAGTGATAAATGTTGCCCTTCGTAACTTCTGACGTCACCTGGAAAACTCAGAATCAGCTACCTCTGCTTCCCAAACCGAGTAAAGGCCACTGTTCTGTGTCACGTAAAGGATCAGACAACAGGAGAGCAAGTCTTGTCCTTGCTCCATTTCTTCTGTTCAAAAGAAATGGCCCTGAGTGGTTGTCAAATGCATTAGGAGCCTCCACTGAACAGACGTGACGATCAGGAGCCCTGTCCTTACACAGTGACAGGGATCGTTACAGAGACTCTTCAACAGGTGTGGCCGGTTGTCGGTAGTGAACGGGGAACACAAGGGAACACGTGGTAGTCTATTCTTCGACACCTGACTGGAGTACGTGGGCCTCCTAGGTTTGCACAGATTCTAGAAAGACTAAGACATTCTTTAAAAAAGCATACCGAATTTCAATGTTTCCTTCCCTCTGTTTCGTTAATATTTGAAGAGAGTGGCCAATTACCGTTGAGCCTTCAACAACGCAGAGGTGGAGGTGCTGAGCCTCACACAGTTAAAAACACATGCATAACGGCACCTGGGTGGCTCAGGCGGTTAAGCGTCTGCCTTTGGCTCAGATCATAATCCTGAGGTCCTGGGATCGAGTCCTGCATCGGGCTCCCTGCTCAGCGGGGAGTCTGCTTCTCCCTCTTCCTCTGCTCCTCCCTCCCCCTGCCAACTCATTCTCTCTCTCTCCCAAATAAATAAATAAAATCTTTAGAAAAAAAAAAAAATGCAAACGTAACTCTCTCCCCAAAATTAACTACCAATAACAAGCAGCCAATCAACACATATTTTGTGTGTGATGTGTATTATATACTGTGTTCTTACAATAAAGTAAGCTGGAGAAAAGAAAATGTGACTAAGAAAATCATAAAAAATACATTTACCGTACTGTACTGCAATACAGAAAAAAAAATCTGCATCTAAGTGGACCCGTGCAGGTCAAGGGTCAACTGTATTTCAAAACACTGACAATTCTGGAGAAAAATTTCATTCTGTGCCTTTGTTTATTTGACTGAAAGTTGCTTAAAGTGTTAATTTTATTTACTATGAATCACTTTTAAGCTTGCTGCTTCTAAGGATTTGTCGCTCAAAATCAATGTACAAAACAGCTATTTAAATAGACTTTTATTTATAGCCCAAGAGAAAAATATCACAGGAAATGCTGATAGCTCACTGAATCTTAGTGAGTCTCTCTTATAGCTCTGAATAATAAGATAAAACTCTTGAAGTTCACTTGCCCAAGGAAGTACTAGGAACGTTACAAAACCAAGCCTAAAAGAACGCGTCTGGTTCGCCGCAGACCAAGCCGCCGAACTCCATGTTCACCATCACAGTTGTGTGCTAACAGCCTGCAAGTGCACAGGCCGAGAGCTCACTGTTCATGCTTCTCTGAAGCCGTGGTCCACCCTCATCGATACAACACGAGCCCAGTGCTGCCGACATCACCGAAGGGGAGTAAAGCTGCGGATGATACGAACGTACAAGACAGACTTGGGTTTCCAACGTGTGCACACGTACGTGGTAATGGAAAAGAAACGTGACCACTTTCCAAATAGCTCCCATCAGCATTGGATTCCTTTTGCCTGCCTCATGCATCCAAAAATGTGACCAAAATAACAGCAGACCCTACCCCGGCGATTCCCGAATAATCTGAAAGTGATTTGCCCCATTTGCAGGGAGCACAGTATTAATATATGATCGTTTCCATCATTGACTATTTTTTCTTGCTGGCACTTTGCACGAGTTTCGACTGTGTGGCCGGAATTTGTGTTGTGATGTTTGTGTTGACGCCCTTTTCCGTGAATCATTTCGAATATAAAATTCTTGCCATTAGAGTCTGTGCTCCGAGGAATCGCTGAGGGAGGGAGGAATAAGGAATAAAGTGCTTCCATGCGTTTTTCTGTGTCTGTTCTGCTGGGGAGAGATGCAGAGAAGGGCACCAGGTCTGGAAGGTGACGCAGGAACCATTGGCTGAGGGATGACCGCTTTCAACCGGTGAGCCGGCAAAGAAGTACCCAGTGCTGTGTGTGCTTAAGAGTTCATCCGACTGTGTCCCTGACACTGGGACCCACTCAGCACCGGGTGGGTGCTCAGGTGCACACGAAGGAAGGGTTTCTGCCCAAATGCAGTGTGTAATGCCGCCTGGGGCTGAGGAGACACGCGAATTTGTCACATTCATGTGAACATCCTCTGCACTACACCGTCACCACGTCTTTCCACGTCGCCTGTCCAGGAATTTTACCAAAATACGACTACGTCCTCCTCCCAAGGCTTCTGGCGTTTTAGAAAAGAAACTTAATTTTTCTTTATTGTGGTAAAGTACATGTGACATAAAATTAACTGTATTTATTTATTTTTTAAAAGATTTTATTTATTTGTCAGAGAGCAAGCACAAGCAGGGGGAGGGGCAGACAGAGGGAGAAGTAGACCCCCTGCTGAGCAGGGAGCCCGATGCGGGACTCGATCTCAGGACCCTGGGATCACGACTTGAGCCAAAGGTAGATGCTTCACCAACTGAGCCACCCAGGTGTCCCTAAATTAACTGTATTTAAGTGGACAGTGCAGCGGCGTTTAGTACATTCTCATTTTTGTGTAATGGACAGCATTAGCTAGTTCCAGGAACTTCACGTTCCCAAACTGAAATGCTGTCCCCGTTAAACGCTAACGCCCCACTCCCCCTGCCCGAGGCCGTGGCGCCCACACTCCTACTTTCTGTCTCTATGAATGGCATGACTCTCCGTGCCTCCGGGGGTGGAATCATCCAGAGTCTGTCCTTTTGCGACTGGCTCAGTGCACTCGGCATCATGCCCTCAAGGTTCCCCTGCGTCGTAGCAGGTGTCAGAACGTCCTTCCTTGTTAAGGCTGAAGAGTATCCCCTTGTATGCATCTACAGCATCCTGTTTATCCGTTCATCCATCAGTGGACCTGGGGTTGCTTCTGCCTTTTGCTGTTACGAACAGTTGCTTTCAATTCTTTAAACGAGCTATGTAATTTTTTTTACTTCTTGAGACACAATCATCAAACCCCAGCGGACATGTTCTGCCTGTCATGCACTGTATCTCTGAAACAAGGCTGTGTGCCTTTCCCAGATGGAAAACTAACAACATATGCCCCCATCCTGTCTGTGCACACACAGCATCCCCATTACCGTGGTCAGTGTGCCAGAAAGGGGCTCTGCGGGTGGGGGCAAGCTGGGCAGCCTTCTAGGACCTGGCCGCGCCCTGGAACAACAAGTCACTCCGCACGCCCAGCAGGTGCCACCCACTCCGAACTCTGCTCCTCTGTGCAGAGCACCTGCTCCGAACGCACCCAGAGCCTCTCTGTGGGGCCTCGAAGCTCTTCTCCCGCCCCGGTCTCTCGGCTCCGTCCCTGAGAACCCTTTACCTGCTCATTTTCTCTCTTCCAGAGCTAAGTCTTTGAGGCAAGGATTTCTTTTATCCGTTATCTTATCCTTCCAAGTACTTAAAAATCCACGGCAAAACCACCACACATTTAAAAACAGACATTGTAATTCTTTTTTTTTTTTTTTTTTAAAGATTTTATTTATTTATTTGTCAGAGAGAGAGAGAGCAAGATTGATCGCACAAGCAGGGGGAGCTCCAGGCAGAAGGAGAAGCAGGGTCACCATTGAGCAGGGAGCCCAATGCAGGACTCGATCCCAGGACCCTGGGATCATGACCTGAGCCAAAGGCAGAGACTTAACCAGGTGAGCCACCCAGGCGTCCCAGAAATTGTAATTATTTGAGCAAAACATTTATGTCCACAGGCATGTAATATCTAGGATCCTAGAGAGAAAAGACATGTGTCTCATTTGGCTTAGTCTACAATGTCTCCATTATAATTTAGTAAATAACAATGAAAGCAATTAGCAGTCTTTGAACATGGAAATTTTAAACCCAGAAAAAGAAATTATGTCCATATACAACATCAAATAAGCTGGCATTTTTAAGGAAAGGGGGAGAAGAACTTCCGAGCTTTGCCAGTTACATGTGACCAGCAAATAGTCTGTTCCTATGGCTTCTTCCCACGCCCTGCAATCCTGAATTTTCCTGGGCATGTGCCCGAGTCTGTTTCTTAAAGAGAAAAGCAGCACGGGATAAGCTGAATGGACTATCATGGTTGTTAGCTTACGGTTTTCCTTGTCACTTGTCACGTGTGTCCTTTAACCGTGCAATGCTCAACGAGTGCAGCGGGCGAAGTTAAACCGAGGGGGCTCCCAGCAGCCTGGAAGGCTTCTCCAGGGGTGAAGCACCGGCAAAGCGCCCCCATGCTAGAGCAGACGCCGGGAACGTCAACTTGAAAGGCCAGGTGCTTGAGCAGGTAGGATTGTCTGCGTGGGTTCTGCATGCATTTGTAAAGGACAGCATCCCACGGCAGGCTGTAGGCTTTTACGTTATTTTGGGAGGCCCACCTCTTCGCCGTGAGGCCGCTGCCACATGGTCAGAGCAGCACTGTGCTGCGGCCAGACCCCGGCATTCTGGACGGCGTGCCAGGCCCTGAGGCCACCGGCCAGTGTCGGGGCAAGAAGCGGAAATCCCGCAGGCCCCGAGGCCGGCCTGTGCGCCAGGCAGATGCTGTGCGTGACCAGAGGCACACTCGCACTCACCCCTGTGAGGCCACGGAGGCCCCGTCGCCGGCCCGGCCTCGAGGCTCCGTGGCGAGCGTCGCTATCCTGGAGGCTGCCAGGGAAGAGGGGCTCGCCCGGCGCCACCGCACACCCATGCGGCTTCCTTCCGGCGCAGGCACACGGAGCGTGTTCGGGGGCTTCTGGGGTTTCCCAGGCTCTGTGTCTGTGAGACAAGCAGACCCCATAACGGACACGGAACCTGTTGATGTCTTCCTCAAACTGCACTCAGCATCAGAGTCGACGACACTGATTGTGGCTTGTTCCCAAGAAGGGACAGTTTCCATAATGACCGTCCTTTCACTCCTACGGTGATAAATTCCACGTGTGAAAAACCATCCTGAGACTCCCCTTCTGTCCTCACCTGCTGTCAGGCAGTGATTTAGGACTCTTCACCACTGCAATCCTATAGCCTCAAACGTTCAAGTACCGACACCTCGTTGAGTTCCAGCCCTGGTTTCAGAGGTGAGTATTAATTTGTGCCAACATCACGGGACACTGGGCCGGGGACATTTCTGACTCCACTGAGACTTTCTGACTCCACCTGAGTGAGTCCGTCCATCCCGGTGTCCTCCGCGCCCAGCTCGCCCATGCCCCCGTCATCATGTGCCATAAACCCCCAGGGACGCCCCCCCCACCCCCCAGCAAGGTTTCAGCCTGGCACAACTCGTCTTCAAACATCCCGGTGGTTTCGCACCCTGGGAAGCAGCAAACACAGGAGCTCGGCACCAAGCACCTTCCCTAAGCGAGCTGAGAGCCTGCCTATTCGTCAGGCACACAAACGATGAGAGGCCCGGCTTCCGCCCGTCACAGAAGCAAGTCCCTTTGCTGCTTGACATCCTCCACATCCACTCCTTTCCGTCTGAACGGCCGTGTCCTCCCTGCGCACCTGCCCATGCCCTCTACGTTGTTCTCAGTTTACCCCAACTTCTAGCACCTGCCAAAAAGCTCGCACTGCTCCAGGAATAAGGTGCCTTATTTTATTTTCGTCTACGTCCCGTCTTGAACTTGTTTTTGGCGTGAACTATGCTGCTGTGGGCTTTCCCTCGCACGGCTGTGCACGTCCCTCAAACTGACTACACACGCCACGGGGAAGGGTCCCCCTGAGCACCCGCTCAGCACTAGACGCACTGAAGGGCTCAGGGAGGAAAGACGAAAGTTATAGGACGGCGCCAAGGGGCCGAACGCCTTCTTGCGCAGCTGTGCGGTGGGGAGCGCGTGCAGAAGAGGAGGGAGGCTGCTAACACCCCTGCTGATGGCCTCCAGGGGCTAAGGCTGTAAGAGACACGAACAAGGAAGACAGCAGGGAAAGAAAAGGCGCACACTTAGCATCGGACGGAAGGCCGCAGGATGAGACAGGCTAGCACACGAGACGGAACGGACGCGGGGAGCCATGGGACGAGGGCCCCACGGTGCTGAGTCGTGCCCGCTACGTGGGTGGGCGGTGTTTGTCCATGCGGCCGAGCAGAGATGGAGAAGAGCATGACACACTTCTCGCCCCAGTGAGGACCGGATGCGGCCTGGGGAAGGCCCCCCCCACGCCCCACTGCATATGCCGCAGCAATAATCCACTGTGGAAACGGACCTGCGCTTTCCTGGGGGGACCTGAGCCCCAGGAGCATCAGAGAGCTCGGTGGGAGAGTGGGAGAGTGGGGACTGACCCCACACACGCACACACCCCAACCTCAGAGGCCACGACACTTGCCGGCTCCCCTCCCTCGGCCGCCCCTCCCTGCGGACGAGGCGTGGGCGCCCCACTGTTGGCTGTCCAGGGGACCAGGGTTCTAGCTTGTCATCTCTGTCTGTCCCTCTGGGTGATCTCCTAGGGAGCGAGGAGGCAGGGGGCCCAGACGGGCCCGAGTGGGAGGGAGCAGTGCGGGGCTGACCACCGTGCACCCACCTGGCCTTGTCACACTCCTGTGAACTGACCAGAGCCAGGCCCTAGGCTTTGCCTTGGGAAATCCCACAGCCAGTGGAAGAACAGAACAGGGAAGCCTTCTGGAGGAGTCCACAGCATGAAAGGTACCTCTTTCTTGTTACTGGCCTTCTAAGCCAAATTACGCTAAGTTATGCCAAAACATATTATTGCATTGATCCCGAAGAATCCATGGATGAAGGAACTGGTCGAAAACACAACGTTGGTATCCAACACCTTTCATGAGGAATGTTGTTAAAAAGGTTTTCCTAGGGACGCCTGGGTGGCTCAGTCGGTTAAGCGTCTGCCTTCGGCTCAGGTCGTGATCCCAGGGTGCTGGGATCGAGTCCCGCATCGGGCTCCCTGCTCCGCGGGGAGCCTGCTTCTCCCTCTGCCTCTGTCTCTCTCTCTCTCTCTCTCTGTCTCTCATGAATAAATAAATAAAATCTTTAAAAAAAAAATAAAAAAAAAAAAAAAAAAAAAAAAGGTTTTCCTACATGCCAAGTCACGGACTTTCCTTCCGTAACCCAATATACGTTTCAACGTGTGAAACCATACCTGTTAAAGCCCCAGAAAACTGACGATAGATGAACCACATTTGTATAGTTTTCTCCAATTTTGCCACAATTTAAAAGAGCTCTGTTTTCATAAAATAAACCCTTCACTAACAGATGGTTTCCATTTGCCTATGAAGTCACATACAAAATGCCTACAGAACACACTGCTCCCAAGTATTTCCTGCCGGGGACATTCATGGCACACGGCTTCAAGAGGAGAGACTTTCTATACAACTGAACGATGCAGCCCTGCTCATGTGAGTCCCTCACTTCTGTCGCTGTCTTCAAGCCCCAGGATCAGCCCTATTCTCCAGGCAGGCAGGGCACACCCTGCATCATACTCACAGGATGCTGCCCCTGGTGATGGTCCAGGCAAGGACACACGCCGCATCATACTCAGGAGCTCCTGTCCCTGGTGATGGGTCCAGGCAAGGACACACCCCTGCATCATACTCAGGAGCTCCTGCCCCTGGTGATGGGCCCAGGCAAGGACACAGCCCTGCATCATACTCAGGAGCTCCTGTCCCTGGTGATGCGTCCAGGCAGGACAGACCCCTGCATCATACTCAGGAGCTCCTGCCCCTGGTGATGGGCCCAGGCAAGGACACAGCCCTGCATCATACTCAGGAGCTCCTGTCCCTGGTGATGCGTCCAGGCAGGACAGACCCCTGCATCATACTCAGGAGCTCCTGCCCCTGGTGATGGTCCAGGCAGGACAGACCCCTGCATCATACTCAGGAGCTCCTGTCCCTGGTGATGCGTCCAGGCAAGGACACACCCCTGCATCATACTCAGGAGCTCCTGCCCCTGGTGATGGGCCCAGGCAAGGACACACCCCTGCATCATACTCAGGAGCTCCTGCCCCTGGTGATGGTCCAGGCAAGGACAGACCCCTGCATCATACTCAGGAGCTCCTGCCCCTGGTGATGCGCCCAGGCAAGGACAGACCCCTGCATCATACTCAGGAGCTCCTGCCCCTGGTTATGGGCCCAGGCAAGGACACACCCCTGCATCATACTCAGGAGCTCCTGCCCCTGGTGATGCGTCCAGGCAAGGACACACCCCTGCATCATACTCAGGAGCTCCTGCCCCTAGTGATGGGCCCAGGCAAGGACACACCCCTGCATCATACTCAGGAGCTCCTGTCCCTAGTGATGGGCCCAGGCAAGGACAGACCCCTGCATCATACTCAGGAGCTCCTGCCCCTGGTGATGGGCCCAGGCAGGACACACCCCTGCATCATACTCAGGAGCTCCTGCCCCTGGTGATGGTCCAGGCAGGACAGACCCCTGCATCATACTCAGGAGCTCCTGTCCCTGGTGATGCGTCCAGGCAAGGACACACCCCTGCATCATACTCAGGAGCTCCTGCCCCTGGTGATGGGCCCAGGCAAGGACACACCCCTGCATCATACTCAGGAGCTCCTGCCCCTGGTGATGGTCCAGGCAAGGACAGACCCCTGCATCATACTCAGGAGCTCCTGCCCCTGGTGATGCGCCCAGGCAAGGACAGACCCCTGCATCATACTCAGGAGCTCCTGCCCCTGGTGATGGTCCAGGCAAGGACACACCCCTGCATCATACTCAGGAGCTCCTGCCCCTGGTGATGCGCCCAGGCAAGGACAGACCCCTGCATCATACTCAGGAGCTCCTGCCCCTGGTGATGCGCCCAGGCAAGGACACACCCCTGCATCATACTCAGGAGCTCCTGCCCCTGGTGATGCGCCCAGGCAAGGACACACCCCTGCATCATACTCAGGAGCTCCTGTCCCTGGTGATGGTCCAGGCAAGGACACACCCCTGCATCATACTCAGGAGCTCCTGTCCCTGGTGATGGGCCCAGGCAAGGACAGACCCCTGCATCATACTCAGGAGCTCCTGTCCCTGGTGATGGGCCCAGGCAAGGACACACCCCTGCATCATACTCAGGAGCTCCTGTCCCTGGTGATGGGCCCAGGCAAGGACAGACCCCTGCATCATACTCAGGAGCTCCTGCCCCTGGTGATGCGCCCAGGCAAGGACACACCCTGCATCATACTCAGGAGCTCCTGTCCCTGGTGATGCGTCCAGACAAGGACACACCCCTGCATCATACTCAGGAGCTCCTGCCCCTGGTGATGGGCCCAGGCAAGGACACACCCCTGCATCATACTCAGGAGCTCCTGCCCCTGGTGATGGTCCAGGCAGGACAGAACCCTGCATCATACTCAGGAGCTCCTGCCCCTGGTGATGCGCCCAGGCAAGGACAGACGCCTGCATCATACTCAGGAGCTCCTGCCCCTGGTGATGCGCCCAGGCAAGGACACAGCCCTGCATCATACTCAGGAGCTCCTGCCCCTGGTGATGGTCCAGGCAAGGACACACCCCTGCATCATACTCAGGAGCTCCTGCCCCTGGTGATGCGCCCAGGCAAGGACAGACCCCTGCATCATACTCAGGAGCTCCTGCCCCTGGTGATGCGCCCAGGCAAGGACACACCCCTGCATCATACTCAGGAGCTCCTGCCCCTGGTGATGGGCCCAGGCAGGACAGACCCCTGCATCATACTCAGGAGCTCCTGCCCCTGGTGATGGGCCCAGGCAAGGACACACCCCTGCATCATACTCAGGAGCTCCTGCCCCTGGTGATGGTCCAGGCAAGGACACACCCCTGCATCATACTCAGGAGCTCCTGTCCCTGGTGATGGTCCAGGCAAGGACGCATTCCTGCATCATACTCAGGAGCTCCTGCCCCTGGTGATGGGCCCAGGCAAGGACACACCCCTGCATCATACTCAGAGGATGCTGTCCCTGGTGATGGTCCAGGCAAGGACACACCCTGCATCATACTCAGGAGCTCCTACCCCTGGTGATGGTCCCAGGCAAGGACACAACCCTGCATCATACTCAGGAGCTCCTGCCCCTGGTGATGGGCCCAGGCAAGGACACACCCCGCATCATACTCAGGAGCTCCTGCCCCTGGTGATGGTCCAGGCAAGGACACACCCCTGCATCATACTCAGGAGCTCCTGCCCCTGGTGATGGGCCCAGGCAGGACAGACCCCTGCATCATACTCAGGAGCTCCTGTCCCTGGTGATGCGCCCAGGCAAGGACACACCCCTGCATCATACTCAGGAGCTCCTGTCCCTGGTGATGGGCCCAGGCAAGGACACATCCCGCATCATACTCAGGAGCTCCTGTCCCTGGTGATGGGCCCAGGCAAGGACACACCCCTGCATCATACTCAGGAGCTCCTGCCCCTGGTGATGGGCCCAGGCAAGGACACACCCCGCATCATACTCAGGAGCTCCTGTCCCTGGTGATGGGCCCAGGCAAGGACACAGCCCTGCATCATACTCAGGAGCTCCTGTCCCTGTTGATGCGTCCAGGCAAGGACACACCCCTGCATCATACTCAGGAGCTCCTGCCCCTGGTGATGGGCCAGGGAAGGACACACCCCTGCATCATACTCAGGAGCTCCTGTCCCTGGTGATGGGCCCAGGCAAGGACAGACCCCTGCATCATACTCAGGAGCTCCTATCCCTGGTGATGGGCCCAGGCAAGGACAGACCCCTGCATCATACTCAGGAGCTCATGCCCCTGGTGATGCGCCCAGGCAAGGACAGACCCCTGCATCATACTCAGGAGCTCCTGTCCCTGGTGATGGTCCAGGCAAGGACAGACCCCTGCATCATACTCAGGAGCTCCTGCCCCTGGTGATGGTCCAGGCAGGACAGACCCCTGCATCATACTCAGGAGCTCCTGTCCCTGATGATGCGTCCAGGCAAGGACACACCCCTGCATCATACTCAGGAGCTCCTGCCCCTGGTGATGGGCCCAGGCAAGGACACACCCTGCATCATACTCAGGAGCTCCTGTCCCTGGTGATGGTCCAGGCAAGGACACACCCCTGCATCGTACTCAGGAGCTCCTGCCCCTGGTGATGGGCCCAGGCAAGGACACACCCCTGCATCATACTCAGGAGCTCCTGTGCCTGGTGATGGGCCCAGGCAAGGACACAGCCCTGCACCATACTCAGGAGCTCCTGCCCCTGGTGATGGTCCAGGCAAGGACACACCCCTGCATCATACTCAGGAGCTCCTGCCCCTGGTGATGGGCCCAGGCAGGACACACCCCTGCATAAACTCAAGAGCTCCTGTCCCTGGTGATGGTCCAGGCAAGGACACACCCTGCATCATAATCAGGAGCTCCTGCCCCTGGTGATGGGCCCAGGCAAGGACACACCCCTGCATCATACTCAGGAGCTCCTGTCCCTGGTGATGGGCCCAGGCAGGACACACCCCTGCATAAACTCAAGAGCTCCTGTCCCTGGTGATGGTCCAGGCAAGGACACACCCTGCATCATAATCAGGAGCTTCTGCCCCTGGTGATGGGCCCAGGCAAGGACACACCCCTGCATCATAGTCAGGAGCTCCTATCCTTGGTGATGGTCCAGGCAAGGACGCATTCCTGCATCATACTCAGGAGCTCCTGTCCCTGGTGATGGGCCCAGGCAAGGACACACCCTGCATCATACTCAGGAGCTCCTGTCCCTGGTGATGGTCCAGGCAAGGTTGCATTCCTGCATCATACTCAGGAGCTCCTGTCCCTGGTGATGGGCCCAGGCAAGGACACACCCCTGCATCATACTCAGGAGCTCCTGTCCCTGGTGATGGGCCCAGGCAAGGACACACCCCGCATCATACTCAGGAGCTCCTGTCCCTGGTGATGGGCCCAGGCAAGGACACACCCCGCATCATACTCAGGAGCTCCTGCCCCTGGTGATGGTCCAGGCAAGGACACACCCCGCATCATACTCAGGAGCTCCTGCCCCTGGTGATGGTCCAGGCAAGGACACACCCCTGCATCATACTCAGGAGCTCCTGCCCCTGGTGATGGTCCAGGCAAGGACACACCCCTGCATCATACTCAGGAGCTCCTGTCCCTGGTGATGGTCCAGGCAAGGACACACCTCTGCATCATACTCAGGAGCTCCTGTCCCTGGTGATCGGCCCAGGCAAGGACGCATTCCTGCATCATACTCAGGAGCTCCTGCCCCTGGTGATGGGCCCAGGCAAGGACACACCCCTGCATCATACTCTGGAGCTCCTGCCCCTGGTGATGGTCCAGGCAAGGACACACCCCTGCATCATACTCAGGAGCTCCTGTCCCTGATGATGGTCCAGGCAAGGACACAGCCCAGCATCATACTCAGGAGTTCCTGCCCCTGGTGATGGTCCAGGCAAGGACATACCCCTGCATCATACTCAGGAGCTCCTGCCCCTGGTGATGGTCCAGGCAAGGACACACCCCTGCATCATACTCAGGAGCTCCTGCCCCTGGTGATGGTCCAGGCAAGGACACACCGTGCATCATACTCAGGAGCTCCTGCCCCTGGTGATGGGCCCAGGCAAGGACACACCTCTGCATCATACTCAGGAGCTCCTGTCCCTGGTGATGGGCCTGGCAAGGACACACCCCTGCATCATACTCAGGAGCTCCTGTCCCTGGTGATGGGCCCAGGCAAGGACACACCCCTGCATCATACTCAGGAGCTCCTGCCCCTGGTGATGGGCCCAGGCAAGGACACACCCCTGCATCATACTCAGGAGCTCCTGCCCCTGGTGATGGGCCCAGGCAAGGACACACCCCTGCATCATACTCAGGAGCTCCTGTCCCTGGTGATGGTCCAGGCAAGGACACACCCCTGCATCATACTCAGGAGCTCCTGCCCCTGGTGATGGGCCCAGGCAAGGACACAGCCCACATCATACTCAGGAGCTCCTGCCCCTGGTGATGGTCCAGGCAAGGACACACCCCTGCATCATACTCAGGAGCTCCTGCCCCTGGTGATGGTCCAGGCAAGGACACACCCCTGCATCGTACTCAGGAGCTCCTGCCCCCGGTGATGGTCCAGGCAAGGACACACCCCTGCATCATACTCAGGAGCTCCTGCCCCTGGTGATGGTCCAGGCAGGACAGACCGCTGCATCATACTCAGGAGCTCCTGCCCCTGGTGATGGGCCCAGGCAAGGACACAGCCCTGCATCATACTCAGGAGCTCCTGTCCCTGGTGATGCGTCCAGGCAGGACAGACCCCTGCATCATACTCAGGAGCTCCTGCCCCTGGTGATGGTCCAGGCAGGACAGACCCCTGCATCATACTCAGGAGCTCCTGTCCCTGGTGATGCGTCCAGGCAAGGACACACCCCTGCATCATACTCAGGAGCTCCTGCCCCTGGTGATGGGCCCAGGCAAGGACACACCCCTGCATCATACTCAGGAGCTCCTGCCCCTGGTGATGGTCCAGGCAAGGACAGACCCCTGCATCATACTCAGGAGCTCCTGCCCCTGGTGATGCGCCCAGGCAAGGACAGACCCCTGCATCATACTCAGGAGCTCCTGCCCCTGGTTATGGGCCCAGGCAAGGACACACCCCTGCATCATACTCAGGAGCTCCTGCCCCTGGTGATGCGTCCAGGCAAGGACACACCCCTGCATCATACTCAGGAGCTCCTGCCCCTAGTGATGGGCCCAGGCAAGGACACACCCCTGCATCATACTCAGGAGCTCCTGTCCCTGGTGATGGGCCCAGGCAAGGACACACCCTGCATCATACTCAGGAGCTCCTGCCCCTGGTGATGGGCCCAGGCAGGACACACCCCTGCATCATACTCAGGAGCTCCTGCCCCTGGTGATGGTCCAGGCAGGACAGACCCCTGCATCATACTCAGGAGCTCCTGTCCGTGGTGATGCGTCCAGGCAAGGACACACCCCTGCATCATACTCAGGAGCTCCTGCCCCTGGTGATGGGCCCAGGCAAGGACACACCCCTGCATCATACTCAGGAGCTCCTGCCCCTGGTGATGGTCCAGGCAAGGACAGACCCCTGCATCATACTCAGGAGCTCCTGCCCCTGGTGATGCGCCCAGGCAAGGACAGACCCCTGCATCATACTCAGGAGCTCCTGCCCCTGGTGATGGTCCAGGCAAGGACACACCCCTGCATCATACTCAGGAGCTCCTGCCCCTGGTGATGCGCCCAGGCAAGGACAGACCCCTGCATCATACTCAGGAGCTCCTGCCCCTGGTGATGCGCCCAGGCAAGGACAGACCCCTGCATCATACTCAGGAGCTCCTGCCCCTGGTGATGCGCCCAGGCAAGGACACACCCCTGCATCATACTCAGGAGCTCCTGTCCCTGGTGATGGTCCAGGCAAGGACACACCCCTGCATCATACTCAGGAGCTCCTGTCCCTGGTGATGGGCCCAGGCAAGGACAGACCCCTGCATCATACTCAGGAGCTCCTGTCCCTGGTGATGGGCCCAGGCAAGGACACACCCCTGCATCATACTCAGGAGCTCCTGTCCCTGGTGATGGGCCCAGGCAAGGACAGACCCCTGCATCATACTCAGGAGCTCCTGCCCCTGGTGATGCGCCCAGGCAAGGACACACCCTGCATCATACTCAGGAGCTCCTGTCCCTGGTGATGCGTCCAGACAAGGACACACCCCTGCATCATACTCAGGAGCTCCTGCCCCTGGTGATGGGCCCAGGCAAGGACACACCCCTGCATCATACTCAGGAGCTCCTGCCCCTGGTGATGGTCCAGGCAGGACAGAACCCTGCATCATACTCAGGAGCTCCTGCCCCTGGTGATGCGCCCAGGCAAGGACAGACCCCTGCATCATACTCAGGAGCTCCTGCCCCTGGTGATGCGCCCAGGCAAGGACACACCCCTGCATCATACTCAGGAGCTCCTGCCCCTGGTGATGGTCCAGGCAAGGACACACCCCTGCATCATACTCAGGAGCTCCTGCCCCTGGTGATGCGCCCAGGCAAGGACAGACCCCTGCATCATACTCAGGAACTCCTGCCCCTGGTGATGCGCCCAGGCAAGGACACACCCCTGCATCATACTCAGGAGCTCCTGCCCCTGGTGATGGGCCCAGGCAGGACAGACCCCTGCATCATACTCAGGAGCTCCTGCCCCTGGTGATGGGCCCAGGCAAGGACACACCCCTGCATCATACTCAGGAGCTCCTGCCCCTGGTGATGGTCCAGGCAAGGACACACCCCTGCATCATACTCAGGAGCTCCTGTCCCTGGTGATGGTCCAGGCAAGGACGCATTCCTGCATCATACTCAGGAGCTCCTGCCCCTGGTGATGGGCCCAGGCAAGGACACACCCCTGCATCATACTCAGAGGATGCTGTCCCTGGTGATGGTCCAGGCAAGGACACACCCTGCATCATACTCAGGAGCTCCTACCCCTGGTGATGGTCCCAGGCAAGGACACAACCCTGCATCATACTCAGGAGCTCCTGCCCCTGGTGATGGGCCCAGGCAAGGACACACCCCGCATCATACTCAGGAGCTCCTGCCCCTGGTGATGGTCCAGGCAAGGACACACCCCTGCATCATACTCAGGAGCTCCTGCCCCTGGTGATGGGCCCAGGCAGGACAGACCCCTGCATCATACTCAGGAGCTCCTGTCCCTGGTGATGCGCCCAGGCAAGGACACACCCCTGCATCATACTCAGGAGCTCCTGTCCCTGGTGATGGGCCCAGGCAAGGACACATCCCGCATCATACTCAGGAGCTCCTGTCCCTGGTGATGGGCCCAGGCAAGGACACACCCCTGCATCATACTCAGGAGCTCCTGCCCCTGGTGATGGGCCCAGGCAAGGACACACCCCGCATCATACTCAGGAGCTCCTGTCCCTGGTGATGGGCCCAGGCAAGGACACAGCCCTGCATCATACTCAGGAGCTCCTGTCCCTGGTGATGCGTCCAGGCAAGGACACACCCCTGCATCATACTCAGGAGCTCCTGCCCCTGGTGATGGGCCAGGGAAGGACACACCCCTGCATCATACTCAGGAGCTCCTGTCCCTGGTGATGGGCCCAGGCAAGGACAGACCCCTGCATCATACTCAGGAGCTCCTGTCCCTGGTGATGGGCCCAGGCAAGGACAGACCCCTGCATCATACTCAGGAGCTCATGCCCCTGGTGATGCGCCCAGGCAAGGACAGACCCCTGCATCATACTCAGGAGCTCCTGTCCCTGGTGATGGTCCAGGCAAGGACAGACCCCTGCATCATACTCAGGAGCTCCTGCCCCTGGTGATGGTCCAGGCAGGACAGACCCCTGCATCATACTCAGGAGCTCCTGTCCCTGATGATGCGTCCAGGCAAGGACACACCCCTGCATCATACTCAGGAGCTCCTGCCCCTGGTGATGGGCCCAGGCAAGGACACACCCTGCATCATACTCAGGAGCTCCTGTCCCTGGTGATGGTCCAGGCAAGGACACACCCCTGCATCGTACTCAGGAGCTCCTGCCCCTGGTGATGGGCCCAGGCAAGGACACACCCCTGCATCATACTCAGGAGCTCCTGTGCCTGGTGATGGGCCCAGGCAAGGACACAGCCCTGCACCATACTCAGGAGCTCCTGCCCCTGGTGATGGTCCAGGCAAGGACACACCCCTGCATCATACTCAGGAGCTCCTGCCCCTGGTGATGGGCCCAGGCAGGACACACCCCTGCATAAACTCAAGAGCTCCTGTCCCTGGTGATGGTCCAGGCAAGGACACACCCTGCATCATAATCAGGAGCTCCTGCCCCTGGTGATGGGCCCAGGCAAGGACACACCCCTGCATCATACTCAGGAGCTCCTGTCCCTGGTGATGGGCCCAGGCAGGACACACCCCTGCATAAACTCAAGAGCTCCTGTCCCTGGTGATGGTCCAGGCAAGGACACACCCTGCATCATAATCAGGAGCTTCTGCCCCTGGTGATGGGCCCAGGCAAGGACACACCCCTGCATCATAGTCAGGAGCTCCTATCCTTGGTGATGGTCCAGGCAAGGACGCATTCCTGCATCATACTCAGGAGCTCCTGTCCCTGGTGATGGGCCCAGGCAAGGACACACCCTGCATCATACTCAGGAGCTCCTGTCCCTGGTGATGGTCCAGGCAAGGATGCATTCCTGCATCATACTCAGGAGCTCCTGTCCCTGGTGATGGGCCCAGGCAAGGACACACCCCTGCATCATACTCAGGAGCTCCTGTCCCTGGTGATGGGCCCAGGCAAGGACACACCCCGCATCATACTCAGGAGCTCCTGTCCCTGGTGATGGGCCCAGGCAAGGACACACCCCACATCATACTCAGGAGCTCCTGCCCCTGGTGATGGTCCAGGCAAGGACACACCCCGCATCATACTCAGGAGCTCCTGCCCCTGGTGATGGTCCAGGCAAGGACACACCCCTGCATCATACTCAGGAGCTCCTGCCCCTGGTGATGGTCCAGGCAAGGACACACCCCTGCATCATACTCAGGAGCTCCTGTCCCTGGTGATGGTCCAGGCAAGGACACACCTCTGCATCATACTCAGGAGCTCCTGTCCCTGGTGATGGGCCCAGGCAAGGACGCATTCCTGCATCATACTCAGGAGCTCCTGCCCCTGGTGATGGGCCCAGGCAAGGACACACCCCTGCATCATACTCTGGAGCTCCTGCCCCTGGTGATGGTCCAGGCAAGGACACACCCCTGCATCATACTCAGGAGCTCCTGTCCCTGATGATGGTCCAGGCAAGGACACAGCCCAGCATCATACTCAGGAGTTCCTGCCCCTGGTGATGGTCCAGGCAAGGACATACCCCTGCATCATACTCAGGAGCTCCTGCCCCTGGTGATGGCCCAGGCAAGGACACACCCCTGCATCATACTCAGGAGCTCCTGCCCCTGGTGATGGTCCAGGCAAGGACACACCCCTGCATCATACTCAGGAGCTCCTGCCCCTGGTGATGGGCCCAGGCAAGGACACACCTCTGCATCATACTCAGGAGCTCCTGTCCCTGGTGATGGGCCTGGCAAGGACACACCCCTGCATCATACTCAGGAGCTCCTGTCCCTGGTGATGGGCCCAGGCAAGGACACACCCCTGCATCATACTCAGGAGCTCCTGCCCCTGGTGATGGGCCCAGGCAAGGACACACCCCTGCATCATACTCAGGAGCTCCTGCCCCTGGTGATGGGCCCAGGCAAGGACACACCCCTGCATCATACTCAGGAGCTCCTGTCCCTGGTGATGGTCCAGGCAAGGACAGACCCCTGCATCATACTCAGGAGCTCCTGCCCCTGGTGATGGGCCCAGGCAAGGACACAGCCCACATCATACTCAGGAGCTCCTGCCCCTGGTGATGGTCCAGGCAAGGACACACCCCTGCATCATACTCAGGAGCTCCTGCCCCTGGTGATGGTCCAGGCAAGGACACACCCCTGCATCGTACTCAGGAGCTCCTGCCCCCGGTGATGGTCCAGGCAAGGACACACCCCTGCATCATACTCAGGAGCTCCTGCCCCTGGTGATGGTCCAGGCAGGACAGACCCCTGCATCATACTCAGGAGCTCCTGCCTCTGGTGATGGGCCCAGGCAAGGACACAGCCCTGCATCATACTCAGGAGCTCCTGCCCCTGGTGATGGTCCAGGCAAGGACACACCCCTGCATCATACTCAGGAGCTCCTGCCCCTGGTGATGGTCCAGGCAAGGACACAGCCCTGCATCATACTCAGGAGCTCCTGTCCTTGGTGATGGGCCCAGGCAAGGACAGACCCCTGCATCATACTCAGGAGCTCCTGCCCCTGGTGATGGTCCAGGCAAGGACACACCCCTGCATCATACTCAGGAGCTCCTGCCCCTGGTGATGGGCCCAGGCAAGGACACACCCCTGCATCATACTCAGAGGATGCTGTCCCTGGTGATGGTCCAGGCAAGGACACACCCTGCATCATACTCAGGAGCTCCTGTCCCCGGTGATGGGCCTAGGCAAGGACGCATTCCTGCATCATACTCAGGAGCTCCTGCCCCTGGCAATCTGATCCATTCCTCCAATTTAACTTGCTAAATACCTGCTTGGGCCGCAGCTCTTACCTTGAAAGCATGAAAAAATGAATGCCCGTGAATTAATAATACAGCCTCTCGACAGGCAGCCTTCTTGTCTAATAAACTCAAGGTGACTTCCACAACCAAAAATACCCCAGCAGAAAGTACCTTCAGAAAGAGAAGGGATAAAAGTCATCCAGGGTCATGTGATCATCCACAGTTTAATAATGGGAACAAAGCAGGGAGTGAACAAAATGAACACCCAGATCTAGAAAGAGGGCGGTGGCCACTGTTTCCGAATATTGTCCCTGCACCCAGGGCTCTGGGAGGTCACCTGTGGATTTCAGGTTCGGCTGGGGTACCGAGAAAACGGGTGGGGTGCAGAATGGAAGGGAGACGCAGTGAAGCGTGTGTTTTAGGGTAGAAAACTTGCCCTACTTTATGCAGGATCCGTAGAATCAAATAAGATATCTCGCTTTTACTGATTTTAAGTGTAACCAGCTTTACCGATGAGAGTAGGTTAAGAGGTCAAAAAGTGGTAGAGAAAGAAGTCATCCAGGTAAGTTCTGTAGGACTAAACTGTCTTTGACGAACTAGCTCCTGCCTCACTTTTAAGGTAGGAATGTCTGGATTCAGTGATCTTCTGTGATTATCTGTGACTGGTACCTTACTGAAGTGATACCTGGTCACTGGGAAAGCCAGATGGGAACACTGCATCGACTGGATTCACCAAGCGGAGTTGAGGACACAGACGTCTTAGCGTTCTAGCCATGCTTCCATTTTATGGAAGAAGACATCACATTTTCTGGGTACTGCCCTAGAACATCTCAAGGATTTCTTAGAATACAGGACAAAATACAACAAGGAGAAGCACTTGAAAGGCTTGGGTGGGTAAGAAAGAAAAAAGGCATTTGCATGCCTAATACATTCTAGGTGCTTGGCGTGTTAAACAATGAAATATAATCCAGGTCAAATGTTAACTGTCTGGACAAATCCTTAGCTAGATTAACTAAGAAAATACAAGAGAAGGCTCAAATAACTAAAATCAGAAACGAAAAGAGGGGACATTAAAATGAATGCCACATAAGTTAAAAAAAAAAAAAGGATTTAGGAGAATAATATAAAAAAGTATATGCCAACAAACTGGATAACCAAGCAATGGATAAATTGCTAGAAACATATACCCTTGTATCAAGATCAAATTAAGAAACAGAAAGCCTGATCAGATATAAAATACTAAGGATATGTATTCAGGAATCAGAAACCTCCCAACAAAGAAAAAGCCATCAGTGATGAAGCCTACCAAACAATTAAAGAGGAATGAACACCAATACTCCTCAAACTCTTCCAAAAATTTGAAGAGGAGGGTACGTACGCTCATTCTATGAGACCAACATTACCCTCATATGAAAACCAGACAAAAACACCACAAGAAAATTGATATCTATAATGAATACTGATGCAGAAATACTCAATAAAATACTAGCATACTGATTTCAACAGCACAAGGATTATACACCATGACCAAGTGGAAGTCATTTCTGGAATGCACAGATGGTTCACCACACACAAAAATCATTGATAATCATTAATAAAATGAAGGACAAAAACTCTATCAACTGACATGGAAAAAGCAATTGACAAAACTCAATACCTTTTCATGATACCAACACTCAAACTGGGAAAAAGAAAAGTAGGTAGAATAAAACTGCGTCAATATAACAAAGGTCATATATGAAAAGCCCACAGCTAACATCATACCTAAGAGAAAAAGGTTGAAAGTGTTTCCTCTGAGATCAGGAACGAGATTAACAGTTCTATGCACAGTACTAGAAGACCTAGACAAAGCAATCAGGCAAGAAAGAGAAATAAGAGGCATCCAAGTTGTAAAGGAAGAAGTGAAGTGATTCCTGTTCGCAGATGACATGATCTTATATGTAAAAAACCCTAAAAGTTTCAAACACACAAAAACTGTTAGAACTGATAAACAAATTCAGCAACATCCCAGGATACAAAAATCAACATGCAAAAATCAGTTGCATTTCTATATACTGACAATGAACAATCTGAAAAGAAAGTTAAAACAATTCCATTTATAATACATCAAAAAGAAATACGCTTCTAAGACGGTGAAACGCTTGTACACTGAAGCTACAAATCATTGCTGAAAAAAATTTAAGAAGAAGACACAAGTAAATGGAAAACATCCCCATGTTCATGAACTGGAAAATCTGATACTGTTAAAACGTCCACACTACCCAAAGCGATATGCAGATTCAAAGCAATCCCTACCAATATCTCAAGGACATTTTTTTTGCATAAATACAGAAATTCATCCTAAAATTTACGCAGACCCTCAAGGGACTCTGAACAGCTATAAAAATACCGAAAAGGAGTAAAAGTTGGAAGTCTTGAACTCCTTGATTTGGAAATACATTATAAAGCTATAGGAATCAAAGCAATGTTGTACTGGTATGAAGACCAACAGAACAGAAAGCACAGAAATGAACCCTCACATATATGGCTGAATGACCTTCAACAAGATGCCAAGACCACTCGACAGGGAAAGGACAGCCTCTTCAACAAATTCCCACCAAATTGGGAATAGTCGGTATCCACATGCAAAACAATGATGTTCAGCCCTTATAGTACATACAAAGATGAACTTGAAATTACTTAAACACCTAAAACTGTAACATTCCTAGAGGAAAAGGGGGCGAAAGCTTTATGAAAATGGATTTTAGAATGATGTCTTGGATAGGACAGCAAAAGCACAGGCAAGGAGAGCAAACATGGACAAAGGGGACTACATCAACCTAAAAAATTCTGCACATCAAAGGACACAATCAAGAGGGTGGAAAGGTAACCTATGAAATAGGAAAAAAAAAAAAAATTTGTACACCATGTATCTGATAAGGGGTTTATCCAGAAAATATAAAGAACTCCTAGAACTTAACAACAACCAAAAATTAACCCTATTTTAAAAAATGGGCAAAAGACTTAAAAATATATATCTCCAAAGAAAATACAGAAATAGCCAAAAGCATACGGACTGATGCTCCACATCATTTATCATTAGAGAAATGCAAATCAAAACTACAATGAGTTATCGCTCCACACATCTTAGAATGGCTACTAACAACAACCAAAAAAACCACAGAAAATAATTAAGTGTTGGTGAAAACGTGGAGAAATTGGAACACCTGTGGACAGTTAGAGAAAAAATAATATGGTGCAGCCGCTCTGGAAAACATTATGCTGGCTCCTCAAGAGACTGAAAACAGAGCTACCATATAATCCAACAAGCCCACTTCTGGGTATATAACCACAGAAATGGAAAGAACGGTCTCAGAAATGTATCCGTATTCCCACGTTCATAGCTGCACCATTCCCATTAGCCAAGAAGAGGAAATCACTCAAATGAGTATCAACAGATGAATGGACAAACACAGCGTGTCTAGCGATACAATGGGAAAAAAGGGGAGAACATCCTGTCTCATGCTACAACATGAAAGCACCTTGAGGACATATTGCTAAGTTCAAAAAGCCAGTCAGGAAAGGGAAAATCCTGTAGGAGCCCCCCCTATAAGGGACCTTGGAATAGTGCAATTCCTACAGACAGAATGTGGAATGATGGTGCCAGGGGCTGGAGGGAGGCCGAATGGGGAGTTAGCGGTTGATGGGGACAGAGTTTCTGGTTTGCAAGATGAAGAAGTTTTAGAGACGGATGGTGGGGACCATGACCCAAGAGTGCGACCCTCGCAATGCCACCTAACTGGACACCTAAAGATGTATGAGATAGTAAGTTTTATCGTGTCCGTTTTTTTTTTTTTTAAAGATTTTATTTATTTATTTGACAGAGAGAGACACAGCGAGAGAGGGAACACGAGCAGGGGGGAGGGGGAGAGGGAGAAGCAGGCTTCCCGCAGAGCAGGGAGCCCGATGCGGGGCTCGATCCCAGGACCCTGGGACCACGACCTAAGCGGAAGGCAAACGCTTAACTGCCTGAGCCACCCAGGTGCCCCGATTGTGTCTGTTTTTAACCATGATTTAAAAAATTAGCTGTACGGGGTCATGGTCCCAGGGTCCTGGGATTGAGCCGGGTGTTGGGTCGGACTCCCTGGTCAGCGAAGAGTCTGCTTCTCCCTCTCTCTGTCTGACCCTCCCTCGTTTGTGCGCGTTCTCTGTCAGATGAATAAATAAAATTTAAAAATCTCAAAAAGTGAGCTGTATGGATGTGTTTGCACCATGAAGGGTTGTGAGGACACGTCTGAGTGCAAAGGGCGCAGAACGGGGGCAGATGCAGACAGTGCGTATCGCAGAGCTTGGACCCACGCCTGACGTTCAGATACGCGTCTCATCCAAGCACAGTCCGCGTGGTCTCTATGTGACACCACGGGCAATGGCGTTAGCTGGGCCTTTCCAGAAAATTCTCAACTTCCAGCGTTATTCAACCTGCACTTTCGGATGGATGTATAAATATTTCTAAAAAACACATGTCTCAAAAATGACTACGATTCACATTAACACAACTGTAAATCCAAAATCACTGCTTGTAACTGCAATTTTTTTTTCTCCCCTCGCACCAGGAATTCCAAAGACGGAGTATTCACCTTTCTTCCTGGAAGATTCTTAAAATAGCCCTCCCTTTTTAAGCATCTTTCAGCCCTGCAATCTAGAACATTCTTGACCTTCTCACTTTTAGCAAGAAATAGCAGACAATTTAGTTCTGATCGATCTTTAGTTAACAAGCCCCAAGGGAGAAAAGTCATCTTTGCTTTCAAAGGAAAACAAGGAAAGAAAGGCGTGAAGGGCACACAGACATGTTGAAAATGAATTATGCCGTAACTTCAAAAAAAGAAAAAAATTAAGCTTCTTTGGGGAGATTTAGCGCTTGCTCGTCATCTGTTTGTTGAAGTTTAAATAGTCGCCAAGATCATCCTGTACCTGATTTTGAACAGGAAAAGGGAAAGCCACCTATCAGACTTGGAAGCAATCCCGTCATGAAGATAATGTTTATGTAATGTTGAAACAAACACCGTTCAAATGTCTTTGCACCTGGGGACTCAGTGAAAGGAACGCATATTATTTTTAGAAGCCCTTAAAAACGACAAGATGGAACGACAGCAGAGGATTAACCACACTCTGTCTGGAGTGTCTGTGAGCCTCACTCGAGACGAGATTTTTCTGAGGAGGCATGAAGACAGAAGAAGACACAGAGCCAGCCGGGCACTGGTCGTTAACCGTGACTTAAAACAGTACGGTGAGGCGCATGAACGGAATCCCGTCCACTGGGAGGGCACGGTACCTGGCATCAGACCAGCCTTGGGGAACACTTCTTTCAACTTCGTCTGGCTTTCCTCCACCAGCTCCTCTTTGGACATCGGCAGCTGCAGGACGTCTATTATGATCTGCGCCGCTTCCAATGCCTTTTTTCCCATAACGAGGGACTTGACGTCCCAGCTGTATTTCTTTCCATAGCGGTCGCATATTTCTTGGAACACCAGCGAGTAGAGCCATTCGGTATCTGCAGAAAGAAAGATACGGTGACATTTAGGGGTGCGAGCTATGCTAACGCAGAGTCCCCGCCACATGACCACGTGTCATGCAGTGTGGGTCACGTGCACGCAGAGCTATGGAAATGCTGGAAACGTCGCAGGGCATTCGGACAACAGTGCCCCGGGTCGCCGCTCCTCAGTTTGCTACGGTGTGTTTGCAGCTGTGGTCTGCAAAGTTAAAAGTGGGGAAAGAAACGAAGCCCGTCTTACTGTTCAACAGTCTCTGATATAAACACGGAGGTATCTGAGCCTAAATGGGCGCTTGGGGCGGTGACGGCCATCCGACATCACGTGACGCCATCAGCTGGTACTGTAGCGGCCTCGGGCGGGCAGCACACAGGGCTGGTGTGGGCAACCCTGCACTGGTGAGCACGCTTCCACTCCCCCACGGCAGCGAGCACAGCAGGTGCACCTGGCCATGGGTGTGCTGCTGGGAAGCTCCCTCGTGAGAACGGAGCACGTCTGTCCAGGCTCGTGAGAATGGAGCACGTCTGTCCAGGCTCGTGTTCATCCACTGCTCCCTCACTGAACCTCACTCAGAGCCCTCCTGACGCCCGCTGTGTGTGTATGGGGGGGGCAGGGGGGCTTTCCACACCAAGCAAGTCCATGACACCAGGCAGGTACCCAACAATCCAGCTCACTTCTGACAATGTGCACAGTGTCAGGTCCCACAGGTAAAGGGTCCCAAACCGTAACGAGATACCACCTCCCACCAGTCAGACTGGCCGTATCGAAAACACAAGTAGAACAATTGTGCTCAGGATGTGGAGGACGAGGAACCCTCGCGCACCGTTGGTGGGAATGCAAACTGGTGCAGACACTCTGGAAAACACTATGGAGGGTCCTCAAAAAGTTAAGAAAAGAGCTACTATAGAGTGCAGCAATTCCACTTCTGGGTATTGACCTGGAGAAAACAAAAACAGTAATTTGAAAAGACATGTGCACAGGGACCGCTGGGTGGCTCAGTCGGTTAGGCGTCTGCCTTCAGCTCAGGTCATGACCTCAGGGTCCTGGGATCGAGCCCCGCGTCAGGCTCCCTGCTGGGCGGGGAGTCTGCTTCTCGCTCTGACCCTCCCCCCTCTCATGCTCTCTCTCTCTCTCTCATTCTCTCTCTCAAATAAATAAATAAAATCTTTAAAAAAAATCTTTTAAAAAAAAGACACATGTACCCCATATTCATTGAGTGTTATTTACAATAGCCAAGATATGGAAGCAACCTAAGCATCCATCAATAGATGAATGGAATAGGACGGTATACAGAAAATACTACTTAAAAGAAATGAGATCTTGCCATTTGCAACAACATGGAGAGACCTACATGGTATTATGCAAAGTCAGAGAAAGACAGAGGCTGTATGATTTCATTCACATGTGAAACTTCAAAGACAACACTAAGAAAGTAAGGAGTCTTAAACACAGAGAACACAGTGGTGGTCGCCATGGGGGGTGGGGGGTGGATGGGGGAAAGAGACGAAGGGGACTCAGAGGTAGACACTGCACGTATGAAAGAAGTCACGGGGATGGCGAACACGACGTGGGGAACATAGTCCATACTTCTGCAGTAAGTGTGCACGCTGCACCCTGCTAACTGGACTGAGTGTGCGGATGATTTTGCAATGCATGGAAATACACGATCACTACGAGGTAAGCCTGAAACGAACAGGATATTGTGTATCGGTCATACCGAAATTAGAAAGTGCTCAGTCCCACAGGACTGCCCTCAATGCCCACTGCAAAGCCAATCAAAGTCCCGGCTGTCACCTGTGCTGTAGATGGGAGTGGGATCCCCCAACACCCCCTGCAATGCCAATCACAAGTCCCGGTCATCACCTGTGCTGTAGACGGGAGTGGGATCCCCCACCCGCCCTGCAATGCCAATCACAAGTCCTGGTCATCACCTGTGCTGTAGATGGGAGTGGGATCCCCCAACACCCCCTGCAATGCCAATCACAGTCCCGGTTATCACCTGTGCTGTAGATGGGAGTGGGATCCCCCAGTGCCCCCTGCAGTGCCAATCACAAGTCCTGGTTGTCACCTGTGCTGTAGATGGGAGTGGGATCCCCCAATGCCCCCTGCAATGCCAATCACAAGTCCCGGTTGTCACCTGTGCTGTAGATGGGAGTGGGATCCCCCACCCCCCCTGCAAAGCCAATCACAGTCCCGGTCGTCACCTGTGCTGTAGATGGGAGTGGGATTCCACGACCTGCTCTTGGGTTCCACCGATTTGCTAGAGTGGCTCCCAGTCTTCCTAGCCCGGGAAATTTTACTTACTCTTCCCGGCATATTATGCAAGGATATGACCAAGGATGCAGAGGAACGTGCACGGGGAAGAGGTGCAGAGGGCGAGGTGTGCGGGGAAGGCCGCGGAGCTCCCATGGTCTCCCCAGTGTGCCATTCTGCCGGTCCCTCACGTGTCCGCCAACAGGGAAGCTCTCAGGAGGATGGAGGCTTCATCACTGAGGCATGATGTATCAACAACCCCACTTACAGCCCTGCTCCCCCGTCTGGAGGATGTGGACGGAACGGAAGTTCCAAGGTTCTCAGCACGCCTTGGTGTTTGTGCCGACCAGCCCCGGCGCAGGAGCCCCCACAAGGATGGCCTCTGCAGAACAGAAGATGCTCTGTCACTCAGGGAAGGACAAGGGCTTTAGGAGCTCGGTACCAGGAACCAGGGTCAGACGGCAAACATTAGAGCCAAGATGCTCCTACTGATCTTATCATCACTTAGGACATTTCGAGGGTTTGGGAGCTCTGTGCCAGGAACTGGGAGCACAGACCAATACGTACGGTTTCTATCATTTCACAAGGCTGTATCGTGTCACGGTAAAAGGTCAGTCTGGGAACTGGATCCCAGCTGGAGGCTTTCTAAACAGTAAAGCCTCAGACGACTTAGCATCCTGGGGCCTTTTCGGGTTAACAAGCGTCGAAGGGTACTACTGGTCATAATTGGTAGTGTTACTAATACATAGCATAGTAAATTAACTACAGCATGATAAATAGCACTCAGTGTATTTACATTTATGTCCTTATATATTTAACGCATAAACAGTGTTAATAGTAGCGACGCTAGCAAACGCTAGTACCATGAGCCGCGATAACGTCCTCATCTATTTCATACATAAGTAAGGTCGATAGTAGTGATACTCGCACTACTACCCCCCTGAGCTACGATAATACTAGTGTGAGAACTGAACACTCGGCAACATTGTCAGAGCGGTTCTGAAAGCTGTCAGGGTGTGACCCGCGCATGGCCGCTTTCCCCCGGACACATCTGCTCCCCGCCGATGCCCAGTCCGAGGGCTGCCGGCACACACTGCAGCGTCCCCGAGCCTGCAGATGGCAGGAGGCGTGGTGCTGTCTCCTGTGAGCTGGGCTGTGGCGGTGTCGTGGTGCGGTCTGTGTGCATCTTTCCCACGGGGGGGCAAGGGACGCCTGTGCAGTACGGCGCACCCACCACCCGTTTGCTGCCGGCTTGTGGATATCACCGTTCCCTGTCCGTGGGCTCAGTGCACCTGCCAGGGGATCCTGTCCGTGGGCTCAGTGCACCTGCCAGGGGATCCTGTCCGTGGGCTCAGTGCACCTGCCAGGGGATCCTGTCCGTGGGCTCAGTGCACCTGCCAGGGGATCCTGTCCGTGGGCTCAGTGCACCTGCCAGGGGATCCTGTCCGTGGGCTCAGTGCACCTGCTAGGGGATCCTGTCCGTGGGCTCACTGCACCTGCTAGGGGATCCTGTCCGTGGGCTCAGTGCACCTGCTAGGGGATCCTGTCCGTGGGCTCACTGCACCTGCTAGGGGATCCTGTCCGTGGGCTCAGTGCACCTGCTAGAGGATCTCTGGTTCTTCCTGGTTGGACTGGGGCTGGGCAGGCACCCTGGCTGCCTCCCCCGTGGGCTCTCGGGATTGGCACCAGCTGCTCCATGGGACCCCGGCTCTTCTTTCAGCTTTCAGGGTGGGCCGCCCCCCAGCCCCCATACCTGCTTCCCCTGGCTGCCGACCCTGCTATTCCTCCCCCGCCCCTCTGAATGTGTTGCAATAGGACCTCGCTGTGGCCTCCATCCCCTGGACCAGCCCTGGACCCTCAGCCCCATGGTGGGATGCCTGGTCTTGACAGCAATCAGCAGCAGAAAGAGCTTTTCACTTCCTTCTGCTTTTTGAGGCAAAACTCCCCAGAGCCAAGTATCAGGTAGAATTTCACGTTCAGCACGTGAACCATCTGGGACCCCTGCTTGCCCACCACTGGCTGAACTTTCCTGTGGCACTAGAAAATGCACAGAACAAACAGATCTCAGCTTCCCCACCCTCGTAGGCTCACACATGACCTCTGCATTAGGGAATGCCTGTGTTGGTTTTGTTTTGTTTTGCTGGCACAAAAGATGGTGAGGCTTTAAGGAAACGGTTCCGGGGTCATGTGTAGACCAAGCCACGGTTTGGATAGGCACCTGAGTGACTCAGGGTTTTCTAGAACGCACGCTGCACCTGCACGTACTCCTCCTGAGGAAGGCAGACAAGGGAGGGAAGCATGGCTCCTCCTCGTTATCGACAGCAGAAAGGCCTTCTCAAGCCTTCTGTGGCCAAGGGTCTCCGGTCACGGGTGCTCCTTATAAGTGCAGCCCTGTGAGGGGGTCGGAGGAACGGGATGGAGAAGGATGGACAGGCAATGATGCTGTACATTTTTACTTTCTTCACTTGGACATTGTCCTCTAGTGCTTGAGACAAGTCTGCGACAGAAGGAAACTCCAAGCACCAAGTGAGCGAGAAACCAGCGCGGGGTCTAAAAAGCAAAGTCGGGCGTGTGAGGAGAAGAAGCAAGCATGCGAGGAGAAGCAGCAGAAGCCTGGCGGAAGATGGACGTAGCATTCAGGAACGCCTGCTAACACAAGTGGACGACAGAGAAGAAAGGGGTGTGAAAGAAACACTAATCCCAAAGACAGAAACATAGCAATGGCCTTTAAAACGCTTTAAACGGTGTTTATTTAAAGCCTCGTGTCAGAGCTTTTAATTTAAAAGACACTGAGCTGTGGGATTATAAATCTGCAGGAGACAGTGCAGACCACTTTTCTCCACAACGTAGATAAAATCACCCCAAATCCTCGGTGAATAAGCGAGGCTCTGAACAAGTAATTAAACTCCTCGGGTCCAATGACGACCGCAGCAGCGCCTGACAGCACACTTACAAATTAAAGGGACAGCGGTTTGAAAGGAAACCCTTCCAAAGATGGGCAAAAAGGACGCCATCTTTTTATCGGGGGCATGGGGTCCCCCTGTTCAGAAGCGAGGGGGCGAGCCCCAAGCTTTGCCACTTGCTTCTGTGTTATTTTTCCCAAGAACGTCATTGTAACATGTCACGGCGACATAAGCAGCCGCCGTCCTCAGGTGTGTTAGAAAAACGTTCCTTGGAAAGGCCAACTTCCCTCCGGGCTGGAAGAGGGAGCCCATGGGGCCCTGGGGAGCCGCTGCAGGTGAGCTGATCAGGTAAGCGGGAACAAGAGGGCATCAGACGGGGGATGGGACCCTGGGAAAATGGCCATGGTGGCCGCAAGGCACGTGTCGTCATGGCTACCACCCTGCCCTCCCAGGTGGGGAAACGGGGTGTGTAGGTTTAGACTCATTGAACTGATGCAGAAGGGCATCCCTGCTTCCTGTACCTGAAGGAAGGCTACGCTCGGTGGCCTTGGTGGCCTGCGCGGTGGCCTCTGAGGCGGGGGGTCTATAATGGTATCATTTTCTTCTCATTGAGAATGTACTGAAATGTTTGCTGAGTCCATCCCTGGCTCCCAGAGCCAGTCTGCATTTTTTCCCATAAAGATGAAGGGGAGAGGGTGTTTCCCCACGTCCCCCTTGCAGGAAGCTGCGCCCCTGGGCCATGCAAACAGGTACTTAATTCCAGCTTAAAAACAAGCAGTTGCACGGCTTCATAGGAAAACTCCTTAATCAATGTGGCACTGACAAGCATGTATTATAAGACCTGATTTCTCGGGGCTCCTGGGTGGCTCAGCTGGTTAAGCGTCTGCCTTTGGCTCAGGTCATGATCCTGGTACACTCTGGGATCGAGCCCCGAGTCGGGCTCCCTGCTCAGCGGGGAGTCTGCTTCTCCCTCGCCCTCTGCCGCTGCCCCCTGCTTGTGGGTTCGCTCTCTCTCTCAAATAAATAAATAAAATCTTTAAAAAAAAAATAAGACCTGATTTCTCTTACCCCATTTTCGCTCCCAGACCAGACCTGGAATGAGGTATTGGGAGAAAGTGTGAGCATTAGGAATCTGAAAGGTGAACAGTAAATTCCCAGCTCGGCCACTGTTTAGCTGACAGTCCTGGGACGGGTTTTTAAGCTTCATGACTTGTAGTTTCTGCCTGGGGAGCAGTGATACCTAGTCACCGCGGGCCTGCAGGGCTGGGTGTGACCAGACGCTAGGTGTGGGCGGCAGCAGGCTCTCTGAAGCCAGGTACCTGGTCCGCAACCCTGTCCTGCAGCTCACAAGCCACTGAAATCTGCCAACAGCTAGGTGCTCAGCCCCCAGCTGGGCTGTGGGTTACAGATCTGCAGAACAGGGACAGTGATGGGGCCATGACGCACCTTCTGCGTGGCTGTGTCAGTTACGTGGAACAGTCTATGCCGAGCTCTGAGTGCAGCACCTGGCCAGGGGTAACTCCAGCATCATCCTGGGGAACCCTTGTGTGGGAACGCCTGCCTTGCACATGATGGGCAGAAGGACTTGTAACTAGTAATCATCCCTGAGTTCGGAGACCACAAGATCTGCTTTCTCTCCATACAGCAATGCTCCGGTAAGGGCAAAGACCTGTTTAATCTGAGAAGTCACAGAGCCTCCTGAGACAGATTTTACTTAAAAAAACAAAACACCACACTGTCAACTCTCTGCAATGTATTCACCTTCCAGGCATACGGAACTAAGAAATACTTGTTAACTAACTTCCCGGCCTGGTACATGAACATGATCTCCCATTTCCAATTCCTTAATCCATAAACTTCTGCAAGCTGACACGTCTTCATTTAGCAGCAAAACGTGACGTGGACGGGCATGAGGAGGGTTTAATGTTTACTTAGCGGGAATCTTCACACACTTCTCTATAGGAAGAGCTATGGGTTTGCTTCTGGGTCCTGCCCCAGACCCCGCCCCACTGAGAGTATATATATCACACAGCAGACGCGTTATAATACATTTTAAAATCAGTAACGGAAAAATCTAAATACAATAAAAGCAATTGAATGCTTTCTCTCAAGACAATGTTATCTCCAAAATAGTCGTACTTTTATTATTTCCAATTACAGAAAGGGGGTGGGGTGATCAAAAGCCAGTGTTTGGTCTGCCAGGTTAGTTCCTCGAAGATACAAATACATTTTCACATGGAAGAGCCCATCCTGAGTGAAAATCAAATTGTCACAATGGGGCAGATCAGAAGATGAAGATGGAGCTGACTGATGGCTTTCTCTCACTCACAAATGTAGCACTGTTTTTGAACGGGGTGAACACTCCATATTTTAACTGTGAAACAGCTTTAATAATAAATACCCAGCATGGAATACCGCTTGATAAATGTGGGGGTGTCATTTCTCTAAGCTGTTTCGATAGCATGTAGTAGGTGACTGGTAACTGCTCAACAGATTTTTTTTTTTTTAAGATTTTATTTATTTATTTGTCAGAGAGAGAGGAGTTGGAGCAAGGGGAGGGGCAGAGGCAGAGGGAGAAGCAGGATCCCCACTGAGCAAGGATTCCCAAGACTCCGAGATCATGACCTGAGCCGAGTGCCTAACAGACTGATCCACCCCGGAGCCCTGAACTGATATTTCTTATTTACTGATTCTGTTCCCTTAAGATATTCTGCCACTAGTTTCTGATTCTCTGCACTGATTCTCAAAGTGTGGTCCCCAGAGAAGCAGTATCAGGAATGCAAATTCCTGGTCCCACCCCAGATCTGCAGACTCAGAGTTTGGGGTGGGGCCCTGCAATGTGTGTTTTATCGAGCACCCCCAGGCGAGTGGGTTGTGTTCTAAAGCTGAAAACCACTTAGCTAACATAACATGTTTACTGAAGCCCTGTGCTTTATAAACTCAGTGATTTTAAAAATGGATCAACTTTAAAAAAAGCTGAATTTCAATAATGACATATATAGATTTATGAGCAGAAATTAAGGGAAAAAAATCTCCTATGACATTAATCCCGATGTTGATGTTTCTGTTTCCTTTCTTTGCCCCCAGATGAGATCTATGTTAATACTTCTTTAGTGGAAGAAAGATTTTTTAAAGTAAGAAATTCTGAATGTGCCCCATTCTTTCCGAAGTTAACACCTGCAGATGACTTCAATTAACTGCACTTGCCGGTGAACCGGAGTTACTGGGTGTCCCTGGGGCGGAGAAGGAGCCGGCCAGGGCATGCTCTGCACAGCACGGTTACACACGGCAAGGGCGCACGTGCTTTGAAAAAACACCTAAATAGCTACACTTTCTTTTAAAGAATAAAAGTATAGACGGCTTCCTGGAATATACCGTATTGAAAGAACTAGTTAATCGGCTCGTTTTTCTCTTCATTGGAAACCAAGAGAATAATTTGTAGCACTGCGACCAGTGAACCCAAAGTCATAGCTTGTCATCGGGGGCCTCGTTTGAGAACAGCTACTCACATTCTCGCATTTGCTGTCTGCATACTCTCAAATTCTAGCATGCACCATCTGCATGCTCTAGGGTGGCCTCTGATTCCCCCGAGCGAACAGGCTTGCGACCCTATGAAGGACATCATCGCAAACTAAGAGTCCTTTTCCGAAACTGGACTACTGGGTCAGTGGCAGAGCTGGGAAAGCCTGAGCTCTGAAGGTCACCGGCCTGGAAACTGGTGATTCACAGGAGACACGAGCGCAGCCGTCTGAAAGCGCTCGATCTGTTATCTCGGTTGCCTTGGGCTTTTCTTGACTTCCTAAGGCAGCCAAGCTTGCTTAATAATTCCTGGAACCCTAAGGGCAAGGCTGTTTTGTAAGGACAGCCCAGGCAACAGGTGCTAAGTGCTGGCCCTGCTGCTCCTGCCACACAGCACCGGCCCTGATCCTCCTGGCGGAGCTACTGTGTGGCTCAGAGGGGCGCCCAGGCGTGCTCCCGCCGGCAGAGGCTGGCTGCCGTCTGTCCACCGGCCTGCCTGGCCACTGTGACACGCCAAGGCCAGGGCGGGCCGTGTCCGTGTATGGACTGGAGAAGCGTGTCTGCTGGGAGCGCCGGTCAGCCCAGGTGTGGCAGGGAGGCTCTACATACAGACCGGCTGGAGGAGGACAGAGGGGGGTATGGAAACACCAGACTCTCCTAGAGGCTTGGAAGGGAAGAAAGGAGGCCCTCCTCGAGTGTCGAAGTCCTAAGTTACAAGAGGAAGTGTGGAAGCCGGCGAAGAGCCCCCTGATGAGAACATGCAGGCCGGGGATGGGGGAGCAGGAGGTGCGTCTCTAGAAGCGGGCATCCTATGTGATGGTTTGGGGGCATATCTGGTTTTGGTGGCTGTTTCTGCACCGAAGGCCGGCAGTCACTGCGGACTGAGCCGGTGGTGAGCAGGGCCTGCTGCGGAGGATGCGCTCTGGCTGGCGTCTAGGCTGGCTGCTGGGGGGTGGGGGGTGGGGGGCTGAGGGCCAGAGCTGGGCCGTCACCTACGGCCCAGGCACTGTTACCACATGGAGTCTTGGCTGCCTGACACTGCATCCTTGCTCAACAGCCCAAAGGTTGCTGTCCTCTGCCTCTGGACCATGACCCAAGATGGGGAAGCCGGAGCATGCAACCCCAGGGGGCAGATGTCTCTAAAGGACACGAGATGCCAACACGGAAAGCTACCTGCTGAGCTGTGAAGGGGCAGAAAGTGTGCTGGCTTGCCCCAGACATTCAGGTCCCATTAAAGGAAACAGTCCCTGAGCCAGTCAAAAATCGGGGACCACAGGCCCTTTGTGGATGCTGCCAGCCTACTCCCATGTCTTCCTGGCCACCCAGCGACCCATAAGCAAACCTTTATCATATCCCCAGGCAGGTGGTGGGATCTCGGTTGCTGCCTGGCATTGTTCACCCCCCACCCCAGTAGGCCTCTTCACCCAGGAACACCTGCGTCCACCCCAGTAGGCCTCTTCACCCAGGAACACCTGCGTCCACCCCAGTAGGCCTCTTCACCCAGGAACACCTGCATCCTCTGAGCCTTGCTGTGCTTATGGCCATTCAGGAGGGAATATCCCCATGCCGCCTCCACACCAAAAAGACCCTGTAGGAGGATGAGGAGGTCTTTATTCGTCGGAGGAACTGCGACGGTCAGGGAACACTAAAGCGGTTTAAAGAGCTGTTGCACCGCTTTGGGCATGAACACAGCTGCATTTGTGTTTGACCCTCTGCTCTGTGCTCCAGGCCTGACAGCTAACCCCGTCCGCACATTTTCCCTTATCCTGCTATGGATCATGAAGATTCTGCCATAAGAATGGTGGTTTGTGGGGGACGCTTCAAAGCCTTAGCGGACTGAAGCTGGGTCCAAACAAAAACCAGAGGTAACTATGTCACAGGCAAAGGAAGTACCCCCCCCACACACCCACCAACCACCAAAAAGCTTTCCAAGAATCTAGTGCAGTGGAAAGCCACAGAAACCATGTTCTTTCAGGATTCCCACAAATCTTTATCCAGATCTTCCATTAAAAAACAGCAGGCGATGTAAACCGCAACAAAAAATAAAGCTACCTGGATATTTAATTGTACTGTTTGCTCAGTTTGCTTAATTACTGGTGATCCAAAAATATTATCTGCTCACTGTTCTTCACTGCTAAACACATATTATTTCATTTATGCTTTGGATACTGAAAAAAAAAACCCACAAAAAACCTGTAACGCTATAAACTAAAGCTCAACCCAACAGAAAATTGATTTTTCCCCTCAAAAGTTAAAGTTCAGCCCAAGTTTCAAATGACTGAGCACAGAGGTCCTTCTGGAACAAATGTTTATAAATCAGTATCATCCTGTGTTACAAAAGTAAATATGACATGCACCATGGAGCCGAAGCTAGATGAACAATCTTTAGAACCAGGCATCGATCTTCGGTATACAGCAATGGCAAATGCCTGAAATACGGTCAATTCGATTCAAAGAATATTTATTGGGTACCTCCTGTGTGATAGGCCCTGAGAAAAACCTGATGATTGAGGCCTAAACAGGTCTTGCTGGAAGTGACATAAATCTGTGACGTCAAACCAAACAGCTCACTAATGTTTGTCGAAAAAAGTAAACAAAGGAGCAAATACCTACAAAGGTTTGAGAAACTTTGCAAAAAGAATGATTGAGAAAATGCTGATATATCAATCCACGTATTTCTCAAGACCTGCTGAAATGTCACCGTCCACTAAGCCCGATGCGCGGGTGGCCAAGAAAGGTCCTCCTGGACGTGCACGAGGAAGTCAGGCAGGGAGGGTGTGTTGGGACAGGACTCCTGCCAGTATGGACAGGAGAAAGAAAACAAGACGGTGAGCACATACAAGGAAGGGAAGGACGGTCATGTGTTCTCCAGCAAACACGGCAGATGCTTAGCCGCCGTAGGCACTCAGGTGCCTTCTCCCACGGCCACTGACACTCCGTGAGACACGGGAGAGAGAGACGTTTGCATTGACTCCGTGCTAGCTAACCCTTACCAATGAGCCTCCGTGTAAAACGTAGTGCTTCCTTGTATGTAGGGATGTAAACGATGGAAATGAATAATTAACAAGCATGAAATTATGAGTCACGTAATATTTGCTTCAAACTGCAATCCTGCTTGCTCTAGCAGGCTTAGAGAAAAGTATTTAAGTATTGGATGTATTGCTTCCCTGGGCTGTAAACTATCGGTTTTGAACCGTAAAGGAGTAATAATAAATGTGATTGCTTCAAATAAGGAGCAGTAATAATAATCTGAGTCATCCTTTGTAAAGTAAAACCTTTGATTTGCATTTGGCATGATTCACTGTCATTATCAATTATTCCACTTAGTAGGTGTGGGTATTGCTCTAAGGATTTTTTTTTTCCTGGTAATCCATACTCAATTTCTAAAACTCATTTTTTAAAAAAGATTTATTTTAGAGAAAGAAAAGCAGAGACAGAGAAACACACTCCCCGCTGAGCATGGAGCCTGGCTTGGGGTTCAATCTCATGACCCTGAGATCACAACCCGAGCCAAAACCAAGAGTCGGACACTTAACCAACCGAGCTACCCAGGCGCCCTTAAGTCATTTAAAAGATGAACTGGTTCAAAAAATATTGCTAGATAACACATATATGTATGGAAATACACCTGTATAATGGAAAAAAATGAATATTGGTGCTTAGGATCATAAATCTAAATATAAAACCAAAACTATAAAACTTGTAGAAGAAAACACAGGGCATCTTGGGAATCTTAGGTTATATGAAGTTTTCATACACAGAACACAAAAAGCAAGAGTCATAGGAGAACACGTGTATAAAGGGGCTTTCATCAAAATTAAAAGACACCAGTAAGAAAACAAAAGGCAAGCCACAGATGGAGGAAAAAATATTTACAATACATACACACACAGGCACGCGACTTGCATCTAGAATATACAAAGAACCGAACACTACAACTCAAGGATGAGACAAAAACAACCTGCCGTTGACAGAAGAACAGCCCCCCCAAAATGTGTACAACTTAATCCCCAGAATTTGTGATTATCGTACCTCACAAGGCAAAGGGACTTTGCAGTGTGATCAAGTTAAATGTCTTGAGATGGGGGGGGTGGTCCTTGATTATGCAGCACGTATGATGTTATCACCAAGGGTCCTTACAGAGGGAGGCCAGTGGGTCAGAGTCAGAGGAGGAGGGCTGAGCACAGAAGCAGAGGGAGGACCGCAAGGCAAGGGATGCGGGCGGCCTCTAGAAGCTGGAAAGGCAAGAAAATGCAGTCTCCTCCAGAAGGAATGCAGCCCTGTCAGCACCTTGATTTTAACCCACCAAGACTGATGTCCTTCTGGCCTCCAGAACGGTACGGTAACAAATGTGTGTTGTTTCAAGCCACTAGCCATGAAGCCATTTATGATAATTTGTGATAGCATCGATAAGAAACCAGTACTCAACCCAGCAGAGGAACCGCTTTGGTGAACAGTCTGGCGGTTTCTTGAACGTTGACCATATAAGCACCGGCAATAAAAAGGAAAATACAACCTATTGGTGCATGCGGTAACATGAATGAGTTTCAAGTCAATTACGTGCAATGAAAGACATCAGATAAAGTTCTCCAAAGTGCCAACTAATCCATAGTTTGAGAGGCAGACTGGCAGCTACCTTGGGATGGGATGAATAGACGGAGGGATTGTGGGGGGGCACAGGACTTTTGGGAGTTGTGGGAACATGCAAAAATCACCCAACACGTAAAACACTGCCCTTCCCATGGGTTTCAGAGCTGCCATCGTAGGACAGGACAGGACAAATGAATTAAGATTTCCCTTGAATATAACAGACATTGAGAGCTACTGTTTACAGTACAAGGTCAAAAAGGGTATGTGGAGCACAGCGTGGTCCTACTGTTGTGAAATACAGAGCTGTCCCTGGGGTCAGCCCATGGCTGTCAGGACGAGAATGCGGGGACAAACAACAGCTTCCATGAAGATGGTTCTCGGCCCACCAAAAAGAAAGCTGTCTTTTAGAAACCATGACATTTGTACCCAAGGACAAAAGACTTAGCAGTGTTGCCGCGTACCTTTGGCCTAGGAAGAAATAAAGACTTTCCCGGGATTTGAGGTGTAGCCTAAGCTTTCCCTAGGGAAATCCCAGGTGCCCCTGGACACCTGCCAGGTCAAGTACAGGTGTGCTCAGTGAGCCAGGGGGTGCAGCCGCGCAGGCTTCCAGGTACCCCGACGATCACTCAGAGCACTTCTCACAGAAACCACAGGATAAATGACCCCATCCCCTTTCTTACGAACGGGTAAAAAGCAGACGAATAAGACAATTTATTCCCTGCATCTGGGCCTCCCTGGTTCAGTGTCTTCTGCTTCCTGTGCACCTGGCGTGCCGTTCCGCTCCTCCTCCTGCCCTACAGAGGTACTAGCATGATGGGGAAAGGCCAGGTGTTGGCATCGGTTGTCTGTGAATCCAGGGGCAGCAGCGCTGGGATGCAGCATGGGTCCCGAGAAACAGAACGACGGGGAGAACGGGAAGGTCGGAGGCAGAGTGGCAAAAAGCAGACGGGGCGACATTTACTGAGCTCGGAGAAACCGCCACATCAGAGACGAGTATCTTCTAAAATGGGGGGAAATTCCGGGAATTTCCTGTGGGATTTGGCGGTGATAACAAAGTGCTTTTCAAGTTAAAAAATCTCCCAAACTCAGCCTTGGACTCGCTTTACAAGGTGCCGATTGCTTTCTAATGTTTAACGATACGTAACTGATCCATAAACGCTATTAGGCCAGTTTAGAATCAAGAAAATGAAATAAATGAATGGATAAAATAAATGAAAATAAGAAACGGAGACTGTGTGAGTTTCAGCGTATTCCAGGTGTGCCCACGGGCCACTGGGCACTGAAACGCACTGACATGTGCCATCCCGCGGGCTGTCACTTCTGCACAAGGCCTCTGTACGCCACACCCTCAGCTCCGCGCACGGGGACTCCAGCTGGGCTCCTCTGGGCAGCCGGGCAGCACCAGCATTCCCTGCGAGCTAGAGGGGAAATGCAGACTCTGGGACCCACCCGTACCCACGCACCACAGAGCCTGGGGCCCGGGCCCTGTGGGCTGTAACAAGCCCTCTGGAAGCGTCTGACGCCTGCCCAAGTGTGAGAACCGCGGGGCTAACGTGCCATAGGACTTCACGGCCGTGACACGACAGAGCCTGAGCAGTACAAGAGGGGCGGTAATTGCTGCCACTCCCCCCGGAGTGAGTGGCACTGGAATCTGTCACCAGCGTCCGTGGTATGTACCAGGGGCACGCCGTAGCCAGCAAGATCAGACAGGCAGCCTGACGCCGGCGGGCACACTGTCCACACCATACGGAGGCAGAGAAAGGGTCACTGGCCTCCCCGCCTTCCTCACTCGGGCTCCCGGGTGCTGCCCGAACCTCCTCTCCCAGAACAGCCGATCTGTGCCGGCACCTGGATTCTCACGTGGGCTGGACAGGTTCATCTCCTTAACCCCATGCGTCCTCTGTGTGCAAACCCAGGCTCCAGGTTTCACGTTTGCCCCGTTTCGCTCTCTCTCGCTGGAAAGGCTAATCTGGAAGCTGGGAGCAGCGACACTTTGCTGCGGTACTCCCTGAATCTGGAGTTATTCAGCGGAGGGAGTGAAGGGAAAGCGTTACCAGAGTCTGGCAACAAGCGAGCAGTCACCCAAGGGTGAATTCTCCCCGAAGATTTCTCTTAAACCTGGAGCAGCACTCCCCAAACTGGGGCATGGGGGGGTTCCATGAGCTTAGAGTCCTACAGGGACATGAATCCCTGCTTTTCCTACGGGGAACCTGTCCCCAAAAAGGCCCGTTATCCTTCATCTGCCCCATGTCCCGCTTCGTCGAAATCTATGAGGACCTTCAGCCCCTGCAGCCGGTGGGAGAAATGCCCGAAATGGCGCTGAGCAGGAACCGATGGCATCTGTCACTGAGCAGCCAAGAGGAAGGTCGGGACCACTGTCACTCATAGAGGGTAGAGTCGCTTGGGAAACGGAAGACAAAGTGTTAGAGGCTGAAAGCCACAAAGACACCTCTCTCTGGGTTGGGAAATCTGCGAGGTGGGCGTTGGGAATGTCAGGTTCCGGTCGCCGTCTAGGCGGAATGGGCGGCTGCCCCCACGGAGGCTATGTCGACATGGCTCTGGCGTCTGGGGCAGGAGCATGCTTGCCCGATGACGAGCATGAGCGCATCCTGCTGTGAAGCGCGGGCAGGGAGGACAGAGGTGTGGGGGAGGGGGCGGGTGTCATCACCAGCCGCGCCTTCCACGCCATGCGGAGCTATCTTTCCAAGCAGGGCGTCTCGGGGACAAGCACCGAGGAAGCTGCAGGAAGCTCTGCCCGTGGAGGACACAGAGCGACGACGGGGCCAGACAGACGTGGATCCGCATGCTGGCTTTGCCACTTCCTAGAGGTGTCACCTTGTCAAAGGAAAAACTCACTGAGAACTCAGTTTACTCAGTGGTGCAACAGGGAGGGTGCTCCCTGTCCCCTAAGGTTGTTTGAGGATGAAATATACTTGTGGAAATTGTCCACAGCAGAGCACGTGCTCCACGCCCAGGGGTTGTCGTGAAGTGAGGTTGGAAATAAAGACCCTCGCGGGCCTTGTCTTCAGAAGGGCACGTCCCGTGCGTTCGGAGGCCTGAGTGCCACGCTTCCCCAGGCTCGGGGCACAGGACCGCCGGACGCACCACACGCTCCACGGAGTTCGCACACTCATCTCTACACTCCCACATCATCCTGGCCCAAAGTAGGCTGCACTCCTCTTCTGTCTTTAATTACGGAGAAGGCAGGGGAAGGCAGGCTGGCGGGGACAACTGCAGAGAAGCTCGAGGCTCCATGGCTCCCGGAGCGACAGGCGGCTCCATGCATGGAAAGGTGAGGCTCCCCAGACAGAAAGGACCCGCAGGGAGGTGGCCCAGGGGAGACAGGTGGGTGCGAGGGGCTGGGGCCGGTGGAGGCTGCAGGCTGCATCAGAACCTTGGGGCCTGTCCCACGGGGAGGGCGTTCCCTCCGGCGTGCTGTGTCATGGTTTCCCTCCACAGTCACGGGATGGAACTCTGGGGCAAAGAGCCTGGGCGTAGACTCATAAATTCAAGGGAGCTACACGATCTTTAGGGTGAGCTGTCCAAAGAAGAGCAAGCCTTAAATCCTATCAAGTGTGTTCACATCCATTTGTACAAGAAGCTGATACACATAATGAAGGGGAAAGAGCCCAGAGGATGTGAGTAACATCGACAGACACTCTGTATGGGCATATTGTTCTCTCTCTTTTTAAAAGCGTACTTTTAGCCGATCGCATATGGAAACAAAGGCTTTTCAAATGACTCTTCTCGTAGGGCCAGATATTGACAGAGGCCCCATCGCCTGCCTTTCCCGCATGGATTTTTCAAAGCGGACTCTCAGAAGGTGCAGAAGCTGATGGCAGCTTGCTTTCCTGTTTCCTGGAAGGAGGCTGCCGCTGTTCTACGGGGCCCCACGCTGATGTGCCCCTGCTTCCGCACGGGGGCTCCACCAGCAGGAGTCGCGGGCCGCAGCTCCCGCCTGGCACCAGTGGCCATCCCCGAGCACCCCCACGGGACGTCAGGGTGTAGGACTCACAGACGAGGCTCTGCATCTATTCCTGGATGACTGGGAAAGGCTGCCCACACGGCACGCTCGCGTTCTGATCACCCACGTGCAAACCACCGCGGATGTAGGAGGTGTCACGTTAGAGAGGGGTCCCCACAGGATGTAATGCCCCGACACCTGAGCCTCCTAAAACTCTGCCACTTTCTCCGACGAGACTTCTCCCCAGGTCAAACTGACAGTATTGCTAGAGCCCTGTGATAACTGCACGTATATGCCCCTTCTCCATCAGCACCGTTTTTAGGATTTGAATAGACCTTACCACACCAAGACGAGTTCTCACTGGAAGGTGGCATGCAAGCCAAGAATGATCCACATTCATGTTTTGTTTTGGAAAATATCCTCATGCACACTTTGGAAATACTTAAACATGCAATACTTTTTACACATGAATGTTTGTTTCTTGGTTCATCAGCCAATGACCAACTCAAAAATTCCTCCGGCAGTCTTTGTAAATTATGTTCCATCGGGATGCCGTAACACTATTTTTATACCTTAAAGCAATGGTTCACAAACGGGGGGGTGATTTCGCCTACGGGGCTATATAAAAGACAAGATAAATGTGTTTTCGTTTCTAAATCTTTGTTTCTGATTTGACGTAAAAGACGAATGCATTAAGCAATAATTATAAATCTCTATTTATGAACACATAATGTAGAAAGATGTCATCCTAATGACAATAAGAGCACAAATGAGGGGGTGGGACTGAAGCCCTATCACAGCAAAGTTTCTGTATACTTTTTAAATTATGTTGGCATTAATGCAAACTAGATGGTCAGCTGTTAAGTTACTAACTGTAATCTTCAGAGCAACCACAAAGAAAAAAACCAAACACACATATAATAAAATAAAAAACAAGAGAATTAAAATGGTACGCTAAAAGATATCTAGTTAATGTGAAAGAAGGCAGTCGGGGAGAAATAAAGGAACGACAACGAAATAAGACAAACAGAAACAACAAGCCATACAAAAATCATATTTTATCAAGAATGGCATTTTATGTAAATGGCTAAAACCTTCCAATTAAAAGGTAAAGATTGCCAGAATGGATTTTAAGAAAAAAAAACAGTATGACCTAACTATTAAGGCATGACCGCAAGGTGTAGCAGGTTTAAAGGATGGACAAAATATCCAATGTAAACAGAAACCAGAAGAGGGGCAGACACAAGATCCGACTCAAGACAATTATCTTTACTAGAAACAACACAAAGAAATCTAATAGAAACATTTTATAGAGAGGTCATTCCAAAGATGCAGCAATTATAAACATGCATGAATTGAGCAACCCAGCCCCAGTTACATAAAACAGAAACTAACACCAAAAAAAAAAAAAAAAATTGGAGAAATAGGTAATTCAACAATAGCAGTTGGAGATTTGGATACCACACTTTTAATATGGGATAGGATTAGATTAAAAAGTAGCAAGGAGGGGCGCCTGGGTGGCTCAGTCGTTAAGGTCTGCCTTCGGCTCAGGTCATGATCCCAGGGTCCTGGGATCGAGCCCCACGTCTGGCTCCCTGCTCTGCGGGAAGCCTGCTTCTCCCTCTCTCACTCCCCCTGCTTGTGTTCCCTCTCTCGCTGTGTCTCTCTGTCAAATAAATAAATAAAATCTTAAAAAAAAAAAAAAAAAAAAAGTAGCAAGGAAACAGAAGAACAGATTTAATGCCATTAACTACTTAAACACCACCAACCAGCTGCACTTAGCAGACATCTATGGAACATTCCATCGAACTGTAACATTACACACCTTCTCCAGGAAAAGGCACCACAACGTAGGAAAAGGCGGTATATGAGGCCAAGGCCCCATAAACTTACAAAGGCTTGAAATCATACATCGTATTTCCCCAACCAACAATGAAATGAAATTAGAAGAATAGAAAAAAAATGGGGAAATTCATAAATACGTGGAAAGTAAACAACACGCCTGTGTATTCAAAGGTCAAAGAAGAAATTAGAAGGGCAACTCAGAGATACTGTGGGATGAGTGAAAATGAAAACACAACACCCCCAAACCTATGGGGTGCGAGGAAAGCCGGCTTGGAGGGAAGTGGTTGGCTATAAACACCTATGTTAATGAAGAACGGTCAGAGACGCAGGGCATGTCGATGGATTTGCGGAAGAGGAAGGGGCTGTGAGCCAAGGGAACGGGGTAGCCTGTGAGTGGCTGGACAAGGCAAGGGAATCGGTTCTCCCCTACAACCAACAGAAAGGAATGCAGCCCTGTGGACACCTTGATGTTAGCCCGGGGTCGGGGGGTACTGATACGGGATTTCTGACTTCCACAACCACGCCGACCTAATACATTTACCTTGTCTTACGCCACTTGGTTTGTGGTAAGGGGTTACTCCAGCAACAGGAAACCAACATAATAAGAAACTTTCTCGGCCATCTATTTCCATTTTTTCTTAACTGGACTTGTGTATAATGACTTTTTTTTTAAGATTTATTTATTTTTGAGAGAGAAAGAGAGCACACAGCAGGGGGAGGGGCACAAGGAGAGGGAGAGCATCTCAAGCAGATTCCAACTGCCCGCTGAGCACGGAACCTGACATGGGCTTGACCTCACCACCCTGAGATCATGACCTGAGCCGAAATCAAGTGTCATACACTCAACCGACTGAGCCACCCAGGCGTCCGTGTACAGGACTCTTGAGCACATCAAAAACACACTCTACGAATAAACCTTTCTTAGCATTTCATTCACACGGGCTTTCACAACCCAAGGTCAACGGCAGCTACGGACAGTTCACAAAAGTACGTGTTGCAGCTTCCCCGAGGCTGTCCACCAGATGTTAAAAGAGCACGGTGGCCTCGGTCTTTCTTACCCCTACATCATAATCACACATGTATAAACCTTATTAATCACCAGGTTCTTTTCTCCCATTTCCCACTGACACATCACGACACTTGCATTTAGTGAATGTCAGTAATTTAAGTTCTTCAATTTTAAGAGAAATATATGACCACAGCGTTCCATATGGATTTGTCTTTCTCATGGTCTAGACGGATAAACTCTGTGAAGAATGAGCTTCCCAAAGCTCTGGGCTTCACGGCTTAATGGTGAATCCATATATTCTTATGCCTTTTGCATAAGTGAAAGCCAGGAGCTGTCCTCCACAAAATGCGAAGTTTAAAGACGTTCTTCCCCCAACTCCAAGAACAGCTTTCGTTATCTGCCTTTCAGGGGCCTCTCCTGTTACCCGTGTGTTTCTGTCCTTACTGTCGGTACGGAGGAATCCCCCCCAGAGGGCTGCTGCAACGGGACACCAGTGGAAGCATCACCACGGAGACAGTGCCGAAAACATTTTTGATTTAGGGCGATGCTAATCATTACGAAATCTAGCAATCACGTTGCGGTGAAATCAGCGCTGAACAGCACAAAGAGCTCCTCCTTCAAAGACACAAAGGGCCACATGTCACCGGCATCCTCCTGTGGCTGTTCGGGTGTGCTTTCTGTTCACTTATTTTCCTGGGTGGGTGGGGGTGGAGGAATGTCAGAAAACTCAAGTGTGAAAAGATGAGACAGGAAGACTGGACAAAGTTCGGCGGGACTCCTGTCGGCGCGGCACTCACCGAACAGCCCCGAGCGTCCACCGTCCACCGCCCTGGCGCAGTCTGCCCACAGAATCTCCAGAACGGCGGTCCAGATTGCTGGATCCCTTCACGGTATCAAACTTTCTACATGCCTGGGTGGACTGCTAGGGCTGCCACAACAAAGAACACAGACTGGGTGGCTTCAACAACACACGTTTATCCCTCCCAGTCCTGGAGGTTGGGGGTCTGAGATCCAGGCGGGGCCGAGGCTGGTTGCTCTTGCAGCCGTGTACGTGTTCTCCCCGTGTCCTCACGTGGTCGTCCCTCTGTCCGTGTCTGTGTCCTCATCTCCTCTTCTTATATGGATAGCAGTCCTATGCGGTCAGGGCCCATCCTAGGAACCTCGTTTTACCTTAATCACCTCTTTAAAGACCCCACTTCCAAACACAGCTCCATTCTGAGGTCCTGGGGGTGAGGATTTCAACATGTGCATCTTGGGGAGTCACAATTCTGTCCACAACACAGCATTATAGATCTCCATCTATTTGGTTATTTCCTTCTGTCAAAGGCAAAGGAAACCAACCACTTAAAATTACCCCTGTAGATCTTGTTTTTCAGGGGGAGGGACTAAGAGAATAATCAAGAAATAAGAATCAAGATCCTTTTTAAAAGAATATGCTCACATACTAGAAACTAGTTTATATATCTCAGATTTTACTGAACTCTACCCAGGATTTCTGCAAAGATCCCAAGAGCAGTAAGGTGTGGGCCCCTCCTTCTATGCAGAGTATGCGGCCGATATTCAAAAGTAGCGACGTGCGAAGCTTCTTGACCAAAGGGGACAAGCTTTGTATCCTGATTTCCAGCAGGTAAGTGGCAGGTGATGAGAGGCGATCTCTCTGTGAACCCGCAGAGGCTCCTTGGGCAGAGACTGAAGGCTGACTGCGTGTTCAGTCTCTGACTCATGTCAGTATACGCCTTTTATAAGCTGTTACTCTAACTCAAAGTACATGAAAGATACCAGCGTTCCATCAGATGTCATCTTTATAGCCCTCCTTGGGACTTGCTTAAACCCGGGAAGTATAATGAGAATGTAGAGTTCTTGTTGAGTTCAAAGAGTACTGGATTTAAGTGGAAACACATTTACATATATGCTAAAAAAAATGCAAAATCTAATCGGCTGGGTGGCAACGGAAAGAATGTGGTAGAGGACCATTAGTTTTCCCTAATGGACAGGTAGCTCATTCAGTGCCCAAAATATTCAGTGACACTTAGAAGAAGGAAGACCACCGAATAAATTCTTGTGTGCTATTTAATATTTTATGACTTATACTCTTTAACTGAATTTGGCCCGTTGGGGCAACGGTGCTGTACGTAAACGTCGAAATGCACACTCAAAGTACTAATCTTCACTCACAATTTAAGATGACATTATGGAACTCTATTGGAACAGTCAAGTGAACTTCACATTCATCATTTTTACAAACTTCATTTATTAGGCCTAAGTGATCGTTGGCTATTTGTTAATTCGTACAAGAGAACCACTGAACAAGGAAATAAAATCTACTGGCTTTTTAAGTGTGGTTTAATGACCATAAAGGTGTTTAAGTTGATAAAAGAAATTGTAAATAGAATCAGACACTGTTATGGCCTCTTAACGGTGATGGCTTAGGTCTACTAACATAATAGTTCTAGAGAGGCCCTCCGTCCCTCGGTGGTATCAGGGACCTGAGATGGCGTGGGTCCACCGGCCACAGAAGAGCAGAGACTGAGGAAGGAAGGGCATCCATGGCACCACAGTCAGAGAGTCGCAGCCCCAAGGCCGACCCGTGCTGCCGGCACTCCAAGCTGATCCTGGAATGGCGTTTCCCATATTCGGTCAGAGGTGGGCAGGGACCTTTGGAAATACGACAGCCCCTCGTGTATGAGTAGGGTTTTCTCAACGTGAATCTGGTACCCAGTTTCCACTTAGAACACCTCTATCCGGGGACACGCATTCCCATCACCCAAGTACCACACACCCACCTTACATAAGGCCCTTTATTTACAGGCTAGAGTCCGTGCACACAAGTGATGTCGTGGACAAAATCCAGACAGCCATCAGATGAGAGGGTGAGGCCCACAGTGATGATTCTGTGAAGAATCAAGAATTTGTAAATTAGATTACAAGTTCCCAGCTCCGGTCCCCTTCATCTCTTTTCTGTAACTGGCAACTGGGTATTAGGTTTAATTACATTTAAACGCAGGTGGACTGTGCGTTCCTCCAGGTGAAATGACAAGGTGAACGTGGTTGTTATGTGGGTAGGTAGGAAAGAGAGTCCTTGGCCTTTGGCAGTTGTGGTAACCAGGGCTTTGAACGTAATGAGAGGAAGGCAAGTCTCTATGAGAGAGGTGCCAGGATGTAATTACAGCTCAACATTTCATTAACCACAGTTAACAACACTCAAAGATCACAGGACACACACCCAGTGATGTCCCAGGTTCTGTTCTCGTTTCTACACTCATGTTGGTCACGTTGTGTCGAAAATGGAGTCTGGGGAGGGCGCCTGGGTGGCTCAGTTGGTTAAGCGACTGCCTTCGGCTCAGGTCATGATCCTGGAGTCCCGGGATCGAGTCCCACATCGGGCTCCCTGCTCGTCAGGGAGTCTGCTTCTCCCTCTGACCCTCTCATGCTCTCTCTGTCTCATTCTCTCTCTCAAATAAATAAATAAAATCTTTAAAAAAAAAAAAGAAAATGGAGTCTGGGGAGAAGGGTGTGGTCTCATACATCAGATCCAGCGCGTTCCCCCCATCCCTGTATATATATGTACATAAATAGCAGCTATCCGCACCAATGGGCGTGCAATGACCAAGGTTTCTCCACCGATAAACACGCCGTGTCTGGGCACTGTTCTAAGTGCTCAGACCCAGAGAGTCCGCAGAACTGGCCTAGATCCAAACCTCCGTGGAGAACACAGTCTAGCAGTCAGTGTTTTGCTCACGGATTTCCAGAGTCAGGCTGAGCCCTTCTGTGCCTTCCAGGCGCTGTGAGCATTCCGCCTGTCCCAAATCCCCACAGGAAAACATCAACTGCATGCAAACACCTTCACCAGCAATGACCGTCTCTCTGGGAAGTGTCACGTACTCAGTCCATCCGAGGGAACAGCCTGTAATTTTCCCTCCGCCTATAATGCCCTGTCTCGTTGAAGGACTCAGACCCTTTCAAAGGGCATGGGAGGACTTTGCACGCTGACATGTCCATTTGGGCTGGACCCAAAATGGCAGGCTTTGGCGCAGGGCTTAAGGAGGAATCAGAGGGCCGATGGGAAGCCTGAGAATGATGAAGGATCCTGACCTGCTCCCTCTGTGCCCGGTCACACGCTTTCCTCCTGGCTTCCAAATCCATTTCTTTTTCTCTATTTCCATGCAAAACTGAACAAAGCAAAGCAAGACACATAGTAGAACAAGATGGGTGGAAGTCAGTGTAGCTGATGTCCAGATCCTGCCCTCCCAGACCCATGACCCAGCTCTGTGAGTGTTTGCATTGCATGTGGGAAGGGGGACTTCAAGACGTCAACTTGAACTGCCTTCCAGGGACTGCCACCAGACAAAGATGGGCCTAGATGGATGGCCATCGGTTTTGGTTTTCTTGGCAGGGTGTCAGCTTCAAGGGTTTTCTCTGTGTCAAGTGGGAAACCATGGTAGTTTTCCTCCATGACGTCCATCTCAAAGTTGCCAAACTTCCAGGCGACTGAAACTCCACGTGTGCACGTGCCCACAACAGAACTCCTCACTTCTGTTGTGCTTTATTTATTGCTTCCTCTAGTGTGTACTTCAGGACAAGACACTGCTGTTCAGCCAAGGTGGGAAGGAATGCTGGCCACCTCCATCTCCCTGGGTCCCTGCAAACCCCACCATGAACTAAACAGCCTCTGAATCAAGCCTCTCCTCTTCTTTCCATGCCAACCCTATGTGTCCTTGCAGCTCTCAAAAAGATGCACCCATGCGCTGCCCTCCTGGAGCCTGTGCATGGGACCTTATTTGGAAAAAGGATCTTTGCAGATGTGATTACATCAAGAATCTCAAAATGACATCATCCTGTATTTGCTGGGTGGGTCCCAAATCCAATGACAGATGTCCTTATAAAAGACACAAGAGGAGACACAGACACAGAAGAGAAGCCACCGTAAAGACCGGGGCAGAGATCGGAGGGACGTGGCCACAAACCCAGGAATGCCCGGAGCCCCCAGGATCTGGGAGAGGCAGGAAGGGCCCTCCCCTGGAACCCTGGGAGGGAGCACAGCCATGGCCACACCTTGATTTCGGAGTTGTGGCCTGCAGAACCGGATGACTGCACGAGCCTCCGAGCCCGTCTCCCCCAGAAACTACCCCAGTGCCGATGTCACGCACCCGGACGACTGCACGAGCCTCCGAGCCCGAGGTCTCCCTGAGCGTAAGCCTTGGTCATGCACATCATCAAATACACCTTGCCAGAGCACCCTGTCCCCCTGGCCTGGGATACTCTCCACCTTCCTCCTCCTCCACCTAACTTACTCCTCTAGCTCTAGCTCAGAGCGTGGGATGAATGTTCTAGAAGGCACCCTGGGCTGCTGGCCCACTTCCTCTTCCTGGCTCCCAAGGAAACTGGGTCAGCTCAGCAGACAAATGACAATGCAGCAGGATGGAGGAAGTCTGCTTCCCCCAATGCACAACCTACTGCAGCCCTGACCGTGTCCCCGGAAGCACACGGGTGGATCTACTCCTGGTCTCAGTACCCGGCATTTGGGGGGCCGGTTAGCAAAGCCTGTGGGATTCACAAACTGAATGAACGCACTGACCACCTCTCTCTCCTTGAGAGTCCTTGTGGATCCGACCTATCACGCTTTCCTTAAGCTGCTTTTGAACCCAAACCTCTACCCCCAAACAAACCCTCAACAGCAGAGTGCCACCTGTGTTGGGCCATCTGGATGGACCCACGTATAGGCTGGCCGCCTGAAACCACCTTAACTGCCTTGGATGGCTGGCTACCTGTCTTGTTCCAGTGACCCAGTGGGTGAGTTCAAATGCCTTTATCAGGCTCCTGGCCATCAGGCAAGGTCCGCACAACTGGTTTAACAAGACGGCTGCTGAGATACGGCTGGAGCCTTCCGGAAGGGACCAGCTGCTCAGGCTGCAACTGGCAAAGCCAGAGATGACTTCCACGTTTGTGCTATGAGCACATAGCCAAGCACAAAAAATGCAGCCCACAGGAGAGGGCACCACACGAACCACGGGGAGAGCTGACCGACTGTTTCTATCTGCACCACACTCTTCCTCTTGGAAAGGAATCAGGGACCCGTTCACGGCCAAATTCCTCAAAGGAATGTAGGCACATTCCGGGGAAAGCTGCTGGTGAGGGCTACACTCGTCATCCAAATGCTCCTGGGTGCCAGGATCCTGCAGTTCCACCCACGGGAGCACCCGGACTCCAGCATCACCAGTGGTGTTTGCGGGGGGAGGAGAGCTGACAGACCTGCCCTTGAGCAGACCTGCGTTCAGTGATCTGTTGCCTCTCTCTGCTGTAAGTGTGAGGGGGGCCTGAGGCCACGTGTGTGATGGGGGGGCCCGAGGCCAGGCATGTCTGATGGGGGGGCCCAAGGACGCACGTGTGACGGGGGGGCCGAGGCCACGTGTCTGATGGGGGAGCCCCAGGCTGCGCGTGTGACGGGGGGCACGAGACTGCTCCCAAGAGCGCGGGGCTGGTAGGAAAGTCTCTGGACGGGCACTGGTTTGGGGAGGAAGCCACTGAGAGCCTAGAGAAAGGCAGTGGCCGTCGGAAGGACGTAGAAATGGCTCTGGAGTACTTAGAAGTAAGTATTGCACTGCTTTGGGGGTGGGGCAGAGGGTGAGGAAGGGAAGATTCGCAGGAAAGTCCCAGTCTCTGCACGTGTGGCTCACGGGAAGGCAGGAGAAGAGCAGATCAGGCAGGGAATTCTAGGCTCCGTGTGAGATACACGGTGTATCCAGGTAGGGCTGCATGATGGTGACCAGGAAGTGTGGGTGAATGCAAGAGACAGGGGAAGGCAAACCATGGGGTCAAAGAGTCCTGAAAGCAAGAGCGTTTGCTGAAGCCGGTTCACAAGTGATCTCCAAGACACAGAGGGGGTCCAAGCCAGTCACCAGGCCCCCATATGAAATTAAAGTGAAGAGGAAGGAGTGAGGAAGACAGAAGAGGCATGGTCCTGGAAGCCAATGAGACAGATTCCCAAGGACAGAGTGGAGAAGCGGCACCTGACGCAGAAAGTTCTGGAACTGTAAGAAAATTGTGCCTAGTGGATGTGGCAACACAGAAGTCTCTGCTCCCTTTGTGGGCACAGCTTCTGTGGGCCGTGGCGTGGAAGCCAGCTCTCAGGAAGATGGGGCAGGGAGGCAGCAGGGGCGCAGAGTGCAGCCGCCTTTCCAAGAAACTTGGCAAAGTGGAAATGGGGGAAATGCACTCTGGCTGGACCAGCAGGTTGAAGCAGCGTCTCTGTTTCCGTGTGAAGGGCAGATGTGGCATGCTTTATGTTGACGCACGCAAGCGTTAGAAATAAGGAATGAGCAGCTGCGATTCATCCCGAAGAAAAGGCAAGCATTTCCTCCCTCGAGGAAGGAAGGGCCAGGAACCCGGTCCAGGAGGAGGCATGGGCGTGAGGAGGACCATTTCCTGCCCTGCCTGGAAAGAGGAAACCATTCCGGCAGATTCCTATGAACTTACCGTGACATAGCACACTGATGAAGAGGCCACTTTAGAAGTACACCCTCAAATTCAGGACCCCACTCTATTCCCAGCCCCAGCAGTACAAGCAAGAGACTGTAAACAGCAAGACGTCCGGTATTACAGAAGCGATTACACAAATATGGGAAGCTCTTCACGCACAGAAGGGCCATCCTCCTACTAAGCGGCATGTTATTTTACTTGATCGAACAATACACACTAATAGGATAAAGAAGGGCTGCATAACGTATTCAGATGATTAAATCTCTTTTGCAGAATATTAAACAGTGCACTAAGGGCCCTGGGTCACATATCAACATGGTCTTCGATCTAACCGTCTTTGTACTTGGATAAGTCTCTAAAGTCCGAGAAGACGGGACACCGTGTCTACGATATGCTGAAGATGCACGTGGCTCCCAGCCCGCCCACAGATATGCAGAAGTTAGGGTGCGGGTTTCTACACAGCTCTGCAACAAGCTCACTGGGCTGGCCTGCCTCAGTTTCTCTTTAGGGAGGACAAGGTGCTTCGATTCTAAATCTCAAAGTCCAGGATAATGCCACTCTGAGAAGCCAGGCACCTAAGCATGCCATATTAAAAGCTGATTCGTGGTCATCAACATGAGTGCACAAAGCTCAGAACACAGAGTGACAAAGTGGCCTTAAAGTTTACCTTGATTATAGTCAATAATCAATTTAACCAAAGGAAATGCTTCATGTTAACACATGAAGGAGGGAGGGACGTTTGAGTGGCTCTGCAGTTTAAGCGGTTAAGCATCTGCCTTCGGCTCAAGTCATGTTCTCAGGGTCCTGGGATCGAGTCCCGCATCGGGCTCCCTGCTCAGTGGGGAGTCTGCTTCTCCCTCTGCCTGAGCTCCCCCTGCTTGTGTTCCCTCTCTCAAATAAATAAATAAAATCATTTTCTAAAAAAAGACAAAGGAGGGGAATGAAGAGATGTAGAGTGAAAATAAGCATGCACTATAGGAGTGTACTGAAGTCAGCAAAATGGTGGGTATTTAATGCAATCCAAGAGTATCTGTGGCCAAAACAAAACTATGCGTAACACCTTGCTGCAGGAAATGTTTCTTCAATAACCATGTGATTTTTGTTTTTAAAAGCAAGAGCTACAGGGTTTCCAGGCTCTTGAAATTGAGGTAGACAAGGGAAGGAGAAGTCCATATATGCGTATGAATCAGTGACCCCCAGGGCCTTGATGCCAGGAGTAAGACTGGGCCCAAGGGAGCATAGAGAGCGCGCGGGCAGCACATTGACCATCATCCCATTGTGTCACTCAAGCTCCGTCTAACATCCAGATTCCTTAGACCGTGGTAGCCCACGGTAGTGAGAGAGAAAACAAACCCATGGCCAGAGCTGCCGAAGTCAGTCGACACAGTGCATGAGAATCAGTGAGCAGAGTGCAGGGAGTCGGCAGATGGGTGACAGAGGGACACGGTCGCCTGGTCGAACCAGTGCACCACGTGAATACAGAGAATGGTGGGTGGCCACTTTCTGAAGGAACTGAGGAAGCCTTTATTCCTGTTTTTTGCGTGTGACCTCCTGACAAAATGTCAGCTTCCATGTAACGCACTACCGCAAGAAAATCTGGTGTGCGCACAGACTTGCTTTGCAAATCCCCGGGCCAGCTCCCACCGCACCGTGACGACAGGACAAGGAAACGGACGGCCCGGACAGGAAGGGGAACGCGTCTTCTCCGAATGTTTCCCACTGTCCCACGACATCCAGGAATGCCGCCTCAAGTGTCCAGGGAGGGTTCTGGAGCTCTCACGTCATACTTCTAACATGAATGTTGTTAACGATGTCTTTTTACATCCTTGTCTTTTTAAGCAGAATCTACTGACTACGACCTATTCGTTTGTATTTGGTTTTGTTTCTTCGTGCTACGAGCTAAAGGCTTAATCCTCCTGTTCCATCTTCATAGCTTTCTACTGCATGGAAAAGTCCCAAGTAGTACCGGAAAGACCCATACAACCCAGGCCTCTGTGCAACCAAACCTTACAATCTGCAGACACCATGACACTTCATTCCTTTATACCTCTGCACGCTTCTCCAAAAAATACGGACGCTCGTCTACACAGCCAAAATAAGTTAAGAAAAATGAAGTCAACCCTTCCAAAGTGGACAAAGTGTAGACAACTGTATTTGCTTTCTATCTGTCCCTGGTTTCCAGGGAGTCTGATGCCAGAGGTCTGAACGCCCTTGGACGGGGAGAGATCACGGCCTGTGACCGGACTGAGATGGAAGGAGAAGCAGTATGCTCGGCGAGCTGCACACGTACGCACACGGACAAACCGACGCTAGGTTCCCACAAACGCCCTCTCTTCAGGGTGAGTGGTGCCAGCGAGGCCTCCACATTCCCCGAAGCCACACCCGGCCCGTCTCTGTGCCTAATGCTTCAGGCCTTCGAGACACACGGGCACCATGGCCACTGCCTACTCCTGCTCTCTCGGGCTCCACACTTCTCCCCAAAATGCCCCACATGCCACCGTGCAGGACGACAGTGGGTTCCACAATGCTTCTGAGGACAAGACTTGACAGCAGGCTGGGACTAGGGCGACAGAACGGACCCCCTGCAACCATGTCCCCAAAAACGCAACAGCGTGCCGCAGCATGTTCCTGTGGAAACAGCTGAGACCAGCTGGGCATCATTTCCAGGTTAGAGGAGACAGGGGGGATAGAGGAACAGGTAAGGAGACACCAGGTGGAAACAACCAGACAAATCCCAAATCCTGAACAAACGTAGAACATTCCATAACGTAACCAGCCTGGACTCTTCCAAAAGTCACCATCGTGGGGGAAAACAAAGGTTATGCGATTCGGGGATGGGGGAAGTGTTCTGATTTGAAACAGGATAAAGGGACATAGCTACCATGAGGAACACGTTTGGAAAATACTAGAGCATTTTCAGCTGGACCAAGAGGCCATCCTCGCCTCCACGTTCCAATACAATCATACTCAGAATCCTTTTTTTTTTTTAAACTCAAACTCTGTGCTTGATAAAAATACTGTCTCTCTGCTTCAGGAAACATGTGCATTGCTCAGCCATTTCTTCTCCTGGTCCGGAATGTCCATTTGTCTTTTTTGCCCCTTTCTGTACTTGACAAACATCCTCCGGGCGCTTCCTGTTCAAAGCACGGCTCTGTCTCTACCATGCCCTTGCTGTGTTCGTTAGCATGTTATGCACAGATTTCACTCACCATGGTTTATGTCCCGTCTGGACTCTGAGGCGAAGAGATTGTTCTGAATCCCATACCGCACCTGGCCACCACATAGTTTCTGAACAGACAAGGGTGAGCGAATGCACACCTCTGCAGCTGTGCGGTCCACCACGGTGACCACAGCCACAGGAGGCTACTGAAACCTAAGTACAACTGAATAAAAGGAACAATTCTGTTTCTCGGTTGCACTAGTCACATTTTATGGACGCAGGGAGTACGTGTGGTTCCTGCCCGCGGTGCAGATAGCGAACATTCCCACACGGCAGGCAGTTCTGCGGGATGGAGAGTGCTGGTCCAGACAGCAGAGAGGTCGACAGGTCTCATCAAGGACACTCCACTTCCCTTACACATACAGGGTGCAGTCGGGATTTCAGGACATGAAAGGGAGGGAAGCCTGCTGCTTCGTTTGGCTTTCGTCCCCAACACCTCAAATTAGCTCAGATGTGCAAACTATGATTCTGGTCTTGTTTTCATTTCGTGTAGAGACAGGACAGTCTACTGGGGGTTGCACACACTTTGGTTTGCTTCTGGATCTCTCCCCATCTAGCCACATCATCTGCAAGATTTTTAAGTAGAGCATCCCTGATCACAAAGGGGAATATACCTTGATCTCGCTCCTAGGCCCAGGAGAGGAGAGTCAATGGCCACCAACTGTCCAGCCCAGGAGCACAAGCACAAGCACAAACTGTCCGCCAGGCCAGGGTGTGTGGAGGTGACCATCCTCCTCCCAGACAGGGGCCCCTCTCCGTGCACTCTTCCCACTGACACTTAGCTCTTGACTGTAGACATCACAGGGAAGGATGTGAGGGAGCCAGAGCATAAAGGGAGGGGCTGAGGTGCCCGCCAAAGGCTCAAAAGGTACGCTAAGGTGTGCTAGAATGGTAGGCCACCTCTACAAAGCCAAGGGGGACAGAGCTTCTTGCGCAGAAATGACGTGCGTTACAACCACTACGTTTTCAAGCAAATTCTCCATACATGCCCTAGAGCCAGTTTTAACCACAGCTACCTGCACATTACAGACATGACTGCCCCCACCCATTTTAACACAATTAAGTGAAGGTTTCCATAGATCAGATGCTCTAATTATTACCCACTGGTACACACGTACCCTTGTCAGTAGGAAATTTATTTTCAAACGTAATCCACTCTGGAACGACATTCTATTTTCCAGCTATGGGCTGTGTCTGAATCACTTTTCAAATACTTCACCCCAAGGTGTGACGCGTCATCTGGGCATCCATGTAATGAGTGCTTTTAGTGGACACTTCTTGGGGGCATCATTTCCCTTGCTCTTTTATGAGGCATCAAATCTGCCCCTACCCCTGGACAATGACAGAGCATAATGTAAATCACAGGAGTTAAAAAGAAAAAAAAAAGAATCAGAGTAAAAGGCACGTAATCAGAAAGACAAAAACAGACCAAAGAGCCCCCAGTGCACTGCTTTTCCAGAAGAAAGGAGGAACAAAGTAAAAACTGGATCATGAGAAAGTAAGAGGAGGGTGGTTGTCCCATGACAATAGCATCTGTGAATCTAAGGTGCCCAACAAACCACACTGTGAGGTGAAGGAATGTAGGAGACAGCAAGGACAGGGCATCACATGCCTGCACTGACAGGGATCTCCTCAAGAGCTCAGCCATCTTGCCAGCCGGACAAAGCTCTCGTTTCTCAGCACCATTCTGCCATGTGGATATCTCAACTCTTCTCGAAAGAGGAGCAGCTGTGGTGACCACTAGTCAAGTGACCACTAACTACAAGAACAAACTTGAGAGGGGCACCGTTCAGGTCTACTAGAAAGCATCCCCAAAGGGAACAGAGTTTACCAGCTTCAGTCCATACTTGGACTATTCCTGACGAGTGTTCTACAAGATAAAACAGAGTCCCTTCTTCCGGGAGGGTCCTTGCCCGGGGCCCCCACCAGCATCTTACTCCAAACTGAGGAAGTCGGGAGTCAGGGCTGCCTCCGGTGGGCTCTCCTCCACCGCCAGGCCTCCGACTGGCCTCCAAATTTCGGCACACTTCTTTGCAAAGGTGGAAGGAACTTAATTAAGTTTCACCTAGCAAGCTGAACTAAAACCCCAGCACGTGCTTCAGGTCGGGAACTAAGGGAGCACAAAGACGTCCAGCACAGGTCACCTGTTCTACTATGCAAAGAAGCCACACGTCACCCGCTGAAATCCTGGAACTGTGTGCATTTACGCAGATGTGGTAAATTACAATCAATAGTGCAAATCTTATCATGTCCTTGCACAGATGTCTCTCTTATTTTCTGATTTTTAAGAATGTAAAGAGAAGCTTATTTTTCTTTGCTAATTTTTAATGGATGTTAAATAATCACTATCAGACGCCTAGAAAATACATTTTATGTGCACTACATTTTACATAGTCCAACGTTCTGAATATTCTTAACATCCACCCTCCGCCTGGCCCCGTTATGAATAGGAGACATCATGGGCTGCTTCCTAAAGACCTGCATGGGACCGTCCAATACGACAGGCATTCACCCAACGTGGCTAAGGAACACCTGAAATGTGGCTAATTTTGAGCTGAGATGTGCTTATAAGTGTAAAATACACACAGATTTCAGAGACTAGGTCTCAAAAATGAATGTAATAGATCTGGGGGATTTTTACACTGATGTGTCGAGTAACAATATTTTCGATATGTTCAGACAGGAAAAAATAGACCATTCATTTCATCTGTACCTTTTTCCTTCTTTAGTATTGCTGTGCAACGTTTCATGCAGTCTTATTTCTATTAGACAGCAGTGCTCCGTGGAACAATCTTCTTGTCTTCTACAGAGAAGGGGCCCACCCCTTGTGCTCCTAATTTCAGTTATTTACGAACTAGATAATCTTCCCTATCCGGAAGCCTACATACTGTTGAATACCTGTCATCTTCTTCCTTCGAAATCTTGTCCTGGTTCATAAACAATCTCAGTCCCCTTTCCTCTTTTTCTAAATGGCATCTGAGAACCAAAATTATTACCTCGATCATAGTTGATTGTTGCCTTGTGTCAACAAAAAACAGAATCCGAAAGCGCCTCTCCCATTTCAAATGTACTGGAAAGTGCCCTGTCATTGTCAACATTTCTACAAAAATCTCCATTTACTTCCTCATCCTCCTCTGATTAAACAAGCTTCTCCGGAATATAAGCATTCCCCATGAAACTAACCGTTTTCAGTTTCATTTCCCTGAGAACCCCAGTCCTGGGGGCTACACTGGCAAATGGAACTTCCAGGGAAAACGCATTCACAGTCCTACAAAGCAGACCTACTGCAAAAGGACTCATTATGAACTGATGGTAGAGGGTTATGCAAACAACAGACACTCGGGATGAAGTCAGGAGCTAAAGAACTAGAGCAGGGGTAATTGGCTAGACCGAACGAGATAAAGCAGTACATTCTGGACAGCGGTGTTTTATACAAGACATTTTGTAAAAGAATGGAGTAAATGAATTTCCAAGAGAGTCCTGCAAAGCCTTACTACCTCAAAGAACACTTAAACCAGGGAGGAGGAAAAAAGGGCAGAAAATATGGAGAAAATCTTCCCAAATGGCACTAATTCTTGGTTCTCTGACCAATTCAAAGGACTGGGTAACATTGCCAGGGGCTAGACCGTTAAGGGGCCTGAACCAGCGAGTGGAGCTCCTGGTTAATCGCTGTCCCTGCAGGTAGCGTGGTCACATACACCATGTTCATGGCTTCAGGGAACAGCTGTGTTTGAATCTGGAGTCAGAAGTAAGCAGCCAGCTCATTTAGAAGTTTAATAAATTTAATTTTAATGAGACATCTCGGTTGCATTAATATTCATGAAACACCCACAACAGGTTTTCGGACCTTCCATTTGAGAGTAAGGAATTTATTGGACACTTTAACTTCTTGACCACCTGAGCAGGAAAATTCATGCCTACAAAGTATACTTAGGAATCCCAGAAGGTTTCTGAAATTGAGTTATTTCTGATTTAGGAGCTGCATACACTTTTCTCTGCAGTTAGTGACCTCTATGGGGATTTTTTTTTTTTTCTTCCTTAGGAATTCATCCGTTTCTCTCTCTGGGTTCATAAAATAAAGTGACTATTTTTTGTGTGCCTTAAAAAAAAAAATCAGTCTTATTACCACAGAACCACCTAGCAATATCATTGGCAGGGGGGCAAGGTCACAATGACCAGGGAAGAGGAACACATCATTTATATTTAGAATCAGATCGATCTGGACTCATTCCTCAGCTTTGTTCCTTCTTTGCTGTGCAACCTTGGACAAGTGACTTAACCTCTCTGAGTTGCAGTGTTTGTTTTTATTAGTGAATGCAAACATTTCCTCCTACTGTGCAGGGTTTTAGGACAAGAAGAGATAATGTGTGAACATCTCCACCAGGTCATGAGTCTACATGGGGAATTTTTACAGTTCAAGGAGGGCTTCTGGAGTTTACGAGGTCAGAACACTATATACCCTAATGGTGTTATGAAACAGGACGTGGAGGCTTTACTTCTCTCCTGATCTACGCACTGAGCGTTTTCTTCTTTGGATTCTATGTGAACTTTCCTGGCCGGTGACCCTCCTGCCTCTGACCATGGACTGTCAATCGCGCTGTCCGAGGGCAGCAAGAGGACTCACGGTCCTTCCAATCAAGGGGGTAGCTTCTCGAACTCTCGTGCACCTGGGTCAAAATGCGGACTGCGATGGGGCGATTGGGCGCGTGCGGGGTGCGGCCCCGCGCTCTGCACTGCCAAGCCCCTCCCCAGGCGAAGCCTGAGCTGCAGGTCACCGCGGGCAGCCGGGGCGCTGAACAGGACGCCTCCGCCTCCGCAGTACAGACATCTGAGGCTGCACGATGTGCCGTGGCGTGAGGCGGTTCTGTGCCCCCACAGCGCGCCCCCGGACTCCAGCAACAGCCCCCTGCAGCTAGGTCGCCCCGCCGCCTGCAGAAGCCCCCCTAACGGCGGGTTGAGGACCCCCTGCCCTGTGGGATGCTTCAAGCAAGGTGCGTGCACCCCGGCGCCCGCGGCGACGGCCCCGGGGTAGGCCGGCTGGGATGCGCTGGGCTGGTGTGCACGCGGGGAAACTGAGGCCGGGCCGCGCCGCCGGCACCCGCCCCCGGAAGGAAGCCTCCCGCCCGCAGGGTGGTCCCCGAGCGCCGCCCCCACGCGCGCCGCCCCCCCCACGCACTCCGTCCCCACGCGCGGCGCGGCCACCGGAAGTAGTGCCCCGGGCGCCGTCGACGCCAGAGCCCCGCGCGCGGCCGTCCTGACGTGGCCCCCGGCGCCCCCGCTGCCCACCCGGGGGTCCCGGACACAACCTCGGGGCTGAGAGTCTGCGGCCCCCAGCCCCCGCCTGCGCCCACCCCGGACAGCCCTCGCGGGTGGCGGCCGCAAACTACCCACCAAGAAGGAGGCCGTCCATGTCAAAGAGCAGGTGGGTGACGGGCCGCGGCGGGGATACGGAAGCCGCCATTGTGCCGCCGTCACGGCCAGGTGGGGGCGGAGGGAGGTGCGCGCGCCCGCCGGGCGGCGCACGCGCGCTCTGGGGCTGCGCGCCAGCCCCCCCTTTCCCCCAGGAGCTCTGCGCACGCGCACCCCGAGCCTCCGCGCCTCCGCGCCCTGAGCCGCTCCCGTGCACGCGCGCTTGGGGCCGCGCTCCGGGTCCCGAGCCGTACTGCGTACGCGCGCCTCTGGCGTCTCTGGAGGGTGGTGGGATGCGCGCCCTAAGCCGCGCACGCGCACGCGCGCTCCGCTCTCTGTGTCCCGCGCGCGCGGGCGCGTTTTGGACGGTCCGCTCAGCCGGCGCCGCGGGGTCGGGATGCACCACGTACAGGCCCAAATTTGCCCGCGTGCACCCCGGCAAACGGGGCCGCGCACAGCCTAGTTCCCGGTCTGGGGGGCGGATGCAGGACTTGAGTTTGGAGAGGGCGTAAGGAAGGAGGGCGAGCCTACAGGGCCGGTGCATGGGGCTGTTCGGGGGACGGGGGGCAGGGCTGTAAAGGTGCTCAGCTTGGCATCACCGCGGGCCACCCGGTAAATGGGAGCCCAAGGGGCCCGGGTGAGCAGCCGTCCGGAGCGGCCGTCCCGGGACCCTCGCCGGGTTCCCTTTCGGTTTCGCGCGCCCGCCGCCCCGCGGGGCTCCCCGGCGCATGCGCAGGGGCGAGCGCGGCTGAGGCTCTGCATCCCCCGCGCCTGCCTGTCCCGGGCGGTCCGGGCGGTCCCGGGCTGGTGCGTTCTCCCCGGGCGACCCCGGCCGATGGGCTGACAGCACGGGGCCGGAACCGAGCTGTTCACGTGCCTTGCCGCCTCATCTGCCTGCCTTGCTCGCTTTCTTCTCCTTTTCCGCTCTTTCCGAATGCAGGCCGGAAAGAATTTTCTTTTCCTTTTCCACTCTTTTCCGAATGCAGGCCGGAAAGAATTTCCTTTTCCTTTTCCTTTTCCACTCTTTCCGAATGCAACCCGGAAAGAATTTCCTTTTCCACTCTTTCCGAATGCAACCCGGGAAGAATTTTCTTTTCCTTTTCCACTCTTTCCGAATGCAACCAGGAAAGAATTTTCTTTTCCTTTTCCGCTCTTTCCGAATGCAGGCCGGAAAGAATTTTCTTTTCCTTTTCCGCTCTTTCCGAATGCAGGCCGGAAAGAATTTTCTTTTCCTTTTCCACTCTTTCCGAATGCAACCCGGAAAGAATTTCCTTTTCCACTCTTCCCGAATGCAACCCGGAAAGAATTTCCTTTTCCACTCTTCCCGAATGCAACCCGGAAAGAATTTTCTTTTCCTTTTCCGCTCTTTCCGAATGCAACCAGGAAAGAATTTTCTTTTCCTTTTCCGCTCTTTCCGAATGCAACCAGGAAAGAATTTTCTTTTCCTTTTCCGCTCTTTCCGAATGCAACCAGGAAAGAATTTTCTTTTCCTTTTCCGCTCTTTCCGAATGCAGGCCGGAAAGAATTTTCTTTTCCTTTTCCTTTTCCACTCTTTCCGAATGCAACCCGGAAAGAATTTCCTTTTCCACTCTTTCCGAATGCAACCCGGGAAGAATTTTCTTTTCCTTTTCCACTCTTTCCGAATGCAACCAGGAAAGAATTTTCTTTTCCTTTTCCGCTCTTTCCGAATGCAGGCCGGAAAGAATTTTCTTTTCCTTTTCCGCTCTTTCCGAATGCAACCAGGAAAGAATTTTCTTTTCCTTTTCCGCTCTTTCCAAATGCAACCAGGAAAGAATTTTCTTTTCCTTTTCCGCTCTTTCCGAATGCAACCAGGAAAGAATTTTCTTTTCCTTTTCCACTCTTTCCGAATGCAGGCCGGAAAGAATTTTCTTTTCCTTTTCCGCTCTTTCCAAATGCAACCCGGAAAGAATTTCCTTTTCCACTCTTTCCGAATGCAACCAGGAAAGAATTTTCTTTTCCTTTTCCACTCTTTCCGAATGCAGGCCGGAAAGAATTTTCTTTTCCTTTTCCACTCTTTCCAAATGCAGGCCGGAAAGAATTTTCTTTTCCTTTTCCACTCTTTCCGAATGCAGGCCGGAAAGAATTTTCTTTTCCTTTTCCTTTTCCACTCTTTCCGAATGCAGGCCGGAAAGAATTTTCTTTTCCTTTTCCACTCTTTCCGAATGCAGGCCGGAAAGAATTTTCTTTTCCTTTTCCACTCTTTCCAAATGCAGGCCGGAAAGAATTTTCTTTTCCTTTTCCACTCTTTCCGAATGCAGGCCGGAAAGAATTTTCTTTTCCTTTTCCTTTTCCACTCTTTCCGAATGCAGGCCGGAAAGAATTTTCTTTTCCTTTTCCACTCTTTCCGAATGCAGGCCGGAAAGAATTTTCTTTTCCTTTTCCTTTTCCACTCTTTCCGAATGCAACCCGGAAAGAATTTCCTTTTCCACTCTTCCCGAATGCAACCCGGAAAGAATTTTCTTTTCCTTTTCCGCTCTTTCTGAATGCAACCAGGAAAGAATTTTCTTTTCCTTTTCCGCTCTTTCCGAATGCAGGCCGAAAAGAATTTTCTTTTCCTTTTCCGCTCTTTCCGAATGCAACCAGGAAAGAATTTTCTTTTCCTTTTCCGCTCTTTCCGAATGCAGGCCGGAAAGAATTTTCTTTTCCTTTTCCGCTCTTTCCGAATGCAGGCCGGAAAGAATTTTCTTTTCCTTTTCTGCTCTTTCCGAATGCAGGCCGGAAAGAATTTTCTTTTCCTTTTCCGCTCTTTCCGAATGCAACCAGGAAAGAATTTTCTTTTCCTTTTCCGCCCTTTCCGAATGCAACCAGGAAAGAATTTTCTTTTCCTTTTCCGCTCTTTCCGAATGCAACCAGGAAAGAATTTTCTTTTCCTTTTCCGCTCTTTCCGAATGCAACCCGGAAAGAATTTTCTTTTCCTTTTCCACTCTTTCCGAATGCAACCTGGAAAGAATTTTCTTTTCCTTTTCCGTTCTTTCTGAATGCAACCTGGAAAGAATTTTTTCTTTTTTTGCCACTCTCAACAAACACCTTTTTGACTCTGTTTCTGTTTAGTGTTGGTTGGTGTTGCATGTGCACATTTATGCGTAAGGATAGAACCTCTTTAAAGAAGCAGACGTTAGAAAGTTCCAGACGCTTTAAAACACGAAGGTTTATTTCTGAGAAAATGTAAAAACTACACTGGGGGCAGCTTTGATTCAGCAAGCGGAACCTGTGTGCCTCAGTTTCTTTGTGTGTGGAATGTGGGCATTAAAGGAGACAAGGCAGGTCAAGCTCTTAGTATCAGCAAATAGTACATGGTCAATGAATGAACGAATGCCTTTTTAGAGCTCTCGCTATGAGAGAGTCTAAGCATGATTTCTTTCTGGGGACAGTGGACCTCAGAGAAAGCAATCCCTCAGCCGCTTGGAGACAGGACTGTGAACCCAGCGTGCCAGGCTGCTGTAACAAAGTTCCACAGACTGGGTGGCTAGAACCACAGATGTGCTCTGGAACAGTTCTGGAAAAGCCAGAATTAGTAGAACAACGTGTCAGCAGCAGGATTAACGCCTCCCGAGGGGCTGTGAGGACAGGATTGTTCCAGGCCTCTCTCCTTGGCTTGGGCATGGTCTTCTTGTCTCATTTCTTTATATCATCTCCTCTCTGTGGGTCTGTTTCTGCATCCAAGTTTCTTCTCTTTGTGAGGACCCCAGTTATCACGAATTACCGCCTACCATAATGCCCAAGCTTTAATCCAATTACCTGGGTGAAGACTCTTATTTTTAAATAAAGTCACCTGAGCTACCTAGGTATTAGGACTCCAACTTTTTTTTTTTTCTTTTTTTTATGCATACGGTATGCGCGTGCTCACTTGCTCTACGGGAATGTTTTTCTCTCCCATTGTAACATTGCAGTTCTGTTGATTCCTTAGATGAGAGGGGAGAAAAAGCCTCCAGGGCCAAGACTAAGAATTCAGAACTGCAGGGAATAACCTGGAAGCTGTATGGCGGATCTCTGCGTCAGGGATGGCTGGCTCCTTAGAAGTAGCTTCAGGAGTTGTCTGGATTTCTACAGATTTGCCGCAAAAATAAGCCAACTCGTAAATGCACGTGAAGAAGGTGACACACAACCAGGGATAGAGAAATTTGGAGTCTGTCTCCCTTGCCCTGTTCAAGCCACTGTGGCTCTGGGCATGGCTCTTGGCAGAGAATCCAGTTGGTTCACTTACAGGAACCAAAGTACCAGCTGAGAGTTTCCCCTTTACCTCCTCTGAACTGGAAAAACCTTGTTGCAAGTTCAGAAGAGGTGCACTGGGGAGTCTTGGGGACTTATGCTCTCCACAGACGTAAAAACATGGTCCGAATCATTTTTTTCTTTAAGCCTTGTTTTCCACACTCTTTAGAAACATCTGCATACGACCGGAGACTCCTCTTTGTTTTATAAAAACAAAAGCAAACCAAACTGTGAGAACCGTCATGCTTTTTTTGTCATAAGCTAGACTCTAAAAAACTGAAAATGTGTTCACAGTTGAAGTGGTTTCTATGCAAGTAACTAGATGCACTTTAACTTTTGTTAATTCTCCTAACAGTCAAAGCTTCTGGAGAGGCAGGATGGATTTCCTTCCACGAATTACAATTTATTTTTGCAAAATTGTACTTTCCCCATGGGATGATGGCTCACTTCTCCTGACAACTTTATTTTTTTTAAAGATTTTATTTATTTATTTGACAGAGAGTGTACAAGCAGGGGAGTGTCAGGCAGAGGGAGAGGGAGAAGCAGACTTCCTGCTGAGGCAGACTCTTAACCAACTGAGCCACCGAGGTACCCGTCCTGACAACTTTAAAATGCAGCAGACGATCCAGTAAACTCTAGTACGGTGGTATCAAAAACACATTCAGGACGGATTGTGCACATTTAAAAGCAGGATCCTTTCCCACACAATGAATAAACTCAAATGTCCCGTTCTTCGTAAAACGAAAAGATATACATGCCTTAGCTTATTTCAGCTTCTTTATCTTGTTGTGTTGGTTCTTCCGTGCATGTGTTTGCTTTCTGTGTTGTATTTGGAAGGCTGCTTACTGCCCAAGTCATCTTTGGGAGCAGACCCAGCTCTGCAGTTCAGCCTGAACAGCTCTCATTTTCTTCCCTAGCTCCGACCTGGTCCCCGGGAGTGTGAGGCTAAAGCACGGTGCCCTTCCTGTGCTTTGCCTGTGCGGACCCCTGCAGCAGCTGGTGGCCAGGCCTGGGTCTCAAAGGGATGTGTGCAGGCAAGCCCTGAGGGACGCTCGAGGTCACTGCTGGGCGAACTAGTCAGGCTTTGTGGGGAGTTTGGAGAGCCCACGGTGCTCTCTCCAACGGCAAGCATTCCTTGCACGGCTCAACATACCTTAGCTGGAGAACTTGCAGGGGAGCGGCTTCAGACGTAATGGTGGAGGAGCGGAGGGCATGCATCAAAGCACGCGTATCTTTCTGAATGTGTATGCGCATACATATATTTGTGCTTTATTATATATTATACGTGGGCTTTATACTTATAGTCTTTATGGATATGCACATAGGCATAAAGTAAAGATGGTGGCACATTGTCAACCATGTGATTAGAGGGTTGTAACATCCAGTCCCACCCCTGATCTGGGGAGAGGAGAGGTCTGGAGGTTGAGTCAGGCCTCAGTGGTCAATGATTTAATCAATCATGCGTATGTGATAAAACCTCCATAAAAAAAAAACAAAAAGGATGGGGTTCAGAGAGCTTGTAGGCTGGTGAGCACTTGGAGATGCCTGGAGAATATTGCCCGAAAGCTTCACGCCTTTTCCCTGTACCTTGCCCTCTGCATCTGTTTCATGTGCAAGTTGCTCTGTATCCTTTGTCATATCCGGTGAACCGTAAGTAAACTGTTTGAGCTCTGTGAGCCACTCTAGCAAATTACTGGAACCCAAGAGAGAGTGGTGGGAACCTCTGATCTATAGCAGCTCGGTCAGGAGCACAGGTGACAAGCTGAACCTGCAGTTGGCATCCGATGGTGGGAGGAGCAGGGTTGTAGACTGAGTCCTTCACCTGTGGGATCTGACACATACTGAGTTGAATTGTAGGACACTCAGCTGCTGTTGGAGCATCGCTTCGTGGTGTGGGAGAATCCACAAATAGGAATTGGTGTCAGAATCATGCTCCCAAATGCCTTACCTCCAAATACCATCCCACTGGGGATTAGGGCTTTGACCTGTGAATTTTGTCGGGAGGCCGGGGGCGGGAGCCAAACATTCAGTCCATTATAGAGTGTTTTACAATTGAGTTATTTTCAGGTTCGATAACCCACACCCTTGGTGACTCCTCTCCTGCGTGGAGTGACCAGGTTGTCCTAGCATGCCTGGGACTGTACTAGATTCAGACTGAAAGCCTTGCGTCCCCAGGAACCCCTCAGCCACAGGCTCATAGAAGACACTTGGCCACAGGTAGGTTATCACTGAGCCCCCAATGTAAGGTACAGGTAGGTTATGGGTTATGACTGAGCCGGCAGTCTCAGCAAGGTAGCCTTCCCTTAGCTGCCCCCCAGTGTAAGGTACCCACAAGGTAGCTTGTGGGTTATGACTGAGCTCACAGTCTCAGCAAGGTAGCAAAGTGGCGATAGGACCCATCTGTCCTGGCCTTTAAACCAAGGGGAGGGTGTGGTTGGGGACGGATGACTGAAGTGCATGTCACTGTCAGTGATCATCCAGACATGCCTTTGGGGACTGGAAGGGCAGGTTATTCTGTAGACCTCCATACCTCAGTGTCCACGTGGGTCAGTCTTCCCTCCAACATGGGCATAAGCATGATGTGAAACACCGCACTGTGAAACAGCATACCGTTCAAGGAGACTTTACAGGTGACTCCAGGGGCCTCGGCGTGTGGGTAGAGAGGCAAAAAGTAAGTGCAGAAGTCACCCACCCACATACCTCTAGTCCAGGGTTTTCCCTCCACGCTGTTGATCGTTTGGGCAGGAAAACTGACATGGACTGAGTTATGTTTCCCAAAATTCATGTATTGGGAGCCCCAATCCACAGAACCTCAGAATGTGGTGGCATTTGGAGATGGGGTCTTTAAAGAGGTAACAAAGTGAATAATGAGGAATGGGCCCTGATCCGATCCAATGGGTGTCCTTATAAGAAGAGGAGATTAGGACACAGACCCACACAGGGGACAACCACGTGAGGACACGGGAGAGATGGCTTCTTCATGCCCAGGAGGGAGGAGGCCTCAGGAAAAACCAGTCCTACCCATGCCTGGATCTTGGACTTCTAGTAATTTGTTATGGCAGCCATGGCAGACTAACACAATAATGCTATGTGGTGGGGGCCGTCCTGTGCACCGTGGGATGGTTAACAGCATCCCTAGTCTCTACCTGGTAGAGGCTAGTAGCACCTCCTATGATAGAAGTATGTATTTAGGTGTCTACTTATGCATCCATCTCTCCATCCATCCATCCATCCATCCATCTATCCCTCCATCCATCCATCCATCCATCCCTCCATCCATCCCTCCATCCATCCCTCCATCGACGCACCCCTCCATGCTTCCGTACATACATACGCACACATACTGGAGTCATACGTTGGAATCCAGCAGCCTAATGAAGCAGGAAAGCAGGTTTGGACATTCAGAGGCTCTGGCCCGTATATGCAGTACCTTTGACCATGGCCCTTGACTCCAAGAAGTCATGACCCAGTTTGAAGAACTCTCTGACTTGGATCTAAGAGGGAGAAAATTAAGAACATACTCCCAGTGCAGCTGAAAAATTTCACCAGCTCATTTTTATAACATTTTCCTGGCAAACACATGCTCACTGCAGCTCAGACAGTGAGGCCTTCCATGTTTGTAGAACAGTTACGTGTCCTGCTCGTGAATATTCTCCGGAGAGACCGCAGGTGAGCAAGATGACTGTAACTTGCTGAGGCCACGCAGCTCCGTGGAGAACTAGAATCTGTTTCTCTAGTTTCGAGTGTGCCGTGCCTGTGTTCCATGACCTGCCTTTTCCTGTATTTTCCTTCACGTCTGGACCTACAGGTCCCATGTGGCATGCATGCATGCTGAGAGGGTGCAGCAGGGACCCGTGCTCTGTGTGGCTGGGTACAGGTGGACTGTGTCTGCTCCAGCCCTGGGCTCTTTCAAAACCTTGACCCCTCACTCCACCCTAAGGAGATGGTGTCTGCACTGTGTTCAGGCTTGGGATGCGTCTGCAAGTGAGACTTCCACTGAGGACACTGGGCATCTGAAGGGACCCTGATTTTCATTGCTAACTGCGGATTCACATTCCTTCCCTTTCTTCCCACATACGGCTGGCCAGGGAGTAGGGAACTCGGGGGTGCCTTGCTTGGGAGGCCTTGGATGTATTCCCCACTCTCCCCTCCTTTCCCCACAAGCTCAGACAGCCCTGGAAGGGATGTGTGTAACTGGCTGAACTTACCGCTCATGGCATTTTCCCTCCAGGATGTGGGTGATGCCTTGTGGAGAGGGTCATTATTCTTGATCTTCTTGCTATGAGAGTACAATCTAGAGGACCTGCCTCCAGGAGAGGAGCCAAGTTCGCTCCTCACTGTGATAGACAACGCAAGTCCCCGGGGCAGCATCACGTGAGCTCTTGCTGGACACGCAGACCGTCACACCCCACCCAGACCCACCGAATCAGCCAGGTGCCCAGGTAGCCTGGGCCACGGATCCCCAGCTGGGACATGCTGGGTACTCATTCTGTTGGGCTATGATGTCATACAAGAATCTCTGCTGCTGATTATTGTTATGTAAAAGGGTAGGCAGTGAGTTACGCCTTACCACCGTGTATTATCAGCACGGACACTGGTGGGTGATCTCCACCGTGGGTGGTCATGTGTCCCGATCAGCTTTCCCTGTATCTTGGGGGGCATAAAGGGGGTGGGGGCGGCATCCATGCCCTCGACTGTTTTGTTTGATTTCAGGTTAATGCAACGGATGTTATAGGGTTAAGTGTATTTATGGGTTATTTATTTCATTTTTAAACCAACCCTCACAAGATGGATAAAGGGCTTAAAGAAACTTCTATGATAAAAGTACGATGCAGATCCAAGTGAATGACAAGGAAAGGTAAGTTCTGGCATGAACTTCATAGCATTCTCTGATGAGGAAAATCACGTGTAGCATGATAGCATTCTAAAATTGCATGTATGGAGAGCCCTCTCTCTCCCTCCCACCGTCCCTCTCCTTTTTCATTCTTTCCCTTCTGATTTTTGGGGTCTGGCTAAATCCTCTGGCAGAGTGCCCTCCCTCCAGGACCTGTTAGGGTTAGCCCATGGTGGATATGCCTGGGGATTTCAGCATCTTCCTTCCTTCCGTGTCTTTCCCCCGACTCACAGGAGTGCTGCCCAGGGCCCGATGTGCTTAATCTCCTCCCCGGGGACAGAGTGAACGCTCAGCCTCACCTTACAGAGAGCACACCTTGCACAGGGGCTCTGGAAAGGCTTTGATCCCACGTGGCAGTGGCCCGATGCAGGGTCCCCCCACCGCCCCCCCCCGCACCGCCAGTCCTTGGAAATATTTATATAAGACAGGTGTGGAGAGTCCACAGGAAAGGATGATTGGGTGTTCGTGGTTAAAACTGGCCTTCCGTTGCATCACAACTGTAGTAAAAGCCACCAGCCCTCCAATGAGTAGGACATGCTCACTGCTTTATAAACCGTGTCAACAACCTCGCTGGGGAGGCAGTGTAATTATTCTTACGTATAATTGAGCTAATGGAGCTTGAGAGAGGTTAACTGCGTCGCCTCAGGCCACACACCTGAGAAGGAGCAGGGTGGAGTCCTAGCCCAAATTGGTCTTGCTTCCTCGAAAACAAGCAACAAGCAGAACTGTTTTTACATTTTTCTATATATTTCTTTTTAAGATTCTATTTATTTATTAGAGAGAGAGAGAGAGCACAGCCAGGGGAGCAGCAGAGGGAGAGGGAGAAAAAGGCTCCCCACCAAGCAGGGAGCCCAATGTGGGACTCAATCCCAGGACCCCAGGGATCATGACCTGAGCCGAAGGCCGACACTTAACAACTTAGCCACCCACATGCCCCTCTACGTACTTTTAAAATGTTTTATATTGTGGGTAAGTAATCAAAACTATAACCCTAATACACAACTAATGTGAAAACCAAATACATTTATGATTGTACCAAAAAAAAAAAAAAAAAAGGAAAAAATATTGTGGAAACCACCAGCAAAAAAACAAACAACAACAACAAAAGCAGGAAAAAAAAGAAAAAGGTTCAAAAACTAAACAAGAAGAAAAAGAAGGAACGTTTTTTATTTTGTTTTGTTTTTTCTCGTGCAGTTTGGGTATAAATCCATAATGGCAGTTGGGGAGAAGGAATTTTACTCTACCCTTCATAGATTCTTCCCAGCTGGTGTCAGAATTAACTTGCCATGAGACAGATTAACAGGAGAAAAATCAAATTTAATTTCATCGGTACAAGAACCCCACATACATGAGAGGTTCCAAGTCAGAAAGGTAAAATGAGATACCTGTGCCATCCCGAGCTAAGGAATCGGATGGGGGCCTCCAAGGGGAGGAGGCCAGTTCACAGGGCAATAAGAATATGTTCGGTAATTAGATGTTTGCCCTGCCACATGGATGGGTTGCTCAGATAAGACTTATCTCTGATAATAACTCTCATTCTGGGAAAGATCCCCCATTTAGGTTCTTCTAGGTAGTTAAGGGATGGGCCAAAGTTTCTCTTGAGCCCGCAGGATCATCATTGTTTTCAGCTCAAAGTGATCCATGTGTCAAAATGATCAATTTTGGGGAAGCTTGGTTAGAACCCCTTCATCAGCATCAGCAGTGTCTGAATGTGACCGGAAGCAATCGTTGAGCATGACTTTGGGATCTGAACTCGTCTTTGTGACACCTAACACGTTGAGACGGCAGAGTAAATCTACATAATGAATTGTACGGGATGAGAATCTTTAGTACCTGGAATAGTACCTGGATTTCAAGGATCTGAAGAGCAAGGGATGTGTGTGTCTATACATACAGACATACAGACATGCACATTGATGTCGTGTATGTAGATGATCTAGGCGTGTGTGTGTGGAGGGGGGTGTTTTCTTTTGTTTCCATAGGTGATCTCTGTGCCCAACATGGGGCTTGAACTCACGACTCTGAGATCAGGAGTTGCATGTTCTACTGACTGAGCCGGCCAGATGCCCCTCGTTGTATGTGTTTGTAAGAAACTTGAATAAATATATAAAATTTAATTATATTTATCTTCCATATACACATATTTATGTCGTATATTCTTATAAATAATGTGGGGTCTTCAAAAACCTATGAATAGAAGTCATTACATATCATTTCAACAGACTAACATGTACACGTGCATCATATATGTAAATGGATGTGTTTGTGCCCTTAAGAACCTTCAGAGGAAAGTTTTCTCTATATAACGTGTGTGTATATGTATACATATAATTGCACAGATATGAGAGTTGTATAATAGTTTAAGTGAAATGGGTGGATCAAACAGGTACCATAAATGTGTTCTTCTGTGGGCACACTTCCATTGAATATGTTTGTTGGCTCCCACTATATTTAACGTGCAAGGGATAACATTGAAAAAGCATGTATTTCAAGTCGGTTCCCTAGGGCCATTTCAGCTCCTCTGGATGAACCTCAGATGCAATCACTTCCTATGAGTCCTTCCTCCATGAGTGGACCACAGTGCCATTTAAGGGAAGCTGATACACCAGGACTTCATAAAGCTTCACACCCCAGAATGCATTATATCAAAGAGCAGGGCGTGATTCGCGCACAATGCTCCTGAACAATGAGGAGTGCATGGTAATTGGAAACCATAAATGACCGAAAGCAGCTACCCAGAAACAACTCAGGAATGTCCATCTGCCTTCTTTGTTCGGCGCCTGTCTGTGTTAGGTAGGAATTGCGTGGGGGTGGGGGGCTTTCCCCACGTGGGTTTCTTTGCTGCCCAGGAACATTCATTGTGATCACCAGGGAGCATCTCAAGATGAGAGATGGTGTAGCATTTCTGGGCTTTACGAAGGTGGTGGGTGGCTTGCTGGAGAACAACCAGGTTCATCCTGGATGTACAGAGAGCCACACACAGATGGTGCTGGGTCGCTGTAGATCATACAACAGGAAGACTGCATAGTGGAGTCTGGGGCTCCACACCCTCTCCTCCCCATGTGGCTAAGACAAGAACCCTTCTGTGAGCGCCATGTTGCTGGTCCAGTTGCCTGATTTGCATTGAGATGCTTGTTCCTTGATTCAAGGCCCTAATGAGCAAGCCTTGGTCTTCAGGTTCGGTCTTGGAGAATGAGTCTTTGCTTACTAATCCCTGAATGACTGCATTGCGCCCTAGTTCTGTGGGAGTCGAGAATTTTCCAGCAACAGTGTCTCCACTGGGCTCTTCCTGTGTAGGGTCCAGAGTGAGAAGGCGTACCTGGTTTTGGCTTGAGGGTTCCCGTGTTATGTCTGTGATGGTCAGCCCCGTTAGAGGGCCGTCAGACAGCAGCTAGGTTCAGCACTGAACAACTTCCTTAAGTACCTACGTGAATTAATAAAACAAAGCCTCTTCTTTTCATGACCCCAAAGCGGAGCGGTTTACATAGTTCCATCAAGTGAAACATTTTCACTTCTGTAAACTAAAGTGTTCCAACAACGAGGGTCTATTTAAGTGCCAGGCATTGTGCCCTGGGCGGTTGTCCCTAATCGATATGCTTCCCTGGAACATAGTATTCTGCCTGCCCCGCAGAAAAGAGGCCTGGTGCTCAGAGAGGTTAAGTGCTTTTCTGAGGTCACACAGTAAGCCAGTACCAGGGTCAGAACTGAATTCATGTCCATCTGCCTCCAAGTCCTCCTTGTACTTTCTAAGGTAGATCATTCTGGGGGGATATTTATCGTAGTAAGGAACTAGGTTGAAAGCATCGGGAGGGGGGCAAAGAAATAAAGCGGGGAGGAGGGGAATCTTTGATGTAGGTAGCCCGGATCCCCGTGGGTTCGGTGGCCCTGGAGCAGGGGTGCAGAAGGAGACAGGAGGGGCTTGTGAAGGGGTTTCTTTGGCACTGGCATCCCGCGCACGCCCCGAGGGTGCTGCGCTCCTGTCTGCACCCCGGCCTGGTGAGGAGGATTTGGCGAGACTGCTTACAGAGGATGAGATCTGATTGTGCATCTCTGGGCACAAGGGGCTGGCACCTGATCCCGAGTGAGGAAGCTGGAGAGGCTCCAGGTGCTCATAGAGGCTCACTCTCGGCCGCAAAGATACACAACCCGACCACCTCAGTGACTAGACGGGGACCAGCCCAGGGGAAGGCTTGCAGCCATTTGAACTCCTGCTCAGTAAGACATCTTCCGAGCATGAGGAAGGTGGGGGAGCTCCAATAGAGAAGGTACCACCAGCTTGTGGATGGGCAAGAGTCACCTGCAAGGCTCTCAAGAACCCGTGAAGATGCCCTTCAGAGGGAGGGTCTGTCTCCAGTGTGCCTGAAGCATCTCTCAGTAGGACTGTTGAGAGGAGACCTTTCTGCCCCTTTGGCCCCATCTTTCCTTGCACGCTCCCTGCGCTGGATCTGTAACAGCAGCTGAGGATGGGCTGGGCCATGAATGAGAAAGCCAGAGCTGCTCTCCGCATGCACCCCTCCGGGACCACCAAAACCATGCTTTTGCTGGGGGTGACTCACCCGGGCATCAAAGGGGTAGCGTTTCGGTATTGCCCTAGACATTGCATTCTGAGCTTTATGGCGTTCAGCGGCCAGAAGCATCCTGGGGCATGCTAGAGTTTGGACCAAGAGCTTATAAAACTTCTCTCCAACACAGAAGTCTTATAGAGACCCCAGGAGGCCAGACGTCACCTTGTGATGACATCTGGGTCCTGGTCATTCAGGATAAAATATTTCTTCAGGTTTCGGTGCACTAGCATCTGGGGTTACTATTAAGAATGGGAAATACGTTAGCACCCGCTACATTATGTATTAATTATTTGAGTGCCTACCAGGACCTGGAGACACACAAAATCATTAAAAATGAGTAATGTTTTATTTATAGACGTGGAATAATGAAAACAAAGATGCAGAGCTTGGCTTTACCTTTGTTTTCTTCTCCTAAATGAGACACAATGAATGACGGGAGGGGAAATATGAAAGAGAAAAACCCTGGAAGTCTTTTTTTTTTTTTTCTCTGGGGTGTGATTTCCCCCCCAGGACGTGGGAGCGGAGACTCCCTGTGCATGTCATCACTCATCACGGTGGATGGCATGCCTGCCTTCTTGCCACCCACGGAGCTCCGTGGTGACCTTGCTCACCCCTAACCCTCGGTGTTGACAAGGAGAATGAATTCCTCGGGGCCCTGTGTGCTGTGTAGGTAGGTGTAAGTCACCTAACAGACAGGCTTACAGGGCTTCTGCGCAGCATACTGAGAACGTCTCCCCAGCCATCAGCACCCTCAGCCGCGTCCCCCAGCCTTGGTGCTGGGATACTGCACGTCAGCACAGCAAACGCTCAGTGCACGTCCGGGGTTTGGTTTTGTTTTGTCTTCCCCACCTGAGCACGCCGACAGGTGAACAAAGTTTGCAGTCAGGCGTTCGAAACTGATACACGTCTTTAACGAAATGAGAGCTACCTTGTGATTGATGTGCTCTGTTCAGGAAGTGCATCTTCCCTCTGATTTAGAAGTAAACCATGTAGAGTGTGAGGAAGGACCAAGTGCACACATACAAGCAGTTAAATAACTTTTTTATGATGGATTCGCCAACCACCCCGTGATGACTGTGTGGCCGAGGATGGTTAGTGGAACCCAGCCGGGTTGTCTCATCATTATTCACACCCCCGGAGCTTTGGGCTGGGTGCCGTCCAGCATGGCTCTTTGAAAAGCTGTGTGAGGTCCTTGGAGGAAGGGTATCGTCGAGTCTCCTAGCGAGCACGCTGTCGGAAAGCCTCGCAGGAACTGGTGAGTTGGATTAATTTTTTGCCGTTGTTTTTCTGCTGCTGAGATATTGAGATAAATGATGTCCAGCAAACGGCTGGACAAACGGGGAATAGTTAGCCTAGTGTTCTTGCTTCAAACGAAATCTGAGAGTTTCTTTTTCTGCCCCTTTCTGGAATCCTTAAACAGCACGCAGGGGGAGAGTTCATTAAAGAAGTGGTCGAGCCAAGTCTTAGCTACTACGGGAGATAGCATTTTCAGGGATCTTCTGGGGGAATAATGAAAGTATGTGCCTTCCTAGCTGTTGTGTAACATTTTTTTAAAAACCTGTAGAACCACCTACAAGAGTTCATCTGTTTTCATTTGTTCCTTTGCCCTGAAACAGGGCAGGGAGGGAGGTCTTTTCAGGAGAAGAAAGCAATTGCGAGATACTCTTTCTTTCCGGATTAAAGTGGTAGTTTGAAAACACACGCTTGATACAAAGGAGAGCCCAGAGGCAAGAAACCCAAGAGGAAATGAGCAAATAAAGAGCTGCATTTTGTGCTGTAGCTTACTCGGAAGAGAAATTGAATTAACTTTATGTATCAAAATATTAGAACCAGTGCTTGCGAGTTAGATAGAATGAATGTAAATAAGATGTATCTGCCATCAAGCGTATGCTGGGAAACATTGGTGTTATCCTAAGCTTACGACTCATTGCTTTCTTAAAGAGTAAATCTGAGACAGAATTCATAGCAGTTCTCTTTGCTTAAGTTTTTTACAAAAATTTTTTGAAATATTTGGGGCGCCTGGGTGGCTCCGTGAGTTAAGCATCTGCTTTTAGCTCAGGTCATGATCCCAGGGTCCCGGGATCGAGTCCCACATCTGGCTCCCTGCTCAACGGGGAGTCTGCTTCTCTCTCTCCCTCTGCTGTGAAGGCTGTCTCTCCCTCTCTCTCTCTGTCAATAAATAAATAAATCTTTAAAAAAATTAAAAAATAAATTTTTTGAAATACTTATTTTTCATTTTAAGTGTACAGATACAAGATCTGTCATGAACCCCTTGAAGCAAAACACAAGTGATCCCAGTTAGTCGATTTGTGGCTTAGCAAGTTGTGTTGGTTTTGCTCTAGGCTGCAGACTTCATTACTCGAGTGTTGGAGATTGTGTTGGGCTGAGTAGGCCGTCTTTGCAAAGGAGCAGGGTTAAGCAAGGAATGTTATGTGGCTCAGAAATTGACCGCTCTTTGTCCTGAAAATGTATATCGCTTACAGGAGGTAAGCATCCGGGAGAGCGTGACCTTTGTAATGCATGCCATACATAATCTAGCAATCATGAGCCAGCCAAATGTATGATTTTTTTTTTTTTTTTTTTTTGCAGAGAGAGATGCTAAGGAATGTGTACAATCCTTTCTAGATAAACCCTCCATGCTATCGTCCAAGTGAATGATCCTAGTTAATTATGTCAAGTGCTTGCTTGCTTCTTATCTGGGTATCAACATTTTTCTTTTAAGATTTATTTATTGATTTGAGAGAGAGGGACGGAGGGAGGGGCAAAGGGAGACAGTCTCCAGCAGACTCCCCACTGAGCGCAGAGCCTGACACGGGGCTCCATCCCATGACTTGAGCCGAAATCAAGAGTCGGACGTTTAACCCGCTGTGCCGCCCAGGCGCCCCTGGACATTTCTCAAGTATGCATGGATTCCATCCTCTGAGCTAAGCCTTGAGGATTGAAGTGGAGGGGTGATAAAAAGAATTGTCTTTGGAGATGATGTCACTTTTTTAAAAATGATGAAACGCTTACTGAGAGATTATTCCATTTTATGGTCGTTTACGACAGGCACTCTGTCTCAACAAACACATGATAGTACCTGACAGATTATCCCTATGAATTGGTGTCCACAGTGACATTAATATTTACCAACTGAGAAATTGCCCCATATTCATTTATAATGAGATTATAATCTAACAACTGATGATATCAGGATCCAGAAATGTAAAAGCTTTCAGTGCATGGGGAAAGAACAAAAACAAAAAAGATACGAGGCTTTCCTTCTGTTTGCATTTAAAAGTGAGCAGTAAATGTCAGGCGTCCCTTAAAGGGCTGATTAAAGTAAACATTAAAAGTTTGTGGGTAAAAATCCGAAGACGTGTTCTCCAGACCACTCTCCATATCTATTGTTTTGTTTGTATCTTGTCCTCTCATTAAAATTCCTACCTTGTTTGGAAATTAACCCTGTAAAACTTGGTCGCTGAGTCAACAAGCACTTACCTCGCACCCTTGGGATTCAGGTAATGAAAGATTTTGCGATGATGAAACAGAAGTCCAGTCTTACCTCCGGAGTTGTCCAAGTGGGAACACAAACACTCCATGTAAATACTGCAGCTGCCAATGTCAATAATAATTAAGTGCTTATTATGCGGAGGAAGTACAGTGCAGAGACTCACACCAGGCAAATTCACTGTAGCGCCTTTGACTTTCCACTCTGATAGAAAGCACGGAGGTGCAACGGGGCGGTGGCGGGGGGGGGGGGGGAGTTCCTCTGAGGGGTTCCAGGACCGGGGGAGGTCTCGTCCAGAGACAGACGCAGGACTGGGATGGCCCCGGTTACAAGTGATTTGTCTGCTCCGAGGTTTCTCAGCCTTTGTAGGATGTTTAGACCCTACCCAGTACACATGCCCCATCACAGTGCCCCCCCCCAGTGCAAAATTGTCTCCAGACATTCCAAGTGTTTCCTGGGCAGGAAAAGCCGCCCCCGGTGTAGAGTTGCTGAGTTGGAGGTGTGGAGATCAGCCTCGTCACCTCTTCTCAGCTGTTTGCCAGGGTTCCAGGAGGCTTGTTGGTGCTGCCAGAGGTTGTCCCGGCTGGTCTGACCTGGATCACTATCGGGCATGGGTTTCCTGTGTCCCTGATTGCCCCTTCTGTCACGAGGGAAGTGTGGGCTTACACAAGTTCAGGTGACTTGGCCAGAATCCTTTTCAGCATGGACGGGCCTCCCCAGTGCCTGGTGTCTTGACTCCTTTCCTTTTTTTTTAAGATTTTATTTATTTATTTGACAGAGAAAGAGAGAGAGGGTAACTGGTGGGGAGGGGCAGAGGGAGAAGCAGACTCCCCACTGAGCGGGGACCGTGATGCGGGACTCGATCCCAGGACCCTGGGATCGTGTCCTGAGCCAAAGTCAGATGCTTAACCAACTGAGCCACCCAGGCGCCCCAAGACTCGTTTCCAAGTCCTCCCTTCTGCGTTACAGATCTACAGCCCTTTGTCCATAACCAACAAGAACAAAGAAAATAAAAGGCTTGGAAACCATGTTTTTTGGGTAGCTTATTTTTGGCAGTTCTACATCAGTGAACGTAAAACTGACGTAGAGTTGAAGTGTTTATTCATCCCACGGAATGCAAATACTCCTTCTGTTTTGCTGCAGAACTATTCCTATGAGTGACTGCAGGCTGCAGCCCAGAAGTTTGTTCCGGGCTGTGTTACATACAGAGTGCATGACTGATCGTCATTGTGTTCTTCCATACGTGTGTCTGTCTGTTACATACCGAGACAGTCACTTGGAAACATGTACGTGTATCAAATCATTATGTGGTGCACCTCAAACTTAATGCGTCACATGTCAATTATATCTCAGTAAAACTGGAATATATATTTGACATTCAGCAAAACTGGAATATAGAGGTATGTATGTGCCCAAGTTTTACTGAGTTATAATTGACGTACAATGTCTTGTGAGTTTAGAAGATAGGGCCTGATGATTTGATACATATTGTGGTGATTTGATACATATCGTGATGATTTGATACATATCGTGATGATTTGATACATATCGTGATGATTTGATACATATCGTGGTCATTTGATACATATCGTGGTGATTTGATACATATCGTGGTGATTTGATACATATCGTGATGATTTGATACATATTGCAAAGTGATCACCACAGTAAGTTTCTTTAACATCTACGATGTCAGGAAGGTATAAATATTTGTTTCTTGGAATGTCAAGAGGTATAATACAATGAATGCAGTTCTGTAGAAAACAGCAGTGCCCATTAAGAGTGTCCAAAAACAGTCCTGGGGGCAGCTCAGCTTTGCAGCAGTCTCTGCATACTTTTAATAAATTTATTTTGATTAAAAAAAAAAAACAAAACATGTTCTATAGATGCATTAGGGTCAAGATCTTTTCTGCCCCACCATATGGTCACACACCACATGTGTGGCTCATCCAGGGGGGTGTCGGAAGCCATCTGCTTCCTGGGCATTCTGGGCCATATCAAATAATTCACATATCACGAGGCCGACTCACGATAGTCAGCACCATGAAGTGGATTCCAGGAGCTTCTGGTTGCAAATTAGTCCAAGTGACAGGTTCATTCATCGAGGAGGTTACGGTGGCAGGTGTCTAGAGCTGGGTGCATGACTCAGGAGGTCTTAGGTTGGGAGTGACAAACTCAAGGCCGCCTCTCTCATAAAGTTCGGCTTTGGTATCTCTTTTTAACGTTTTTTTTTTTAATTGCGGTGAAATTCACATAGCATACCGATAACCATTGTAAAGAATAGAGTTCAGAGGCATTTAGTTCATTCTATTCCTAGAACTTTCTAAATCATTCCGCCAACCCCCCATCCCCCTTGCCGTCAGGCCTTGGTGACCAGAAACGTCTGTATCTTTGCTTATCAAGGACATTTCCTGTAAATGGAGCCATACACCCTGTGGCCTTTTGTGACTGCCTTCTTCCCCTCCACGTCGTATTTTCGAGGTTCCTCCATATTGTAACAGCTCAGAACTTCATTCCACTTTATGGCAGAATTCTGTTTTATGGAGAGAAAGGGATTTTCTAGTTGCATGTGCGGGAAGGTCACAGAATCAGAGGAAAAGCTACGGGATCTCGGGCTGGTCTTTGTAGGGCTGATTGGCATGAGCCGTAGCTGCCGTTGCCGAGAGCCGATGGAGGCCGACCTCTGTATGTGAAAACAGTAGGTTTTGCATCCTGGTTAAATTCTCTGGTGTTGTTATCCGTATTTTGTGTACTTTTGGAAGTGGATACTGTAGTAGTTGTTTTCTGTTGCGCATAGCAAGTTACCGCAGATGTCCTGGCTCAGAATACCGCCCACCGATTATCTCGCGGTATCAGGTGTAGGTTAGGGGTGTCGACATGGCTTACCTGGGTCCTCTGCTCAGGGTCTTACAAGGCTGCATCAAAGTGTTGGCCAGGGTTGCATTGTCATCTGGAGCTTGGGATTCCCTTCCAAGAAGCTCATTCAAGGTGTTGGCAAATCTAGTTTCCTGTGACTGTAGGACTGAGGCCCTTGGTGCCCAGGGACTGTCCCTACCTGCAAGCATTTCACACCATGACTCTTTCATCAAGGCCTGCAGGACAATGTCTCTCCTGTTTGGAATCTGTTTTCAGGGACTCACCTGATTAGGCCAGGCACCAGCCTGGTCCTGGGTTAGCCCTGGAGCTTACGTGCCCCCCACGGGGCCACGTAGCGGGACGGGCTCTCTCACTGATTGGGAGTTGTCACGTGAGCACCCCTGGTGTTACCCCTCCATCTGTCCTTGCCCTGGATGTCCACTGGAACACAGGCTCATGTCCCTCGGCCAGGGAGGAGGAAGGGGGTCTCCCATCCCCACGAGCTGTAGCCTAGAGCCCTGCCTCCCCTCACACTCCACTCACACGAGAGGTTTGGCCCTTGTGCACATCTCAATTTAAGAAGACGTAAATTCATGTGATCAGAATTGATAGCAGGAGGCAGGATGGTATGGTTTTTCTTTTCAGGAAGCTTCAGCTTCAATGTATCTTTAATGCTTTTTTACTGGGGTGAAATTCACATAAGGTACATTAACCGTCGTAAAGAGTGGAACTCGGGGGCATTGCGTGCATTCAGGCACTGCCTGTCTAGTTCCAGGACTTTGTAAATCATTCCCCAAAACCCCCATGTCCCCCTCCCCTCGGCCCTTGGTGACCACAAATGTTGTTTCCGTCTCTGCGCGTTGGGTGATTGTGGACATTCGGCGGAAACGGAATCCCTTGCTATATGGCCTTTGGTGACCGGCTCCTCTCACCGAGCACGGTTCAAGGTTCATCTGTGCTGTAGTGCGTATCCATGTTTCATTGCCTTCTATGGCTGAACCATATTCTGTTTTATGGCTGGATTGTATTTTGTCTGTCCGTTGATCTGTGGACGGACAGTGGGGTGGTTTCCAGGTTTTGGCTCTTTGGAATAGTGTTGCTCACACATGGGTGTACACGTGTTCATTTCTGACCCTGCTCTCAGTCCCCGTGCGTGTCCACTCAGAAGCAGAATCGCCGGGTCGTGTGGTGGGTCTGTGTAACTCTTTGAGCTACCCCCGTGCCGGTTTCCACTGCAGTTTTTTCAAAGCTGTGCTGTGTTGAGGTCCTCGTCTTAGAGAGTTTCATCTGCTTGGGCTGAGCAGTGCCGAGAGGCAGAATTACAATGTCTCCTATCCGAACTTGTGTTGAGGAAACATGCGTCCAGCTGGGAAAGAGCAATTGGCAAGCACTCGGCATATATTACGAGCACTGCTAAGACTTGTTTCTGTCTGCCCTGCAGCTTATTAGGAAGGTCAGCTGCCAAGGTGTGATGGATGGGACGGGGAGTCCCAGAAACTGGCCACCGATGGGCAGGGTCTCATGCTTCCAAGCTCAAGAAGGGACAGAGTGGCCTCACAGCCGGGGGGTCCAGGTGGGCCAACCAGACCCATGCTGGTGCCGCCACACTTGGGCATCACCTTTGCGTAACTCCCTTCCCAGACTCGAAAATCCAGAGGGGCCATTCCGGATCCCGTGGCGGGCTGGCCTTTCGGGACGGTGCAGGGGTGCGGGGACGGGGAGTTGGTAAGTTGAATCTACTCCTGAGCTTGCACTGGGTCATGGAATCAAGAGCCACAGGGTCAGCTGGGACCCATTGCCCACCGGCCACTTCTCCAAGCTGGGTCACCTGCCTTTCGTTTGGCACCTGGCTTCTTTGCTTCTCTGTCCTGCCCTCCCCCTGCCATGTGTCACCCCCGCCTCAGTCTGGGGACAGAACTGGAGGGTCTGAAGAGGACAGAGCATCGTGGCTTATGAATATTTAAGCTCCCCTTTGATGAGGGGCCGTTAGGTTTGGGTTTATTGTACTCATTTACATCTCACTTCTGACGCCCGTTCCCTCACCCTCAATAAAACTGCATCCAGCTGACAAATTAGGAGATTAGGGATTTTATTAGACATAATAGCATAGAAGTGGCTGAGTGACTAATTACAAATTATCCTCAGCAAATAGTGCTCCTGGCCACTGCCCGGCCATTAATTAGGCCATGAAACATATCATGGTACAGTGGGATACGCGGAATATACCTAATTTGTATTATGTTGTGTATTAAATTATGTATCTGATTGGATCCATTGCAGGGATCAATACTGGTGACTCCTGGGGGCGTTCTGTAAAGAAGTGCAGAAATTCCGTAAATTCCCAGCTGCCTTTGAGCATACCTGCCAAGAAACATTTTCTACCGGAAACTGTAGTCCTCTGATTTTTCGCTTAAGTCGTACGTTTTACACTTGCATCTTTTACAACAAATGAACCTTGTTTATGAAATTATACTTGGTTAGTATAATTATTTCGACTTGGTTTAAGTAGTGACCTAAGGTGGGGAGGTGAACGTTATTTTGATCTGTGATAATTAAATGTTAAGGATATTTGGAATCACTTTGCATGGCTTTTTTATATTTTTCTACGAACAGGTTATTCTGTTAATCTCCTTGCAGTGCTGCCAACTATTAGTTACTATATTCATAGAATTAGGATTTCCTTATTTTATTTTTTTCCTTTTTACTATTACTAGTTTTTTTATTTTTAATTTAAATTCAGTTAGCATGTATTATTTGCTTCAGGGGTACAGGTCTGTGATTCATCAGTCTTACACAATTCACAGTGCTCACCATAGCACATACCCTCCCCAGTGTCTATCACCCAGTCACCCCATGCCTCCCACCCCACCCCCCACTCCAGCAACCCTCAGTTTGTTTCCTGAGATTAAGAGTCTCTTGTGGTTTGTCTTCCTGAGTTCATCTTGTTTCATTTTTCCCTCCCTTCCCCTATGATCCTCTGTCTTGTTTCTCAAATTCCTCATATCAGTGAGATCATATGATAATTGTCCTTCTCTGATTGACTTATTTTGCTTAGCATAAAACCCTCTAGTTCCATCCACATCATTGCAAATGGCAGGATTTTCTTTTTTGATGGCTACATAATATTCCATTGTATATATATATATATACCACATCTTTTTTATCCATTCATCTGTCAGTGGACATCTAGGCTCTTTCCATAGTTTAGCTATTGTGGACATTTGTGCTATAAACATTGGGGTTCAGGTGCCCCTTCAGATCCCTACATTTGTATCTTTGGGGTAAATATCCAGTAGTGCAATTGCTGCGTTGTAGGGTAGCTCTATTTTCAACTTTTTGAGGAACCTCCATACTGTTTTCCAGAGTGGCTGCACCAGCTTGCATTCCCACCAACAGTGTAGGAGGGTTCCCCTTTCCCTGCATCCTCGCCAACATCTGTCATTTCCTGACTTGTTAATTTTAGCCATTCTGACTGGTGTGAGGTGGTATCTCATTGAGGTTTTGATTTGGATTTCCCTGATGCCGAGCTATGTTGAGCACTTTTTCATGTGTCTCTTGGCCATTTGGAGGTCTTCTTTGCAGAAATGTCTGTTCATGTCTTTTGCCTATTTCTTGATTGGATCATTTGTTCTTTCGGTGTTGAGTTTGATAAGTTCTTTATAGATTTTGGATACTAGCCCTTTATCTGATATGTCATTTGCAAATATCTTCTCCCATTCTATCGGTTGTCCTTTGGTTTTGTTGACTGTTTCCTTTGCTGTGCAAAAGCTTTTTATCTTGATGAAGTCCCAATAGTTCATTTTTGCCCTTGCTTCCCTTGCCTTTGGCAATGTTTCTAGGGAGAAGTTGCTGCGGCTGAGGTTGAAGAGGTTGCTGCCTGTTTTCTCCTCAAAGATTTTGATGGATTTCTGTCTCACATTGAGGTCTTTCACCCATTTTGAGTCTATTTTTGTGTGTGATATAAGGAAATGGTCCAGTTTCGTTCTTCTGCATGTGGCTGTCCAATTTTCCCAACACCATTTGTTGAAGAGACTGTCTTTTTTCCATTGGACATTCTTTCCTGCTTTGTCAAAGATTATTGACCATAGAGTTGAGGGTCCATTTCTGGGCTCTCTATTCTGTTCCCTTGATCTATGTATCTGTTTTTGTGCCAGTACCATACTGTCTTGACGATGACAGCTTTGTAATAGAGCTGGAAGTCCGGAATTGTGATGCCGCCAGCTTTGGTTTTCTTTTTTAACATTCCTTTGGCTATTCAGGGTCTTTTATGGTTCCATACAAATTTCAGGATTATTTGTTCCAGCTCTGTGAAAAAGAGTTGATACTATTTTGATAGGGATTGCATTGAATCTATAGATTGCTCTAGGTAGCATAGATATTTTAGCAATATTTGTTCTTGCAATCCATGAGCATGGAATGTTTTTCCATTTCTTTGTGTCTTCCTCAATTTCTTTCATGAAAATTCTAGTTTTCTGAGTACAGATCCTTTGCCTCTTTGGTTAGACTTATTCCTAGGTATCTTATGGTTTTGGGTACAATTGTAAATGGGATCGACTCCTTAATTTCTCTTTCTTCAGTCTCATTGTTAGTGTATAGAAATACCTTGAAGATATTGTTCTGTCTTTGGTTATCTTCCTAAAAAACATGGCTTTGGGGTATCTCTGAACTGTGAGAGCATCAGGTGCCCATATTTAAAAGAAGGGTGATGAACATGATCGTGCCTGCTCCCTGGAAGTCTGTAATACCTTTAAGCCGCCATGCCCCCGCCGTCCATGTGGTGCTTAGAGTGTAGAATGCCTCCCATGAGCAGCACTCTTTGCTGAATGTGGGCCTGAGTCCTTTCCCTGGGCCATTGCCTCCTTTCTGGCTCCTGCCCTTTCGCTCTGTGGGTCAGGCTTTTTGCTTTTCTGTTTCTGTCCTCAACTTGGTGACTTCTATATTAAGACCCTGGCTTCTCTCAGCCATGTTGGTTCTCTGTCCTGGTTGTGCTGCCTACAAGAGACCCTGGTGAAGCTCCTTCCAAATGGAGGCATCTCCCAGCTGCTTCCTCTCCTCCTGGTGTCCTAGGAAGCTACCCACCAGGCTTGAAGGTGCACTGGGCAGAGCCTTTGCACCTTCACCTGCCCACTGTGAAGACCAAATGAGACAGTGTATGTTGTAAGAGGCAGGCGAAGCTAGTTAGGGCAACAGTGTCCATCAAATCCTCATTGCAAGGGTAGGCCTCCTAAAGCAGGGTGAGATGCAAGACTATAGACCTTCAGAGACATCGGGAGAACATTCAGTCATACCTGCACATTCACACTTAGCAGAAAGAGAGTAAGAATCAGACAAGATCCAACTCCTTCTGCCATTCCCAGGGGCCCATGAGGATGAATTCTACTCTAAATGAATATATTTGTTTGGACAAATGCACTCTGTCTTCTTATTTTTCTTTAAGTAGTTGGTGAGATGCATGTTTACAGTGTGGAGGCACATTTTCCATGTCATTTAATTCACCCACTTGTACGGTTCAGTGGTTTTTATCAGGTTACCAAGTTGTGTGAGCTCCCTAAGTCGGTTTTGGAACATGCTCATCACCCCAAAGAAACCTTCCTGCCCATCTCCCAATCCCCATGACGACCCCTGCCTGAGCAGCTGTTCACGAAGGCACATTTTTCTAGCTTCCCTCCAAGTTTTTTGAACCCACGGCATGGGAATGGTGCCCTTGGGATGTTGACAGGCGTCCAGTTACATCACTCTATGGCATGACCCTATAATCATTTTCTGAGAAAGACCCAGAACTCAGTCACTCAGGCATGAGGAAAACAAAAGCTCTGCGTGCTATCTCCGTGACCCTGCTCGGAATGCTTGCCTTTCATCTGCCTTCACGTGAAATCGTGTAACCTCTCTTCTGCCGTTGTTCCGGGTTTCTCCTCCTCCTCCTATCTGGTTATTTCCCAAGGAAATACCTACACTCGGGCCCTTAAGACTGATTTTCCCTTGAGCAAGCCAACTCACCTGTCAATGAGACCGCCCTGACTTGTGCATCCCCGACTGCTGTCAGCTGGACAGATGCACGATTTTTTTTCAAAACACACAGTTAATAATAAGGGTGGGGAAAATGCACTGCGCATAGGCAATCTGCACCATTGTAAATAAAACTCAAGACTTTAAATCTGGACATGGGAGCATGCTGGGGATTATTTGGGTAGGGCTTTTCAAGAACAAAAATCCAAAATGATGTGATTGGGGAATAGACAATAGGCCACTAGGCCTGATCTGGACCATGAATAATGAGTTCTTACCTGCACATAACAGAATTGGCAGAAAGCCCTGATGTATTGGTGATCTGGGACTTCAGCTATTGTACATCCACTGGGAGTCTTGCCCAGCGAAAAGCTTAATATGTGGTAGACTTTTTTCTTTCTGTAAACTTCATGCCGCAGATAAAGTATTGCTCTGAAATTGGCTGTGATAAACAAGGAAGAATCGGTTGGTGAAGGGCAAGCGAGCTATCCTTGGGGAAAAGTGACCATTCTCTTTTAAAATCTGTAATCATAAATGACCAACATACTTCATTCGGCATGTGCCCTGGGGTTCAGAGTCGTTTAGAGAAAAATAGGGATGTTCTCTCCTGGCCGGGGACTCTGAAACAGGAATGACTCATGCGTTAGGATGTACTCAAACATGAATGTCTGCCAGTACACTCACAGAACCTTAGAGGGTCCAGCAGAGGAAGGAAAGCTTAATAAGGAATTAAAGAAAGCGGCATGATGGCCTCGAACCCAGACTTCGAAAGGGAATGTATGCGAGGTCGGGGAAGACGGAGAGAATCATGAAATGAATGGCTTACCTTCTCCATAGAAGGTCAGGAAGATCAAAACCCCAAACACACTGGTCAAAATACTCCTTTGGTGCTCTGGTTCCCAGGTCTACCTTGATTGAATTTCCATGCCCTTGGACAGAATAGCACACCCACCGCATCACACCTGTTGGAAGCGTGGACATTTGCCACGTTTAGGTCAGAAATCCTAAAATCAAGGCGTTCGCACCTTCTCTGGGGGAGAAGCTGTTTCCTTGTCTTTTCCAGCTTCCAGAGGGCTCCCACATTCCTAGCTCGAAGCCCCTTCCTCATTTCCTCCAGCCTCTTCCTTCCCTCCTCGTGTCCCCTTCTCTGACTCTGCCCCAACCACGCCCCTTTTATAAAGATCCCAATGATGACATTGGACTGGGATCATCCAGGATCATCTCCCCATCTCAAAGTCCTCAACTTCATCACACTTGCAAAGTCCCTTGCCATGTAAGGTGACATAGTCACCGGTTTATGGGGATTAGGATGTGGCCATCGTTGGGTTCCATTGATGTAGCTTGTAAAAATAGACCTTGGGGCACCTGGGTGGCTCAGTCAGTTAAGCATCTGACTCTTGATTTTGGCACAGGTCGTGATCACAGGGTGGTGAGATCGAGCCCTGCATCAGGCTCTGCATTCATTCAGTGGGGAGTCTGCTTGAGATTCTCTCTCTCCCTCTGCCCCCCCAACAGGTGTGCACTCTCTCTCTCTCTCTCAAATAAATAAATAAATCTTAAAAAAATAAAAATAGACTTTGATCGGTTTTCCGTGGGCCTATCACTTAGTTATTTGTGTGTTCAGGAGTTCATTAATAACAATTGCAATTGCTTGCTAAAATGAAATTATTGTATAAGTAATACCTATGTGTCCACTGACAAGTAATATGAATGTTCACTTTTCCTGCTGTCTCTTCCTGCATTGATCTTATACAATAGAGACGTTTTCTCGGGTCAGTGTTCTTGAGCCAGCTCAGGGACAGCTATGGTTGCAAAGAGAGACAAAGGTTACTGTAAACAGATGCATTCTATCAATGCAAAACCTTTCAAATGAGAATGTTCATCATAATTGGGCATTACCAAAAAAAATTTTTTTTAGCTACAGCTTCAGTGCTAAAAGGAACTAACTCTATTCAGTGATCTTGTCTTTTGGTGTTTGTTTAATGATTTTTAAAGGAGCGGGGAGGGGGAGATATTTTGTTGGAGGTCCAATGAGGGGAGTTTCAGCTCTGGCCACCTCTCCTAATCTGCATGCTCCCAGCAGGTGCAGCTGGGGCACCACCTGGCTGGGCACCACCTGGCTGGGACACCACCTCGCTTGGACACCACCTGGCTGGGGTATCTGAGTCTGCTGATTTTCCCCTCACTGCTGTTGCCTGATCATATTCTCTTCTGTCAAAACTTTGTCCTTTCTTTTCCTTTCCTTTCCTGACAAACTTCTCAAGAGTTAGCTCTTTCTAGCCATTGACCTCTGCTTTCCTCCCTATTCACTGGATCTCCGTGGATGGCACGGGCATTCCAACCTGTAGTCTCAGGTTTCTAAACCCAGTGGGGGATGAAGCAGGAAAAGTCAGAGTTCCTACTGGTTAAAGTCACTTCTTGACAAGCATACGGTACCAGAGATGAGTCACCCTCTGCTGTCATGACTGGCCAAGGCTCCGTGGGTCGTTGGGGTGAGGCAGGTGGTGTTGGGTAGATAGCAGAGATGTGGGATTGTGCTGTACTTTCAGCTGTTCCACCTGCGACATTGAGCAAGACACCCACCCTTCTCGGGCTCCAGACTCAGTGTCCTGAGTCTACATCTGCCTGTAAATCCAGGTGTTAATGAATGGTACTGCACTTTTAGGGGGTGGGGCTGTGAATCAAATATTAGGTAATTTATAAAAGTCTTCACCTGAGAGAACTGGCATGTGCCATAAATTCCCCCCAATCCCCCCCAAGATTGATAATTTTACATTGAAAGCAAGTAATTATGAGTCTGCCTCTAAATCACTTTTAAAACCCACACTCGAAAGTTGACAAACTGTCCTCATAAGTCAGACACCACTTACCAGCCCAGTACCAGTGAGCAAAGCCCAAAGCTGGTGTTTTTCATGGTGGCTTGATTGTCGATGCCCTGATTCACCCGTGCCTGTAGAGAAGGGGATGTTTAATGTCCACCAACGAAACCCTTCCTGTTTGAGTCAGCAGGGCGAGCGTGTCTACCATCCAAAGAATAAGGGACTCTATTCCATGGTAAAAGGCACAAACGTGGTGTGTAGCCATTTATGTGTTCAAAGTCCTACACATACTAGTTCAATATAGTATCACCTTTGGCATAGAATGTTAAGATTATAGAGACCGGTCTGCCAACTGTTGGGTGCTCAGGGTAAAACAGAACCCTGTTTGTTGGCGCTGTCCTCATGAAAACTCCCGTGAGTAGGGCAAGGTCTGGCCAAGAAAGGGTAAGGATGAAGAGTGACAGACACTGTTTTAGGGAGCCATCTGGGAAGGTAACTGTCTATGAGGGGCCCACATGACCAGTTGAACAGTGTGGGCTGATAAAGGACAGGAATCTGCAAAGACCTGCTGGTGTGCCCTGATGCAGGTCCCTAACTGGTGGCCCATCAGCCACGGCCACACAACTGACCACTGTCACCAGACACCCAGCAGAACACGAGCTCACACCAGCATCATGGCGTGTCAGGTGTATTGAATTACTACTGGGCTTCCAAGCTAGCAGCAGTGTTAGCAGCCTCGCCGTCATGGCTGAGATGAAGTTTGTCCTATGAGTTAATGCCACAGAGATGGCCTCCTAAGGAACGATTGTAATTAATTTTGTTATACCTTGATTCTGTTTTTTAAGGATCTACTCAACTGTGAATTATAAAATTTTCCCCATTTACGTCTCACATGAAAGGATGAGCATTGGTATATCCTTCCTTTCAGGTACGAATTATCCTTGGTAATCGAAAGGAAGGATATACCGATGATCATAGATTCAGTAATTGTCAACATTTTGCCATATTGGCTTTATCTACCCGGTGGTAAAGCTGATGACTGCTTGACCCTGACTTTCACGAGGCAGATACTTAGCGGTGCATCCTACAGTGGGCACCAGAAACCTTCAGGAGCTAATTGTAAGGAAGCCAGGTAACACTAGCTCACGTGAGCATACCGTAGATGCTGGCCAGCATTGATCAGGTGCCCCCCAGTGCCCAGTACCAGGCATCCCCTCCCTGGCCCCACCACAGGATGGTTGTTCCACATCATGGGGTAGCTCCATCCAGGCCTCCAGGATAGCTTTTCGACCAGTGTACCTGACTAGACTCCGAAATGGATTCTGGCATTAGTCCTGACCTTTGACCTCTCAGGTCCTTTTACCCGTCACCAGGGGAGATCGTCTTTTCATAAACACCACTTGTTACCGGAGGAATGGGTGGGTTGTTGGATAGGAAAGTGGTTTAAACGATAATGAATGCCTATGGATTGTATGGGCTTCCAGGGATGGATTGGTGGGTGCTGGTTTGAGAAACAGTAGAAATGAGGCCATGAGACACGTGAGAGCCGACAGGCATGAGAAAAGTAGGTAAGTTCTGGGTCAGCTCCAGCTTCCCTTCCCATTCCCTGACTCCCTGGGCTCTAGGAGGGAGAATTAAGGAGATCCGTCTATTCTTTTTTCTTTTTCTTCTGCTTTTCTTTGGGGTTTTTTTGTTTGCTTGTTTGTTTGTTTTGGAATTCCAATACAGTTAACCTACAGTGTTATATTAGTTTCAGGTGTACAGTCTAGTGATTCAGCACTTCCATAGGACACCAAGTGCTCATCACAGTAAGTGCACTCCTTCATCCCCATCACCTCTTTCCCCCATCCCCCTAACAACCTCCACTCTGGTGACCATCAGTGTGTTCTCTAGAGTCGAGGGTCTGTTTCTAATTCCGCTATAGGCATGCACGTGCACATGCTTGAGCACGCACGTGCACACACACACACACACATATACATACATATCACACCTTCTTTATCCATTCATCTCCTAATGGATACTTGAGTTATTTCTATAATTTGGCTGTTGAAAGTAATGCTACAATAAACATTAGGGTACATGTATCTTTTCAAATTAGTGTTTTTGTGTTCTTTGGGTAAATACTCAGTAGTGGAATTACTAGAGCATATGGCAGTTCTATTTTTAACGTCTTGAGGAACCTCTATGCTGTTCTCCAGAGTGGCTGCACCAGTTTGCATTCCCACCAACAGGGCAGGAGAGTTCCCCTTTCTCCACATCCTCACCATCACTTTTTGTTTCTTGTGTTGTTGATTTTAGCCATTCTGACAGGTGTGAGGTGGTATCTCACTGTTGTTTTGATGTGCATTTCCCTGATAATGAATGATGTTGAGCCTCTTTCCATGGGTCTGTTGGCCATCTGTTTGGAGAAATGTCTGTTTATGTCTTCCACCCATTTTTTAAAGTTGGATTATTGTCTGTGTGTTGAGTTCTATAAATTCTTTATATATTTTGGATACTAACCATTTATTGGATATATCACTTGTAATTATCCCCTCACTTTCAGGAGGTTGTCTTTTTATTTTGTTGATGGTTTCCTTTGCTGAGCAGAAGCTTTTTATTTTGATGCGTGCATTTTATTTTGATGAATTTGTTGAGACTTGTCTTGTGGCCTGATATGTGATCTGTTCTGAAGAAAGTTCTGTGTGCACTTGAAAAGAATGTGTATTCTGCTATTTTTAAGATGAAATGTTCTGAATATATCTGTTAGATCTACCTGGCTCAATATGTCATTCAAAGCCACTCTTTCCTTCTTGATTTTCAATTTGGATGATCTATCCATTGATGTAAGTGGGGTGTTAAAGTTCCCTATTCTTGTTGTATTACTCTTACTTACTTCTTTTATATTGTTATTGGCTGCTTTATGTATCTGGGTATTCCCATGTTGGGTGCATAAATATTTAGAATTATTATATCCTTTTATTGGATTGTTCCCTTTACAATTATATAATGTCTTTCTTTGTCTCTTGTTACTGTCTTTGTGTTTAAAGTGTATTTTGTCTGATATAAGTATTGCTACCCTAGCTCTCTTTTCACTGCCATTTGCATGTTAGATGCTTTTCCATCCCTTCACTTTTTTTTTTAAACATTTTATTTATTTATTTGACAGAGAGATAGAGAGCACAAGTAGGCAGAGCGGCAGGCAGAGGGAGAGGGAGAAGCAGACTCCCCGCCGAGCGGGAAGCCTGACGTGGGGCTTGATCCCAGGACCCTGGGATCACAACCTGAGCCGAAGGCAGACGCTTAACCGACTGAGCCACCCAGGCGCCCCCCCATCCCTTCACTTTTGATATGCAGGTGTCTTTAGGTCTGAAATGAGTCTCTTGTAGGCAGTATATAGATGGGTCTTGCTTTTTTATCCATTCCGTCACCCTCTGTCTTTTGATTGGAGCATTTAGTCCATTTACATTCAAAGTAATTATTGATAGGTATGTGCTGATTGCCATTTCGTTGCTTGTTTTGTAGTTGTTTTTGTAGTTCTTCTTTGTTCCTTCTCTTGTTTTCTCTCAGGGCTTGCTAGCTTTCCTTAGTGATATACTTAGTTTCCTTGCTCTTTATTTATTTATTTATTTTTTGCACATCTTTTTCTGGTTTTTGATTTGTGGTTATCATTAGGTTTATATTATAACATCTTATGCATATAGCAGTTTACATTACATTGATGGCCATTTAAGTTTATACCCATTCTTTTCTCTCACCCACATTTTAGGTATATGGTGTCATACTTTGCATCCTTTTATTTTGTGAATCCCTTGACTGAGTTTTATAGATATACTTAATTTTACAGCTTTTGTAAAGCTTTCTACTTTTCTTACTTCTACTTAGAGTCTTTCCTTTCTGCTCAAGGAGTCCCCTTCAACATTTCTCATAAGGCTGGTTTCATGGTGATACATTGCTTTAACTTTGGTTTGTCTGGGAAACTCTGTCTCTCCTTCTGTTCTGAATGACAGCCTTGCTGGATAGAGTATTCTTGGCTGCAGGTTTTTTTCCTTTCATCACTTTGAATATATCATGCCACTCTCTTCTGGCCTGCAGAGTTTCTGCTGAAAAATCCACTGCCAGTTTTATGGGGTTCTCCTTGTAGGTATCTGTTTTCTCTTGCTGCTTTTAAAATTCTCTCTTTATCACTATTTTTGCCATTTTAATTACTTTGTATCTTGGTTTGGACATCCTTGGGTTGATCTTTTTGGGTAATCTCTGTGCCTCCTGGATCTGGATTTCTGTTTCCTTGCCCAGATTAGAGACGTTTTCAGCTAATTGCTTCTTCAGATACATTCTCTGCCCCCTTCTCTCTGTCTTCTCCTTCTGGGGTCCCTATAATGCAAATGTTATTACACTTGATGGAGTTGCTGAGTTCCCTTAGTCTGTTTTCATTTATTATTATTATTTTTCTCCCGCTTGCTCATCTTGATTGCTTTCCATTACTCCATCCACCAGCTCACTGATTCATTCTTTTGCTTCCTCTAGTCTGCTATTTATTTCCTCTAGTGTATTTCTAATTTCAGTTATTGAGTTCTTCATCTCTGATTTTTTTTTTTATGTTTTCTATCTCATCATTGAGGGTTCTACCAAGATGCTCTACTCTTTTCTCAAGTCCAGGGAGTATCTTTATGACCATTACTTTAAATTCTCTATCAAGTGTATTGATTATCTCAGTTTTGGTTAGCTTTCTTGCTCTTCCTAGAATGCAAAATTCCTTGGTCAAAAGGCCATATCATAGATTTCACGTTAAAGAGCAAATAAGTACCTAAAGCATTACATTTCAGAAGAAGTATGTGAGCGGGAACACCAGAAACTCTACTATTTCATGGTTTACTCTTAGCCCAGCTTGTTTGTTATTGGTATGCTGGGTCTTGGATTACTCAGAAAATATTCTCTGGAAAGTCCTTCTTTGCCTGTTGATGAATCAGTAAATTGATTTCACATTACAGTCATCTTGGCTGTTAGTTTTTCTAATCAATGACTGCTCTATCTTGCCTTTGCCTGAGGCATTGATACACCTAGGGACCGTCAAGCTGAGCTTGAAGACCTCTCTCCCATTGTTTTTGGAGGGTTTGCCTAGGATTATAGCTTAGTGGGAAGATGGGGCTGTTTCACCCATCTACATCTTGTATGCATATTCAAGATTAAAGCTCTTATCAGCCCTTGTCTTATGTTCAGTCCCAGGAAATTCTGGGAAAAGGAGGGTTTTGGTGGTGGTGGTGGTGGTGTGAGTTCTTAGGATCCGCACTTGTAAGGAGGATGAGGCAGAGGGAGAAGTTGGATTGTCATGCCCTTGCAATAAAGATCTCAGCCTCTGTCACAGGGAGCTCTGGAGCTTGTATGACTCTCAGAGTTCTCTCACTTTGAAGCAAGGTGGGTACACCTTTGGGACCCGGCCATGGTTACCTTGAGGGTGTGGGGGGGTGGCATCACCTTGGGAAAGGCAAGTCTCTCTGGCTGAGAGCAGTTTCCAAAGACCCACTTGGCGGAGAGCCGTCGGTTACCAACACAACCAGCAGCTGGCAAGGAAGGTGACCTCTGTCCTCACTTGATGTCAGGACACATGCTGTGGCATCCACCAAGGCTCTTCTTGCAAATTCCTCAACAGCATATTCCACTTCTTCATGTTCAGAAGATGGTTTTCCCCGTGGGTTTCCATTAGCTTTTTAAACTCCTTCAGTCAATCTTCTGAGTATTCACACTTGGCTTGCGGTCGTTACTTCTGTATTCTGCCAACCTTTACAAGTAAGTAGGCTGGTCAGCTCATCCACGTTTGCCCAGGGATATCTCAGTTTGAACACTGGGACCCCTCAGTCCTGGACAGACTGGGAGGATTGGTCATCCAATGGCAAGCCAGTCAGCCAGATTTCAGCAACCTGCCTTTCCATTTCTTTACCGTCTTTCTCTTACTACTTCCTTCTGAGACACAGCACAACCAGAGATCTTTGAGGACCACACTTCTCGGCTACTGCTAGTGACAGGCGCTTTCTCTCCTTCCTCTCACTGCTACTCATGGGGTATCTTGAACTCTTTTTGACGTTTTCCCAGCGCAGGTAAGCCTGATGTCACAACAAAGCAGCATGGTACCAGCCAGCAGCAGAGACTGACAGGTTAAGATAACAACGTGATACGTCCACACAGTTCAGGTGGGGTTTTGCTGCCAAGTACAACTTGGAGTTTACAAAAATTTTCTGATTTCAAGGGCTTTTTGCATCTCAAAATCAAGGCGGGGGGTGGAGGTGGTTGCTGACTCCATTCTTAGATCCCTGTTGTGGTTTGTAGCCTTGTACAACTGAATTGACAGGGGCAGGAGAGTGATGGACAGATGAGCAAGTAAATGACAGGTACAATGATTACAGATAAATGGAGACAGGAAGGGGTAATGTAGCATGCTTACGATTTGCAAATTCGCCAACTCATCACTGTACAGGTTCCTGATAATAAAGCGGACATAACCTCTTGGTCTCCAGTGTTCTTGTTCTGTGACTATAACTTGGATTATAAATTGTGTCTAAAGAGACTTACTTTCACGTCACTTACCATTATAATAGTGGAGGCCTCATTGATACGAACATTGTTGCTGTGTGTGATCATTGGAACAAACTGGACATGACCTGTATCTCCCCTCCCAGCTTCTTTTCCTACCTGTGTGATCACACCCACTTTAGTGATTATTGGACCCGTACCCTAGTGCATAGTTTCTAAACCTTGATGCTGCTGACATTTGAGACCAACTCCTCCTTCATGGTGGAAGGCTGGGTGGATGATTCTTTATGCTGGGGGACTGTCTTGTGCATCATAGGATATTTAAGGGCATCTCTGGTCTCTACCCACTAGATGCCAGTAGTCCCTGCCCAGCCGTGAGAACCAAAAATGTCTCTAGACATTGCCTAATGACCCGTGTGGGGCAGAATCACCACTGGGTGAGAACAATGCCGCTACTGTTTTGAAAAGCATCCTTTGAGCATGGGCCTTTAGATTTTCCTGTGCTATTTTCCTTCGGCAGGTAGGGTTTCTTGCAGTAATACCGCTGTGGTAGGCATTGTGACTTAATCTCCTTAGACCTGTTTCTTCTTCTTCATCAGTCACCAGGGGTCGTGAGCACAAAGTATCCAATATGGGTCAAAGCGTTTCCATGCTGATACCTTAAAATCTATTTTCTGTAAATAAAAGGGGTGGAACAAGAGAAAGGAAAATGATGATTTGGATCTCTGCTTCCTCGCAAGGGGGAGTCACCCGGTTGTTCAAATCCACGTCCATACGATCTTAGTCTTGCCCGATAATGTCATGGTGAGTGGGCAGAAGAGATGACCGTGGCTGGTGGTTCTGTCATCCCGGCAGTGGGAGGTCAAGGATCAATGTTGACAACACAGCATTCCATTTCCACCAGAATCCGACATGAAATGCCATGCTGGAAGATTGATTGCAGTTTCAAATGCCATCTGTGGGGGGCAGGGGGTAGAGATATGGGAAATAACATTTCTGGGACACTGACTGAACCTAAGAATTTGTTGCTGGAAGCTTAACTTCAATAAAGCAAGATCCCTGTTTATGAAAATCTACAGAATAGTAATTTTTCTCCAGTGTGGTATTCTCTTGTGAATATGACTTAACAAGTGGGACTATACTTCATATTTTAAAGCATGAACAATAGATTTATAGGTTAATTGTTTCAAGGCATATGCTAGTTTTGTGTAAATGTGAACAACTAAAAATATGTATATATTCTTTTTTTTTTAAGATTTTATTTGTCAGAGAGAGAGAGAGAGAGCATGAGCCAGGGGAGCAACAGAGGGAGAGGGAGAAGCAGGCTGCTGAGCAGGGAGCCCGATGTGGGGCTCGATCCCAGGACCCTGGGAGCACGACCTGAGCCGAACGAAGGCAGATCCCTAACAACTGAGCCACTCAGGTGTCCCTAAATATATATATTCTTGAATAGATTCAAAGCTGAACTCACCTGTAGGACTCTATTCCAGAGGCTGAAAAACTTTTCACGTAAAGGGTCCGACAGTCAGTATTTCGAGCTTTGCAGCCAAACAATCTCTTGTGCAGCTAGTGACGTCCGACGGTGTCGTGTGGACGCCGCCACAGATGATAAGGGAGCGAACGGATGTGGCTGTGTTCTCGCACACTTTCTTTGTGGACACTGAAATATCAATCTCATCTACTCTTCATGTGCCGCCAAGTATTCTTTTCTCAACCATTTAAACATGTGAGAAACATTCTTCCTGGGCTATAAAAACACAGAGGGGACAGTCCTACAAGCCAGCATTTGCAAGCCCAGCTCTAGTCAGAAAATATTTATTGAGAGCTTGCTGTAGCAGACACATGGCCCGCCCCCCCTTGATCCTTTGAGCCCGTGGGAAGGACAGATACCAAGTAAGAAGAAACCCCCTAAATAGATTATTGCACAGAGTGATCAGTGGTATCGAGGGGAAACAAGGTGCTAGGATAGTCAGCTGGGGAGGGATATATTTGCTTGGTATTGGTAACCAGGGGGGCTTCTCTGAGGTGGTGGCGAGTCTGTCGAGACCCGTAGGGAAGCAGGGGTTAGGCAGCGAGTGGAAAGAAGAGACATGCAGGAGGAGAGATCCTCGAGGCAAGAAAGAGCTTGTTGCACTGGAGGATTTCAGCCTGTGCTCGGGCAGCGTCTGACTCTTCTTCCTTCGAACGAATTCACAGGATGAGTCCAGTGCCCCTCGTTCGTGTCTGCTGAGAGCCTGCACATGGTGGTCTCTGGAAGCTAACATCTCTGAAGTCAACCGTCCAAGACGATCTTTAGTTGGCACCCGTGTGAGTATAGGAAGTGCCCATGAAGTCCCTTCACTACGTTTCATTGTTGACAAAGTGTGTGCCTCCCCGTGACCGCTGTTTAAGTCACATCTGAGTACTTGGTGAGCATGAAAATGTGCAAGATCCGGCATTGCAGGGACAAGGTGAACGTCCCATGAAAGGTCATGTTTGCCAAGGGGAGCATCTGTAGGGGGCACACGTGCTTTCTAGACAAAGGCACTACCATGGAGGAGGGCAGTGTGCATGATCTGATTGCAGGAGCATGTGGTATATGTGTGGGGAACGTGAGCACTATGGGGTGCAGAGTTTATAAATGGTTGAAGGCATTTCCTAGACCTTGAGGTGACTCTAGGTGAATCGCCCAGGCTACAAACTAGTGGTGGGGAGGGTTCTGCTCATGGTTCTCCTGGTTGATCTCAACTGCTTTTCTGCTTCCGATGCCTGAGGGACAGGTGAGTCCTTTCTGCAGGAGGAGCTCCTCCCCCTGGTGGAGGTGAGCATGGAGGGACAGGGCAGCTCCCTTCCTGCAGAAGGAGTGCCTCCTTTAGTGAGGTGAGTGAGGTACAGGACAGCTCAATTCCTGTAGGAGTGCCTCCTCCAGTGGAGGTGAGCAAGGAGGGATAGGACAGCTCCCTTCCTGCAGGAGGAGCTCCTCCCCTAGTGGAGGTGAGTGAGGAGGGACAGGACAGCTCCCTTCCTGCAAGAGGAGCTCCTCCCCTGGTGGAGGTGAGCATGGAGGGACAGGGCAGCTCCCTTCCTGCAGGAGGAGCTCCTCCCCTGGTGGAGGTGAGTGAGGAGGGACAGGACTGCTCCCTTCCTGCAGGAGGAGCTCCTCCCCCTGGTGGAGGTGAGCATGGAGGGACAGGGCAGCTCCCTTCCTGCAGGAGGAGCTCCTCCCCTGGTGGAGGTGAGTGAGGAGGAACAGGGCAGCTCCGTTCCTGCAGGAGGGGCTCCTCCCCTGGTGGAGGTGAGTGAGGAGGGACAGGGCAGCTCCCTTCCTGCAGGAGGAGCTCCTCCCCCTGGTGGAGGTGAGTGAGGAGGGACAGGGCAGCGCCCTTCCTGCAGGAGGAGCTCCTCCCCTGGTGGAGGTGAGTGAGGAGGGACAGGGCAGCTCCCTCCCTGCAGGAGGAGCTCCTCCCCTGGTGGAGGTGAGTGAGGAGGGACAGGGCAGCTCCCTTCCTGCCGGAGGAGCTCCTCCCCTGGTGGAGGTGAGTGAGGAGGGACAGGGCAGCTCCCTTCCTGCCGGAGGAGCTCCTCCCCTGGTGGAGGTGAATGAGGAGGAACAGGGCAGCTCCCTTCCTGCAGGAAGAGCTCCTCCCCTGGTGGAGGTGAGTGAGGAGGGACAGGACTGCTCCCTTCCTGCAGGAGGAGCTCCTCCCCTGGTGGAGGTGAGTGAGGAGGGACAGGGCAGCTCCCTTCCTGCAGGAGGAGCTCCTCCCCTGGTGGAGGTGAATGAGGAGGGACAGGACTGCTCCCTTCCTGCAGGAGGAGCTCCTCTCCTGGTGGAGGTGAGCATGGAGGGACAGGGCAGCTCCCTTCCTGCAGGAGGAGCTCCTTCCCTGGTGGAGGTGAGTGAGGAGGGACAGGGCAGCTCCCTTCCTGCAGGAGGAACTCCTCCCCTGGTGGAGGTGAGTGAGGAGGGACAGGGCAGCTCCCTTCCTGCAGGAGGAGCTCCTCCCCCTGGTGGAGGTGAGTGAGGAGGGACAGGACTGCTCCCTTCCTGCAGGAGGAGCTCCTCCCCCTGGTGGAGGTGAGTGAGGAGGGACAGGACTGCTCCCTTCCTGCCGGAGGAGCTCCTCCCCTGGTGGAGGTGAGTGAGGAGGGACAGGGCAGCTCCCTTCCTGCAGGAGGAGCTCCTCCCCTGGTGGAGGTGAATGAGGAGGAACAGGGCAGCTCCCTTCCTGCAGGAAGAGCTCCTCCCCTGGTGGAGGTGAGTGAGGAGGGACAGGACTGCTCCCTTCCTGCAGGAGGAGCTCCTCCCCTGGTGGAGGTGAGTGAGGAGGGACAGGGCAGCTCCCTTCCTGCAGGAGGAGCTCCTCCCCTGGTGGAGGTGAATGAGGAGGGACAGGACTGCTCCCTTCCTGCAGGAGGAGCTCCTCTCCTGGTGGAGGTGAGCATGGAGGGACAGGGCAGCTCCCTTCCTGCAGGAGGAGCTCCTTCCCTGGTGGAGGTGAGTGAGGAGGGACAGGGCAGCTCCCTTCCTGCAGGAGGAACTCCTCCCCTGGTGGAGGTGAGTGAGGAGGGACAGGGCAGCTCCCTTCCTGCAGGAGGAGCTCCTCCCCCTGGTGGAGGTGAGTGAGGAGGGACAGGACTGCTCCCTTCCTGCCGGAGGAGCTCCTCCCCCTGGTGGAGGTGAGTGAGGAGGGACAGGACTGCTCCCTTCCTGCCGGAGGAGCTCCTCCCCTGGTGGAGGTGAGTGAGGAGGGACAGGGCAGCTCCCTTCCTGCAGGAGGAGCTCCTCCCCTGGTGGAGGTGAATGAGGAGGAACAGGGCAGCTCCCTTCCTGCAGGAAGAGCTCCTCCCCTGGTGGAGGTGAGTGAGGAGGGACAGGACTGCTCCCTTCCTGCAGGAGGAGCTCCTCCCCTGGTGGAGGTGAGTGAGGAGGGACAGGGCAGCTCCCTTCCTGCAGGAGGAGCTCCTCCCCTGGTGGAGGTGAATGAGGAGGGACAGGACTGCTCCCTTCCTGCAGGAGGAGCTCCTCTCCTGGTGGAGGTGAGCATGGAGGGACAGGGCAGCTCCCTTCCTGCAGGAGGAGCTCCTTCCCTGGTGGAGGTGAGTGAGGAGGGACAGGGCAGCTCCCTTCATGCAGGAGGAGCTCCTCCCCTGGTGGAGGTGAGTGAGGAGGGACAGGGCAGCTCCCTTCCTGCAGGAGGAGCTCCTCCCCTGGTGGAGGTGAGTGAGGAGGGACAGGGCAGCTTCTTCTGCCATCAAGATGTCAAGGTGGGCACTGTTGGGTGTTCAGAGCAGGTCACCGTCCCCTGTGTCAGCGGGCTCAGAGAAATGGGCACAGAGATGCTTTCAGAGAAGATATGGGTTCCCGTCGGTGGGGAAGGCTCCAGAAGATGGAACCATGTCATGGGCTCAGAGATACTGGGATATGGATCCCAGCTCTCCGCCCGCTGACCTCATGTCCTCAGGAAGCGGATTAAGCTCTCGGTGTCCACATTCCCTCTTGTAAAACGGGGGTGCAAAGGACAGGTTCCTAGTGTGACTGAAAGGTGAAGGATGACGTTGTTGGGGGACAGTGATGCTGATTACCAGGATGCTCCTGGCCCCCACGGTGACAGGCCCTGGAGGGAGAGTGGCAGGCAGGGAGATTTAAGGATCTCTAAAACTCCAGCCTGGATGCTTACATTGCCGATGGCATGCGGGCAGTTCTCCATCAGGGCGATTTTGCCCTCGGGGATGGGACTCTGGCCAGTATGGAGGCATTTTTGGTCTCATGACTTTGGGGGAGCTTGGCTGCTGGCATCCGGTGGGTGGAGGCTAGGGGTGCTGCTGAGCACCCTGCACAGCCCAGTCCCCCCGCAGAGATCCACCCAGCCCCGAACCTCAGCAGTGCAGAGCTGCATAAACCCTGCTTCCTCGCCTAATCTTCTCTTTCTTCCTGTAATATATTCAGTGGTCTTTTACTTTCAGGGATCTGCGTTAGAATAAGAATTAAAGAGAACAAAAAGAGAAAGACCTTTTAGGGTTTTTTTTTTTTCCCTATTAAATTGAAACCACACAGCAGAGGATTCTCTTACTAGAGGAAACGTCTGTGGAGGCTTAAAGTCTTGGCTTGTATTCATTCTTAATGCTTAGCAGCTTAACAGATCCATTTTCTATTGTGATTTCTGTAATTTGTTCCTTAAAAGACTCGTTCGTTCCTTTTCTCTGTCTCAGAAACAAATTTTCGGGGGGGTTTAAAGAATAATTTATTTTCTAAACTTATCATTAGGGCAGGAACTGGCTTTGAGTTCTGACAGCTTTCTAAGCCGTAAGCACCTGCTAAGTAGAGTTTTATTTCTATTCCTCTAGAAAACAACTGTACATTTTGCAGGGAAATATTTTGAATCCTGTGTGTGTGTGTGTGTGTGTGTGTGTGTGTGATTTTAGTCTAGAGGGGACATTGACATTCTTTGGACCCAGCTAGAAGAGCTGAGAAAAAAAATTGACAGACCCAGTAGCTAATTAAAAGTATGCAGCTGAAAAGGCTCATGGTTAATTCATGATAAACTAATACAGCATTCATTATTCTTTCTTAATGTTCTGATGCAAAGTGGGAGTCTTTCAGTGGGGACTAAAATATCTGTGCCTAAATATCTAATAACAGTATCCATTATATCTCACCAACATAAAGCCATCCTCATGGGATATTTGAATGTACCTCGCAATTTAAAATTCAGGGTTCTTGAATACAGCGTATTACACTTTCCCCCTCTCCTTAAGTGGATTGGTGATAATCAAGAAAATACTTTTATCTCTGATATTTCTCTTTTTTCCCCCTCCAAAAAAAAAAAGCTTAGTGCAATTAAAGTTTTCTTATGAAACAAACAAACAAAAATTTCCTTTTTATGAGACTTCATGTTATTTGGCAAGGCGTGCCCGCGGTCTCTTGATTTACTCTGCTTAAATATATACTAGCAGAGTAATTTTTTAATCTTTTGGTGGCAATGAAAAGATGTTTCCAGGAGACTGTAAATCTTTAGTAAGGATATTTTGTGGCAGCAAATACCCATGATAATAAGCACATTTGGGGGTCAAGATCATGCCAACCAGGAAAATTATGGTTAACTGTTTTGTGTGCGTCTGAGAAAGTGAATGAGAGGAGGCTCATGATCAGATACATGGTGAGAGAAAATAAAGCAGTCTGCAGATAGTATCGTTGACCGAGTGATGTCTTTGACAGTGGGGCACCTTGGTGTCACGTGCGTCCTGATGGGAGGTGACAAGAACATGAAATCATGAGTGTAATGTCCCTGCCGAAAGCCTTCCACTGGAATCTGTTCACGAGGAAATGAATCGGCGAATCCAGAATGTAGCACATTGTAAGAGACAGTTGACCTGGATTCTTCCAAAGTAGTCAGGTCATGGGATGGAAAAGAAGGTCAGGGACTATTCCAGATTTAGAAAAATGAAGGGACAGAACAGCGGTCCCCGAATGTGGAACGGGGGAAAAAGGAACCCGGAGGCAGAGTTATTTGGGGGCTGTGTGGACGGTGAGTTGACTGATACTGCATTGTTTGTCTGCACGGTTGGTATTAAGGAGTCGTGGTTATGGAGGGAATGTCCTTATTCTGGGAGACCCACACCCAGCTCTTTAGAGGGTCACGCTTCTGATCTCTGCAGGTATCCATGAAACATCATGATACACAAATACAAATACATTTCTCATCCTTTCTTCTGGTACAGAAAAAAGGTATGCGTGGACATACAGGTGTGTATATGCATGTGTATACGTGTGGAGAGACAGAAAGCAAGCAACCATTGCAAAATGTAAGCAATCCGTAAACCTAAGTGAAGGACTATACTTGAGTTCGCTTTTCTTTTCAACCGTTTCGCGAGTTTGGAAGTTTGCAAAAATAAGTATTGGGCAAAATACGTACGGGGTGTTATTGTCCTTTGTTGGGTGATGTTTGCAGAATAACCGTGGGCCCTGTCATCTCGCTTTTCCATGTGGCTTGATTACGTGGTATTGAGCGCTTAGTGGGTTCTTGTCAAGAGGTGCATTCACAACGTGTTGTTGGTAATTCCTGGGCCACCTTGCAAACTTACCCAACTCCTGCTTCCTTTTCCCGGAGAGGGTCCCCAGGAGAGCTTGATCACGGTGGAATACCGTCACGGGAGCTGACTCAGGATGCATACCAACAGTGGTGTGGTATAGACCTCCCACTGTGCATTTGTGTTTGTGTGGTTTGCCGAAGCAGGCTTAGCTCAGGTGCTCTGGGTCTGTGGGTGTTTGCATCAGAGCAGGAATAGCAAAGCCTGTCTTGCTTCTTTTGACAGGCACAGTCTGGCTTCAGAATTTAGAGTAATAATTTTATTGTCCATTTAGAAAAAAAAAACGCAGGTCATAATATGTAAGGAATAAAGCATTCCATTTTAGGAAGGCATCTAGAGTCACACTCGAGCCAAGCACTTAGTTTGCGACCGTGACACCCATTCTGCTGAAAACATGTAGGACGCTGGGCCCCATAGGCCGTGCGTGGCGCACTGTTCCCGTTGGAAGCGTAAGGAAGGCTCCTCTGGGAGCCTCGTCAGGCCTGGGGGGCGTGGTCCAAGTTGGTCCCACCCACGTCTAGCAAAGCAACTCTGTGTTTCATGTATGTTGGACTTTCCTGTGGGCGGAAGATGCTATGAGTAAACTCAGTGGCTACTCCTGATTTGTCTGTCTGTCCTGTTTTATAACTGAGGACCACGGATGCTGACCCGTGTTTGTGATGGTTGAGATAAAGATGAGGGGGGTCTACCCGTGGTCTCAGCTGGGTCTTAGCCACGGTTCGGTGAGCAGCAAGACCGTCCAGCCATGGAACAACAGCAGAGACACATGCGTTACACTGGAAGACAGGACGTTTAGACGCGGAGGGTTCTCATGCAGAAAGATCAGCCACTGTTTGCATTGTTCCCACGGGCCCCTTGTCTGTCCACCCATACATCTGTCCATCCATACTGCCGGACCAAGCACGCCTTGGGCTGAGCTGTCCTCCAGGGACGTGTGTGCAACACATCAGGGACCTAATGGACTATGTTCATCTACCAGCAGCCAGACCGCATTTTCTCAAAACCCAGGCGTGATGCTCCGTCTGGCCCCGTTGGGGCTGTCCAGTGGCTCCCCGTTGGAAAGGAGATGGAATTCTGGAACCAGGGCTGGGAGGAGCTCCACTGTGGGACTCCTCCCAACCGTGGCCCCCTTGCAGTCTCTGCCCCTGCAGACACATTGCATTATAAAGCTCTCCCACTGGCCAGGCGCTCTTCCACCCCCCCCCCCCCGGGGGCTCCCCCACCAGCAGACTTCTCCTGGCTCAAGGCCTCCAGCTAGGTGAGGCCCCCTCCCCGCTCCCGACACTCGTGCCCCGTGTGGAGTGTTATTCTGTCGCGGATGGGATCATCGGTCCAGTCCTGATGCTTTGAGTCACCTCTGTCTTTGCAGACCCACTGCATGCTCTCTGGGAGCAGGAAACACACAGTGCTCCCTACGATGTTCCAACAGCACAGAGAGCCTTGTAGCTGTGTAATAAATGAGTGCTGAACGCATGAATGAAAAAAGATGCTTCCAATGTTTTATTAATGGTAAATTACGTTCCTTGGATTTTAGTCAAATAAGGTTATTTGCAAAAAAGAAAAAAAAAATCACCTTTCTGATACAATTTGGCCTCTCACGTACCCCAGTGTAGAGAACGGTCTTTAACTCTGGGGTGCCTCGAGCTGTGTCTTCGCCAAATATGAGGGAGGCTGGCCCTCGTTAAAGATGATCTCCAATTAACCTGTACAGGTTCCTTACAGGAGACAAAGCATCTCATTCCTGGAAGAAGCATGTGCTTTTCTTTTTTCTTTATACACAGAAACAACATATTAAAATCAGGTCCCTGAATTTTCTACCACATTCCACCGCACGTGCTTTCGTCGTGTAGCTGACAATATCGAAGAAGAAAGACAGTCCCTTCATCTACACTACGTGTGGGGTGTTGTACGGATTAGGATTCTTTTTCCTTTAAAAAGCTTCTATTAGTAAACTTTTCATTTAAAGAGTGAGTTCTGTACAAAGATAGTCAACGACCATGTAGTTCCAGGTATGAAATACGAGATTATTTGAAGTCAGGAAATAATCCATACCACACCTTCATATTCGTATAAGATGTCAGGAGACAGTAATAAAATGCCTGTAATTAGATTGATTTTATAATGTAGAAGCACAGCCTTCTAATTTTAAAACAATAATCAGTTGATGATGAGTGGTTAGCATAATACTATGGAAACCTGTTCTGCGGTGATACTTTAGATCTCTTTATTAAATCTATACTATACTCCTGTGCTGCTTTATATCTGTATTTTATTAAAATCAACTCTGGATTTGACGACAAGATGGAAATTTACCATCGAATATCATGTTTTCCTAATATCCTTCTTTTGTAATTTAAGATGTGCGTTCTTTCTTTGAATTCTACATTTTTTAAAAATTTTGTAAAACATTTTTACTTATTTATTTGAGAAAGAGAGATAGATAGATAGAGGAAGAGAGAGAAGCAGGGTCCCCGCTGAGCAGGGAGCCCGATGCGGGGCTCGATCCCAGGACCCCGGGACCATGACCTGAGCCGAAGGCAGACTCTTCACCGACTGATCCACCCAGGCATCCCCTGAGTTCTACGTTTTTATAACCATACTTTAGTCTGTGGGGGGGTCCTTAGATGTTTACAGTCTGTTTCCAGCGCCTGAGGGGATTTGCGGAGTATGTTTAATTATGTAACGTTTCCTACAGCATGAATGGGGAGCGAGCTGATTTCAGTTGTCTGTCAGGTTGATGTATTTCAAGATCTCTCATTCGGGTTGGGGGTTGATGAAGTGCACGGTTCATGTATATTTATATATTTACAATAGTGGCTCAGATGTGATTTCCTTGATTACTTTCGTACGTTCTTTGCTTTGAAAAATAAGCATCAGACTCGTTCTTCTGAGGGGGAAAGAAAAAACATGGACTCCAGAATACATTTGTCTCTAAGGGACATTTCTCTTTGCTCAAAATGGGAAATGGCCTCACCACATCCTTAGCTTTTGGAGACATTACTATCCCGGTGCAGAGAGGAGTGTGTTAAGCACATTTAATAATGCTGAACATAAAAAAATAATAATAATAAAATAATTCTGAACATAATACTGATAGCTAAAAGCACTTGTGATTTTTCAATTCAGATTTATTTCACATTTCAAGTATCAGAGAACTTTGTGAACTTTTTTATTTTTTCTGATAATACTGGTCTTTAGTTTATTTGAAATATCATTCTAGGTCATCTTCATTAGGAATGTCAAAAACTGAATTAGTCCCCACAGTCCTGTTTTCTTGTGAATCATTTGACAATGGTATTTTAGTGACATTTTTTGTGATCTGTGTTCTTCATAATATTGAAAAACGTGCAGGAGGTATGAGGTCATTCCCTTAAGAGAACTTTTTGTCAGACTAGCAGGAAATGTCGAGGTTGTATGTAGGAACTCTAGACTTTCTTATCTTGAATCAGCTTATGGCGTATGTGATGTGGAAGAAGACATGTTTCAGCTTTCCCTGCCTCATCGATGGGATTGACACCCTCACGCTCTCTCTTTCTCTCTCACGCACATATCCGGAGACGTTTCGGGGCAGAGTTAAGGTGCAGTGAGTCATTACTGTAACTGCAGACGGTAGACATCAGCCCCTTCACGTACTGGGAAGGATGTCACTTTGCATCCGGTCTGCATTCCGGCTGTGCTGCGGGGCGATGTTCTTCTATCCCCTCCATCCGTGCCATTCTTCCAGTGCATTCTTCTAGGGAGCAATCTCCCCGTGAGGTGCTGGCCCTCCGTGGCTTCTCTGTGTGTTTGTGGGGGTCCCCTGCTGCTCAAGGGCGCTGCCCTGGAGGTTTGGCACTCTGATCTTGGGACACTGATTTAGAGCTTCCTGACCCACTATATGGGCGGCAGGGCCGTGGACCCACCCACGATGTAATATGAGAACAGTTTTGAGACATGAACTTGAGCCCTCCCCGCACTCTGGGCTTGTGGTGTTGCGGGCAAGGACGGACCCCATGAAGTCATGACCACTGGTGTCGTGTTCTTAACGTCCCCCGTTCAAATCCACGGTGTCCCCACCCCGATCTGAAACAGTTTTGTCTGTGCCTTTGATCTCTTTCCCTCTCCTCTTCACACACTTTGGTAGTGGTTTTCTTTTTTTTTTTTTCCAGCTAAACATATCGAAAAAATTGCAACAAAGAAAGGAATCTGCAAAGCTTCAGATACAAGGATTTAGACCCATGGTTTTAGACCTTTAGCTTCTTGAGATGCTTCGCTGTTATAATCAGAGCCTTCTTCCATGAGGGAAAAACTCCAGAGATGAGAAATCTGTGTTAATTCAATTCTCTAGTAATGAGTATTTATTAAGCATTTACCATGTGCTTGTGCTAAAAGAATAAGCACTTAAAAAGATTTCTCTAAAAAGAGAATCTTTTTTTTTTAACGATTGCATGACAAGGACCAGCTGCACAGCTTTTGACAGAACATCATGATTTAAAAATCAGAACTCATCACACTGAAGTCGTCTCAATTACAGTCTCTTCAGGCCAACTGCATGCACAGGTTCATTGTCTTTTTATTCTCATTAGTGCAAATCATCGTATTTGAGCAGTTTTGTAAATTTAATTGTGACATTTTATCCTTCGGCACAAAGGCAATATGATTAAGTTGTACTCGGTAGGCCTTTCTTTTTCTGACTATAAAAATAAGTGGAATATTTGATAAATGCAAGAATTTATTTGAAAACCATGTCAAAATGTCTGGTCATCCCACGCCTTCAAAACTGATTATAAATGAAATTATGTCCTCTTTCCTTCCAATTACGTACATGTATCTCTACACACAGATACACCTCTAACACATACATATCCATGAAGAGATGTGAATCGTTTTTGTTTTTTTTTTAATTTGTGATCATGCTGTCTTAATATCAGGTTCTGCCTTTTCCACACGAAAATTACACTGCGAACGTTTTTGCATGACAAAAATAGTCTTCAAAACTCAAGAATTTTCAGGGCTGCATAATATTTTATTATGTAATTTATTTACCTTTCCCCAATGCTTGTAGGTTCACAGATTTCTAATGTTGGTGGGAATGAGTTGATAAGTGGCATGTGTGTATCCCTTGGTATTTTCATGGGATAAATTCCTAGAGGGACGCTTGGGTGGCTCAGTCAGTTAAGCGTCTGCCTTCGGTTCAGGTCGTGATCCCAGGGTCCTGGGATTGAGCCCCGCATCGGGCTCCCTGCTCAGCTGGGAGCCTACTTCTCCCTCTCCTCCCCACTTGTGCTCTTTCTCACTATCTCTGTCTCTCTCTAGTTTTAAAAAAAAAAAAAAAAGATAATTTCCTAGAAACGGAAACGCTGGTCCAAGACTTTGAAACTGTTGAGACACGTGATTGTCCAACGTGCTCCCGAAAGTCTGTCCGAGTTTGCATTTGCACGACCAGTGAGCAAGAGTCCCCATGACACCTCCTCTTTTGCAAGAGACAGTGTTAGCACACCTAATATTTCCCAAATTTGGTAAGTTGCAAGCAGCATTTTCCTTGTGTGTTCATCTTAATTTTCGATTCCTGATGAGACTGGGTATCTTTCATGTTTCTGTTAGTTTTATAGTTGGTTTCTTGTTCATTTGACATTTTTTTAGTGAGGATGTTGCTTGTTCCTGTCTTCCCGCCCACCCTGCCTTCCCTCCTGCTTTTTTCTTAGCCAAGGGCTTATGATATCTGTCTCCATTCTAACCCGATGGATAATAATGGCCTATTTCCTTTGAACCGCTTTGTGGCTGCTCACAGTGTTTCCCACCCCAGATTCTTCTCGAGGGCAGTTTCTGGTGCGTCTTGTTGCAGATAACACTATTGGGCTTGGGCATGTCTGGTGCCCAGACCTCATGGAAAGAGAAAAGAGAAAGACCCTATTTGGGGTCCCTTTCCCATAAAACAGAGTCTTGAGCTAGTATGTGATCCTGCAGGCTCGCCCAGTGAAGACGGGTGAATTCTGTGCTCTGGGAGGTAGCTTCCGTCCAGTTGAATTACGCTGGGCGCAAAGAGTGATTTTTCGCTGCCTCATCACCAGCATCCCAATTTCACAGTAAAAGAGAGAAGGAATGGGGATTTAATTGTTGCGATTATTATTAATCATGTTTTGCTGTCCCCCCCAAGATAAATGTGACATTTCTACCCAGTTGTTGTTTGGGGATGTCGGTGAAGAGAGTGTAACATTCAGAAGGGCGGGCAATTGGGAGTGAATGCTCTCGCCCTACGCCAAGTGGCAGGTTCCTTGGAAGTAGAGCCCAGCTGCCTGAGTTGCAAACACTCGGTGCTGGTTGTGCGCACGGGCTCTGTTCCTGGGCCCACACATCTAGGGCCCCCGTGGTTTGGTCGGTGTGCAACTCCTGGTTGGAAATCATTTTGCCTTTGAATTTGGGGACCATTATCTGATACCATTCAGTATGGCTGTTGAAACACCAAAGCCGCTCTGAGTCTTTCTGTTTCTGGATGTCACGCATCCCCCCTTCGCATGCCCGTATGACCTTTCCTTTGCCCTCTGTGTCCTAAGATTCGACGATAACGGGCTTTTCCTCTGGGTCTATCTTCACTCAGGATTTTGGACACGTGGTCATCAGTTCAATATGGACATTCACATCTTCTAATGTCTGAGACTCTGTCTTGTGTTACTGCTTTGGTACTTTATCCCTGTACGTGCTTTCTCTTTCTTTTTTCCGCCGGTTGGATCCCTCTTAGGATGTCCTGGTTTCCTATCTTGTCCCCTGTTACCAATCACCTCGATGTTTTGTTCCATCTTCCTTTGAGATACCCTCAACTTACTGTTCCCGGCTGAATTATTTCGTCTGTCATATGCTGCATTTCCAAAACTTGTGTTTTGTTCTCTAAATGTGCTTTTTTCAAAGCATCTTTTATTTGTCTTCTTATTGATTGATGGATTGGTTGGTTGATGATTTTAAGAATTTTTTTTTTTTTGGTCCTTTTGTCTCTGACCCTCATGTTAGAGACCCTTTGCAACTGTATTGTGGTCCTTTGCCTGTGTTTATAGAGAACAGGGAGGTTGTGCAAAGCTGAAGGGAATATGTGTGCTAATTGGGATGCTTACATAGGTCTTGCTTGTCAGAGACCTGGCCTTGACATCCATGACCTGCAGCTATCAATAGCTGTTGTCTGGGAACGCCCACCCTCTGCAGAAAGGAACGCAGAGAATCAGGACCGGCAGGAGGAGGCCCCTGGCCGTGTGGGGCAGGGTGGCCCACCCCGTTTCAGTACCACGGCCGCCTCTTCGGGCACTCGGGTTTCACGCCCTCCTGGTTCCTTACTCAGAGACCCTTCCAGCGTCCGCTTGCCACGCTCCGGGAACCCATCTGCTCTTGCCTTCTTTCCGTCTGCCTTCATCTACCTGGGTTAGTAGACACTTAACATTTCCTTACTGCAGTTTTAACTGGTATGTAGAGGCCATTGATGACGATGCATGTGCCACCTTACCCTAAAAACTCTCATTGGCTGCCGCCCCATCGGTACAACAACAATATTTGACAGTGAGAAAGTTGAGCCTCAAAATGGTTAGGAAATTTCCGGAGAGCCACACAGGAAATGCATTAAAACTGAGGCTGGAACCAGCTTACCCTGGCTCCAAACTTCACATTTTACCAGTTTTCATCTGTGGTATCTTTTTGGGCCATACGACAGGGCTGATACTCATTTCTGACCTACATGATGGGCATTTCAAATGTTTTGTCCTCCTACTTTGATTAAAAGATTTTGCCCCATTTATTAATTTTTGAGCCTGGGTGGCTCAGTTGGTTAAGCATCTGACGCTTGGTTTCAGCTCAGGATTGTGGGATGGAGCCCCACGTCCAGCCTCGCATCAGGCTCCATGATGAGCGTGGACCCTGCTGAAGATTCTCTCTTTCCCTCTCCCTCTGCCCCTTCCACTCCCCCAACCCTCTCTTTCTAAAAAAAAAAAAAAAAAAAAAAATCCTGTCCCATTTATCAATAATTAAAGCTTTTTCATAATGATAATAAAATAATAATAGCTTAATCCAGAAGCATTAAAGAAAAGGCATGGGTGTCTCCATGTTCAATAAAACTATATCCTAAGTTGAAGGAAGTGCTAACCCAGGGTATGCTGAAAAATTGTGTTGTGACTTTACTTATTATTTGATAGATCACACAGACCCCATGGCTATCAGAGAAAATAATTTACTCGTTTAGGTTTGGCAAGCAAATTGATATTCTTTTCCTGTAATCCATTTTGACAGCTTACAAATTTTATTAAAAATTACACCTGTCCTGTCCTGTAGAGGAAACACATTTTTAAGAGGCCCTGATTGATTTTTCTGCATTGCTCAGGACATGACGTTTTTATTCAGAACAAAACACAAGTTTTGGAAATTCAGCTAGAAACAACTAGCATACTGTTTTCATCTCCCCCTTTGCACTCCACACGTGAATTATGTTCGCATTGTCTTCGAGCATTTCCAGGATGTATGGAAACCGTAGAGAGTAGGGCAGTTCTCACAAGTGGAGGGTTGCACAATATTGGTTATCTTTAGCGATTCAGTCAAGAAAGTCTCTCCTTACACTTTCAGGCAGAGGAAGGACTGAATTTACAGTTTCCCTATTGCTTGAATTCGTAAATACTAATTTTAAAATTTTAATTTTGCTGAATGATGTGAGAAAAGGGTCTTGTGGATAATGGTGAAAAAACAAACCCTAATTTAAGGTTTCACCATATAGCACAGATGTAGTGCTTGACGGGAAAATTTAGAGCTTGAGCTATTTCAACGTTGTGTTCCCAGTTGGAGCTTTAGCAGAAGAAGGATCCGTATGTACAAGTGAACTTGCTTATAAGAGAAGAATTATTTTCTAACTTGGGAAAGACTCATTTATGTGATAACTTGGGGCAGGTCCGGGGTTACACGTACCTGTTAAAAATCATGACCTTTGCACAAATCAGTGCATGACAGATATTTCCTAAGTCCCACCCCATCCCAGGAGCTGAGTTGATTGTCTGGGGGAGCATAAGGAGAATGGTCTCCTGGCCTCTCGAAGTTGGTAGGACAATGGGAAATGCAGCCGTGAGGATGATGCTGTTGGAGCAAACACAGAGTTTGAAGTCCCCACTTCTGTGTTACAGTAAAGCTGGCTGTTGGCTCCACAATCCGGGATGGGAGGGAGCTCCTGTCCTACTATGCTTACAAGAGGGTGTAAATATGCATAAACAGAACGTGGGCATTTAGCTATTTCCCTCCATGACGTGGGCATTTAGCTGTTTCCCTCCATGGCGTGCTGAGTTTTCCTGATTCTTCATGCCTTTGTACTTTATTAAGTGTGTTTGTTTTCATTTTCGTAATAAAAGTAGGACATGTTTGGGACACCCGGGTGGTGCGCTTGGTTACCCATCCTCCTGTTGGTTTTGGCTCAGGTCGTGATTCAGGGTTGTGGGATCGAGCTGTGGGCTCAGCACAGAGTCTGCTTGAGATTCTCTCTCCCTCTCCCTCTGCCCCTTTTGCTTGTGCTCTCTCAAATAAGTAAATAAATCTTTAAAAAAAAAAAAAAAAGGACATGTTTACTGTTAAAAAAAATCTAAAATCAGAAAAGCCTAAAAAAAAAAAAAAAAAACCCCACCATAATTGCATCAGCCATACAAACTCCTGTAATTGGGTGTGTATGTGTGTCCTTGCAGAAGTTCTTAGGGATAATATATAGAAATGACAACATGCTATGTGTTCCATTGTATAATTTCCATCTTGTAACATTGTATTTGAAAACAATTATAGATTCAGAGATAGATACAAAACAGTAGTGCAGGGAGGTGTCTTGGGCAAAGGATTATTGTTTTCGACAGACAGACAGACGTATTTCCTATACTTCTAGACCTGGAAATTCCTGACAATCACTGTCTTCACCTCCTGCCCTCCTTCTCCTCCCTCAGTTGCTTTCTTTCTTTCCTCATGTCCTCCCTACCCTCTCTGCTTCCTTGGATTCTTCCCTTCTCTTCTGTATTAACTTTCTAGGGCTGGTCTAACAAATTGCTGCAAAGCTGGGGGCTTAACACAACAGAAATTCATTATCAAGCCCTTCTGGTGGTTAGAAGTCCACAGTGGGTGTCAGCATGCTGGAATCAGGGTGTCCACAAGGCCAGTCCCTCCGGGAGGCTCTGGGGCAGAATCTGTTGCCGTGCCATGTGCCGCATCCAGAGGCACCTGCGTTCCTTGGCTCCTGACCCCTTCCTTTGTCTTCACGGCCAGTGGAATGACCATCGTCCAGTGTCTCCCCATCAGCCTTTTAGAAGACCCTTTGTGATGACATTGGGCCCATCGGGATAAGCCAGGATTCTTTGCCCATCTCAGCGTCTTTAACTTAAACACCCTGCAGAGTCTGTTTTGCTTCCTAAAGTAAGATAGTCACAGGTTCTGAGGATTAGGACGTGGACATCTTTAGGGGTCGGGTCTTCTGCCCGCCCTGCCCCACTTCTCTTTATTCCTTCGGCTCTGAGGTTGGTCCATCCGGACAGTGACTCCTGGGCCTTGATTGGATGCCCGGGGCTGTGCTAAGCCTGGGGGGCTCTGTACATAGCATTGCAGCTCCATGCAGATGGTCCCCTACTTGTGACCGTTCGAATTAGGGTCTTTCCACTTTTCATCTTACAATGGTGTGAAAGCAGTCAGTGGAAACTCTACTTGGGATTTTGAATTTGGATCTTTTCCCAGACGAGATTCATGCAGTCCCATCCTGTCTGGTGATGCTGGGCAGCGACAGCTCCCAGTCGGTCACACCATCCTGGGGGGGGGGGGGGCGGGGAGTGAGAACCCACACCCTGACAGCCATTCTGGCCCCAGAGAGCCATCTGTCACTTTCAGGACTCGGGAGATGACATAGTCAACACTTTACGATAAAAGCCTGTGTGAGATGATTTAGCCCAACTGTAGGCTAATGGAAGCATCGGGGTATGTCTAAGGCAGGCTCTGCTAAGCTGCGATGCTCTGTAGGGTAGGTGGATTCAATGCATTTTTGATGTTCCGATATTTTCAACTTGCAGAGGGTTTATGGGGACGAGCACACCACCAGAGGTGCAGGAATATCTGTTTGTATTTGGAGATAGAATACAGAAAAAAATTGGATGCAAAGATGAAGGGCACAGATTTTCTTTTTTCATAAGTGGGTTACGTATATGCATTTATAATCCAAATATCCTGAGCCTGAGATCTCTCTAGGTTTGGATAGGAGCACATTTGCTTTAACATTGATACCCATTGTATTTGTTTCTCGTTTCGTAATAACCAGTAGCTTCAAACAACACCCCTATACTATCTCCCCGTGTCTGTGGGTCATGAGTCCAGGCCTGGGATAGATGGATCCTCTGCTCAGGCTGTCACATTAAGGTGTCAGCCAGACACCCTTCTCATCGGAGGCTCAGGATCCTTGTCCAGCTTCAGTGGGTGTTGGCAGGATTCAATTCCTTGCTGTTGGGGTCTGAATTGAGTCCAAGTGTCCTTGCTGCCTGTAGGCCCTGGGCCACATTCAGCTCCTAGAGGTCACCCATGCCTCCTGGACGGCACTAGCCTCCATAGGCAGTTCATGTCAGAGCTCTTTATTGCTTTCTCTGGGCCAGTTGGAGCATATCTGGCTTCCCAAAGGGCTCAGGACCCTTTCAAGGGATCACCTGATTGGGTCAGGCCCACCCAAGACAGTCTCCCTTTTGAATGAACTGAAAGTCAACAGGTGAGTCATCTAATTTCAGGAATGACATCCGTCATATTCACAGGTCCTGTCCTCCCCTCACAGGGGTGGGATTATAGAGCACGCATACCAGGGTGGCAGGAATATTGCTGGCCATCTAGGAATTCTGCCTGTCCTTCCCCAGTTTTTCTGGCCTCTATCATTTGGACCTCATCCCCTGTAGAACGTTGTCCTGCATGCAAACAACCCTCCTTCTCTTTCTTATATCCATAGTATATTCTTATATCCTGAGCCACCCCTCGTTTGCTGAGATTCCCAATAGGCAACGAGATGGCTGCTGGTGGGGTTCAGGGAGAAGACTGGATTGCTCTTGGACTCAATTCACCCTGGCTTGCTTGCTTTTCTTTCTTTCTTCCCTCCATCCATCCATCCATCCATCCACCCTTCCTTCCTTCTTCCATCCATCTCAGGGCTGGAGCGGCCTTTCCCTGCCCCAGATGGATAGAAGGCATGTCTCCAAGTCTAAAAGCCAGGCTGGGATGGAATCCAAACACCTGCCATGTCCTCTTTCCTCCCCTTCCTTCTGGGGCCTCCCCCACGCAGATCCATGTACCAAATTGTTGTCTGTGTGTTCCTGTCTCCCGTCTGCTCATCCTGGGACCCGTCAGAACCTTTCAGGACTGCATCAGTAAAGAAATGCAGTGTGGACTGTGATTAAGTTGGAGTCACATAACGGCTGACTTAGTGGAAGATTTCAGTTGAGAAGGGCATGCGGTTGTAAGTACTCTGGAGAGAATTAGGTCTCAAGCTAGACGAGGCTCTGTCAGACTTTATCTCAGAGAGTTTGCTATCCATAGGGGGGATTTTAGGTCATGCTTGCATTGGACTTGCCCTAGGAGTGAGCTGTTTTAAATAGATAAGTCTTCCAGTGATCCTGAAGATAATCCATCTGAGATCACCAGAATACTTCCTTCTTTACATACACATAAAACAGTTCTTCTCTTTTGATGCAAGTGATCAGGAATTGCACTAAACAGTTTTCTTGCTAACAAATGCAGTGCTTTAATGAATTTGCATGATATGATTGTAGTCAGCATTAAATGTAATGCTTGCCATTTAAATATCCACACACCTCCTTGCTGTTGGGAATGCTATAGTCTAAAGAGGTTTGTAATCAAAACACGGGTTTGCTACTGTTTCTTCTTTATGTGTAAAAATTGTATCTGTCTCTGACTGTGGGAAAGGAACCGTATACACAGCCATCCTCCCAGGCCAGCTCCTTACTTTATTCTGCGTCCCATTGGGATTTTGGCTTCTCCCAACCCATCCCTGCCTGTCTGCTCCAAAGATTGTTACCTACTTTTTGTTGAAGGACTGCATGGGCTCTTTGGGACCTTACTGTGTAAAGGACTTGTCTGTAATCCTGTATCCCAGAAGATCCCATGGATGAGGATTGAGAGAGCCGCACGCAGACCTGAGTGTGGGAAGGTCACTGCTCGGCGTCCAGTGTGGAAATAGGATCCCATCAATGAAATCCAGAACTGACCACAAGACGCAGGATGGTGTTTGGGTCTCGGCTTCAGACGTGGGCAGTGAGGCAGTGGACTGGGTTGGTCGTGGTAGGGTTATCCTGTCAGCCGTGGGGAGCCAGACTCAACTCCAGCTTGGATGTCCCATTAAGTGTCTTCCGTATGGGTCCTTTCGAGCTCAGGGGACATCCCATGATAGAGACCTCCATATCTAGGATAAATCAAAGGAGAGATTTGTAAGGACCAGCCGACAGATTAAGGTGGCTGACCCAACATTCTGGGCTCACATACTATTGCACAAGATCACCAGGAGATGGGAACTGAGTTCTGGAATATTGCATATCTTTTAGCAGACACTTGGATTTTTTTTTTCCTTTTTAAAAAAATTTTTATTAAGTGTTTAATTTTAATTCCAAAGAGGCACTTGTTTTTGTGCATTTCCTATGGGGGCTATAGGAGCAGAAATATTTTCCCTTCCTCCCTTGCTAGGTGCTTTTGGCCAGTCTTTTAATGAAATTGGCATAAGACAGATGAACAGGAGAAAAATTTAATTTCATATGGACAAAGTCGTGAGGGGCCCCAAGACAATCAGGCAGTTGAAGGTTATATACCATCCTGAGCTAAGGACAAAGGGGTCAGAGTCTGGGGCTTCAAGGGGGAGGGAGGGAATTCACAGGAAGCATAAGGGTCACAGAGAACAAACAAGCCGTGCCAAGCTCCCCCAGCGCCCCCCCCCCCCCCCGCCCCAGTCAGCCCAGACTCCGTGGTTCTCGCTGATGATCGCTGTCTTCCTGGACCAGCCCCTCTGTCTAAATTCTCCCAGGCAGTGGGGTGGGGGGAGGGTGTAAATAGCTCTTCCTGAGTCTTTTGGGCTTTGATTGTCTTCAGCTCAAAATAGTACACATGCCAAAGTGGCACATTTTGGGAAGGCTTGATCTGAACCCCTTCAGGGGAAATGGTGAGAGTAAAAATAATTATTTTTGCATCCATGGATCGAGTTTCCTTTTTTTTTTATTAAAGATTTTATTTATTTATTTGTCAGAGAGAGACAGAGCACAAGCAGGGAGAGCGGCAGGCAGAGGGAGAAGCAGGCTCCCTGCTGAGCAGGAGCCCGATGTGGGACTTGATCCCAGGACCCTGGGATCAGGACCTGAGCAGAAGGCAGATGCTTAACCCACTGAGCCACCCAGGCGCCATGGATCGAGTTTCCTAAGAGGAGTTTTATTTTTATCAGAAACATCCTTTCAACATTTTGTATCCTTAAGGAGCCCATACAAATATATACACACACACACATATATATATGTACATACAAAATATACATGCATACATGTGTGTATATATATATATATATATATATATATATATATATATAGTAGGCAGCCTCACATTGGAATTTGGGAGGGTCATTTCCTGCAGCCTGGGGATTTTCTCTGTAATTTTACTGCAAATTCTCTTTTGCAATCAGTGCTGAGGGGACTCATGCCAGCCCTTCAGCCAAATAGAGCACATTCTGCAGAGGTATTACATCGCAGGTGGGTGTGTTTGGAGATGAGTGCACAAGAATGTGAAAAGTCCTCACAGGCTCTTCCCTGGTTGTTTGGCCATCCAAATAAGACCTTCTCTGATTTACTGTCTGCAAACCAGGGGGCTGGGAGGAGTCATTTACGGTGGCTGAATGCAGACCGTCACCCTGGACCTACCTTGTCTTGCGATCGTGGCCTCTGTACTGATTAGCGGTGTGATGCCCCACGTAGCCCCTTAAGCTCCTAGGAGCGTTCCTTGCCTTTCTCCTTTATGGAAGGCGGATGGTGACGGGGCGTCCATGGTGAGGATTGGATGTGGGCCCACCCTGTCCCTCATTTGCCCGCGGGGCGTTTTTGAGAGTGAAAGGAGGTGTTAATGATGGGGACAACGAGCACGGCCCTTAGCCTGGGGTGGCGTCTGAAACACGCTTGCAGGGTGCCCACGTCCCCCCCGGGCGCTGGCCCTGCCCTCAGCTCCTCTTTGTCCGTATCACCGTCCTTGATGTGCACCGGCAGGGCTGTCCCTGGCATAGAGCAGGTGCACTATGAATGCTCTCGACATCCCTCCCACCCAAGCACGGTCAGTTTTTCGAGTCACATCGTTTTGGATGGCTTGCCAAGGACGCCCAGTGCAACACTGGAAACTCGGGCAGATTTATCTATGTCTTTCCTTTCTTCACCTTTGCATAGAAGCAGCCCCCCAAATCCTCCAGGAACTCACGTGGCCGTATGGTCTCCGGGTGCCCGCCATCAAAACCTGCTGTCTAGAAAGAAGAACTTGATGTCTGTGTGCTGTGATGGCCGTCTGAGCCCGTGCAGGCCTTCTCTGATTGGTTTCCTTGGGTCCCCCTGGCTGTGGAAGGAACGAAGGCAGCTCACACAGCAGTGGGTGGTGCTGAAGAGAAACGGGTTTTGTGGAGGCAGGTGAACCGGGGTTCCATTCACGGTTTCGCCTCTTGTACTCCTGGGCGGGTCAGCTCAGGGTTCTCTTGAGCAGGCAGAGAGAGAACACTGCCCTGTGATGCGGCGGGAGACCTCAGCGGCATTGTGACCGTCCTGGGTTCCTCCCTGTTGTCCTCACTTTGTCCCCCTCACCCATTCTGTTCTCCTCCCTGGAGGAAGCCCCCTGGGGACTACCATCAGCAGGCTGTATTTCCTCTGGCCCTGGTGTATGTGCTTAAGGGGAGATATAACATCCAGAAGGGGAGGGGACTCGGGTTGAGGTTTTCATGCAAGCCCCTCGTCCTTCCGTAAAGGTCTGCAGAGGAAGGGCTGTATTCTGGACTGGGCTCTCTGCTCCCATCAAGGACCCTTGTTGGCTCTGGTGACCCCTTTCTCCCCTTTGGGCATCAGGATGGTACCAGCCTTCGGGGTCAACCCTGTCCCCCTTGGCTTCCCTATTCCTACCCACACCCCTGTCAACCTTTTAGTGAATTCTTCCATAATTTTCTTATTTTGCATGAATCTCCCCTTTCCCGCTGGGATGTCTGACCGATTCTGGGTTCTTCCTGGTGCCCCCAGGAAAATGGCAGCTCATTCGTCGACCCCAGAGGCCATCCACGGTAGCCTCAAACAGAGCAGGTACCGCTCCTTTGCAGCTCACGTGTGGAGCAAACATATTGGAGTAGGTAGCTCATTCAGACCCAGCAGAGATGCTTCCCTTAGTCACGGAGTAATGGTGAGATGTTTCTGCCCTGCAGCCTAACAACTACGTGACTAAGACCTCACGAGGTGGGGCAGGCACACTCCTGCGTCAGCTTTCCTCCAGGACCCTCCAGGTGATGCTGGTGAAGTGGCATCTGCGTTTCTCTAGATCCCAAGTACTGAGGACGGTACACGGAGGGCTGTGATTCTGGCACCTTCTTTATGATCTCTCACGGGACAGGAAGCTTGATTTGATGGCAGAACCACACTTGGAAAGGGCTCCATCTCTGCCCGGGCAAGACCCCCCTCCCCCTCCCACCGCCCCCCAAGACAACCTGGTCTCCACGGTGACACATAGACACACAGATGCAGAGCCAGGAAGGAGAGACTTTTATCCGAAGGCCTTCTTTCAGTGGGAAAAACACGCTTGTCACAAGGTCTGCATAGTTTCAAAGCTTAGGCAAAAAGGGTTTTACTCATATAAGGAGAAGTAAACAAAGCCAGGGGGAACCAGGCGTGGGAAATGGGACGAGAGGGTGGCCTGATGGGACGGTAGATCCGAGAAAGGTTTTCCCTGGGGCCAGGCTGTCCTCAGGAGAGGCTGTCTGATGGCTCGGGCTGAGAGTTGGGCCAACGTGCGGGGTCCTGCGGGCAGGAGAGAAGCTGAACCAAAGTCTGACAACTATTTTCTTCTGATTGATGATGGGGGCGAGCCATTCCGTGAAGCATTTGAGACAAAGAAAGGGAATTTGGAGGGTCTGTGTCTGGCTTTGTCCAGAGTCATCTTGGGGGCATCGGGAAATCTTATCTGAGTCATCCAAGGAAAGGAGTGCACTCAGCCATGTGGCAGAACAGCGAGAGTGGGCGTATTTCTTAACCATTTGTGTTTTCCAGAATCACAGGGCTTGGGTGAAACCGAACATTGTTCGTGAACCTAACAGCCTTTTCTTCTGTTCACTGTGGTTGAGTTTCAAGGCAGGAAATGTTCAGGGGTACTCCGAGAGAATGCATCCTTGGGCGTGTCTCCGTCCCATGACCAGCTGGCCAAGCTCTTGCAGCCGAGCCAAGCTGTGCATGAAGATGTACCTGAGAGGGATGCCAAGACTTGGTTGGGCAGGCCTTGTTTTCAAGGAGAAGGCTCTCCCTGGGAATATACTCGTTCACCTCCCGCTGATGCAGGAAGCAACAGAGGAGGGGACGTGAGTGGTGTTGCAGATTCCTCGGCCACCAGCCCGTGTACCCGACGGCACGGGCCGGGTGGGTGGAAGCAGGAAGATGCCTTGCAGATAAGCACGTCTTCCAGCAGGCATTCCTGTGGCTTTCCACCTTGAAGCAAACAGAGCTGGGACGCGCACGGCACCTACCTGCTTCCGTGGGGTGTTCTCCTAAGACGTATTGTCCCGCACTGGTGTTTAAAATCTGTTGTTGCTTGGTGATTTCCATTGATTACAATGATTTTCTGGGATGCTTAGCAAGGGAAGGTTTAGAAGGGGTTATAAATGGGGCTAATTAGTGAGATGCAAATCGCTTTTATGGTTGCTTCCAAACATTTAAATGACCCATAATTAAATTATGTTGCCAAATTATTTCTTAATTATCATCTTCCTATTGAGTTTATTTCGTCAGGAGATGTCATGCACAGTTTAACGTGCAGAGCAAGGAGCATCGTGCAGATGGATGCCTTGCAGAGAACAAGCAGAGTGCTCATCTGCTTGGGCTTCTCTCTCAATGGGTAGACTTTCATGTTTCTCTTTCCACTTGGATCCGTCTTAGATGCTGAGTTTGCGTATGAGCTGACAGGATCTGCGTGTTGGGAAGGATCATAGCCGTCCCTTTGTTCAAATTCCCTACTTCTCCACCAAGTCACCCTTTCCACAATAGCCCCAGCAGATGGGGTTTTTCATTCTCCACCCGGTCGTGGCCGGGAAAAGATGCCGTGTGCCAGGCTGATCATTTCATGTGGGTGCTCCTGTAAGATTGTGTTCCTGGTTTTGGACACAGTGCTGGCTCTGGTCTCTGAGACAGCAGAGAAGTCCTTTCTGTCTTTTGCAGATGGCTGCTCACGCAGATTTAAAAGCACTTTTCATGTCTTTTGTGTGCTGGGAGAAAGGGTAGCAATTCGTGAGCAATCACGTATGCAGAACGGTGTCTGTGCCCCCGAGCATCTCATTGGCCTGCACCTCGATAAGCCCACGTCTGTCTCTCCCTCTTAAATAGCAGTGATACGAACTGAGAAATATTTCCACTATGGTCCGACCTGGGCAGACTTGGCTGGAACTTCTCTTCTTTGTCTCAGAAACATCCCCTTACATAATGTGTGCTAAAGGAGCATTAATTTTAGCCTTAGGGACCAAGTCACATCATCGCTCACCTAGCTAACACCCATGCCTTCATCGGCTAACATCTTCTCCATGTGACTCACAGTGAGATCACACCTTCTTGATATCAGCATCCTCCCGCCGTTGATGATATTCGTTAAATTAAGTAGATTGTGTGTCACCTCTGGATTTGATTCTGTGAGTGTTCATCTCTTGTTTCACTTACCAGCGTCCTTCTGAGACCGTCCCCTCTTCTGAGGCACATACCGTCCTCCGCGTGCTGGATGCGTGTTCTCCTAGCACGTTCGTACAGATCGTTGGTATCAGTTACTAAGAGCACAGGCTCATGGTGCACATCCTGAAACACCTCCACAGTGGCCATACCTGTTTTATAAGCCAGCACTCTTCTGCAATATCTCCTCAGCCAGCCTGCAACATGGGATGTCCACATTCCTGGCTACCATGATGCTTTGTTCTGCTGCGGAAGCTAGCAGAACTGAAGAGGTCCGGTTGCATGACCTTCCAGCAGCGGAGACCTGCCTTGTTCTCAGCCAGCTCAGGACGGTATCAGACGTTCGCCATTTAGCTTCCTATGCGCACACGGACCATCTACAGAAATACTGATTCTAGAATCTGGTGGCAGATACATCTTGAGTTAGCTGGTTACCTAGGGTCTAGTTTCTAATACCTTTCTTGTTTTACTTGCAAACATGATGTGACTGTTGAGGAGAGGACATGATCAGGCAGCATGCCCGTCCAATCGGTAAATGCACGTCTGTGGACATTTCCCTAATAAGGTCAGCACGCTGTGTGACTACATTGGGAGTCCATTGTTTGCGTTTGTGTAGGCACCATGTGAAAAAATAAGGAAGTGACATTACTCGCTAATTAATTAAGTAGGATTATATTCTGTTGTCAAGTATAATCGTGTTGCTGTTTGAACTTGGATCTTCTTGGTTTTCTATTGTTATAACCGTCTATCAGCAAGTGATAATTAGCTTGCAGTGTAAGCAAACTCAGCATGTGAAGATCTCGGCCAAGGGCATGTCTTACTTTAGAGAAGACGCTCTTCCGTTCGGACACCCCCGGTGGAACTGAGTGCAGAAAACATAGTTCTGTAGGGGGAAACGTGCTCTCGGCTGAAGATGTGGTATCTTGAGTCTTGTTCAAGATTTAACATTTAACCCAAAGGCACTTACTGTCATTAAGTGTCCAGTACTATGGACTTCACACGTTGTATGTGTATGTAACATACATGTGTATTTATGAATAGTTACATATATGTGTGTATATACATATATAGATTTTTTTCTAAAGGCGGACATTGAGTCTAGAAGACTGGTGGACACTAAATTCAGTATTTGCCGCAAGAAAACATCACAGCCCTTTGCCAATCTGGCCCCTTGTGTGAGCTGCTCTCTCAGTGTAGATGCTGTGTGTTAAGCTCAAATTAAGTCCAGTTCCCTCTGGCTTCAGATGCTCTATGGGAGATCCACATTCGCCCCCCAACAGAGCTTGGGGTCTGACCACCAGGAGGCTCAGAGGACTCCACTCTGTGCTACAGCCTACTGCCTGGCTGGCTGGTTTCCCCTCTTCTCCACATTCCCTCCACCTGCGAGGGAAGCAGACGAGGGTCTCTGGTGTGTAGGAAGTCTGGATTGTAGTGCATGTGGCTTTCAGTGCATCCTCAGCTTTCTGATGGGTTTTTTAAAACACTAGGGCTTTAATCAAGAGCCTCATACGGTGTTGCTGGTGTGCAAGACCATCGGGCAGTTCCTCAGCAAGGTAAACATAGAATCTCCGTATGATGCAGCCATCCCACTGCTATGTCCGTAACCCCAAAGAACTGTAAACAGGTGTTCCGGCAAAAACCTGTACACGAATGTTCATAGCGACAAGGGTCAGGAAGATAGCCCTAAACTAGAAGCAACACAAACGTCCATCAGCAGATGGATGGCTGAGCAAGAGGTGGCAGCCCCTTACGATGGAATAGTATTCAGCCACGAAAAGGAACAAAGTGTTCGTACCTGCTGCGTTGTGGACAGACCTTGAAAACATTGTGCTCAGAGAAAGAAGCCAGACGTACATGGCCACGTAGTACATGATCCCATTTCTGTGACGTGTCCAGGATAGGCACATCCTTGCAGAAAGCAGCTTAGTGGTTGCCAAGGGCGGGCGGGCGGGTGGGAGAAATGGGGAATGTCAGTGTGGAGGACGCACGGTTTGCTTGGGGCTGCTGAAACGTTCTGCAAGTAGCTGGAGGTTGTGGGTGCACCACATTGTGCGTGTTCTCAATACCACTGAATTGTACACCTTACAGTGCTTTAAATGGTGGAGTTGATGTCATGTGAATTTCACCATCTTAATATCCAAATAGTTAAATGGAAAGAAAAAAAAAAAAAGGTTCTACATTCTGCTTAGAGATGCTGACAGCGATGTCCATATATTTATAGTCACTTAAAAAACCAGTCGTGATTCTGTGAGAGCTTCTATGTTGGGGGTGGGGGCACCCACCTCCATTCGTCCCTACAAAGATGGCCAGGCTGATGATCATTCTCTCAAACGCCGTTCATGCGGAGGAGTTAAGTAGCTTGCTGAAGGGTGAGGTTGACAGTAACAGCTGGCTGGCCATGCACTTAGCGGGGATGGCCTAGTTGTTTTGAGCCATCTTGATCCCTGATCTGGTTGTGAAATCGGTCATGCCTGGCCCCCATCCCTAACAGCTAAAATCATGTTCCTCTTTCTCATCTCGAGTCATTGCGCAGCTGAATGCATCTCACCCCCCAAAAGACCAGAGCAAACAACCCCGGAGGCCTTCTGACATGGCAGCCCTGATGACAAGACGAGGACGTAAAGAAACTTTTCACTCTATTTTCAACCCTTCTTGCTTTCCCCTTTTCTCCTTCAGACCTTCTGCAATGCTCTGTCTTCTCCCCTTTTAAGTTTGCTGAGCGTTCTCTCTGATTGCCTGTGATGTAGGCCCACTCCTTCATACCGAATGGTAGAAACTACAAATGTTAGAAAGGTGAAGTCGGGGTGTTCAGGGGGATCCTGGCCAGGGGATCCAGGAACATGCACATAATTCCCAACCTGCATTGACCCAGGCTCTGTGTCTTCCTGTGAGGTCTCCAAGAAAGCTCTGTGTAGAGCAGTGACCTCCTTAGGCAAAGTTACGTTTTCTTATTTGCTCCAACACCAAACTCCAAAGAAATCTAGCAACTTAGACTGGGACCTGCCCAGAGCTTCTGTCCTGCATAAACGAGACAGGCAGCATCAGTTTGTCCCATGGCGGGAAGGGCTCAACGTTCTCTGGAGCCTCCTTTATAAGGGTGCGAATTGCATCCCCTCCCCAAAGTCCTGCCCCTCCTGATCACATCACCTCAGAGGCGGGTTAGGATTTCAACATCTGAATTTCTTTGGAGTGTGGGGTGGACACAAACATTGAGACCATGACAGTTTCTATTTGTGGTTTGATCACAAAATCCTGCTGGGATTCAGCATTGCCAGCAAACAGGTCACCTAAGTCTGGCCCCCTCACCCTCTACCGTGTCTTGTTGTAATGAGACTTCCGTGCAGTGCTGTCCGGTACCAAGAACTCTCCAGTTCTGGTGACCCCCAACAAGCCCAAGAGGAAGGTGTGACATGATCACATTCCCCAGACTTCTGAGGACCCCTGTGGTTCGCAAGATGCAGTAAATTTTACCTAAATAACCACGCGAGGTACGCCGTGATCACGAGGGAATGATGGCGGAGCGTTTAGATGTGGACCTCAAGGAGAGGTGTTACAAGGCTGAGCGGCACCGGGGCGATTTCCTCCTCTCGCACACTTGCCTTTCAGCCCTTAACGGCGGGCACCCTTGACATCTCTGCTCGGCCAGGTCACAGAGTTGCCACATTACAGACCTTGGGGATCCCAGAGAGTTGTTCCAGTTGAAATGGCAACGGGAGAATCCCATTTGTGAACTCCCTCCGACGTATTCCCCGTGGAAATGTGCTAGCCCGGAGGGGGCGTGCAAGGCCGCGACACACGTGATTTCCGTCCGTCCCAGTTGGCTGCTGGTAGGGTAGGCATCTCTTCCTTACAGGGCTCTGACGTCCCCAAAGAACGACTGTTTTCAGGGCATTTACTCTTCCGAAGCATCGGAAACGAAGTGCTGACAGCAGTATTCCATGTTGGGCATTTGCATCGGTGCATGTGCTAGATAAATTTATTTATTTATTATTAAATATTAAATTTATTTATTTATCTTGATAGCGTGACTCCGTCTCAAAATGCACTTTGTTCTTTAGTGTGGAGAGAAACGCAGTTCACCGTTAAGATAACCTCTTATCTTAAAAGCAATCCACTCGTTACAAAATATACTTTTCACAAAATGACACTGATCAAAGCTCCATGGCATTAAATATCTTCTGGGGACCGTGATAACGTAAGTAAATATTTGCTTATGATAATCATGCATTTTTATCTGCAAAGTGGGGAAACTGATAACCCTCTTTTGTCTTAAAAGCAAGCCATTAGATGTGAACATCTAGCTACAAAACATTCAGCTGTGTAGAATGAAAATAATGAATCAGGAGCAGTAAAAGTTTCTCCTGTAACATTTGGGATAACGTTCAAGTATTAACTTTTATAAGACACTGATATTCGAAGATATTTCAACGAACTAATATAAGGTGATCTAGATGTGCATGTGTGTAATCTATCAACAGAGACAGGTATATATTTTCACATACTTTTTATCCTTCTATATATACATATTTATGTTTATATATAGTATATGTATATATATACACACACATCATGTATATATACACATATGTATATATGCATAAATATGTATATAGAGAATATAATATATGAGTGTGCATATATATATATACATATATGTGCTATGCCAAAAATGCATTTATGAATTTAACCCAGAAGTTATTTAAGAATTCAATGAGAATTTTTTTTTTTTTAAAGATTTTATTTATTTATTTGAGAGAGAGAGAGAGCACAAGAGGGGGGAGTGGGAGAGGGAGAAGCAGACTCCCTGCTGAGCAGGGAGCCCAATGCGGGACTCGATCCCGGGACTCCAGGATCATGACCTGAGCCGAAGGCAGTCGCTTAACCAACTGAGCCACCCAGGCGCCCTCAATGAGAAATTTAATGATGAATAAAAATGTTCATTTGGGTTCTACAAAAATGTCTTATATCCAGGGGCACATTTACCAACATACATGTTATTAGCATGTGCATGATATAGTTTTTTCAAAATATGTACATCTTCACAAATTTTACCCCTGCAAAGAGCTGTGAAGAATTTCATAGCTGTGGGTATTAAGGAGGGCACGTTCTGCATGGAGCACTGGGTGTTATAAGCAAACAATGAATCATGGAACACTACATCAAAAACTAATGATGTGATGTATGGTGATTAACGTAACATGATAAAATAAAATTAAAAAAAAAAAGAATTCTGTAACTGTGGTCAGTAGTCCAAGAGTGCAATTAATGCTGATTAGCTATTTTGTATATTTTGTCTTTTAAAATTACATAATTGCCATCAACAGATGAGTGGACATTGGGCGCCTGGGTGGCTCAGTCGGTTAAGCGTTTGCCTTCGGCTCAGGTCATGATCCCAGGGTCCTTGGATTGAGTCCCGCATCGGGCTCCCTGCACAGCGGGGAGTCTGTTTCTCCCTCTCCCTCTGTCGCTCCCCCTGCTTGTGCTGTCTTGCTCTCTGTCAAATAAATAAAATCTTTAAAAAAACCGGATGTGGGGTGCCTGGGTGGCTCAGTCGTTAAGGGTCTGCCTTCAGCTCAGGTCATGATCCCAGGGTCCTGGGATCGAGCCCTGCATCGGAGTCCCTGCTCGGCGGGAAGCCTGCTTCTCCCTCTCCCACTCCCCCTGCTTGTGGTCCCTCTCTCACTGTGTCTCTCTCTGTCAAATAAATAAATAAAATCTTTAAAAAAAAAACAAGTGGATGAATGGATAAAGAAAATGTGGTCCATCCACACAGAAGAATATTATTCAGCCTTAAAAAGGAAGGAAGTGCTGACTCTTTGCTACCACTTGGATGAACCTTGAGGACGTGATGCTGAGTGACATAAGCCGGACAGAAGGACAAATCCTGAATGATTGCACTCCCATGAGATACTTAAGAGTAGTGAGACTCATGGAGACAGAGAGTGGCAGGGTGGGGGCCAGGGGCTGATGGAGGAGGACAGTTAGAAATGGTTAAGAGGGTGAGTTTTATGGGAATCTTTCCCACAATTAAAGATCATTTAAAAATTCCAAAATCAGTCATCAAATACTCAAACAACCCAGCCATGTATAAAGTGAAATGGAATGCTCCTTCCAACCACATCTTGCCCCTTGGTGGTACCTCGTGGCCCAGCCCCTCTTGTCACGTTTCTCTATGAATGGATTTGGGGTCCAAGAGTACTGGACTAGCACCCCCCCATTCCATCAGTCACTTGCCACATGTCCTTGAGCCGGGCATGTCACCTCTCAGGCTGACTCTCCTCGTCTGTAACAAGGGAGTCATCCAGAGCCTCCCGCACTGGCCGTTGGATGTAGAGAGTGGTCTCTGGAGCATGGGTACCTCGCGGCTAATGATCTGATACAAACTGAAGGCTGTGACTGGTTACTGTTGCTTTGGCCACTGGTGCGTGTCTACACCACCATGTCTTCTTCAGAAGCCTTTTGCTCTTGGAGTTGCTTTCCCCACTGCGGTGCAGTTTGTAATTACTGGTTGCTCTGAACTCCAGGGGAGAGAGGGGCTCCCCTTCAGCTGGCTTGGTTGGGTCTTGAGGAGGGTTGGGTTGGGTTGGGTCTTGAGGAGACTACGGGACCACTACCCCGTTTGCCTGAGAAATTCCCCACCTCCTGGACCGGGCTGGGAGGGGTCTCATCTCATGACAGGCTCAGTCTCATCACTGCCATAGAGCACCTGCCTCTTAGCATTTCTCAGTGTCAACGGGAACACTCATTCTTGCCGAGGAACCGAATACAAGTTGAGGCAGCCAGATGTGGACCTGGGCAATGAGGGGAAAGGCTTTTCAGGAACCCAGACATCATGGGGTGTCGAAGGCTCCTCAGACTCTGGTTTTTACAATTTTCATGGACTATTTTGCTTTGTGTGGATGCTTTCAGGGGCTTAGCCCTGTCCTCTCAAATTGGAAGAAAATACGGAATCAGTTCCAGGCAGACTTAGGGAAAAACCATCGGGTTTTGGGAACATAAATATTACAGGAGCTTAGACGTGGTAGGAGCCCTGGTGTTGTCCAGCCGTAGATAGAGGTGTGCAAAGATCAGGCTCCTCAGTTCCATGTTGGCAGGTAAGGAACTTTGCCACCAATTTGGGAAGCATCATGGCTGGACTCCCTGCATGCTACCCTCTTCGTCATGTCCTAGAGCATAAGCCGTACCAGCAAAGAAGACAGAGAAGTCAGTGGGAGCCATGGGGGTCTTCCAAAGACTTTCTGAACTTGGTGTTTCCCCAAGCTGTCTGAAGATTTTAGTTGTAAAGAAAGAGGTTGAGAAAAACTTAATTTTCAAATAGCTTTCATTATTAATACGATTAACATTAATATAATTAAGTTAATTGTGATATGTGTAGTTGAGTGTATTGAGAAATGCCAAGACCAGAGTGCCGTCTACTGTGGCAGAGTCTATAAAAATAGCGATTCGCTAGATAAGTAAAACATAAATATTTATTTTAGAAAATTGCAAGCAATTTATTGTTTTTTATTAAAGTATACTTGGCACATAATGTTACATTAGAAAAATCATAAACAATTTAAAGGGCTATTTAAATCTATGGAAACACCTGTTTTAACACATATTCAGATAGGTTTTTGTTGTCAGATAATTTTTACGGTTTTAAAACAGGATGTCTATTTAGATAACGCTTTGTTAACACTTCGTTAACCAATTATTGGTCAAGAAATTTATTATAGATAGTTTGAATTGAATAAATCTGCCTTTCTTCTAAAAAATATGGTTTGTAATGTGGGGTTTTCTCTATTTTCAATATGCCTTTTTCCCCCATTGAGCAAAGAGATTAGGAACATTTTCGTTGCCATGGTAAAGTTTCTGTTATGTAAACGCAGTGTTAGTTTTTCTTTAATGAACAAATTTAATGTAATTACATCTCCAGTTACGAAAATATTCTTTTGTCTCCCTCCTTCATGATAATTCTGTTTTAGGAATAGCTACTTCCTCACAAAAGTGTTTTCTTGCTTGTTTGCCAAATTAAGATTGTTCAGAAAAATAATTTTTTAAGGAGGGAAATTATGCAGGTTTTCAGAAATGTGCCATGCTCATATTTTGAAGTAGAGCACTTTCATTTATTTTTTAAGTACTAACTGTGTTTTAATACTTTGAAACACCTTTATAAATGTCCATGCTTGTGGGGAAAAAATAAGTTCTGGTTACTTCAGACAGTAGTAATTTATATGCAAGAGGATTCTAAATGGCTATTAACAAACTTACATTTTCTAACATTTTCAACTAGGTTGAAAGGCCTAACCATATCTAATGCAGTCACATTTTGGAGGTTAATGACGTAATGTCACATTGAGCTAACCAAACCCATTCTGTGATTCAGAAATTAATACTCTGTAGATATTAATAATTATTAAAGGGCTTTGATATCCTATTGGGTTTAATTCCAATTAAAAAAAAAAGAAAAGGTCTATACTTGAACTAAACGTCTCAGCAAAATGCACAGAAAATTGGAATGGATTTTTCCAAAGGAAGACACATATGTACAATGGATCTTTATTGTGGCAACGTCCTGGTGTGCAGGAGATATCATCTTAAGCCCCAGACATTTTCTGTCTTCATTGTTCTCCGCAAAGCTGATGGCCCCCGTGTCTTTCCGGAGAGCAAGGCTGAAGTCTCCTTGACCACTCTCTCTCTCTCTCTCTGTCTGACACCTCATATCCAGTTAATTACCTGGTTGTATTAATTGCATCTCAAATCAGTCCTGATGTTCTGTCCCGCCCGCCCCCACCTAGACTGGGTACCAGCATCTCTGTGACGTCATGGCCACTGGGCTCACTTTGCCTCTAAACTCTGCCAGGTCCATCTGCCACGGAACAGCAGAATGACGGAGAAGGCACATCATCCCCTGATTAAATTCTGCACTGTCTGCCCGTCATGTCCTGGGTGGGCTGACAGTGCTACCCATTTCTGATCCCTGCTCTTCCTTGAGACTTTTCTCCAACGCACAGTGAGAGTCTTGCATGGAAAAACAAACAAAAACCAAAACAACGGTGTGCCACCATAGGAATGCTGTGCATTCGGCCATTCCCAGAAGCAGCACAAGAAAAAGAATGGGATAGGGATAGGGAAACCTATCATCTGAGTGGTTCTCTGCATAGTGGCTTTATATATATTTTCCTTCTGTACATTCAGAATAGAAGTAAAAAGACAACAAAATAGTTTATTTGAAAAAAAATGAATTTTGATCTTCATGTACAGTAAAGGCAGGGTGGACCAAAGTAATGCTCGAAATAGCTGAATTTTGGGTGAAACTTTACTTAAGACTCACACGGAGCCTGGATTTTGCTTCATTTAATCTCTCTGTCAACCGTATCCCTCTGGGCTACCATAAGTACATTTTCCATTCCCGGTATTTTCAACCTTCGATCGTAAAACAAAAATTCATTTTTCACATGGTTGGTGAGCTGAGCAATGTGTCTTTAAATTACTTACATAAATTCTGACTACTCATTGCTAATGAAGCATGTTCTTAAAATAAGTTCAGCATGGCCTCTGAGCCTCTGCCATCAGAAGCCTTTGCAGATCCTCATTAACACAACTGAACTTCCCATCCAAAGCTCTTGGACTTTGTATTATTTTTCTGCTTCTGTGTAACAGATGAATGTAAAACTTAGCAGCTCAAAGCAACAAGGGTTTCTTATCTCAGCGTGTCTGGGGGTCAGGAATCTGGCACAGTGTAGCTGGTGCATTGCGATTGAGGTGCCGGCCAGGGTGGTGGTCTCATCTGAAGGCTCCGTTCCGAAGCTCACTCAGGTGGTTGTGGGCAGGATTCTGTTCCTTGTAGGTGGTCAGCGTGAGGGCTGCAGGCCTCCCTCAGTTCCTTGTCATGGGGAGGGGGGGTCTCTCCTACATAGAATCTCACTCCATTAAAATCCAGCAGGAGGAGGAGTCTACTAGCCAGATGGAAGTCACAGTCTTTTGCATCCTGAGCACAGATGTCACGTGCCGTCCGTTTTCCACATTCTGTTCATGAGAACCAGGTTGTGAGGTCCAGCCATTCCCAAGGGGAGGGGATTATACAAGATGGGAATACCCGAAGGGTGTCACGGGGGCCAGCATGTAGTCAGCTGCCACATTTTGCTTGAAACTCTGTTGCTGTCCTTATAGTTTACACAAAGTTATAATAATAGCGCCATGATGACTACTACTAACAACCACTGGCCCCTAGTGATGAGCCCCTTATGTGTTCATAGTGCTAAGTGTGTAATTTTATCTTCTCCGTGATGCTTACAAGGTATTGTTTTGATTATCCCCATTTTGCACGAGAAAGTACCAATAGAGAGGCTGAATCATGGCCCCAAGTTTCTCCACCAGCAGGCGGGGGGCCGGGATTGAAACCTCACATCACCTGCCAAAGCCACGGTTGTCACTCCGGTGGTCACTGGAGTGGGCACCATGCTCGTGTGGATTCCCTCCTTTGACCAGCTGGAGGAATGTGGGGTCATTCTGCGGCTCGTGCAACCGTGAAACCCTCCCAAGGCTGTCACAGTGTCGGTTATCCGGTTTTTGCCCCATAAGTGTGTTGAATTGGAATGGATTTGGTTGAATTGTCAGTGAATTGCTTGTAGTTGTAAAGGTGTAGATGGATTAACTTCCTCCTAACAAGGGCTGTTTGTCTAGTGCTTCCTCATTTTGGAGACTTTTTCTTCTCTTTCTTTTTCTTTTCATTGTGGGGTGGCCGGGGGATGTTCTTCCTGCCCTACTCCCCAGCTTTATTGAGGTATAACTGACAAAATTGTGTACATCTGAAATGGAAACGTGATGATTTCATATACATGTAGATTGTGAAATGATTATCACAAATCAGTTAATTAACATACTCATCAACTCACCTATTATTCACCATTTTTTGGCTTGTGGTGAGAATGTTTACTATCTACTGTTGAAGGCCGTAGCAAGTACACAGCACAGTATTATTAACTGTGGTCTCCATGCTGTCCACCGGGTCCACGGAACGTGGTCATCGTAAAACTGAGCATGTGTCCCCTTGGACCAACCTCCCCCCGTGTCTCTGCCCCTAGCGAGTGTGTTCCATTCTGCGTCTGTGAGTTCGACCTCTTTTCTTTTTTCAAGATTCCACATTTCTTTTCATACTGCATTTGTCTCTCTGTGTCTGACATCATAGCCCCCCGGTTCATCACTGTTGTAACAAATGGCACTATTTTCTTCTTTTTACGACTGAGTAATATTCCATTGTATAGAGACCGCGTCTTCTTTATCCATCTCTTGGCAGATGCTGGGCTAGCTCCTGAGCCTTGGCTGCCATGAACCATGCAGAGAACACGGGAGTGCAGGGGTCCCTGAGATCCCGGTTTTGTGGAAACCCTTTATTTCCACCATGTGCGCTGACTCCCTGTGGCAGAGACAGGATCGGAGGGAATGGTGGATGAGCCCGAGGCACAGACAGCTGGTGCTTTGTGCCCAAGACCTCGTGGCTGGTGGCCTGAGCAGGGACAAAACCCCTGACTCGTAATTCTCCACACATTCCCCTACTTCCTGACAAGCAGGGAGAAGAATGCACCAAAGAGAGAACTGAGGGCAGCGTTAGGGATGAGCGAGTTGCTGTAGTCAGAACCACGGGTCCCTGCGTGGTTGTCTTTAGAGGACGGGAGGAGTGGGGAGCAGAGTTTGCTTTTCTGAGAAGGGAGGATGCTTGAGAGGGAGAGAGATGCAAGAGGGGGGAGCGGAAGTAGGTCTGGACAGAGAGGAAGGTGTTGCTTCGGGTCATTGACACATGAGGGTTAAGGATCCTGTGATTTGGGTTTCCAAAGGCAGCGGACAACATGAGTGTTGGGAGATGGGTCTTCCCTGGTGAACAGGGAAGGTGGTACATGGCACACACACCAGTGACGGACAGGAGGCAGGTAAAGCCAGGGAAGGAGGTATGCTCAGGGCCTGACTTTCTCTTTGAAGACCCTTCCCGAGATTGGTGCCCACGTGCCTGGGAGTTGAAAGGCTTCTGTAAGTGTTGGGGGCCTGTCCTGGCCGAGGAACATCACCTGTCAGCATTGAAGACGTGCTTGTGGGTGCAAGGGAGAAATTCACGGTTACTCGGATGGGTGGCAGTTTCCGAATTCTTCTGTAGATGCCAGGCAGCTTGCGTGGGACAGCTGAGAGGGTGAGTGGAAGGTGCAGGATGCAGAGATGTTGCGGATGACTTTACAGATGCCGGGAAGGGTGGCGGGCAGACAGGAACTCAGAGGCTCTCTGTGGGGGGCAGTTTTGCTCGTGGGGTGCAGCTGAGCATCGTCCAGTGACCAGCAAGCCCCACAGCGAGGACTTCTCCCATCTCGAGTGCCGGTCATGCCAAGGCTGGGAAACCCTGTTAATGACAGCAATAAGCTAAGAACCAATCATCATTTCTTTACATAACAAATCATTAATAGTAGAAAAATACAATTAAAATAATAAGGGTGATGAGTGCCTGCTCCCGGTATTTCTTCACAGAGCTGACTCGGTAGAGAACTAGGCAAAGCACGTAGAGTGCCTGCACGCACTCAGAAAGCTGGGGTTTTGAAGTAAGAAGTTGTATTTATTTATTTTCTATATGAAGCGAAGCGTGAAAAGACTAAGGAGTTGGAAGCATGTGACCGCAGGACTGTGGCTGTCGGCTTCTCTGGGTGTGAACGCCCCCCGTGGCGTCCTTGCGGGGACGGGAGGTTAGTGAGCATGCTCTTTTATATGTCGCTGGTATTAGTTACGGCTTCACAAGGCGTTCAATCCACTTAGGGACCCCTGCCGTGCCAACCCTCCGCATTCTGTGGGCATCCCTAACGGGGGTCTTTAGTCATCCTCAAAGCTCTCCTGTGTGTCACTCCTCATGCTGACAGAAGGATGCTAATTTTGGAATCCTTCTATTACCCATAAATCCTTCCAGCCATCTAAAACACAGGGTACCGTCCTCATTAATCTCCTCTTTGGTGGAGTTGGAGCGAGGCATTGTTAATGCAGCAGAGAGAACGTCGGCGCTTTGTCTTACGCGGCTGTCGTGGGTCCTTGTTCCCCCAGCCACTGCCCTCGTGGGGTCCCCAGTGTGGTTAGGAAAGAGAGCATCTTTCCAGCCTCGTATCCACACAAGTTGTCAGTCGTTGGTTGCTCATTTGCTCGGTCGCAGAGACCGCCTGATGTCAGAGGGTATGTTCAGAGAGGAGAGAGTACGGAGAACACGGCTGTGGAACGCGGCCGGACACTGTGGCCTTATGTCCTGCACGCCTCCCTGCTGCCCCCACGGGCCAGGGGGCCAGGCCTCTCCCTGGCCGGGCAGCCTGGTAAACGGCATCCCCACCATAGCCCCCGCCTCAGCTCTGGCTCTGAACGGACAGGAACACGGGCTTGGGGCTGAGAACCACTCGGACGGGGAGCAGAGTGGGGAGGGAGGCAGATGCCAGATGAAGTGGGAAGCCGACGTCCGCCCATAGAGCTGAGAATGTGATTCCAAGGAGGTCAGGCTTTTGGTTCCAGTGGGACAGGGACACTGACCCCCACCGCCTGTCCAAGAGAGGGCTAGACAAGGATGGAAGATGGCAGAGCAGGAGTGGGGTTAGCCGAAGACAGGAAGGGAGTCGCTCCCTGTCTGTGGATGCAGAAGCCAGCAGGAAGACTGAACTTAGCATCCCAGGACCCAGAAAGGGCCAGAAAGCAGAAGCTCCAGGTTGTTCTGAAGATGGGGTCAGGAGTGAGGGTGGAAACCTGAGGATGGTTTGCACATCTGTGTGGAAGCGATTGGATTTCTAGGTCCCCGTCCGAACGGTGCAGACCTGGCAGGTCCCCCTTGTCAGCCAGCCCCGGGAGGGAAAAGGCTGGGTCATTGGAGAATGTGCATCAGGGAGGCTCTGAGCTTGGGGCATCAGGCCCAGCTGGGACACAGGGAAACGAAGGGTTGGATCGAGGCAGAGTCATTAACATCCATGTTGGGAAGGGAGGGCAGCCAAGTCCTCACCCCACTGCAGTCCCAGAATGCGGCCCGCCAGAGGGACCCGGCCCCAAGCAGGAGATTGAGGGGTGCTCTGTGGACACACAGGTCAGGAGAAGAGGCTCCCAGGTCCTGACAGTTCATCCTACCCACACACACGCAGGCCTTCCATCCGGCTTCCCGTGTCCTACCCTTCAAGGGGAGCAGACCACCAGGAACCCCGGGCATCTGTGAGCAAAGTCTCTAACACGACACAGCCCAAAACATGAACACCAGCACGCAGCAGGGACTGTTCTGTGTTGTAGGATGGAGCAGTGAACAGACACACAGCACACCGTACACCTGGTTCGTGTTCCGCGTGAATTGGTTTCCCCTGATACTGTAACAAACTCACCATCCTGGAGGTTTAAAACCACGCTAATTCATTTATGCTAACGTTCTGCAGGTAGGAAGTCTGGAGTGAGTCTTACGGGGTTGAAATGAGGGTGTCAGTGGGCTCCTTCGGGACTTTCGGCTTTAGCGGCTTCTAGAAGGCCCCTGCACTCCTGGGCTCTTGGCCCCGCATTACGTCACCTTTTACGTCACTTTGCTCACCACGGACCCCTCCTTTGGTCCTGTCACCTACCAAATGCCCCACTGCGTCCCATTTGTGAGGACACTTACGAGTGTGTTGGGCCTAACTGGACGATCCAGGCTCATCTCCCTATTGCAAGATCTGGAATGCCATGTGCAGAGGCCCCTCCGTCTGGAACGTCACGTGCTCACCACTTGCAGGGATAAGGGTGTGGACGTCACCCAGTGTGAGCGTGTGCTGTGATGATGCTGTGGGTTCCCTACGTTGCGTGCATTTGCTCTAAGCGATTATCCAGCAGCTGGGCCTGCAGCCTCAGCCATTGAACCTGGTCCTCCTTGAGTTTGGAAATATGTACCCGTGTTACCCTTAAAAAAAAAAAAAAAGGAAAGATAATTTTAGAAAAGAGACGACTCTGGAGTGCCTGTCCATGCAGGGCTCAAATAGAGAACTTTTAGCGAATTATGGAGCTGGCCCCCCAGGAAGAGATGGCCCGTGATCTTGTTTGCATTTTTCCAAACAGAGCGTATGTTTTCGCATTGGGAAGAAATGGGAGGTCATTGCCGTCCTTGGAGGAAGAAATGCTTGTTTTGGAAATAAGAGCATCACGTTCCTTGCCCAGCGATGCGTCAGCATGTGTTTGGAGCACATATTGTGTGGGGTGGACGGGTTGGGGGAAGGTCCCACAAAAGGAGAGGGTGCGCGGCACGCTGGCGTCCTTCACGTCCGTCTGTGTGCTTGGCCTTTGCAGGAAGATGAGGATCCGTGTCCTACTGCTGTTGTTCCTGTTTGAGGCCCACAGCCACGCAGCCTCAAGGCCCAACTTCGTCCTGCTGATGGCCGATGACCTTGGCATCGGAGATCCTGGCTGCTATGGGAACAAGACGCTCAGGTGCGGGGACGGGCTTGCTGCGTGAAGAGCTGGGCAGCAGGGACATGAGCTCACGCGCACAGAGCGCAGAACGCCTACACGTGTCAGAGCCCTTCCGGGCGCACAGGTTCACGTGGGGCTTTACGGAGATGCACACGGGTACGGGCATTGTGTGTCTCAGCTGTCTGCACAACACCACGGTCACGACAGACGTATTTGAAGGGCCCCTTGATTTAAAAAGGAAAGTCGGTCCTTGTCTCATAGGATATTGGCATCAACGCTGCATTTTCTCTTTATAATTATGGGGACACAATGTCATAAACTGCTTCTGAGCCTCATCTTACCCACGATCAGTACAAACCGAATGGCACAAGCTGGGGGAAGAGATCATTAGCTTTTACTAGAATTTCCTTATAAGATCTATGAATAATAATAGCACGTAGCAGGGGGACAGACACACTGGTGAGTGCTGTGGACGCCGATTGACTGTCACGGCCTCACGCCGGCTCCTCATCTTGTTTTCAACACCACACTGCAGCTTGGGAGAGTGTTGCATTGCTATGTGTCAGGCCAAACAGAAAGCGGGCATCTGTTGTTCTTTTGAGGAGAACGCGGCGTGCACGTGCATGTCCGTCCCGAGCTGAAGCTTTGCATCAGATTCTGCTTGTCGTGTTTGGAATGTGTGCTCACCTACATTTGTTAGACCTTGAAACACACGGACAAGGATGAGATTTCAATTGGCCACATACGTTTTCCGCTCCACCTTTGGCCTCATTCTGTAAAACGTGTAGATCTTACTTTTGGACGCTTCTCATACCTCTGTTGCTACTAATTTAGTTCCTCTTATCAGAGTCGTGATCATTTCTTAAGTTTTGTTTATCATTTTTTTCACTTTATTATTTTATTAATATTTATTTTTATTTAAAATCAATTAACGTATAGTGTATTATTAGCCTCAGGAGTAGTATTTTCTTTTTAAGATTTTATTTATTTATTTATTTGACACAGAGAGAGAGTACAAGCTGGGGGAGTGGCAGACAGAGGGAATCAGAGAAACAGACTCCCCTTTGAGCAAGGAGCCCAGTACAGGGCTCAATCCCAGCACCCTGGGATCATGTCCTGAGCCAAGGCAGACACTTAACTGACTGAGCCACCCAGGCGCCCCTCAGCGGTAGTATTAGTGACTCATCAGTTGCGTATAACACCCAGTGCTCATCACATCACGTGCCCTCCTTAATGCCCGTCTCCCTTGTACCCCATCCCTCCCCCGACCTCTCCTCCAGCAACCCACAGTTTGTCTTTCCTACAGTTAAGAGTCTCTTATGGTTTGTCTCCCTCTCTGATTTCATCTTATTTTATTTTTCCTTCCCTTCCCCTATGTTCATCTGTTTTGTTTCTTAAATTCCACAGTGGAATATTACTCAGCCATCAAAAAGAATGAAATCTTGCCATTTGCAATGACATGGATAGAACTAGAGAGTATTATGCTAAGTGAAATCAGTCAGTCAGAGAAAGACAAATATGATTTTTAATACTATATGTATTCCTGAATTTCACTGAGATAATAGATAACCTTTCCTACTCAGGTGTTGTAATCAAAATATTTACAGTCACGTTTTAACATTCCATTTCTACCAGATCTCGAAAGAAAAAAAAAAAAGTGTACACAATCACAGTGAAGAATTCATGTCACAACATACCCCACATCTGTCTTGTTCCATATTGGATTCCAGTTCTTTATGAATTTCATTTTTCATTTTTTATTTTGTCAGCTCACACCCCAAAGTAGTCAGATGTTTCCGTAGGCCAATCTAGGCACGAGGAGGTTTAAGTCAGGTACACAGATTTGGTCTTCTAAGCCTTCTAGATCTTGTGATGGAAGGCAGAAGCACCGTGGAAATGTGGAGTGTGAAATGCATGCACTAAATTCATGGATGGGAGAGCAGGTGGACATGAGCAATGGAATGAAATGACCTTCACCTTCAAGCTGTGCATTAGCAAGGGCTAGTCTGTGTGGGTGCTGGAGCAGGGCCTGCAGGCCATGATGAACAGGATGCGTGCTCCAGCCTCTGGGCCTCTGTGTAGGAGGGAGCAGTTAGCTGTGCTTTCCCTTTATAGTGAGGAGCTGCTGTGATAGGATCTGTGTCCTACCCATGGACCAGGTCCCCTCACGGGACAAGGTTGGTGGTAGGAGGCCCACGAGAATCCCATCTCTGCCAGGATCTGAAGGATGGAAGGTAGCCAGGCTGGCAGACAGGCAGGGGCTGCGTTCCCAGTGGAAGATGTGGGATGAGAGCTCAGCGTGGTCCCAGAACTGGAAGAGGTTCATTTCTGAATGCCTAGCAAGTGTGGTTTGACACCCCAACAGGATCGGCCAGTCCATTCCCAGAGCAGAGGCACCAGAATGCATCACCCATCCTTCTGGTAGTTTCCCTGGATGATTGAGAGGTGACCCACTATAAAATGCACAGTGGAAACTGCATGTTTCAAGGTCATCATGAATGACATGAGTCTTCTGTTCTAGGACGCCCAATATTGACCGGTTGGCTGAAGGAGGAGTGAAGCTCACTCACCACCTGGCAGCTTCACCCCTGTGCACACCAAGTAGGGCAGCGTTCATGACAGGCCGGTACCCCATCCGATCAGGTAACCCCCGGGCTCCATAGCCATGGCTGTGTCCTCTTGGGGGCATCCCCGACCTCCTCTTTCAATAGATCTTTTGTTCTGCTTCAGGAATGGCATCTGAGTCCCTCGTGGGGGTGTTTATCTTCTCGGCCTCTTCTGGAGGACTTCCCACCAGTGAGATTACCTTTGCCAAGCTTCTCAAGAATCAGGGCTATTCAACAGCTCTGATAGGTATGTGCAGCTGAGGAGGGGGAGTCGAGGGCCTGGGCAGGGCGAGAGGGAGAGGGCATGACAACTGCCTTCTTAAGGATGACATCACTGATAACAGTTTGCACAACTTCACGTGGGGAAGAAATGATTTCGATTCTAGATTAAAATGCAGTGCACCTATCTGGGCTATTTGAAAATAAAGATATGTGTCGTTTTGTGTGTGTGTGTGTGTGTATGGATGGATGGATAGATAGTTAAATAGATGAGATTGATAGATAATGATGGGTGGATAGATGGATGGACTGATGGATATATGGATATATGGAAAGATAGATGACATAGGTGATAGAGGCAGGAATGGATACATCAGTAGATGAAATGGATAATGGATGGATGATGGATGGATGGATCATGGGTGGATGGATGGATCATGGGTGGTTGGATGGATGGATGGTGGATGGATGGATGGATGATGGATGGATGAATGGATGATGGTTAAATGGATGGATGGATGATGGTTAAATGGATGGAGGGGTGGATGATAGTTTGATGATGGTTAAATGGATGGATGGATGGATGATGGTTGTATGGATGAATAATGAATGGATGAACAATAAGTGGATGGATGGATGATGGATGCATGGATGGATGATGGGTGTGTGATGGGTGGATGGATGGATGGATGAATGGATGATGGTTAAATGGATGGATGGATGGATGGATGGATGATGGATGGTGGATGGATGAATAATAAGTGGGTGGATGGATGATGGATGGATGGATGGATGATGGATGGATGATGGGTGTGTGATGGGTAGATGGATGGAGAGATGGATTGTGGGTGGGTGGATGAATGGATGATGGTTAAATGTAAGGATGGATGATGGTTGGATGGGTGGATGAATGGACAATGGTAAATGGATGGATGGATGATGGTTGGGTGGATGAATAATGAATGGATGAATAATAAGTGGATGGATGCATGGATGGATGATGGGTGTGTGATGGGTGGATGGATGGATGGATGAATGGTTGATGGTTAAACGGATGGATGGATGGATGATGGATGGTGGATGGATGAATAATAAGTGGGTGGATGGATGATGGTTGGATGAATGGATGAATAATCAGTGGATGGATGGATGATGGATGGATGGATGGATGGATGATGTATGGATGAGGGGTGTGTGATGGGTAGATGGATGGATGGAGAGATGGATGGTGGGTGGGTGGATGAATGGATGATGGTTAAATGTAAGGATGGATGATGGTTGGATGGGTGGATGAATGGACAATGGTAAATGGATGGATGGATGATGGTTGGGTGGATGAATAATGAATGGATGAATAATAAGTGGATGGATGGATGGATGATGGATGCATGGATGGATGATGGGTGTGTGATGGGTGGATGGATAGATGGTAGATGGATGGATGATGGGCAGTTGGATAAATGGATAATGGATGGATGGATAGATGAGACACAGAGATGAGACAGATGATAACTAATAGATTGATAAATAGATAATCGTGAATAGCCATACAGCATACAAAACTACATATACACACTATGCTGTTGAACATTTTCATTTTATATATTAATACTAAAATTGTGTCAGACTTTGTCTCAGTTGACATTCTCATTGATTTTATTCAGTTGATAGGAATGATCCATTCTCCCTTTTTACTTGATAAACATAGGTCTATGCCGGTCATCAGATGACTCCTAAAATCTCTCAAAGAAGCAAAATGACCATTCTCTTTCCTCCCACCTCTTGTCATAAAACCCTCATCATGTTTTTCTTTTGTTAGGCACTCACTAATTTAGTGGTGTAATTAACATTTTGTAAGAAATGTTCATAGATGTTTAAAATAATTGCTGAGTTATGAGTGTGATTTCCTCATGCTTCAGGGGTAGTTTTTTGAGAAAGGATTCATTTTCACTTTTAATATTCAAGGGACAAAACCAAGTTGGTTCTACGACTTTAATTTTAAGGAAATATCTTTTAAAAACACTTGTGTTTTTCTGTGTATTTTTGTTACCTGCCTATTAATTATGTCAGGTGTTTGCCTTTTGTTTTATTTTGTTATTTTCAGCACTAAGTTACTGTTTTCTGGTAGATTGAGTAGTTAATACCCTGTTGTTTGTGGAAAAGGAAGCGAAACACTGTGGGGTTCTACAGAATAGGAGTTTGGCTAATAAATGTGCAGAGCGATCCCGCTTTTCCGTGTGTGGGAATCAGAAGCTGACATTCAGGTGGGGGTGCTCGTTGGGTCTAAACATATCATCCATTTGTCTTCTCAGGCAAGTGGCACCTTGGGACAAACTGTCACAACAAGACAGACTTTTGTCACCACCCCTTGAGCCACGGCTTTGACTATTTCCATGGGATCCCCGTGACCAACTTGAGGGACTGCAAGCCCGGAGAAGGCAGCGTCTTCAGTGGGGGCATCAGGGTGCTGGTCTTCATCCCCCTTCAGATCATTGCGATCACGCTCCTCACCTTGGCGGTGCTCAAGTTCCTTGGGCTGGTCCATGTGCCCCCCGGGATCTTCGTCTGCCTTCTCTGCCTGGCCGCCATGATACTCGGCCTTCTGGTGTGCTTCCTGCATTACTTCCGGCCCCTAAACTGCTTCCTGATGAGGAACCATGAGATCACCCAGCAGCCCATGTCCTACGACAACCTCATGCAGAGGCTGACAGCAGACGCGGTCCAGTTCATACGACGGTTGGTATCGCCTTTTATCCGGATGCTGCCTGTTGCCACATGGTGCTTGGTGATTTTTGTGGAGGCTGGAGAAACAGGGTGGTCCTTCTAGCCACGTTTCCCCTTCCCAGCTGCGGAGATTTCTCCAGCCAGGCTCCCGGGAGGAGGGGTGTGCACAGTGGAATGGCACGTGCAAGGAAGTGTGATGGAGTGGGCTCTCATCCGAGGGGCTCTGCCAGGTGTCCCTTACGTCCTGTGCTTCTGAAGCCAGGCCAGAAAGTGTCTCCCAGATGATCAAAGGGGCTTCAGGTGTCACCACGGTCGTTACTCTTAAAGTGTGCATTGGGTGAGTATAGGTGTCATTCTTGTGACAGAAACAACATAGGAAGTCCAAACAGTCTGTGTAAATTTCTGAGCAGAACAAGTGTATGAGGAGCCTGGGTGGAGCGAATGATCTTGTTTAGGTCGGTTAGGACCCCTTGGGTGCACAGTGTTGAGGGTTGCAGTGAGCAAAGGGGATAACCATCCACAGAGGGGTCGATGGCAGTCCCTAGTAGAGACTATCTCAAGAACACCTGCTATCAAAACCAGACAAAACCCTGTTGTTCCATTTGGAACTTTAGAGAAAGGTGGAAATACCATGTGAAAATCACACACCTGGTCTGTGTGGTCAGTTGCCGGGCACATGCTGAGAACACGAGTTTCTCAGGCACCAAAGACTGGAGACACCCGTGGGTCCAAGCTAAAATGGCAGGAGGAAGGACGTAATGCGGTTCTGGACAGAAGGAGGAGGATTTTAAGCTGGTGGTCCTGCTCCTGAGCATCTGTGGTCATCATGGGCACATGGAGGTACCGTTGAGTTAGTGGTGCCTACGTAAGCCTAACTCTTGGCCTACACAGCCAGAGTAGCCACTGCTCAGGCTTTGTGTTAGCAGAACCCAGAGGTGGTGAGTACTGAGGATTGCCAGTCTTACCTCTCCGAGATTCCGACTGTGGAGTGCTGAGAGAAGGCTTCATGCGCCCGGAGAGGGTCTAAACCCCACGTCTCCTAGGACACTCGGAGAAGTAACTGGAGCATGGTTGGGTTTTTGCAAAAGTCACAACTGTTGTTACGCCTGTAGATTTTTCCACAAGGGGATGATGCCTTGTGATCGGGTGCAAATCTAAGAACTTTATGAGGTATATATTTTATATCGTCATCTATCTAGGAAGATATACAGAGATGGTTAATAGAAACAAGGTTCTCTTCGTTTTTTTTCTAGCAGAGTGATCACTTCTAATACTTTCCATCTTATTGCGCTGCGTTTTATTTTTAAAAAATCTCTCTGGCTGGGACAGTAAATTAATGTCGTCACTCAAGAGTGGGGCACAGTCCGCGTGGATGACGAAGCTCTTACCTCGTGGGTTAACCTCGCTGTGTTTTACAAGCAAGCGAACAGCCATTCCAAGATAGGATGGCGCCCTGCGGGATTGCAGACCTGTCCGTCGAAGCTCAAAACCCAGCAGTGTGCTGTTTGCCAAATTTGCTAAAAGAGCTGAACACTCACCTATTGGCCTGCATCTACCAGCAATCTCTCAGAAACATATGAGAGGAGATGAACAATACGGGGCCCCTGCAACAATCACAGGGTTCAGGAATCATCCTCGGCGTCCAGATGATTTCCTTCTCTCAAACATGCGGTATTTTGACAGAAATGATTGAATCTGTAGAGAATACGAATATTCAGATGATTGCAAGGCATTTTAATGGGTTCCTCAGCATGTGACTTTGGGAGGGGACCAAAAGCAATTTGGTCTTAAGGGCCTTGAAGCCTGTGCAGTTGATCTTGATGATGTGGAGTTTCTGTAGTTTTGCAGCAGAACTAGAGATTTAAGACGTAGCAACACCACAGTTGAACCTTGTGGTTATCAAGTTACTACAGGAGGGTTTATCCTTCACAACAGGTGGTTCCAGAGGAAATGCCTATTGCGAATGTTGGCACAGCATGTGCATGGTCAGTATTAGTGAAAATACCGCATTTTTGTGTACCGTGTTGCTATTCACAGAAAGCTTTCTCCCCACGTCACCTGAAGATGCAAAGATCGAAAGCATCTGGATAAAACCATCCTTGGCTACATTTGTCATCTTGTGCGATGTGTGATATCTGATTCAGGCCATGGGATAGCCACGTATCTTGAGAATCCCCTCAATATGTCACCAAAGAAACATAACAGTATTTGCAAAAAAAAAAAATAGTATTTTGAGGTTCTGAAGACGCATTTGTAAGTGTTCTGTCATTGGCCAGCATATCCTGAATAATGTAGGCAGGTCTTTACCACCTTTGTGTGAGAAACGGATTCAGACTTAGGAGCAGAAGGAAAATGACCAAAAGCGATGACAGTGCTTGTGAAATTCGTGCATTAACATAAAAGACTGTTTGGGGGTGCACAGTTCCCATGCAATTCCTACGTCGAGAGTAGTGAGGAAGATGATTTGAACTCTTACTTCTAAAATTCATCTTCTTTCTCTAAGCCTCGTCTCTGGAACGACTGATACTGCAGATGTTCACGTGAGGTATGGAGCTGTGGATGGCAAGGGCGGGAGGCAAAGATGCTTCGTTGGTGGGTGATGCTCTCACATGAGGTCTCCTTAGCCAAATTTGCTGCAAATGTGCCCCTGGAGTAAAGTGCACACTTCTGCGTTGAAGAGAGCAGTGGTTTGGAATATATCACCGTGCACTCCATGGTGCCTCCTCCTAGTTTACTCTTAGGGATAAAATTTATCTTGGGGAGTTGCTTCTATGGGGAAGCTAGATAATTAGCTCACCACACCATATGTTATGAGCTGTATCGTAATGCAACAGACAGGTGATCCTTAATGCAATTTAGTTAGCGATAAGTGTGTTGCTCTTACAGGCAGGAATGAACTGTGGATTTCTAAGAGATTCCCAGCCCTCTCTCTGTGTCCTGAGTGAAGGATCCTGCAGCCACCCGGCTTGCTCCCTTGGCCATCGGTCTCTTCCGGGCTCTGTAAATCAGAGCCAGCTCGGGTGCACGGTGCAAATGGCGGCTCAGCTTGGGACATGTTCAAGTGTAAGTGACCCTTGTGGAGTGCTTGTGCATGACCCGCTAGGGACTGGAGATACACACGTCACCGGGACACATTTCACCACCCACATCACCTCCTTCTTGTTATGAAACATCCGTACGAGATGGGAAAAAGAGATGTCTTCTGGTGGAGGAATTTGAGGCTCCACACTTTGGAGTGAATAGCCAAAGCCCTACGGTAATAGTACAGGCTGGATCAAAAAGCACAGCAAAATGCCTGTGAAGGCTGTTTTTCTCGGTCGGAGTGGACCATGAAGACTGCCGACTTACCGCTTAGGTCTGAGTACAGAGGAGGTGGAAGAAGACCAGGGAAATTTACAGGTGGAAGCGGAAGAGTCCCGGTCTCATGCCCCAAAAGTAGAACGCACCCTGATAATTCTCACGGGAGCTCTGATGTCCGTATCCTCATTACCATGGAGATGGAGAGGTATTTGCTTATTCTGAAAAGAAATCAGAGGCTGCACAGGAACAGGTGAATTCAGCAAGTTAATTTTATTCACAAAGTAGTTTTTCTTTCGCGTAATTGGTCAAGGCCACATTTTAAAAGGTTAATGGCAGTGGGTAGAATGCGAGCCGCGTTTCACATCGTCCTCGGCAGAGCGAGGTGAACCTTGGTCACTCTGCAGCACGAGGAGCCGGAAATGTTGGCCCCTTTCCTCCCCAGATACATCGAAAACAGTGCTTCGTGGCTAGGAACAACATTTAAGTTGAAAGAAACCGCTCTCTTTTTCTCTGCGATATGCAGATGTTCAGGCTGAAGAGGATGTTTTCAAGGATGATAGCTTTATACGCACCCACGTGATTTGTGTAGTTTATGATCTCCAGTGACTGGATTCATAAATTCCCATGAACTTTACCGCAAGTGTTCTGTTGTCCAGGCCCCCACGTTAAACACGTATTGAACAAATTCAGGATGTGTTCCATATGCATGGAACATATTCAACGTCAGCACATGTGTATTCTAAGAGGTTGTCAGTAGAAGTGAGATAAATGCTAGTAACTTTCAGTTACGCTTAGGATGGGATATGTCTTGGACCTTCAGCACTGAAGAGAACAAATCCACAATTTGGAAAAGAGCTACAGTTCTGTTTTTAATCACTGACTTCCCGGAGTGGTAAGATCTCATTTTTGCGACTTTTAACAAACCCCGATCCCTGACCGGTCCCCAGAGGGAAGTGAGCACGCCGTGGGAATGATGGAAAGTACGAGTCGTGGGGGGACATGGCGTTGCCGTGCATAGATTATGCCCTTACTGGAGGGTCGTGATCATGAGCTCCCTCTGCCGTGTCCTGTGCTCTGTAGCTCCACAGGAAATCGAGACTTGCTCCTGCAAACATGGTTGGTGTCATCATAATGCCCTAAAACCTGGGACAGCTGATAAATGTATCATCGGAAGACCTGACCTTTTTTCCTGTCCTGCTGCCATCGATGTTTGGCACCGTTGGAATCCTGAAATGCATTTACAGGGTACCTTCAACCTAGCCTTTCACATCTGCAGCCAGACCGTGGTGTAAGTGGCCATAATGAATGCTGTGATTTGGCCCAAAGCATGTTCCGAAGAAGGGGATCATGGGAGGACTTTATTAGTTTCAATAAGCGTTTAAGCCAGAAAGGGATAGGGGTGATATTGATCTTTAATTCACGGTGAGAAAAGTGCATCAGATTAACAATTAAGGGCAATTCTACAGGGACACACGCACACGTGTTCACCAGTGGAAAGGTTAAGTAATTAAAGAATTGTCTCGCTCGGTAAGGGTAGATGCCCCTCGATTGGCCTCTACCGTGCATGGGTCACCAGGAGACAGGTTTCGGAGTGGAGAGGATCTTTGGCTCTTTGGACAAGCCCCCATTCCAGGCCGAGCACGCCGCAAGCTGTATGAAGTTGTGGAGGGATGCTTGCTTTTCGTGATTCTGCATCCCGATCCGTGTCATTCCTAACTGAATGGGGCGTGGATAAAGCACTTTCAGACCCCCCTTTTTCCATCAAACACACAGATCTCTTTTATGCTCTGGGGGTCGTGACCTAAACTGGAAATCGGGAAGCATGAGCTTTTGGATGTCGGGCATGGGAGCGCGCAGGTTCACGGGGGTCCAGGCTGATGACGAAATTAGGGATGGGTGGTATGGGTCTTGAGGCCCCAGGGAACGGGACGTGGTTCAGCTCTTTCAGGGTGGTGAACGGCTATCCCACAGGGACGCAGGCTGGTGTTGCTGAATTCCCACTCTGCTGACTTTCCCAGAGAAAGCAGAAACGCCTGTTTGCGAGAGGGAACTATTTGGAGGAAACTTCCCAATGTTTTTGATATTAGCTTGTTTTTTTTTTAGCACTCAGAACCCCTGTTGAATGAATGAATTGCTGTCCTCTCTGCCCCTTAGCATAGACCCCAGTTTGACTCAGTTCCCATGCTCATCTATTCAGGTCCTTCCTGGGCTTTCTCCCCGTCCCCAGGCTGAGTGTGAACCTCAAGAGTAGACAATCTGTCTGGTATTGTCTGTCTGAATCAGGACAGTTATTCCTAGCAGGACAGATTTACTCTGATGGGGTGGATATACTCTCCTGTTCTTTTCTTTTTTTCCCTTGGAGGGTCCATCTAAGGAGGCTCTCTGCACCCTTTTAGGATGCTCTTCTAGTGACGTCAAAGACACGTGATTGATTTTCCAAAGGCACCTTGGAAAATGCATCTCCTTCCTCAGAATCTCATTTCCTATTACAACAATTCTAATTGTTTCTTAGTTCCTATTACCTAAACGACAGGGAAACTATCTATCTATCTATCTATCTATCTATCTATCTATCTATCTATCTGTTTTCTGCATATGCTCAGTATCTTGCACTCTCTGGGTTCAGAAAATGAATGAATGCATGCTAAGAAATTTACAACCAGAACCAGCAAAGGATCCTTCCTGCACCTGTTGTATGATGGGGCGTGTGGGTGGCTTCAGGTATTTGCGTTCAGATCACAGTGGGTTTGGGGAGCGGGCATCGCAGGTGGTGATTGATGGGTTCTGAGTCCGGCATCCTTGGTGGCTGAAAAGCCCTCGAATCGAACGTGAGACTACGGAGCCACAGACAAGGGTGAGCATGCACAATCCTTGCACAGAGATCCAGCGTGAGCAAAGACTGAAATCAGGCTGCTTTTTATTTTTACTTTTTAATTTTTTTAATATTTTATTTATTTATTTGACAGAGAGGGAACACAAGCAGGGGGAGCGGCAGAGGGAGAAGCAGACTCCCCGCGGAGCAGGGAGCCTGATGCGGGGCTCGATCCCAGGACCCTGGGGCCACTGAGCCACCCAGGTGCCCCTCAGGCCGCTTTTTAAACTCTGCTTACACAGACCAGGGTGTCCATTTCATCTTTTTTGGGAGGAGAGGGTTGCTTTCTTATTTTTCTTCTCTTCGTTTTTATTTTTAAAATGTCTTTCCATTTTTCTGTGGCTCCAAGAGTAACATGTGAGGCTCTAAAAATTGAAGAAGAATAGAAGTGTGTAAAGTAAGAAGGTGAAATCGTTGCTGGTCTTCACTCCTTCACACTAAGGACTTGCCTTCCCCAATCCAAGATGTAGCAAAGGCCGTGTGTTACTGGTATCTTTCTGGGCTTCTTTGCACATCTATGGGCTTTCATTTTAGTTTAGTTTTAAAAGATTTTCATATTTATTTTAGAGAGAGAAAGAGAGTGAGTGGGGGAAAGGGACAGAGGGAGAGAATCTCAAGCAGACTTCGTGCTGAGCACAGAGCCCAGTGTGGGGCTTGATCTAACAACCCCGAGATCACGACCTGAGCTGAAACCAACAGTCAGATGCTCAACTGACTGAGCCACCCAGGTGCCCCGATGGGATTTTAGTTTAAAGATTATTTTGATTTAGGGGCACCTGGCTGGTTCAGTTGGTAGAGCATGCGACTGTTGATCTTGGGGTTGTGCAATCGAGCCCTACACTGGGTTTAAAGATGACTTAAAATATTAAAAAAAAAATTTGGATCAGGGACGCCTGGGTGGCTCAGTCAGTTAAACGTCTGCCTTCAGCTCAGGTCGTGATCCCAGGGTCCTGGGATCGAGTCCCGCATCGGGCTCCCTGCTCAGTCAGGAGTCTTCTTCTCCCTCTTCCTCTGCCTGCCCCTCCCCCTGCTTGTGCTCGCTCGCTCTCTAATAAATAAAATCTTTAAAAAATATTCTGATTTATTGAGTGAATAATTTGGGGGGCTCTGTGTAATAGAACTTGTGCTTCTAGCTCACCAGGTGAATAGCCAGGACAGGTGTCTGCCATTGTCATCTGTGTGAGTATGCACGGGGATAGGTCGGACACCAACATGTTTGCGGAGAGCGTTGGGGTGCTGACTCGCTGCACGAACCCCTGGAATCCGCCTCTCTCCGGGAGCAAGTTCTGACCCTGCCAGCTTGAGATGCGATCTGGTGGCAGGACCCGGCAGAGCTTACCTTTAGGTTTTAGTCGCTAGGACCGTGTCAGCGGATGTACTTCCAGTGGATGCGCAGTGCGTGGACAGAACAAAGAAATAGCTGGGTTGTGTACACATCGGTGTGGTGTTCACAGTGGTGGCCGACGCCAGTCAAGTTGGGACCTTGGTGGCATAAAAACGGTCAAGCCCTCGGATGAGGGATATTCTGTTTGAGAGCTTCGTGGCAGACAGGAAAAAAAAAAAATAATGGCTTCACCATCCCCTTGAGTATGTTTTCAGTCTGTGTTCATAGGACGTCAGTCTTGTGATCCTCAGATTGAAATGATTACAGGTTGCTAGGAAGCAGCTTCCTTCGGCATTTTTCACAAATAGCGTGAAGGCACGGAGCAGCAGAAAGTTCAGTCTTTTCCCAGTGGCAATAAATTTCCAAAAGCGTTGTTTACTGAATAGCTCCGGCGAATAACACAGGACTTGAGCTGTTCATGGGAAATCTCCCGCCCACCGACTCGATGAAGTGTCATGGAGTTTTCAAGGTCATAGGAAAGGGAGACCCAGACCTCCTCCATGAGCCTGACCTGCTCTCTGCATTGGGAAGGATATTGCTCAGTGAGAATTCCCTCACCGGAGAGCAGGCTGTCTGTCAGTCACAGCCCAGGGTGTGTGCAAGGCTGCCGAGGATTTATGGGTGTGTAGCCCACGTTCCCGTGCACCGTCCACCGGACCTGTGTTCCTGGACGGTAAGTCTTTGCCGTGTAGTCCTTTGCAAGCTGATACGCGTCTCTGCATTTTCCAGGATTGTTGGTGCATCTAAAACCTCGTCACTGTGCTTGGACTCCCAGGACCTTGGCTGGTACCCATAGTGTCTAGCCTGCTCAATAAAAAACGGCTCTGTAAGAGAGATGATAGAGACAAGCATTCTGTAACTACGCACGGTGTTAGGATGAACGCAGGAATGGCCTTCTCCCCTTCCATGGAGGGTCTGCGTACATTGCAGGACAGGAATCCCACTCTACGGCTTGGCTTGAACTCCCCTACTGGCCTGACGGCTCTCAACGACCATGGTCATGAACGGTGTTTATGTCAGGCTCCCTCGTTTGCTTGGTGGGCGGACTTGGTCATCTATTTGTTCATTCTGGGCTCATATTTCAAAATGCCTCCAACTTGGGATCCTGCCAGGGAGGTCGATGGCGGGCTCTTTCTTCTTCTTCTTCTGTTTATTTATTATTTTTTCGGAAGCTCTTGGGCACACGACGCCTCTTCGTTCTCAGCACATTCTCTCAGACACATCCCGTATCACCAGCTCTGATCACATACATGGTCAGAAGGTTGAATTTTTAAGCCACCCGATCTATTTTCCTTAAATCTAGAAATAAGCAGGAGAGCAGAGGAGGGTGACATTGTAACCGTAGGTCATGTAACTGTCTATTTGGGAACAGCGTCACTGCATGTTGATTTGGGGGAATCTAAGCCGGTTTTTAGAGCCGTAGTCTGCTTCTTGAGAAGCAGCTGCCTTGTGTCCAGGTGTGAGTAAACCTCCCCCAGGATGACTCGGAAGGGGGCCGCACTGGCTGGCCTCCTGTAAGGCAGAGATCCGTGCCCTATCACGGCTTAGCGTCACTTCTCCCAGGGTCTTGGAAGGCATCTGCACTTAGAAGCACCCAGAGCGATGCGTTGTGTGCAGACCATCAGCTCGGATGACAACCCCAGTGGGTCCGTCTGAATGTGAACGCATCTTCTTTCCTTTCTGAAAATTAATGGGGACAAGTCATGGTTGACTAGATGTCTAGGGTTTGGATTCTCATGCAAATTCTACTTTATGTGGAGATGTGGCATAGACTACATGCAAGGTTTTTGCTTGTTTGCTGGTTGGGTTTTGGTGGGGTATTTTTTGTGTATTTGTTTATTTTTGGTCTTTTCTAGTTAGTTGTGAAACAATAACAGTGCCGCTTCCTTGTATATTCTTGTAAAAAGGGAAAGCGACAGAATCCAACATAAGCCCTATGACTCTAAAGCGCCATACAGATGATTTACAGTAACTGGCTCAATTTGATCTTGAGCCAGCAGGGACCTGGCTCATTCAAAGTTGATGTTTTAGGCTTATGTTCTGTTTAAAAGGCAAGGGGAACATCAGTGCAAGGAACAGCCTTCCATGTAAAGTGTGATAAGCAGCAGGTCTGAGCACTGACCCCGTAAGGTGCTGTATGGGCTGGACGCACCCAAGCTACATGCACATGAATGCATTAAAAATGCATTTAGCAAAGCATGCATTCATTCATCAGAGCTTAGCTTGTTAGCGTTGTGATACCCAGTTCTAACTTTGAAATGTTTTCGTTATCGTGAGGACTTAAGGAACCCAAATAAATATGTAAAAGCATCATTGATTTCATGAAATAGATTATTTCTTGAGAGCTCTTGCTGGCTGGCAAAGATGATGAACAGAGGGGACAGTCCCTTCGAAATGATCAGAGATTTCTGACTTAAGAGTTCATATCTTATGTACATATGTGCCCATACCAACAGGTGTATATTTGTACATGTATATATGTACCTACTCTAATAATATGTAGGTGTGTTGTGTACACATATACGCAGCTGTATGAATATATATATATGTTTATGTGTGTGTATATATACCCATACTAATGATAACGATGAACATTAACGATCTACATTAATGATAATGTAGGCATATACGTGTACACATATATACTAATATATAGATGTATTTGTGTGTGTATATATTTATACACACAGCTATACTAATATATGTTATTTGCATGTGTGTGTATACATATAAACCTATACTAATTATATGTATAGGTATATGTGTGTACAATCTATGTGTACACACATGTATGTTAATAACATATATAGGTGTACATGTCTATGTCTCTGTGTACGTATATCCCTATATTAATAGCACATATAGGTGTATGTGCATGTATATGCCCATATAAACCCAGCCCTATACTAATATATATAGGTGCACAGTGTATCTTTGTGTGTATATGGGTGTACATATGAATATAGGTACATAGAAGTATGTGTTATATATGTAGGTGTATATATCATGTATGTGTTTTGTATGTACATGCATGGATGTACATACATGCATGTACATACATTACTATGTGTAATACTACCTACTCTAGAGCACCTTTTGCTCCAACCACATTGCACTGATGCATCCCTGCAGTGCTGGGAGTCCTGGGTGGACCTGAGGAAGCTGGGAGAGCTGATGCAGGGTTTCATTGACTAACACAGTTTACTGAGCTTACGCTCCTTGGCAGTCACCGTGCTGGTCCCTGCCGCCCCGAGATGTCTGTGACATGCCCCAGCTCACGGTCTAGTGGGACAAGGAAAGCACGTAAGGGATTCGTGGGTAGTGCACCTGATGCTCTAGTAGAAATGGCATTGGGCCACCCATCTGTTCCGTTATTCACTGCATTTGTGCCCCAGCAGCCTTCAGAAGGGCACTTAGGCAATGGTCCTGTTTAGACGGAAAGGCATTTCTGACGCTCTCCTGGACTAATGTGAAATTTGAACCGGTTACATAAAACCAAAGTGCATCAGCTAAGTGCATTTCTCAGAGATTGGCACAATGCAAAGAGGATGGGATGTAAGTTGTTGACCCCTCTCAGCAGACCTGGGCAAAAACACCCAGACCTTCCCACACTCACCAGGCTCATGACTGTTGTCACAAGGCCCACCCGTTGACAATGACTTACAACTCTCCCCCAGCTGTGTGTTCTCACCCATTACAGCACGGGATGTTTTGATACACTCTGACTTAAGAAATGCTTTTGCAATAACCTGAGACTCTTTATAGATCGGGGCTAGTTCAAAGAATGTTCCATGTAACTTCCAAAACGTCAGTGTTGACAGTTGAACATTTATTCTAGGAGACTTGCTCGGTTGTAGAAGGTGGACAATATGGCGAACAGTTGAGTTGGCATTAGATGGGTAGATAGGTGTTGCCGTAAGAAGTCAAGAAATGGGTGTTTACTAGGCAATAGCTTATCTGTGTGTGTGTGTACATATTCCAAAGAGAATACGCGTTTGAAGGCCCATGAGTTCCTACTAATCACCGTATAGAGAAGGAAGAATAGAATTCAAGGGCAAAGTAGGCCATTCCCACGACATTCTGTCCAGAGTTGTGTCCTCGGGGAATGTGTCGAGAAAATAGCGCTTGAGTCTGCTGACCCGGACAAGGTGACCATGAGTCTTCTCTTCATAGGTACGCCGTGGACACTTCCATTTCTCCAAATAAAAGTGATGTCTCCAGTATTAGACATCACCTGGTGGGGCTTTCTGACTTTTCAGATGGCATCACGTCATACTAGTTTGATGGTGATGGGAACGGAGGTGCACATGCTCATATTGCTCTGAAATTCTCTCCTCTGGCAGGAACGCTGAGACGCCGTTCCTGCTGGTCCTGTCATACCTCCACGTGCACACAGCCCTCTTCTCTTCCAAGGACTTCTCCGGCAAAAGCAAACACGGTGCTTACGGCGACACTGTCGAGGAAATGGACTGGGGCGTTGGTATGTGTGTCTTTCTCTTCTGTATGTGCTCACGGTGGGCCCGAGTCTTCTTCCTTCTCCCTCACGTCCTGTGAAGGTCCACCTCTGGGCCCCGTGCCTTTATAGACAGCAGATGGGTTTCTGTGTTTTTCAGAAAGGTAACGAAACACTAAGTCAGAAAGATAAATGGAATATAAACAGCATCTTCAGCCCCTAGTGCATGGTTGAGGTAGCAGGGGCTCATCGGAGGGGAAGACTGGGTCTGGGGGCCGACGAACACAGGTTAATGGAGAAAAGGAGCCCACGCACTGTTAGTCTTTCTCCTCACGGGGCCTGTTAACAATGAAATGTGCGCAACACTGTGTCTTCCGCAGCGTTGTTAGATAAGTGGCAGGTTTGGGGTTGCAGAAGACCACGGGCATGCACAGCCGTGGCACGCCGCTGCGGGGTCTCCTGGCGATGCCGTTCTGTTTGGCGCCGGAACCCACTGTTTGCGTCTTCTAGGGCCAGTGTTCTGTGGCCGCCTGTCAGGACGCCAAGATTGTCTCATTCTTTGTGTCCTGTCTCCTCCTTCCTAAGCAGATTGCTCTCTTCCTGAAAAACGTGCCATTGTTTTTCCAGAGGTGCTGGGAAGACTTATTATTTAAAAAAAAAAAGTGTCCTCTCCATCTCCATGAGATCATCAGGACCCTGCTGTCTTTGCTTCTCTCTGGCAGAGCTGAGCGATGTCGGGTCTGTTCTGTAGCGTGCAGGGGAAGCAAGGCAGGGGAACACCCAGGGGGCTCTGAACTCGTCACTCAGCGCCTGTCTTTGCCGGTGACATGCTCTCTTGTGTGGACATTGTGCAGTCCCTGGGGACAAAAGGGCACACCGTTGTCTAAATGTCACCAGCCCATAGGTTGCTTAGGATTTTCAGGTGTTTCTTTTCTTTTCCTCTTTTTTTTTCCTTCTCTCATTCTTCCTCCTTTTCTTCGTGTACCAAATTAATAGTTTTTAACTCTTTCATCTAGATGTTTTGGAAATAACCTGATCATTGCCAAGGAGCATTCTTTTTTTTTTTTTTTTTTTTGGTTGGTTGGTTTGTTTTAAGCTGCAAATTGAATGTGATGCTCTTAGCCTACTCTGGTGATGACAAGAACAAGTTTTGGTTTGTTTCGTTTTGCTGAATCTCGGAAGCAGCACCGTCTTAAGAAACAAGAGGACAGGACCCTTGTGCTAGCTTCTAGCTCTCCATCTACAGAGTCTGTGAATTGGAGGATGTCTTAAGTTTCTAGGCTTCAGGTCTGTCATCTTTACATGAAGAATTCAGATGAGGCAAGTCCTTGGTTTTTCTTCTCCGGGGTTCTGTGATTCTGTAGAAGAACAAAAAGGGAGTCCCTGTGACGCAACATTCCCCTTCACGAGGTTTACAGAACAGATGCATGTACTAGGGCTCTCCCATACACCAGGATGAGCCTGCCTCTTTTCGTTCTTGCTTCTTTAAATGTTGCATGTGAATCCCTGTACGTTTTCCACACCTTCGCGGTGTGAGTCAGTAGAATATTTCATCTCCTTGATGAAGTAACAGGTTTCTTAGATGCCTCGAAGACGTCTGTGGACTAGCACGTGAGCTCATGCTGGTCTCATCAAGCAGACTGATTAATTTTTATTTCATTATCATGCCACACATGCATGCCCTGACTCATTAGCAAGTCTGACTTTCAGTGTTTTCCTACTCCGGGTCCCCTCTAGAACAAAACAGAGAGTGTTTTTCAGTCTTTGAGATCTGCGTTAGAACCTGATGTCCCATTTGTAGATGATTCTGTGCTTTTCTTTTTGCCAAAAAATGAAATCCTCCCCCTAAGCCATGACGTTAATTTCTCGGGATGTTTCTGCTGTTTTACCCATCCAGTACATCTGAGCGTTTCGAGGAACATCCCTTCTTTCCAAGAAAAGCCTTTCCTTATGAGGCTGAGGGGACTGCAGTGTTCTCAATAATTACATAATAAAATAAAATGGGGATATTTGCATAAAAATGATGCATCTTGCAGGAAAGGCCCCTGAGAGAGGAGCGGAGAGCTGCAGAGGGCACGTCTCAGCCATTCGGAGCATTTTCTTTCAAAATTGTTGGATGCAGCCTAATTACATGGAGCCTAACTTTCTCCACTGCAGGGTTCTCTGAACCTAGAAAGGCATAGTCACAATAGAAGCACCTTTACTACTTAATTGTGCTCCAGGGCCATTCCCATGCCACGTCCTTGTGTTTATTGCCTTATTCCTAGCTGTGTGATGGTGCTGTCTTGCATGGTTATAGTCACTGATGGAAGTGAGCAGGTAGCTTTGGAGTGAGGACCACAGAAGGGGTCCTGCCGAGACACCACGTGGGTGGCTCACACCCTGGATCTAGAATCCCTCTAAGTAACCCGCGGGGTTGTTATCCTTCTTTCATAATCTCAGTGACTGCGGGCTCAGGGAGTGCCCCACACCAAGCCCTGGAGCCTGCACACATTCCCTCCTTTGTGCTGTGGGTCATCGTTCCAGCAGGTGGTATGCTCCTTGTCTCCATTCTGCAGGTAAGGCAGGTGAGGGTTGCTGAAGGCTGATGCACCTGCCGGCCTCAGGTGTAGTACTTACAGAATTAATGCAAGGGATGAGCAGGAACCCGAATGCAGGTGTTCTCATAGAGCGTGAAGGCTGCTGCACCTGGTTCCACCACTCTCCCTGGAACGAGAAAGGCCTCCTCATGAGCGCTGGATGGTCTGCAATCAATCAGAGGGATAGTGCTCATTCCTGCATTACTCAAATTTGTTGAATACTGTGTGCCTAATTTTCTTTTCTTTTTTGGAGGGGGAGTGTAATCATGACGAGTCCCTTGATGTAAGGGAAGGTAGTAGCCACGGAGGGATCGAAGATTCTTCCAGGAGATCTTAAAATAACACAGCGTGGAAAGTGATGAATGAGTGTCCCAGCGAAGATGCAGATAAGCTGCTTGAGAGTTTGGAGAGGGGATGGACGGGCATACAGGGCCAGTGGACACAGCCCACCATGTCATTTCAGCAGGATAGCCCCACCGTCGAATCCTGGGGGCAGTAGGGGCACCGTTGCAAAGTGCGATTTTCAATCCCAAGTAATTCTGAAGCCGTAGAGATTTGGAGAGGAACAAACGGCCAAAATCACAGCGTGTTCAAATGTGCACCGAGTATCTTGGGGGCATGCCATCCTAGCTGTTTTTCTTCTCCCGGAAATGGAGTGATATTTACTTGAGATCTGTGAATGGGAACGGGGCAGAGGGAGCAGGTGGAGGAATGGAGGTGGTTGCTGTCCCTGGTTTCTTCTCTGTGGCTTGTACCGATCCAGACGATACCTCCAGAAGCATGGAGGGATGTAGGCAGAGGGATAAGTTACTGGACTCTGTCTGAGCTCTGTTCTGCTTGGAGGGAGACCAGGAGTCGGGTGTTGGCTCAGATTCAGGTGGAACTTGCATGCACTCAGCATTTACTTAGAGCCCCGTGCTATTAATAGAGCCATGGGAAGGCATCATAAATCAGCACTTGTTCAGGATTCAAGTACCAAATTCTGTATCCTACAAAGAGAGATGCAACTCGAGAACAATGAGTGAATGCTGATGTAAATCTCTAGCTTCAGATCAAACCTTCCAATTAAAAAAAAAAAAAGTTCCTGCCACTTCCAAGGGTTGGGATCCAGTGGCCTACGTGGGATTTTTTTCTTTCACACAAAAACCGTGAGCCTTTTTTCTTTAGTGGAAGAAGCACCAACCTTGCTGGTGGCATGGAGAAGTCTTCAGGAGTGAGTTTGCAGTTGCTCAGTATCTGTGATACCTCAGTATGCTCAGTACCTGCTAGTGCCTATGTTGGATACGCTGATCCTCAGTTTCTCCCTGCCTTTCCCTCTGTGGGGCTGGACAGTGCCACCTTCTCTGGGTGCAGGGATGGAACACACAGCCAACCGGAAGGGAAAATAACAGATGGGTTCATGCAAGACAAGTTGGGGGTTATGGTACAGCGCGAATTCCTCCTTTCCGTGCCTGGCGTATAGCCGAGTACGTGGCACGCAGTGTCAATCGCCACACATCAAATCCATCCTGAGGAATGGAGAATAAATTGGAAGGTCTCATTTAGCAGATCAGGACAGTGGCAAGAACCTCAGGTAACACAAGCAAATGAGGAGACTTGGATGTTGGTCAAAGCCCCTCAGACCCATGGCATAATTCTAACCAGGGTTTGGCTTTTTGGGCATGAGTCTAATGGATTATCCATTTAAACATGGACTCTTTCTAGGACCATTGTGAGACCCTGAAATGTAGTGTGCAGTGGATAACCCCTCACTTAGTAGGTCCCATTTGCCTGGGCCAAAGTGCTCTGGTTGGGTTCATGCAGAAGACATTTGCTTCTAGAATGCTGCAGACCAGGAGCACAGCAGGGGCTCAATAAATCATATTTAAGGGAGAAATCAGGGGAGTCAGGTGCCTGATACTTGCAAGGCCCTGTCCGAGGTGCTGAGATTGCTTGGGAAATGTGGCTTTCTTTTACCTGTGTGGATAATAATGGTCCACCTGTGGGAGTGGATAAGCTTGCTTTGAAAGGATATTGAAAGCAGTTGAGTAACTCATGACTCAAGATTTACTTCCATTGAAATTCAAGGTGAAAGTTTAGAAATAAACTTCTATGTTTCTACTTCTCATCAGCTAGCATTACAGGGTCTAAGAAAGCAATGGCAATATTCTTTGTGATTCTTTTGTTCTCTAAGGAATGTAATCTGGGCCGTAATGCTGTGTATTTCCTTTGGGATTCAATACATCAGTTTTCTATCTTGAATTTTTAAACACTCATATTCTTGATAAATGTGGCCTCCCTCTAAAGCGTGAAAATAATGTGTTCACTTCTGATGCATACTGAAAATGGAAAGCCAGGTAGAACATTCAAAGGAAGGGCAAAATAGAAACAATCCCCAAAAGAGAAACAAAAGAACCCGTGAGACCAAGAAGAGTAGGAGAAATGGGGTATCAGAATTCAGGGGTAAAGAACACTTTAAAAGACAATCAACTCCAACTAGGAAGAGGTGAAAAGACATAAGTGCATTTAGCTACTATAAACTTTATGGTTGTAGGAGGTTGCTGAATGAGCGATATTTGAGGAGCTCAGGGTCAGTGGGGTTGGATATTCCTTCAAGAAGCATGGAGGGATGTGGGCAGAGGGATAAGTTACTGGACTCTGTCTGAGCTCTGTTCTGCTTGGAGGGAGACCAGGGGTTGGGTGTTGGCTCAAGATGTGGAATTGGGTAATTTTCAGTCCAATGTTGAGGCAGGAGATGGATCATTGAATTGACTGATAACTGAAATGTTGCCAGAGAGTATCACAAAAGACAATTCAGCTTTGGAGTTTGGGCATTAGGGAATGACCCAAGTGTCAGGCCACGGCAGGGGAATGAGAAGAATGAGCGGGGGGGGGTGGGGGGGTGGGGGGGGGCTGGTGGCTTGGGAGGTGATGGGTTGCACATCCAAACATGATGTAGGGAAGGTATTGGAAGACTGGGAGGATGTGAAAGTGTTTACATGGCAGAGGTAGAACTATTACAGGTATGCACCGGTGTGTGGTGTGCTTTTAGGAGTTTGAATAAAGGACAAGAAGTCAAGCTTCTTGTGTTAAGCACATCAAGGGACTGGAGAGCCAGGGCATCCAGCTGGCTCCTTCCTTGTGAGTGCGCTCACATGAAAGACACCAAGCTCAGCTCCCCTATGACTGGAATAGCTGATTAGCTTCACTCATTTTCAGAGTGGAGGTTTATGTCTGGGCAAGACACTGGATGAATAATAGTATACTTTATAGGGAGCAATGTAGAGCCATTATGGACCACACATTCGTTAACTGAGCTTCCAGTTTTATCAAACACTCAGTGGAGACTTGAAAATTATTTCAACGGTTGGTCACCAGCCAAAGTTCCAGGTTTTTAGTAGGTTTCAGGGAGTAAGGGAGGTGGTCTGTGCACACTAAAGCATGCTGGCTTCCAGCTCTGTACAGCAAAGCCCCATCTGTCAGCTCCATGGCATGAAGGCAGTATTAAGAGTGAAATGCTCATAACACATGACTCATTGTCACCTTGTAGCTGTGGGGCACATCACAGTGAATTATGCTCAGGACAGTCCCTACTCTTAGGCAGTGTGAAGCAGAACATGGAGGCATTTTGTCATAAAACTCTTAAGCTTCTCATGTAGAACAAGTACAACCTCCAGTCTTCTGCAGCCAAGGTTGGATGCATTGTGAATTCTTAAACGTGTTTTTAATTTGCATTGCGTTTAAGAGTGTGCTCTGTAGAGTTTAAACAAAAATAAAGAAATGAAGCTAGGACTCACTGGCTCCAGAATAGGTAGAATGATGGAGAAGAATAGGAAGCCCAGAAAGAGAATATCATGCAAATGTAAAGGTGGCCTTTCAAGGCAGACAGCTAAGAATAGATGATAATGTTAATTGCAATAGGATGATTAAACTTTGGGAGACATAATTACCTTGCTGGTGCCTGGCACTGTGGTAAGTGCTTTGCATGCACTTAAAAGAGACAGTGATGGTGGTTCTGATGATGATGATGGTGATGGAGGTGATGATGATTTTGCAGAGGAGGATGATGGTGATGATAATGATGGTGGTGATGGGGACGATGATGGTGATGATGGTGATGATGGTGATGGAGATGATAGTGATAATCGTGATGATGGTGGTGATGATGATGGTGATGGTAGTGGTAATGGTCATGAAGGGGATGGGGATGATGATGGTGGTGACGATGAGGATGCTGATGATGGTGATGGAGATGATAATGATGATGGTGGTGGTGATGATAGTGAAGGTGATGATGGTGATGGTAATGATGGTGATGGTGATGATAGTGAAGAAGATGATGGTGATGATGGTGATAGTGATGGTGCTGTTGGTGATGACGATGATGGTGATGATGATGGTAGTGGTGATAATGATGATGATGGTGCTGCTGCTGATGGTGGTGGTGATGGTGATGATGATAGTGAAGAAGATGATGGTGATGGTGATAGTGATGGTGCTGGTGGTGATGATGATGATGGTGGTGATGGTGCTGAAGGTGATTCGTGAAGAAGATGATGGTGATGGTGATGATGGTTGTGGTGAAGAAAATGATGACAAATGAAGAATGATAAAGAAGATGACGATAATGAAAATAACAAAGATGAGGAGAAGAGGAAAGAAGTGATGATGGTCCAGACAAAGAAGGCAGTTTTCTCAGGGAGCTGTAGTTTAGGAACCTAGAGTAACTTACCCACGTTCGCGGAGGTGGCATATGAACACCTAGAAGGTTAATCTTGTTTTGTGCTGTACTGCTGTTTCCCATTCATCTAAGTGAATTCCCCATGCAGATTGAATTTGGAGAACTGACCCACGAATGAATGCAGGGACATTATTATAATTGGGCTTTATTTATCCGGGATATCCTTGAGCAAGCTCTTTCTAAGCTTAAAAGCAAAGAGATAAATAGTAAAGGACAATATTTATAGACTTATATAAAATTTAAAATTTCCTGACATCAAAAAAGGTAACTCAAAGTACTGGTAACAAACCAGTTTAAAAGCATGTGCTGTATCTACCTAAAATAAAGAGAAAATCCCTGAGGTGTAGAAGGAACTTATACAAAGAAATTGACTAGAAGATAATTACTGGAAAAGGGACTTAGTTGTGCCAAAGTAGTGTGTCAGATCCCTACACACTTGGTAGCATTGAGCATTATGATTTCTGAAATAATAATAATGATGATGATGATGATGATGATGATCACCCCCCAAAAATATCTTTACTAATATGATGAATGACACAATAAACCTGTTAAAATTGCATGTGCCACATTATATTGATTCCTAAAGAGGGCAGACATTTCTCTTGGCTTTCTTTTTTTAATTAAACAAAAAAAAAAAAAGTCTGTTGTCATTTATGCAGCAGAGTCAGCACATTTTCTTAACCCCCTAGTCCCAGGATGAGCCGATGAAGAGCTAAGGCTGTCTGGTCTTCTCCAAGTTGCCGCTGCTGACCATAGCACTCAGTTTACTTACAAAGCATAGTTTAACTACTCAGCCAGCACTCGCCATTTCTGAATCCCAAGGCATCTATGACACAATTATTAAAACTCAACTCAAGCAACAAATTGGATTTTATTTTCACACTGGTGCTTCTCTTCATTGAAAATTCCCTTTTGGAATTTTCAGAAGACTTTAAGTTGCTTGGGAGCATGCGTGTGTGTGTGTGTGTGTGTGTGTGTGTGTGTGTACGTACACATGGGGTCCTTTGGCATCAGGTGTCTCTTCAAGTGCATCCTAAATAGCATATTTTTTTGGCAGAGTTTGTAAAATCTGCTTAATTCAATAACTTCAGTGTTATGCTAATTCCCCAAAGTGGAAATTGATGTTTTTTAAAAAAAAAAAAAAAGACAACAAAACAAGGAACTCTACTAGTTTATCCCAGACTCTCAAATCTTGGGTATATGCTTGGAGTGACACCTCAGCTCTGAATCAGAAAAAATACGACATCCGGTCTTGTCACCATAAGCCCTTCTTACCAAGATAATCATGACATAGAGCTTGCCGACAGACAGTATCTTCCCAGGGACTTTTGATGGGGCCTGCTATTACAACACCCCTGCCTAATGGGCACATTTTTTATTCCAGCATATCTAGCCAGGAGAGAAATGAAATAGTCCTTATAGACCACTGTTTACCTGAATGCAGGATACCTAATGAGGTTGTGGAAACTTGAGGAAGACATCTAGGAAATGAGGATAACCCATAAATTGTAAAGGGATGTCTAATATGGACCCACCCAGGTATAATTTTCTCTCCACAGTTGTCAAACTGATTTAATCAAGAGACACTATAAAAAATCGCATGCTTGATTTGCAAAAGTATGCACTAAGCTTTGGGACATGCGCAAAAGAATTCAGGAAATGTTCAGTGCAGCCATGTCAGAGCACTTAATGTATACTTTCAAAATACGGGGCTTCCTCAACATCGTATATGTGGTGTTGTTCCTAGGATATAATTTTATTTAGGTTCATACACCTTCCAGCCTTGAAGAAAAAGTAAATGAATTCATGATAAATGAAAATAAAATCAGCTGTGGCAAGATTTTCCATTATTGTCACTTTCTGAGATGTATGTTTGAGGACTCCCTTGTGAGCGATGGTTTACAGGACATGGATGACCCTCTACAGTGGGGCACCCATTGATTATCTGTGCGAATGCTAATTTTCTCATAATCTCAACAACTCTAGGTATTATGATTCTGAAAAGATGTTTACTTTTATATTTCTCGGGTGAAAAATGCTATTTCACCATTTCAGTTTTCCTTCCTGTTACACCTGCCATTGAAACTATACATTTTCATCCACAGTTATGTTTTTTCTCCTAAGAATTCCATTCTTGTATCTCTTGAATGCTTTTCTATTGGATTGTCCATCTTTTTTTTCTTAATCATTTGTATGGGCTCTTTACATATTAAGGACATTAGTAGTTTATTTGTTGTATGTTACAAATACTTCCCTGCTTTTTTGTCTTTTCATTTTATTTGTAGACCCTTTTGTGGTGAATTTCTGTGGTCAGAGTTAAGAGCCTCTCCTTTGTGACTTCGGGGATTGATGATGGGTTTTAAAAAGGCTTTTTCTACCTACGAAATTACGTACCTTTTCTCTTGTGTTTCCTCCAGATATGTGTATGGTCTCATGCTTTACTGTTAGGTACGTAAAGTATGGAAAGGAACATGTGTGTGACCATTTGCCTGTGGCTACTGGGCTCAGGTGCTCAGCGCTCTTGGCTAGCGTGATTGTTAAGGAAGAAGGGGTGTGGTGTCCCAGGGCTGTACTTTGCCTCTGGGCAGCAGGCATCAGGTCAGGCTCTTTCTGCAAGGCCTATGCAGAGTTCACACTAAAGAGAACCCTGTGGCTGCTTTCAGCCAGGTAGGTGTAGTCCAGTGGTCACCTCCCGGGGTAACCAGCACGAGACGATGAATCAGGGAAGGTCTGCTCTGTGAGTGGGCAGTGCTGACAGGTTCATCCCTGTGTCGTCACCAGTAGATTTGGTGCTAAAGTCCATTAGGGCATGCAGGACTGTCTATTGCACCCCTCCCCCGCTACCTGTTCCTCTCAGGTGTTTTTTCTCCTTCTGGCCAGAGACGTAAACCCTTGAGATCACATAGGGGAGAGGCTGTCCCCAAATGTCCCCAGCAGGACATTCCTGCTCTGCTCCCCACCATCTTCCTGGGCACCAAGGAGAGAGCAGGTGGCTGATGCCATGGGGCATTCTGACCTCACTGGTGATCCCACCTGCTTCCCAAAGCTCCAGGTGTGCTCCTGGAACCCCGCTCTGCTTCCCCTTGATGGTCTCCACTTGTATTTCTTCCAGATTAGTTGTTTCACTTTTAAAGAGAGTTAGGGACAGGAAGGGGGCAGAAACTAGCGTATATTCACCTTGTTTCTAGGATACAACAACGTGTGTTAAAGCTACATTGATTTTTGCATTTAGAACAGGAAAAGAACAATTAGGGATCATTAGAAGACATTTCTAGCATGTTACTGAACATATGATTTAATAAAAAGGAAGCAATTCATGAGCTCGGTCCTTTCTTCCACCTAATAAGACTGTTCTCAAAAGGCTGTTAGGGATGTGAACTGTTCTTGGCTGTGTTAAATTGGAGGCTTAGGGTCATGTGTTCGCATCTCCTGTCTCTTCCGGTTTCCTCTGTCATTCCGGATGTCCCATTGCCACAGTGTTACCACCTGCCCCCTGCCGTAATGACACTGAATGCCACTAATAATAAGCATCCCCATCTTTACTCGGGGCCACCTTCTCTCTTCGGGCATTATGCATCCATCCTAGTCCTCATCCAGTCCCCTGAGGACAGGCCCTCACTAGTCCGCTTTGCAGATATGGAAACCTAGGCATATGGAAGGGAAGTGGCTTGCCCCAGCAAGCTCTCACAGCTTGCAAGGGGCAGGGGCGGAATTCAGACACAAGACCATGCCTTTGTGCCCCAAATGGTATTAAGCGGGACGGATGGCCTCATGACATGTGACTTGTGCATGTTGGTGGCAGCAGGAGTGCTGGGGAAGGGCAGAGACTTTGGGGCCAGATGCTTGAGGTTCTGCTGCAGCCCCAGGACCCCCTGGCGGGCAAGCCAGGGCAGATTACCATTCTCACTGGGCCTCTCTTGGCTCATCTGTAAAATGGGATTATACCATGGGCTGTGTTGCTGGGATGTGTTGAAGCATGCCCGGGATGTATGAAGACCTCGACAGTGTCCTGTTATTATTATCATGGCCGCACACACACCTTCCACTCACTTCCTCCTGTCATTCTGCACCGACTTCCTAATGCTTGTTTGGTGGAGGCAGGAAGCACACGGCCATAGATGTCCCAGGGCACAATTTCATGGACTAGCCTCTTGGGACCTTTGGTTTGCTGCCTGCCCGTGAGACAACAGAATGAATCGCCATCTTTCCAGTCTCTGTCCTTGGAGATGATTGGAGCATGACTGTGTGCCTACAGTCTGTAAGTTGCATCTCCAAGGAGCCCTGTGGAACGGAAATTCAGGTTTGCTCAGAGTCTGCTGCTTGCTCACCGTCCGTGTTCTGAGCTGACTGCTGGGCTCAGGCACCGGAGCCGCATTTCTCAACATGGTGGCCGGAGCTCTGGGCTGGAGACAGTGATGGCTCAGGGCTCTTCTGTTTCCTTAGGGACTCAAGCATTTCGGAAGGACAGTTTCTTTATGGCAGGACTCTGTACGTCATTTTATTTGCTCCCGAGCAGTAGGAAAAAAGTGAAGGCAGATTATAAAGTAGCGTATTTCCATAAATGACTCCTTCTCGATCCAAAACAGGTCTTGTCCACTGGGTACCGCAGACGCCATCGATGCAGGGAGTTAAAATGGGGACAGATGTCTGTCATTTTTGGAGTTAAGTGGGTGCTCCCTGTACTGCACCCTCGATGTCGTTCATTTAACGTCTCCAACTGTAGGCGCACCATGGGCCTCTGATGTTTATCAGTTCCTGAAATTGTACAACAAATCCTCAGTGACATTCACCTGCAAAATCTCCTTTGAGCCAGTAGGGGCAAAATGTAACTTCTGCGTATGTGCACATCTCCAGTTAATAGAAAGTGGTTATGAAAGAACACTGTTGTCATAATATCGTTTCGTTCTGAAGTAAGACAATACTCGGGAGAGAACATGACAGAACTACAGCATTTTAAGTATTTTAACTTAAATCATTGGAAGGTGGAATTGCCTGTCAGGTGCCTTTGTCGGCACTGCTGTATGTTGCCAAGTTTCATCAGTAACAACCATCGGATAAATGCATTTATGCGTCTGAATTTTAACAAGTAAATATGCCGCACTTTAGGCAGAAGAAAACCTACAGTCAATAAGCTTGTTTGACAATCTCTGAAGCCTCGAGGACTATGAGGGGAAAAAAAAAACCATTTCGCCTTGTTTACACAACTTGACATTTTGGTTTTGTTTCCTGCTGCCTTGCAGCTAAGCAAAGGGGAGGAAGAGAAGTCAGAGGACATTGTGATTTATTTTGACACGGGAGGAATTACCATATTCACACATAGGGTGGATGCCTCCGTCTCTGAATGCTTTGTCATTTTATGCACAGGGGTCTTTCTGGGAGGGCATCCCAGCAGGGGGAGGATTCCGTACAAAACCCAGCTCTACTGGATAGGAGCGGGTGTTGCTCATATATCATTGGGCCATGCAGGTTGCAGTCCATTAGACTGGGGGAAGAGAAGGGGAATCCTTGACCAGAACAGTGTAAATGGACTCAGGACAGCCACAAGGGTTGGTGAATATGGGTGGGATCCATACTAGAGAGTATGCACTCATCTGCGTCTGTATTTGCTTGAACATGAATATCCTGCATCATTCCTTCCAGACAGTCTCACCAACAGTCAAGAGATCCCCTAGCTAGTGTGGCTCCGCACGTGGCCTCTGCTTGGTCTTGTCCACAGCTTTGTTTTTCATGACCTCGCTCTGGAGTTCATGCCCATGCCATGGTGGCCAGCCTCAGAAAGGCCATTTCCCGGAGTAGGGCCGTTATTCTCATGGAAGAAAGCTTTCAATCCCCCCGCCTGCGATTGCTCCACAGCCCTACCTAAAGTATTTCCTTATTTGGTGGAAGGCTCTTCTTACCTTGCTCCTACCCGGGTCTAGGTGGCCCTGGAACGGCAAGTCATAGGCCAGGGCTATCGCTTCCCAGGCTCACTGACTGAAATGCCATTTGCCTGCTGTTTGGTATCAGTTTGGCTTTCTGCTCTGATAGCAACCATGGGAGAGGTCGCAGGGCTTGCCCTTATTTTAGGAAGAAGGATGACATCCAGGCTTGTGACTGTCAGCTCTGCAAATACCACTGGCCCTCTGGAGGTCAGTTCTCCAAGTCTCATTGGCCCTCTGGAGGTCAGCTCTGCAAATCTCATTGGCCCACTGGAGGTCAGCTCTGCAAATCTCATTGGCCCGCTGGAGGTCAACTCCACAAATCCCATTGGCTCTCTAGAGGTCAGTTCTACAAATCCCATTGGCCCTCTAGAGGTCAGCTCTGCAAATCCCATTGGCCCTCTAGAGGTCCACTCTGCAAATTCCATTGGCCCTCTGGAGGTCACTCCGCAAATCCCATTGGCCCTCTGGAGGTCAGTTCTGCAAATCCCATTGGCCCTCTGGAGGTCAGCTCTGCAAATCTCATTGGCCCTCTATAGGTCAACTCTACAAATCTCATTGGCCCGCTGGAGGTCAGTTCTGCAAATCCCATTGGCCCTGTGGAGGTCAACTCTGCAAATCCCACTGGCCCGCTAGAGGTCAGTTCTGCAAATCCCATTGACCCTCTGGAGGTCAACTCTGCAAATCCCATTGGTCCGCTAGAGGTCAGTTCTGCACATCCCATTGGCCCTCTGGAGGTCAGCTCTGCAAATCCCATTGGCCCTTTGGAGGTCAACTCTGCAAATCCCATTGGCCCTTTGGAGGTTAGTTCTGCAAATCCCATTGGCCCTCTAGAGGTCAGTTCTGCAAATCCCATTGGCCCTCTGGAAGTCAACTCTGCAAATCCCATTGGCCCTCTCGAGGTCAGTTCTGCAAATCCCATTGGCCCCCTGGAAGTCAACTCTGCAAATCCCATTGGCCCTCTCGAGGTCAACTCTGCAGATCCCATCGGCCCTCTGGAGGTTAGCTCTGCAGATCCCATTGGCCTTCTGTCACCATCTGCTCAGCAGGATGAGGCGTCTGTGCACTTGGGGGGCCTCCTGGCGTTGGAAAGTGAGACTCTTGGTGCCCACTGGACATGAGCTCCCCAAGCATGTTTATCAGGCTTTGTGCTCAGCACTTTCTAAAGAGTAAAGGATGCAGTTCCTACCAGAGAGCCAAATAGTGTGTGGTTCAAGACATAGACACATTAGGGCCACCAGGGACATAAAGTTAGAACCATCTAATCATCTCTCTTCCCCTGTCTTGTATGGGTGGCGCTCTTAAAGTTATTTCCTGTCTCTTCCTCCATGACTCCTTCTGACCCATTTGCCCACCCTTTGGACACGCTGCATAGTTGCTGTGCTCGGTCCCAGACTCTGCTCTCAGCTGCCTTCATTCCAGGTGCTTTGTTCTAACAGATTCATCCTTATCTTCAACAGTGCATGCTTTTCTCCATTAACCAATTTTTGATGGTATGTGTGCGCTGCACGAATGCACATCTGGAAAGCTTCACGTAAATCACAGTATCAGAAAAACCCAATGACAAGGCAGGAAGAATAAAGGAAACGTGTACGGTGCACATTTTCCTTTCTCTTCCATTCCTATGTGAGTTTCCAGTAAAACTGCATTGTGGCAAAGTAGTCCATTTTCTGCAAAAAAGGGGTTTTTGCATCCTTAGCCCAGGGGTGTAAAGACTACAGAGTAGGGGACGGAGAAACAAGGGGAAGGTCACCGGGGCAGGACCAAGGCACATCTGGCAATCCCAACAAACATTTTGCTGTAATATGTAGCTGTAAATGCATTGTGTGGAATATTGATTCTGGTTCTCCAAATTAATTTAGTTCATAAATCATTAACCTCTGGGTTTCATAAACTCTGTAGGAGTGTTACCGTTTTTACAAAGGCCAAAGCTTAATTTCACGTTCTCGGGCTTCGACGGATATTATTTTACCTTGAATTTACATCTCGAATTAAAAGGAATCGATTTTAATGCTGTTTGATAAATCCTTTCCATAAAGAAAATAACATCATAAATTATCCAGGAAATCAAGTCCCAATTAATTCAAACAGGATTAATAAAACATGTGGGCGCATTTTAATAATACCAATGGTAGCCGCAACCACCAGTGTGAGAATGAGAAAGGTTTATTGACCAACAGTCCATAACCTGTGAAATCATTTGGTGGTATTCTGGTAACTTATTGAAGCGTTGCACGTGGATTAATGAGTTTACGGGGAGGTATTTTTATCATGTGTCGTTTACAGGTGAGAAAGTGAGGTTTTGAGGGGTGAAGTAGCTAGTGCGTGATTGCCCGCCAGCCAGGATATAGTGTTACCACCATGAGCTGGAGGGATATCTGGACTCTTGAATACCTGTTGCTTTTAAGTCAGGACCCACTCAGGGCTCGTCAGAAGATCGGGTACGACGGTCCCCCTGTAGAGATTTATTCCACCTGCTTGAATTAGTGGAATCAGTGAATCAGATTCTGTGAAGTCGTGTGTTTAGAGCACAATGCATGGTGCCTGGCTTGCTCAAAATGCTCAACAAATACTACGATGACTACTTGTTATTATTATTGTTTCCCAGATGTGTGAAACATCTTTGCTTGAAATGTGCATATTATGCCTCATAATCAATGTGACCTTCAGTTTACCAGGGTGCAGCTTCCCTGCAATGTCTGCCAAACTCCAGGGCAAAGCGCTGGCTTGATGGGGAGATCTCAAACTCTTGGAAATAGTTCATGGATGAGAAGAAAGTCTGTGATGAAAAAGTAAACATGAATTCACACCATCTTTTAATATGATTGCTACTGTAGCTTCTACTTGAGATGGCCTGCTCTGGACCTCACACTCTCCAGAAGAGTCTGTCTGCCCAGAGCCTTGGTAGGAACAACTGAACTCTCCCCTAGGAGCTTGAGATCTCCCCGTCAAGCCAGCCCTTCACCCTGGAGTTCGGCAGACATTGCAGGGGAGCTACACATAAGGAAACCTGAAGGTCACACTGATTAGGAGCAAAACCCAAGAGAGGAACTTGGTGTGGTGTGAGCCAGGGTGCCCAGGAGGGCTTGACTCTGTGATTTACATGCAGGGTGTCCATGAAAGGAAACAGAATTTTCAATTGTGTACCTTCAGCTTTATGGATGGTAGAACCCAGTGCCAAAAAACAAACAAACAAAAAACCCAGTCCTAAAATGAAAGTGAGTGTGGATGGTGTGGCTGAGCATCACAATAACAATTCAACCTTGCACACCATGACACAGCCTGGATAACTCCCCGGGGCAGGTTCAGCCGGTGGCCATTCAAAAGAGCAAAGGGCTGCCCCCAGAGCCCCCAAACCTTATTTTTTAGCAGACAGTAAAGTGCAGGAAGTACAATGGCATGGCCCGATCAAGAGTGGGAAGGCCATATGCTCCCTCTGAGCAGTGCCCTTGAAAACAGTTCCCCACCAGCAGTTGGAGCCCCCGCTGCCCAGGTCAGCCCTGTGATGTTTAGGACCCTAGGGAAGCAGTGACCTCAAGCACGCACTCGGCGTGGCTTCCTCTGGCTCACAGGTATGCCAGCGATGGGTTTCCTCCCACACGTGTGTGATTGCACTGAACACACACAGTGACACTGTTCTTCTGCGTGCATTTTCCTCGTTGACGCAGAACACCGGTGAGCTCACCGGGAATGAGAACGGGCTGGAATTATTCAGATTATTCCCAGCCAATGCAATGCCCTGGGGAAAAAAAAAAAAAAAAACAACACAGGTTGTTTTTAACCCAAGAAAATCTCGGAGTTGAGCCATGAAAGCACCCCAGATGGTGAGAGCAGATGCAGGTGCAGGGGATAAATCACACATTACAACTGTGATGAGGGCAGAGACAGGCTTAATGGAGGAAATCACAACATTATCATAACAACCAGGTACAGCACAAAATAAGGATGCATTTCCCAGAAACAAGGGGAGCTCAGACAAGAACTGACTGGAGCGAGAAGTTCCAGCAAAAGTGAGCAAAGGGTTATCTGTAGAAAAGCAACATTGAAATCCTAGGCTTTTCCATTTCCTAACTGCCCTAATAATCCCGAGTCTACGTTATTATGTTTCTTTCCTGGGTGTAAAAGTTAGGTGTGAAATTGAAACTGTACCCAAATCTCAATATTGTTGCAGTTCCTGAAATCCGTAAAATACCAACCATATCCTTTTATTATATGTTAGTGTTTATTAAACATTTAGTCACATATAAGCTTTCTTCTAAAAGTATGGCCTTCAGACAGGTGTCATTGAGGAGTGTTTTAGAAGTTCCGAAGGCCCCAGATGTACTGAATCAGAGTCTTCATGTTAACGTGGTTCCCAAGGTGATCGATCAGCCCATTAAAAGTGGAAGAACGCTAATGTGTGGTATGAATGTGCTAGGGAACCTATGTTCTAAATACAAGGTCTTGATTATTAGTCTTCATCACCCAGAAGAACGGAAAACAAAATACCTACATTAATGCAAAGCAGCCTAATCACTGTCTTGCTGTCACATTGGATTACTTTCCCATAGCTTTTTGCAAAAATGATGAGGGATTTCTTCTAAACATGTTTTGAGTGAAATTTTCATGTTCCCTTGGGAGATGTGAAAGTCAGTGAGGTAATGAAAGGGTGATCCCCACGTTAATGGGTATGGTGAGTCTGATTGAATCGAAATCAAACAAGATCTGGCACTGGGTATGTCCATGGATATCTCACCCATGGCGGCCAGGGAGGGAGTTATCCTTCTATTAAAGGCCTTGGGAGGGATGGTCCCCGGCTCCTCCAGAATTCACGTGTGGCAGCCATGCTCGCAACGGTCACTTGCTGGGGAGAGCGTTCCAGCCCCTTTTCTCTTGCTTGGTCATTAGTGACAGCGGAAGCCGGCATCCTTCTCGCATCACTCAGGCATGGATATACAACACAGGGGGGCGTTCACCCTCTTGCCCCCACTTCCTTAGTGTCTGAAATCATCCTGCAAGACTTTGATGTTCGGAGCCTCCTTAGACCTTCACGTACAGGCACCATGCGAAGAATCGAGACCCAGACTGCATTTTAGGCAGTAGCTGTGTTAGATCCGAGTCTAGTAAGGCAGAACGCCACAACGTCCATTTACCTTTTACAATATTTTGCTTGCTCTTCTCTAAAAATACCCTCACAAAACAAAAGTCATAACAAAGAACATCAACTCTCCCCTCCACACCACGGAAGCCAGCGCATCATATTCGTATCTCGGGTGACTTAAGGAGGGCAGATAAATAATCCAATCCCAGGAATTTTATTTTTGCTCGTATACTGTTTTTTTATGTGTAAGCTTTTGAACTTGATTTTATACTGTAGATAACTCATAGGCTTTCCAGTGCCCCATCTGGGGGAATCTCTGAGGTCCATGTCATAGAGAAGATCAGGACCAAAGTTTTGGAAATCTTGTTTTGGAAGGAAGTACTAGGTCAGGTTTACCTGAATTCAATGGGCATTGCTTCCAACCGGAGATAAAATAAATCTATCTGTACATTGACTGATATGTCCTGATATATGGGATGTTGGCTATACTTCTAGTTCTACATAAGCTAAGAAAGAATTGCCTCTTTAGGGCCACTGACAGATTTCTCTGTGCCCGTCAATGATGGATTTGGGAGAGCACGAGGACACAGGTTAAAGCCAGCTTTCTAGACCAGTTCCAAGCATTGCACATGCCCGATGGAGAGTCCCACCACTAGGGGCTATAATTAGCTACTCTCGTTTATTTATCTTCAGCTTCCAACCCCAGTGGGATTATTTCAGTCCCACCATTAACCTGTTGATCAGATAAAACACTTACTAAAATAGTTTTAGGGGGCCTTTTTAGGGTTTCTTTGTGTTCCCTGGAGTCATGTTGAGTAGGTGGAAATTTTCTTAATTATTCATGTTTTGTGGCTGCTTGAGACATTTTTTTCCTTAATGAGCACAGTGCTTCCAAAAGGGTAAATAGTTACTTCACAGCATTTTGCTCCAATATTTTGTCTGAGCTGACCTACCTCGTAGGAGAAAAAAGAAAGCCAAATCAGCTGAAATCACAAGTCTTCAGTTAGGCAAGCCCATTTTTTAAGTCCATTGTAAGAGCTAGGATGCATTGAGCAATCATAGTGGGACCAGTCTTGGGCTGTTTGGGATGAAATTCTCCTCCTTTGGTGCCTCCTGGCAACACTTTAACTATTTTACATTATTATCTCTGACTTAGAAGCAAAGAAGCCCACTGAGCACTCTGGGGACCTAGGATTCAAACCAGGTCTGGTCCTATTAGAAGCCAGGAGGCAGAGCTTGAGTACTTAGTTCTGTTTGATAGCTTCTTTCTTGAGCAAAACGTAGAATTTGGCATGTGCATCGGGAAGCCTTCTGTCTCCTGCATGGAGCGCCACCGCCTGATTCTCAACAGCGGCTTACCACTTGTTTGTAGAATGAATAAATGGAATGAAGGAACTGTGTTGAATTTAGGCTTCCTCCGGAAGCCACATTCACACCTGGAGAAGGAAGGAGCCACATTTGTACATTTCCAAGTTGTGTCCCTTCAGTGTACAAAACTCTGGTCTGAAGTTCTTGTTTTTTTGATAAGCTCGCTCTTGTCCCCAGTTAAATAACACAGTGCTCCTGAAATGGTTTATTTTCTGTATTTGTTTCATTCAGGGAACAATGTGCGAAAGCTTTGGAAATAACACATTTCATTTATAAGCTATCCTGCAGCCCACCATCGGTAATTCAGAACTATCATCCTGTATGAATTGGTATCATTACACCTTGAGAACCTTACTGAAAAATAATATTTGTGGACGTCTGACTTGCAGCACACTGCTCTGAAAGCAAGAATAATACACCAGCATTTGTTCTCATGGGAGATTTCCGTTCAGAATTTTTAGGAGAGAAATATGTTAGACCTTTATGGGATCAATCTTATGAAAATTTAAACAGTTGATGGACTCTGGGCTTTACAAATGAGATTCTGGCATAAGACCTAAACTGTATGGGATCCAGAGTGCGTCTTTTGTTGAAGAAAGAACACAAAGGAAATCAGAAATCTGACAGTTTCTGCACACATTAGGCCAAATACTCTATGGTTTGTAGATGCATGGTGACCTCAGCTAGATTCCCTTGGTATTAATCCCAGCCCAGCTGTATAGGGCATTTTGATGAAAAAGATGAAGTCATCACTCTAGGCAATGAATGAGAAAAATTGATGGGGACAAAGTGAATATCTTAACATGGTCATTTGGAGTACTGGGATTTGGAGGAAATGGGGCATGTTGGGATGGGGAAGGGGGGCATGTTGGGATGGGGAAAGATATGGTATGTATTTCAGTAGAAGGAGTCCGGGTAGTAAGTGCCACCACAGGATCATCTGGAGATGGAAAGAGCCTGCCGGGGAAATGGTAAAAAGGAGTTGTAGCTAGCTTGAACAAAGAAAACGGGTCTCCAGGAGGCTCTGAGTCCCCAGCCCTCAGCACAAAGCCCGTGTTCAGTAGGTGCTTCCTAATACGTGGTTGAATATGTGGATGAGGGAGTCTTGGATGGGACACTGAATCTGAAAAGGTGCTTTTTAAAAAGTAGCAGGCTATTTTTTGAGCAGTTTTAAGTTTACAGAAAAATTGAGTAGTAAGTACAGTTTTCATATTATCCCTTTCTTTTGCACACAGTTCCCCTTAGAATATCTTGAAATAGTGCAGTACATTTTTTGCAGTTGATGAATCAATGCTGATGCATTGTTACCGACTAAACGTCATAGTTTACAGTAGGGTTCACTGTTGGAATCCTGCATTCTGTGGATTTGGACTGAGGTATAATGACATGTGCCCACCATTATGGTATCAGACAGAATACTTTCATTGCCCTAAAAAGTCCCCTGTGCTGTTTATTCACTGCCCTCTCCCTTCCCCGTCTAAGGCTGTGGCAACCACTGATCTGTTTACTGTCTCCGTAGTTTTGCCTTTTCCAGCACATCGCGTAGTTGGAATCCTATAGTATGTGCATTTCCAGATTGGCTTCTTTCACCAGACAACAGGCATTTCAAGTTCTTCCATGTCTTTTCATGGCTAGATGGCTCATTTCTTTTTAGCGTGCATAATATTCCATTGGTGGACTGTAGTTCATCCAGTCTCCTACTAAAGGACATCTTGGTTGTTTCCAAGGTTTTGACAATTATAAATAAAACTGCTATAAATATTCGTGTGTAGGTTTTGTGTCCATACAAATTATCATGGATGACACATTTAAAAAAAAGTTTCTTATATGAAAGGTGAATTATATTTGAAATGGAGGTGCATGGTTGCACACCCTTTTGCAAAATACTAATTACAACACAAGGAAGTAAAATCTTCAGTCCTCTGCTAACTGCTTAGTCTGTATTATTTTACTTAGAAACTGTTGTATGAGTCAAAAGGGGCATTTTTCCTTCAAAGTATAAGTGGGGGTTATATTGTCTTATTTCTGCTCCCTACTTTAACTCATTAAACTAATTACCATATTCAGAATGATACAGCTTAAATTAGTGTTAGAGCCAAATATCCCCAAGCACACAGGTGATTTGCTTTGCTGTACCAAATAACAGCACAATCAACGTCTGCCTGATAATGATTTATCATGGGAGACAAATCTAAAATGGCCCTCATGCATCTTATTCCTTGGTTCTGAGTATGGCATTTATGTATATGGTGTGGCTTCTTGGAATGTTTATTATGTGAGTTAAAAAATTGAGGAAGATTGAACATACCGTAGCCTGTGGCATTGGCAATCAAATAGCAAAAATATGTCTTGTAACAGATGACTTGGGTTTTGCTTTTGCTTCAGAAGTCATCCGTGCCACCTCTGTGGAGAGTTGACTCTGCAGCCCCTGTCCTCCTTTTCTGGACCACATAGGTAAAGGTGCAGCCCCAAAGCAGAGGGCTTGTACCCACCAGGGCATGACCTATGTGCCAGGTAGGATGTGCTCATATTCACTTATCATTCCTGCTGCAAGGGATACCTGGCGTCCTTGTAAAATTTCAATTGCTGTGGGTTATCCTGCAGTAATGAGATGGTCCCCCTCCCAAATTTGGTTCCCATGTCTAGACTAATGATGCCACACCTACAGCAAGAGTCTATGAAAAGGTTTATTACTCACATAATGAGGCTTTCTGGGGGTCGGGGAGCAAGGTTGCTCCCAGGCTGGTCTGAAAATAGCTTGAGAGCGATGGGAAAGGAGAATGATTGACCTTTCATGGTGGGAGGAGGCAGGGACTGGGTGGGGCATTCAGGCAGGGGCTGGCATAGCTTGAATCTCCCACATCACTGCAGGGGGCAGCACCCAGGCTTTCTTATTGGCTTATTGGGCACAAGTCAGATAAGGACTGGCGAGGCTTAAGAGCTCTTCGCAGTCAAGCATCAAAAATGGAGTCAGACCCTAATACCTCAATCAGAGTATAAGTGCATGCGTTAACTTACGAAATTAAACTGGCAGCATATGAGTATATGGTTCTCTGTGGAGATCACAAATTGTGTTCCTCTAGTTTGACCCTCATTTACTTCTGATCTGACAGCTGACAGCAACGTCCTAATCAGATCGTCCATATTTCAGCCCCTTCTGTCTTCAAGCAGCATCTATTTTTTTTCTTATGGAAAATTTAGGCATAAAAGAAAGTAGACAGAAAAGTGCAGTAAACTTGCATGTGTCCCTGATGTGCATTGAACAGCCATGAACTCATGCCTAATCTTGTTTAATCTATACCCCATCCTCCCTTCCCTTCTTCCTCTACTAATTTGAAGAAGACAAGCAGCTATGATAACATTTTATCCAGGAGTATTTCAGTAGGTATCTCTATTTTTCTCCCCTTATATGTTGTTTAGTGCTCTGTGATTCTCATTGAGTCCATCCAGTTAACTATGTAAGGTTTTTGAATCTGGCCTTTGGAATAAGGTTTAACCCTTACTTCCTGGCTCTTCAACTTCCTAACTTAGTGTGAGCTTCAGCAGGTCACTGTCCTTACAGAGCGCAGTTCCTCCCATCTGAGAAAGGAAGCCTACACTGTTTACTCATAGGGTTTCAAGTGTCTAAATAAGGGAGTGTGTAATAGTCATTTGCGGGCAGAGACTGCTCAGTAAATGGTACCTGTTACTCTTACTGCTTTTGTCGAAACTGTGATTGTGTTGAAGCATTGCTATGTGGGCGGGTAGTATACAGTCTTAAGTGTGGGGAATAAGATGTGACAAGAAAAAGGAAAGTAGAAGGAAAAGGATTCTCTCCCTCCCTCTGCCCCTTCCTCCACCCTCACTTTCTCTCTCTCTCAAAAATAAATAAGTAAATCTTTAAAAAAAAAAAGAAGAAGAAGAACATTGATGGTTTGGTGTTTTGCACTGAATAAGGGAAACTGGTAGACTTCTTTATATCTTCAGAACCCTTTGCACCTTCCTCTAAGTGGGTCATGATCTCAGGGCCTGATTTTCCAGAATGCTTTCTCATGTCTCTGTACAGAATCACTCCATAATGCCTAGAGTTTCAAATGATGCTTCTAGGTGACACTTGGTTCAATGACTAAACCTTCTAAGAACCCTGCCACAAATGGGCTTTCTGATTGCATTGCATCCCTCTTGGGATCAATGTGGGTTAGCTGCCGTGTACAGGAGCATTTCCTTCCCATCTTCAGAGAAGTCAAGAGCAAATGATCTCCCTTTCTTTTGTAAAGATGGAACTGTATTAAAATTGAACATTTCTCCCCTTCAGGGCAGATCTTGAATGTTCTCGATGAGTTGAAACTGGCTAATAACACCCTCGTCTACTTCACCTCGGATCAAGGAGCCCATGTGGAAGAGGTGAGCACCAAGGGAGAAGTCCACGGAGGCAGTAACGGAATCTATAAAGGTGAGGAATCTGCCGACGTCGGTAAGCTCTGGCCTCCCAGCTCACCTGTTGGGCACTTTGCCTTGATCTTTGAGCTTTGATGTTGTCCCTCCGCTACTTTGCAGTATACAGGACCTGACTGCGTTGCAGGCATTGACCAGGGAAGTGACCATGTCGCCGTTTCTGTTAACGGTCCCCACGGAGATTAAAAGCACACTTTGTAGGTCAGGACATTGGAATGAAGGCATGTTCACCCAGGGTAAACTCAACCTCTATACTGGATAGCTGGTTAAAACAATAAAGCTGTGTATCAGTTTCCTGTTGCCACTATGACAAAATAACACAGACTTCTGGCTTAAAACAACATAGTTTATTAAAGTTGTTGTTCTGGAGGTCCGAAGTCTGAAATGGGTCTCACTGGTCTAAAATCAGGGTGACAGCAGGGCTGTGTCATTCTGCAGGCTCTGGGGAAGCAGTTGATTTCCTGTCTTTTGCAGCTTCTGGAGGCCACCTGTGTTCTTTGGCTGGTGACCTCTTCTTGCATCTTTAAAGCCAACAGTGCACAAGTCTTTGGACCTCCCTTCCTCTCTCTCTCTGACCTCTGTTTCCATAATGTCATCTCCCTCACTCACTTATTCTAACATATGGTTCCCGAAGGACTGCTATGATTCTACTTGTCCCACCCAGTCATGCAGCTGATTTTCCCTTTTCGGGGTTCTTAATCACATCTTCAAAGTTGTTTTGCTGTGGACGGTCTCAGAGGCACCAGTTCTGGAGGATGAGGTTGTGCCACTCTTTGGGAGATGGTTATTCTGCCAACCTCGATGTGCAGTAGCGTTTCAGGCTCATGCTTCATTCCCGACACAGCCTCAGCTAAGCCACCGCCAAGACCGATCAGACTAGTCGTTGGGGATGTGAGGTAGTCCAAAGTAGATCAGACCTCCTTGATCCGAGGTGAAGTAGACGAGGGTGTTATTAGCCAGTTTCAACTCATCGAGAACATTCAAGATCTGCCCTGAAGGGGAGAAATGTTCAATTTTAATACAGTTCCATCTTTACAAAAGAAAGGGAGATCATTTGCTCTTGACTTCTCTGAAGATGGGAAAGAAATGCTCCCATACACGGCAGCTAACCCACATTGATCCCAAGAGGGATGCAATGCAATCAGAAAGCCCATTTGTGGCAGGGTTCTTAGAAGGTTTAGTCATTGAACCAAGATCAGACCTGATCCCAGGTTGCTTGTAGCGTGCACACATGGTGAATACAAGACATACGTATCTCATTGCGATAAAAGGCGACCCATTCCACAGACTTAGACGACAGGCCCACAGGGGCATATCTGTGCTAAGGGTTAGGACACCCACCCGAATCTGCGGTGGCTGTGGGTTTTTGCACCATGGGGCAGGATGAGTGGAGGTGACCATGGTGACTCATCGTGTCCCAGGTAGTGGGGACCACCTCCCTAAGACAACAAGATGTGTAACACCCAGGAAAGCAGGTGACTGTAAAATTTCCCTAGCATAAGGTGAAAAAGTGCTTGATTGCCCTTTTATGTTCTCTCATATGGATGTTTCAGAGATTCCCAGGGATGCAGGGAATCCGAGTTTACCTCCAAAGATAGGAAAGGATAATAAATAGGATGCTTTGGTCCATTAATTGGTTTAGAAATATTGATTGGGCTGTGCATCTGGCCCTGGGCCTGAGGCAAAAATAAATATAAAATGTGATCTGTGCCCTGGAGGAACTCAGGGTCAGCCGGTGGTTGGCTGGGTGGGTGACTGAGTGTGTGGAATCAGGAAGCCAAGACCGTGGAATTTAGTAAAGGCATCAATATTTATAGGCACAAGAAATAGTGGTGCATACGACAAGGAGAGCCTCAGGAGGCCCGGGGGCCCCGGAAATGTTTGCAAAGTTGGCAAGCCTGGAAGGAGTTAGCCACGGTGTGTGCTTGCTCTCTTGTTCTGCGTCTAGCTCTGCGCATACTCGATACCGTAGCACTGGGGGTGAGAAACAGCACGCGGCTTGTCCCGCAACGAGAAGGAGTTGGATCGCTCTGCGTCACAGAGCAGCGAGGCAGAGAGGTGGAGAGAGGGTAGTGTGTTATCTGTCCCAAACATGCCTACTATGTACTTCTCTTTACACCTTCATATGTGTGTCTGCCGTCCTCTTCGGAGCACCTCGGGGCAGGGACCTTGCTCACACCTTTGGTTCTCTGGAACCTCGGACAGAAAGATTCCTGTTGAGTGCCGGTCTGGATGACCTTCATAGGATGTGCACGGCCCTTTCCTTTGCTTGCCGTTGTTACCTCGGCAGAGCGCGGCACGCAAATGCTGTTTGACGCGGGTCGGGTGAATGACCCGTCGTGTTTCCTCGGCGCAGGATTAACCCATCCCCGGCAGCCCCTCTTCCGACCAGCCCTCCCTCTGTTCATCCTCTTATTTTAGTGTAGGGAGAAGTGAAAACTTCTACTCCCGTAGATTAAGATTAGGTGTATCGCCGTATTTCAGCGAGGTTATGGCCTGTGTAGAGAGAGTCGTTTTTATTTTATTTTAGAGATGACAGCGTCTCTAAGGATGGAGTGACGGGTTGTATTGCATGCACGCATTCAGCCTTTTATTTATTCTTCCGCTGAAGGCCTGCGACGTTCCAAAGTAGGTAAGCAGCTGCCGGTGAGACACATACGTAAATCACAGTAACGGAAGCGGTTACAAAGTAATACGTGATTTGAGAAAGTCACATTATGACTGCCGTGAAGCGCGTCGGTTCAGGGAGATGACCAGATGTCCCCCGGCCGATGGATCTCGGGATGCGTGAGGAGCAAGACGAGATGGGTTTAGCATTTTGCCGTGACAGTTGACTCTCGTGGAGGTATCAGTGCTGTGGGTCGGAAAGAGAGTGTCGGGGGTCCCAAAGGACGGTCGCAAACCAGGGTTATCATAGAACCCTAACAGCATGTCAGGAGCTACTCCCTGATTTTCTTTTTTAAGAGGAACACATTGGATGTGTGAGCAGTGTTCTGCTATTTCGCTTGAGTGCTAGAAATACCACCAGCATATGATGCTGTGTTAATATCTCAGCCCCGTTGCTGTGGCAAAGCATTATCCCTTTGTCAGATCGAGGTGGAATCAGGCTTACAGTGCAACATCGTTAAAAGGCGGCTGCCCTAAAAGGAAGATATGGTTTCCTTCTAGCCGTAGGAGATGACCAAAGACTCTTCTCAGTGTCACATCTCGTTTAGTAAAGCTGTCAACTCCAGCACGCTCGTACACAGAGGAATCGCGCTGTTTAAACTCCCTGATCAAAAGAGCATCTTTTTCTGAACAGTTAATGATTTTTAGTCTCAATCAAAACCTCTCAGAAAGATCTTAAACGTATGAGTGAGTGCTCCTACCATATTACCCAATCAAATCGACTTGCCTAATGGAATCTGCGGGTGAATTGCATAGAATGGCTACAGTTAAATCATCCTTCTCCAGAGTTCAACACAATCTTCCTTTTAATCGTAGGGACAGAAGATCCCTGCGGTAGTCTTCATTTAAAAAAAATAATGTAATATTATAGGGGTGAAGGAATAGTGACACCATTAATACTTTCTCTCATTTTTTTTTTTTTTTTTGAAGGAAATGTGTTTGCAGCATGAATCTCCTGTTTAGATTTAGAGAAGGGTAAACCGTGTTGGTCAAAAGGCATCAAAGGAAATTGGGAGATAGAAGTAGGGTCCAGTGTGGACTTTGAATATGACCCTAGTGAAATTGTAGCAATCTTGGCAATGTCTTCATCCTAACAGATCCTGATACATTTACTTCTGAGAATCTCCTAAATCAATTTTCCTTCCACTGTCTACATGTTCTGAATGATTGTGTCAACCTAATAAACCTAGCCCACCAAGTAACAATCCATGTTCCCACATAAGAATTCAGGAAGCATTGCATCCATTAGTGCTTTTAGTTAATCTGACAGCGTTCCCATACTGAGCTGTTAGGATTTTCGCCAAGAGCAAGATAAATAAATGAACAACAAAATGTCAGAACGTTTACACTGGCCTGTGACCACATATAGCGGTTAAATGTAAAAATTCCAGCAGGGCTGTTAAAATATTGAAAATGTGCACATTGCTAATTTGAGAGCGGGGATTAGGAATCGGTGCTTTTAAAGGAACAGAGGATGTACGATCTCCATGTGATCCTGAATTGTCTCTGGGATGCACAAGTCCTGGCTCTCCGTTTGTGTAAATGTTCCCTGGGCAGGTGTTGGGTCTGTGGTGGAGGAGTCCTCAGAAAGCTCTCTTCATTCTGCACACTCATCTGGACCAGAGCTCAAGGCAATAGTCCTATAAATAGTGGTTCTCCCGTGGAAGGAGCGGCTGACCCCACTCTGTGTCACCTGATGTCTAAGTCAACATTTGAAGCTCTTAGAACGCTTCTTGTAGAGATGGGTGTAAGCAAACTCTTGGAAGCTTCTGCTCAACCATCAGTGCCGGCTCTTCCTACTCCATTGACCTGCCTCTCAAAGGTGGGGACCTCTGGGGCTCTGCCCTGAGTCCCCTCACTTCTTTACCTACACACTCATGCTCTATGATCGCATCTTCCTGATTCTTCTTTGTTGTCAATTCACTCTCCACCCAGGCACCTGGATGAGCTTTAATACACATGCGCTCACTGTACCGTGCTGAGTTTCCTAGGGCAGCCACAAAGTGGATGGCTTACAAACAACAGAAAGTTGTTCTCTCTCACTTCCAGACACCAGAAGTCCTAAATCAAGGGATCAGCAGGACCCTGCTCCTTCTGAAGGCTTTACTGGAGGATCCTTCCTTGCCTTCTGCTGGTCGCTGGCAATCCTTGGCTTCCCATAGCCTGTGGACACATCACTCCAGTCTCTGTCTCCTCTGTCTTCTCAACTGTTCTTCCTTTCTTAAAACACTCTACTATATTCCCACCCACTGAGAATGAAATGTGAGGTCTGCACCTTGGCGGTACACAGTCCTACCATGACGTAGAGCTGCTTTATCTTCCTCATGCCTGTCTGCTTTTTTCTGGGGTCCCCCAGCATTTTAATCTTGTTTCCACCATAGGGCCTCTCCATTGGCAGTTCCTTGATTTGATCTTTCATTCCCGTGTTGCCTCTGTAAGATCTCCCTGGAGATCTCCCTCAATCAGAACTCAACATACCAACTTAGTAAAATTTCTTGTGCATCTGATATGTTGTCTGTTTATAATTTTGTGCTCATGATCTATCTCCCTTCTTATAATGTAAATCCCATGGGAGCAGGGATCTGGGGTGCCTTATTCACCTCTCTGTCTCTTTGCTACAATAACCACATTGTAGGTGTTCAGTAGATACTTGCTGAATGAATAGTGAACGTGTCCCAGATTTTTCTTCCTTCTGCTCCTGGTACCATACCTGAGTATCTCCCCCTTTCTCCCCTAAAATACCCTCTTTTTGCTGGGACCAGAATAACTTCCCTAAGATTTTCTTATAGTCGCGTTTAGAGTTTTCTGCCTCTTTCTCAGAGCAGAAAAGTCCCTGTAGTGTTGGAAAGAGAACGGTTAGACTAGCTCTGGCTTCATTTCCATTCCTCTCTCCAATCAAGGTCATCCTGAAGGAGGCTCTCCCCCCACCTCCCTTTTACTCTGCCTAAACACAAGTCATAAATGTCAATGGGATGGATGAAGTAACTCTATCGACAGCGTCTGCATAAGCATGGGGGTGGTAGAAATCCTATTTTCCCGAGCCGTTCAGGAACGTAGACTTCCCCCACGTGCAGAAAAAGGCTTTCCAAATTCCCTGACGCCCGCGTCTGAGGCCCTCCCATTCCTGGCATCTCTCCTTTACCTTAAGTGCGGATTCCAAAAGCAACCAATTTGGCTCCTGTCTGGGTGGCTTATGAGTTGCTTCTTATACTCCCTGAATTTGGCGTGTCGTGCCCTCATGCAGTAACACAACTTTCAGAGAGCAGTGGATGCTTTTGTTGGAGGAAAAAAAAAAAAAAACAAGACCAAACAGCAAGAGGGTCTGGGAGTTTATTAGAAGGTGGTTATGCAACATGTAGGTTCTGACTTCAGATTTTGACAGATATTTTCATCAGCTTCCCCAGAGTAGGCAAAGTAGCCCTGTCTTGCTGGTGTGGGTATTTAGTGTGCCGGGAGGCATCTGCAGCCTTTTCACCTTTGAAAGAAGATCGCATTCTGTCTTCATTTCTGAGTGTGCTCATTCAGTTACATTCGAGCAACAAGCACTCGTATATTGACTCTGTACAGTATGCTAAGCATGGGCAAGCTTCTAGGGCATGAAGGCCAAGGAGACAGGGTCCCTGAGCTCTTGTAGCTCATATTCTAATGCTGAGAGGCAGATCTACAGAGATAGTTTAGAATAACGAACTAAGGGAACTCTTAGGAACGGATGCTTAGAGGTAGTCAGCCCAACCTGGACTTCCGAGGGCCTCCCAGGGAGAGATGACCTTTTGCAGGCTGATGTTTTTAAGTGCTGGCAAGGAGAGGAAAAGTGAGGAATTCATTCTAGGTGGGAGTGAGATGCTTACGGTGAGCAGAAAAGTAGCTTGGCGTTGCTAGAGATGGAAGACTAAACCAGGAGTGTCAGGGGATGTGGCTCATGAGATACCCCACATCCAAGTTAATATGTCCAATAGGGATGTGTTAAAAATAACTATTGCCATTTGGGTAGTAGTTAAAATTGTGTGTGAAGAATATTGCCCAAATCCAGTATAAGGAAAGGGTAGACGCATGCAAATAATAAACTGAGGAATGACTGTGTATCCAGTCCCTCATCTTTAGAGCTGGAATAATATGGTTGTTATTAGAGGAATATCATGAAGAACTTTTGTGAGGATTAACAAGTCAGTGCGTGCAAAGTGTTGGCAAATGTACTCAGTACATGCAAGGCATTACTGTCATCCATGAGAATACAAGATCTGTGACGGCATACGTGTTGTTTTACTCACTTCTGTATCCACGGGACCTACAACAGTGCCTCACTTCTGACTGAATACATAAGTGGAAAAAAAATTCTTGAGCTTGGGTTCGAAGGATACATAGTTTGAGTAGATGAAGACGGGACTGGAAGACCTTGGTAAATCCACTGCTGTTTGGTTGTTGATTGTGGAGACAAGGAAAGACATCCATGATGGGTCTTGTGTTTTTGGCTTACGTGGTTGTGTAGATAGATGGACATTCTCTTCATGAATTGAGACTCATGGGCAGAGAGCTATATTTGGTTGGCAGGTGGGGAGGTGTATGAGATTGTTTCGTGTAAGAAGAGAGTCAAGGACCACGCCCTGAGGAACTCTTACCTAAAAGGTGATGTGGACAATGATGATATCATAAAGGCAATGTTGACAGAGTGATTTGGGAAATAAGATTTGCAGAGGTGGATCGTCATGATTGTCAGGCATCCCATAAACAAGGAACTGGAAAACTAGGAGAAGAGAAGATTCAGGGAAAAGCATGAATGGTGAGTGGTGCTAAAATGGCCAGTAAGATGAAGACACAGGTCCATTTCATTTATTACCCACATGATGCTCACAAGTATATTTTTAGTGGAGAGGTGTGGGGACAGAGGCTGGACGGATGGAAGGGTAGGGGAAGGGGAAAAATTTCTCACGTTCTTTTAAGAAATTTTCTGTGCAGGGAGGCAGGCTGTTATAAGCAGGACTTGGTCGTGGGAAAGGTTGGAGCATATGTGATGATCAGGGGTGAACTTCCATAGAGAGCTAACGTACAAGGCATCACTGAGAAGCTCCAATTTCTGAGAAGATCAAGATTTATGGGGAACAGATGCATTTTTCGTTGACAGCTGGTGTCTTACTGGGGAGATGTCAACTCAAGTCAGAGTTTATATGGGGGTCAGTGTTTGGGCAAGAATATGATGGACAATGGTGTATTACATGATCGGAGCCAATAGTCACAACCACATAGATAGGATAAGTTTAGCAAGCACCCCGAACACTGCCGTGCCATTTGGAATGATTGGGACTGTCCACTTAAGCAGAGAAGAGACCTGCCGAATGATCAACATCTTAGTGCCATGACAGAAGGATTTCATTGCACTGTTTTCATTTGGTAGAATGTATGGCCGTGATACCACAAGGTTAAATACCGCAGTTTGGGCCCATGGTTGCAGAATCCATATCAGGGGGCAGGGTTCGTGGTTGGAGGATGGGTGTTTGATTTACTCACGTTTGAGCCGGAGCAGATGCAAGTGATGTGGTCTAGTGTGGTCGGTGCGGAGGGAGGCTGAGGTTGCATGGCAGCAGAGTGCAGGACAGTGGGAAGGATATGGTGGCGGTACATAAACTGAGCTCTGGGCAGGCGGGGAGTTGGGGTATTTCATGGTAATGAGCTCCTTTTCCTGGATGACATGCAAGGTGAGGCTCTCTTCTGAGTTTGGTAAGACTCTGTAGGAGAGAACTTTTGGAATGCAGTTGATGAGGGAAGTGAAAAGTCCTAGCAATGTTAACGGACAAACAGAACGTTGGAAATAAGAATTTCTCATCACAGTCATCTACAGGAGAGCCTTTTTTTTCCCCAGCCATACTGTTCACTGATTCATCCATTATTTCATTCATTCAAGAAATAGATTGGCCAGTATAATTTGGAAAGGACGTCAGTTGATTAAGTGCTGAATTAGTTTGTTTTCAAGTGCTTGTGTTCCTGCTGGGATGATGAGATGTGCACAGAATTGATCGTCATGATTGTCAGGCATCCCATAAACAAGGAACTGGAAACATACGGAGGAAATGGACAGTAGGAAAACGTCGCCTGCTGTGGTGGCCGTTGGGGGCTTAATTCAATAGGAGGGGCATCATGTTGTCCAGGCTTTCAAGGATGTGTAGAATCATTTGGGGGTTGGCAGAGCAGACATCCAGACACAGAACTTTCCAGAAGGCAAGATGGGACAAGCTGTTTCCTGCAGCACTAAAGTGAGACTTAGCTCAACCAAGGTGTGATGGTGCAGAGGTGGATCAGTCCCAGGACATGGTTCTCTTTACATTCTCGGCCAAGATACATGCTTTAGTTTTTCGACTCGCAGGAGATAATAAGAAGGTGCTCAGCTGAGTGAAGAAATGCATTGTTAGTAGAAGCCTCACTGACATTTCCACTCAATACTATAGGATTTAATATCATGGAATAAGGTTTGCTTGCTGCACTTACCTGACAGCACAATCTAAATTCAGTAACTCAGGGCAGGGCTAAGGCAACTGTGGTGTTAGGGATCCACAAATGGAGCCCGATGCCTGATTTTGTAAATAAAGTTTTATTGAAACACAGCCACACTCATTCCTTGATGTGATGTCTCAAAGTATGACAGCAGAGGATGAATGTTGGGAAAGCAATTATGTTGACCGACCCCTACACAGAGGAGTTAGCAGTTTGAGGTCATGTTCCTTAAGGAATTACTCTTTTCAAACTGTCAATTCATTTTAAGGGTGTTTTCCAAAGTTTTACCCCTCTTTGAGCACTGACATCAGGAGACTGTTGCTCTTTATTTTGCCATCAGAATAGGTTGATAGAATGCAGATCATTATTCTTTTTTTTTTTTTTTTTAAAGATTTTATTTATTTATTTGAGAGAGAGAGAATGAGAGAGAGCACATGAGAGGGGGGAGGGTCAGAGGGAGAAGCAGACTCCCTGCCGAGCAGGGAGCCCGATGCAGGACTCGATCCAGGGACTCCGGGATCATGACCTGAGCCGAAGGCAGTCGCTTAACCAACTGAGCCACCCAGGCGCCCTGCAGATCATTATTCTATCGTATCTCTCGTCTGGCCTGAATAAATCAAGGAAAGAGTAAAATATAGCATCTTGGGTGAGAAAGCATTGAATGCAAATTGTACCCTTTGGGGTTTGCATCAATCCAGAGAAACCATGTTATGCAGACATGGAGATGCCCAAGAGGAGAAAAATGGCCAAGACTGTATTTCATAAAACTCTGCACCCTGATCAAGCATTAGAATGACTGTCATATACTCTTGCCACTGAAAGTGATTTGACCTGCCAGGTGGCAGCATTAGAAAGGACAAAAATTGAAGCCTGGTTCAGAAGCAGCTGTTCCTGACAACAGTCTGGTAATAAATGGTAGAATTTTCTCTGCACTTGCTTGGAGAGACTGACGAGCTCAGCCATCATACCTTTGTGACTACCCATCATGGCAAAGGACCATCTAGATGAGAGACATGTGACTTTGACAATTACTTGACCAGATTTTAAATTTAGACCTTGCTTCTTTTCTTTACTCATACATTTTCAGAAAAAAAAAAAATCCAGATTTCTTACCCTGTTTTTCTTTATTTCTCTTGTAAGCTGCCTCCAACTTTCCTGCACTTAATTCTCCTTCACGACTTAAATCAAGACTCTGTTGAGTCAGGGCGGGCGTTCCTAGGGACCTCCCTGTGCTGTTGACTCCCAGTCAGAGGGATCTGTGGGGTCATGTGAGTTGTCCTTGGAGACTTGGAGTTTCTGTGGGGTGAGATCCTTGTTCACACAGTTTTGTGTTCCCTGTGGGATTCTGAGAATCAGGAAAAGCTAGGGTTCAGTAGCCCCGATTTTGGAGCTCTAGTTGGTTCTATCACTTGCTTGCCATGTCCTGTTGGCCAGAGATTTGCCAGCTGTGGAATGGGGTACCTACCTTATAGAGGGCGGTGGGGAAGGAATGAGTTAATATCTGCAAGGAGCTTGAATCATTCCTGGAACATGGGGCACTCCATCATTATTCCTGGTCGTTGTAAGTCATTGCTTAATAAATACTTGCCAAATGAATGGAGCTCAGCATTCGAGCTCCTGTGAACTTCATTCGGGGACAACCGTAGCAACCGTCGCAGTTACTGGGAGAGCAGAAGTGTGTACTGCCCTTTTTAAGTCCAACGGGTGCATTTTGCACATAGCCCTTTCCAGGGAATGAGGAATGAGACTCAAAGCTACACCATCTGACAAGTAAGGATATTTGCTCATGAACACATGCCTGGAAATGTGTGATCATACTTTATCAAACATGTTGTTCCCTGGGGAGAGTGTGCACGGATGTGTTTATCATCTGTTAAACAGTTTTTAAATTTTTTTTTTTTTTTTTACCATTGCTGTTGTAAAAAAACACTCCTTTTACAGCTTTAGAAAATTGGGTGAGATTCTGTTTATTGATATATTTCTCTAGTTTCTGAATATAAATTCGTAACTGTACGATGAGAGACTTAGGTTATACACAGTGGGTTCGTATTTTCATACAAGGTGTAAGAGTTCGTCCCGAGTATGATGGTTTGTCTTCCGAAAAGTAGCTGGGGATGACACTGTACCTGGTCCTGCCACCCCGTACATGCAAGTGGTTAGTGGACGGCTGGGTTTGGGGGCTGCACCACACTGGATCCCAAGGAAATCCTGTGCCTTCCTTGAGGGTGCTCTGAGCGTTGCACTTGAGCACAGGTAAGCTTCCCTGCACCCACATAGAACTCTTCCGCCAGGGGGCTGCTCGTGGCTTGGAACTCTCTAGGGGATCTTGAATCTTTGGCAGGGTGTGACGTCTTGAGGATCTCTCGAGGAGTTTTGTTTTGTTTTCCAAGTGGTTATACATCTCAGAGACTTCTCTTCCATCACCTGGAGGTCTGGGACCTCAGCAAATTTCCTAGAGCAGAACAGATCCCTGATGTCGGATTCATGATAGATACGTACCTTGGACAAGCCCGTGGATTCCTGTGGCACCGTCTACATTGTGTGTGTGTGCACGCCTATATAAGTGGATAGGCATTTACAGAAATGGTAAGAGAGATGGAAAAACCATTCAGTTTTCTTATGACGAGATTGAGTCATATTTACAAAATAAAAGCAAGTATTTCCATTGCTGGTTTTTTCAGCTTTTTAAAACTAATAAAAATTGTACACTTAATTAAGATACACAATTCAAAATTGGGGATGTATATACATTGTGAAATGATCAGCACAATCAAGTTATTTAACTTAGCTGATACTTCACATAGTTACCATTTTTGTCTTCCTTTTGTTGTTGTTGTAGTGAGAACACTCGAGATCTACTGTCTCAGCACGGGTCATGTATACAGTGTGACAATGCGGTATGGTTAACTGTAGTTTCTTGTTGCACATTCAATCCCAGAACTGACTCTTCTTGCATAACTGAAACCTTGTACCTTTGACCAGTATCCCCCCAATTCCCCAACCCCTGCTGGTGGCAATCGCCAGTCTGCTGTCTGCTTCCCTGAGTTTGACTAGTCTCCATTCCTCACGTATGCGAGATCACGCAGTATTCATCGTTCTGGTGTCCGGTGTATTCTACTGAGCATAATGCTCTCCAGGTTCACCCATGTCGTTTCCAATGGCAGGACTTCCTTCTTGCCTCTGCCTGCAATTCCACTGTGTGTGTGACTATATAATCCCACATTTTTTCTATGCATTCATCTGTTCATGGACATTTATTTCCATATCTTGGCTGTTGTGACAAAAGGTAAGTGTCGGTGAGGATGTGGAGAAAAGGGGACCCTCGTGCACTCTTGGTGGGGATGCAAAGTGGTGCAGCCGCTGTGGAAAACAAGATGGCGGTTCCTCAAGAGACTGTGATCCTGCAATTCCAGTCCTGGGTACATATCCAAAGGAAAGGAAGTCAGAATCTTGAAGAGACATCTGTGGCCCATGTTCATGGAAGTGCTATTCTAAGACATGGAGACTCTAGCCAAGGCATGGGAGGTTTGGCACGTCTCAGGCCCGCTCACATGCAGATTTGGAGCTAGTTGTCCCTTTGCCTTCACCTGGGGAGCCCCGGGAAACCATCCTTGGACATTGCCTTTCTCCTTAAAGAATACATCTGTTGACTCTTGGGAACATAAAAGAATGTGCTCAGTGTCCCAGTTTTTCTTAAGCCTGTGGTTCAGAGTTGTCTTTCTGAATTTCTAAATCCAGCCCACCTGTGGCCCTCTTCCAACATTATACAGGCAAGACAGGACCAGCTCTCTCTTGCACCAGAGGTGAAATTGTATTGAGGAATTGTGCAAATTCACAGACTTTGGTGTTGAACAAAGCTTTCTATCTGCGCTCTAGCTCACTAGATCAGTGACCTTCAGTATGTAATTTTGCTCAGCCCCCTCAGGTGTATGTATAGATAACCTCCATCTATAAATTGGACAGTAAAGGTAGCACCACTGTGGGGTAGGTGTAATGATTTAATGAGATGAAATGCATATTCTCGGCCGTCATATTTTTCTTCTATAGATGGGGAGTCATAGCAGTGCCCTTGTGAGGGAGATGTAAGGATTTAGTTAATGAAATACATATCATAGTCCATATCACATCATACATGATCAGTTAAATTTAGCCATTAGAAACAGCACATATAGGGGCACCTGGGTGGCTCAGTCAATTAAGTGAATGACTTCGGCTCAGGTCGTGGTCTCAGAGTCGTGGAATCGAGCTCCTTGTTGGGCTCCCCACTCAGCCTGGAGTCTGCTTGTCCCTCTCCCTCTGCCGCTCTCCACCACTTTCTCTCTTTCTCAAATAAATAAAATCTTTAAAACATTTTTAAAAAACAGTACATATAAAACCCCGCAAAGTAATCCATATCGTTTTCCCTGATGTCATCTAGAGAATGCAAGTATTTAATCAACTGGGGAACACACATATATCATCTCTGTGTATTTAGTATGGTTTTTACTTTGGAATCAGTATAGATTGACAGAATTACAAATATTAAAGATAGTTTCTGCTTTCCCTGTACCCAGCTTCCTCCAGCATTAACCTTCTGCATAACCACTGTTATCTGTCAAGAAATTAACATTGGAACATCACCTTTAACTGAACTATATATTTTCCACTAATGTGCTTTTTCATTTCAGGATCCAATCTGCAACGCCACATTGCACCTAGATGATACATTTTTAAAGGATTCTTTTTCATTATTGTGGTATTTTGGTCTACCTTCTTCTTTATTTCTTTTATGTTAACCAGTGGGGCAATAAATATATACTGTAGCCATTAATTAAACAAGATCTTTATGTTACGGAGCAAACTTCCTTTGTTGTTCTTAAATTAAGTGAAGTTCTACAAACTTGATCTAGTAGAAGGACAGTCATGTGCGTATTCTATCAGTTTGATCCCAAAGAAGGATAAACATCTGAAAATTATATGAGGTTTATCTAGAAGGATAATCATGTGCATCTAGAAGGATAGTCTTGTATGTATTCATCTCGTTGAAGAATAAACACATGAAAGTTCTCTGAGCTTGATCCCATAGATGGAAAAACAAATGAAAATCCTATGAGGTTCATCAAGAAGGATAGCAGGTACATATTCTGTGAGTTTGAACTTGAAGAAGAGTAAGAGTTAAGTCTATGAGTTTGATCTAGTAGAATAGATTTTTTTAAAAATTCCATGAGCTTAATCTAGTAGAATAATAGGTGAAAATTTTATGAGGCTTATGTGGTAAAAGGAAGGCATGTGCATATCCGGTGAGCTAAATCTTACAGAAGGAAAAACAGATGAAAAATCTGTGAGTTTGATCCAGTAGGACAAGCAGCTGAAAATATTACGAGGTTCATCTAGTAGAAGGATTCGCATGTGCATAATCTGTGAGATTGATCTCGAAGAATAAACAGTTGGAAGTCTATGGGCTTGATCTAGTAGATGGATAAGCAAGTTTAAATTCTGTAAGCTTGATCTAGTAGAAGGATACATAGATGAAAGTCTATGAGCTTGGTCTAGTAGAAGGATAAGCAAGTTTAAATTCTGTGAGTGTGGATAAGCAGGTGAAAATCCCATTATCTTGATCTGGTAAAAAGGGTAAACAGGTGCACATTCTGAGTTTGATTGAGTAGAAGGATAAGCAGGTGAAATGCCGTGAGCCTGATCTACTCTACGAATAAGCAGGTGAAAGTTCTATGTGCTTGATCTCACAGAAGGATAATCAGACTAATTCACAGGTTGTGATTCCTCACTCAGCTGTTGACAACTTGAATAAATTATAGCAAAGTGAACTTCCCTATTCTTTGATGTGATATCTGTGATGCAAGAATAACAGTATTTGTCAGATAATTACCTTAAGATCATGTTGAAAAGATTTAGTGCGATACTTTCAACTTCTCATGGAGGCCGTTCTAGAAACTGCAGACTATAATATGAATTTATGTGTGAATTTTCCCTGATGTCTGTGCATACAAAACATTTAGTGCCTGAAGTTTTAAGATCTTGTTTATAAGAGGAGTTCAGGCTGTAATCGTGAGCTACAGTTCATTCTGCAATCAGTGTACCATCATCAAAAACCAGCATGACAGTCATAAGTGAAGCTTTGCTTCAAGATCCCTTGAACCTCTGTCTCCGGTAATCCATTTTTTAAGTTTCGATGGCATTTGCATCCTTTGTTAACCATGCCTCGTATTCATGCTTTCTCTCCTTGCTATGCATCTGCGTTGTCCTTCAACTTTCTTCATTTCACTCTTTATTTCATTCTTTTTTCTAAAGTCTGAAAAGGTATTTTCAAGGAGCTGAACGTCCATTCTCTCCCTTGTTTCCAGCCTGACATCCCATGGTTATTATTCCTGTGGTGTTCAGCTGTGCTCAGTGCATTTTAAAGCTGTGGGGAAGGACTTTCCGGGAAACCATGCATCTGGTTTTACCTGTCTGTGTGCTTCCTGCATGGCCTGGGGGGACGCAGCCCTCGGCTCTCTGAGCCCCGTGCTGGCAGGTCGCTGCCTGTGTCCCTCCAGGCACATCCGTTGCAGGCCTTGGAGAGCATTTTGTCTGCAGAGCCACTCCCACTGGAGCTAGCTGACCACACCATGCTCTCCCCAAACCCCTGTGCTGCTCTGTGTGCTTAGAGTCAAGTGACCTCGTATGGACAGAGCTCATTCCCTCAACGAAATGGTAAGAGCTGTCCTGCTAGTAAAGTACTAGCATTGACGGAGGGCGCCTGGGTGGCTCAGTCGGTTAAGCGACTGCCTTCGGCTCAGGTCATGATCCCAGGGTCCTGGGATCGAGTCCCACATCGGGCTCCTTGCTCCGCGGGGAGCCTGCTTCTCCCTCTCCAACTCCCCCTGCTTGTGTTCCCTCTCTCACTGTCTCTCTCTCTGTCAAATGAATAAATAAAATCTTAAAAAAAAAAAAAAAAAAAAAGTACTAGCATTGACGGAAAGGGCCGTATCGGGTGCTGCTGTACTTCTGTTCTAGACACTGGACGTGGCATTTGCAATAATTCTACCTAATACTCAATCGGATGCGTTGGGGATGTGAGGCACGGATGCTGGCGTTTTCTTTTCCTATGGCTGCCCTGAAAATTATCGCAAATTCGGTCGCTCAGAACAACACAGATTGATTAGTTTATAGTTCCGGAGTGCAGGTGTCCAAAATGGGTCCACCTGCGCTAAAATCAAGGTGTTGGCACAGCTGTGTGCCTCTGTGAAGGCTCCAGGGGAGAAGGTGTTTCCGTGCCTTTTCCAGCATCTAGAGGCACCTGTATTCCTTGGTGTGGGGCACCTTCCTCCATCTTCAGGGCCCGCTGCATAGCATCAGCCAGCCTCTCTCTCTGCCCTGATTCTGAGTCTCCTGCTTCCCTCCTCCCCTTAGAAGGACGCTTGTGATCACACTGGACCCACTCAGATAACCCAGGGTCATATTCCAGATTATCCTGGGGATATGGTTCCCCTATAAGATATACCGTATACCTGCTTCCCTCCTCCCCTTATAAGGACCCTCATGATCACACTGGACCCACTCAGATAATCCAGGGTCATATTCCAGATTATCCTGGGGATATGGTTCCCCTGTAAGATATACCATATACCTGCTTCCCTCCTCCCTTTATAAGGACCCTTGTGATCACGCTGGACCCACTCAGATAACCCAGGGTCATATTCCAGATTATCCTGGGGATATGGTTCCCCTGTAAGATATACTCTATACCTGCTTCCCTCCTCCCCTTATAAGGACCCTTGTGATCACACTGGGCCCACTCAGATAATCCAGGGTCATATTCCAGATTATCCTGGGGATATGGTTCCCCTGTAAGATATACTCTATACCTGCTTCCCTCCTCCCCTTTTAAGGACCCTTGTGATCACGCTGGACCCACTCAGATAACCCAGGGTCATATTCCAGATTATCCTGGGGATATGATTCCCCTGTAAGATATACTCTATACCTGCTTCCCTCCTCCCCTTATAAGGACCCTTGTGGTCACGCTGGACCCACTCAGATAATCCAGGGTCATATTCCAGATTATCCTGGGGATATGATTCCCCTGTAAGATATACCGTATACCTGCTTCCCTCCTTCCCTTTTAAGGACCCTTGTGGTCACGCTGGACCCACTCAGATAATCCACAATCCTAAGCACTTTGGCCATGAAAGGTACCACATCCCCAGGTTTTGAGGATGTAGACATGGGCATTTTGGGGTACTATTGGTTTGCCTATGACCACTGGCAAAAGTAGAAATAGAATTTCAACTTTGTGACTCCATAGTCATTGACTTGAGTCCTTTCTTACTCTGAGAGTTGAGTTTCCCCGATGACAGTCATAGCTCGTGACCACTAGGCGATGCTGGCCTATCTCGTGCATAGTAGGGACCATGTCATATTTTTTTTCACCACCATGTATGCTGTATTGCTCACAAAATTTTTATTGAATCCATGTAATTAGAGCACTTGGCTCTTCCAAATCACCTGCCCCATGCTGAACATGGAAGAGTATACTGAAATGAGCCTTAAACCAAGCTTTGAAAAGACATACGTCTCCCTGTTGCCTCTTTTTTTGGTCTTCCAGGGGGGAAAGCAAACAACTGGGAAGGAGGTATCCGGATTCCGGGCATTCTTCGGTGGCCAGGGGTGATAAAGGCTGGGCTAGAGATTGACGAGCCAACGAGCAACATGGACATATTTCCTACGGTGGTCAACCTCGCAGGATCGCCATTGCCCAAGGACAGGTACTGTGACTCAGAGGCGCTTGGTATCGTGTCATTCAGATCTCACAGGGGCAGGTGTGTTCTGGTTTGTCTGCGTGACGGCATTGTTATCTCCAGATGGACTTGTTATCCACGTCCAGTTAGGGGGCTCACTGATGGGGCCGCCGACGCAGAAAAGCCGTCAATCCCATTCTCCCAGTGGGAAATCAGCAGCAAGGTGCGGTGTCTGTGTTGGCTCTCATGAGTCTTCGACTTTCAACATCCTACTGATCCTGTCTGTCCCGGCTGTGCCTTCCACGGGCCTGTCACAGGGCAGGTGGGCAGCCACCTCTTTGACCCACCATGTTTGGCTCCCCTGCCTTTGCTTGGGGTCCCACTCAGCTGCTCTTTGCTGCGGCAGCAAGAAAGGCAGCTGGTTCTCCCGTTAACGGCCCTCCCTCCCAGTGTGTCTTCATTTAGCAAGTTCTAAATGAAATGTCTTTCTCTTGAATTTAAATACAACTTCATATGACATTGCCAATGGTTTCTTCTTAAGTGTTATTACCAATCTGAAGAGTTTTTAGTGAACCATGCTGATTAATTGTTTTCATTAGTTTGGTGGCAGGCCAGGCTAATGTCATGCAGGCGGGGCTGCAAATCTTGTTTCAGTTCAGCTGCCAGCAGAACGAAGAGGAAACAGGAAATAGAGAGGAGAGCGCAGCTCAGCCAGCACTGAGTCCGGATAGGTTTGCTCATTTCCCATTGCTTTTGAGCTTGTTTTATCGTTTATTGTTTCCTTATTGTTTTGAAATTTGTTTTGTAGTTGTATCTCCCCCCCCCCCCCCAGCACACACACAACACGCACACGCTAGAGACTAGGCAACACTGGACAGCTCAGCCCTTCACAAACCTTGCAGTCTCAACACCCATGTACTTCTTACGTCATTGAGGAACCCAAAGACCTTTTGTATATGTGGCTTATGTCTGTCAACATTTATCGTAGGAGACCTTAAACCTGAAAAAATTCTGAACACACACGAGTGCCCAAGCGCACCTTGCATCCGCGGACAGTGATGATGTCATCACCCGCCGTGAATCCACTGGAAGAATGCACTGTGCACTCCTACAGGAGCCGTAGCTCAGAAGGCAGAGAGCATTTGGTATTCTCATGAAAACAGTGTTGGCCGTGTGGGCCGTGTGGAAGGGTCTTGGGGGTCCCTGTGGGTCTCTGGGCCACACTCTAAGAGCATCTGGTACTGTGCCTAAGAGCAGGGATCCTGCTGGGGTTCTGATCTTGGCTTCCCCGCTGGGTCTGTGTTTCACTTTGTGGGCCTTGATTCCTCATCTGGAACGTGGCTTCGGTCACGGCACTGACCTTGCAGGCTCCCTGGGAAGACTGAGAGCAGGAGAGCATGTAAGTGCATGAATGGTGGCCATTGTCGGGTTTCCTGCCACACTGAGAGGGAAGAAGTACATCTGCGCAGTTCTTCCTTCTTCCACGGTCAATGATCATCCGGGATCATAGAATCCTAAAGGGGGAGGGCTGAAGGGCACTTTTAGGATTTACTCTGGTCAAATAGTCCTTTGCTACCTCAATGACAGACGGAAAACATGACAGCAGGAAGTCATAAAAAGTGTTACCTTATGTGAAGCCAGAAATCTCACGCTGTCTCATCTACTCATGGGCCCTTGTTCTTACCCTTGGAGTAACACTTCGTGTCTCCTTAAGTAGTGCACACAGAGTGTTCAGGCCATTTCACTAATGACCTTTTTTTCTCATGGCTCATAATCTTAAAATCAGCACTGCCTTTGCCTTCACAGTATCTTTAAATGGGCTTCGATGCAATCGGGGAAAGACAAGGGAAGGGAAAGGTCAGAGGCAAAGAGGAAAATCCGCTGAGGGAAATCTTGTGGCTCCGGCCTCCTGCCCACACCGATCTGAGGCTCATGGAGGTCAGTCTGTTTTCATTGTATGTGCCCACTGAAGAAAGAAGCGGCCTCCCTCTTCGGCAGTCCCAAAATATTTCATGTGGGAGCCAAGACATTGGTAAGAACCGCCTTTGCAAGATGCTTTTCATGGATCTCATTGATGTGTGTTGACCCAGCTCAATGCAACGATGCTGTCTCTGGGTGGAGCTGTAAGGCCCCAGAGAATGCTACCATCATCCTAGAGACCGCACAGAGAAGGAAACAGAACTGCGTTGTCCACATCCTTCGTGGAAATAAAATTAGTCACATAATGTCTGATTTAAATCGTGTTACCGACCAGGTCCAGAAAACATCCTCATATACCTGCCCTCGAGACTGGGAACATCTAACTTGGTGATTCTCACTGGGGTGACTGGGGTGACTCTTTCTCCCAGGGCCCATGGACCATGTCTTTGAGATATTTTTGATTGTCTTAACTCAGTGTTACTGGCATCCAAATGCCAGGGATGCTGCTTAACATCCTACAAAGCTCAAGACAGCTTCCCACAACAAAGAATAATTCAGCCAAATATATTAGTAGTGCTGGGGTTGACAGATTCTGCTCTCAGGCTCACTATTGCTCTTTTATGGAAAATACTGTTATGGTGCATTAACGTCATCAAAACTTTTCAATGAAAGCATCCGGACAACATCCCCATATGTATATCCATCTATAAATGATTCACAATATCTATTCTTCAGAAGATAACCTTAACTCTCCCCCACAAAGATTGGTGGAGGTCAGCTTCCCTGATTTCTTGCATGAGCAGTATTAAATTTACATTTCTCAGGAGAATAAACTCATTTGAAGGGTCGAACCCCAAGCTGTCTGACGAGGACTTAATGAGGTGCCCTCACATCTTTCTGTGTGTTTTGTGGGATCAGGAGGATTTCTATTCAAAAGACCCCTAGCCTTCAGGTACAACCTTGTCATTCTTAAGAACCATTTTGTGTCTGGTGGGTGGCCTTCCTGACCAATCAGAGCTTGGTGGGAGATGAGAAGCCCTTCCATGCAGGGTTTCTACTACGGTCAAGAGAGCAGGGCTCCGGGGATACACATAAGAAATACTCGTTCAGCAGAGTCTCAGTGCTACTGGGAGAATAATTCTTTCATTCAACCCCATGCTGTGCCCGCATGAGATTCCTCTCTGCCGTGAATTTTTCCTTCACACATAACTTCACTGATCCATTTGCATTCAGTGGCACAGTTTATCAAAAGAATTTTGGTGGCCATTATCTCAGGCGTGTTCAGAAAAAATTGTTCCCCCTGTGTCTCCAAATGAGCTGATTCTGGAAATAAAGGGAGGGCAACCCTTTTTTTTTTGTGATATTAAACATAGGCAACATGGATGTACATAAGAAGAATGTATAATGAAATGTATTAATTCCCAAAAATGAAAAACCTTACCATCAGTCACATCTTTGCAAGCAGATAGAATATTGTCAGAGGAAGCCTATGACGATGCTCCTCATTCACAGATGTTGGTGATGAAGAATTGCACCACACCCTAATTGGTTAAACCTTTGGAAACCATCCATATTCTGGCCAGAGATGGTTCGGCTGGGCGGGAAGAAAAGGGGGGTGCCAACATCCTTGAGAATCACATTTTACAAAAGGTGAAATACTTAGGTCTCCTCTCCCATAAAGAAAATAAAATTAAAATGTGATTTTTTTTTTCAAGTTAAGAAAGGAAATCAGTGCTTGAATGCTTGATACCAGTTTTGTGTAATGAAGACAAGGGGAGTGACTTCATTCTCCTGTTTAATTTTGCTGCCCGATAGCTCTAGGGGAGTATTTCAATAGAGTCCTACAAATAAAACTAATTTTTCTGCATTTTGCAGAATAAAAGGTGAAACTCTTCATGTATGCGCCACCACTTACGACTGACCTTACTTTATGTTCAAGTTAGGCAGTGAGTTCAATATGTACGAAGGGAGGTGTTTTTTAGGTTATAACTTTCTGGTCACTTGGGGTTTCCTTTATGAAAATATCTTTCTGTTTTCTTGGGATTTTCCTCAGTTTATGAAAGATAAAACTTTCTACATTGAAGAAATCACTTTATTTTGAATATTGCACAGGTAGCTTATAAACATTGTGCCCCAAATTAACCTCTTTGTCAGTCCCCCAAAACTGTCTCTTCTCTGTCCCCTCACCCCCAGAGCTTTCTCTAGTCATATGATCCCCAAATCCTTCTGAGAGCCGGGCAGGCAGAGGCAAGGACATCCGGGCAGACGATTCACTGGTTCGGAGCTAAGAGAGAGGCCAGCACATTCACGGGGGAATGAGGGTCACTGTAGCCCAGGAACGTTCCCAAAACATGCTCTCTGCAATGATGTGAAGGTCGTCCCCACGGTATTTAATTTGACCTGACATTCTGAAATGCACAGTGCTTGGAAATGAATGCTTGAAATCATGACCGTGTCGTGGGACAGGAGCCCATGGAGAATATTCCTACCTCACTCTCCAAATTCAATACCACGTCCGAGAAATGTGGAATTTGGCTTCATGTCACTTTGAGAGAACCTCGGCCCCGGTGCCCCAGGCTGTGACATTATGGGAACATTTCCATACGGGCAACGTCAGGGGTCATGTGCTGTCTCCGGATTATGGCCACGGCTAACTGTGACTCACACATGCGATTTAAAACAATCCCAAGTGTTTTGATGGCTTAGACACCATTTAAAAGTTGAGCTCGAGTAGGGTCCCTTTCCATTTTTCATGGCAGAAACGAGCCCCTTTTGACAGGTCATATTTCTGTAGCTCTCTTCAATGGTGGCTCTCCATGGCCGTGTGATTTACTGCCCGCTTCTAAGAATATGAGCACGTTAGGTGTAGGATATTAAAAAAAAATGAGCTCTAGGTCTACATCCAAAGCACAAGGAAATAGAGGTAGAGATTGTGTTCTGGGAATGAAGATGGGTTCTCCATCCTGAATGGTCCTGGAAGGGCCTGCTCTCCACATGAGATAGAGGTCCCGGGGTGGGGGTGGGGGCGTTTTGCATCCCTCTGTCCCCTCCTCTGGGTCATTTATCACCGCTTGGGGCTTTTCCTCTTCAGATACTTACACCTTCTCACTCTAGTGCACCACTTTCTTTCTTTCCACCCTATTCAGGATTGCATATTAGTACGGACTGAGTCTTTCTCGAAAGGGATTTGAAAGGACCAAAGCACAATGACTCTCATTTCGGGATAGAAAGAGTATTTCAGAGAGCGTACCGTTTCTCAACAGAAGCGTCTCTCTACCTTGCTTCCTTCTCCTCCTGTCATGGCGAACGGAAGCGGGGGCTTGGGAAGGGGGCCAAGTCTGCCTTTTGTTCTTATTTTTAGCTCACAATAGTGGGATATGTTCAGTCTGTAGGCTTCTGTGGAGCTCGAGATTAATAACAAGGGTGGGGGCCGGAGAAGTGCTAAGCAACAGGGCTGTAATTATAGGATGGGGGCTTTAGGGACACCAAAATAAACCACACACAAAGCTTGAGGGACGTGGGGCCTCTCAAGAATGCTAACCCAAATTATATAGCCAACTCTGCCTTCCAGTTTCTAAATTCCTCATAATAAGGGATGATAGGGATGGTGTGTTTTTAATGAGAGGAAGATAATCCTCAGGTGAGACCATCTGACTCCTTCAAAGTTGCTCTGTGTCCCTAGTTTTAATGATGGGGCCTGATGGTATCTGTGGCTTCCGTTGGTCTAGTGGCTCTTAATGTACATTTTTCCTTTCTTTAAATGCCAAATAATCTGCTTTTGCTCATAACCAATTGGATATTATCAAATGTTTGCAGTCTGGAAAGTTCCCCTTGGTCTACTTACACATGCAGGCCTGGAAGAGATATTTGCATCTGGGAACAATGCATCCAGAGGGTTTTTAGTATCATTGTCATTAGTGTTTATTCACAAATTAGTTCATTATGATTTAGATATGTGCTTCCACGGACGTCTATCCAATCCAAGTTGTGCCTGTGCTCTATATTACCTCTTTGTCACCTAAATTATTAGATGTTCTTATTTTCCATAGAGCTATGTACTTTGTGAGTGAAGCTTCCTCTGTGCCAAGGCAATAGGCAGAAGTTGGGTTTAGGATGAGCAGCAGGGAGAGCAGTAGAGAGCACCGATACCCAATAATCAGCTGGGTTTGCATCCCATGAGCTGGTCCCAGTCCCATGACCTCGGGTAAGTCATGTACGCTTTCTCATTGATGTCTCCTCAACTCATCACCACGGGATGATAATGGTCCCAGTTCATGGTGCAGGATTAAATGAGTTCATGCAAGAGCAGAATTGGCCTCACAAAGTTGCATACGGCGCCCGACGGGTCAGTGAGTGTTCTTTGTGTTGGTTGCTGGATTATAACTAGGTGACTCCCTCATGCTCTCATTTGCTGGAAGGACAAGTCAAAGGTTGGGGCGATTTAGCCCAAAGACGATGTGGCCGTTCCCCAGCTGATGCCTGTCTAACATTTGTCCTACAGAATCATCGATGGACGTGACCTCATGCCACTGCTTCAAGGGAAGACCCAACTCTCTGATCATGAGTTTCTCTTCCATTACTGCAACTTCTACTTAAACGCTGTGCGCTGGAGCCCTCGGAACAGTGAGTAAAACAGACCTTTCCATGATTCTAGTATGTCCGCCATCGGGGCCATGCAAGGAGATGAGATGGCAAGAGCGCTTTGCTCTGTAAAGGCTGGGGGATGCGTCCGCATGTCACGGTGCTTCGCTTCGAGCTCCTCCTCCTGTGACTTGTCTTGTTCCTTCTGGTCTTGCCACGGTCCAGGCACGATGTCAGCGGACCCTGGCCCTGACTTGCGAGTGGCTCTTCCTCCTAGGCAGAGGAAGCCCCAGGTTGCAGCCGGGGCACGGTGGTCCCCATCCTTCATGGCCTGCTGGCTGGCTGCCCAGCTTCAAGCCCGTAGCACAAGTCCCTTCTCACTGTGACTTGGAGCCAAACCAGCGTTCCACTTTAGGGGGCACACGACTTGTGTTTGTGCATCCTCTGCCTGGAAGGACTTTCCTTCTCTTGCCTTTTGGGGAATGCTTAGCAGCTTAGCAGCGCCTGCCGTCCAGTGCCCCCCTGAAACACCACCCCTGTGCCCTCTCTCTAGCGCTTTGCGCCCTCCTGGAGCTTTGTGCTGTCAAGCAGAATGGCGTTTAGATGTTTCTGTGACTTTCTCTCCAAAGCCTCAGCCATGGTGGGGCCTGAGCCAGGTTCAGACCTTTCACGTTCAGTTCAAATGCCTCGAGGTCCTCGTACGTCCCAGACTGGGTGTTCTTTGCACCATGCACTCTACCCGAATCAGGATGGCGTTTGGGTCTTCCGATACCAGTTTGGGGTTTTATCTGTCCCAGGCATAAAGGAGCAAATGCAACCGAGCGATAATCCTCGGTGCAGGGATAGGCTTTAGATTTTTTTTTCCTCGTGTCTTTAAACTTAGAATCGTAGTGATGTTCAGATCGTGAAGAGACGTGGGAGTGTGTGGAAAACGGTTCCTGCCAGGCTTGTACATGCGGCAGGTAGATGTCGAGGAGGGACTTCCCGTTTCATCTTCAGAGGTGGAAGAAAACTCCCCTTTTTCTGTGTTGTGCTTTGGGTCCTGCTCCAGGAGGCTATACTCTGCCGGACCTCCCACCTGAGGGCTCACTGTTGAACTTGGGATGATGTTCATGCTGGTTTTCCACACCTCCCACTTCCCACCCTGCACACCCAGCCAGTTCACCAAGGGCTTGTTTCAAGAGCAGCCTCATGATTCTGTTTAAAGTGGAAAATCACAACCCTTCCATTAGCCACAGAAATCGCAGTAGGTTTACCCTTCAGAGTTTCTACTTTAAACCCGGGTGGCTTCCTTGCAATGTTTTCCAGAAGATAAATATGAGAGAAGCATGAGTTTAAGGTTCTAGACCAGGAAGCGTTCTTTATACTGATCTCGTCAGTGTGTCTGTAATTCCAAACATCCGTAGGGACACGGTTTCTTGTTCAGAATAATCGACACAGTCGGGTGTGAGTCTTCCAATGAATGGGAGGTGTTCTCCTTCCCGCTTGTGTTTACACGGAGCCATAAATGCACAGAATGAAGTTTCTGTGACTCTTGGCTGATTAAAGAAATGCGATAGCATGTCCTGAACCTCATGGAACCGCATTTCTGTAAAGCCAACACTCCCCGCCCCCCCATGACCCCCAGTCGGAAAAGCCGAAGGAACATATTGGATCAGGGGCTGGAGAAACACACTCTGTGGAGGAGGAAAGACAAAAGGGACAGAGAGAGACAGAAAATAAGAGTACATGAGAAAAACAAGACCCAGATTGTGACAGGCAGCTGGGCTAAAATTTGCTTCTCAGACACACCCAAGTAACATTTCCTCCTGTGCAATTCTTGAACATCTGCTGCCTTGAACCGGCAACAGGAAAGGAGACAGGGCGGTATTTCAGTGCTGGAGGCATCCGTCCAGCTAAGAGGTCATGACACACCATGGTTTTTATGACCCATCTCTTACTTGGCTTTGACGTTTTATCTGAAACTCAGTAATGGCATTTGTCCACGATCTCCCATGGCTTTGGGAGTGTCTATGCAGTACTGCATCTATTTATTTATTCTACAAATATTTTTGAGCACCTGCTATGGGGCACCTTCCATGCTAGGATGAGTGTCAGTGAGCAAAACAGACCAAATGCCCTGCCGGGTGGCTGGTTACAGCCTAGACCATGATGCACGGCCGGCGGGGTCAAATGCTGGGAATGCAGAGGTGTGTGGGGGAAGTGTGACTCTCGTCCGTATGGACTTGGGTAGTACTGGTTGGGTAGGTCGGCTGAGATCATCGCAGATCTACTTTGGGAGGAGATTGCCGGTGATCGTTCTACTAGGTGCTGGGACACTGTGCATAAGTCTTAAAGATAAGAAGGTTGCCACCTGAGCTCACAATATGTTATTAGAAAAGAAAACAGGGGAGGAAAAGGAGAGAAAACAAAACAGGGGCACCTAGGTGGCTCAGTTGGTTAAGCGTCTGCCTTTGGCTCAGGTTGTGATCCCAGAGTCCTGGGATCGAGTCCTGCCTCAGGCTCTCTGCTCAGTGGGGAATCTGCTTCTCCCTCTAGTCTCCCCCCTGCTCATGCTCTCTCTCTTGCTCTCTCTCTCAAATACATAAATAAAATCTTAAAAAAAGAAAAAAGAAAAGAAAATGTAGGATCAGGATTTAGTCGCAGGTAGGGGTGTGTTGGAGCCGGCTCCCGCTTGGTCGAGAATCTTTCCCGTGTGCTGTTAAACCATTGCTAACTTCAAGTCAGTCCATGCTGGGCATATTTACCCCACGGGAATCAGCGGACACAGCAAATCCGGGCTTTGTTCCTCCCTCAGAGAGAGCTGGCTTAGCAGCAGGTCACTGGTACATTAGACCTGACCGCAAATGTTAAGGTCCAGTTACCATTGGTCCTGATTAGTTGGGGGCCGGAGTATTCCGGACTTATTAAATACTTATTTTCCAAACACTTGGAGCTACAATTCTGTTTCCATCCTTTTGAAACATGAATCCCTTTTAACTGCTATATACAACGTCTTCTCTATAATTTAATAATTCCGTAATTATAATAATTTTATAATTTAGTTGTCTCAGCAAGTTGAATGACATAATTTAATCATGAGTGAGTATCATTACTCCCATTACATTGTGAAAAGAACTTACAAACACATTATTAGAACATGCATAAGTTTTCTTGCATTAAAATGGGAATTTTGAGTTAAAACGGAGTGTTCGATGTGCATTATAAGTCTTGGGTTTAAGTTTGGACATATGAATCAGTGCTATTAAAAATTCAGCATAATGACAAATTGGTTTTATGGATAAAATTTATCTTAGAAAGCAGGTACCTACTTGGCTCTAGGATTCTGTTACCGATTTTCAAGCTTTTGACTATAGCATATAAAATAAATGTTCAGGGGCGCCTGGGTGGCTCAGTTGTTAAGCGTCTGCCTTCGGCTCAGGTCATGGTCCCAGGGTCCTGGGATTGAGCCCCGCATCGGGCTCCCTGCTCAGCGGGAAGCCTGCTTCTCCCTCTGCCGTTCCCCCTGCTTGTGTTCCCTCTCTCGCTGTCTCTCTATCTGTCAGATAAATAAATAAAATCTTAAAAAAAATAAAAAAAAAAAATAAATAAATAAATAAATAAAATAAAATAAAATAAATGTTCATGTGAATGTGTGAAAGCCCCCAGCAGAGCTGGTCACACAAAAATCCACGGGATGTGGTTATCCTGATGCTGAACCCACAGGGCCTCACAAATCCAGCTACGTTTTCAGTTCAAGTTTTCTGGAAACTTTTATCTGTGATTAAAAAAAAAAAAAATCAGAACAAAATGCTGTAGGATAATAGAATTCCTTCTCAAGAAATGTGTTCATATCCAACTTTTTAAAAGGTGCCTACTTTCCAAAATAGGGGATGAGGAAGGTTTATTCTTTCTCAATTATGTAATCTTGTTTATTATTAGAATTTCTGTAATGAATATGCAGATTTCTTTAACTCCTTTCTGTTTCCCATGCCTATGCAAGAGATAAGTAAGGTTTAAAATCAAGGCAGCATGACCGTGGTTAAGGAAAGAAAAATGCTCGCTTTGTGGACCATCTAAATTTTCCACACAGTTAACAAATTAATTTCGCCTCTAAACTACACCTAAGAAGAGAGAATATCCTACTTACAGCTGCTTATGTCTTCATGGGTTGACGGTTAACTAGGGTAGCAGGGTTGTGCTTCGCTTTCGTCTTCGTGACTCATTCCGCCGGAAGCCTTTCCCTGTCTGATCGTCGGACTTGGGATCTAAAGGGTCAGAAATAAAATATCAAGGGCCGACATCGTGGTGACATGGGCTGTGGCATTTTGCAGCGAGGGCCCGCTAAGGATGTGCTCGTCCTTCAGCTAACCTTGAGAAGGACGGCTCTTGCCCTGTGCTGTGACTCGTGTGGCAGGTGGATAGACCGCAGCCACTGGAGGGATATACGTTAGGTCTCAGGCTTTCCTTTTGGTGTGTGAATCCCTGCACCAAAAGCCGCACCCCGTGAGCTCAGCCTTTGCAGGCATTCACGCACGCATTGCTGTATGTGCCTTCTGAGCCCGGTGGGAGGGACAGCACGCCTACGCACACTTGTGGCCATATGGGCCCGATGGTGTCCCATGACACAGCGGGATCCACTGTGGCAACCCGGGGAGAGCAAGGGATGTACGAGGATGGAGGAGGCTTCCCTGAAACTGTGAGACTTCTATTTCATTTATTTTATCTCATTAGCACTCAGGCTCTCAGGAACGGGCTGCACTTCCCGGCTATTCATTTCCTTTAATGGGGAAAAAAAAAAAAAAAACACACCTCATAAATGGATTTTTCTTTTTCTTCAATGTAGTCCATTAAACATATATTTTCATACGGCACTTTGTATTCTCTTATATTAGACAGTATTAGGCAGTTTTTAAAATAGACATCCAGGGGCGCCTGGCTGGCTCAGTAGGTGAAGCACCTGACTCTTGATCTCGGGGTCGTGAGTTCAAGCCCCACGCTGGGTGTAGCGATGACTTAAAAATAAAATCTTTAGAAGAGACATCCATTTTTCTACTAAAGCTTTCATATGCCTGACCTAAGATTTCATTAATATCATGGATGAAAAAAGTGTCAGCCGTGACTTTGGTTAATTTGTGACAACGTTGGGGCGCCTGGCTGGCTCAGGGGGTAGAGCTTGCGACTCTTGATCTTGGGGTTGTGAGTTCGAGCCACACGTTGGGTGTAGACGTTACTTAAAAATAAAATCTTCAAAGAAGAAATGAAAAGTTACTTCCTTATAGAGACAGAATGAATCAAAATTAGATTTTCTTTCTGAAATACCAAAAAAGACAGTGTTTTGAGTGTTCAGACACCTTCTTCGGTCAAAGCTCAGAATGCGGCTTGTTCTCATCTTACCAGACGTCCTGTCTTTGGCCCTTTTCAGCCTGCATACTGGGTTCTACCATTTTATCGGTTGTCTACACTGGCTTGCACATCTCCTCTCTTCGACACAGGGCCTATCCCCGTTCTCTCAGGATGCCTGCTGCTGTTGGAGCTTCCTCCTGATTTGCTGTTGTGTGCTCTGTGACCTGCTGTTCGCTACAGGGACATTGGAGTGCTAAGCAAGGCACGTCCTATTTAACAAGTCTTTGTTATCTTCTCATCTTCTGTGCAAAACTGTGTTGTACGTAGTAACATACTCTGCCCTCTGTTCATCTTTTATTCTTGAAATTTGTCACCTTTTTCTCTTGTGGCCATTGTCTGTGTTTTGAAAACATACTCGATAACCGTCAACCTTGGCGTCTCTTCCTTATCCACGGTCTATCAGACATTCCTACTGCACACTTTGCATCTGATACCTGTTCTAATCCTTATAATTTAAAGGGGTTTTGATTACATTAGTGTCAGGGTAGTCTGTAACAGGAAAACACAAAGGAACTGTAGTGTACATCGGGGTGGGGGGGGATTCCCTTGTCCATCTCATGAGTGACACGTAGAGGTGGATGGTCTACGCAGTCTCGAGTTGCAGACTCCAGGCTCCCCCCCACCATCTGGAGGGTGGAGCAGCTTCCTGAGTGTGGTGAATGAATGATGGTAGTGTCCACCGAGGGGCAGCGGGATGGAGGAATGGGTGGGAATGATGAGAGGAAAAGAGTGCAGGTCAGTTTTCTCCCAAGGAAGATATGCAGACCCTCCCAAGTAAATCCTACAGGCCAGAAGGTGCTCACCTGTCCACACCTAGCTTCAAAGGAGGCCGGGAAGTGGCGTCTTCATTATGGGTGTCTGTGTGTCCAGGTAACCCCTGCTGAGTGCGGAAGGCTCAGAGGACAGGTAATAGTGTCTCGCACAGGTATTTCTCTCATTTATAGATGGGGAGACACAGGTGTGGGAAGCTGCGTAATTGGCATACATGTTACAACAGAGTCGTTGGCAAAGTTGGATTTGTGGCCACGCCATGTGCTTTCAGAGTCTGGCCCTCCATGAATGGGAACTACTTCTTCTTCTTCTCCTTCTCCTCCTTCTTCTTCTCTTCTCCTTCCCTCCTCCTCTTTTTCCTCCTCCTCCTTCTTCATTTTCAGAGAGTGAAGGAAATGGAGTGAGTCCACAGACAGTGAATGTATAGTGAGAACGGGTGAGCAGACAGAGACCCTGATAAAGTCCCACTGAGATTTGGACAGGCCCACGGTGATGGCATTGTTGGAGAGCCTTGAACGATGGGGGATTTCAACATTCAGAGGCAAAGAGCAAGAGGCAGGGCATTTAGCATGCATCGTGTACCCATTTTGTACTGGGGTTGATATTTCTCTTCCCCAGTGATTGGTTTGTTTCTACAGCAGAGAGTTAGTCAAAGGGAGTATTTTTTGTTCTGACAATCAGCCATCAGTTGGGGGAGCTGGGATTGCTGGAAATCCTACCTGGATTTGAGGCAGATGCTCTTAGCTAGAGCCCTTAGCTGCATCCTCATTTGTGCTACTATTCTCATATGGGGTTCCAGCCAGGAAGCAGTCAGACCTGTAATCCACTGGCTCAGTGCTGGACCGTTCAGGGTCTGGGCTAAGGTGAACAGGTGGGATTGAGCCTGGGGGGTCAAGAAGAACGAGGTGTGGGTCCACAGTGAGTGCGTACTGAGTTAGAAGATGCTGGTGCCCCTGGGCGGCTCCAGGTGGGACCCCCGATGTAACATTTCTGGGTCTAAGAAGGGAACAGGGGCGTTGGTGTAGGGTGGCTGGCTGAGGATAGGGGCACAGACGGTGTGCTGTTTGAGGTGTATCTTGGAAGCAGGGAGGTCACTGTGGGCTTGGGGGCCATGGGACAGATTTGCAGACATCAGTAGATGGCGTCCGCATTCCTGAGGAGGCACTCCTGGGGTCCCTTGGGTGTGGGTCCCCCGCGGTGCAAAAACAAAGCATTATTGAAACAGTTCTTGAAGAACTTCAAGATGGCGGTGTAGCAGGAAACCCTTCCAGACGGAAAACCCACAGTGTCTGTGTGTGCCTTGCATGATACATACACAGAGTCCTCCAAGCGTCCAGAGTACATCTTGCCAGGCCTAGCAGTCCGACGGCATCCATCACGGGAAGTCTGGGTCCGAGTGATGAATTAAGAGCCAGTGTGCTGAAGCCACTTACATTTAATTGTCCATGCTCTTTAGGAATCCTTCGGGGGGTGGGGAGTGTCTTAAGACGTGTATGACAGTGAAGGGATTTAAGAGCAGAGGGAATCCACTGCGTGTCTTGCTTGGACGGATGCTTTATGTTCACAGCTCACTCGTACGTGGTCTTCTCTCTGCACCCACTCTGTGTAGCAGCGGGGTTTTGAAGGCCCTCAAAGCAATGTCACGAGGCAGGGACTGTGATAATCCTGACTTCATGGAAGGGGAGAGTGGGACACAGAGAGGGTCATAGCCGTGCCCAGCATCATACAGCTGGGACACAGTGGGGCTGAGAGTAGAACCCATGCCGTCCGTCACAGCCGGGGTTCAAGCTGATCATACGACACGATCCACGGAAACAAGAAACACGTTCTGTTTTCAAGTAGGCTCTGCAGAGGTGAGAAGAACAGTCTTTCTTTAGAGTACAGTGGAATTTTAACAAGAGAAAAAATGTATTTAAAAAAACATTTTTCTAGTATATGGAGAAATGTAGGATGAAATATGTTATCAAAATAATTTTGGGAGATAGAACAGAATGTAGCTATTAGCATTATAAGGTGACCAGATCCTTCCTATTTTATCACACACCTGGGATGTAGTGTTTTCCTTTGAAATGGCAGCTCTGAAGATGTGGATTCCTGCGTTCCTGGTGAATAATGAATGGAACGGGGTCCATGTCTTGTGAGCCTACGTGCAATAAAATGTATTCCCATTGCTCTAAGTGGAGCAAATCCAAAATGGTCCAAAGAAATAGAACAGAGAATAAGCAATCTTTTTGCAAAAATGTTGAAATTTCAGATCAGAAAATAAAAAGGCACATACCGCGTAGAGCATACCGAACAAGCAAAGAATCAGAAAAATGAATTCTTCGTTGTACACTTGTCCGGGCTGGGTAGCGATCCCCCGCTGCTCCCGGGTGAGGATGCTGGAGATTTCCTGCCCAGCCTTTAAGTCAGTTCTGCAGTTCACATCTGGGCAGGCCTGAGCGAAGGCGGTAATCATGGGACTCTGTGTGCATGGCTTTCAAAAGCAAGTGGGGAGCACGGGCCCTTAAAATGAATTTGTTCGGGAGCCTGGGGGTTTTAAACACACGGAGACTTGACTCGAATGTCAGGTTGGAAACGCCCTCTGGATCGGCAGCTGGAGAGGGTGCTCAGGGAATGGTGTCTGCAGCCTGGCGTGTCTGCCTGACTTCATCGTTAAAAGGCAGGTGTGCTGAGCACCTGGGAGGTGACACAGGTGTGGGGTGGAGTCTCTCCTGGCATCAGCGAGGCTAAGACGGGAGGCGTCCTGATATGGATGCCCCGTAGTTTATTCATTTCTAGCACATGCACAGGGCTTGCCCTGTGGTTCCTACGTCTCCCACCTGCCCCCCAAAACCACAGAGAGGCTCACGTTCCCTTGCATACGCTCATCTGAGGTCAGGGGTTGCTCGGAGAGAACGCGGACACCCACCACAATTGTGTTAAGTTGCTTCCGTTGGTTTATTTTGTATTGGCCTTGGTTGGTCACTAAATATGCACCAGAATATATGCAGATTATGGAAGTGGATTAATAAATGCATATGGGATGCCACACAGTGGGAAGGTCTTCAGGGCTTGACATTAAGAGCGCTGTAAGGAAAACGCAAAGGAGGACATTCTCGTTCTGCATCTGATTGCAGTAGGTCAGTAGCTGCTAATTCTTTCGCTACCTGCCACTTTTTTCACGAAGGAAGCCATTTGCTGAGCTCTCTCAGAGGCTGTTTGATGAGCACTCAGCCCCTCACAGACTCAGAACATTCTGGAATAAACAGGGAATCCGTTTTTTGATAACAATTTTTTGTAAAGCAGGTTTTTCCTGAAAATTTTAATACTTGGGGAGTATAACGGAACACAGACTTGATGTTCAAAGAACTTAATTTTTAGGGGCTCCTGAGTGCCTCTGTTGACTAAGCATCGGACCCTTGATTTCCGCTCACTCTTGAACTCAGGTTCACGTGTTCAAGCCCCGCACAGGCATTGAAACAAACAAAAAAAACAAAAAACTTAATTTTTAAATGATGTAACCATCGTACTCTGGGGTCAATGAATTCTCCTAATTTGGCATTTTTAACAGCTTTACTAAGAAATAACTTATGCACCCTAAAATTCCAATTCCACAATTTTTAGCAAATGTGTGGAGCTGTGCACACCCAGTCCCAATCTAATCTGAGAACATTCCCTTCTGCTGCCCATTTGCGGTCCCTCCCCATCCTCGCTAGCAGGCTCATTTGATTCTTGATTTGCTGCTTTCAGGCTTTCTCAGAGCAGAGAAAATACAATGTTCACCGAGGTCTTCGCGTGTTTAAGATTGTGTGTGATGGGTGTGTGTGTGCATGTGTGTGTGTGTGCATGTGCTTTTAGCATCTCTTCTGTGCATGTCGGCAGGGAGCCTCCTCCCTCTTCCAGAAGATCCTCTTAATTTTAAACGGAAATAGAGGCCGCAGGTTGAAGAGGTTGGAGAGCAGGAAATGCTAGAGCTAGGTGGTAGAGCTGGTAGAGGTGAAGGAGCTGGGTGGTAGAGAGACAAACAAAAATAATCTGTCCGTGTGTGTGTGTGTGTTTATCGAGCGTCTGCCCTGTGGTTCCAAGCTGTAAAGTCCATGAGACCCAAACGACCATCCTGGCTGAGTTCTCTGAGCAGACGATTCATAGGCTTTTTCTTCTCTTGCCTGCACAGCATTGCCTCGGACATTGGGGGTTGGGGAAGAGGAGGAAGAAGGAGATGGGAGGAAATAGAGAGATTTTTGTGCATAAGAAGAAAACGCCATGGTGGCCTTGTGTAAATTTGCCTCATAGAAGCTGTCGTTCTGTCTGTTTTACTGTTTCTTCTTTGGCCGTTACAGCTTAATGCATGCTCTTGCTGTTTTTTCGGGCTATGGTGTTCTTCTTCGGAGCGGTAAGGATGAGACGTCTGTCCGGTGCCCCGCACTCCGGAAGCACACGGCCGCATAGTGTCTGTGCTTGCTCCCCGCTGCGGTGAGGCTCAGGGCGCTTCCCACCCCACGCCAACCTGTGTCCTTGTAAACCACAGGCACGTCCGTCTGGAAGGCCTTCTTCTTCACGCCCAAGTTCAGCCCCAAGGGCGCCAACGGGTGCTTTTCCACACACGTGTGTTTATGCCACGGGCAGTTTGTGAACCAGCATCACCCGCCGCTGCTCTTCGATATTTCCAGAGACCCCAGGGAGAGAAACCCGATATCGCCGACGACCGAGCCCCGCTTCCAGGAGATCATCGGCGTCATGCGGCAGGCCGCAGACCGCCACGCTGAGACCCTGCAGGAGGTCCCCAATCAGCTGTCACTGGGCAACATTCTCTGGAAGCCATGGCTTCAGATGTGCTGCTCATCTTCCGGGCTGTCCTGCCAGTGTGACCGGGAGGAACAGGCCAGGAGGGCGAGCCGCTAGGTGCACGTCCGGGGACAGAGGCCTGGCGCCCGCTGCACCTCCGGCCTTGTGCACATACAGGGCGGTGGCCCTGTGGAGAGCCAGCCCTGTTGGCACCTCGGACTGGGAGGCTCTCTCCATCTTACTGCCCAAAGGCTTCGTCAGGAGCCCCCCGGTTACCCCAGGGGGAAAGCAAAGTCTACGGTATACACAGGGATAAATGCCAGACGTGGGGTTCCATGGCCAAAATTCTTAGAGTCCTGTAAGTGTGGGGGGTCGGGTGGGTAGGAAGGAGCAGAAGGTATCATGCTGACTCCTCTGCAAATGGGTGGACCCCATGGCATAAGGTGCCGTTATTCCACGATGCCTTGTGGTGCATCGGCCGCCATGATTTCCCTGGCACACCAATAAACAATGGAATAGCACTTAAACAGCACTTACTAAATCTTAATATATGCAACTTAGAATGAGTAAAGGACCATCTTCTTCACCAATAATAGATGATGCTCAATTGCAATTTGATTTGGAAGGCAGTTATTATCAGTGTTATTTAGAGCACATATTAAAAACTATGCATGATAGATATATTTACAGATACACAGTTTCTTTCCTCGGGAATTCAGAGATATTTAAACTATAAAACTAGAAGCTTCACACTATTTAGATAAAAGCAAGAGAGGTTCACAGATAAGACTTTTCTCGTGCAGCAGACTTTTTTGTGAAATCCTTCGGGAACCGTAATCCCAAGACAATCTGTCCTGAATGGATTTCCATTGCATAATTTATAGTGTTATATTTGGGTTTTACTGTTTCTTTGGTGAATGGAAGTTCCCGGATAAAGGCTACCTCGGGGATAGTATAGCACGAGGAATCCCTCCCAATGCAGTGCAGAATTATTGGCCGGGAAAGCATGTTACTTGGTGGGGAGAACTCGTAAGCAGTCCATGACCCATGCACAATATCATGATACCTTTCGTTCTTGCAGAATTTACTGATGAGACCACAGTAGTTCATATAAGTACCTTTGTTTTTTACACTTGTGTGGCTAACAAATACCTGTGCCTTCCGTCCTCAATGAGATGTACAATTTCGCTTTAATCCTGCTTCCTCCAACATCAGTAATTGAGGGGCAGGGCATCAGCAGGCCACGTAGGAGGCGGTGGGCAGTGGCTGTGTAGGAGGAAGGTCCTGAGTCTGCACCACCCGCCCCCACGGAGGAGAGAATGCACCTGAGTAGAGGATGCTCATGTCACTCGATCAGACTCTAGACATCTGCCAACAGTATCCTGTGGATTCCTTTTCTGGTCGGTGGAGAGGACCTGCTGTTCCCGTGCCTATCCATTCGTCTCTTTAGTGCACGTGTCCGAGCATTCCCTCTTGGCCCGGTGTTTGCTCCGTTCCAGGAGACAGCAGATCGATGCAAAGCCTAGACCCCGCATGGCCCTGTGGAGAGAATGTGTGCTCTCACACGCCCTGACCATGGTCCACACGTCTCTCCACGTGTTCCCCACCCCGGGAAGAATTTCCAAGATCCAGTAGTACTACTGCATTTCCTCTTGAGATCCGTGATTTCACATTTTACATCTTTCTTTTCTTACAACGTACAAGTGATGTTTTTTTCCTCCCCTCCCCGGGAAAGGTTGAAAGTTGGCGAGCAAACGGGTTTCTTATTTTTCATGTGGATTTCTAACTCCAGAAATGGCTGAGAATCTGTCCTATTGCTTTAGGAAACTCCGCTAACGACTGTACTAGCTTGTTAATAACGGGGTGGGGTTATTGCTGGTATTACTATGCAGAAACTATTTAAAACCACTATTACAAACTTCGGTATTACGCTGATCATGTTTACTCAAAGTTTAACACACTCAATGCAAGTGGACTCTTCTAGACAACACTTCAGGGGGTGGGGATGTGTGTTGGAGGATTAAGTGAAAGGAAGCACTTTTATGGAATATGTGAATACGTATGTATGTGTAGAGTTGTTCAGTGTGTACTGAATGTTAGTAACCAATGAAGGACATATACCTCTAGAAATAAAATCAGCTTTAAAGTATTTGCCTCAAGGGGCGCCTGGGTGGCTCAGATGGTTAAGCGTCTGCCCTTGGCTCAGGTCATGATCTCAGGGTCCTGGGATCGAGTCCCGCATCGGGCCCCCTGCTCAACGGAGAGCCTGCTTCTCCCTCTCCCTCTGCCGCTCCCCCTGCTTCTGTGTTCTCTCTTTCTCTCGAATAAGCAAATAAAATCTTAAAAAAAACTATTTGCCTCAAAATAACTTATGACTGTTATGAATCAGGGTATTGGAAAATCAAATTTATTCATGATAAGCATAATTCTTAGGTTTCAACCCACTTGCCATCTGAAAGTTTTGCTTGGGGTCCACAGCAGGACATTTGAATTCTTTTTTCAGCAGACACCTAGCAAGCCTTCTTTATGACCTAGTTTGTTTTGTTTTTACGAGTCTGTACGAGGCTACTTGTTTTCAAAACATCTCACTAATACCTCTTGAGTTGTACGTCTAAACCTTACTGGGTTTTGGAGCTTTAAACAGATTCTTTTAAAAGAAAAAAGGCTTTCTATTCGTAGCATGTCCTAGATCTGACACGCTAAGCAAACAGGAACTATGGACAGACCTATTTCCCAAGGTCAGTAACCCTGCGTGAAAAGCAGAACCGCAGCCTGCATCGTGAAGGATTCAAGAAAAGAAACAGACATCGGATTGTCCTGGAGGACGTACAGGGGAGAGGGGAGAAAAGATGCAGGGAAAGGACTTGGTCCACGTCTGAAAGATGCCGTCTGTAAAGTGACGCACCTGCTTAAGGTTTCTGAAAACACCGTTCTGATGTCCATGCAAAAGTAAAATAAAATTTTCCTTGGCAACGAAACGTGTTGTAGTGCTTTGCGTTCTCGCGTGACTAGATGCAGCAAGTATGTGGAGGGTTGACTGTGTGAAGTGATGGGGGCTACGGGTTTCAATGGGACAAATACTGATTGCATCCCTAAGCCGCAGGGAGGGGTCGGAAGTGTAGAGACAGACAGGAAATAAAACAGCCCCTCCCATCTGATCGGATGTGTACACCACCTCAGGTCTTTTCGGGGGCACGTGAAAAATGCCTTAATTCCTTTTAAAATCAGAAGGAACAAGATGAACATTGAAGGTTGAAGATCACATACACCTGTGTACCCATACAGTCGTAGAATAGGATCTTAATGTGTTTTCACGTGTTTTAGGATCGCACGCAACACGTCATTATCTTAAAACCTATTTACTATGTTTTCCCTTTGCGTGCATGTCAAAGTCTCGAGTGGCCCTGTACGTGGGGGAAACACCTCTTGTGCTCATGAGATATTTGCAGCAGAGAAGTCTGCAGGTCGAAATTAAGAAACAGAAAACATTGATCTCTCGTCCGGTCTTGAGACGGGATTCCTTTGGAAGACCGAAGCTGAGTTAGAATCAAGCACGGCAGCGGTAAGAAGGACAAGGAAGAGTGCAGGCACAGAGGGCCCCACGTGGGTTCCCATTTGACCCAGCACTTCTGCACAAACGCTAACATGGGTCCTTAGGGAGAGGTCTGTGTGGATGACGCGTGGTGACTTGTAGATGCTCCGAGCTGGCTTCGAGCCTCATTATGTGCTCGTTAGCCCTCAAAGAACGTGCTGTGTGATATTAGTGTCCCTGTTAAATCCAGGCTCCCTCCAGGACACCACTCGTGGGTCTAAGTGGGGGACTCTAGCGCCCTGGTCATCCTTGGGGTTCTACTCATGAGGTTCAAATGCTCTAAATGAGTTTGCAGGATAGCGCTGTTTGGCTTACGCGGCAAATACATCACATCTTCTTAGAGGTGGATTGCACAATGCCTAGGTTTGCTTTACCCAGTGTGCAACCCGTCACTTTTGTATTGAAGTCTAGGATATAAAATTGGCCTCACGGTTCATGTGAGAGTCTCACGTTACAAACTGTATTGTCTATGGTGGTGTTTTCCTAAAGGCAAAATCTCCAGTGACTGTATTTTTTATAACTATGTACTTTGAGTTGACTATGAAAATGCATATTGTCTAAATTGAGCACAAGGTGCAAAATTAAGTACATAAAGTGCCGTATTTACAAAGATAGGGCGTGTTCCCCAGTGGGCATGGCCTCTTTGTAATTACATTTGAGACAGAAACTTTCTCCTGCAGCAAATGGACAGTTTCATGTCTGTTGGTACGAGGCAGGGACGCATTTCTGTCTTCCCTTATTGTCGTGTTGGGACCATGAGACACTCGGGCCTGGCCAGAAAGTTCCGTGCATGTCATCTTTGCTTGTGGCCGCTGAACGCAGAACATCCAGGTAAGGACTCAGAGAAGATCCTGAGGAATGAGGATGCCACGGTGCAGTTACAAGAGCCTGGACCCCTGAGCCGCGTCACCAGCTGGGGCAACCACGGAGAGCTGCCTGGTTACCAGGTGATTGCAACCTGACCAAGATCCAAACTTTTCTCTCTTAAGCCACTGAGATCCGGAGGTTGATGGTGTCATGGCAGGTAGACTGGTTACCTTGGCTAATCCAGTAGGTTGGTCACACTAGATGAGCCTGACGTGTTGTGAAAGCTCTTTGTATTGCAGACGGTTTTTCTGATTCACTGGTGTTGCTTTCAGTAGAAGCCCCATGGGTTAATTCTTGTGTGTGTGTGTGTGTGTTGTTCTTTTATATTTTTATTTTAATTTTATTGTTGTCCCAACACTTCAGCTGAGATCTAGCCTGTTTGACTTTTAAGCGTACAATGCAATACTGTTAAGTTTAGGCACTAGGCTGCATGGCAGACCTCCAGAATTCATCTTGCATAACTGCCACTTTCTACCCGATGATGTGCAGCTTCCTATCTTTCTTATCCCCCAGATCCTCGCCACCAGCATGCTGCTGTGTTGCTTCTGTAAGTTTGACTATTGTACATACCTCCTGTCAATGGAATCCTGCAGTGTTTGTCCTTCTGTGACTGACTTAATTCACGTCACATAACATCCCTCTGGTTGATCTGTGTTGTTGCATTTTGCGGGACTCTCTTCCTTTTCAAGATTGAAGGGTGGTGAACGTTACTTAAAAAAAAAAAAAAAAAAGCCACAAGTGTTGAGAAGGATGTAGAGAAAAGAGAACCTTCATGCATTGGGGAAATGCAGACTGGTGCACCCACTATGGAAAACCGTACGGAGGGTCCTCAAAAAATTAAAAATAGAATTACCATATGATCCAGCAATCCCACTTCTGAGTATTTATCCAAAAGAATTGCAGTCAGTTGGGGCACCTGGGTGGCTCAGTCAGTTGAGCATCTGCCTTTGGCTCGGGTCATGATCTCAGGGTCCTGGGATCGAGTCCCGCATCGGGCTTCCTGCTCAGCGAGGAGTTTGCTTCTCCCTCTCCCTCTGCCCCTCCCCCTCCCCCAGCTTGTGCTCTCACTTTCTCTCTCAAATAAATAAACAAAACTCTTCAAAAAAATAAAAATAGTCTTTGAAATCCCTATAAACTTTATAACCTTTGAAATCCTTAAACCCATATTTCCTGTGCATACGTTAAGCACTCTGCTGACTGTGGTGCTTTATTTTTGTTAATCAGATTTTAGTCTTAGAAAAAGATCAAAAGACAATGTAATGTCTTCAAGCCGACTTGTTTCTGCACCCTTTGAAATAATACCACGTAACTCCTGCGATTCGTGCTTCTTATGCTTTTGGAACACATTCATTTCCTGCCACACATCAGGACCTTCTGCAGGAAGATCTGAGAGTTGTTGCCTCTCAGGTTGAAGGCAGCAAGCGTGGTGTGAAGAGGTTGGGAGAAGTCAGGGTTGCAGATAATTCAGGAGAGGATGTGTGTGGCGGCGTCTTATCAGACGAGGGAGATGCCCTGGGTCAGGAACTGCTGAGAGAGAGTGGGGGGATCGGACAGACCATCTGTTAGAGCTGGTCTCAGGGAGACCTGTTTCCAGCCATCGTGTCCAGAGCGGAGATCAGACAAGTTTCTGTAGCACCTTGTCTAGCACTGCAGGTGAGGTAGGAACTGGTCCCAGAGCTGGCCCATTGGGAGAGGATGGAATAGGGGCTCATGCTCAGTTAGGCTCGTGCATCCCCGGCTTGCCTCCAAGGACTTCTGTGCATGAATCTACTTAATCTTCACTCCGCATCTGTCAAATAGATGTTATAATGGTTCTGTTACAGAGGAGGAAAGAGGTACATGGAACCAGGACATAAATAGGTTGCTTTAGGCTTAGATTTATGTAGTGATCTCCTGGTTAAGAAAATAAGTAAAATGGGGCACCTGGCTAGCTCAATCTGTAGAACAGGGGCCTCTTGATCTCAGGCTAAGTTTGAGCCCCATGTTGGGTATAGAAACTACTTAAAAATAAAATCCTTAATTTTTTTTTTTTTTTAAGTAGGCTCCATGCCCACCAAGGAGCCCAATACGGGGCTCGAACTCACAATCCTGAGATGAAGACCTGAGCTGAGATGAAGAGTCAGACTCTCGAACGACTAAGCCACCCAGGTGCCCCAAAAATAAAATCTTAAAAAATAATAAGTAAATGGATAGATTTTCATGATCTCCAGATATTACTGCTCATGGTGTGTACCACACAACTCTAGGGGTCACATTAACACACTGCATTGGGAAGACTGCTTCCTAAATTTGTGCAGTGCACAACCCATGCCACCATATGTAGTACTGGTTAGATTGTGACATTGTGTAATTAGATGGATATAGAAGTCAATGATAGCACTTCTTACGTTGGTTTGCCTGGCAAAGAACACAGAAGCATTGTGTGCATTAAAGCCATGTGTTGGGGCGCCTGGGTGGCTCAGTTGATTAAGCATCTGCCTTTGGCTTAGGTCATGATCTCAGGTCCTGGGATGGAGTCCTGCATTGGGCTCCCTGCTCAACGGGGAGCCTGCTTCTCCCTCTGCCTGTGCTTATGCGCTCTCTCTCTCTTTCTCAAATAGATAAATAAAATATTTTTTTAAAAAGCCATGTGTTGAATCCATGAGCTGGCATACAGACTTGAGATCTTTCCAGAGTGAAAGAAGCAAGCCGAGTGTGCCAATCATGAAAATAGAGTTCAAATAGTTGATTTATTGCATTCAAAGATGAAAAAGGCACTTGGATTTGTGTTTGTGTGCTTACCATTATGCACCATCTCATCCTTGGATTTGCTACAGAGGTCCGGCTCGCTCCAGTGTCCAGACACATAGTAAGAGGTACTTCTGGCTGTTGGCAAATCGTGAGTAGAAATGTCACCTCTTACTCCGGGGCTAGAGCATTAGCCAGTATACAAATCCCCCAGCACGTTATCAACATCCCAGGTAGAGGCTGCTCCCCCAGCCTGGGGTCCGAGTGAAGCTGACAAGCGACAGAGCCCCAGATGACCCTTGGTGGGCACGCATGGTGACCACAAGATACTCTTTTGTTGCTTTAGTTAGTGAGAGCTGCATGTTGTCACGACAGAACGAGCACATTCCCCTCATCTTGCAGACCTCCTGTTACCACCGTGTTCCTGCAAATGAATAGTTATTAAATTGGGCAAAATACTTCACTGCTGTTTATGCTAAGCAATCCTGTGGCATTTTGGGCACTGCAATAATTGAGGCTTAATCGGGCTTATAGAAAGATATTTTAAGTAGTTGGAGGAGAGGAAAATGATTGTTTTGGGCCAGTTTAAAACAAAAGAAAGAAACAAACAGAAGTGAATGTTTAGATTGACTGTATCTTCAGAAATATACACATCTGCTAACCTTTCCAGAGTGGGAATGAGGGAGGTAAATATCACTTCGAATATCTTACATCACACAGAGATTCAGTAACCGTTCTGCAAGCTCAATTCTTTTGCTTTAACAACAACAAACCCTACATTTTAATGCCATTTTAAGTGTGTTTAAAATGTTCAGTCCTGTTTAATTGTATGTTAAAATTTGGGGACAATGTAATTTAAGTAAAAAAGGATAATAAGAACACTAATGTTTATTTGCATCCTGCTGTTAGCTTTTCAATGCAAGTAAACCATCTTTCGACCTTTTATCATTTGAATTAAGTTTGCCCTTTTTTTCCCCCCACCCCAGTAATGTTTAGTGAATTCTGGTGCTAAAAAAAAATTATATAGTGCCATTATCTTCCATGGCAATTTAAAGGGCATCTCACATTAGGGAAATATTGAAAACCACGTTGTATAATTTCTGTCCCAGCAAGGCATTGTTAGAGACTCTCCAGGACTATAAATGGTTCTTCTCGTGGTTAGTTGTTTATATTCACAACGGTGACAATTAGAACCACCAAGCAAGGTGAGGCCACGAGTTATATGTTAACAGTGGCAGAAGGAGGTGGAAGGCTACACAGAGATTGGTGTGCAGGATGGAAGCTTCATCATCCCCACTTCTGTCTGTGGTCCCGTGCTCTTTCAAGATGATAAATTAGAGGTTGGGGATCCAGCATGCCATTGGTCGTGGTGTGGCAATTACCCAGTAAGACTCCATATGCAACAATCTTAGATAATGCACAGGAAAGCGCTTGATTAATGCTTCTGTCCAAACCACTGTCTAGCTCCAGGGCAGGCAGAGAAGCCAGAATTTAAGAGCTTCCCCCCTCACTGTCTTGTGTGTCAAAACCAAGCAGGCATCGAGTGTCAGCTCATCACTTACCAAGCTTTAAAAATACATATTTCTCTGCAGAAGATGGTCTCTCTGCTTCTCTGCTTCACACAAGTTTTCGTGAAATACAAGAAATCACTCTGCATGGAGGCAAGCATTCATTCTAGGAAATGACAGTGCTCTTGGATTATCTTCTGATGAGATCTGGCCATGAGCAGTGTCCCTAACAGCTAGATGGCATGGTGCCCTTTCGAGAAATTAATGGCAGTGACAAAACTCTTTCCTACTGAAGCCCAGGCAGCTACGTAAATGCTCACTCTGTGAATACCATAGATAATTAGCATCGCCCATCCATTTTGAAACATTCTGTGATGGCATGGAGCTAGCCCCGTCCTCTTCTGCCCCTTCTGTATTTCTGTTGTTTCTCCAGACTAACCCCCTTGGCTAGCGTTCTCATTTCTCCTTTTTGCAACACGACCACAGAAAGTAGCATTTATGAAAGGGAAAGGATTTGACCCAGCCCATGAATAATACTCCAAATCACGAATTTTGAGGATTTCAAACATAAAAGAATTCAATCTCTATAATGTGAGTAATTCTAGTGCCTGAGAAGGCAGGATGGTGAAGACAGTGGTAGCTGAAGTGTAAGGCATCATTGTGATTAAACACAATTATTTTATAGAACACATTTTAATTATCCTGATAAGAGACCATTACCCAATTAGGAAATGTTTTCAGCAGCACCATATTAAGACCTGTTTTGGTATCTCTTTCCTACTGTTTTAATTGTAGTTTCTAAGGACAAATGGAAACTGAAATTGTACTCTAAACCATTTCCTATTTGGTCGATGAGTATTTTCCTCAACCATAAAGTATGGATTTGCCAATGGAGAGAGTTAATCACATTGCCCTAGATTTTCTTTTATCTTGGCAGAGAAATAGAGAGCTCTTTCCAACACGAAACTCAGTTGTCTGACTACTTTGTGGTTCATTTTAGCTGCTAGTACCATAGGTGTTACAAAAGCAACACATCTTCATCAAACGCTAAAATAAGACGTGAACTTCTAGAACAGACTCTGTGCATTTTGCATTTTTATATTACATGTGGTATTGGTAAAGACCATCTATTTATAATATGCATGGGATTGCACCGTGTTTATGCTGAAAGGAACATGCTTTCAATCCACCCATTGAAGCCTCAGTAATTTGGAATGAAAGCTTAGAATACAATAATGTCCTCATGTTTCATGAGAGAGACACAGATGAAACTTTAAATTTTAAAATCCGCTCTTATCTATGCTCTTCCAAATGGGGAGACAGGATAGAAAGAGTGCATTGCAGTTGCTAACCATAATTAAAAACAAAACAAAACAACGCATGGTGGGAAATTTCAAACAAACACAAAAGTGGAGACGATAATATGGAACCCTCCATGAACTCATCCCCAAGCTTCAAAAATTATCACCACTGTGTCAGTCTTCAAACACCATTGTGTTACCATATTTTAAAATTGTGCATCATCGTCCATGAGCAAAACATAAACATTTCAATGTTTCAAGATCAACTGCATAAATCGCTGTGATAATATTTATCTCCAGAGTTGTATATATTTTCATATCCCTCCTCTGTATGACCCAATAAGTTCTGCATTGGAAAAATTCTTAATAGACCAGGGTGCTAACATGATCTTTCAAAGAAGCACACGTTTTTGGACTGTCTCCTCATCTGGGGCACCCAGAAGGTGCGGATCACTTGAGACCCACATCAGCTCAGCTACATTCAGAGTCATCCAGATTACCTAATAAAAATGGCTCTCTTACAAGTAATGATTCCGTAAGAATCATAATAATCTAAATTTATATACCCAGCACATTTACTTAATTTCTCATTAACCTAAAAATCTCAACTAAATGACTGATTTTGTGTCATCTGGATCCACTTACCCCTTTAGAGGACAACTTCTTGTTTTTCTTTCGGCTACTTGGAAATAAACTGAACATCTCATGAGATAATCCTAGAACAACAGATTCTAAACTTTTTCCGGGTTCCACATCCCCAGTGATATTTTGGTGTATTCGGAAAGGTAAATTTTTAGTAATAAAAAATCAAAATGCAACCTTAGCTAGCTCTAGGAATAAAGGTAGCAGAGCCACAAAACAAAAATTATTATATATATATATATATATATATATATATATATATATATATATATGGATAACACAGACCTAAGATAGTTTTGATGCATGTTTGAATATAAGAGGAATAGGGCCCTGGACTAATTAAAATCATTCCTAACAATATATAACATAATACAACTTTCCATTATTTGAGAGATCAAATACTTAGGGTTTGGCAACAAGAATTAAACTTTAGTCATAGAATAAAACCTTAAAACAGGGTGTTAATGTGCATGTGTTTGCGATACCCCATCAACCAAATTGATTGGTTAATTATTTTCTCATTGTCTGAGCTGTTCTTGCATTTTGGGGATTAAAGACATGAAACAGTTTTCCTAAGGCTTGATGTTCTGAAGAAGATGTAGATTTTCCAAGTGCAAAGTGGAATCAATCTGAGTAATGGGCTGATGTCAGGCCCAGAATTAACTGACTGACTTACTGAATTGGGAGACAAATCACAGAAGGACTCAACTTTGTATAGATTGTTAATGCATGAACTGTGTCATTTGGTGCCTTAAAAAAGTAAAATTTCTTAGGCATTTATAATGTGGTTAATTTGTGTAAACATTCACATGTTTTCAGTATGTGGCATTCAGCAGAGCTGGTTCAGAACACACCTGTACTTGTATGGGTTTATTTTTGCTCTCTTGTCAGTTTCTTGGTTTTGAGGCTGTTTGGTAATGATCTCTGGTCTTCAACTCTAGTGTCTCATTCCGTATAAGTCCATGTAGTAGAAACACATAGTTGTAGACCTTCAGAGAAGTGTATCACTCTGACCCAGGCTTTGGCTTGGAAAGTGTCATGTATTAGTTAGCTATTTCCACAGTAATGCTGTGTAACAAGTCACCCCAACTTAATGGCATATAAATATGCATTTATTCTCATGCTTATGGGTCTGCAGGTTATCTGGTGTGGCTCTGCTCTGTGTACTGCATTCAGGACCCAGGGGCAGAGGACAGAAACCCCCCTCCCCCAAAGAGCAAGAAGAGACACCTGCTACTCTTCAGGTCTATGCCTATAATTGCCATTTCCGTCCACATTTCTTTGGCCAAAGCGTGTGGCAGGGAACTCTATGCCTCCCATAGATGTTGAGGGGACTGTGTTAGATAGTTTTCATTACTGAGTAATGCATACCACAAAATTAGCAGCATAAAATAATATCCATTTATTGTCTCATAGTTCCACAAGCCACAGTCCATTGCAACTAAGCTGGGTTCTCTATGTAGGTCTCAGCAGGCTGAAATCAGGGCATCAGCTAGGGTTGATTACAGGTCTAACCTGGGGCTTGAGAGCCTCTTCCAAGCTCAATGGTTATTCACAGAATTAATTTCTTTCTCACACTTTCTACATAGGTTCCTCCATGTTTAAACTGACAACAGCAGGTGAAGTCCTTCTCTGCCGTTTTGCTCTGTTTAGCCCCTCAGTGGATTGGATGGGGTCCACCCACATTGGGGAGAACAATCTACTTTGTTCAGTTTATGGATTCAAATGCTAATCTCATCCAGGAACACCCTCATAGACACACACAGAACAGGATGTTTAGCTAAATATCTTGGCACCTCCTAGCCCAGGCAAGGTGACACATAATGAAATTAACCGTCACAGAACATGCCAAGTTCATGAGCATTGTTGAAACACGGAGGGGAGATGGGGCTGGGAAAAGGCAGGGACCATGTGTGGAAAGTCTCATAGGAGATCTTGGCCTGTATTCTAAAAATGTTGGGACCCCATGGGAGGATTTGAAGCAGGGGAGAGGGCTGATCACATTTGAAAGAGCATTGTTAACACATTGCATGGAAGGACAGAGCAATATGTTAGGGGGTAAGGGCTCACTATGTACATGGCCATAGCTGTCATCTAGGTGAGAGATGATGGTGGCCTGGCTTGGGTGTAGCATTGTAGAATGTGGAAAACGGGCATATTTAAGAGTTCTTTAGAAGGTGAAGTGGACGAGAGTTGGCGGTTGACCAGACATAGTAGTTGAGGCAAAAGAAAGGAGATTCCCTAGTAGGGGACCCAGGACAGTTGTAAAGATCTTACATATACTCTGGGGTAAGGATTCCCAATTGTAGTCTCTTGATTGCCAGAGTGTCTGTCTGTGAGTTCTCTATAGAAATTTTTATCTTGTGTTATCATGTTACTGATATACCAAAAACAAAACTACCTAAACCTTCTGGGTGATGTGGGCATCTGCCCCATGACTGAGTACTGCCATGTTATTCCAGAGTCTCCACTGGAATTTGCAAGACTTCCTGTTATGGTTCCTGCTGATCCCCAGTGCCAAGCTCAGAGTGGAGCCTAGAAGGTCATCAGTCAGGCTGTGTAATAAATAATGCCTAGTTAATATAAAACAAATTTGTGAATTAACAAAATAGAAGAGTGAGATCAGGAATATGAATATGGATAGAGGGTAGCTGGGGACCCCCCATAACTATCTCCAGGGTCTAAAGGTGGGTTTCTGTGAGTAGGAGGGGTGTGGGGAGTTGTATTAGTGTGGAACTGAGGGTTGTAGAGAATGGGTACAAGCTCTGCTTCCCCATCTCATACAGGGATTGGTGCAGCCCTTGATGGGGTCTCTCTTCTTTCTCAGAGATTATCACAGAGAACATGGCTAACAATTATGGGGACAAGGATTGCTGGACTACACAGGGAGCTCTGGGGAAGCAGATAGTTGAGGGCTGCATGGAAAGAGTAAGATGAACAAGAGACACGAAGAAACACCCCAGGAGGAAAGGATGACACCTCTCTTAGGGTGGCTGATCTTTTGAAGGGCTCAAGGTCCCCATGGCTTCCCTCGCCCACTCTGGAGGAAGCAGGCAGTGTAGATGGGGAGCCGATGAGTTCCAGGACAGGCTGAGGGCAGCCTGAGCCCCTGGGGCATGAAGTCAGGGAATGGGAAGAGGGGAGACCGGGAGGACGTGGGCTCAGAGAAGAGAAATGGATACTCAAAATGAACTTTGGCTTTCTCACTGCTTACCAGAGCCATGATTACGGCAGGTGGTGTTGGGATCAAGGGCTTTGATGACGGCAGGTAGTAGTTGCGATTTAGGGCTTGGATGACTGCACATAGTAATTACAATCAAGGGCTTTGCACTTGTAGCGGAGACCTAAATTAAATGTGACTTACACAATACTGAGTATTATTTCTCTGCCCCATAAAATGTGTGCTAGTATTTGGGCACCTTTTTGTTCATACTTTGTCAGGGGTTTATAGTCCTTCCATTTTGTTGTTTTGTCATCCTCGGGGTGCTGCTTTCCGAGACAATTCACTATCATGCGATATTACAGTCACTGGGGAAAGGAGAAAGGGGGAAGCATGCCTGTTCTGTCTAGGACCTTATTGTAGAACTTGGACAGTGTCTGGCTCTTAGCTCTCATTGGCTGGAACATAGTCACATGACCAAGCCACAGAGGGGTCTGGGAAATGTAGTCTTTAGCAGAGAGCTAGGTGCTCAGATGATTTCTGTGTGTGTGTGTGTGTGTGTGTGTGTCTGAATTCCTGTGTGTGTGCATATCTGTGTGTGTGTGTGGAATTCTGTGCGTGTGCATACCTGTGTGTGTGTGTGTCTGAATTCCTGTGCGTGCGTGTTTGTCTGAATCCTCATGTGTGCATATCTGTGTGTGTGTGTGTGTGTGTGTGTGGAATTCCTGTGCGTGTGCATACCTGTGTGTGTGTCTGTGTCTGAATTCATATGTGTGTGCATATCTGTATGTGTGTGTGTGTGTGTGTGGAATTCCTGTGTGTGTACATACCTGTGTGTGTTGTGTGTCTGAATTCCTGTGCATGTGTGTGTGTCTGAATCCCCATGTGTGCATATCTGTGTGTGTTTGTGTGTGGAAATTCTATGTGTGTGCATACCTGTGTGTGCGTGTATATACTTGTGTTTGTGTGTGTCTGAATTCCTGTGTGTGCACATACCTGCATGTGTTTGTGTGTCTGAATTCCTGTGTGTGTACATACCTGCGTGTGTTTGTGTGTCTGAATTCCTGTGTGTGTACATACCTGCGTGTGTTTGTGTGTCTGAATTCCTCTGTGTGTGCATACCTGCGTGTGTTTGTGTGTCTGAATTCCTGTGTATGTGCATACCTGCGTGTGTTTGTGTGTCTGAATTCCTGTGTGTGTGCATACGTGCGTGTGTTTGTGTGTCTGAATTCCTGTGTGTGTGCATACGTGCGTGTGTTTGTGTGTCTGAATTCCTGTGTGTGCACATACCTGCGTGTGTTTGTGTGTCTGAATTCCTCTGTGTGTGCATACCTGCGTGTGTTTGTGTGTCTGAATTCCTGTGTGTGTGCATACCTGCGTGTGTTTGTGTGTCTGAATTCCTGTGTGTGTGCATACGTGCGTGTGTTTGTGTGTCTGAATTCCTGTGTGTGTGCATACGTGCGTGTGTTTGTGTGTCTGAATTCCTGTGTGTGCGCATACCTGCGTGTGTTTGTGTGTCTGAATTCCTGTGTGTGCGCATACCTGCGTGTGTTTGTGTCTGAATTCCTGTGTGTGTACATACCTGCGTGTGTTTGTGTGTCTGAATTCCTGTGTGTGTGCATACCTGCGTGTGTTTGTGTGTCTGAATTCCTGTGTGTGCACATACCTGCGTGTGTTTGTGTCTGAATTCCTGTGTGTGTACATACCTGCGTGTGTTTGTGTGTCTGAATTCCTCTGTGTGTGCATACGTGCGTGTGTTTGTGTGTCTGAATTCCTCTGTGTGTGCATACGTGCGTGTGTTTGTGTGTCTGAATTCCTGTGTGTGTGCATACCTGCGTGTGTTTGTGTGTCTGAATTCCTCTGTGTGTGCATACCTGCGTGTGTTTGTGTGTCTGAATTCCTGTGTGTGCGCATACCTGCGTGTGTTTGTGTGTCTGAATTCCTGTGTGTGTGCATACCTGCGTGTGTTTGTGTGTCTGAATTCCTGTGTGTGCACATACCTGCATGTGTTTGTGTGTCTGAATTCCTCTGTGTGCGCATACCTGCGTGTGTTTGTGTGTCTGAATTCCTCTGTGTGTGCATACCTGCGTGTGTTTGTGTGTCTGAATTCCTGTGTGTGCACATACCTGCATGTGTTTGTGTGTCTGAATTCCTGTGTGTGTGCATACCTGCGTGTGTTTGTGTGTCTGAATTCCTGTGTGTGCACATACCTGCGTGTGTTTATGTGTCTGCATTCCTCTGTGTCTGCATACCTGCGTGTGTTTGTGTGTGTCTGAATTCCTCTGTGTGTGCATACCTGCGTGTGTTTGTGTGTCTGAATTCCTGTGTGTGCACATACCTGCGTGTGTTTGTGTGTCTGAATTCCTCTGTGTGTGCATACCTGCGTGTGTTTGTGTGTCTGAATTCCTCTGTGTGTGCATACCTGCGTGTGTTTGTGTGTCTGAATTCCTGTGTGTGCACATACCTGCATGTGTTTGTGTGTCTGAATTCCTGTGTGTGTGCATACCTGCGTGTGTTTGTGTGTCTGAATTCCTGTGTGTGTGCATACCTGCGTGTGTTTGTGTGTGTCTGAATTCCTGTGTGTGCACATACCTGCGTGTGTTTATGTGTCTGCATTCCTGTGTGTGTGTGTGTCTGAATTCCTGTGTGTGCACATACCTGCATGTGTTTGTGTGTCTGAATTCCTGTGTGTGTACATACCTGCGTGTGTTTGTGTGTCTGAATTCCTGTGTGTGCACATACCTGCGTGTGTGTGTCTGAATTCCTGTGTGTGTACATACCTGCGTGTGTTTGTGTGTCTGAATTCCTCTGTGTGTGCATACCTGCGTGTGTTTGTGTGTGTCTGAATTCCTGTGTGTGTACATACCTGCGTGTGTTTGTGTGTCTGAATTCCTGTGTGTGTACATACCTGCGTGTGTTTGTGTGTCTGAATTCCTCTGTGTGTGCATACCTGCGTGTGTTTGTGTGTGTCTGAATTCCTGTGTGTGTGCACATACCTGCGTGTGTTTGTGTGTCTGAATTCCTCTGTGTCTGCATACCTGTGTGTGTGTGTGTCTGAATTCCTGTGTGTGTACATACCTGCGTGTGTTTGTGTGTCTGAATTCCTGTGTGTGTACATACCTGCGTGTGTTTGTGTGTCTGAATTCCTGTGTGTGTGCACATACCTGTGTGTGTTTGTATGTCTGGATTTGTGTGTTCATGTGCATGCCTATGTATGTTTGTGTGTCTGCATTCCTGTGTGTGTGCATGTGTCAATGTTTGAGTGTGCGTTTGTATGTGCTCCCTGTGAGGGCTGAAATTAGAGGTCTGGTTGAAGAGGCAAGCACTGCAAGTTTGAAGGAAGGGGCTGAAATGATTCCCCGACATAAAACGATCATCATCTACTCCAAGCTGGTGTAGACGACAGCAGGTGCATGTCCGCGGTGGCTCCTTGGCAGCTTCAGAGCCCACCTGGGTCAGGCAGGCCGAAGGGCGATGGACATAAAAGTTGCAGGCTTAGTATTTGTAACAAGTCGGTCTCTGTGCCACGGTCTCGACAAGAGACTGCAGGCTGTGGGATTGGAGGGATAAAACACCTGGCTCTGTGCAGCATTCTCTAAACTACAGAAGCGCTTCCTCACGTTTCAGCGAGTTGTGCTTTGGGGCTTGGAATCTCCATCCAGGAGGGAGAGCGTCGTTTTCACGAGAGGCTTGTGGCCCCCCCACCCCCAGGATGAAGGTGGAAATGACCCTTGAACAGAGGTGCTCAGCCCTGGTCTCTTCCCACCCACTTCCCTCCACACTGAGTGTCTTTGGGAGAGCCTCGGATGTCATGTCGCAGGCAGATTTAAATCACATGAGGGTTGTAAATGAATTGGAGGAGCGGCAGATACTGTAAACTGGTTGCCGTCTTCAGATATGACATCTATGCCAAACTGTATATCTCGGAGGAAAAACGGCTCTTCCTCCTTTCTCCTTATTGACTCTGAGGTGCCATAGAAAATGCCTCACAGTCAAATACAGTGGCGGTACGGGGAGTGAAAGGGCTCTAAATCCCATGCATGGCAGGCTGTACTCGAGGTATTTCAAGGTAATGAACTCTCTTCTAGGGCGAGTTCTGCCCAGACCACCTGCTCGGAGGCCATGCCTCCTTCTGAACTAGGTAATCCCCTTCTCAGCTCACCTGGCTGTCCCCCAGGCATTCACACAAGCAGCTTGGAGTAGATGATGAATGCATCTGTCGGCCGGTAAGAAATAGATGATCTTGGGTCGCTGCAGGTGAGGAGAGCAGTGTGGGCAGATGTCTTACCAGCAATTTGGGTTGGAGTCAGGCACCTGCCTGCAAGACCTCCAGCCAAGACCCCAATGATGAGTCTTCTCTTGGGGTGACATTGGGAGCCACCAGATGGCGGGAGTCATACAGAGAAGCTGGGTAAATAGGGGGAGGTGGTAGGTAGAGAGATGAGAACAGAGAGGTAGAGAAGCACGAAAGCTCAGTGTAAGACAGAGTGAGCAAAAGTTGTCTTTTCTGCAAAAACATGGCTCCACGTCCAGAGTCCCTGGTGGTGGGCTATACTTGGTTGCCTTTCTCTATGTTTCATGAGCTTTCGGTGAGTTCTTACAATAACATTTGGTGCCTTGTGAACCAGAGTTCTCTCAAGAGAACACCTAATAATTCTATAAAAGCACAAAGCCCACTTTAACTCAAAATTAGCTAATATTGATTGCAATATTTAGAATATTGCTCAGGTGCCAGACAATATTTGAAAAGCTTTATACATATCGACTCCGTTATTTCTCCGAGAACATTGGTGAGGTATTTTATCCCCATTCTCCAGATGTGGACACTGAGACTTAAAGAGGGCAGCCCCTTGCCACAAGCGTCCATGCAAGGAAGTGTCAGAGTTGTAATGCGACTCAGATGTCACTCCCTTAGCGTCTGCATTAGCCACCAGGCTGCGAGACTCATGGGAATGTGTTCCATTGCATGTGAAGCAGAAGGAAATGTGGATTTTATTTTATTTTTTAAAGATTTATGTATTTACTTATGAGAGAGAGCGAGTGCGTACGGGGATGGGGAGGGGCAAAAGGAGAGGGAGAGAGAATGTCCAACAGACTCCCTGCTAAGCGTGATCCCGATCCCACGACCGTGAGATCTTGACGTGAGCCGAAACCAAGAGTCAGATGCTCCACTGACTGAGCCACCCAGGCGCCCCAAGAAATGTGGGGTTTTATGGTATGTTTTATGTGTTAATTGGTCCACATATGATGGAGGAGTCTCCGTTGTCCTGGGACAGCCTTTGGACTGGCTTTGCATGAAGACTTATATCAATGCCGAGCCAGGGCTTCCCAGTGATTTAGCCGATAACCGCTGGTGGATGGTGATGACGCAGAGGGCAGCTCTAGAGGAAAAAGAAAGAAAAAGACAAACTGCAGCTACACCTGAAGAGCTGCGTCAGTGTAAGGAGCATTCCTAGGTGACTAACCGGGGAAGTCGTTCTGTTGACTGCATCCATTGGGTGGTTTTGAGCAAGTTGAGTGAGGGGTGACGGTGAGGCATGAGTCCCAGGAACAAAACCCTCGCTAGCCTTGTTGAGGCATACTTCTCCAGATGTCCTGCATCCCAGGCAAACTCCCCCTTTCCCTGTTGTTCCACGCTGTTGCAGAGAACATGGGCTTGCGAGCCACCAAACCTGCTCTTAAAAGCCCTTGGTCGATGACTATGTGCCCGTGCACTGAATCCCTCTCCTGTAGGGTGGGTGCGCAGACCGCTGTCACCGTGGAGGGCTGTAGTGTGTGTGATGGACACACAGACACACGCTCACGTGTTGGCATGTTTGCAGTACGTAGACGGTCTGGCTGACCCTCATTTCCCAACACTCCTTGGCCCCCAGATACCCAACAGCATTGGCCACCCTCTGGCAGACCTTGCATCATCTCTGCAGGATCTGCCCCGTTCTCCACAGTGGCTGCTGACCTGGGGTCCCAGTTCAAGTCTCTAGCCCTGTGCCCCATCCCCCCACTCTGGACTCCAGAGCTCAGAGCCCTGTGGGAGGTCCACCTGCCATGCTGGGCTCTTCAGTGCTGGGGTCCAGTCACTGTGCCATTTCTCTAGGACCCTGAGCCATCTGAATGTTGTTTCTGGTAACTTCTAGCCTCTCTTGCTTCCTACCAGATTGTCCTGCCCTCAACACTCCCTTCAGGCCCCCTCCTCTGTATACCGATACTGCATCCCACTCTTTGTGGCCACCCCAAAACCTGTTTTTTCTACCAGCTCACCCTTAATCTGACGCCCTGCTGCCTTGCTATTCAGGGTCGGGATTTTCCTGGAGCTCTCTGCCCTCTCTCCTTAGACTCCCTCCTGGCTGTCCATCCTTCCTGTTAGAAGTGACTTCTAACCCCCTCGAAGTTGCAGTCCATGATATTAATTCCTCCCCACATACTTGAAACTCAGCACACTCCCCACGGAATGGACTCACCTCCCCTTTCCCCAATAATGTTTAAAAAAACCCATGTATCCCCCCTCTTTCTCTTGCTTAATTGCACTCCCATCTTCTGATTCATGTAGCCTCAAAATACTGAAGTCACCTTTTCTTCTTGGGCAACTCTTCATTTAACTTTATCAAGTTCTGTTGATTCCACTCGAGAACCATCTCTTGAACTTGTACGCTCGTATTGATTCCAAATGCCACGCTCTAACTTTAGGGTCTTGTCATCTCTTATCTAGATTATTTCTGATTGATCGTCTTTCCCACTGCGGCTCCTGGCCCATTCTAATCTGTTTTGCAGATAAACACCACAACTGTCTTCCTCGACGCTCCTTCCCTGACCTTATCTTCCTGTCTGTCTTTGCTCTTTTCTTCATATTTATTATGTTCGAGGCACATCAGATAACTTGCCGTTTCTTCTTCTTGCTCATGGCCATCTCTACAGCCTGGCTCATGCTAACAGACCGTGCCACCCGCAATGACTTTTCTCCAGCCCCCCATGGATGTCCACCTTCATGTTCTCTTGCTGCTGTAAGAAAATTATCACAGACTTAGCACCCTAAGACATCCCACATTTATTACCTCGCAGTTATGTAGGTCAGAAGTTTTTTGGGGGGGAGGGTGGTTGGTTGATTTGTCTGCTTTGGGTTTCATAAGGCTAAAATCAAGGTGGTGGGTGGCCTGAGATCTTCTCTGGAGACTCTGAAGGAGCATCAGCTTACAGACTCGTTCAGGTGGTTGGCAGAATTCAGTTCCTTCCGGGTTGGGACTGTGCATTCTCTTTTCCCCTGCTGGCTCAGCCGGCAGCCATTCTCAGCTCCTTATGGCCACCTGTGTTGCTTGCCATGTTGCGCCTCCGTCTTCAGACAAGCAGCAGGAACATCAAGTCCTGCCAGGCTTCAGATCTCTCTGACTTCTTTCTTGTGGCACATCTTTTCCATTCCAGCAAGAGAAAGTTCTCCGCCTTTTTAGATTGATGTGATAGGATTGGGCCAATCTGCATAATTCAGGATTATCTCTATATCTTCTTGAGGATCCATAACCTTAATTACATCTTCACGTGTAATTGTCCTGTAACTTAACATAGCCACAAATTCAAGGGATTAGGGTGTGGACATCTTTCGGAGGGCATTCTGCTTACACAAAAGCCCTTTGATTTTGGAAAACGCAGTCTGTCTATAAAGTGACTTTTGCTTAGTAGCTTCCTTCAAAGTAGTACCCTCATGTTGTGCTTCTTAATGTCCTCCTAATGCATTATCTTCCTTTATGTAATATTTTATTTTACAAATTTACAAGTGTGCCTCATCCCATCAATTATAAATTGCATGAGCTCAGGAAAGGCACTGTGATCACCTTGATATTCATGTGCGGCATCCAACACACTGCTTTATGTGCATTTGTCAAATAAAATGAATATGTTTATAATAGTTTGGTGAATATGTATGAAATACTTGACATGTCTGAGACACTGTGACCTCCAGATCATGAGCCATTTGAAGGCATCAATTAATACAAAGGTAAATGGTGGGGTACCTGGGTGGCTCAGTCGGTTGAGTGTCTGACTCTTGATCTCGGCTCAGGTCATGATCTCAGGGTTCTGGGATCGAGCCCCACATTGGGCTCTGTGCTCAGCAAGGAGTCTGCTTGAGATTCTCTCTCCCTCTCCCTCTGCCCCTCCCCCTGCTTGTGCATGCTCTCTCTCTCTCAAATAATTAAATAAATCTACAAAAAAATTTTAAAAATTAAAAAAAATCTACAAAGGTAAATGCATGATAGGTAAATCTTCCTTAGTGTTCCTCACATCAAGACACTCTGGCTTACATGGAAGGAGAAATATGCCCCACACTTGCGGTTTTATTTTTTTATTTTTTTAAGATGTTATTTATTTATTTGACAGAGCACAAGCAAGGGGAATGGAAGATAAAGAAGCAGGCTCCCCACTGAGCAGGAAGCCCGATGTGGGACATGATCCCCGGGACCATGACCTGAGCTGAAGGCAAACGCTTAACTGACTGAACCACCCAGGCATCCCTATGCCCCACACTTGCTGTATTAGTCGTGTGTTGCTGCATAAGCAAGTATCACAAAATCAGAGGCTTAGAATGACATAGGTTCACCACTCGTTGTGGGTCAGGCATACAGGCGCAGCTGAAGTGGGTCCACAGCTCCGCCTGTCTCATGTGAGTGCCATGCATGTGTCAGTCCAGGCTGGGGTCTCATCTGAAGGTTTGACTGGGGAAGGAGTCCCCTCTAAGCACATGTGGTTGTTGGCAGATTCAGTTCCTTCCCAGCTGTTTGCTGGAGGCCTGTCTCTGTTCCTTCCCACATGAGCAACTCCAACTGGGCATCTTGCTTCTTACAAGAGTTCAAGCTGAGAAGGCAGAGAGACCAGAAGCAAGGTGAAGTTCTAATCTTTTGTAAGCTAATGATGGAAGCAACGTCCCACCTCTTTGTTCGAAGCAGGTTTCTAGGTCAGCGCCCATACCAGGGCAGGTAACACAAAGGTGTGGATTATCAGGAGGCTGGATCTTTGGGGGTCAGTGAAGGGTGTGCCTGCCACATCCATCTTTACAGAGACAGGGATGTTGAACCATATGAAGTCACGCAGTGGGTTGAAGAGTAGGTGCACTGGGAGGACAGAACAAGAGCAGGTGTTGGTAGAGCTTGGTGATACTTTGAGGAAACTGACTTGGTACATGGAGAGAAGATGAATGGGAGACTAAGACCAGAGTTCCTAGCCTTGAAATAAGTAATCAGGGTGTAGTCTAGCAGTTAACAACCCTGCCTGCCCACTGGAAGGCATAGGGCAGCACCATGGAGCTCCTCGTTGTGTGTTGAAAGCAGGATGCTTCTAGGATGGTCCTTCTCAAATGTTTTGGTCTCAGAACACCTTTTCAGTCTTAAAAATTACTGAGGACCCCACAGAGATATTTATATGGGCTATAGCTATGGATGTGTGCTAAATTAGAAGTGAAAATGAAGATGCTTAAAAATATTTACTCATTCATTTAAAAGTAACAATAGTAAACCTATTTCATGTTAACATAAAAATATTTATAAAAATAACTATATTTTCAGGATGCCTGGGTGGTTCAGTCAGTGAAGCGTCTGCCTTCAGCCCAGGTCATGATCTCAGGGTCCTGGGATTGAGTCCCAGGTCAGACTCCCTGCTCAGCAGCGAGTCTGCTTCTCCCTGCCCCGCTCCCCCCTGCTTATGCTTTCTCTCTCTTTCTCTCTGTTATATAAATAAATAAAATCTTTTAAAAAATAAATAACTATATTTTCTAAAATAAAACAAAATGGCAAACTTGTAGCATTATATATATATTTTTTACATTTTTCCAGTCTTTTTTATGTCCCGATTTTAACGACAGACAGCTGGATTCTCATTGCTGATAATGCACTCAGTCTGTTGAAATGTATTGTGTTGGTTGGTGTGTACTCAGAAAATCTGGCTTCCCACAGTTATGTAGTTGAAAAAAAATAGGATAATTAATAGCTGTGGATACTTTTTTCTAGTACTACAGCAAAACTCAACACCAGTAGGTTTTTACACGTTAAAAAGTGTCCTATGAACCCATATCCATACACGTTTTGTTCTCTATACCATTAAAATTCATTGTTTAATCTTGCACTTAAAGTGCATATTTTACCCATGCACAATTTTGTAACATTATGCATTAGTTCTTTCAGAAAATAGCAGTTCGCTAAGTTATGTCAGCCTTCCAAATATTCACACATCTCATTTTACAACATGGGAAGCTCACATTTATTAACATCGCCACCAGTTTTATTAGGAATGGATTTAAGTTTTGGGAGGCCATCACATTTATGGTGGCAGATACAAGATGTCTAAAATACTAATTTTTCCTGAAATCTTGATTTTTGTCATTGGCAGCAAAGACTCGTCAGCTGTATTCCATCAAGTGACAGCCTCGCTTTGTTCATTTTTGAGAAAACGTCTGCCAAACAGCCGAGTCTGAATTACCACAATCGTCTGCCAGGCATTCTATCACATAAAAAGGGTCGCGACTAAGTCCTGTCACCAACTCAAACAGTGGCATACTTTTTTTTTTTTTTCCTGGAGACAACCATCAAACATCCTCATGCAAGAGAACAACGCTATGTGTACTCCCCATTTTATCATGCAGAATATTTTTTTAAGATTTTATTTATTTATTTGACAGAGAGAGAGTGTGTGAGCAGCAGAGGGAAAGGGAGAAGCAGACTCTGCGCTGAGCAGGGAGCCCGATGCAGGGCTCGATCCCAGGACCCCGGGATCATGACCCGAGCTGAAGGCAGATGCTTAACCGACTGAGCCACCCAGGTGCCCTATCGTGCAGAATCTTAAAAAGATACGTACTCAAGAGATATTTGAGAAAACGAATGATTTTTACAGCTTACTCCACAACATTCTTAAGTGAAAGTGACGTTCTTCTCAGGAGCGTGGTAGTGATGGATGTGAACACCGTTTGGGACCACTGCCTTGATCAGGCATAAGGTGAGAGCAGCTCCACGTACCCCTGCTTTTGCTCCTTGAGTGCAATGGTTCGCATGCTGAAAACAGTCCGTGGCATTTCCGTATTATTAGGAAGACAGATGTGTTCGTCGGGACCCTGTAAAAATGACTCCCAGACTCCCAGGGGACCAAGGTTCAGACTCTGCAAACCGCTCAGCTAGGATCCAGCATGCAGTATCCTTGAGTGAGGCCGTTGGAGGTCACGAAAGTCAAGATCGACTCTACTGAGAGCTCGTGCACACTCTGCCATCAGCTCTGTGGTTGAGCCTCCACTGGCCATTGTCTCTGCCTGCCATCAGTCACATTGCTGTTCACCAAAACAAAGCAAAGCTTCTCAACGGGGAAAGAAACTTATTACTGGCTATTTCTACGGTCAGTAGCCACAGCCGGGTCTTCGGAGCCTCCTGGGTTCTCCTAGTGGTGGTTGTTTATTAATTTAATTGTCGTGTATTCACCTGTACCTTTTCCTTCTTTATGCAGAACGTCACTCGTGTGTGTTGTTTACTGATTTATTTGTGTTTGCAAATGTCTGTCCAACTAGATTCGGTAGCTCTCTGCAGATTCTTTGCCTTTCCTAGTCTATTGCACTATACTTTGAAATATGAAACCCTTCAAAGATCTTTGTTAAATAAAGATAAAGAAATGGGCACCATCTGGGACACTTGGGTGGCTCAGTCGGTTAAGCGTCTGCCTTCGGCTCAGGTCATGATCCCAGGGTCCTGGGATCGAGTCCCACATCGGGCTCTGTGCTCCGCAGGGAGCCTGCTTCTCCCTCTGCCTCTGTCTCTCATGAATAAATAAATAAAATCTTAAAAAAAAAAAAAAAGAAATGGGCACCATCTAATCATATGGTAAAGAAAATAAAGATATAGTTCAGCATATCAACCCTGTGGCGAAAGGAGCTGTCCTTGTTTCTGTAATAACAAAAGAGTGGATTGGAAAGAAAAACAAATGGAAACAATCTTTTAATTCTGATCTGCTTAAAGCACACCTTGAAAAGCTTCTAGAAACTTATACCACAGGCAACACTGGCTATTACAAATAAAGCCGTGCTTGAGATAGATATATAGGACTTAAAATGAATATTGATTGAACAGCAACGTACCTCTAAAAGCAAGTGTTTTTTAATTGCCCCGTTATCAGTCGAGCTTGCATGAGGGAGTGGTCTTAAAATTTAGCTGTGACTCTCAACGTTCACGCCCCAGCGGCGTTCCCATTGTAAGGCTCGCTGCTTTGCATGCTACGGGGAGATGTGTATAAATTTCTGATGAAGGACCATGTGCTATTCCTGGTGTTACCGCTGCACGTCTGATTCCCCGTATGGAACCTGGAGTACCTTTCGGTCATAAAGCACTGACCTGTTTGTCTTCTTCTGAGCATGGCCGGGTTGGCGGGATACCAGTCCCAAGAGTGTTGGGTCATGGGGGAGTGCCTTGACATCTCTCAGAGTCTCGGCTCCCTTTGCTGCAAAATGGGAATAAAGACGTCTACTGTTCAATCGTGTTGTCAAAGTCAGAAATCCTATTGTGTGCAATGAGTGTAATTTGTTTTCATAGGGTCCATTCTGTATGCTCACATAATGGTTTTTCCAATGCACTGCTCTCCGAGAAATGGGTTTTTTAAAATATTCAATGATCCCCATAACCACCTCTTGTAAGACACATTTTTGGGGGGCATTTCTCTTATCACTAATGATGCTAAGCGGCCCCCTCTCTCTGCCACCGCCATCTGTATCCTGAGCTCATTGGTTCACATGCCCTGCATTTCCATCTGTCACGTGGGCTTCATGTTCTTGAAAAACTTTTCCCTGGGAAAAGGTTCTACATGTCTGCTTTCATTTTGCTGACTTTCTGTGATGTGTGGGTCTGGAACCCTCAGAAAAAGGGACATCCCCTGCTAATATGGCTACTGTAATTGATTGTTCTGTACCATGAATGGTAGATCCCAAGTTCCAAGATGAATGGGCCATGACTGGGCGATCCTGTTGGGAATCTGTCTTGACTATTCCTTACCAAAGTCTGCCTCAAAAGTATCAGCCCCTCCTTGACCTTCCTTTGTGCACTGCGTTCAAGACGAGATAAAAGAGATGGCAGGAAGACAGCTTTGGTTGTTTCTGTAATTCTGATGCATTATTAATTTTCTTAACCAAAAAAAAAAAATGTGCATATCAAGATTGATGAGAATCCTTAATGGATATGTAATTTAAGGATTGTCCCAGCATGACTTCCACCCAGTACAGCTGATGGTGAGAAGGAATGATTCACTGTCTAGTAGTTATACTAATAGTTATGCATGGATATCACATCTAATGATCTCAGACAAGCTGCCTGGTGACTCTGTGTCTACACACCCATTTACACTTGCTTTTCCTAATTGAAATTAATTGGAATAAATATGTGTCAAATAGTGAAACTCAGTAACCTAATTTTAATGGAATGATTGAGCTCTTTCTCATACTAATGAGGCTGAGTATATTTTCTCTTCTCATAGAGGTATTCTTTGATGAGCCTTTTAATGACAATGTCTTTTTCCTATGCCAGGTTCTCAGATTTCTCAGAAGTTGGGTAAGGTTGCATCCGGGATCCGTCTGCAAATGAGAAAAGAGGTGGTCAATTCACTCGTGTCACAAAAGTAGCTAAGGCCACGAGGAATCCAATGCTTCAAACTAATCGGCAAAATATAGCTGTTACATGGAGTAATTATCCCATAGATGCTAAATAAATATATCTAAGGTGCACAAACGTGTTAGATTATAATTTTATGACCTTGGCATTCGGCACTCATACGAACACAGCGGTAGACAGGCTCAGGATGTTTTGAGTACTTACTGGGCATAAAAGATTTATTCATAAGGCTGTATCACAGTATCATTGCAAAATCTGTAATTGCAAGTACTTTCAAAATAGTACATAGGGTCCCTAAGTACTGCATATAACTCATGTCACGTGGGATGACTCCCTGATCACCCAGAAGTTGCCCATGCAGAATTTGGAATGCATTACGTGGGATAGGATCTGATTTCTCGTCTGTGCTGTTGTGCTCTCACATAAACCAAAGGAGTCTTTATTGCTCGAGGCGCCAACTGCTGATCGCCGAGGAGATTGAAGGGAAAGCTGTGTGTGCCCCGGCGAAACCATCCTGAAACCAACACGCTTGCCACAGAAGGCACTCCTGTTGACTAATTCCAAGAATATTGTGTGCATCTTGACAATCATATCTTAATGTCATGAATTATCGTTATTGCTGCTTGCCAGATGGATATATACGTGGTTCTTAACATTTGTCATGTAGCGTGTGGATACACACGTGGTTGTTGCAGAGGATGGCCGTGGCTTTCTAAAATAATCGTGGTTTACTGTGGGCACACACACAGGATGTGTCTCAGAGCCAGCTCTGCAGACTCAGCCTGGCATCTTGGGAAGACTGGAATCTCCTTGAATATGTCAGGTTTCTTTGCTGCCAGTTGTCAGCAGCAGGTGCATCTTTTTGCAGCCTCTGAACTATCACACGTGTGTACCACCGGACTTAAGGCAATGGGGGCTAAGCATTCGTATAAGATTGGCAGATGAGTTTGCATCAAGACAAGCTTGCGGGAAATTCCCAGACACAGTCCTGGCAGAGGAGAGAATCCTGGCCAGTGATCTGGATTAGTGTGACACTTCTTTGTTTGTCTCTGGCTCTGGATTCAGGCTGAAAGTGAGGAAAACTGGAGTCCCCAGAGCCAGAGGTCCCAGGCTTCCTGTCCCTCCACTGCCACAGAGTGGGGCAATGAGGAAAGAGGGGGGTCTCTCATTCTTCTCCAAGGCTGACAAACGCAGCCAGCCCAATAACCTGACCCCAACAAGGAAGGGGTTGGAGGAAGACTCGAATCTGCCTGGAGGATTACTATCACAAAACAACCATCAAAAGCTAAAGGAAAGCTTGCTACAATAGCCAGAGACTTGAGGCCAAGAACAAAACATGTTAAAATAGTTTACACTGCATTTCACCCGTGGGGGTGGAGGCGGAGGAGTAACTTTCATTATGTTCTTTGTGGCCTCATTGTCCTGGCAAAACTCCCATGCACACTGGTGCTGGGGGAAGAAAAGAAACCTCTCAAACACTCAACTTGTGGTCCAGGGTAGCTCAGTGAATTCTGCTTTTATATTTTGGGTCAGTGTTCAGAATCAGACTCCCGACCAGGTCAGAATCCTCTACCACCCATCTCAAAACCTGTCCCCCAACCTTGTCTCAAGATGGTTCACAGGGAGCCTCCAGAGCTTCTTAGAGGTGGGAGAGTGGCTGGGGGGCATTCCTTCTCCCTTCTTTCCTTGCTTCCTGCCCCACTCAAGTACCTGCAGTTGGCATAGCCCAGGGTCAGCCCTCTGGATGAGCGAGCGTGACCCCCATGGAGCTGCTCACGGGGCCCCTTCCATGGCTGGCTCTGTTGCTCCCAGCATTCGGGCTCTTACTTCCATTTGTCCCTTGTGTGGGGCATTGCACTCTGCAGTCCTGCAATACGGAGTCATGTTCCCCCACGTCTGGAAGAAAAGTCCGCTCTCTTCCAGCTGGGAGAGACTGAACCTCACCTGAGTTGTTTGGAGATGTTTGGAGAGCCAGAGCGTCGAGGTGTTAGGCAGGTTTGTCTGGAACTGTTTCTCGGGGCTGTTTCTCTGTGTAGACAAGCCAGGCCGTCGCGGCACTCTGCTCTGCTTTCTGTGTGCCTCGGACTCCTGCCTTCACCTTCCCGGGTCTCTCCCCTTCTCAGGGTCTGAAGTCCGTGGCTCAGCCTGCCCACATCTCAGCTCTCTGGCTTCGCTTCTCCCCTTCCTCCCCCTCAGCTCCTCCTACTGTCTGCTGAGAACCATCTTTACTTGTTAACCTGTGCACCCGTCCATGCACTGTTTGCAGCGAAATGCCAGTTTCGTCCTTCCAAGTTTTGCTCTTGGTCTATGACAAAAAGCTTTTGGAACTTCGAAAGCCTTTTCCTTTGTCGTGAATGCCTGGCATGACACACGCGGGTATCCCTAAAGTTTGAAATGCATCTACTGTGCCACCCAAGATTGAGCAAGGCTTTCTTTGTTCTAGGCACGGGGGCCTCTCCTGAAGTAACCCATTGTGCTGTTTCCCTGGGTGCGGTGGGCACGGCCTTGGGAACAACGGGGAATAAAAACTATTTTGGTTTAATGCTCCAAGTAGACTGTTAGCTTTATGTATTAATATATGTGTATTTTCTATGCAATCACTGATTCCCTGCCTACAGCTACTTACTGAAATAAACCAGTTTTGCATATTTATAGTTAGGGTAAGTAGCAATTTTCAACTCTAATATTCTAAAGGGGAGAGTGATTGATAAAGGGGAGAGTGATTGAAGAGGGGTGACTAGAATATAAAGACCGACAATTGTCAAGTTCTTCCTCAAAGAGCGTCTTTATAGCTCAGGGCAGACTCCAATCCTCCAGGCAGATTCGAATCTTCCTCCAACCCCTTCCTTGTTGGGGTCAGGTTATTGGGCCGGCTGTGTTTGTCAGCCTTGGAGAAGAATGAGAGACCCCCCTCTTTCCTCATTGCCCCACTCTGTGGCAGTGGAGGGACAGGAAGCCTGGGACCTCTGGCTCTGGGGACTCCAGCATTCCGCACTTTCAGGCCTCATTCCCCTCTGCTCTGACTTTGGCCTTGCGTCCTACTCCATGTCTTTCTGCTCAGCTAGAATGTTCGCACTTTGCTTCTGTGCCTTCTTGAGAGGGTAAGAACCAAGGAAGTAAGAAGCAGGGGATGCACGTGGTGTGGGGAGGTAGAGGGTGTGACTAGTCTCGTAGGGCTCCCCCCACCAGCCCCCAGAACCACCAGGACCCTAAGATGCACGCCCACCGACCCGTTCACAATTGCTCAGGAAGGGCCCTTGCTTCCCACGTGTGGCATAGAAAAGGTCACTGGAACATCACATCGATTCATAGGGTGTCCCTCGATTAGCCTGAAGGGTTTCGACTTCCCTCGCTTGTCTCTGCTTCAAGGCTGGAGAGTTCCCAAAGGGTAGTAGGTGTGGACATGCCAGAGAAGCGGGATTACAGTTGTGTGTTGAAAAATTTTACATGTGTGGAAACATCCATCCACCTGCTGTCGTAAATGCCTTGGCAGTTTTGCCCACATCCACGAACAAAGCGCAGTTTCTGCTGGTAGAATCGGTTTTTTGTTCAGAAGCAGAAGAAAACTGTATGTGTCAGAGTAGAACCTGGGGGTTAGCACTTGAAAGGTGTAACCCAGTGGGTGGGCACAGAGAAAGATTTACAGAGAACACTTGAGGGGCGCCTGGCTGGCTCAGTTGGTGGAGCATGGCGGTTCTGGAGCTCGGGGTGGTGAGTTCAAGCCCCACGTTGGGTGTAGAGATTACTTAAAAATAAAAGCTTTAAAAAAGAGGGAGAATAATTGAGAGAGAGAGAAAAACAGAGGGAAAAGCAGGGAAAGACACAGAGGGGAGGGAGGAAGAGAAACATCTGGAAGAGGTATTTTTTATCGATGGAAAACCAATGGATTCAGCTAGTGTATGTCCAGACTTCAGCTTTTCCTTCAACGCAGTTGTGACCCAAAATCTCTGGTTAGCCTTGAAGAACATTCTCTAATTTCATTTATTCATTCTTTGGCGTACCTGGAGGTTTCTCGGCTTCCACCAGAAGCCGAAGGAAGACTGTAGGCCCAGCCGGAAACGCTTTGTGGCAGAGCCCTGTCACACGGCTGCGTCTGGATCCTTCGGATACTGGCAGCCTCTCATGGCTGTCCAGAGATATCCTGCGTTTCTGCATGCTCTGTGGAAATGTCATACGTGGCCCGTGAAAAATAATCCGTGCCATAGACTTCATCAGTCCACCTGCTGCAGTGACCACCATGAGGATGGTGAGATGTGGCATGGGAGGGCGTTTACTGATGCCTTTCTTTTTGATCCTCATTCCGTGAAGCTGCTACGAAAAGACAAATACTCTCATTGAGAGTATGACATCACTCTTCTTTTTAGAGGTTCACCCGTCTGCACATGCTTGCGTACCCCTCCCCCGTGGCGTCCTGACTTGGTGAAGCAGCAGACTCTTGTCCCGTGGCTTTGCAGGGCGAGCCCTGGGCTACAGTCTTGGACGTCCACGGAGAATTCCATGGAAGCCCTACCCCAGACAGCAGGAGCTCCATCACGTGGTTCAGAATCGAGTTATGGATATGCAGAGGAGACTGAACCAGTGCACACGGGGTCCATGGTCAGATACCATGAAACAACTTGTAGGGTGAGTATTGGCTTGTTCTTAGCCATCCTTCAGTGCCCTGCTCTGGGAGGCTGGAGCTGGATCTCTGGAAAGTAGTGGTGGGATCCAAGTGAAACACAAGTCCTTATGGGGCAAAAACAGTGGAATACGGGCAATTCATGTGGTCCAGGGTTGTCTACTTTCGCCTTTACCTCTTGGATTCCTGTTGGAGTCTGCCCATCGGGGATGCTAGAGAGATACAGCAAAGCAGGAAGAAGGAGAAGCCGTTGGCCAAGGTCCTCATCTTTTTGGACCTTCTAGACCCACTTTCTTGGACCCTCAGAGGTTCAGACATGAACTAGGAGGTCCCAGCACAGGTCCTGAGGCCCCTCTTTCCAGGCTCCTAGGTGGCCTGACATCATCTCTTCACTTTGTGACCAGCCCCAGGATGAAAGCCATTTCCACGGGCATCACCTCTGCCTCTCCTGTTTGCTTTTCAAGTACTCTGCCAACGTTCACACTGATTTCCAGTATAGAACTCTCTTCGTTGGGTTAAGTAAAGCAGTCTGTCTGTTCTTAAGCAGATCCAACACAAGTGTTTAGGACTACAGTTGGAGGGGGCTCCTCCAAACCCTCCCGTGTGCTGAGTGCAGACGCATAGTGTTGATGGTCCCAGTGCACCCCCCTCCCTGTGCTCATGGGGCCGTTCCCCTGTCATCCTAGAGTTGGCCTGTCTGTGTGTCTGGCCAGTGGGACACGAGCAGACATGACATAGGCAGAGGCTAGAGAAAGCATCGGTGTCCTGCCATTTGCTCTTCTCCCGACCACCACCAAGACGAGGATGAGCCCGGGCTTGCCTACAGGTGCAGGAGAATGCGGCAGGGGCTGCAGCAGCCCTGGCTCACCCTAGTCATCCCACTTGGGGCCATTGGACTCACCCAGCATCCAGCCACCCCCGTGACGTGAGAGCAAGCCCAGGTGATGCGCATGCCTCCACTCCAGATGCATGGACAACACATGGGTTCTTTTAGTTGGAGGGTTTGATATGCAGCAGTCTTGCAGCTACCACATGAGCCTCACGGCATGGGCCCCATCTACCTGTGTGATGGGACGGCATAGATGTCCCCACGGGAGATCTCTCGACCTCTGTAGACCCATCTTGTCCTCACTTGATAACTCATGCTTTATTCTCAAGGCAAACCCAGAGTCCTTCCTAGATTCCAGCTCAGCCTTCTTAGCTTTTCTCAACAGCCTTTTGGGTCAAGGCCTTTGCATTTTCATGACCTCTTGTTCACTCTCTGGAGTTCAAGAAGTGGGGTAGATGAGTGGCCTCCACTGGTCTTGTCTAGAAACTCTCTGCCTTTCTTCACACTCCTGTGTGATACTCATGGCCTCCCACCCCCCTGGCTCAGAGCCCGTGGCCAGTAAATCCTTCCGATGATTGCCCCAGCATTTTCCAGCACCTCTCTTGACATGCAGGGTCTCTGATACACTGCCTTGAATGTACCGAGTGTGAAATTAAACTTTTATTCACTCTTGTCCCCTGAGGATAAGGGCTAATCAATATCCTTTGTATGACTATTGTCAGCTCACTTCCACACTTGCAAACTGAGCCTGGGTCATGCCTACAGATAATTCTGCTGAAGCATGAAAGTGATACTACCTCATTCATTCAGCAGCACTTTTCAAGCATTTATATCCATGTGCCAAGAGATGGATAGTCTCCCCAGTGGGTTGCATCCTGAGCAGGTCTTAAAGGAGGCATAAGAGCCAGCCAGATAGAGATGGTGGGGAGGGTATTGTAGGCAGGGGCATGAGCCAGGGGCAGAAGCATGGAGATCTGTGGACAAAGGAAGTTGGAGAGACACCAAGGGAATGGGGGTATTCTGAGGACTTGGCTTCTCATTTTAATAGAGATGTGTAGTAGGCAATTTATATTTAGTAGAGATGTGTAGTAGGCAATTTATATTTCCGTTTTGTAGAGGTCACATCAGTATCTTTGATAGAACCTACCAGCCTCAAAGTTTATAGGAGTGGTTCTAATGGGGTGACTCTGCCTCTGACGGGTTATTTGCACCATGTGAAGACACAGTGAGGAGACAGTATTTTGTTATTGCAGCCCTAACAAAGCAAGACATGCATTCATCAAGTAACTGTCTTCTTGGATTGGAGTTTCTCCTGATGATGCTCAGGAGGGGAGAGAATAGGCTGACCATGCAATCATGCTGCTCTTCATGGGAGTTGTATTTGTGATGCACATGCACACATCCGTGTTCTGTTGTACATGTTTCATTAAAGAGGATCCTCCTCGAGCTACAACGTGGCTGGGAGAGACCTCCCCAATGTGTAGGGGATGGTGATTTCAGGTTGAGCACCCATGAGAAGATGGGTTGTCCTCACTGCTTGCTCTAACTACAGAAGCCCCTCCAACCCCTGCACCCTCCTTTCCCAAGACTGTCTTCTCAAGGCACACGGTACCCCGGCTCAGTATGTCCCAAGTGGTATTCCTTGAAAAAAAGGGTCCAATGTCCAATCCATCTGGGAAATCCTGGTTCTTCTAAATAGGTTTCTTTATTGGATTTTTCTTGGGCCTTTTTATTTCTGAAAATGTGAAAATTCAAGTAGGGGATGTATTACGAATCATTTCTGAAACACACTTCAATAAGGAACACATCTTCCGTGCTCTCTATCAATTTTGTGTTTCTTTTTCCTGTCATCCCATTTCTTATTTTGTGCATGGCTTCCTTCCATTTTTGAACAACACCAGCCTGAGTAGTGATTCCCATGTCTTCTGTTACTCCTTCTCAACAAAAATTAATCACACCCGTCCTTGTAAATATCTCAGATACAGACCCAAGCACGTTGTATGCATGTCATTTGTCCATATCTCTGTCTCTTTCAGTAGAGACATTTTCTTAATCACTTTCTGTGCTGGAAAGGGGCATTACTCTAATTCAGCTTACCATCCTCTGTATCCTCCCTCTCCTCACTGGATGCCTTGAACCGGCTCAGTGGTAGTGTTTCTTAAAGTCAGATTCGGGATATAATAGCATTGGTGCCACACGTTATGAGTCAGGGCTGCTGTGACCGTGGGCAGGAGAGTGAAAGCTGTAGGCACGTTGCTTAGAATGAACACAGAGGCAGAAACACAGTGAAAGAGAAAGGCAGCCTACATGCATGGTAGCAGCCTGGATTCCTGGCCATCCACGGCCCTTTTGAGGTTTCCAGGCTAGACTAGGGTGGAGCACGGATTCACATCACATCTCCCCGACCTGTCATTCCTGGGCAGGTAAGCCCCAAGACGAGCAGGTGCTTGGGATGTACCCAGCATGTCCCTTCTGGTCCGAGATGCAGGTTTCACCCTGCTTTCCACACAAGGGTGAGTTCAGCCAACGTGAGTGAGCACCTGTTTTCTCCTTCTGAGGCCTTGTTCTCATGCAGACAGTGGCAGAGAATTATTTTTATTGTATGGTGAACCCAGCAGGGAGGAATTCAAATGCATTTCCTAAGAAGAGCAATAGTTGACCTCAAACATGAAATCAATCGAGCAGTCTTATGTTGAGCTGGATTTTTCTTGAGCATGACTCCTTATTATGGCATAGGAAGTGGCGAGGCTGCTAGGTGTCTGAGAGACTCCTTTTCTCTGCGGGTAGCCTTCAGAGATGGGAAGTACAGTGAGATGGTACAAGTAAGCATTCTGTCTTATGGGGGCCCTCTGCCCCTTTTTCCTAATCTCCTTACAGTCCCCTCCAATCTTGGGTAATCTGAAACCCATCCATCAGTTTTTAAAGACAATTCATGAAAAACAAGAGATTTCGACTTTTTTTCACTGCTTTTTATAGTCCGGCCAGTAGAAATCTACATTTTCCAGCATCTACAGAGAGACTGGGGTGGTAGGGATAGGGAGAAGTGGAATGCGAAAGTACATTTTAATTGTGTTCCTCAGTTTCAAGCATTACCGGTTTGTTTCCATGTTGGGAATCCAGAGCCTTTCTCAAATGGGAAATAAGAAAGCACTATATTGGGATGCCTGGGTGGCTCAGTCGGTTAAGCATCTGCCTTTGGTTCAGATCATAATCCCAGGGTCCTGGGACTGAGCCCCACCTTGGGCTCCCTGCTTGGTGGGGTGTCTGTTTCTCCATCTCACTCTCACTCTGTGCTCTCCCTCTCTCTCTCAAATAAATAAATAAAACCTTAAAAAAAGAATGCACTATATTGAGACCTGTAGAACATCTGTGTGAGCATGTTGATTAAGGTCTAGGAGGAGGGCCCCCTGGGTGGCTCAGTCGTTAAGCATCTGCCTTCAGCTCAGGTCATGATCCCAGTGTCCTGGGATCGAGCCCCACATTGCATCGGGCTCCCTGCTCAGCAGGAAGCCTGCTTCTCCCTCTCCCACTCCCCCTGCTTGTGTTCCCTCTCTCGCTGTCTCTCTCTCTGTCAAATAGATAAATAAAATCTTTAAAAAGGGGGGGGCAGAAGAAAAGGGAATGAAATCATGGTTGGAATAATAGATCAAGGAATCCATTTCTCTATATTTTATGTGTCTCAAGTATAATTTCTTTGCATTTAATCCTTCTATTATCTCAGGCATGCAGAGTCGATGAAGTCTATTAGAGATACTTATTAAAGGTCTGTGTTCTAATCAATGTAAAATTCATGTTCTCAGTTTAAAACAGAGAAGCGATTTTTTTTTCAAGGACCTCTCCTAAGAGTCTAGCACAAAACAACACCCTTTACAAGTACAGTAAATGTGCTGCAAGACAATGAGGGATTTGTTTGCTCACATCTTCCCAAAGGTTTTGGATAGGCCATTCAAAAAGAAATGCAATTCTCAGTGGGACTCCAGCTGCGTAAAAGCTTGAGAAATGAAATGAATACAAGTGCCACTAAGAGAAAAAAAAATGTTTCTTACAGTGGAGAAGCAGTACTCGTGCGCACATGCGCACACACACACACACATCCACAGTTTGTGCTAAGGAAGTATATTGGCCTTGCACTGCCTTTATCTCAAAGTATTGCAAAAATAAATGAATTCTGCACATTCCATGCCACCATGGAGCTTGCACATTGCTGGTAGGAGAAGTGGGCATGGCTCTCGAAAAATCCCTCCTCTGACACAGTTCTGATGACATAACTATGATATTTGACATTCCTCATGATGAGCTCTGCACGCAGCAATTTACATAGACTGTATAAACTTTTCCTAATGGTGTAAATTGTTGTTTTCCATATTTGTCACATTAGGACGTGCATCAAACTAATTTCTAGAGACAGGGTTCCAAATGAAGCCAAGAAGGCTTTATGCTGGCAGTCAGTATTTTTTTAATTCTTTTAAAGATTTTTATTTATTTGTTTGAGGGAGAAAGAGTGAGCATGAATGGGGGGGCCCAACAGGGGGCTCAATCCCAGGACCCCCAAGATCATGACCTGAGCTGAACTCAGATGCTTAACTGACTGAGCCACCCAGGTGCCCCTATCATTTTTTTTAAGTAGGCTCTGCACCCAGCATGGAGCCCAACGTGGGGCTTGAGCTCACAACCCTGAGATCAAGACCTGAGCCAAGATCAAGAGTCAGATGTGTAACTGACCGAGCCACCCAGGCGCCCCATGGCAATCAGTTTTATAAGACTATTAAGCAATGAATCTACTTACTTATTTGTTGATTCACCAACATGTTTGAGTACCTAGAAGGGTGCCTGGTGCATAGTATGGCTCGATACGTATGTGTTGAGTAGATGAATGAACAAGCAACTCCTGTGTAAGAAGGTGTTCTTGGGTTAAGGGGTAAAAAGTTGACCGAAATAGGGATGCTGCTCTCATTTCTGATACGGGGAATCTGCCTTGCTTGTAAATGTCAGCAACTGAAGATAGATGTGGTATGTAAATAGAGAGTTCTTAGACAAAAAGAGAACTTCCAAGTGTGTGGCCAGAAAGGATTAGTGGAACTGGGGACATTTTACTTGATCAGCACAGAGGGTCAAGAAGCCAAGAGTCACAAAAGGGAAAGAGAATGCATTTCAATGTGGATAAAAATTGTCTCGGAACCCACCAAAGGAAAACTGCAAGATCAGGCCATGGGGAGAATTCTCTCTGTTTATGCACATGCAGGAAGCCTCCCCTCAGAATCCATTCGAGGAAATCTTTGAACATTGCCATTAGAATAATGAGTACTCTAGATAGAATAATGACCCCCTGCCCTGACCCTGAAGATATTTATGCCCTAATCCCCGGAGCCTGAGAATATGGGGGCTTGCATGGCGAAGGGGATTTTGCAGATGGGATTCAGTTAAGGACCTCGAGTTGGGCGGGGGAGGGTTATCCTGGATTATGCAGGTGGGCTCCATGTAACCACAGGTGTCCTTATAAGAGAGAGACAAGGGGTTGGAGTCAGAGAAGGAGATATGCCAACAGAAGCAGAAGTCAGAATGACGTGACTATAAGCCAAGGAATGTGGACAGCCTCTCGAAGTTGGAGAGAGCCAGGAAACACATTCCCCCCTGGAGTTTATAGAAGATATGCTGTCCTATCAACACCTGATTTTGTCCCTTTCACACCTGTTTCAGACTTAGGGCTTCAAGAGCAGTCAGATACTCAATTTGTGTTGTTTTAAACAACTCGTTTTGATATAGCTAGTGAGGGAAACAGATGCAGTGAGCTAAGTTCTGGGACCCACCTGCTTTTCTCCCCCTAGTGTCCTTGCTTGGCCCAGAGCTCTTTAACGTTAAATGCCGTGTCCTGATTCACAGGGACGTACATGGGAGCAGTGTTTCAGATATCGCACGGCAGGCCGACCCTTTGAAGCGACTCCTCACTTGATCATTTGCCTCCTGTTGCTATGGCGCCCAGACAAAATGGTGCAGATACTTCTCTTCTCTCCTAAGGGCAAAACCATCAGCTCACATATTCCAAGAAAGATGTGCTATTTGTACATCTTCATTCCAGGAATACAGATGTGCACATTATTTTTTTTCCAGAAGTGTGTCTGTGTGTGTGTGTGTGTGTCAGAAAATTATTTCAGTGAGCCTTCAAAATATTTGGAAGGAAACAGTCTAAAATGCACAATTATTTACACTGATTCTGTTAACCTCTGGCATATGCTCATCTCTTCTTGCCTATTTTCCCAGAACAAGTCATGAATTGTTTGCCCCCAAAATAGGAAAGACGTTCACACATAGACAGCATCTGTTTTCTTATCTTTCTTCAGTGTCCGTGATGACAAATGACTCTTTTAGATCATCATCAATAATTATGACATTCTCTGAGCAGGATAAAAACCCACCATCAAACGTATAACCTTCAAGGTTCACCAGAATACATGGATTACGTACTGCAGTTTCTTGTTTAATGACATATACACAGTTAGATTCTTCGGTCGACTGTGGAAAGCATCACAGATTCTTTAGATTTCTTTGAAACTAGAGAAACCCAACTGCATTGCAGACTTCATGGAAAGGGTGAGCATTTTTCCCCCTGATCTTCGACCCTGTGTGAACCCACATATACACAGAGATGTATTTGATTTGGTTCTTGATTTGCAACAAGGACCTCTCTTAGAACCAAACTGTAGAGACACTGATGCAGTCCAGCCTCCTTGATCGTGGGGCATAAATCCAACCCCCAAATTTAGACAGTCCTATCTCTTAGTCACCTTAAAGCCCAGCAGGGAGGAGTGAGTTCTGATCTAACAGAATTCCAATTTTCCAGAGCGCCTGGGTGGCTCAGTCAGTTAAGTATCCGCCTTTGATTCAGGTCATGATCCTGAGGTCCTGGGATCGAGCCCCAAGTCGGGCTCCCTGCTCAGTGGGGAGTCTGCTTCTCCCTCTCCTCCCCACTCCTGCTCACTCTCACTAGGTCTGTCAGTGTCTCTCTCTCTCTCAAATAAATAAATAAAATCTTTAAAAAAACAAACAAAAAAAACTCCAAACAAACAAAAAAAGAATTCCAATTTTCCAAGCCCACAGAGAAATGTGCATGGCCATGCGAGTATGAATAAATGCTAAATTTTCTGATATTCTGCTTGTTGTAATTTTCCACAAAGACATTTGGGGTGGGAGACAAGTGCCTATCTAGAAAACATCAGTTAAGTATCCACCTATTGTAACTAGTTTGCCTGCTTTTCATTTGTTCAGAGGTTCTCCCAGTTGGATTTAGGTGACAAGATTTAAAGACCCAAGCCCAGCATTGCTAGAAGAACTTCCCAGGTAGTCGTACTAAAAATGTATTTTTGTATTATAGAATGTCTTAGTCCATTTGGGTTGCTGTAACCAAATGCCATAGCCTGGGGCTGGGGGGTAATAAACAACAGACATTGATTTCTCACAGTTTTTGAGGCTAGAAGTCCAAATTCTCCAGGCTGGAAGTCTAGGGGTCCAAGATCAAGGCACCGGCAGATGTGACGTCTGATTAGAGTCCGCTCCTGGTTTATAGGAGACTGTCTTATCGTGTTGTCACGTGGTGGAAGGGTTAAGGAGCTCTTTTGGGATCTCCTTTATAAGGACATTAATCCCATTCATGGGGACTCCACCCTCATGACCCATCACCTTCCAATGGCCCTACCTCCAAAAACCTTCCCATTGGGGGTTAGAGTTGCAACATACGAATTTGGGAGGGAACAAACATTTGGACTCTAGCAAACAATTGCAAGATGACAAAGTAGGAAAAAATGCAAGACTATCAAATGCAAGTCGGAGCTCCAACTTGAAAGGAAGGCGTGTTCCTCCAGGGTGTGGTAAACCCCTCCCGAGGGCCTCTGGATGGATGATGCTGTGGTACCAAAGGCCAAGAGTGACGCCAAGCCTCTGTGAACACTGTTGGAGAAGACCTTGCTGTGGGTGCCAAGAACTCAAGGGCGACACTGTGCCCACAAAGTCCATTGTAGGTAAACCCAGCAAAAAATAAAGTCTTGGGATGCCATGTTCCAGTGTGAAGATTGAACTGGTGTGTCTGTGGGTCTGTGGCTGCATCCGGGCTGCAGTGCTTGCCATGATGCTCAGGGTTGAACCAAGAGTTCTGACGTATGGTGGGGAATAGTCTAGCACGAAGGCGGACTGCAGGTTGTCATGTGATGCTGCTTGGTGCACGTAGTGAGGTCTCTTCACTGCGCCAAATCATGGGTTTGCTTCTCTAGAGATGCCCTGAGTCCTCTCCTCCTTCTTGCTCGCTGCCCTTGGAGGCTGAGCGGCATGGACCGTATCTGGGGGTTCTGTGTCTCGGGCTTGAGCATGGTTTGACCAATGGTGAACCTTGGTGGGAAATCAGAGAGTGGGAGGGGGATGAGGAGAGGAGCACCTCTTCCTGTGTCTGTTAACACCACATCGTCACACACAGTCTACAGATGAGGGATGCTCGGATCACTCACAGAATGTGGGTCTGTGAATGCCAGCTTCAGGATAAAACGTGCCACGCTCAAAGGCTATGGAATGCAAAAGTGCTGCTAAAGGTTAAGTTCTGGTCATAGGATCATTTTCCCGAGCTGGGTTGCAAGGTTATCTCTTTAAGTCCATGCTCTGCAGATACGGGTTTTGAACTCAGACATTTGTCCACAAGTGCTAACATTAAATGCACAGTGAACACATATTAGCAGAAATGATGCTGCGTGTATATGTGTAAGTATTTTCAGCATATATCCCTTTTTTATTTGGATAGATTTGTCACACTTAATGTTACCCATAATTGCAATTCGTGATGGTAATGTGTGAGTCTGGCCATATCAATCTAGCAAATGCACTATTATATATTGTGGGGGGTTTTTTTGTTTTTTTTTTTAAATTTGTACTTTGGGTTTGGAAACCTCTGGAAATTGTACTTTTAAAATTTTACACAAATGAAATAGGGGAAGAGGTTCTTTAATCTCTCCTGGCAACTGTAGGGAAATCGTGCTACATTATTTCCCTGGTTTTCAAAGGCCCTTTCAACCAAAGTCTTTCTGTCCATCATGTAGGATTATCCTGGCTTCTAGCCCTTCTGATTAAGATAAAAGTTCTCCTCTTAATATTTCATAATAAGCCTCATTGCTAGACTTCAGTGGGCGTGCTGGAATGACTGACCAGTTATTTTAGGGTGGGGGTGGGGTGGTAGAGGGGTCGCTTTCTGCATTTGAATTGGAACTCAATCCAGGCATGCCCTATGAAATGCCTCATGATGGTTTTCTTGGCCCAGAAAAGACCCAATAAAGCTGGACTTTGAAGGGAACTCAAATAGTAAGCTCTAACCCTTTGCCATGGGAGTGTGCAGTGGGTCTCCCAGGACACCTGGGAGCATGCTAGTTTATCCCAAATTTGCCCTGACCTAAACCCAGGGCCCTCTACCAATATATGCGTTTCCTGAAAGTCAGGGACATTCCAAATCCAGTGGCAGCCTTGGGGCCAATCTCTTCTGATTGCAAAAAATGAATTGGCAGGCGCAGGCAGGATTCAGGAACACTGGCCATACATCCCAAGCTTGCTGCCTCTCACAGCGGTTTTCAAGATCTTTGGTGGTGTCCAGTGTTTATTAAGGCTGCCCGGAGGCTGAGAAATGTTTTAGGGATTATAGCTTTCATATTCTTCAATTGTATTTAAAAATAATAGTTTTCATATTAAAAATTCACCTTCAGTTTTATAGGAGAGTTCATCAGAAAATGTTAAATGCAGGGTGCCTGGGTGGCTCAGTCGGTTAAGTGTCTGTCTTCGGCTCAGGTCGTGATCCCAGTGTCCTGGGGTCGAGCCCCGCATCGGGCTCCTTGCTCCGCGGAGAGCCTGCTTCTCCCTCGGCCTGCCACTTCCCCTGCTTGTGCACTCTCTCTCTCTCTCTCTCTGTCAGATAAATAAATAAATAAAATCCTTAAAAAAAGAAAAGAGAAAATGTTAAATGCCGAAGACTTTGGATGCATGAAGTCTGTGTAGAGAACAAGCTGCTTGGTTAGCTCTTCATGATGCATATGGATAAATTCCACCCAAATCCATGCTATTGATGGTTCTCTTCCCTTTCCACCTAGAAGTGAACTATGAGCTGAGCTATGAGTGAACTATAGTATTGGTAGCCAGGTCCCCCAAACTGTTCTTGGTTGAGGGTCATAGCAAATGCTCTCTATTAATATTCAGAAGAAGAGCTGGATCTGCACACTTTCTGTTGTCATTAACGTAGCACAGAGGTTTCCATTCTTAATGAAGCTACATATAATTCCAGCGTGAGTTTTAGCCTCTGAACTTGAGTACACCCATCTGTTATCTCACACATTCCATGCGTTGGGAATCTGGGAACTTCACTGAGTCCTCTGCTCAGAAGGCTGCAGTCAGGATGTCCGCTGAGCTGCGTTCTCATCTGGAGGCTCAATGGAAGGAGAATCTGATTCTGAGCTCCCTTAGCATGTTGGGGGAAATTCTTTCCTTGTGATGGTGGTATTCATGGAAACTTGTTCCTTCAAAACCAGCAACTGAGTGGCTGGGAGAGGGGGTTTTTGCAGCTTTGTCCACAGGTCTTCTTTTAAAAGGCTCCCCTGGGGATGCCTGGGTGGCTCAGTCATTAAGCATCTGCCTTAGGCTCAGGTCATGATCCCAGATCCTGGGGTCGAGTCCCGCATCGGGCTCCCTGCTCAGCGGGAAGCCTGCTTCTCCCTCTCCCACTTTCTCTGCTTGTGTTTCCTTTCTCGCTGTGTCTCTCTCTGTCAAATAAATAAATAAAATCTTAAAAAAAAAAAAAAAAAATGCTCCCCTGATTAGGTCAGGCCCACCCAAGATAATCTCCCCTTTCATGAACCCAAAGCCAACTGATGAAGTAGACTTCAACTGTATCTATGAAACCACTTCACTCCCATTCCCTCTGCCATGCTGAGAAGAAAGCCAGAAGGAAATCCAGAGCTTATGGGAAATACCGTGCAATGGACAGGACAGCCCCCCCACAGCAAAGAAATAATTGGTTTAAAATGTCCAAAGTGCCAACGTCAGTAGAGGTTGGGACACCCTGCACTACATTTTGACTTAATAAACTGTTTCTCAAGCATTGCTTTTAGAGGGAAACAAAAGCCCCACACCCCTTTGCTATTTTGGAGTTGTTTGTTGGACGTAAATATTCACTGCTGTTGGCCGTAGCATTTAATCCAGTTCATTTTTATGATTCATGCCTCTTACTTCTTTTCAAGTCTTTGTTTATGATTTTCCCTGTGGGTGTTTTGCTGTTACAAATTTGTTTGTTATTTCTCTGTGTCTTGCTGTGTCTTCTGAAGCTCTGGGATCCTTCAGAGGGGTGCTATATAAAATAAATAACAGTAATGATGATGTGTATAGTACTTATCCCTAGCAGTTTCACGGGCATCATGAAAGGAGACATAGAGAAGCAAGTGAAAAAGGAGTGAGTTTGCATCTTGGCGTTTTGTCTATAAATAAGCACAGACCAGCTCTCCTCTGTGGTGAAGTATTAATAGATTTTTTTTTTTTCCCTGCATAAGCATGCATTTAGTGGTTGAATGTATTTTACCCTTGGATACATTCAGTTTGTCTTCATTTTACAGTTTATTCTGTTAATTAGAAAAGGTTGTAAGATTAATAACTAGTCACTGCTAATGCATCCGATGGACTTCAGGTTCAGCTTGATAAGGGCTCCCCTTCCCCCCGCAAAGAGACATAAATGGTCAGTCCGTGTGCATCATATCAAGCATTTGATGAAATGCATTGCAGAGAAAGTGCTCAAGACTCCAGTGGTCTTTTAATGATTTCCAAAATTATCCAAACATCAAAAAATGCAGTTATAGTCCACATGCATCATAAGATGACTATCTTGTGAGAGTTGAGATATTATTAATCGAGATGTTAGAAACCACGTGAGCCCATTCTAGCTGAACATCTATAATAACAGCAGTAGTATTAATATGGAGAACAACAAAAGTTTGTATTTGAATCAGGTTCACAGTTGCCAGAGGATGTCACATAGAAACACAAATAGCAGTTAAAAACTGATTGAAGATCATGTATTAGGTGGAAACCTGGAGCTTACGCCCATTTCTACTGACTTTGGGTTTGTTTGTCTTTCTATGATAAACCATGCTAGGTTCTGGGGTGGGGGAGAGAGAATATTTATAATACTATAGAGTCTGGGGATAGTGTATTAAATTAGTACAGAAGGAAATAGTTGTGTATGCAGAGGTTTGAGGACCCTCCTCTGACTTTGGGATGGTCACCTTCTCACTGTGACCTCGTGTGGTGGAGACAGAGAAAGTGGGAGAAGAGGCTTTTGGGGTCTGTTCTCATGGGGGCATTAATCCCATCATGGGCACCCCCTCTTATGACCACCTCTGACACTCATTACCTCCCAAAGCGCCCCCCCCCCACGCCACCACCTCTCCAAATGCCGTCATGTTGGGGGTTAAGGCTTCAATGTATGAATTTTGGAGGGACAGAGTTCCATCTACAGCCATGCCTCTGATCATCAATTCGGAGGCAATCCCTGTGCAGTGCGTAATTTCAGAAAACAGATCTGACAGACTTGCTATGAGCTAATGGTGAGATTTCAGGATTATTCTGGGTGACGTTTAGGGGCATCTGATTTGCCTTTCGGGGTTACCTGCATTCATGTAATCCCCAATCATATTCTATGTCTGTTCATCCCATAATAGCCTCGTACCTACTGGACTATTAAAAATTTGGGGGGCGCCTGGGTGCCTCCATAGGTTGAGCTTCTGGCTCTTGATCTTAGCTCAGGTCTTGATCTTAGGGTTGTGAGTTTGAGTCCTGCGTTGGGCTACAGCCTGGTCATGGAGCCTATTTAAAAAAAAATTTTTTTAAAGGACCCCATGTTGAAATGGAAAAGGTCCAACATTTTGAAAGGTGAGAGTGTGGCTGCCAGTAACTTTCTGATCAGTAGTAAAATGCAAGAACCTTTTTTACAGAGGAAATAGAACAATGATTTTAGAAATAGTATTTTAGCATTCTGACATTTAAAAAAAACGCTTAAAACTTTCCACTTAGGGATGCCTGGGTGGCTCAGTTGGTTGAGCATCTGCCTTTGGCTCGGGTCATGGTCTCAGGGTCCTGGGATTGGGTCCCGAGTCGGGCTCCCTGCTCGGTGGGGAGTCTGCTTCTCCCTCTCACTCCGCCCTTTCCCCGCTCGTTCTCTCTCTCAAATAAATAAGTAAAATCTTAAAAAAATTTTTTTCCACTTGATAGATGATAGTACCACCTCAGTTGAATGTTTCCTTTTAAAATCTTAATCCATTTATTTAAACATCTTTGTCTCAACTTTTTAAAAAAAAATTATTTTTTTAATTCCAGTATAATTAACATATAGTGTTATATTAGTTTCAGGTGTACAATATAGTGATTCAACACTTGCCTACAACACCTAGTGATCTTCACAGCAAGTGCCCTCCTTAATCCCCATCATCTATTTACCCCATCCCCTCACCTCCTCTCTGGTAACCATCAGTTTGTTCTCTGTAGTTAAGAGTCTGTTTCTCTATGTCTTCTGCTCATTTTTAATTGTATTGTTTGTTTGGTCTTGAATTATATAAGTTCTTTTTGTTTTTGAAGATTTTATTTTTAGGGCCTCCTGGGTGGGCTCAGTCGGTGAAGCGTCTGCCTTCGGCTCGGGTCATGAACCCAGGGTTCTGGGATCGAGCCCCACATCAGGCTCCCTGCTCAGGGGGGAGCCTGCTTCTCCCTCTCCCACTCCCCCTGCTTGTGTTCCCTCTCTCGCTGTCTCTCTCTCTCTGCCAAATAAATAAATACAATCTTAAAAAAAAGATTTTATTTTTAAGTAATGTCTACACCCAATGTGGGGCTTGAACTCACAAGCCCAAGATCAAGAATTGCATGCTCTACTAAGTCAATCAGGTACCTCTGAATCAGTTCTTTATATATTTTGGAGGCGGCTGGGTGGCTCAGTTTTAAGCATCTGCCTTCGGCTCAGGTCATGATCCCGGGGTCCTTGGATCAAGTCCCACTTTGGGCTCCTGCTCAGCAGGAGTCTGCTTCTACCTTTCCCTCTGCTGTTCCCCCTGCTGGTGCTCTCTCGCTCTCTCTCAAATAAATAAAATCTTAAAAAAAAGAGAAAAGTTCTTTATATATTTTGGATAGTAGCCCCTAGATACATCATTTCAAATATCTTCTCCCACTTGATGGGTTGTCTTTTAGTTTTGTTGACATTTCCCTCACAGTGCAAGAGCTTCTTATTTTGATGAAGTCCCGATAGTTTAATTTTGCTTTTGTTTCCCTTGCCTCCAGAAACATATCTGGAAAGATGTTGCTACAGATGATGTGAAAGAGATTAGTGCGTATATTTTCTTCTAGGAGTTTTACGGTTTTGGGTCTCACACTTAGGTCTTTCATCCATTTTCAGTTTACTTTTGTGTATGGTATAAGAAAGTGGTCCGCTTTCATTCATGTGCACGTAGCTGTCCAGTTTTCCCAACACCATGTGCTGGAGAGAATTTTCCCCATTGTATATCCTTGCCTTCATCATCATAAATTAATTGACCGTGGAAACATGGGTTTATTTCTCAACTCTATATTCTGTTTCATTGATCTTTCTGTCTATATTCATGCCATTACTATACTGTTTTGATTACTACAGCTTTGTAGTCTAGCTTGAAATCAGGGATTGTGAGACCTCCAGTTTTGTTCTAACTGAATGTTACTTTTTTCTAATTATTTCAGATTTTATATGTCAGGGTAAGATTTAGAAACCAGGAATTGCTATATCTTTTCTGTCTCATTATTAATGGGTCATTGGTTTAGTAAAACCAAACCAGAGTTTCTCATAGTCTCTATATTATGGACAGGCATTGAATAGGATTCATTGGTGAGGTCACCTTGAATGATTAGAAAATACTACTTTGTTGGTACTAAAATTGGGGAAGGTAGATTTTAGTTGAGAAAAAATGGCAGAATGAGGGGCACGTGGCTGGCTCAGTCAGTAGAATATGTATGTGACTCTTGATCTCAGAGTCATGAGTTCAAGTCCCACGTTGGGGTAGAGCTAGTTAAAAAAAATTTTTTTTTAAGTGGCAGAATAAATACAAAATATAGGAATCTGTCATGAAAACATGGCATGTAGGAAATGATATCTAATATTTCTGGATTTGAGATGGGGATTTTTGAGTACATTCTTGACCATTCTCCCCAGTTGTGTGACTTTGAGAAAGTCTCCTCCTAACTTTAATCACTGTTTATATGATAGTGACAATGATAATGCACATCCACTGTCATGGATTATTGGTATCAAGTATCAAATGAAAAAAAAAAAAACCAAAACAAAACACTGAAATGTAAAAACAATACAAATGAACAAAAAGGAGCAGTAAACATTATAAGCTAATGGTCAAGCAGAATTTCAATTTCATCATGCATCTTCTCATCCAGAAGGGAAAAAAAATGACTGCTAATTACTTTGGTTGGTAGATCTTCATGGAATATTTGGCAAATTACAAAATTAGGTTCATGAACGATCACTGTTGCATGACAGATGATATCATCATACAATCACAGATCTCGTGACATGAAGACAATTTCATTACTTTCTGTAAAGTAAAAATAAAAGTAACCCCCCCACCCCGATACACAAAGCAGGTCTATAACTTTTGAAGTAGAAGGGCTTCATCAAAATTGTGTTGCAGTTTCAATTCTGCGTATTATCCATAATAAATCCCGAAAAATATGGTACATTATTCGGGATGTTGGTGCAGTAGGTAATGTGATCTTGACTTGTATGTAAACCATTTTCTGAAATCATAATATTATTTCTACTTTCATTTTTAGGAGTTTAAAGATCTTTGGGGGAATATACTAGTAGGTTGCTAGAAATACACTAGATTTGTCAGCCTAGATTTTTATTTTATTTCATTTTATGTTTTAAATATTTGTATTTATTTATTTATCTGACAGAGAGAGAGCGAGAGCATGAGCAGGGGAGGGGCAGGGGGAGAGGGAGAAGCAGACTCCCCACTGAGCAGGGAGCCCAACACAGGGTCCCATTTCTTACGAGCTGTTAGCAGGAGGTCACCCCAGTTCCTTGCCATGGAACGGCCAGCAAGGAGTTGGGTCCCTCCAACATGGCATCTTGTGCCGTTAAAGCCGAGAGGTTCTGCCAGCTAGATGAAGTGGCAGTCCTTTGTTGTCTAGTCACGGAAGCAACATCCATTACTGTTGCAGCACTGTGTTCTATGCAAGTGAGTCCTAGGTCCCAGCCCTCACCCTAGGGGAGGGGATCACAGACGGACTTGAATATTAGGAGGCAGGGGTCATCGTGGAAGTCTGCCCTCTACAGATGCCAACCCTCACTCACTAAATCCCAAAGTGAAACAATTAAGAACAGCAAGATAAGTGAATTGGCCAGTTCACAAGAACTGGCGTTGAATGAGAAGACACAGACTGGAATGGAACCCTTCTCCTTCACAGTTTGTCCAAGACCCACCGACAGTCTTCCGCCTTTTCATCTATGTGGGTCCAGCCAGCATGGCCTGATGCTAACTACCAAGCAGAGATTCATCCTTGGACTTGCCTCCTTTGCTCCAACTTCATGGTCATGATGTGTAGAGGAAAGCACACGGGTTGCCCACGCTCTCGTAGAGGGTTCTTCTCATGTGCTGTTGGTGGATACACCCCACCTGCATTCATGACCTTCGAAGCCCAGTGGCAGCCAGGATGTGAGAATTTTCTTTTAAAATATGCTTCTGTTTCAATTTTACCAACAACAGACTGTCAGTGCCTGGAGCGATAACCTTGAAATCTGAGCCACAGATCTGCAAACCTATTCAGTTGCATGGTTTCCGGGTAGTCTGAAATTACAATGCTTTTAGCTCTTTTTTTTCCTCTTTCTTTTTCCTGACACTAGAACACTCTTTTATGATTGCTTTTAAAGTCAAATAGTTACAGTGTCCTGTGTTTTGAGGATATGCCCTACTTGCTTTTCTCTTAGAGGAATATGATCCCCCTGCTTTAAAGATGATTGTTTTTAGGAGAATGACAAGTCCCCAGATGCCATGTGCACTGAGCTTTGACATGGTCATGTCCACAGTCCTGCCATAGTTTCAACTCACAATTTCTTTTTCGTAGGTGAGAATCCCATAACAAGGAAGATTTAGCTCCATTTTGTGGAAGACTATCCAGTTAAGCTTCATGTCAACTGGTTATGGTTGTTTTAGTCTCTGAGCTCAATGGTAGAGGATGCCAACGAGAAGGACAGGGACTATGAGGAATTTTTACTATCAGTTAACAGTATTTGTTGTTTTTCTCACTGACCTGTTCCCTGACTAGCCCCTGACTCTGTCCCCCAGCCTTTAGCACATCCCACTGAGTAGACACATTATTGTGTCTAGTATTGATACGGACTAAGTACCAGGTCTGGGCTAGAGTCTGGAGACACTAAGGCAAATTAGATCTGCACTATCCCTCAACGAGCTTATAGCCTAGAGAGGGTCTGATGAGAAAATGGATAAAATACAACTCAAGAAGTTGTAGGAAATGGGAGCTTGTTGCTGCAGGGGTAAGTTGCCTTAGGTAGACAGAGAAGGGCGAAAATTCTTCCTGGTGGAAGAAACGACACTGTGCTGTGAACCGTTATGAAATGTTTAAGGGATTCACGTTATTTGTTATCTGACAAACAGATAACAGACGGGTGTCCCTCTCAGTGCACACGCCTGAAATACTCAGGAAGACATTTCCTCCATGGGATGAAAGAGGTGACAACAAGGCAAGAGGACTGTTGGTCAAATCTAAGTGATATGGGAAGCACAGAGAGGCGGGCAGAATGCCAAAGACACTGTTCCTCAGAAGACATTCCTGGGACTACTTGAACGAGCGTTGATGAAGATGATCTATAGGACCCAAAGGGCAGACGTGAAAACCCGGAGTCCCCAGGGTCTCAGAGAAGACCTTGCTCTATAGTGTTCACATCCCCAAGTACACCACACCGAACAAAGAGTAACCCAGGGGTAAAGGGGATAAATCTCCTCCACCCTCAACCCCAGAAGACTGAAGAATGCATTGGTGCTGAGCGTTAAGGTGGTTAAGCTACATTTCCCCTAAATCTGGGATGCATTGTTGGTCAATTCAGTGTGCTTAATCCCAGTACACAAATAATAAGACACGCACTCAGGAGTGTTTATTGTTAGCAGTGTTTACTGGAAGTAACAACATGAAAAAGATACATCTACATAGTTTTTTTTTTAAAAAGATTTTATTTATTTGAGAAAGCAAGAGAGAGGATGAGTGGGGAGAGAGGGAGAGGGGGAGGGAGAAGCAGACTCCCTGCTGAGCAAGGAGCCCGATGGAGGGCTCAGTCCCACAACCCTGGGATCATAACCTGAGCCGAAGACAGATGCTTAACCGACTGAGCCAACCAGGCGCCCCCATAGTTTTCTTTAAAAATTTGTGTTTAAGGGTAACATGGGAATCAGGCAATACTTAACCACAATCAGTTCACACATGACCCACTTTCAACCTTATGTTTCAAAGAATTGGCTCCTTCTTAACAAACCGTATCTTTCATTTCACATCGTTTTGATTCAAGTAGTCCAATGAAGTTATTAATTTCATATTGAAATGCAAATGTATGCAACAAAAACATAGTCCCTGGGGAATGGTTTCCATCATGATACTAATATTTTAAACCAGCCCTTGCAGTCCCAGAGTAAAGCCCCTTGGTTATGATGCTTTATCAATTGTAACACACTGGTGGTGGTATGTGCTAAAATTTTTTCTTTTCTTTTTTTTTTTTTTGGATCTGTTGAGGGAGATTGGCCCATAAGTATTTGTTCTCATGCTGCTTTGTCAGGTATTGGAATGACGATTATGTTAGCATCATAAAATGATTTTTTGAGCCTTCCCTTCTCTGTTCTCCATGAGAGTTTGAATAAAATTTGAATTACTTGTTGTTTGAGTGCTTTTTTAACAGTCACCGATGAAGCTGTGTGAACCTAGCATTTTTGTTCTGGGAATATTTGACTAGGAATTTAATTTTCTTAAGACATATATGACTTGAGGCTTTCTATTTATTCTCTTGGTTTTTAAGTGACATCTTTTTAGGGATTTATTGCCTTAATGTTTTTCCTAGTATCTCTTTAATGCCGTAAGATCTTAAGGTACCCCCATTTTCCTTTGCAATATTGGTTATTTCTACGTTCTCTCTCTCCCTGCCTATTGAATGATCAGACTTCCTAATATGCTCATTTTATTGGACCTTTTGAAGAACCAATTTTTATTTTCATCCATGTGCCCTATTACATATTTGCTCTCTAATTAAATTCTGCTCTTCTCTTTATATTTCCTTCTTTCTGCCTCCTTCCTGATTATTTACCAATTTTTAACATTTTAGGATGGTGATGAGTTTGTGAATTTTCAGTCTGTCTTCTTGGCTAATGCACACTGTTTCTAGAAACACTGCTCTAGGTACACCCAAAAGATTTGATATGTAATTTCCAGATCATTTATTTAAAAATATTTTTCAGTTTCCATTATGCTTTCCACATTTACTGGTGGATAATGCAGCCTTTAAAAAACATTTCCAAATACCTGGGGATGTCAAAGTTAATTGCATAGTGGTCAGAGAGATGCAGTATGTGTTTTCAGTCTTTGGAAGTACATTGAGACTTGTTTTTTGGTGCAGCAGAACATCAGTTTACTTGGACGTTTTCTGTATGCTTGCAGAGAATGTATACTTTTAATTTTTAGTGTATATATATATATATATACACATACACCCATATATGTGTCTATTAAGTGTGCTAATTTGAAACATTTTATTTTTTTTAAAGATTTTATTTATTTATTTGCCAGAAAGAGAGAGCACAAGCAGGGTGAGAGGCAGAGGGAGAAGCACGAGCAAGGAGCCCGATGCGGGACTCGATTCCAGGACCCTGGGATCATGGCCTGAGCCGAAGGCAGACGCTTAACTGACTGAGCCACCCAGGCGCCCCTAACTGAAACGTTTTAATCTCTGTGTTTACTAATGTTTGTCTGCTGGTTCTACCAGTTCCTGCAAAAGATATGTTAAATCCCCCCTATGATAAATACGGATTTGTTCACAACTCTTTTTAGTTTTTTTCAATTTTTCCTTTATGTATTTTAAGGCTGTGTTATATTCTTTCTCACAATGTATTTTGTTTATCTAGCGGTGATTCATTCATTCATAGAATACATTTTGTCTGATAAGACAGTTGCACTGCTTTTTGTTTATTTGGTTTTTTACAAGATTCATATTCTTCCATCTATTTGCTTCAGCCTCTTTGTCTATTTTTGTTTCAGTTATAAAAGTACCATAATGCATTTATTCATTCACCTGTTGATGGACTTTAAGGCTGTTTCCTGTTTTTGGCTTTTTTGCATCAAGCTGCTATGAACATTCTTGTACATGTCTTTACGTGGACATATTCTTTTATTTCTCTTGGGTAAATATCCAGAAGTAGGATGGCTAGGTCATGTTTAACTTTATAAGAAATGGCCACAGTGTTCCCCAAAGGGATCATTTCATATTGATCAGTGTATCCTGGTCATAGAGAAATATTTTGATTTCCAACACCACCAACTCATGTTACAGTAAGGGAAATAGAGAACTGAAGTCATTAGAACATACTTATCCCGTTCCTGATAGACAAGCCCTGGGGCAGAGTACCCATAGGAGACTCAGCTCAGCTTTGTAGTCATGAGCTCAGACCATGGGAAGAACAGAGAAATCGGGCTGAATCCTAATCAACCTGCACCAGGCAGCACATCTTACTTGATGATGCTCAGAGGCTTGATGAGGTCCTGAAGACATCTCTTAAATGAGGAAGCTAAGCATCTAAATTAGTGGTCCAGCTATAGACAAATCCTGAGGATTCATAACATCACACCCATCTGTAGCTACTTCCAGTTACTGAAGTTACTGTTCAGGTTCTACCTTGGGAGACATGAGAGAAGAACCCGTTCCATAATTAACTTTTACTTTTCAAAAAAATGTCTTCCTTCCCCTCCCTCCCTCCCTCACTCACTCACTCACTCCCTTCCTTCCTTCCTTCCTTCCTTCCTTCCTTCCTTCGTAATCTCTACACACAACGTGGGACTCACAACCCTGAGATCAAGGCACATGCCCCAATGACGGAGCCAGCCAGGCACCCCAATTACCATTTCCTTTTGGCCCATTATCTGTCCTGTCTTTAAAAAATGTGCCTTTCTTGGGGTGCCTGGGTGGCTCAGTCGTTAAGTGTCTGCCTTCGGCTCAGGTCATGATCTCAGGGTCCTGGGATCGAGCCCCGCATCAGGCTCCCTGCTCCGTGGGAAGCCTGCTTCTCCCTCTCTCACTCCCCCTGCTTGTGTTCCCTCTCTCGCTGTGTCTCTCTCTGTCAAATAAATAAAATCTTAAAAAAAAAAAAATGTGCCTTTCCATTTTAATTGGCTGGTGTCCAAGAGGATTTAAATAAGTGTGAATGTTATTAAACACACACATTTTTAATTACTAGATTTTCTTTGGGGGCGCCTGGTTGGCTCAGTCGGTTAAGCATCTGCCTTCAGCTCAGGTCATGATCCCAGGGTCCTGGGATCAAGTCTTGCATTGGGCTCCCTGCATTGGGCTCCCTGCTCAGCTCCCTCAGGGAGTCTGCTTCTCCCTCTCTCTGTCTCTCTGTCTCAAATAAATAAAATCTTAAAAATTTTTTTTTCTTCTTAAGAATAGTTTTATATTTGCAGAAAAAATGAGCAGGAAGTATAGAGAGTTCCTCTGCCCCCTGCTTTTCCTCCTTCCTCAGTTTCTGCTGAGAGTTACACCTTACATTAGCATGCTACATTTCTCACAGTTACTGAGCTAGCATGGATCCTCCTTATTCACTGAAGTTCAGGGTTGACATTGGCGTTCAGTCTTTGTGTTGTACTGTTGTCTGGGTTTTGAAAAATGCGTAATATCCTATACCTGCCGTTGCAGAATGCAAATATTTTTAAATATCAGTTAACTAAGGACACCTGGAAGAAGCTATTAACTAAGTCAAGTCCAGAAATGATGCTGCAAGGAAAAAGACCTGGATAGAAAATCCCATTATCACAAAATCCTGTTTTTGTTTTTAGTGTCCGAGTAACTGTGTCAGATTCAGGGAGAAGTACTCTTGGTTACACACAGCAAAATTTCAGATATAAAATGTGCTTATCTTTGAGAAAGTTACAGGAAGTAGAGGAATTTATGATCTAGGGACAGGGCTTACGGTGTTTGCAAAACTGATTTCATGGTGGAACAGGATTAGATTTGTCATGCCCTTAATTTTGGGAGAGTGAGCACCATTAACTTTGAAGGTTACCCACAACTGAACTATGGCTTGATCATTGAGCACTGGAAGAAATTGAAAGAATTTTTATTTTTGCATTGGAGAAGAAGCAGGAGTGCCTTATGTTTAATCTGCATTTCTTTTTTCATATCTTATTAGGAGAATACATTACCAGTATTTCCATACACCTGTTTTTCTGCCAATACTAATATGGCTTCTGACTTTTAATATTTTCTGAAATTTGTAATAAAGTCTGAGTTTTTATATTTTACGGTCTTATGCAATTCAAATATCTTTTGCATCCAAAAATTATTCTTCTGATTCCTGAATGTTGCTTTCCCTTTTATGGGGGAGAAAGATACATCTTTATCATAATGGTTCTCAGTCACCTCTATTCCCCACAGAGCATCCAGCAATGTCTGGATGCTGTTTTGATGGTTCTAAGTGGGAAGGGGTTGTTCCTGGCCTTTAGTGGGTGGAGACCAGAGATGCCACTGCGGGTTGTAATGGGAGCACAGCCTGCCCAGCAGAGCATCCGGCCACCCCACACATCAACAGTGCTGGTGTTGAGAAACCCTGCTTTAAAGTTAGCTCCTTTGGACTATTCCCGTGCCCCACTTGACTGCTAAAAACAAGTATTTGTCAGGTTGTGAAGTCTATAGCAACGGCTCTCCCACCTACTATTCTGAAGAGATGGGTTAAGATATTAAAGAGAAATAGTAGGATTGATTCATGAAGAGACAGTCATACACCAAGCCAACATGTGCCAACAGGAAAGAAGAAGAAGCCGGTGTGGTCAGCAGGATAATTCAGCAAAGCCTGTCACTGGGTAAAGAATATGTGTCTTAGAAAATTAAAGAAGGATTATGGCTTGGAAAAAATAAATTAGGTCATGTTGCAGTTGTCTTTAAAACCCTTCAGAAGTCCATTTTCATTAACTTATCATTTTCCATGCCCAAATCGCAATGAGGTTCCTCTTACCATTCTGAGAGAACATTTTTTTGTTTTGTTTTGCCATGCTCAGAATTTGAGATTCTATTTGTACTTGTAAGTCTTGGATACCTCCCCGCTCCAGTCAGCTTGCTGAGGTCCCAGATGGTGTTTCTTTCACTAACTAGTGTTGTGAACATGCACACAGCCAATTCATCCTCATTGTTGTCCATTGACCATGGGGTCATTTGCAGTGGTCCTTACAGGGTGAGGAGATTTTGATTTTTCTCAAATAAGGAGTAAATGGATGCAGGGGGAACTCAGGAATACGCCTGCTTTGGAAGATGGGCAGAATTAGGGTCAACGTCATGGTAGAGGTCCTGTTACTATAATATCTTGACTGCTAGGTGGAGGAATTTAGACCGTCTGGGGTGGGTAATAGGGACAGAGCCTTAGGCAGGAGTAAGACACAATAGAAGCTCTGTTTGTGAGATGTGAAATAATCTTCCATAGAGATTTTATTATAGAGATAAACACCCAATGTGTGCAATCATTGCACATCCCACTGTCACGTGTGTTACACCTGTCCTTCAAAAATTTCTTCCCTTGCATGCCTTCTAGTAGATGCATCTTGGGTTGCAAGAATGTGAAGAATAACGTGCACCCCCAAGCAGCTTCTTTCTGGCTTACTTTGTAGCTGGGATATTCTCATAACAGATCATTTTCTTTGGATCACCATGTGTTTGGGCTCTGAAGATCCTCTCCCTAAAACATGGACGGTCTTGACACCGTATTCATTCGTAGTCCTTTGGATACCTTGCTAGACAATGCACACGTTATGTTACTTTATCAGTTTAGCTATATTTTATTTCAGAACATTTTTGCCTCTCTCCTTTTTTTTGAAATTTTGAATGAAGATCCTGTATTTCTCTTTTTCTGGAAACAGGGTGTTGAAAAGGTAACGACATGGGAGGTGGCGTGTGGGAAGACAGATTTTGTCCTAGATTTTGGTTACATTTTCAGCCCGCCCTGTCATCCATTGTCACTACACTGTTTAGAACCTCAAGTGGGATGCATGTTTCCCACTCCCCACTCAGTGTCTACCAACTCTATGCTCTCCTTAGTTCTTTGCATTTACTTTTTGATTCTTGAGTCCCACTTCTTAAGTATTGACTCTAGAAACTCCTCCTGTTCACCTTTCTTTCTTGCTCATCTAATTTCTAAATCCCTCTTACCTGTTGGTACTGTCCTCATCTTAAAATCATACTATCATTTTGTCATTATTGTCCAATGTAGACACATCATTCTTTTCAGATTTTTAAGCCAGTCTTTAATTTTCCACATCCACCTCTGCAGTTGCCCACAAGAAAACTCTCCATCAGCACCAGTTACTTGTTTGTATCTCTGTGATTCCTTTACAGTCCTGGGCTCGTGGAAAGGGTCTGATGATGGACCGCAGCCTGTGTTGCAAGCTTCCAGTTGATTTCTCTTCCAGGGCCCAGAGCTGGAGTCATGAACGTGTGAGCTGGGCTGTCCCACAGGGCCTCCTGCCTTGTACAAGTTCCTCTGTCACTGTCTTGAAATTCTTAATGATTTTGGAGAAGGGTCCCCTACATTTCTCTTTTTCATGGCTTCATCGGTGCTGTGGAGAGCTCAGCCTTCAGTCTGCTGACTTCACCAACAGTCCAAATGGTAACGGCATTGCATCTGACTTTTATGCTCTCCATTCTTTTTTAATACATCTCCAGAAATTTCTCTAAATTCCCTATTTATTCTACCGCGAAACAGATTCTTCCCACAGTTAGTGTTCATCATTTCAACTGTACAATTTATAGATGGTTAACTAAGCTGCAGCTAATTCACAGTATAAATAAGGAAGGGTATTTTTAAAATAGATTTGGGTATGGTGGGCCTATCAATAGTTAATGAGTTTTGATTATATACATATATATCATATCAATATATATATTTAAAAATCTTGAATCTTTTATGTAACTTTTATAGCTAGACTAATCTGCTCTTTCCTTAGAACTTCTTTTTCCATGAACTCATTACTTATTTTATGCTTAAATACTTTTGTATATAAAAGTAATTCGCTCTCGTCCCTAATGTTTCGATTTTGATGAAGAACATCACTCCCCCCACCCCCACCCCAATTGTCCAAGTCAGAACCCCACAGTCACCCTGAATGCCTGTGTTCCTTTCTCAGCCACCACAGTGGATAGAATCCACTATAAAAATCTCCTTAATCTCCCCCTTTTTGTCTATCACCATTGCTAGTGTCTTAGTTGAAGTTCATCGGTTACAACAAGTTTTCTCTCTTGACTTTCTCTGTTGCTGTCTTGGGCTGATACTCTGTGCTGGAGCCAGAGGATCTTTATAAAACCTCAACCTTGTCATGTGCCTGTTTAAAATCCAGTAGGAGTCATTCCTGATTTCCTTTGAGATAAAACTCTAAGCTGTTTTATATGGTGCTGAGGCCCTTGGTGATCTTCTCCCTGTCAATGGGTTGTCATAGAATTTCTATACAATTACCTACCCACGTCCATTTTCACTTGCTGCTTTTCCTGGAAGAGACCTTTTCCCTGTACTAATTACTTTTTTCCTATGCTAATTCTTCCTCATCTTCAAAGACTCCCCCCCAGTCGTTTGGGGAGCAATAGCTCTTACTCTCTCTGGGCTGATTTCCTGCCTCTCATGTGTCCCCATGCTATCTTGAGTTTACATTTCCTGCTACATACTTGAACCTTATATTGTAATTCTGTTCGTGGGGCTGTTGTATGTACGAGGCCATGTGATTCAGTCTTGCAAAAACAATCTCTTGTTCAACCCTGAATCTTCATAAGTGTTGCATGCTACTCAGCTGGAGAGGGCGGGAGAGTGAACACATGTTTATGAGAACACGTCTTGGTCTCTCTTGAATGTCTTTGCAGCCTGCTACCATAATCAGCCTCAATTCATTTCATTCAGACCTCAATTCTTTCTATTTGAAAACCAATAAAAAACCCTCTTTGTCTACATAAACATTGACAGAGAGTGTAAGGATTAAGAACCTTCCTTCCACCAAAAATGCAAGAGAATCATCTACTCTACTTTAAAAATACCAGTAGAGATTTCCCTACTGTGGTAGGTCCTTTAGAAAATACTATTCTTTACCGATTAATATACTTCCCCAGACTGAAGACAATCAAGAAGCTGTCACATTAATAATAAGTAATATATTTTCATTATTTACATCTAAATCCTTGAGTTTCAAATTAACAACACTTGAAGGAGACCTGTTCACGCAAATGAAATTTGAATTGTAGATAAAGTGACACTTTGGAAGGGTTAGGTCACGTTACAGCTTTTCAACACCACCAAGATTTAATTTATGTAGTGTCATTGCAAAGAGAGAACTCTAATGGCTTTTTAATTATTCTCAACTTCAAAGAATAAATGGGAGGGAGACCAGTTCCCAGACAAAGGAAGGAAATATTGGAAGCTGAGTAGAGATAATTATGCGGCAATGCCCTAGTAAAAGTATCATAGGACAAGGGAGTGGAAAACACTTTTCTGCACATGAACCTGGAGAGTAAAACAAAGGCACATCCTTTGTTCACTTCCCTACTGTCATGCCTCGCTCTCAAAGGCGGGTGATCACGACGAGTCATGGAAAATTTGTGGAAGGTTCTGGTTACCTTTTTAGGGAAGCGTGTTGGGCTGTGGATTACAAAGAAATAGCAGAAGCTATTTGTCATGTTCGTTTATAGAAGTCAGAGATAGAGTGACTTTGATATAATAGCTTCAGAAAAATCCACAGTAAACATTGTCCAAAATAAAATGTTGTAAACACTGTGTGATAAGAGAAAAACGTTTGAAGCTTCTGTCTCTTTGGGTCCATTGTGGGAAGAGAATTTTGGCCATACATGGTTACATAGGAACCGATGGCCTTTCACTCTGAAAGTGGATGTTGAGTAAAAAATGAGTTTCAAAGGTAGGTGTACTTGATACAGGATTTATTTTATTATTAGTTATAAAATTTAAAACTTGTATGAGAGCTCATTCCCTTAGAGAACATGGAACTTGTATGTTCACACAGCAAATACGTGTTCTTTCTTAATCATAATATTTACCATTTATTGAATCTTTGTAGCGTGCCAGGGACTAGAGATTTACTCCCAGGGGGCTCCTCGGAGGGGCCTTTAGATGGAGAGATCCAGTTTTGTTCCAGTGAAAGTAAGGATGAAAAGAATGGATGGAGGGACAGAGAGACAGATTAGAGAAGCAATAAAAACTAAGGGAAACAAAGATGTTGGTGCCATTCTGATGAACACAGGGCATGGAGACGATAAATAGCCTCTCCTCCAGCAGTCCTCATGTCCCAGTAAAAATTTTATAAGGAGGATCTTGGGAAAATTCAGGCATGTGTGTGTTTTCATTAAATAAAATGACATAAACCAAGACATAAACTGTTAGCCTGATAGGAGAGAAAACTAGTTCCACCAGCCACAGTGTGATAAAGTTTATTGTTTTGGTGAAGTCTTTCTTATGGCTCCTGGGTTGCTACTCAAGTGTAAAAATTCTCTTCAACACTAGCTCAGAATGAAGTTACACGTGCATTTGCAGAGCCTTCCTGAACTATCTGAAAATACCGATTTTGTGACGAGAAGCATTAAGAGTTACTCCCTGCAAACTTCAACTTCCTATCCAGTGGTGTGGGGGAAGGTTGACAGTTTCTCAGGTTTTAGAACTTTGAGTTACAGGCTCAAGGGAATGGTGAACAATGCTTATGAAAATAAATGTCTCTAGATAAGGGGGAAACGGTAACAGATTTGGTTAAAAGATTCTTCTCCCAACATGCGGTATTGAGCCCTCTTCCAACACTTAAGAGATGTGTTTAGTTTTGTGTGTTCATACTTTCTGTCCCAATCTGTGAGCAGCAATTGCTTCTAGTTCAAAAGTTTAATGTCAGAAGTTTAATATCCCATTTGTAAGCCATTGAGCAGGACTCCTTGACTTCAAATGTAGTGAAGGAAACTGCCCAAACTGGAAAATGTCCACATCAGTGTGGCCGTCAAGTTACACACGGAAACTACCTCGAAAACCAAAGTTCATAGATGCTGCATTCAGAGCTTCCTAACATGTCCCATGGTGAGAACATGGAAACCATGTGTGGGATAAGGTTGGAAATATGTGTTATACAGTGTTTCTTGACTCCATGTGCCTTTGATCTGTTTCTGTTTGGACACTATTACATTCCCTCTTCTCTTGCCTTTTTTTTTTTTTTTTTGGGCAATTCCTCCTACCTCCTTTCCAAGCAACACACACCTGCCATATTAAGGCGGTGAGTGATACAGACTTGGGGAAGACATCAGGAAGGCTACCCTTTAGTGAAAGAAGCAGACATGTACAAAAATTACCAACGCTGCTATTGTTAGGCAGATGCCAAGAAAAGTCACAAAAAGAGGTGAAAAGGCAAGAAGCCTTAGCAACTTTGAGTATAAAACTGTTTCAGTAGGCCATGAAGTAAATCATCTCTAAACCCAATGAGAACAAAATAAGACCCTTCCATATTGCAACTCACCAGGGCCAGATGTCTTCCCACACCTTTGTAAATTGCGTGTCATTATAGCTGCTGCACGATCTGAAAATGGGCCAGTGGCATCGGTTTGTAGAATGCAAGAAATAGTGAATGTGATGCATTTGTGGGCCATCTGAATTGTGGGAGAATCTCTCAAGGATCCAAGAGGACGTTTCTCTCTTGCAACAGAACTTGAAAATTGGTAATACACATCATTTGTTCCCTACGAAACTTCTCCTGTCACTGAAAGTTCAGAATTTGAATTTTCCATAATTTTCCCCCAAGGATTCCAAGATATTAAAGAATGAGTGCAGCAAAAGGGGAAATATTCCATCTTCCCCTCATTCCCTCTCCCTATCAGCACCGCCATTTTGGTTCTCTAGACTTAAAACCACAGCAGCACGTGCAATGCCTCAGATAATTAGGATTTTGAAGTATATGGCTTTCTTCTGCACAACCACACGTGTTCCCATTACTGAGGTTTTTTTCCAAATTCCCTCTGCCCTTCATTTATTCAAAATCTAGCTACACTTGAAGGCACAAAGCCGTTCATTTCTTGGCCATTCTTGTCTACTGTGATTTCTCTCATGTGTGCTAAAGGAGTACTTGCTCTTTTCATGAGTGTGTTTGGCAATTATACTGTAAGGTCTTAAGATGGCTCTGTGTCTTCCTTATTTTTTTATTCTCATAATGCTCAATAAAATGTATAATGTTGACTGAATTGCAGTAGTTCCCAACCATGTGGAACATAGCTACTTGGAAGGCCTAGAATAACAATGAAATCTGCCCATTTATTTATTCATTTTTGTCCTTTTATAGTTGCTTTCTATATTTGAAAATTATATGATAATTATACATTTTAACAATAGGATTGCAGTACGCATCTTACATTAAAAGTGACATTTAGTTATTAGTTGTAAGAATGTGTGTCACCGGGGGGCCTGGGTGGCTCAATCAGTTAAGTGTCCTACTCCTGATCTCAGCTCAGGTCTTGATCTCAGGGTCATGAGTTCAAGCCCTGTGTTGGGCTTTATGCTTACTACATTCACTTAAAAAAAAAAAAAAAAAAGAATGTGCATCGTTTAAGGAATTTAAGATTTGAAATCATTCTAATTTCTAAAAGTAGAAAAAAAAATGTGAATCATCTAAAAATCCTGATCACCTAAAGGACACTGCCAGGAAACAATCTATATCATAATTTTATATCATAATTTTAGACACTTGCAATTAAATCCTATTTTTTAAATGTACAAGGAACATGGTGCCTATTGAGTAATATACTATTTATCACCATAGACAACTTAAGTCTAAGATTCATGTTCTCCTACAGATGTAACAGACTGGAAGATATATTACCGAGATTAAAATTCAGTCTCTTCCTTGCCTTACAAAAATGAAGAAGAAATCAAACTCCATTGCACCTTGAACATTTAATAACAAATAGCAATAATAGATATTTATTTTAACCAGGCAGTAATCCATCTGTGAACATGAGTATGAACGCTGATAACAATATGAATTATGGAAACAAAAGAAAACAAGACCACATAGAGATATATCATTTGGCACGATTTATGTATACTTGCTGTTCCTATAAGGTAGACAGATATTCAGACCTCACAAAGCATATCTAGGGGAAGAGCATGCGTGAGAAAATCTCCAGACATGCGTGATTATCCAGCAAGGTTAAATGTGCTGCCAGTGGTGTTCAGAGAACCTTCAGGAAGGATCATCTTTAGGTGGTGTTTGTGATGGACAGTAAATCAGTGTGGGAGAATTCAGGATAAGATTGACTGAAAGGGTCAGGGATGGCAAGGATGCTCATATCTCAAGGACGTAAGAGATAAGATGTCAAAACCCAGAAAGAGAGATAAGGAATCTACATGGTTCATTTGTTGTATTTTTGGCCTGAAAAACTTTCTTCTGACACTCTGAAAGTGAGGGAGGAAATTCCCAGACCTCCGACATAAGGCCTCTTTCTGTAGCTCTGGCTTAATATCAACTGGGGATTTTGTTGGATTTGGATTCAGTCCATCAGGGATGGGCATGAGACTCTTCATTTCTAAGAAACTCCAAGGTGGTGTTAATGGTGGTGGTCTGCAGAGCATGAGAACGTTGTCATATAAGAGATATCAATACACTCCAACTTGGGATGGTTGAGGGGAGCCAGGAGTGGCTAGAGTTCTCGGCTGCCATGTTTATTGATACCAATATGGCATAAAGATGTGCTAATTTTCTATATTTGCTGGGACAAGAAAAGGGTTGGCATGCATGCTGTCACACCATGTTATGGGTGTGATATTGAGAAATTTACAAGTAGAGGGAGAAACCAGAAGGGGCAAAAATGGTGAATAGTGGTGCCATTACAGATATTTAGAAAATCAGAGGACAGATAACTTTGAAAGAGAAGGCGTTTGGGACATGTTGAGCTTGAGGAACAACATAGATGCTCATATGGAGGTGTTCAGTGGCTGTGCTAGGCAGAATTCTGGCCCCCATGACCTCTAACCCCTGGCATAACTCCCATAGTGATGTTACATGGTAAAAGGACTCTAGTGATATAATTAAGGTTACTCATCAGCTGACCTTATTTGGGGAAATAATGCTGGTTTATCAAGGTGGGCGTGGAATCATGTGAACAGTTAAAAGCAGGGAATTTTGCTGACTAGGAGAGGAACAGATGTGGCAGAAGGGGGAGTCCTGGGGAGCTGAAGCCTGAGAAGGACATCATGTGCTGTTGCTGGTGTAAAGATGGAGGTGACAGTGTGTTAAAGAATTCAAGCAGCTTTGGGGCGCCTGGTGGCTTAGTTGGTTAAGTGTCTGCCTTTGGCTCACTCAGGTCATGAACCTAGGGTCCTGGGATTGAGCCCCACATCTGGCTCCCTGCTCAGTGGGGAGTCTGCTTCTCCCTCTGCCCCTCTCCCTGCTCATGCTCGCCCTTGCTCTCTCTCTCAAATAAATAAAATCTTAAAAAAAAAAAAAAAAAAAAAAGGAATTCAAGGAGCTTCTAGAAATTGCAAACAACCCTGGTGGAGAGCCAGTGAGGAAGGTGAGACCTCAGTGCTAGAATCCCATGGAACTGGATTCCACCAACCATCAGAATGAACCTAGAAGTGATTCTTTCTCAGAGTCTCTAGATGAGAGTCCGTAGCGGTCCACATGTTATTTCCGGCGTGTGAGACCATGAGCAGAAGAACCAGCTGAGCCCAGTCGGACTTCTGAACGACACAGCTATGAGAGAGTAACTCAGTGCTGTCTTCAGCTGCTGATTTGGGGCCAGTTTGTTACAGCAGCAATAGAATACTCATACACCAGAGGTACATGATTTGTGATAAAGGGGGAATTATCTGCATGGCTTAATAAAATATTGCTGAGACAGAAGGTCAAGTGAAGGATATTAAGGACAGAGGGGCTGTGAAAATGGCCGTGCATTGTGAGTGTACGCACTTCTTCCTGTTAGAGTGGTGTAAGAAACCAGATAAAGAGTGAAAAGCACGTCTGAGGGAACAAGGTTAAGAGATCGTTCTAATGAGCATTACAGCAGCTTCCGTCTGGACTTAGACAGCAGGGAAAGAATCTGACAAGGTGGGCACTGAAGATGCGTGAGAGAGTGGTCTCACCCTGGTGGGGAGAGGAGCTCTGGAGGAGCAGGAGGGAGCCTGGGCTTTCTGCCATCAGACGGTCTGGGTTCCTTTGCTCTGTGTAGGTCCATCATCCAGAGCCTTGCCTGCCACCACGTTTGAGGACTGGTTTCATGTTCGTCCTTTTAGTCTTGAAAAAGTGACCTTAAGCAATGAAATTCCATGATCCCTTTGCTTGGGAGCCTGTAGACCCCGGAAGTCTCGGTCCCTCTCCTTCAGATTCCCGTCTCGTTGGCCATCATCCCGGTTTCTGTGTCCAGTTTCCAGACAGCCTGGAGTAGCTCCTTCCCACCCATGTGGTCTTCAAATATACTGGTTGTACTCACTGTTGCCTGTATGTGGATGGATAGATGGGTGGCTTTGTCTTTAGGTTCAATTTTCTTCTCAAAAATTCCCTTCTTGGCAAGGCTTTCCTGAAGTATATAAAATGGCAGTATATAATGGCAATCTGTATAAAGTGCCAATTCCAAATTCCAGCTTGGCACTCATTCCGTTCCTTTCATTACACATATATCTATATCTGTATCTATGTTGATTGTCTGTTTCCTTGGCCAGATGATTAAAGAAATGAATACATGAGGGCAGGACTTTGTTTTGTATTCCCAATGGCTAGAACCATGCTTAGCACTTGCCAGCCCTTCAGACCTATTTATTGTATAATGAATGAATATATATTGTATATGAATTAAGAAAAATAAACATTTAAATCTACCATGTGGTACTTGTGAAGATTAATCTACAAGCTCAGGAAGGCAGAGGCTAGAAGGTCTAATAAGACCATTATCCCCATTTCCGTCTGTCCGTAGTCATTCCAGAATATGGACAATTAAAGTGTATATAGTAGCTTACTTTTTCCTTGAACATATTTTTTTATTGTTTCCCTCTAATATCTGCAGAGCCACCTACTTGGTACTCACAGCCACATGCCATTACATACGTGGAAAACCTGCATAATGAGGCTGTGAATTTATGCATTTTGGGACATTTGTGTTGCACACTGTAACCTTGTAATTCATCACCCCAGAACACCGCCTGGGACACTTGGCATCGGAAGACACAGCAGAAGATGTTGGCCTTTTGGACTAAAGGATTATAAGTACCTGCAGGATTAATGTAGGTGATCTAACGGCATTGTCTGCTCACATTCTCACAGTCCATGCAAAGTGGCTGTGTCTGAATGTGAACATTTTCATCTCAAAATACTAACATTTAGAGTATAGTAAAACCAAACCTTACTTAACATCCCTTACTAGTTAAAAAAAAAAAACAAATCCTTTGCTAGTTTTTTTTTTTTTTGTAACAATGCTAAGATTAATGGTGTCAGAAAAGGAATATTGCTATTATAATTTGAAAATTTCTGGAAACATTTGGTGCTGCCCTTTTGAAAGAGCATTACATGACATTGAGCAAAGATGGTCAAGACAATTTATTCTTTGGAAACGGATCCTGTAATCTGTGTCCAGTGGGGCTCCATTTTCCCCTGGAGGGATCTTGTCTGTGCGTGTATCCCGTAAGAATAATTTTCAGCCATCCTAATAGCCAGTCGGCACATAACTGGGCAGGACAAACATCCTGCTGGGATGGGGTTTTCCATGTGAAAACAAAGCAGATTGCATGAACTTTCCAGGTCAGTCGTGAAGTGAAAATACAGGGAAAGGAGAGGGGACCAAAACGAGGTGGGAAACTGTAGGAGAATAAGATATCAGCATGCTTCTAGAGTTTTTTCCTCTCTCCTCTCACTTTCCTGTGGTCGTACAATTTGCTTTTCATAAGGTAAATATGAGTAAATCCCCAGTGCCTTGAAGAGACTGGAAATGGGCATGATTAGTCTCAAGTTCTCCTGGTGTCTCCCTTATAAAGTTGCTATTGTCACACCAGAACCTGATGTACCCCCTGCCTGCCCCAAATGCAGACATGACCAGAGTCATCTACTTAATAAAATCTATTTCAGACACACTGACACCATTCCATGTAAAGGGTCTGAAATTGGCAATATTCAGTCATGGCAATTTTGTATGTTCATAATATAGCTCTGCAAGCGCAATAAAGTAATTCAGAGAAATGCATGGATGTTCTTTCAGAAGGTGGCCTGGAGAACCTCCGGGGACTTGTGTTTTGCTTCACGCCATGGTTTAAGCATGCTCAATCTCCTTGCCCTTGTGGTGTGCCTTGTACACTTCTCCTGCATGTGGTCCTCCTCTACTTCTGGAAACATGGAGGACCGTCCATGTGCTGCAGACTCTAGATGGTGAGGCATCACAACAGTGATGTGTGTCACTTCTGGGATGAGGATGAGGTAACCTTGCTTTGACTTGCCTCTCCAGTGGTCTGTTCCCCGGTGCTAGAATGCCTGACAGCTGTATTGACATGGTGGCATCGTAAGATGGCGAAGCCTCCATTGGCCAGTCTGTGGGTGACAAGGATGAGCAGAGTCTCTCTGCTCATCACACTGGGGTTGAAGACTAGGCAAGAAATACAGCTTTGTGTTCTATACCAGAGAGATTTTGGAGTGGTTAGGTATGGTCCTAGAACCTGGCTTATTCTCACTGAAAGTCTCCAGGGGGGGGTAAATAATGATGGCAGGCAGTACTCAGTGGTGCTTGCTGTTGATGATAAGTTTGTAGTCAGCATTTATATAACATTCAGAGGGTATAAATAGCCACTGCAGAAGCTCTGGCTGGTCCCAGAGATTACAACCCACTAGAAATCCTATTTGGAAACATCTTTTTCCTGGGAGGTTATCAAAACTCCTGACATTATGAGTTCTGAAGTGGCTGGACCCTTGCCAGCATACTATATGGCTCTGACAAACTTCATTAAGTCAGAAATCCCGAGAGGGTAGCGTGTAGCTCTTCAGAGGGGCACACAGTTCCTAGTTTTGCCTGAGCGGTGGAGAACTGTAGTAAAAACATCTTGAGCATTCACAAACACTCCTAATATCACTAGCAATTAATAATAAATGGCACTCAGAACTGACTACCCAGAGTCAATAGACAGAAATGTCATCCTTTTGGAGTGGAGCTATTTCGACATGTTAAATTGCAATAATATTAAACTCAGCTGTCATTTCAGTGTTATGTGGTTTGAGGACTCAAGTAAAATTAGTATCATGGCCATGGGGAAAAATTAAAAGGTAGGCTTGACAGAAAGAGGGAAGAGTTGATCTTAGTAGAAAATATGAATTTATGCAGAGCGTATTCTCCAAATCTTCCTTTTATCCCTACGGGGAGAGAGAAACTCAACCATTATATTTATAGATACAATTATAAATGCAGTCTAATCTCTTTTCAATTGTAAGAAACTCGGCAGACAAAATCTGACAACATACACAATAGAAACACGCCGAAGCTGCATAGTTTGGGGCGGATAAAACCCTTTTCCACAAAACATCCAGAGATGAACAAAGTTAAGCGTTGCCACAATTTTTTGCTGCTACGTGGAAGCAGGCTGGAGATTTCACAATCCACTTCTGCTTAAATCTTGTTTGGTGATAATAAAGTCTACTGACAACATTTGTTTTACAGTACAATGTTGTACCGATCTAATATAGAATTAAAATAATAGTAATTTAAAGGGAACACAAGACAAAGAGGGCATACGGTGAGTCAGAATTATTCAATGTGGACAATGAACCTGGCTTTCTTGTTCAAGAAATCTGATTTTGCATAAAGAGAATTCGTCGCTTCTTTGAACATAAATAATCGTTGGAAATGCTTGAGTTATTTATGTCAAATTTAGAAAAAAAAGGTTAGCTGATTCAAAACTTTCATTGCTGAAAATTAAGTGATTGCATAGCATAGGAGAGGGCGGTAAATTTATGATACCTTACGGAAGGTCGAGATTACGATGCCTACAGATTTTCTCTTTTCTATCGCCCCCCCTTCATTGTGTTCCCCATCATCGGTGCCCAGTACAGCCCAGGGGTCTCCAAACACCGCATTTCCATAACCTGCAGTCTTGCTTCTTCTCCACTCTCTTGCCTTTCCTAGGTCTCCTCCTGCTGCTGCTTCAATTAGGATGATTTTCGGGCAAGATTAGAAATTACTGCTCTAACGAATGGTCTGCTGATTCCAGGACATTAAGGCTTCTCCCTGATGGAACTGGCTAGTCTTCAGAGTTCTGAGGTCTAACAGGGGCTGTGGCTGGTGACCAGGAACTTGGACCCACCTGGAACTCTGGAGAGAAATGTCCTACCTGTGTCCCCGTTGCTGGGAAGTTGATCTTGGGGGGAGGTGGTGAAATGATCATGGAAGGTCTTCTCCTTTATACTACTTAGAAGAATGTGTCTATTGACTTAGGTTCTGCTCTGTGTAACCCTGAAGGTAGAGAGATGAACAAGGAGGTGAGAAATTAGAGGAGAACAAGGGGTAGGACGGGGATACAAAGGCTGTGACCAGGAATAAAAGCCATATTCGTTAGCACGTTGCTTTACATTCCAGTGCATGCAGGTGGGGGCAGCTGTGCCGAGTCAAGAAAGGGTCCTGGCACCTTGCACCGGGTAGGCAGGCTCCCTAGAAATAGATGCACCAGCAGTGTCCTGAAGTCATCTTGCGCGTCAGCCATGGAGTCTTCCCTGTGCCTAGATGTTGTTGTCAAGTGCTTTATTTAGCCAGTCTGGGCAGAACGTAGGACTCATTTCGACACTAAGTTATTTCCAATGGCCCACCTCCTCCATCTTGCCCAGTTTGCCCAAAATAGCATTGCCTTACACAACCGCATTCTTCTTTGTGCATTTAATGAGACGGTCTCTCTTTTCAGCATCCAGTCAGCCAGTGTTCATTTAGCCTTAATGAAGAAATAAAATCAGTATGATGTGAGAGACGTGGAGGACAAGGGTATTTTGCTAGCCGTGGCTAGGTTTAAGGTCTGAAGTGACTTCAGCCGTTTCTGGTTTGAACAGCTGGGCAGAGAGAGCTGTCTTCTGAAGTAGCAAGGTTGAGAGTAGAAGAGCTTCCTGTGCTGGTTGCAGTCCTTGCCCACAGTCTAAACCCTAACCCTGGAAACTCTGTTTCAACACGCAGCAGTCCTCACTAAAGGGCCCAGGGTGTCCATATATGTGGAATGAGGCCAATTTGGCTCCACCCCGCAGGAACCAGCTCAGAGTCCTTGCCTTCTCCCTGCTGGGCAAACAAAGCCAGCCTGGTGACATAGGAATCTAACATTCCCGTATATCATTATGCAGATCCGCCTACTGTTGACGAAGATACAAACTATTGATTGTTGCAGTTAGAGTTTGCATTTGAATACTGGAGAGTGAATTCTCTCTCTTTACCTCTGTTCCTGGGCTTTCTCCTAAACCCTTTTCAAGCTAATTGCTTTGCTTGTTCTAGAATCTGACATCAGAGAATAACTCAAGTGCAAATAACTTAAGAAACATGCACTACCATATAATTGAAACCATTTCAGGTCTTTTGCAAAGCTATTATGAAGAATTCAGTTTTAGTCTATTTTTATTTATTGCTCAGACTAGCTCTTCTCTTGAAGTGCCTCCCTGTGCCCTCAACAGGATGGGGGGTCCATTTGCAAGAGCAAAGAGTTGAGATGCCTGGGCTGTAGGTGAGAGTGGGAAATGGAAGCTCCATTTTAGAGGCAGTTTCATTACTGCCTAGAGTTGCTCAGAAGCGGTCAGAAATGAGAATTGGTGACAGGACCGGTGACTAGGCCCTTCCTATGTGTTATGGCTGAATTGTGTGCCCCCAAAATCCATGCATTGAAGCTCTAGCCCCTAGGACCTCAGAATTTGCAGACAAGGGTCTTTGCAGAGGTAATTAATATAAAATGAGGTCCTATGGGTGGTGTCCTCATGAGAAGAGGATATTTGCATGTAGATGCTCACACCAGCGATGAGAAAAAAACGTGTCAGAAAATGAAACCCTATTGGTTAAGCTCCTTAGTGTGTGTGGTACTTAGTTATGGCATCCAGAGCAGACGACTGCATTCTGAAAGGACACTGTGTGTGTGTGTGTGTGTGTGTGTGTGTGTGTGTGTGTGTGTGCACACATACACATGTGTTTGGGTGTAGCTGTCTTTCAAAGATAAATCCAGAAGTTGTCTGGGGGGCTCAGTCTGTGAAGCATCTGCCTCCAGCTCAGGTCATGATCCCGGAGTCCTGGGATCGAGTCCCGCATCGGGCTCCCTGCTCAGCGGTGAGCCTGCTTCTCCCTCTGCCCCTCACCCTACTTGTGCTCTCTCTCTCTCCCTCTCTCAAATAAATAAATAAAATCTTAAAAAAAAAAAAAAACAAAGATCAATCCAGAGACCGAACTCACTCCCAACCCCTAAAGCAATGAGGATATACACCTTGAGGTGATCACACGATGATAATGTCTGGCCTTATGATAGGCAGAATAATAGCCTCCCAGAGATTTCCACACCCCGATCCCCAGAAACAGTGAAGGTGATATGTTCATGGCAAAAAGGGACTTTGCAGATCCGATTAAAGTCATGGATCTTGAAATAGGGAGATGATCCTGGATTATGGGAACGGGCCTCATTTGATCACTTGACCTGTTTAAAGGGGGAGGTGGGGGAGTCCATCAGACACAGCAGAAGCAAAGGAAGCAATGCAGCCGGATGAGAAGGATTGCGTGCATCCTTGCTGGGTCTGAGATGTAGCTGACGTCATGCAGGGACCGTAGAGGCCAGTCCAGGAGCAAAGGACAGACCAAGGCTGGCGGCCAGAAAGACAGCAGGGTCCTCTGCCCTACAACTTCAAGGGACCGGACTCTTCCAAGCACCTGCATGCATTTGAAAATGGATTCTTCCCAGAGCCTGCAGATAACCCAGCCTGGGTGACACCTTAACTTCACCCTTGGGAGACCCTCAACAGAGAACTTTAAAGAGCCAGCTACATTCCAGAAATGCAGAACGGTGAGCTAATAAATGGGTATTTTTAGAAGCTGCTTGATCTCTGCTGATTTGTTAGAAGCTGCTCGATCTCTGTTGATTTGTTACAGTAGCAACAGAAAACTAATACAGGTGTATCATGCCATAATTTTGGCACACTCCCTTTTGACCTCGGGATTTTGCCCCTTATTATACAAAATATGGTCTGTGGACCAGCGGCTTAAGTATCACCTGGGAGTTTGTTAGAAATACAGAACTTTGGGCCACATGCAGATGTGCTGATTCAAAATCTGTGTTTAGACAAGATGCCCAGGTCATTTCTTGCACACGCAAATGCTACCTGTCTCCATTCAGAGATCCAAGGACAAAGAGGAACTTCTTTCTTATTTAGCAACGTGAGGAGAGGTTTCCAAAAATTACTTAGATAAAATCAATCTCTTAGTGACACCTCCAAGGAAACAGTAGTCTATGGGACATTTCTTTATCTTCAGCTGTTTGAAGCCTTCTAAATACATGTAATTCTCGTAGTCTGGTTCATTGCTGGCAAATCTTGTGTTAATGCGGTGTTGACAGGAACATTCCTGGGAGCCAAACTGACTTCAGCCTGGATCTCTGCATTTTCAGTTCCGATGTCGGTTTTCTGTGTGAACACTAATCCGGGCAGGACAGGGCAACATCTGCCGCAGAGGTTTATAAAACCACCTTCATATCCTCCCTTTCATCACGAACACCTTGGGGCTTCCTGAAGTGTCTCTCCGTCTACCTCCTGCCGGCTACTGGCGTGGATTATCTTCTGAATCCAGCCACTCCTTCATTCACTTTGTCAACTCCTTAAACCCAGGGTGATCATTTCTCTTTGACAGCTGGTCTGGGGACGCGGTGGGCATGTTAATAATCAATCTGTCTTCCCTCTAATCTGGGTTATCTTGTCTTTACAAGACTCTCCATCAGGCTCTGCCTCCCAGATCCTTGATCTCGCCATGGCCTGAGTTGTTTTCTCTGCTAACTACTGCACTCACCAAGCACCTTCCCTATGCACTAGTCTTTCAGGCATCCTGATTGTCAAAGATGAAGCTAACAGGCCGCTTTGATCTAGCTTTTCAAGAGATAACGTATCCACAATTAAACTTTCCCAGAGGCAAAACCAGTTGGATATCAGAATAAAAACAAACTGAATGTAGCTCAATGTGTAACTCTAATGACTAATACAGGTAAATTGGGGATTAATCTATCGAACAGAAACTCCCTCTAATGCATCAAGAGGGTGTTCATTGGATATGAAATTATTCGATGATTTCAAATGTTGTAAACTGCCTGCTGATTTTTTTTTTTTTACAGTAAACAAATGGTGTTGCTTAAATCTTCACATTTGTAGAAATAGAAACCAAACGTTATTATGCTCCTACTGTGATGAAGAGGACAGGCTTGTGGTGGTGAAGATTATGCTCTATGTATGATGGTTTAAGCATATGAACAAATACTCAAGATACAGCTTTTTGGAAGCTATAGTGGATGCATTCAGTAAACACTGGGACTAAAATGTGGGCTTTTGAGTGCCTCAGTGTGGGAGGTGTAGTCATCAGGGAAATTTAAATCATGCCACAATCAAAAGTAAAAGTATTGATAACTTCTGTTCATCAAAACACAACATTCACAGAGTGAAAAGGTCAGTTAGGGCATTGGAGAAAGTAGTTGTGACACCTAACAAAGAAAACAGTTATATACTGCATATATAAAGAACACCTTTAAACCAATACCAGATATGCAGAAAACACAATTGAAAAGATGGGCTGAATAGGCACTTTTAGAAGATACCATCTAAATAACCAAGATGCATATTGAAAGCTTCCCAAATTTGTTAATCAGGAGAATGCAAATTGAGCCCACAGGGTGTTAACCACCGTACAACCTCCAGAAGTTGCTAATAATGGAAAAGACAGACAATATTAAGTATTGGTGAAGATGTGGAGCAGCTGGAACTCTTATGGGTGTGTGCCCTGGACGGTCCGTAAACCTGGAATCACCTGCCAAAGCAAGGATGTGTGCTCACCCTGTGGTTCAGCAATTCCAGTCTTAGAAATCCACACATTTATTCACCGTCCACATGGAAATGAATGTTTTTTTAGCAGCACTGTTTATGATTACCTCACACAGAGAACAGCTTAGTCATCCACAATAAACTGAATGGGAAAATATTGAAGAAGTCTTGATAAAGGAAGTGTCCTTTGAGCTCAGTGTCAAAGAATGAGTTGAATTTTATCCCTGATTTAGTCTGAGATTACTTCTGCTCATTTTACACCATGCACGTTATTTTTTTCAATGTATGTCTTAGCACCCTGAACTTACTTTACGTTTCTAGTTATTTTTCGGGATATTTTCAATGCCTGACCCAGGGCCCAGCACAGAACAGATGCCTGTAGATGCATGAGTGTGTGTCTGCTAGGAAAAAAAAAAAAATCATATAAAACAACTTCTCAGACAGTGGAAACATTTCCTATTTTTCCCTTTCATGTTTAGCCCTTTTGCAAACTTTAAAAGGATATTTAATTATAAGACCGAATATCTGCTATGTGATGTCTCTATCACTTCTGTTGGCTAATTGGGTTTGGCTACTGAGAAGGAGAAGTGGATTCTGGAGAATGGGAATTGAAACTCTCTACTCCCCATATTAAAAGGCATGGCTAACTGGTGGTAAGAGGTACCCCAGATAGCTAAGTCCTTGGCCATCCTCCTTGACCTTTATTTACTTCTTCTAAGAGACAGACTCTTCAGTGGAGGACCCTCATGTCTGAAAACTCGTGTTATTCTTCACAGTCTGCTAAGAAATCCAGCTCTCTGAAGAGGAGGGGATGATTCTGATCACTGGTTCTTAAATAATAATACTGTCATAATAAAGAGCCTTAAGCTGTCTCCTCTAGAGATGTGGAATTCATAACCCTGACATAAAAATGCCATTTAAAAAAAAGAATCCTTGCAAAGAATACCTGTGTTTAATTTGAGGCATAAAAATGCCTTTTTTTTTTTTGAGAAATCCTTGTGTAGAATCTTTGTGTTTAATCTCTAGGTATAACAACAAAAAAGAGAGAATGATGATTTATATCTTGTAACAGCTGAGCCCTTTTCCCCAGACTTTTGGTCTCTTCACTCATCTTATTCTGTGATGTGGTCAGCAGGGGTTGTGATTCCCGCCCCCCCCCCCCCCCCCCCCCGCCCTTGGGTATTCATTTCAGGAGGTTACATGCAGGGGAAGACCCTTTGTTATTCTCATTATCTGTTCTGCATGGGAAGCAGGCACAAGCTTAACCTGGAGCATAGGTAGTGAAGTGAAGCCTGGATTCTTACTGTTTCTGGAATTCTTGGATTGGTTCATTATCCTGGGCAAATAGATGAATTCTAATGATCTGGTTACTTAACGTGCATAAATAAGATACTATACCAAAGGATCTGCCTCCATTTTTGACATTTGCTTGCTGACAGCCTTTAAGCAGAACTCCTCCTCCCTCTCCGTCCTACATGCAAACAAAATGATAAGAATGCCTAGGTGCACCCTCCTTTGGCCAGGGTGGAAGGTTTAAGCCCTGCAAGCCCCAACCTGTGTTCAGGAACCCTCAGACCATCTCCATGCCCTAACCACCATGAAAGCTCAGCTGTCTCTTTCCATGCTTTGTAGACCCATTTTGGACTAGTTTGCGAGCCTGCCCTGTTCTCCCCCAGAAAGCTGCATTATGCGAGTAATAAATCTTTTCATATATATATGATGCTTGTGCTATTATGGATCTTGACCTCTAAACCAAATTGTGAGTGGAAGGGGGTCTAACCCACCACTGTGGAAGGACTTTAGCAGATGCTAAATCACAGTCCTGAGCAATAGTGTGGAAGAGGCCAATATCATTCGGCAGGACAACCAGAGCTTCACTCCTTTGAGCCCAAAATGCACTCACCCATCAATATTTGAATAACTTGCTTCTTACAGATTTTCCAATAGTGATATATTTTATTTATTGCTCTTTCCTTAGATGCCATGTACATGGGATTTGAGGCCTGAAGTGATTCTCTCCCCTATGAACTGCCATAGTGTTTTGCTTGTCACTTTCTTGAACAATTGATTATGGTCTTCCTTCTATTACAGTTATGTGGATATGCTACATTGCTTTGGGCAGTGGGGTTATCTGCTCATTATGAAACAGTGCCTTACACAATCCATGCTCAATGAATGTGTGAATGAAGCCATTGTGAACCCCAGTAGCAAAGGTGCGATGGAAGCACAATGCTATTCAATTTGCACCGAGCATTTATGAGGACACGTTGAAGTATTTATAGATCCATCTTGAGCCACCATAGCAAAGATGTGATAAAAGCAAAGTGCTGTTCGTTTTGCACCAAGCTTTTACCAGTACACATTTAAGAGGGTCAAACAGGCTTTTCCTTGTTATACCGCTGTCTCATCAGCCCACTGTACAAGATCACATGTTTTCTTGTTCACTAATATGGGATAAAAGAGAGAATGAGCCTTGAATATGGCATAACCAAGTGTCTTACGGAACTACAATACTAAACTCTTATTTGTGGAACTGTTACTATGCGCTGCCCACTTTGCCAGCCTCATTGCATGTAGTAATTCAGGTGACCATGTCAACAACACTCTAAAGTATATATCATTTTTAACCCCATTGTACAGATCTGTAAAAGTGAGGACCAGTGAAGCTAAGGGGTTGTCAAGGTTATATGATGGTAAGATGGGATGCCAGGCACATGAACCTAGGGGTTCTCCCACTAGAGTCCATGTACGCTCTTAGTGTGTGCACCGTTCAGCCTTTTATTAGACTCCAAGCTGGCTCCTAACGTTCTGAACTCCTGGAATCCACACCCTCATGTCATTGCCTTGTGTTGTGTGTGGGAAGGACCTAAGACTTGCTTCTAACCAGCAGAGCACAACAGAGGAGGTGTCATGCCATTGCTGTGATGATGTAACATGAGGTTGTAACTTCTGCATCACTTGGAGTCTCTCTTCTTTGCTGGCTTTGAAGAGGGAAGCTGCCATGTTGCAGATGCCCAGATGGCAGGGAACTAAGAGCTGTGTTCAGCCAACAGGAAACTGAGGCCCTTAGTCCAGTTGTTCACAAGGACCGAATCCTGCCAACAGCCATATGAACTTGGAAGTGGATCCTTCCTCACCTGAACCTCAGATGAGACCACTGCCCTGGCCAACACCTCAACTGCAGCCTTGTGAGGGGCCCTGAAGTAGAAGACCCAGTCAAACCATGCCTGGATTCCCGAACCACAGTAACCACAAGATAATAACTGCACTGGTTGAAGCCCCTAAGCTTATAGTTATTTGTTGCACAGATGTAGGTAATGGAGGAAGGTTACTATGTTTAGAAAACAGCATGATTCTCAAAGCCTTTTTATCAGTGGCAGCTTCATTGTTGATTACCTTTCTCTTTTTTCCCCTCCCTCTCATCTCTGAGCACAGTACTTTTTATTTATTTATTTATTTATTTTTAAAGATTTTATTTATTTATTTGACAGAGAGATCACGCACAAGCAGGGTGAGCTGTAGAGGCAGAGGGAGAAGCAGACTCCCTGCTGAGCTGGGAGCCCGATGCGGGACTCGATCTCGGTACCCTAGGATCATGATCTGAGCCGAAGGCAGATGCTTAACCAGCTGAGCCACCCAGGCACTCCAGAGCAGTACTTTCTAAATGACCCTGATCATAAGAATCACCTGGGAGTGCTTTTGAAATGTTCACTGTTCTACCCTTTAGGACTCAGTTAATTGGTTTAGGAGTCTGGAATTTCAGCAAGGTGCTCACATATTTTTGTGCACAGGCTGAGTTGCAAAACACTGTCATAGATTTAGGCAGCCTATCTAGCCTTTGATTATATTTTAAGACTCCTGTAGAGTTTGAGGTGCCTTGTCTGCAGTGAAGCCCTGGGACTGGTTTTGTTTTTTCTTTTTGTTTTTTTATAGATGCTACCCAGGTCATTTTAATGTGCAGCCAGAGTTGGGAACTGCTGACTTAGAGCAAGCTCAATATCAGTAACTGGAGAAGATTCTATCAAGTATCCATGCTTAGCTTTCCAATGGGGAAGGGATATAGAGACAATTATTGTTCGAGCAAATATGTACTTTCCTATAAGACCGACTCCCTCAAAGCAAGAATGTCAGTCAGTTCATCTTTCAAGTCTACGCATTAAAGTGATTGATTCTAAAATGTCCCAAAATGTAAGCATAACTGCACAGCGTCTGCTAGTAAGATGTTTTTGAATATCAGAGTGAAAAAAATAAAAGCTGCCAATGAGGAGCCACCTGGCTGGCTCTGTTGGTAGAGTGAGTCTTGATCGCTAGGTCGTGAGTTCGAGCCCCACATTGGGTGTAGCGATTACTTAAAAAACAAAAGCTACCCATGAAGATAATGGCAGAATTTTCTTTATAACCTCTAGATTCTTCTAGAAATGTGGGTGGAATATACAAAGAGTACAGATCCAGACAGAGTTGGGTATGTAATTTGTAGAGTCCTGTAGAAAATGAAAATGTGAGGCCCCGAGTTCAAAAAGTAGGAAAAACATGCTGTCAAAGGAACAAGGTGTAAAGCTGTTTCCCTTCTTCCACACTCTGTCTCTTGCCTTGTCATGGTATTTTGTATTTGCTCTTTAATGTTGTCCTAAGTAAAGGAAAATTAAAATTTTAAATTATTAGCTTGGGTATTACCATTCTTCTTTCTATTGTGCAACGCCAGTTTTAAATGCAAATATGAGAGCATTTAACTTATATACAGAACCACTGAAATTACCCAATTTATATTTCATTGCTGGTACATGCATATGTATTTTGTTCTCACCAAAACAGGGGAAACACTGCATAAAACTAAATCAGCTGTTTTTATCTTGCTTCATTCTGTGTGCACCTTCTACCAGTACTCTCCATCACTGGTTTGCTGATGAAGATGAGGGACAGAATAGGAAAAGAATTCTGGGCTGACCTAGCTTTGTCTTTCCTTCTGTGTTATTAGTTTCAGCCTGAGTGATTGGGAAGTACCACAAGAAAGGCTATGATGGGTTCCATTGTTGTATTTCTGTAGAATATCATTGCCTTCCCTTCCTTTTGCATTTGAAGCATGCTGTGGTTCAAATGGAAGGCAGGGCCTCTCTGAGCTGTTAGCATTCACACTTTCTCATTATAGAAGTGACGTGCTCACCTTGTCCTCACTTTGAGCCTCACAGATCCCCCACACGTTGGGGGTCCCCCAGAACTCAGTGCTCTTGGAACACTGCATGTGCTGTACATGAACAGGGCAGCAAGAAACACTGAACACACATCTTGTGTGCATTTCTTCTTCTCACATGCATGCTCCATTCTCCCATTGCATTTCACTTACAAGACACAAGTACAAAGAAAAAATTATCAAGAATTTCAATGATGACACCAGAGCATTAAACCAAGCATGGGGTCCTGTGTGACTGACTGCACAGGTCCTGTGCCATACAGCTAGCCCCAAAGTTCTGTGTAACTACAGTGAGAACCAGAAAACAAAGCAAAGAAATGGAATCAGTGGTCAGCATTGGCATCAACAAGCAGACATGGATCGATCTGTTGGCTTTGAGACTCCAGAAATCTGAGGAGATGGTTTTATTCATCCTTCTTATGGATTTTCAGTAAGCCATAGGCCACATGTGGGCCTCTGACCCTACTTCTCAGCATGGTTTCTCCTGTCACGATTGCTAAGTGCAGGTTGAATCAGAAGATTATTTGTGACAAAATAGAAAATGTTTTATATGACAGATGGAGGCTGGGTGAAAGAAGCAGGCTCTTCTCTGATTTTCCATCTCTGGTTATAGCTCTCAGGATCTGAATTTGGAGGATAATGTGTTGGGTAGAGCATGGCATAAATGATGTGCTCATTAAATCATAAGAGAAGCCATAAGTTCTGATTTTGCTTGCTTGCTCCTTTCGTCAAATAATTCTGAAATCAATTCCTAAATTGGTACCCCTGTAGCCTGATACCATTATAATGTCTGGGCCACATTGGATGATGCATCTCTGTTGACATCCTCTCAAAAGTTTGGAGGAGGGGTAGACACAAACACCGCTCATCTCCCTTACACCCCTCTCTCCCTTCCATCCTACCAGGAGTGACCCACATACAGAGCAAGAAATGGACTGTTTTGTTTTGTTTTTTAAACACTATTTAATTTATTTGGTGGAGTTAAAATTTTTTTTCTCCCTTGTCCAATCGGGTTTCCAGAGACAGTCTCAGTACTTAGCATGACTGCAGCATTCATTTTGGAAAATGTGAGGGCATTTTGAACAACAACAGAAGACTTCTAAGGGAGGTATGAAGCTCTTCAGAAGCTTCCTCTTTGAGGTTCTTTTTGACCTACCAGGCACTGTAAGGGCAAATACAAAATAAAAAAATAAGAGGCTTAATTCTCCCTGATAAAAATAAGGGATGAGATGTTCTCCCTTTCCTTTGCTTAGAATATTTACTTTAGAAAATTTGTTTTTTTCCTCTTCGAAATATATTTCTCTGCCAAACACATGGGATGGCAGCTGACTCCCTAGTTAGAGCAGAACTTGTCCTAGGACTTAGAGGCCTCAATTTGCCCTTAAGTGTTTCATTTGAAACAATGATTGCATTTCTGTCAGGCTTGGGTTGTTTCTCACTCGGCTTTCCTGAGTATGACAACAAGTACGTTCTTAGAATTCTTTATAGGGCTGTAAAAGCAGGCAGGGTCCTTCTGCCTGAATGTGCTCTTGAAGAACCATGGTGACCTACTCTCAGAGACTTAGCTAAGTGTGCGTGAATGTGTGTGTGCTTGCCTCTTTTGCATGCATGGATTTAGGTGTATGGAAGATCTAACTATCCCAGTTGTTAAAGCAAGAGGATGCCTGGGAGGTGTGCCCTTGTCTGCCTCCGGGTGAAGAAACAATCAGCCATCATTCTGTTCCCTTCTGACCTGCCAATCCTGAGACTATCATTTCTTAATGGTATTAATTTCTTAATATCCCCTTGCATAACGCTCCCTTTTGGGGGCTCTGCCTGATTTGGGCCCTTACACGCCACATAACTGAGATGATGGCCGGTTTCTTCTGTGAGGCTCTGCTCGGCAGATGCTTGCATGGCCAGCCATGGACAGGTGTGCAGTAGGAAGCTTTGAGGCCACCATGGTGGGGAGTACACCGCAGTAATTACCACATTAACTCAAGTCACTTTATTCAAATACTTTCAACCTTTTAACTGCTGAATCTAAGCTTCAGAACTTATCCTCTCTCCCTTATCCTGATGCTTATGTAGAGTAAATTTGGCGAAGAGCAAACTCATTTTGAGGTTATTATTTGAAAGAACAGTTGACACTCCTGCAAACCAGGGCTCTATTCACAGATTAACCTTCTTTTATTGCCCGGCTTTAAAAAGCCAGGCCATTGTATCCTATTAGTGATTGCTATTGTTATTTTGCACCGCTCATAATTAGATTCAGCTCATTAACATGGGCCCCTTAGACTTTTTTATTTTAGACCATGAATTTTGCATTCATTGATGCACAGCAAAGAAAATGCAAACCTGAACTGCTCTCAGACAGGGCCCCAGGTTAATTTTCTTTCCTGACTTCATTTGTTGGGGAAGAAAAATTTCTCCTCTCGCCTCTCAAGGTTCATTACGTGGGCGTGCGAGAATTAGCGTACGTGCTGCCGAGGCGAGCACTGGGCGTGTGAGAGTTAAAAGAAGAAAAGAAAGGTGAACAGGAGAAAAGGCACAGAGTCTTTATTAATTTCTATGTGCACAGAAAGGTAGGAAAACACAAATGATTTCGCTCAGGGACTTATATACCCTATTAACAAAGATTCTGTACCCTTTGGGCTTCAAGGGGTAATGAATTGTGTGAAAGAGACTAGGAAATGGTGGGGGGGGCTATTTTAGTAAGGTCTGTTTGTGCAAATTCACCGTGGTGTCCACTCCCCTCTGTGCTGATAAGAAATGCTACGCTCCTGGGTGGGCAGGTGGGGTGAACTTCCATGTACACCCTGCTGTTAGGCAGATACTGGGTGGCAGATAACGCTTCCTGCATTTGTTAGTTCTCAGTTGCGTGTGGCTCAAAATGATCCTCACGCCAAAGTGGTGTATTTTGGGGTACCATATTCTGATCCCCTTCCCATTTTGTCTGCATAGTTGAAAGTTGTTCAGCCTGTTTTTATTCCTTTAATATGCATATTTAGCTTTTTAAAGTTTAATATTAATCAGAGTTTTTCCCATGAGAATCTCCAGCTGATCCCACTCCATGTAAGACCATCTTTCCCCCACCTGAGCTGCATTCACAGTTTTGCCCTAAATCAAGTGTGTGGGGGCATGCCTGGGTGGCTCAGTTGGTTAAACATCTGCCTGGGGCTCAGGTCATGATCCCGGGGTTCTGGGATTGAGCCCCACATTGGGCTCCCCGCTCAGTGGGGAGTCTGCTTCTCTCTCTCCCTCTGCCACTTTCTCTCTCTCTGTGTCAGATAAATAAATAAAATATTTAAAATAAAAAGGGAAAAAATTATTCATTTAAAACCAGTCAATCTGTCAGTCTAGTGTGGGTCTCTTTCAGACTCTCTGTTCAGTTCTGTCTATTCTTGAGCCATGACCATACCATGTTAATGAGTAGCTTTATATTGAGAGACTGAATATTACATGGACAATGTCCAGATCAAATCTGAAAACAGAACTTGGACCAGCCCAGAAGCCAAACCCCAGTCTCTGCAGCAATTAGCCTGGAATGCTCAGGACCTGGTCATGGTCTACCAGTTGCCCTAATTTTCCCCTTTCTTACAACTCAGAACCAGCCTGAGAAAGACAACCGTGCTCTCCAATCCGATCACCTGAGATGTCCTGCTTCTACCTAGCCTACCTCCATCTTCCTCCACCGACTGAAGAGTCTTGGCTTGTTCTCATTTAGAGTGAGGGATGTCTTTGTTTATTTCCACAATTCTGAGTCCCCAAATGTGGTAGTGTACGTCTTCCAACTTTGCTCTTCTTCCAGAATGTCTTGGCTCTGCTAGGTCCTTTCAATTTGTATATAAATTTTAGAGCCAGCTTCTCACTTTCCATGAAAGTCTGCTTGTTTTTTACGATCGTGATTGAATTAAGTTGATATGCCAGTTTGGGGGCATGACAAAGCTTGGTAACCCTGAGTCTTCACATGAATGCAAGAGTTTCAAACAGAGCTTTCATTTTGCAGACCAAAGCTTTAGACTGCTGTCTTCGGCACATAGACCCCTTCAATGACAGGCTCGTGGTGGCCAGTGACTGGAAAGCATCTTCAAGGGCTAGCACTCCTCCATGCTAGCTCACCTCAGGGATTTGTCTTTCATAGTACCTGATTCTCAGTCACCAGCACAGATCTGCTTTAAAAAAAAAGTACATTTTATCTGTCATTTTCTAGTTACTGTACCGGATAGGGTTGCTGCAACATCCAGTTGGCCATAATGCTGCAAATGGAGCTTCTCAGGTTTAAAAAATGTTCTTTAATTAATGTTCCTAAGTTTTATAATCAATTAGGTAACAGTATACCATGTAGTTACTGGAGTTTTCCTCCCTATAATTTCTTCTTCTTTCTTTAATACTAGAGCTTTAAATGAAAAGAAGTAGTTGTACTCAAAGGTACAGAGGATATTTATAAAACTGAAGAAAAATTAATAACCAGAATTTTCTTCTCAGGGGAAGTTTGCTTGGATTTAAATTTACTGATGTATATAACGGAAAGAAAATCATTTTCTCTTACCTGTGTAACTAGAGGTAAGCAGGAAAGATTTCATAAAATTATCTGTGTAGAAAGGGCTATGCGTCTCCAACAAATTAAAATTTATAGAGTCTACTGACTTTAAAATTACATTGCAAATACATAGAGATACACATAAGTTATTTTTAATTTAATGTTTTACAAAAATTTAGAAGCATAATTCTTTATAGACAAAGATATCTTTATAGCCCACTGATTCCCTGTCTTTGTTCTAGTAATAGTGGTGATTAATCCGATAGCTCAGAACATTACTTCTTCAATGAGTAGTATCAGCATTATAAATCATATTTTCATATTTTTATTTTCCATTCACTAACTCTTCAAATATTTCTGGCTTAGAATACGTTCTTGCTCTGTGTTTCTTGCACAGCTTCTCTGTTAACTGTTGGCCATGGTTGGTAAAACCTGAAAACTGTCGGAGAAGTCAGTTTCAACTATGTTGGCATTGTTAGCAAGGTGGACATACAAGCCTTTATGTCATTCTGTTTCCTTCCGTCTTCCTTCCTCCCTCTTTCCCTCCCTTCCATCATCAGAACATGAGACCATGCACTAGGTAGCTCTAAATCCGTTGTGGTTCTGGTACCATGTTGAGTAGCCTAAGGTTCCCACCCAGCTTTGTCAAGGCTGGTTCATTCTGCTTCATTTCATGGGTAAAACCTACATCTAAATCTTGTTTAGATACCACGATCTCTGTTTAATTGGCTGTAAACTGTTCTTGTTCTGTGAGTGCACAATGGGCATAAAGAAATCCTTGCTATGTCATGTGCCAGTGAGACCCACATACTCCAGCAAGTATGGACACAGGGGTGCACACTTTGTGCATTTATGCACGTGGCACATGGTGGGTGTTGGAACGAATATCTGTGTGACAGATGTCATGTTGAGTACCATGGATTTCAAGTCCTCACATAAATAATTTTCTTCCTCCTAATTTGAGGAAAGAGGGGACGCTTCTCCATGCCTGGTGTGTCCTTCCAATGGTGGCTGTAGATCTTGCAATGTCTCTTGCCTTTCCCTGACTCCCTGTCCCCACCCAATCCCCATGGGAAGTGGAATGCCTTGTCTGAGTTGTAAGAGGCATGCTTCCACCAGCGGCATCTTTTTCCCTTTCTCCTGGGAGTCAGAAGCCTATGGGACAGTCCATCTTGTCTGCTTTTCCATATTGGGAGTCCTAAGGGGGCAGTCTTAAGGGAAGCCTACTTCCATCCAGTGCTGTGGCGGGAACCGAACACGAGTGTGATTTTTGGGGTCAGCACCAAGATTGCTCCTGACTAAAGCAACCTTCTCCAGTCTCTGCTGTAATGATGTTGATAAGGTGGACAGTTTTGTCTCCATAAATCATTTTTTTCCTAATTACTTTAGAGCTTCGATGGGGCAGAGGGATGCTATTAATTGGGCTGCTTGACCCTCAAAGAGGTGCTCTGGTTTTATGACCTTTCCTTAGAATCTTCTAGTGAGTACACTAGAAGCAGAACAACAGTGAGATTTTCATCCACAAAACGATATAGGTGTTTGTGCATACGACCTGTATTGTGCAAGAGGACTGGGTATTTGTGTGTTTTATTCCTAATATTCCAATGTTCATATGATAAAGGGTATCTAACAAAACGATTATTGATGCTGGTGCCAAGCATGAAGCTCTCTTTTATGTCTCATCTGGAATGTTCTTTTTTCTCCCATGTAATAATGGTCCACCAAACTGTGACCTGGATGCTATGTTCCTTGTTTTCATTTTGCTCCATCTACTCTGCATGAGTCACATCTTGAAGATTCAATAAGCCTTAGAATTAAGAGTAAATGATATCAGCCTTCAGGAGTGACACAAAGCATTGTGTATGTCAGTCAGAATGTCGGTCATCTAAATAGGACATGACACTCAAATTATGTGTACATAGAGGGTCATAGGCCAAACGCTGAGGACGGAAACACAATTTCTTTAATAGAATTGGCTGTGATTATGAATAAACTCTAAAATCTGCAGCTCTGTGCTGTTTTGGTTGAAGTAACTTTTTGGAACTGTTTAAAATCAGGCAAGTGTTGAGTTGAAAAATATCAACTTGTTATAACTCGGGGATATTTATTATCAGATTAATAATTCCATGACTGTTGATGAGATTCATAGAAGTTAAACATTACAGGATTTGAATACTCTTAATACCTGAGACTTAACTGACCTTATTACAATTCCTGAAAATAATTTGCAAAGACTTTCTTACAGAGCAGGAAGTTAATTGCTTCTTGTCTTCTGAGAACCGCTCCTTCACGTATTTCTCTCTATGTATGTTCTTCAAGTTGTATTTACTTTAATAGAAACCTGATAGGACTTCTGTTCCTTGAAATGACCTTGTGAATCCAAACAGAAAACAGAATACTGACATGCAATCCTGTCCACACTCCAAATCGTGTTTATGAAAATAAATCCCAGAAACTGAGTTTTAAGTGAAACCCTTATGTAAGGCTTTCACATACACACTATCGATGCGATGCAGTGCTCACAAGGATTCAGAAGAAAATGCTGGCTTTGGTTTCGTTAGGATTTCATTTTTAACTTTAGCATCAGAGTCAAGTTTCCAGTCATGTCCACCTTAAAGGGACCTAAAATGAATGTTTATCTACTCAGAACACATTTCACTGGACAGAAGTGGCACAAAATCTGGGGGCTGGTGGACAGTTCATTGCCAATCCATGGCATGGGTAGTTTAGATACATATCATTTGCCTTGAGAAAATAATGTGGCCTTCTTATTTTCACTAAATAACTAGCGTATAGTGTCTGGCATAAAATTATACGTAATGACTGTTGTATGTTGGATAGCTTTTCTCAGAGAATTATTGGTAACCTCATGTCAGTTGTCTATCATCTATCTGTGTCTCAATCCATCCGTCCATCCAACCATACATCCATCCAACCAACCATCCATCCATCCATCCATCCATCCATCCAACCATCCAACCATCCATCCATCCATCCATCCATCCATCCATCCATCCATCTATGAATGTCTATCATCTTTAGTAATAGAAAGTTACAGAGTTGACATATTCTTTGTACACTTTCCCCATTCATTCCCATCCTGCCTTCCCCCCAGAGAAATCTGGATCCTAAATTTGGCATTTATTTTTCATTATTTGTCTTTAAAATGTTGCTATGGGTGACATCTTTTCAGAAATAATATGTTGATTTGTTTTGCAGGATTTAAAGCATTACATAAATGGTCTCATATTGTGCCTATCCTTCTGGTACTTATGATCTGTGCTCCCCCTATTTGTGTTAGAGATTTTTGCATGTTGGCGTATCTCTGGTTGATTCATTTGATCTGCTAGACAATTCTTTCACTGCTTGAATATCTAACATAGGACTTTGTTTCTCTACTGATGGAAAGTTAAGTTGTTTCCAGTTTTCTGCTGTTCTAAGAAATGCCTCAAGTGACCTATGCATGTTGTTTTGAACACAGATATGAGTGGTTCTTTAAAATATGTAATTAGGAATGGAATTACTGGCTCCAAGGGAAGGTACATCTTTGTATTGCTCTACAATGTAGAGTTTGAACCAACTTCTAACAATTGGCTTTGGCAGACTTTTATTTGTTGATCTTGTTGTGAAATTACACCTCACTGGTGTTTTATTTACATTCCTGTGATTACTGGTGCACTCAAATATCTTTTCATATATTTATTAGCCATTTAAATATCCTTTTCTGAGAATTTCCCATTTATATTCTTTGCCAGTTTTGCTTCTTTGGTTTTTGTTTTTTATTGACACTTACATATGCAGATATGTGCATATATTATCGATACAAAATATCATATATATTTATATAATATGTATCCTACAATATATGATTTATATGATATATATTTATATAAGATGTATCTTAATTATATATTACCGCTATAAAACTTTCATCAGTTTTATGCATGAAAAGCAGTATCAGCTGTGTTTTATGTGTTTTGTTTATTATTGGTCGTTAAAGTTAAGGCTACAGAATTTATTGTATAATTTTGAGGTTATCAACACATCAGTCATTTCCTTCTTGATTTGTATTCTTCATACCAGTTAAGAAAACTTTTACTACTCAAAGTCATAACCTCATTTTAATATATTTTCTTGTCAAAGTTTTAAAGTGTTGTTTTTCTTTTTTTTCACATTCAGGTACAGTGGATTACATTTCCTTTCAAAATAGCACTCCTTCACAACCATCTGGCTTCTGAAGTATTTAATACCCATCCAGTCAGATAATTAGTATGCAAGATGTGTCAACAGAGTTGAAGAATGGAAAATAAAATGTACATAACAGGCTCAGGCTTAATCGCTAATAAAAGTGAAGATAATCAGTGTAACTCTAAAGTATCATTAACAACCTGAACAGGAACACACATAGATGTGAAACAAAGTCTAATACAAGGAAAGCATTTTGATATCAGCCACTTGCCATTATGTAAGCAATTAGCTCTCCACAGCAGTGAGCTAGGAGGGAGGAAGCCTTCCAGCTAATTCCACATGCAAGTCCCCCCTGTTGAAGGGTTTAGGACGTTTATGCGGAAGCCTAGCTGGGACCTGTCTCAAATCACTTTTCTCTAATTCCAACAGAAATTACGATGTGATGATATGCCCTGTTTCCCAGGCACATCCTGAGTGGCCAAGGTGGGCTGAGCTGAACTGTGTGACTTTCTTTCTCGTGGCTGTCGTGGACGCTGACATTTTGTTTCATAAATTATTCTGTATCGTTCTGAATCAATTTACCAGGGTCTGATCGATGCCGGGTAAATAGATAAAAATTGTATTTTGGAGCCAGTTCAGACTATATTGATCCAAGAGCAGAGGTGGTCATATTAATCAATGGAGGCCCTACTCTTATTTGTTATCTCAATCACTGGATGGAACCAGATAGAAATATCCTGTGCTTAAGGAATACTTTGGTTAGTTTAGGTGTCGGACAATTCTTAGGATGCCTTGTGGGAGACTCACATTACCCCAACCATGAGATGCCCTGTAGCCAGTTGGGAAGATCAGAGAGAATGTAAATGACTACAGACCCAGTTTTTCCCTGCATATATATGCATATATAATATATATGTATATTATATATATATATAATAAATATGTTTTAATTCTCTTATTGCAAATGTTTGGTGCATTGACTTAAGATATTTGTGCAAGGTGGTGGTATCCAACTAGGTGAGCATGGGCCCTTAGTAGTTAGGGGTGTAGAAACGTTCCTGATAACTGGCAGAGTGCCTACTACAGCCTGAGACTCTGGTCAGATTCCCTCACAGGCAGACCCTGGGCTAGGATGCTTGGGATCCAGGCAGGGAAAGCCAGCCAAGGAGTGAGAATGCAGCACAGGAAAGAAGAGAGGGCCCAAAGAGGGTGATTTCTGCAAAATCCCAGCCTCAGCCTGATTTCTGGAGAGTCCTGGGACATAAACAATGCCTTAGAGGTTGTTTTTGTTTTGCCTGAAGGTCTGGGAGCTGGGCATTCATGTTTACCCCGGATGCAAGGGCTGGTTACAATTTGGGATGCGCCGGTGGATATGATGGAGATGCAAAGTGAGGAGGGCATTTTGGGCTCTTGTCCTTCTCTGTTCCATTAGCCCAAACACAGTTGGTCCCCCGAGGCAGGTGCTGGAGGAAAACACCCCAAAACTGAGTGTTGGGCACAAAGGACTGGGGAAGGGATGTGCTGGGAACACGACAGAGCTGCAACAACATGGGCTCGAGTGGACGTTCAGTATTTATTGAATGGAAATCTGCCTATAGATTGTGCAGAGATTCAGTCTGTGGCAAATTGAAGACTTCATGGAAAAAACAAAGGAGGAAAGAGGGACGGTGGGGAGGAAGGAAAGAAAGAAGGAAAGAAACTCATCTCCATCTCAAATATTTTTTGTCTGATAAATAATATTACTGTTGATGGTTTTCTCAGCAATCATCCTTGAAGAAAATTGCCTAATCACAGAACGTCATTTTACAAACAGATTCGGTCAGCCAAGTGTGGCTGATCCGATCTGGAGTCTGTAGGAGGGAAATTGGTTGATCAGAATAGACAGAGGGGACTTAATTTGGGGAAAATTATCCAGGAGATTTATGTAGTGGCAGAAATGGTTATAACTTGGAAAGGCGCCAGAAAATGCTGAATCAGAGGGATTATAATGTAATCAATACTCCTGTGAACAGGTTGCCTGAGAATAAAACAACGTTCCGTGAAGCTTGGTGCAAAAGCAATGACAGACCTTCGATTTGAAAAGAATTTGGAGGTGCTCTATTTTTCCCTGATAAAAAGTTTTAACAAATGATTATTTAGTCCCATACTTGGATGGAGTTTTACCTTGGAGCTCGTTTTTTTGTTTGTTTGTTTGTTTTTCTTATCATAGAACAGGAACTGTTCCAGCAGTTAGATACAAGGGCTGTTTTATTTTTCTGAACTTCTGTTACTTGTTTGTTCCTTATTAGCATTTGACACTGTTGGACAGGTCGTGGCAAATTACAGCTCATGGGCCAAATCCTGTACAGCACCTGGTTTTGTAAATAAAGTTTTATTGGAACAGAGCAATGGCCATCCTTGGTGCTGCAAGACCAGAGATGTGTAGTTGCAACAGAGACCATATGGCCCACAAAGCCTAAAATATTTACTTTCTCGTCCTTTATAGAAGAAGTTTGCTGACCCCTGCATTAGGGTATGGGGAATTCCAAAATACCCAGCACCCCTTTCCTTCCTCAACTGTGTTTTTCAAGATCCTGGGAGAGTGCGAAAGGTCAGAAAAACAACATGTTCTAATGTCTAATCTTTTCTTTAACAGTCTCCAAATTATATAGTAAAAGAGACGGACAGGAAACACATCCAACTCTAAACAATGGTTTATCTCTGACTACTAAAATGATAGATGAATTTTGTTTTATTCTTTGTACATGTATTTATTTTCTGCATTTTAACAATAAATATGCAGGTATACGTTCTATAATAGAAAACACATTTTTTTTCAAGGTTTTTATTTTAATTTCAGTATAGTTAACGTACATTGTCATATTAGCTTCACATGCAAGAAAACAAATTTCTTTTGGCAAAGCTACAGACTTGTAAAAGCTCTCAGAGAATTCTTTTCTCCCCGGTTTAGGAGATGGTGGGTTCGGGTCTTGGACATAGATCAACATTTAATGAGCATTTTTAAGTGTTTGGATAATTTTACATATCCTCTATAAGCATGACGTGATGTTGTGATTTATGATAAGAAATACGTGTTTGGTCTTTGTCATGGTTTCTGGCCCAGAGCTCCTAAAACCCTTGGCATTTCCTGTAAAGAGAACTGCAGAGGTGTCTTTTGTAATGATAATGAGGTGACTTTTGGAATGCACCTGAGTAAGGGGGCTGCTTGCCGGCGGGGAAACAGCCTGGACTAAAGGGACAGAACTTTCAGTCCCACCTCCAGGGAGGGGAGAGGGGCTGGAGGTTGAGTCAGTTGCTGCTGGCCAATGATTTAATCAGTCCTGCTTGGGTAACAAAGCCTCCATAGGGCCTGGGTTTGGAGAGTTTCTGGGTTGGTGAACACGTGGAGATCTGGGGAGAGCGGAGCATCTGGAGAGACCGTGAAACCTTGTGCCCTTTCCCCCCACACCGGGTCCTACACGTCTTTTCCAGCTGGCTGTTCCTGAGTTCTATCCTTTCGTAATAGGCCCGTGATCTAGTAAGTAACTTGTTTCTCCGAGTTCTGTGAGCTGCTCAAGCAGATGAATAGAACCCAAGGAAGTGGGTGTGGGGACCTTCGCTCAGAAGCACAGGGAACAGTGTAGACTTGCGATTGCCATCTCGAGTCTGAGTGTGTGTTTGTGTGTGTGGGTGGGTGGGGAGGGCAGTCGTGTAGGACGGAGCCCTTACCCCTGGAATCAGACTTTCCCTCCAGGTAGAGTGAGTTGAACTGTAGGACACCCGGCTGGTGTGCGGGAAATGGCTTGGTGTGTGGGCAAGAAAACCCCACACATTGAATGTAGTGACCAGAATTTCACACGATGTGAGTTCTCTGGATTAAATATTCCCATTCTTACTTCACAAGACTTTAATTTTCCCAGTAAAGCTGTGTTTGCCCGGGAGTTGGGTTCAAAACGGACTTTAATGCTCCTGGTATTTTCAGATTTCACCTGTAAAAATGATCAGCTACTAACTGCATTTGAAACATGAGGTGTGTACAAATAAATAAATAATGCATCACCAATACAACAAGAGTACAACAAAGTGCTCCTGTTGGGGCACTCTATATTGGTAAAAATATATATTTCTAGATAAATATGCTCACGAATAATAAATCATATAGTAATTAAATGATCTTAGAGTGATCATCTGCATTCCAAATCTGTCTATTAGGTGGGCATTCATATTCATAAGTGAATAATTGGAGGTTTTAAATAGACATTTGATTGTGGGGCATATTTTCACAAGTGCTGAAATTTGGTCAGGTGGGTTTGCCTCATGTACTTAAAATAGGGTTATTAAGAATATTTTCTAGAACAGTAATTCCAAAATTTTCTTCTGTTCAAGGCTGGCTCTCGTGAGATAAAATTGTGTGTCCTCTAGCAAATGGCTAAGTACATTGGAAAATGCTGTCGATCTGATTGTTTTTTTGTACCGCAGGACTTTTCAGAGCCTTTACCAAGTGGTTGTTCTTCGTGAATGTACAGGAGAGAGTGGTAATGTACAGCTTTTTGGGGGATGCTGTTTGGCAAGATGTTTTTGGTTACAACAGGAGGGGAATATAGCATATTGTCATCCAGTGGGTAGAGACCAGGGATGCTGCTAAATATTGTGCAGTGCCCAGGATGGCCCCCGGGGCAAATAGCAATCTAGGGGCAAATACCAATAGTGCCGCTGTTGAGAAATCCTGGTTTGGGAAGGCAGGGGATTTGCAGAAGCTCTGGGTTTGTCTGATGCTCCTAATCTGTATCATGGTCTGGAGGCATTTCACTGAACTCCAGGACTCTAAGAAGTGAGGCTGAAGCGGGATCGCCAGTGGGGTGGGACTCTGAGGCCCGGAAGGCCAGGAGTATCCAGGTCTTTGTGACTAATCGCAGTGAGGCAGGTATGCTTGAGAATTGAAAGACACCCTGTGAAATAACATCAAACAGCTGCCTGGAATCAGGCATTTCTGCGAATATCTGGTCAACCAGGCCAAGTGGTCCCAATGTCAATCTATTGGGATGGACTACAAGACTCCTGGTGAACAAATATGCTCTAAGTAGAAAAGGTGCCCGGAAAAACCACTCACACTGTTTATGTGGATTGTAGGAGAGAAACACCATTCTGAGTGATTCATATCCAGAAGTTGTTTTCAGGTCGAGGACATGAGTGTTAAATTTAGGAGATAGGATCTGGATGGTATTATCTGTCCCAAGGGAAGATAGTAAAGGTTATGAAGGCTAAAGAAAGGGATGTTCAAGTTTATTGGTTTTGTTTTTTTCCCCTAGCGCTCAGTGACTGAAATATAGAAAGAGCATGATATGCATGGGGGACAAGCAAGGTAGCACTGGGGTCCAGTGATTATATTGTCCACCAGGATAGGAAGCCCCTTCTCCCACGTCCCTGTTCTCTGGGCTGCAGTCCACCGCAAAGCCAAGGTATCAGTTGTGCTCTGCCCTGTGGAGGGTTTCCCGGCCGATAGCAGGAGACATCCCTGGGGAACCAGGGACTGGAAGTGGCAGTGCTTGGTGGATTTGAGTTTGCATGAGGTAAATCGGCCTGAATTTCTAGCATGGCTGAAAAATAACTCAGATGGCAAGAGTGAACCGGCAAATCGAATTAAGTCAGATATGGACAAATGGGAGAATAAACTGCAGAGAAATAAAAGCTGAGGAAGTTAGAGGGCTTTAGAAAATGTCCTAATTGCTAAGAGGGAGTAGCTTGTTATCTGTCAGGAGAGGCTCAAGTGGAATGAAATGTAGTTGTAATAATATAATTGTGACTAAATATAAATATAAATAATGGGAATTGTTAGGAGAAAGAATATGCATGCAGTTCCTTTCTCATATGGCCCATCGGCTGGTCTGTCCTTCCCATCAGCCCATGTATATTAATTGGACACCTGCTGTGTTCTGGGTACTGTGCTTGAATTTGGGAGCATAAACATGAATGAAGCACATTCTCTACCCTCTAGAGTTCACAGTGCACAGTGAAAGACAGACATATGCAGTGAAGGGCAACATAATGTCATTTTGTCATGCTGGACTCTGCTTTGATGCTCAGAGATGGGATGATTTTTAATTACATTGGGGGAGTGAATTGTGGGCTCAGTAGGGGTTTATCTGACAGTGGAGGTTGATAGAAATATTCCAGTCAAAGGATTTCAAGAAAGCCTGTCCTCTCTGCACTGTGATTTCCAATGGGGAGCGAGGCAGTCTTTGAGAAGGATCCAAGTTGCTAACAGCCGCCATTTTTTGGATCAAGCAGTCCCCTAGCTCGGAGTGCAAATCCACTTGTCCTCCAAAGAAGCCCACGAAGAATTGGTGGGTCTCGTGAGCCCTTGGTGGTCCCACAGCACTCAAATCGTGTCGTAGGTTAGTTATTCTTCTCCACATGTGAGCGAGGTGTGCTCGTGATCGCATCTCCCCCAATTGGAGGATGAAGAAATAAGCAAGCTCAAAAGACTTTTCAAAGTCAAAAAGTCAATGCCATCTGCAGGTAAACAGCTTAACTAAATCTCCAGATTTCAGGCTTCTGTCTGGAATTCCTGAGGTGTGTTATCTCGCTCACCACACACAGCGCTGGGATTTGCTAATTATTGATTTCACGCTAAACAGGAAAAAAAACGAAGTTGTGTTTCATATGAACACAGTGTTTTCAGAAAACCCATAGCGTATTGTGTTGCATTTATAGAAAAGTGATTGAGTTTCTATATCCAGTGTGCTAAGAGGAGTGGGATTCAAGGATAGGTCAAAGTTTAGGTCAAGTGCACAAGGGAGAAAAAGTAAGTTTCTGTCACTTTTTTGTACCCCCAAGGCATAGGCCCAGGAGATGGTGGGAATGTTGTTCTGGATAGATCAGGGAGAAAAATCCATCCTGGAATGGTGCCTATAATCTGGAAAAGAAAGGAAGCTTGTGTTCATGGAACTAATCCATTTGAATAGTTTGGTAAACAGCATCATCAGCTTGATTCAGAAATAATATGACAAGCAAAGACACTTCTTGATATATTTATCAATAATTCCAGCTTCCAGGGTATGTGGAGCCTGACTGAAATATTTCTTGAGACATCAGGCATCTGATACATTGGATTTTCTTTCTCAAATGCAAAAATCTCTCAACTAAAAAAAAAAAAAAAATTATTTTGGGGGAAAATTATTTTAAAACCTTTTGTTCATAGCTAAACACTACAAATATTTTTTTTCAAATTCTGATGGCATTTATAAAAGTCACATTTAGTTCATTGACATGCAAATAATTTATTTCATAGCATTTTCTGTTCTACCTAACGTACTCCTGGTTTGAACCATAGAGCGGGGCTGTGGAAATAACTTGCTCATGACTCCATAAATTTAGGGGCTGGTAATTTTGTACCCCTCTTCCACGTTTCTCCCCATGACCTGCCTTACTTAACAGCTACTCCCCATGGGAGAATCACCTGACCCCTGGGCAGGATTACTGTGTTTTAAGGAGTTTGGGAACCAGTGCAGTCTTGTTCGCTTTCTGTCTCCTTCTGGTAAGCACGCACAGCTGCATGTTCTCGTGCGCCTTGGTTTGGTGGGAGGGCTTGGCCATCTCCTAGTCTAGGGGTCACCGCGAGGAGCCCCACTCGTCTTTAATTCAGCCTTTACTAGAAAGCTGGGGGTTTTGTTCTACTAACTGGCACTGCAAGAGTATTGGAACAAAGCTCAGGTATTTCCTAGGGCATTTTTTGAAGGATTGTGATGAGCTTCCTCATTTTTTATCCAAAAAGACCAAGGCTTATCCTCATTCAGTTAGTCAACAGTCCATTAAAATAAGGAATTGTATAAAATGATGTATGCATACTTTAAACAGTATGAATAAATGAATATGTATAGATTTCCCAACTCCGAGTGCAGGAAAATGATCTAAGTTTTTAAATTCTACATTTTGTGGAGCATCTCATGAGCTCCGGTCTTCACATTATATATTTATATATGTATATATATTCACCTAACTTAGAGGCTAGCTAGTTTGCCACAAGGAGGTCAGCGTGCTGGCAAATTTGCTGGAACATTTTACAGAAAGAATGGGCTCTCTGTTGATTAGTTTGACCAGATGATTACATCGAGGTCATTTTAGAGAACTTTATGTGATAATAAAACTAATAAGTTCTGATTTGGGTATTCTTTTCTTGTTGTACTTCTTCTAAGTTAGGAGTTGTGGAAGAGAAGGATTTTGGGAATGAAGACCTCCTCAACCTTTAATTAATATTCTTTTGATTTGATCCTGGGCAGTGGTTATTCATAATACATTTGAGCCAAGTATGAATTTAGAATGAAAGAAGCCCAGTTTTGTTCTGTTACCATATATCTGGTTTTAATCCAAACTTGTCTGATCAAGTTTCCAAGACAGCAAGTTTCCCAAATGTTGAACACACACTATTTGATATTATAGTGGAAAACTCCTGTTCCTGTCCATCTGTTCACTGACAGAAAAGAGAGGAAGAAATCACTCTAAAGTGAGGATGGAGTAAGATACTTACAACGCATTGTGCAGAAAAATGACCTGGGCTTGTAAATCCTACATTTTGTGTAACCTGCCTCGAGTCCCAGTCCTGAGGATATAGACCCACCGGAAGAAAGAGACCTAAATGTGCAAATAGCTCCAAGAGAGGAGAATAATTTCTTTGCAGCTCTCCTTGGGCTTGATGCTTGGGCTGGATTGAAGACAGGGTCCCTGAGCTGGATCCCAGCCAGGTGTGGGAGAAAAAGTAAGGGATGCCAATAGTACCTTCTCATTTCATCTAGCTCAGATCGACCTGTTAACGGAATGGAGAGTCCCATCATTGAATGGGGATAAATTAGGAGATGTACGTAATTCCAGGGACCAGTAGGAATCTGGCTTCACCAGAGTTTCCAGGAGTGATAGATACTTCATAGCTCCAAACCCTGGTGATAATTATCAGTTGAGGAATCAGCTGATCCTGGCATTAAAAAATGTAACTTCCGATTTTTGCCATGATCACGGGGCTGCTCTAATATTCCAAAATTTGAATTTGCTTCTCCTCCCCTATAAGACCATATTAAGGAGATTTTGTCTGTCTACTAGTATTTCTCTCTATCTAGGATCCTTTTAAGTAGCTTCCTGGTATTTTGTTCTGTCAATTGGATGATAATCTGTTTCACCAACCCTATTGATGAATATGTAGAGGGTTTCTAAACTTTTTTAAACAAAAATGGGATAAGTATGTTTGTACATGTGTTTGCGCATTTGCCTAATGATCTCCCGGGGATAAATTCCTCAGGTGGAATTGGTGAGTAGATAAGGCACGCACATGTAAGATTTTTATAATCTATTTCCCACTGTTCTTCTATACATCTATTGACGTTGTATTCAGTAGTACTAAATTTTTTCATCTTTGTTGATCTACCTGTTGAAACAAAGACATTTTTTGGTCCAGATGTATGAGGTAACTACTTCTTAAAACTCAGCTCTTTTCGGGGCGCCTGGGTGGCTCAGTCATTAAGCGTCTGCCTTCGGCTCAGGTCATGATCCCAGGGTCCTGGGATCGAGCCCCGCATCCGGGTCCCTGCTCAGCGGGGAGTCTGCTTCTCCCTCTCACACTCCCCCTGCTTGTGTTCCCTCTCTCGCTGTCTCTCTCTCTGTCAAATAAATAAAAATCTTAAAAAAAAAAAAAAAAAAACTCAGCTCTTTTCTTTTTAAGACAGCTAAAAATAAAAAAAAATATTTTCTTCCTTTGCCATAGATGGACTTTTTTCTTTTTCCTCATATTCTAATGATTTCTGCTGATCTTGTAGTTTGTTTTTATCATAGTGAAACTAAGTTTTTTGATAAGTTTTATTTAAAAAGAGGGGTCCATAGCTAAGGAAAGGTGAAAGATTTAAGATCCATACAACTATTTATTTTTCAGGAAACTGACTTCTGAGCCTAGGAAACTGAGCAAAAATTTTAATATAGCTCAAAAGTAGAGGCGTTTGTATTCATTATTCTCTATTGAGGTCCTAATTATTATGAGAAGATGCAAAAATTAGGGTGACTTAAGCATTTATAATTTTCCTAACAAAAGCTATTTCATTTATTTTAGTCATTCATTTTTAATCAAGCAGGTCTATGAGAAAAGAATAAACGTAGCTAATTCATTCTTTGAAATCAAATGAATTATTAGTATGAAGTAAAAAAAAAAACTAAAAGCACTATAAAGCAAAATGCAATTAAGAGATGTTTAAATTTTGAAATATATGTTAAAGAGAAAAAGTTCTCTAGGCACTAGGGAGAAAAATGGAATTTTACCTGGAACTTCTGTAGTTATCTATATATGTGGTGGGGTCAAAATATAATTAAATACTGCTTTTTTGGGATGCCTGGGTGGCTTAGTCCACTAAGTGTCTGACTCTTGGTTTCAGCTCAGGTCATGATCTCAAGGTTGTGAGTTCAAGCCCTGTGCTGGGCTCCATGCTGGGTGTGGAGCCTGCTTAAAAAATAAAATAAAATGCCCCCTTTTTCCCCCTTATTTAACGTCTTAATGAGTTTCTTGGAAAGATTGAGTCCGAAAGGCAATGTCATAGGAATTTCTTGGGTGTCATTAATCCACATGTAGACTACTCCCTAGGGGACCCTAGCGGATACGACAGTTGGCATGCAAATAACAAGTTGACCCCAGGTGAACGAAATATAAGAAACCTCTAATGTAGCCTGAAGGGGAACAGAAAATATCCTGGTGCAGCCTGTGTTGTAGGAAGGAAACGTAATAAAGTAGTGAGGGTCTTCCTACAAGGACACACCCTATGGTGGGGGTTAGAGGCAAGAAAAGATAGATGTCCTCTGTCATGATTCTGGTGATAGGACCCTTACCTTTGTTCCAAGTACAATTATCTAAGACCATTGCCTTCTTTCCATTATTTATTTTATTGTCTGTTTTTCTGAACCGCAGAGCAGCATTAAGACACTCTGAAAGTATGTGAGTGTCTCTATCCACGGTTCCCTAGGTCTTGCTTTAACCAAAACAATTCTGGAAACCCTGTCCTGGAAAAGGAAGGAAATCAGGGCTTCGGAGAGTTTCATCAGCAAAGTTTGACCTTTTTTTTTTTTCTGATGATATGAATATCTTATCAGAGGCACTTTTTTTTTTTTTTTTTTTTTTTTTTGATAAATGGAATGTTCAATTTTATTTAATTTTTTTTATTGTTATGTTAATCCCCATACATTACATCATTAGTTTTAGATATAGTGTTCCATGATTCATTGTTTGTGCATAACACCCAGTGCTCCATGCAGAACGTGCCCTCCTCAATACCCATCACCAGGCTAACCCATCCTCCCAACCCCCTCCCCTCTAGAACCCCCAGTTTGTTTTTCAGAGTCCATCGTCTCTCATGGTTCTTCTCCTCCTCCGATTTCCCCCCCTTCATTCTTCCCCTCCTGCTACATTCTTCTTCTTCTTTTTTTCTTTCTTAACATATATTGCATTATTTGTTTCAGAGGTACAGATCTGAGATTCAACAGTCCTGCACAATTCACAGCGCTTACCAGAACACATACCCTCCCCAGTGTCCATCACCCAGTCACCCCATCCCTCCCACCCCACCCCCCACTCCAGCAACCCTCAGTTTGTTTCCTGAGATTAAGAATTCCTCATATCAGTGAGGTCATATGATACATGTCTTTCTCTCTTTGACTTATTTCGCTCAGCATAATACCCTCCAGTTCCATCCACGTCGTTGCAAATGGCAAGATCTTATTCCTTTTGATGGCTGCATAATATTCCATTGCATATATATACCACATCTTCTTTATCCATTCATCTGTTGATGGACATCTTGGCTCTTTCCACAGTTTGGCTATTGTGGACATTGCTGCTATAAACATCGGGGTGCACGTAGCCTTTCGGGTCCCTACTTTTGTATCTTTGGGGTAAATACCCAGTAGTGCAATTGCTGGATCATATGGTAGCTCTATTTTCAACTTTTTGAGGAACCTCCATACTGTTTTCCAGAGTGGCTGCACCAGCTTGCATTCCCACCAACAGTGTAGGAGGGTTCCCCTTTCTCCGCATCCCCGCCAACATCTGTCATTTCCTGACTTGTTAATTTTAGCCATTCTGACTGGTGTGAGGTGGTATCTCATTGAGGTTTTGATTTGGATTTCCCTGATGCCGAGCGATATTGAACACTTTTTCATGTGTCTGTTGGCCATTTGGATGTCTTCTTTGGAGAAATGTCTGTTCATGTCTTCTGCCCATTTCTTGATTGGATTCTTTGTTCTTTGGGTGTTGAGTTTGATGAGTTCTTTATAGATTTTGGATACTAGCCCTTTATCTGATATGTCATTTGCAAATATCTTCTCCCATTCTGTCAGTTGTCTTTTGGTTTTGTTGACTGTTTCCTTTGCTTTGCAAAAGCTTTTTATCTTGATGAAGTCCCAATAGTTCATTTTTGCCCTTGCTTCCCTTGCCTTTGGCGATGTTTCTAGGAAGAAGTTGCTGCGGCTGAGGTCGAAGAGGTTGCTGCCTGTGTTCTCCTTTAGGATTTTGATGGACTCCTGTCTCACATTGAGGTCTTTCAACCATTTGGAGTCTATTTTTGTGTGTGGTGTAAGGAAATGGTCCAGTTTCATTCTTCTGCATGTGGCTGTCCAATTTTCCCAACACCATTTGTTGAAGAGACTGTCTTTTTTCCATTGGATATTCTTTCCTGCTTTGTCGAAGATTAGTTGACCATAGAGTTGAGGGTCCATTTCTGGGCTCTCTATTCTGTTCCATTGATCTATGTGTCTGTTTTTGTGCCAGTACCATACTGTCTTGATGATGACAGCTTTGTAGTAGAGCTGGAAGTCTGGAATTGTGATGCCGCCGGCTTTGCTTTTCTTTTTCAACATTCCTCTGGCTATGCGGGGTCTTTTCTGGTTCCATACAAATTTTAGGATTATTTGTTACATTTCTTTGAAAAAAGTGGATGGTATTTTGATGGGGATTGCATTGAATGTGTAGATTGCTCTAGGTAGGATTGACATCTTCACAATATTTGTTCTTCCAATCCATGAGCATGGAACGTTTTTCCATTTCTTTGTGTCTTCCTCAATTTCTTTCATGAGTATTTTATAGTTTTCTGAGTACAGATCCTTTGCCTCTTTGGTTAGATTTATTCCTAGGTATCTTATGGTTTTGGGTGCAATTGTAAATGGGATCGACTCCTTAATTTCTCTTTCTTCTGACTTGTTGTTGGTGTATAGGAATGCCACTGACTTCTGTGCATTGATTTTATATCCTGCCACTTGACTGAATTCCTGTATGAGTTCTAGCAGTTTTGGGGTGGAGTCTTTGGGATTTTCCACATAAAGTATCATATCATCTGCAAAGAGTGAGAGTTTGACTTCTTCTTTGCCAATTTGGATGCCTTTGATTTCTTTTTGTTGTCTGATTGCTGTGGCTAGGACTTCCAATACTATGTTGAATAGCAGTGGTGATAGTGGACATCCCTGCCGCGTTCCTGACCTTAGGGGGAAAGCTCTCAGTTTTTCCCCATTGAGAATGATATTCGCTGTAGGTTTTTCATAGATGGCTTTTATGATATTGAGGTATGTACCCTCTATCCCTATACTCTGAAGAGTTTTGATCAAGAAAGGATGCTGTACTTTGTCAAATGCTTTTTCTGCATCTATTGAGAGGATCATGTGATTCTTGTTTTTTCTTTTGTTAATGTATTGTATCACGTTGATTGATTTGCGGATGTTGAACCAACCTTGCAGCCCAGGGATAAATCCGACTTGGTCGTGGTGAATAATCCTTTTAATGTACTGTTGGATCCTATTGGCTAGTATTTTGGTGAGAATTTTTGCATCCATGTTCATCAGGGATATTGGTCTGTAATTCTCCTTTTTAATGGGGTCTTTGTCTGGTTTTGGGATCAAGGTAATGCTGGCCTCATAAAATGAGTTTGGAAGTTTTCCTTCCATTTCTATTTTTTTGGAACAGTTTCAGAAGGATAGGTATTAATTCTTCTTGAAATGTTTGGTAGAATTCCCCTGGGAAGCCATCTGGCCCTGGGCTTTTGTGTTTTGGGAGATTTTTGATGACTGCTTCTATTTCCTTAGTGGTTATAGGTCTGTTCAGGTGTTCTATTTCTTCCTGGTTCAGTTTTGGTAGTTGATACATCTCTAGGAATGCATCCATTACTTCCAGGTTATCTAATTTGTTGGCATAGAGTTGCTCATAATATGTTCTTATAATTGTTTGTATTTCTTTGGTGTTGGTTGTGATTTCTCCTCTTTCATTCATGATTTTGTTGATTTGGGTCACTTCTCTTTTCTTTTTGATAAGTCTGGCCAGGGGCTTATCAATCTTGTTAATTCTTTCAAAGAACCAGCTCCTAGTTTCGTTGATCTGTTCTACTGTTCTTTTGGTTTCTATTTCATTGATTTCTGCTCTGATCTTTATTATTTCTCTTCTCCTGTTGGGTTTAGGCTTTATTTGCTGTTCTTTCTCCAGCTCCTTTAGGTGTAGGGTTAGGTTGTGTACTTGAGACCTTTCTTGTTTCTTGAGAAAGGCTTGTATTGCTATATACTTTCCTCTTAGGACTGCCTTTGCTGTATCCCAAAGATTTTGAATAGTTGTGTTTTCATTTTCATTGGTTTCCATGAATTTTTTTAATTCTTCTTTAATTTCCTGGTTGACCCATTCATTCTTCAGTAGGATGCTCTTTAGCCTCCATGTATTTGAGTTCTTTCTGACTTTCCTCTTGTGATTGAGTTCTAGTTTCAAAGCATTGTGGTCTGAAAATAGGCAGGGGATGATCCCAATCTTCTGGTACTGGTTGAGACCTGATTTATGACCTAGGATGTGATCTATTCTGGAGAATGTTCCATGGGCACTAGAGAAGAATGTGTATTCCGTTGCTTTGGGATGGAATGTTCTGAATATGTCTGTGAAGTCCATTTGGTCCAGTGTGTCATTTAAAGTCTTTATTTCCTTGTTGATCTTTTGCTTAGACGATCTGTCCATTTCAGTGAGGGGGGTGTTAAAGTCCCCCACTATTATTGTATTGTTGTCGATGTGTTTCTTTGCTTTTGTTATTAATTGCCTTATATAATTGGCTGCTCCCATGTTAGGGGCATAGATATTTACAATTGTTAGATCTTCTTGTTGGATAGACCCTTTAAGTATGATATAGTGTCCTTCCTCATCTCTTATTACAGTCTTTGGTTTAAAATCTAATTTGTCTGATATAAGGATTGCCACCCCAGCTTTCTTTTGGTGTCCATTAGCATGGTAAATGGTTTTCCACCCCCTCACTTTCAATCTGGGGGTGTCTTTGGGTCTAAAATGAGTCTCTTGCAGACAGCATATCGATGGGTCTTGTTTTTTAATCCAATCTGATAGCCTGTGTCTTTTGATTGGGGCATTTAGCCCATTTACATTCAGGGTAACTATTGAAAGATAGGAGTTCAGTGCCATTGTATTGCCTGTAAAGTGACTGTTACTGTATATTGTTTGTGTTCCTTTCTGGTCTATGTTGCTTTTAGGCTCTCTCTTTGCTTAGAGGACCCCTTTCAATATTTGTTGTAGGGCTGGTTTCGTGTTTGCAAATTCCTTTAGTTTTTGTTTGTCCTGGAAGCTTTTTATCTCTCCTTCAATTTTCAATGACAGCCTAGCTGGATATAGTATTCTTGGCTGCATATTTTTCTCATTTAGTGCTCTGAATATGTCCTGCCAGTCCTTTCTGGCCTGCCAGGTCTCTGTGGATAAGTCTGTTGCCAATCTAATGTTTCTACCATTGTAGGTTACAGATCTCTTCTCCCGAGCTGCTTTCAGGATTTTCTCTTTGTCTCTGAGACTCGTAAGTTTTACTATTAGATGTCGGGGTGTTGACCTATTTTTATTGATTTTGAGAGGGGTTCTCTGTGCTTCCTGGATTTTGATGCCTGTTTCCTTCCCCAAATTAGGGAAGTTCTCTGCTATAATTTGCTCCATTATACCTTCTGCACCTCTCTCTCTTTCTTCTTCTTCTGGGATCCCAATTATTCTAATGTTGTTTCGTCTTATGGTATCGTTTATCTCTCGAATTCTGCCCTCGTGATCCAGTAGTTGTTTATCTCTCTTTTTCTCAGCTTCTTTATTTTCCATCATTTGGTCTTCTATCTCGCTGATTCTTTCTTCTGCCTCATTTATCCTAGCAGTTAGCGCCCCCATATTTGATTGCACCTCATTAATAGCCTTTTTGATTTCTACTTGGTTCGATTTTAGTTCTTTTACTTCTCCAGAAAGGGTTTCTCTAATAACTTCCATGTTTTTTTCAAGCCCAGCTAGTATCTTTAAAGTGATGATTCTGAACTCTAGATCTGACATCGTACTAATGTCCGTATTGAGTAGGTCCCTGGCAGTCGGTACTACCTCTTGTTCTTTTTGTTGAGGTGATTTTTTCCGTCTTGTCATTTTGTGCAGAGGAGAATAGATTAATGAGAGAACAAAATGCTAGCAGGGTAACAACGTCCCCAGAAAATATACTCTAAACAAATCAGAAAAGACCTGAAGCAGTGGGAAAAGAAAGGGAAAGAGAGAAAAAAGAAAAGGAAAGAAAAAAGAAAAAAGATAAAGATAAAGATAAAAACAAACAAAAGCAGAACAAAACAAAACAAAACAAAAACAGAATGTGATCAAATATGATCAGGCTGGATTATAGATCAGTGCCACACACTAGATTTTGGGTGTATTTTGGTCTGTTAAAAGAAAGTCCCTCCCAAAATTTTAAAGAAAGAAAAACTTATATATGTACAAAAATAAGGGTTGATATGATGAAGGGATGGAATATGACTGTAAAGGTGGAAATTATAAAAAATTTTAAAAAAGGATTTGATAAGTTGTTTGAAAAAAGAAAGAAGAGGATTAAAAAAAAAAAAGAAAGAAAGAAAGAAAAAAGGGAGAGAATGTGATCAGGCAGGGGAGTAGAAAAAAACCATACACTAGAGATTTAGAGTATATTTTGATCTGTTAGAAGAAACTATCTCAAGATTTTAAGGAGAGAACAACTTATATATATATATGCCAAAAATACGGGTAACTACTATGAAGGGATAGAATATGACTTTAAAAATGAAAAATAAAAATGTTTTTTTTAAAAAAGGGATTGATAAGATGTTGGTTGAAAAAGGGAAAAAGAAAAATTCAAAAAAAAAGAAAAAAGGAAAAAAGAAAAAAAGACAGTTAAAAAAAATAATTAACTTTGAAAGACTAAAGAATCATGGTAAAAAAGCCATGAATTCTATGTGCAGTGTTCCCCTAGCGCTGGAGTTCTGCCGTTCTCATTGATCGGTAAACTTGGTCTTGGCTGGCTGTTCTTGCTGATCTTCTGGGGGAGGGGCCTGTTGCCGTGGTTCCCAAATGTCGCTGCCGGAGGCAAAATTGCCCCGCCCTTGCCGGTCCGGGCTAAGTAATCTGCTCGGGTTTGCTCTCCGGAGCTTTTGTTCCCTGCAAGCTCTCCGTACAGCTTTGGAGGCGGAGAGTGAAAATGGCGGCCTCCCAGTCTCCGCCCCGGAGGAGCCGAGAACTCAGGGTCCCGCTCCTCAGCGAGCCCCCAGAGAAAAGCAGTCAGTCACTCCCGTCTCCCCGGTCTCCGGCCACACTCCTCGCTCACCCGGCCTGTGACCGCGCCTTTCTATCTGGCACCCGACCCCGGGTGGAGTCTCCAAACCCAGCAGATCCCCGCGGTGTGCTCCCGCACCTCTCCTCCCGGGGGAAGAAGGTGAGTCTCCCCGGATCTGCCGCTTGTTGGGTCCCTGCTGGAGGAGCAGTGGCCCGACTGTGCCGCGGATCACGGTTTATAGCATCCCCGAGCTGAGAGCCCGCGCCTGGGCTCCGTCTCTGCAGCCGGCTTCCCCGCTCCGATCCCTGGGAGCTCTGCCGCACTCAGGCACCCCCGGTCTTTCTGTGACCCCGAGGGTCCTGAGACCACACTGTCCCGCGAGGGTTCCACCCCCCACTTCGCCACCAGAGTGACGTCCCTCAGCGGACCAGACTTCTAAAAGTTCCGATTTTGTGCTCCGTGGCTCTATCACTTGCCAGAAGCGGCCGACGGAGGCCCCTCCCCCGCCGTCTATCCTCCCGAATATCGCCTCGGATTCACTTCTCCGCACGTCCTACCTTCCAAAAAGTGGTCGCTTTTCTGTTCAGAGAGTTGTTGCTCTTCTTTTCTTTGATCTCCTGTTGAGTTTGTAGGTGTTCAGAATGGTTTGATCCCTATCCAGCTGAATTCCTGAGAGGAGACGAAATCCAGGTCTCCTACTCCTCCGCCATCTTGCTCCGCCCCTTCAGAGGCACTTTTGTTTGCAAACAAAACCTAGTAGTGCTCAACAAGATAAGCAAATTTTAACTTACCAACCATGTCCCTCCCCCCTGCAAAAAAAGTTTTGCCTTGATTTACAGTTCAATTCCTTTGCTCCATTTGTTCCCCCCTTTGAACCAGCTCTAACATGTGTTTGGGTTTCTTGTTGATTAATGAGTAAAATAAAATCTTTAACGTGTTCATTTTTCATCTGTATAAGAGTCAAGCTTCATCTTTCTTTTTTTTTTTTTTAATCATCTTTCCTCTCTTGCTTTTACTGATTCTGCATGTACCCAGGAACGTGGCCGTTTCATCCCATGCTGATTTTGCATGATTTCGGTTCAAAGGAACAGTGCCTCGAAATCTCAATTACAAATTCCCAATAGAGAAGAATGTTTTTATGTGTTCAGCAGGCATCATTCCACCCTTGTAAGGTTAGGTGAGTCGAGAGGGTGAGACCGCCCACTGCCCACATGTTTAATGGACCCAGTATTTGGGATGTTGGGGAGGAAGTTCCCAGGAGAGAGAGAGAGAGTGCACTTGTGCACTCTTGGTGGTTGGGAATGGTTCTTGCACAGAGCAGATATTCAAAGTTGACTCCTACAGATGTAATGGCTATAAAAGTAACTCAGACATGCCTTACAGAATTCAGGTATCCATGGGAAAGGACAGAGGACCTTAAACCGGAATGAGCAATGTCCATTCATTCATCTCACAAAACTTCACTGAATTATGTCTGTTATGTAAAGCCCTTGCGAGGGGCTCTGGTGTAGATCAAGGGATTGCAAAACAGACATAGGACTCACTGTTATTCAAATTAGTGTGTAATAAGTACTATAAAGCATGACAGATAAAGGTTGTTGGGGGTCTGGAAGACGTTGCCATGACATCCTGGTTCAGGGAATTAAATATGGCTTTCTGCTATCCTAGTAGTCCATGTGGACCCTGAATAAGAGACCAGATTGGAACTTGTCTTGTGTGGTGTAGAGATGTGGTGGGGTTGGGGGTGGGAAGACGTAGAAAGATACCAGGTGTTCTGCAATAGAAATCTCTGCATTTCCTGGAGCCCACTCTTCTGGGCTGTCTGCTCCCGCACAGTTCATTGTCTTTTAGCTACTTTGCGTCTCTACATTGCAGGTAACTGATGGATCTGCCCAGTCTGTAGACTTAGGTAGGCTTTCCTCCTCCCAGCAGAAAAAACAGTTTGCCGCCATATGCAATTCGGGTGTATTGTTGACTTGGCCTATCCACAGACTGTAACATCTGCCTGTTGCCCCCCTATTGCAAGAGTAGAATAAAATCTTTAACACATACTCATTTTCTATCTGTATCACGGGCATGACTTTACCTTCTCCTGCAAATGTATCTTTGAACAAGCCCACGTACTGGATTTTTGTTTTGTTGTAGTTTGTCTTCCTCTAGTTAGCTCCTAGGCTAATGTCCCTAATTTCAAGAAACTGTTGCATAGTCAATGGTATTTTTTTTTTTAAAGATTTTATTTATTTACTTGAGAGAGAGAGAAATCACGAGCAGAGGGAGGGGCAGAGGGAGAAGCAGGCTCCCCGCCGAGCAGGGAACCTGATGTGGGGCTCGACCCCAGCACCCTGGGATCATGACCTGAGCCGAAGGCAGACGCTTAATGACTGAGCCACCCAGGCGCCCAGTCAATGGTATATTTTTAAATCTGAGCTCCTACCCCCAGAAGGAGGAATCTAATTGGCCCCATTTTGGCCACAACGTTTACCCCAGTTCTGATCTGTTTGCAGGACACAGGCTCACTTCATTGTGTAAGGGATGAAGTTTTAAGAAAAAGTTCATTATATGTGTTTTCTGTCTCGGCTAGCAATGCTGCTCTTAATGAAGGAGTCACTTCAACCTAGTAAGCTCTTGGTTAACCACTGTGTCCGCAAGTTCTGATTTATTTCATAATGGAGGTGGGACTCTATATAACAGGAGCACAAGATAAAGGCAAGACAAAACTCAATTTACAAAAAGCTAGGAATTCTTTTAACTTATGACAGTAAGACTTTTCCGAGGGAGGTGCAAACCTGTGAATCTGGTATCTAAAATACTTTAAAGTAGAGGTAAAAATTTTAGGAGAAACGTGTCTGGGACTTTTTATATCTCCAGTCAGTCTTTAAACTGTGAAAGTTTTTTTGCCTGGAGTTCAGTATGATGGAAATTATTTCCCATTTCTACTGGCTGCTGTATCATCTTGGCACTACAAAACCATTTATTGTTTACTTATTCTCCAGCAATTGTGGAATTGAGGCAAGAGTGTAGGAGTCTTTCTATCCAACCTCAGAAACGATTTGATTACATTGTTCATACAGAGGCATCTTCACATTGAATGTGAATCCTGACCGCATGGAAGACTGAAAAGTACCCCGGCAGAGGAAACTCTTCTAGCAATATTTTAGTTCTTCATTGGTGAGTCAGGGCACATCAAATAGAACTCTCAGGTACATGCAACATTATCACGAAACTTTGGTAAGCTAAACTAGCAAAAGCAAAGACCAATGGATTTTGAATTTAAATAATTCTTAATCCACAGCTCCATGGTGTAGGAGTAAAGAAAGAGAACAGGCCAGACTCAAAGATAATCCCCAAAACGTGATCCGTGGCTGGGGAGTCACTGGGCTGGGAGTTAGAAGAAAAGCTGACAGCATCATTTTCTAACTTTGGAAGGTTTTTATTCTGAAGTGGTTATCAGTGATTGTAAAATGTATGTGTTCTCCGAATCTCTATTCAATGGAAGACATGGACATGGAAACGGGAAGGGTTTGTGAAGATTGAGAAGCCATAATTCAGAATTTTTGATTTCACAGAATCAATGCTGTACTCCATCATTTTATTCCCTTTTTATGTAAGCGCACGTCCTCTTCCAATGCATATTTTTTAAGTGAAAGAAAATCTTTAAGAGGTCAGTGTCCATATAACAGAAGGAAACAATGAAGCAAACCAAGGGAGACTTTTTTGTGTTTTCTTATTCTTTTCTTTTGGTTGCTGAAACCATTAAGAAGATTGCTAGGGTCTTAAACGACCGTAAACATACTACAGATGCATTCTGTATGTTGAATCAATTGAAAATACACTGGGTACTGAATCTCATAAAACGGGCAGCTAGAGATTAAAACAAATGCAATGGAAATAAATTTGTTTTTATTGCAGTCTTGCAACCTCATATGTATGGATTTGTAGAGTCTATTCAATATATATGTATTCATCATTTGATCCAGAGCTCATATCTTCCTTTAAAGATGGCAACTCAACTCTTTATATGTTGGGTGTATCCACTCATTACCAGATTTTATATCCCGTTCTTGGGAGTCACCTTTCCTGAGCTAGTAAATGCTTATATGTGTCAACATTTAAAACTTTGGAATATTTTTATTTTAACGTTATTTTAAACTTACAGAAAAGTTGGGAAAGTAGTACATAGAGTATTGTGTACATTTTATGTAGATTCAACAATTGTATGCATTTTCCTCCATTTTATCTGTATCTTCTCTCCTGACCCTTTGAGAGTAAGTTACAATAGCTGGGCCACCAATGTTTGAGCCATAGGCATACAATATCTGTGCCCTAGGAGAGTTTTAGTAAGGCTGGTTGGGTTATCTCCATTTCTGTACACTCTTAACATGGAAATATTTTTAGAAAAATTTAAAAATACCTGGGGAAGAAATCAACCCATTAACTGGGTGCAGCAGTTGAATAATGAAACTTTAATAGTAAACCTACAGGCATACCTCAAGGAAACGATCAATGCCTTTTGACACTGGGGACTTGGGTTCTGCCTTGCTCTCAATCCAGAGACCCAAGTCATGTGAGTTTTCTCTCTAGGGCTAAGGTGGGGTGGTACCTGGATGGTGATGTCAATTGCCCTCAAAAGATTCAGTGTCTAAGTGCCCTGGCATGACAGAGTTTGACATCTAATGAAATCTAAACAATAATTGTTTCTACCTCCAAATGATGTACCTTTTGTTACCTTTGCATATTTAGTATTTAGGCTAGATTTACCATAGAATCTGTGAGAATCAGAGGCAAGCTAATCAAATTTCAATTTCATATTGTAATGGCCCCAAGATTGGCCATGTCCTCTTTGACCCTATTAGGAAAATTAAAGAACTTCCTAAGACTAGTAGAATCCCGGGGGGAGAGGTAAGGAATTCCCAGTAGTGCCCCTCCTAGGTAAGTGAATTAATTCAGCAGTTATGGGACACTGCTGTAGTTGACTGGTTAACTGGAAAGCTAGTCCTCTAGAAAACAGTGGATAAAGGGGAGAGGGGCAAGAATGATGTGGTGGACGTTTAGCAGGGACCGGTTTATGAGGAGCCCTAGGGGTTCTGATGAGAAGTGAAATTTAGTACAAGCTGAAGGAGAATCTGTTATGAAATAAGATCCACATACATTTATCCCCCTGTCAACATTTCTTATGTATTTATTGCCAGTGTTTCTATTTTGTTCACAAAAGTGTGGGAGAAACAGACAACTGAATAAAGAGAAAGATGCTCAGACAAGGGAATTACTAGGTTATGATTCAAGTGGAAGACCAACATAAAAATTCATAGTGGAATATATCAATTTTGGTAATATCAAGGACAAAGAGGTCAAGAAGACAAGATGACTGAGTGTGGGATTTTAATTTCACCTTGATGAAGGGAAGCAAGATAGCAACTCAAGTCAGAAATTTCCATGTTTCTTTCCATTCTGCAAACATTTAACTGAAGGGGTTGGCCTTAGGAAAGGCAGAATGTTTGGAAAAGGGAGGTGCTTGGGAGCAAGGAGGTAAATCCCAGCGGGGCTGGGAGTTTGCAGCAAAGATGAGCAGGTAAGAGCTGAGTACCGTGATCCTGGCGAGTTGAATGTGTCTCAGGTTTCAAGGTCGGGTCAGAGAAGCTTCTTTGTCAACAGCAACCATTCTGTTTCTGGTTTGTTTAAAATTGTGTGTTCGACTTCTGTTGCCTCCACAACATAACAAATTACCACAAATTTAGCAGCACCAAACAACTTCATTTTATTGACTCAGATTTCTGTAGGTCAGGAGTCTGGGTGGGCTTGGCTGGGATCTCTGCTTAGGGTCTCACAAATCTGAAATCAAGGTGTTAATGGGGCTGGGCTCCTACCTGCAGGCTCTGGGGGAGGGGATTTGCTCCTAATCCCACTCAGATTATTGGCATGAAGGTGATAGCAGACCTGAGTTCCCTGGTTCTTTGCTGGCTTTCAGCCAGGGGTCATTATCAGCTTATGCCCCTTTCGTTTTGAAAGTCAGCGATGCCATTACCAAATCCTTCTTATACTTTGAATTTCTCTGATTTCCTCTCTGTCTTTGCTTTTAAGGGTTTATGTGGTTGATTACATGGAACTTTCCTGGATACCTACCAGGATACATACGTTGATAATCTCCCCATTTTAGGGTCAACTGATTAGGAACCTTAATTATATCTGCAAAGTACCTTTTTAAAAATTTGTTTTAAAAGAGATTATTTATTTGAGAGAGCAAGAGAGAGAGCACAAGCTGGGTGAAGGGCAGAAGGAGAAGCAAGACTCTCTGCTGAGCAGGGAGCCCGACGCTGGGCTTGATCCCGGGACTCTGGGATCATGACCTGAGCCGAAGGCAGACGCTTAACAACTGAGGCACCCAGGTGCCCCTGCAAAGTGACTTTTGGCATATTCATAGCGTCAGGGACGAAGGCATGGAAACTTCTTGGGAATCAGGGTCCTGGCCACAGATTTTGGTCCTAATGTTGCATGATTTATGGCAAGTCTGCATTTCTGCTCTTCAGGGTCTTCAGAAGTGAAACGGGGAAAATGGTGCACCTGGCATGGGGATGTTGAAGAACGCAACATTAGTTGTACGGCAGACAGAACGAGGCTGGGCATGTGGTTAGTGCCCGCTGAGTGTTAGTTTTTATTTTACAGAGGAAATGTAAATGCAGCCAGGATCAGAATCCAGAGATAAATTGCTGGTAAGACAAGAATGGGACTCCCAACACTGTGGTCACTGGTTGGTGTGAAGGTCAGACTGGGTCATGGAATCCAAAGCCAGTTCCTCCTGTGGGGGTGTTGTGTTTAGTTGATAAGCAAGTACACGAGCATATGTGATTATTTCAGGTACATTGGAGTGTGAATGAAGAAATTACACAGGGAGATCCAGGGAGAATACGGTACTGAAAACGTCTGCTACTCTTCGGTTTCCTCCGTGAGAGATGCAGAACCAGGTCTGATGAGGGAAGTGATGGAGATAGAGCGCCTCCCTCGTGTCTATGGAGGGACCACACTCGGGATGCAGACTTCACCTAGAGTTAACTGAGTGTAAGAAAGCCATGTGACAGCCACCCACGGTCTGGCTTTCCATGGAAACGGACTCTCTAGGTATTTCCCACATTACAAAGGACCATCCGTCCCACTGATGAAAGGTTTTGAGATCTGCTATGAAACTAGGACACTGGAAGGAGAAGGAATTTTTCTCCTCTACGTGCTACAAACCTTAGAAATTCACTGTGCGGGAATCCAGACTGTTAATTCACTCTGCCTGAATTTTAACAGATATTTGCATAATTTACATAATTTTATGATTTTAGTGGCACTTCTGTTTATTTCTCACTTAAAAAAAAAAAATCTCTGCTTCATTTTGTCAGGAGAAGGTTTTCCTCGAGGATATATGAATCTTTTAAAATTGTCCAGAGATTCATTGAATGTCCTTAGAACAAGGGAGACGAATAAATTGCCTTTTTTTTTTTTTTTTTTTTGGGCGAATAGTATCAAATCTGCTTGTTCAGATCCAAAAAGGAAAGCATGGTGGGGGTGGGGGGGGAGGAGATCAGCGAAGGCCACTGCAGAACATTTCTTAAGCTTCAGAGGGGATTTAAAGTTTTCTGCAGTGTAGCTACCAAAAATAAAGTAAAAAAAAGACATTTTTATTAGATTTTCCTTTTCACTTCTGTACTCTCATTAGCAAAGTGTTGAGAACAAGATACTGTTCTGTGTACAGAGAATAATGGAAGGTAAACCTCTTTGAGCTACTTACAGAAATTGTCAGACTTAACTTCTGAAGGAAGGTAGCGGAACAAGTCTAACTTCACGCTGAAATGCAAATATATATTGAAATATATATTATATAACAATATCATATATTGATATTATAATGTTATAATACATTGATATATGCATGCATTATAATATGTATATACACATACATATGCACATGTACACTTTATACATAATATATGTCATGCAATATATACATTTATGTTATAAATTATTATAATACTATGTACAGTGTTATACATTGTATAATTGTTATATGACATCGCATATATATAACTGCTTTTTACTGTAGTGTGATGTTCGTTCTATAACGTTTTCTATTTTTTTTTAAGATTTTATTTATTTATTTGAGATAGAGTGAGAGAGAGAGAGCACGACCCGGGGGCAGAGGGAGAGGGACAAGCATGTTCCCCACTGAGTAGGGAGCCCCATGCGGGACTCGATACCAGGACCCTGGGATCATGACTTGAGCTGAAGGCAGATGCTTAACCGACCACCGAGGTGCCCCCTCTTTTTTTTTTTTTTTAAGATTTTAATTTTTAAGTAATCTCTACATCCATCATGGGGCTTGAACTCACAACCTTGGGATCAAGGGTCCCATGCTGCACTGACTGAGCCAGCCAGGTGCCTCGTTACAGAATGCTTTTTGGGTGTGTGTGTGTGTGTGTGTGTGTGTGTGTGTGTGTAAATACGCATATACGATTTGGGCATATCGAGTATGACCAAAAGTAATGCCTTTCCAATTTTTATCAACTATTTGAGATAATCCAGGGTCTAGATGTATCCATATTTATATGGTTGCAAATGTATAACTAACTTTCCAAGAAATGGACTATTAGGGAAATTAATTTTTCCTTGTTTTGGGCTGTCTGTAAATTCTGAATTGACAGCAAAGAGAAGAGTTACCGAGTCTTTCCTGAACACAAATTAAGTATCGGGCCTCGTATGTGAAGAGGCAGTGTGTATTTACACACAGTTTGCACCCAGAATGCGCCATGTACATAGGAAGTCTTAAAAGTGGTCCGCTTCATTCTGTCTCCAGACTGCATTCTAGCAATCTGGTTGTTCTGTGCCGGGCGCACCTCCCTGGCACACAGCCCCGGGTCACCGTGGGTGGACCATAATCTGGTAGAGGGACGAGCGGCTTGTGTGTGGTTGTGACCTGGCATCTTGGGGAGAGGTGGGGTGGGCTGGCAGCAGGGCACTGTGGGATTTGTGCTCCGGCATGGGACCCCGGCTCCTCCCGTTTCTCCTGTCCGTAGGGTATCTGGGGATGTGGCATCAGCCCTTGCTGTGGGTACCAGCTTCCAGGGGTGGGTATGGCTGCGCCAGTCCCTGTCGGGGAGAAGGAGGGAGGCTCTGGCCCCTGGAACATCACGGCCCAGGAAAGAGGAAACCTCACCAAGTTGTCCTGCAGATAATCCATTTGTCTCTCCACGTTGACTTTCTTAGTAAAAGGAGAGGGAGTGAATATCTGTGATGAGTCCCTTTAAAAATAGTGCTCGTTCACAGCAGTCATGATCTCCTGTTACCGCAGAAGAGCTGATGCCCAGCCTGGCTTCCCGGTGCATGGTAACCTGCACCAACTCGGGAGGGTTCTGTTCATTTAGGTTGCTATTCATTAGGTAGAGATCCTGAAGAGAATCGTCTTGATGCGAGAAATAGAGGCCGTTATACGTCTGATTATAAATCCGGATTTTACCTTCCCATTCAGACTTCGGTGTGGGCCCGTGCAGGGCAGAGGTCCGGTGACAGGAATGAGGAGCAGTCCTGGACTCTCACTAGTTCTGCTCCTCCACAGTGTTAATTGCATATTACGCCTTGTTTCGCCCTAATATGCCAACTTACTTCTTTTTCTTCCTTATGTCCTTCTGAGTGGACCGGAAGGCTCTGTCATCTCTCGTTTCCTTTTTCGTCTCCTCTGAGATGGGGAGGAAGTCTTGTGTGTGGCTTGTGTGTGGTCAAAATTTGCTATACTAGAAATATGCTTTCTTCTCCCTTCTTCCTCCTCCCTGTCCTCCTCCTCTACATCCTGCTCGTCCTCCCCCTCCCCTCTTCTTTTTCGATCTCCTGCTCGTCCTCCTCTCCTCCTCTTCTACCTTCTGTTCCTCCTCCTCTCCCTCCTCCCTTCCTCCTCCTCCCCTCCTCTTCTACCTCTTGCTCGGCCTCCTCTCCCTCTTCCCTCCTCCTCTCCCCTCCTCTTCTTCTACCTCCTGCTCGGCCTCCTCTTCCTCCTCCCCTCCTCCTCCTCCCCTCCTCGTCTTCGACCTCCAGCTCCTCCTCTCCCTCCTCCTCCTTCCCTCCTCTTCTTCTACCTCCTGCTCGTCCTCCTCTCCCTCCTCCCCTCCTTCTCCTCTGCTCCTCTTCTTCGACCTCCAGCTCCTCCTCTCCCTCCTCCTCCCCTCCTCTTCTTTGACCTCCAGCTCCTCCTCTCCCTCCTCCCCTCCTCCTTCCCTCCTCTTCTACCTCCTCCTCAGCCTCCTCTTCCTCCTCCCCTCCTCCTCCTCCTCTCCTCTTCTTCGACCTCCAGCTCCTCCTCTCCCTCCTCTCCCTCCTCCTCCTTCCCTCCTCTTCTACCTCCTGCTTGTCCTCCTCTCCCTCCTCCCCTCCTCCTCCTCCCCTCCTCTTCTTTGACCTCCAGTTCCTCCTCTCCCTCCACCCCTCCTCCTCTTCCCCTCCTCTTCTTCAATCTCCTGCTCCTCTCCCTCCTCCCCTCCTCCTCCTCCCCTCCTCTTCTGCCTCTTGCTCAGCCTCCTCTCCCTCCTCCTCTCCTTCTCCTCACCTCCTCTTCTTCTACCTCCTGCTCGTCCTCCTCTCCCTCCTGCCCTCCTCCTCCTCCCCTCCTCTTCTTCGACCTCCTCTCCCTCTTCCCCTCCTCTTCTTTGACTTGCTCATCCTCCTCTCCCTCCTCCCCTCCTCCTCCCCTCCTCTTCTTCGACATCCTGCTTGTCCTCCTCTCCCTCCTCCCTTCTTCCTCCTCCCCTCCTCTTCGACCTCCTCTCCCTCCTTCCCTCCTCCTCCCCGCCTCTTCTTCTACCTCTTGCTCCTCCTCCTCTCCCATCTCTCCTCCTTCTCCTCCCCTCCTCTTCTTCGACCTCCTGCTCGTCCTCCTCTCCCTCCACCTCCACTCCTCCTCCTCCCCTCCTCTTCTAACTCCTGTTCCTCCTCCTCTCCCTCCTCCCCTCTTCCTCTCTTCTTCTTCGACCTCCTGTTCCTCCTCCCCTCCTCTTCTCCCTCCTGCTCATCCTCCTCCCTCCTCCCCTCCTCCTCCTCCCCTCCTCTTCTTCTACTTTCTGCTTCTCCTCATTCTCCTCCCCTCCTCTTCTTCTACCTTCTGCTTCTCCTCTTCCTCCTCCCCTCCTCCTCTTGTTCCTCCTCATTCTCTTCACTTCTCCTCCTCCTCCCCTCCAATTCTTCTAAGTCCTGCTTCTCCTCCTCTTCCTCCTCTTTGTCCTCCCACTCTCCTCCTTTTCCTTCCCTCCTCTACTTCTCCTCTACCTTCTGCTTCTCCTCCTCCTCTACTTCCTCCTCTTCTTCCCCCTCCTCCTTCCTCTTCCTCCTCTCCTCTGCCTGCTCTTCGTCCGGCTTCTCTAGTTTCTCTTCCTTCTCCTCTTCCTCAGCTTCTTCCTGCTCCCCTTTCTCCTCTTCTTTCTCCTCCTCCTCTTCCTCCTCATGCTGCTCCCTTCTGCTCTTCCTGCTATTTCATCTCCTCTCTATTATTATTGTTATTATTTTAAATGCTCATCCAGAGGTTTACCTTTCACTCTTCCATCCCCCAATCTAAACCTGTCCTCTCTGAAAACACAGCGACTGTATCCTTCCATGCTGGGTCATACCATGCCCTCCTTGTCTTCTAAGGCTTTGTCTAGGTGACTTCGTGCATGATGATTAAATGCATAAATGCTGTCACTTCTATGCGCCTTCTGTGTCCATCTGTAAGGCAGGGTCCTTAAGGACACAGTTTCTGTCCACAGTGCAGATGAACAGGATAAAGTCTATTTTTAATTGCATGCAGACACATGGAAGGTTACACAGAAAAACGCAGCACAAGGAGGCAGCCAGATGTTTGTGACTTATTTCCCATCTTAAGGAGATGGGAAAGGGATCTGGGCTTTTAGTGAGGGAGGCAAGTTAAGGGAAGGAGAGGGGAGAGAATCCAGGGTAAATAGGGGCTGTCTTGTTATGCAGATAAGTCTCTCAGGTGGTAAGAATTATCTCCAGGATTAGCTCTCTTTCTGGTGAGAGACATCTTGACAAATGGAAATTTCCTTTATAAATTTCCTTTACAAAAGGGGAAATTTACGGACTCTATTTTGAGGTGGTTAGAGGGAGGTGAAGAGTTTTTCCTGAGTCTGCTGGTTCTGAATTGCTGTAGCTGAAAATAATCTATATGACAAAGAGACGTATTTTGGGGTGCATATTCTTGGACCCTACAACTCAAAGAATTATAGGAGCTTGGAAGGAGAGGTTAGGAATTACTTGATAAGACATGCAGAACATATGGAGGATCCTGTAGGATTCATTCCTTCAACATACATTTATTGAGCACCTACTACGTGAGTATACCTTTATAGATGCACAGGACACTGTGCATTATGCATATGGAGATAAAAATCCCCCCCCCCCAGACCTAATATTGCTCTGTGTTTGTGGAGGATGATCTTATTCACAGAGGGAGAGATTGTAATCACAAATTACTGTTTTTTTTGTGTGCAGCTACTTGCAGCTCTGCCCTGACCCGAGGTTCATCGGACGGGTGTAGACACTTGTAACAACAGCTTTGCTTTCATGTGTTAATTTCTGCTCATGCTTCAGAATCTGTACTGAATCTTCTTTTTCCTCTACTGTTTTCTTAGTTTCAAATTTCCATATCTCCTTGGGATTAGTAAATGGAATGTATTCCGTGTAAAAGAGAAACGTGATTTCCTTGATTTAAAGCAGGATTAGGAAGCGTCTACTCAAACATACCTCCAACGTCCATAGCACGTGGTATCACATTCTCATTGATTAGATATACATTGCTGAGGCTTTGGGGGTTGCCTGGGACAGATACCTAGCACAAGATAGCTTCACCAGAACAGGATAGGTGTGATCCCAGGGCCAGAATGAATACTCAGGCTCAGTTCCTCTGACAGGTGTTGACTTACCTTCTGTGTCCTGCATCTGTAGGCTATTGGTCAGTCTGTCCCCTGTAGAGATGACTCCTCCACTTGGTTGGAAAGAGTTGGCAGCTCAAAGTAATCCTCTTTGATACTTAGTGATTCTAACGAAAGAGGAAGGGACTCCCACCAGAGGGGACGAAAAATAAATTTCCTTCTACCCTCCTGAGTCCTTGGTTGAGGCCCCTGAACTACAATTAACGAGAGAAAAATAGAAGTGTAGTAACCTACATGTCTCCTGTGTATGGTGGGGGGGTACCCTGGGAAAATGAGTAACTCCCTGAGGTGGCCTAAGCCACCAACATAGCCATCTTGGGCTAAAGACGAAAGAAAGAGGGGTTTGCATGTGTTTTGGGGTGTTATGGTGGGGTGACAAAGAAAGGGATGGTAAACAAGGGTTAGGTTTTTTCATGCAGATTGAAGTTGGTGTCTTTTCCACTGGTAAGATTCTCTTGTTAACTACCTTCTTTCCTTGGTGCTGAGATAAAGACACCTTTACAAATGAAGATTCGTTTATAAATGTGAATTTCCCTTTCCAAAAAGTAACTTCTCCTGTGTTTTCAGAGCTTCTCCTGCATCTGCTGTTACTCAAAATAATTAGCTCAAAAAATTCCTTATGCCAAAGAGGCCTATTTTGGGGTGGCATATTGTGCTTTGCTTCATTGCTCTGAGCATTACACAAAACTCTGAAGGACACTGAGTGGACCTGCTGAGGTGACGTTCCCCCCCGGGACAGATGAATATATCTGATGAATGAGACACTGGTATTGGCCAGGTCCAGCTCCTGGGAGCATCCTTATGAGGGGGAGACAAGTGGATATCTGTGCTTGAGGGTCCCACCAGAGCTTGTAGGGGACGGTTGGATACCTGTGCTTGAGAGTCACACCAGAGCTTGTAGGGGACGGATGGATACCTTGCTTGAGAGTCCCACCAGAGCTTGTAGGAGACGGGGGAATACCCATGCCTGAGAGTCCCATCAGAGCTTGTAGGAGACGGGAATACCCGTGCCTGAGTGTCCCACCAGAGCTTGTGGGAGACGGGAATACCTGTGCCTGAGTGTCCCACCAGAGCTTGTGGGAGACAGATGGATACATGTGCTTGAGAGTCCCACCAGAGCTTGTAGGAGACAGGGGAATACCCGTGCCTGAGTGTCCCACCAGAGCTTGTGGGAGACAGATGGATACATGTGCTTGAGAGTCCCACCAGAGCTTGTAGGAGACGGTGGATACCTGTGCTTGAGAGTCCCACCAGAGCTTGTAGGAGACGGATGGATACCTCTGCTTGAGAGTCCCACCAGAGCTTGTAGGAGACGGGTGGATACCTGTGCTTGAGAGTCCCACCAGAGCTTGTAGGAGATGGGTGGATACCTGTGCTTGAGAGTCCCACCAGAGCTTGTAGGAGACGGATGGATACCTGTGCTTGAGAGTCCCACCAGAGCTTGTAGGAGATGGGTGGATACCTGTGCTTGAGAGTCCCACCAGAGCTTGTAGGAGACGGGTGGATACCTGTGCTTGAGAGTCCCACCAGAGTTTGTAGGAGATGGGATAATACCCGTGCCTGAGAGTCCCACCGGAGCTTATAGGAGACGGATGGATACCTGTGCTTGAGAGTCCCACCAGAGCTTGTAGGAGACGGTGGATACCTGTGCTTGAGAGTCCCACCGGAGCTTGTGGGAGACGGATGGATACATGTGCCTGAGAGTCCCACCAGAGCTTGTAGGAGACGGGTGGATACCTGTGCTTGAGAGTCCCACCAGAGCTTGTAGGAGACGGATGGATACATGTGCCTGAGAGTCCCACCAGAGCTTGTAGGAGACGGGTGGATACCTGTGCTTGAGAGTCCCACCAGAGCTTGTAGGAGATGGGATAATACCCGTGCCTGAGAGTCCCACCGGAGCTTATAGGAGACGGATGGATACCTCTGCTTGAGAGTCCCACCAGAGCTTGTAGGAGACGGGTGGATACCTGTGCCTGAGTCCTGCCAGGGCTCACAGGCTATCATGGAAGATAGGTAGATACCGACACCTGGTGGCCTCACCTGAGCAATGTCGATTAGAGGGAGAGCTGTTCCTCAGGGGGGAGAAGACAGAGATCTTTACACCAGCCACGTGCCCCTTCCTTTTCTCTCATCCAGAGTCAGTACATCATTCTAGTTCATAGCACTGGGCTCTGGAGTCCTCATGCCCATGTCACACATCTGTTCTCAGTAACTCCAGCTCCAGAAGGCACCTTTTGCCCACGTGTAAGAGGTATCTACAACAGACTATCTCATCATGCCTTTATGAAGATGAAGAGACCATAATCATCAAGTGACTTGAATCAGGGTCTAACATGTAGAGCCTGTTCAGTTAGTATTAAGGCATTAATCCATACACCACTGATTCTCAAGGCATTCTCCAGCTCTTATGGTTGCTCTCATGAGGTGTCTGCGTCCTAGAAACCCTGTGTTCTGGAGTTTGCTAATCGCACATGAGAAAGTGCAGGTCAGGGAAGTTACCTGTACTAGCAGAGGTGAAGACTGACAGGAAGAAGTTGAACTCGCTACTGCTTCTCTTGGCATAATCCAACCCATGACCCCATTCCTCCCTGTCCTGTTTCACACAGTCTTGGTTCAGTGTCTCCTCCCCATGCTGGTCAGTGGTCTAAAAACATGATCCGATACCATCAATCTTGAAAGCTCATCCCTTTGTTTGCCTGGAGCGTGCTTATTTTAGATTTCAAAAGGAGTTTTCTGTGGGCCTAATGGACCAGAGTGTTGTCCAAATAACTTACCATCCTACGCTGTTAGTGAACTGTTGGCATATTTGCTATTGGCCTTTTGCCATCCCTAAGCGGGCTTTCAACCTATAGATTAGTGATGAGAAAAGCCGCTTCTGCGTGCTGGGTCCGCCTTTTCCTTCACGCTCGGGTGGTTCGTTTGCTCACTGTAAAATAAGCGTCGTGAACTCGGATAACCTCAGAGATTTTGTGGGACATAAGAGGCAATCATTTTATTTACTTCTATTGGAAGTGAAGTTTTTCTTGTAGTAGAAGACACAGAGAGGTGCACAGGCAGGAAGTGTCCAGCTTCGTGAATTTTCACAACACGAACCAACGTGGGTCACCACCGCCAAGAGAAGAAAGCAGAACGTTGTTTGCTCAGAAGCCCCGTCTGTGCTCTCTCTGGCCCACTGCAGCCCCCCGAAACACAACAGTGTGCTGACATCTGTCAGAGTGGATTCATTCTGCCTGTTTCTTCACTTTCTGTTAAAGCAGTCTCCTATAGGACAAGCTCTTTATGTGTCCGTGTGCATGTGTGCCTGGCTACTTCCACTCGGTGTGGTGGTCAGGAGATGCATTCGGGGTGAATATAGCTGCAAATCATCCATTGTTAATGCTCTAAAGTACTTCACTGAATATCCATTGCATAGTTCTTTGAATGTTTTGTCTCTCCCCTTAAATTTTTTGGCAGAACATCCGAAGGATTTGTTTTTAAGAGAAGAAGCATGTGTGCTGTGAACGTTGTGAGACCTTGATTATTGAAAAAAGCTCTCATCCTGCTGCAAACGCATATCCCTTCAGAACTTTGAAGTCCTAGCTCTATGCCTTCAAGTCCCTAAGGATGTGATGAGACATGTGTTTTCTTTTCTTTTTTTTTAAGATTTTATTTATTTTATTTATTCATTTGAGAGGAGAGAGAGAGATAGAGACCACAAGCTGGTGGGGAGGAGCAGAGAGAGAAGCAGGCTCTCCTCTGAGCAGGGAGCCTGACGTGGGGCTCAATCCCAGGACCCTGGGATCATGACCTGAGCTGAAGGCAGATGCTTCACCAACTGAGCCACCCAGGTGCCCCGAGACATGTGTTTTTAAGAAATAATGTCACCCCCCTCCTTCTCATTAAGCTTTTAGAATTTTTGCTTATCGTGCTGTGGCTGTGGGCATTCACCAGAATGCGGAGCGGTATGGCTGTTGTCTCATTAGGCAGCTTTACTGTTGTTCAGTCTGAGGGTACAGTCATTTCTTCTACAAGTGATTAAATTATTCCATAATTTAATATATTGCCTCTATCTGCTCTGGGTTCCCTCCTTCTGGAAATCCTCTGCGCTTATAATTTTACCTCCTTGCCCTTCGCTCTATGCCTCTTCCATTTACTTTCTGTTTCTCTGTATTTTTTGCTCTACGTTCTAGAAGATTTGCTCAGTTTTATCCAATGGAACATAAATTGATTCTTCAGCTGTCTTCATTCTGTTCTGAGATTTTCCATGAACTTTATTTATTTCTAGTAATGATCATTCCCTGTCCCATCCTTTTGATAACATACTGCCATTTTCCTTATTGAACATCCTCTCAAGTGTCCCTTAAGATACTAATTAGATTTTAAGAGGATTTTCTTTCTTCTGTTCTACCTGCTTCATATATTTTTAGTTGTTTTTTGACATCTTGGTGATGACTTATGTGTATTTTTATTGGGTTTATGTGTTTGTTTTTCTACCAGCTGGTTGTCTTTGTTGGACTGTTTATAGTACTGAATATAAGACTGGGTGGATTAATGTAGGTAGCTGGAGCGAATGCTTTCCAACTAGATGGCTCTGTTTCTAACAGACTTTCTTCACAGAGGTGGGGATGACAGGTCCTGTCCCAGATGGGTTTTTCTGAGAGGACACGTGGAGTTCACATAGGCACTCTTAGGATCACAGTAGAATCAAAACAAAGGATGCCTTCATCCTGCAAAATGAGGACCCTGAGCTTTTCATTCCTTGGCAAATCTTCCTTTCATTTCATTGTCTGCATCCAAGAATAATCTCAGATTTCCTTGGTTTTTGTCTTTACTCTCTCTTTTTGCATCCACGGCCATATGAAGGGCTGTTCCATGAAAATCTCTCCCTATTTAGAAAGCAAGACTGAGGCCTTTGGCTGGGTACAGATTCTGCAGCTGATCCATAACCACTTGGGTGGGAGGGGCTATGTGGTAGACCTGATTATATACATCTGCATATATTTATATGCGTGGTGTGTGTGTGTGTGTGTGTGTGTGTGTGTGCGCACCCATGATTCTTGATGCACACTGTCTACAGGTCATACACACACATGAATTTCTAAGCTTCCATTATCATTTATATACTCGTATAGTCAAATTTCCATTTAAAAATGTTCTGGAGGTACCCTCTCTTCTTTCTGACCCTACACTGGAGTTGGCATTTATCTTTTATGACTTGATTATCATTTCAGTAGCATCCTGGGAAGGGAGGGACGTACGCTAATGTGTAGCTTCAGTCAACCATATTGAACTAGAAATTCCACCCATGGGTTATTAGCTGACTTCCAGACTGACCACACAGATGGGATATAGCTTCTTAAAATTCCCCTTATAAATGTTTATCATTGACTAGATGATCAGAGCTTATTTTATATCCCAGATTACAGAGATTGTTTTGCGATTTTTACATTTTCTACTTAGTCAGACATGTTTGTATTCGTTGGCCCCCGAACACATTTGACCACGTTGGAAAATGGCCAAGTTGCTCAATGCTTTCTCTGTCTCCTAGATGTTTGACCTTCATCCTATTCCATTTGACTTCTATTTTAGAATGGATTCTTTGACCTACTGACCCCGAGATTATGCTTTCAAATATTTCACTAATCTTTCTCTGTCACTTCTTTTTCTCTTTCTCCCCTCCACCTCCTTTTTTTTTTTTTTCTTTTCTATTTTACCAGCCCAACTATGCACATAGGGTATGCGTAATGGTTATTAGCAGCAGATCGACCTTGTCTTTATCAGGAAGCCTAAGTGTTATGTTCAGGCAGATTCTGTTTCCACTAATGAAAATTCAGTAAACATCACTTCATTTGCAAGTTCTTACCCTTCCTTGCACTTAACGAAGAACATGGCTTTGTCGTATTGAGCTGTTTCTCACAATTGGATTTCCTAGTTTTGTTAGGAAACTTTGAAATAGATAAAAGGGCAGACATTTACAGTATAAGGTGGTTTTCCTATTACATTTATGAGGTGGCGTGAAGCTGGAAGCAAATTCGTCTTTATAAAAATGCTTTAAAACCACATCTCATTTTATGTAAATGGCCACTTAGTAAGAGCATTTCACCAAAAATAGCAAAATATAGGCTATGTTGAAATTATCACAGTTTCTTAGAAGAGGGATTATTTCAATAAGAGAAATACTTTATTAACTGTTCCATCACTGATGAGTATTCTAAATTAATCTAACCTGGGATTTCAACACTTGAAGATTTACTCATCAGTAGTTTTCAACAACCAAAAGTAGCTTTTGCCAATGGATAGTGGTAGCAGAAAAGGCATTTCACCTGAATTATGACTTTTCTTGAATTAGTTCAGTATACCTCATCTAGCAAAGAATAGAATCAATCTACACTGAACTGAAATAAGAGCATAATTTAGATCGGAAGTTAATGGGATAGGAGCTCGCCTGAATCTAAATTCAGCTCTGAGTAGAGCAGAGTTGGTGCTCAGAGCCCATGGAACAATACTAAAATATTTTATGCCATATGGTGGGGAGCAAAGCTCTGCACCGAAGCTTGGTTGGGAAAAGGTTCCAAACCCTGTTCTCATGTCTAGTGGTTTTAATTATGGTGCCTCTTCTACCTACTCATAGTTTATTAAAAGACACACAAGTCATAAGTGAACCTGGATTTCTCGTATAATTTGGCTTCTCATTTAGAGTCTTCCATTCCTCATTAGAACCTCAGGCAAGGCATGATCTCTTTAGTGTCTCTCCTCATCTGTAAAATTAAGGCATTCAGAATTCCAAGTGATTTCCTTTTTCCCCCTTAATCTCTGAATTGAGGAAAATTTGGCTGATAGAAACATGTTTCCATGGGTAAGTGCTAACTCCAGTAAAGTCATGCACCACATTTATGACGTGCTTGAGAGTGAATCTGGTGGCAGATATATGGGATCGATTTCACTGTTCTAAGCAACTCCATAAGTAATTAAAACTCTTGCTTTATCATTTTGAAATCAATAATTTCCTATTATCCCAGTGCACAGTCCACTTCTTGGTCCACGGTCTTATTTAACTTTTTTAGAATTTTACATTAAATAATATTTTTAAACCTTAATGTTTGAAGGAGATTTCTGAAAGTCTACTGCTGTAAATCAAGTTGCTCAGTGACCTGTAATCTCTTACTCTGTGTTCATTTGATACTTCCTGTCTTAGTAAATTCTTCTATGGAAACAGATGTAAGAATACTGATGAGTATCCAACTTTTCAGAAACTACAGTTGCATGGGAAAAAAATGAAACGGTTCCTGTATTTTTCTATTAATAAACATGTAAGTTGTCCGTATAACATATAACAAGTAGGGCAGTGTATTAAGTGAGGAAAATCTATGTTTCACACATTAAAATGGTGCTTCATGTGCATTCTCAAGAGTGACTCAGAATAGTTCAGCTTTATAATTGGATACGGCAAGCAAAGACTCAAAGTGTGCTGTATGTCAACCATTTATCATCAAGCGAAGGAGCTATAACATATTCCTAGACTAGATGTCAAGATTCATGGAGCAACCTGTGCTGGTAGAAAGGGCACTTATTCCAATGATTTTAATGGGGATAGCCATTTTTTTTGTTGGCAAGCGTACTGTGTTTGAGAGACTTGACCAAAACTGTTAGTGAATCCTTACAGCCACCCTACAAGGTGAATCTGAACCACACACATTTTACAAATGAGACAGTGGATGCTCACGTTGCAGAAGGCATTTGCCGGAAGGCTGGCAAGTGACAGCAGTTCACCCAAGACCCTCCGCACATCATCTGCGGCCATTTATATGAAATACCCCTTGTCAGGGAGATGAGGTTTAGCGAATATAGGTTGTGAATATGGCCCACACAAGCCCTTGAAAGTTTATGGAAGGATTTCTAAATTTGACCAAACGTTTCCAACAGAAGTTACCAATGCAGATACCCCTTCTTTTTGGTGAGCCACTCATTCAACTGGTATTCGTCAATCTCTTTTCCCTGTTCACTGTAGCCATTCATGCATGCGTTCATCCATTCCTCATTCAACAGATGTGTGATCTATTCTTCCCAAGAGCTTTGTCTTTCTGCGGTGCAGCTGAAACAAGGATTTCTATTAAAAACAGAGATTTTTTTCTTTAATGGCTGACATCCCATTCTCTGCTACAGTGCTGCACTTTGAGCACGTTTAAGTTGATATTCGTGTCTGGGTTCTTCAGTCACATGCCACATTGTTTCTGCTATGAGGTCAATTGTTCCTCTTGAGTGTGAAATATAACTGTTGTCCTTAGAGCGAACAAAACAGTACACAGATCATGGGTCCCCTGCCACTGCCAACTTGTAATTCAGTTGAGATTATTTTCTTGAAACACGGTGTTGAGTGTTTTTGAGAATTCCAGTTTCAGTCAGCAGACATGAATTTTGAAAGTGAACACATGCTTGAATCGGAAACATTTGTATTTTGGAAAAGGTGCATTTGGTGGGAGACGGAAATCGAGTGAGAGAGCATGGAAGGTTTTTCTCGCCACATTGTGGAACCCATTTGCCACTTTTATGCACCTTCGTGACCTGTAACGCTCCGAGAGATCCTGGCTCATGATATCATAAAGGAACGAATGTATGGAGATTTATTTTAAAGTGAGGTAGGGTCGCTGCTAATATGGGCTATGTGATGTGGCATAGCTCCAGAGGAACAGATGGAGGGGTGGAAGGCAGTGCAGTTGCTGGGCTGGAAGCCAGGACTCAGAATCATTGTACTTGTAGATGAAATAATAATTATTTGGGATTGCTTGCTAATCAGCGAAAACTTGGAAGTGGCTGCTGACAAGCACTTGTGAGGTAATTAAGGTGAAACGCTGAATTTGCATACATTTCCACTTTGATCTTTGTTTGCAAGATTCCCTTTCTAGAAATAGACTTCACTTCTTTCAAAATGCACGTGAAAGCCAAGGCAGGGGAGCAGGAAAGTGCAGTGCACCGATAATGATTAAAACAAAAATCACAGAATCCCCCTCACATAGACAATTATCTGAAGATGCTCTTGTCTTTAATTGTAAGGCAGGCTCACCTTAATTTTAGCAAATTATGAGATATAACTAATTGGTATTTTGCTTTTTGACATCTTCAATCAATATTGAAGTTGGGGGCTTTGTGGACATATTCGATATGCCTGTCAAGATGTGTTTTTATTGATTGTATAATAAGTCCTATTCTCTGTGCACATGTGGAGTGGCCTGTTCTAACAGTTAATGCAGAATTGGGCATTGCCATTTTATTTCAGGAGTGAAATAGCTTACAGGAAGTGAACACAGTGCCAAATAGAATCTTTACGTATGGCAAGGACTCTAGTTTTAACTAACTTCACATGTGCGTTTCAAATGTATTTATTTTTTAATAAGTTTTTTAAAAAGATTTTATTTATTTATTTGAGAGAGAGAGAGCACAAGCAGGGGGAGAAGCAGGCTCCCCGATGAGCAAGGAGCCCGATGCAGGGCTCTATCCCAGGACCTCGGGATCATGACCTGGGCCGAAGGCAGACACCTAACCGACTGAGCTACCCAGGCGTCCCATGAATTTTAAATTTAAAATAAAGCTTAATTGCAGAGGGGGCACCCCTGAGAACACCCTGCATGAAAATACTTTAGAGGTCGAGTTGTGATTTGTGCACAGAGCATGGAACACTTGGTCCAGACCACGACTTTGATCAGTTGTATGGCCTTGGACAAGTCAAATTGCCATTCTGTTCTTCAGTTTCCTTATTTAGAAAATTGAAGAATGAGCTCCAAGTACTGCTGGGATCTCTTCCAATGCCTACAAGCCTTTAGAAATCATGTTAGTAACTTATAGTTATGATCATTATGAAATTCTGTTGGTTTGGCTCACAAATGATTTGCAATTTAGAGTTTCTTTAAATTCTATTTTGTTCATACAAATAAACATTTCATGACTAATCCTAACTGGACATTTTTTTAAGTGGTGGGGCTTTGCAAATGAACTAGAGAGACTGAATGTCCAAATGGGCAGTGGACAGACCATATATGGCCATGGTACTCAGACCCGTCTGTCACCTCTTCAGCACTCGCCTCTAGAGTCCAAACTCCAACCTTTACGGCAGTCGTGCTGGAATGGTCTGCCTCTCTTCCAGTTCAGGACCAACTAGAGAAAGTGAAATGTGTGCCCCAAGCTGAGCACTGTTAGTTAGGGTTTGCAGTTCCCCAGGCCAATAGCCTGCACATCTGAAGCCTGCCTTGGGGGTCTGTGTCAGGCCTAAGTGATGGTGACTGCCTCCCTTTCTATAGCAAGCTCTGAATAAACAGTCTCTGTTTGCTTTCATTTGAGGGAGGGGAGGAGGGTCTTTGTTTATTTCCGCCAGCATGAGATGGGTTCTAATACAGGTGGATGCCATGGGTGCGGGCTGAACACATCACCATCATTGTAGTTGACACATGTTTATTTCTGTTTTGCACTGTAGATGTTTCTTTCTATTTGGTGAAAATTGAAAATAATCAATGCTCACTTCTCAAAGAATACAAGAGTGATGTTGTTTTGTTTGTTTGCTTTTTATTAATAATTGAGAGCTACTTTCCCAGTAAGCCCAGTGTTGTTGTTTTTCTCTCACATGTCTGAAACTTGAGTCAAATAGGCAGAGAGTAAACACGGGTTCCGAACACTGGGAGTTGGAGGGAAAAGCAGGAAGTTGATGATCAGTCATTTTAAGAGTTGATTTTGTATAGAAACAAACCCCGAGAGTGATCTGTGATAGCAGAGGAGATTTGAGCAATTGGAAGGCAATTTATCAGATGGTTTTGGAGAAAGGATGAGATTCAGGGAAAGTGGGTACAGCTAAATAGACGTTTTTCTCTGCAATTTGCTACATCTAAGTGGAGCCAATGGAAGATGCAGGGTAGTTAACTGCAGGAGTTCTTTGTGAGGGGTTATTTGATCTGGGTTTTTATCCTGCTGCATTCTGTGATCCTAGGCACAGACCTCTGAAGGCTTTCTCTGTATAATATGGTTTTCCTACCCGTGGGCATCTGTAAGAAAAGGAATACAAGATGAAGCTCTGCCATCCAGGGTTCACTGAGGAACTGTGAAGCCTCTTTGGTGTTGTCTGTTCTAAGAGATGCCCTGTGGTCTCTCCAGGAATTTCACTGGAGCAGGATGTGGGCGCTTTGAAGAAGCAAGGTATTGTACAGCTTAATCCTGAGGCCATTGAAGCAAAGAGACTCAAGAATAAGTTGTGAATTTGATCCCTTGGAAAGGAAGAGACAGACAATGTTTCTGAAAATAAATGTGTTTGAACATAAAACAGAGAAATTGCACGAAAGCAATCTTCTGTGTTTGATGGCAATTTCCATTTCTGTTTCAACCACTTTTTCAGACAAAATTACAGTGGAGCTGGCTTTTTCCTATTTAACCAGTCTCTGGATATAAAGTCACCCCAAATCTTCAGCTATTGACTTTGAAACACTGCTTACAGAAAAGGTACCTCTGAAACACGCTAATCTTGTGTTTCTTTATAAAAAGAAATGCCAGTAGGACATTAGGTCTGTACCCATGTGGCTAAAACCATCTTACCATTTCACATTAGAAGTGGAAGGGCATTGCTCAACCTCTCACAAAAGCTCATTGAGACATTTTTGGTAAAATTTGTTGGGAAACAAGGATATGAAGTACTTTATCCACTGATCCCCACATCCTGTAGGGTTGAGGGTGACCCCCAGGGGTTAACTTCCTGGCAGGAGCCCCTGAGCTCTTAAGTGGAGTGAGACCCTAGTCGGCTAGGGATGTTGGTGGGTTGTGGTGCTGTCCACTACCATGGTGCTGAAATCAGGAGCGAAGGGAAGATGCGGTGTCAATCCCGGTGAGTGACAAGGCTCATTTAGTTCATTCTGTCCATGAGATACATATATCCTTGTGTTCAAGAAAGTCATGAAGAAGGGCATTAAGGCATAGTACACTCAAGGGAATTAGGTGCCTGGTTTGTCCATCAGGATGCCTGACAGTAGAAACCAAGACCTGAGATCGGAACGCTGAGCCTGGGGTAGGCCTGGATTTCAGACTCCTCAAGTCTGGACTTTGTCGATGAAGAAGCATAAAATAAGGGAATTCTGTATTACCAGAGAACAAGCATTATACTAATTGTCAGCACTAAGAATTAGCCACAGCTGTGCCATTCTTGTGCCGTGTAATCTTTGGCATTCCAAGCAGGAAAAAGGGCAGAGTAGAAGACAATGAGTGGAGGAAGAGGATGCTCTGTTGGTGGGAGTTCATGTGATGGCAGACTCAGCTCTTGGAGAGGAAGAAGGGCCTTAATGAGAAACTTGAAATTAACAAGTTTTAAAACCCAAATGTGAAGTGAATTTATTTCGACTGGGTTAGATTATTCCATAAGTGACTTTTTGAGGGGAAAAAAAAAGTGCTGGTTTTTAGTTATTCACTAATAAAAAATGCATGAACCCCACTTATTTCCTGGATCAAAGGCATTTTCTACTAACTCAGCCCTTTGGTCTTTCATAGAATGACAGTATAGAGAACCACTGGCCAGGACACTTTTCCAATCCTTTCGGTACCACGAACATTTTCACATTCTGTTCATTTGAGTGACCATCCCATTAAAATTGTCATTAAGTAAGCATACGGGGTGGAAATACAAGTCAGCTTCGCACTAGAGCTACAAAAGTCATTAGTCATTGTCTGTCCAGTGGGATTACACATTGACCAAGGTTTATCATCCTGAAGGCATTTCCACCAAGAAATCTAGAAATGGGAGCAACACAATGGAATGAATATTCATAAAATAGCTCAGAAGAAAATCCAACTTTTGAGATGATAGTCCTTGTTATGAAAGATAATGCTTGTATCCTGTCTATTTGTATCATGCGTTACAAGATTTGTCTGTTAGTTTACTGTGGCTTAATTTGCCTTTTAAATGAAATCACTTATTTATTTCATATATGTTAGGTTTTTTTTTGTTGCTGTCAGTTTAAAGCCTTACATATCTTATACTTGCTTTGTTAACACATGTCGTATTTTGCCTCTTTTCTATTGTTTACTGACATAGCCTACTGCCAAAATTACACAGACCATTAAAGGAGAAAGTACAGCCTGGAATATAGCACACGTTCATTAGCGGTTAGACTTCTCTAAGGGTCAGTTAAGTGTTATATCACCATCAACTGTCAGCACTGTCTTGCGTATTGATTTCCACTTGACGTGGTAGTTTCTGCAGTGCAGGAAGGCGTTTTGGCTCTCAATCTGCACTTCTTTTTCATGAAATTCTCATTTGCAGAATGTCAGTAGGATGCTTGGCACTTCCAGACAGTGTGTCTGTGCTTCTTCAGCATTTTCAACATGGCTCCATTGTAGCCCAGTGACGCTGTTTAAGGATGGTTCGTCTCGGCAGCTCTCCGTTGTCTAACCTGTAACTCTGTGTGGGGATCAAGCATAGGGTCTTTATTCTTGCATCTTCTGCATCCGTCTGTCTTCCCCCAAGCCCCCATACACAAATCCACATACATATCGACTGCGTTTCTCAACTAGTAGAAGACACCCAGTAACCACTGGATGATGTCACTGACACAAAGTGTGGCTCTTCCTCTGGATGGTTATCTATGATCTGATAGAAGAGTAGGAGACAGTAACATGTCCAGTTAGGTGGATAAATATGCCTTATCTCTTATTCAGTCTAGGTGGGCAGTGGAAAAGATGCAGAGAAAAAGAGCTACCTGTAAGATAATTCCTTAGCTGGAAGATAAATTCCTTGCCATTATGTTATAGGGTATATATTGTATTTTTCGTCTTGAATTTCCTGTTGCCCTTATCAGAATGTTTGCTTTGGGAGAAATGCCAAATGGCCTTGAACATACCAAGCTAATAATCTGTAGACCCCAGAGGGCCTGTCCACGTAGATGTCAGGGATGATACACAACCTCCCCCGAAAGGACCAGACATAGAAATTAGCCAGTTATGGAACTCTGTCCCCAACCATTTACCCCAGATCCAATTTCTGCAGGGGAGTGACGTGCCTTCCTCAAACATCCCTTTTCCCTGAACTCTGTAGCACTTCCAACTGATATTCCAATCAAGTCTCTGGCTCAGGACTCGATTACACCTAGTCTTTTCCTTTTCAATAATTCCTTCTAATAGGAGCCTTGACTTTTCATGTGCATTGTGCATTCCTTGATAGTGTGCCATGGCATGGATTGGGAGGGCCTGGCAGAACCCTGGATGCGTGGCAGCTTTTCAATAAACAGTTGTCGACCGATAGCCCTTAGGGTGTGAATTATGAGTTCTAGCAAAAGGCAAGGTTTCATTTGCATAATTATAAGCTGAAGACTGGCAGGGCAAATGAGGGGCTGAGCCACTTCAGAGCTGCTTTGGCTGCTACTTCTGCTTAAAATGTAGTCCACATTAAGTACATTAAGTATTCCAAGTTGAAATTTCCAGAAGTCAAAGGATATGTATTGTAGCGTAAGGAGTTAAAAGTAACATCCTCATCTGCTCAGGGAAGGCTGCAGTATCCCAACATTTTCAAATTAAGGATGATTCCATTAACGATGCTTGGAAAACGTTCTAGGGACATTGAACTTTGGAATAAACATCAGTCTGATAGCCCTTATATAGGGATTCTTAACTTGACATCATGGGTAAACTTTGGAGGGTCTAAGAATCCCTTGATATAGTTCATCAAATTAGGTACATGCAGGTGTGCATTTAAGATTCTCAAAGGAGGGGCGCCTGGGTGGCTCAGTCTTTAAGCATTTGCCTTCAGCTCAGGTCATGATCCCAGGGTCCTGGGATCAAGCCCCATATTGGGCTCCCTGCTCTGCCAGGACCCTGCTTCTCCCTCTCCGGCTCCCCCTGCTTGTGTTCCCTCTCTAGCTGTCTCTCTCTCTCTCTCTCTCTGTGTCAAATAAATAAATAAAATATTAAAAAAAAAAAAAAAAGATTCTCAAAGGAATTTGTTTCTTTGGAAGGAAGGACCCATCAGTATTCCAGTGAGATCTTTTATTCCCCGAGCGGGTTCTAGAGGTAGAGAATGCCACCATAGTTTGGCCAGCAGAAAGGGCCCCCAAGAGCACATTTAATCTCATTCATGTTGGGATGAGCAAGTAGGAATATTCTTTTGAGCATTCTTCGCCACTAGCAAAAATCTGTATTGTCCAAGTTGTTAATTGGCTGTTCTCACCCGTTATCTCACAAAAGGGTGATTATACAAGTCATTAGCTTTGCATTTTTTCTCTTTTCTGAACCTCTTCTCTGTGGCCTTTTGAATTCCTCTTAAGAACTCGGTAAGACTTCTCCTGGCACCACCAGCCTCCTTGCAGACATCTAGTGATGGATTGGCATGAACATGGCCTCTCTTCATTCTGCGCTTTTCCTGAGCCCAGCTTAATTCCGTTTCACCAGGCAAGCAATTTTTCTACCTAGCACCTCCTCTAGATCAATCATTTTGTTATAATTCATGACTCAACAATTCTTGAGAGCTTAGCATTATTCACTCTGGAGATTGGAAGATGATTATGCATTGCAACAGTTTTGCCACTCACTCTGTTACTTTTCCAAGATCCTTCCTGGCTTGAAGGGTTTGTAGCACATTTTGCAAATGCAGATGCTTCATACACGGGAGGAGACCATGCATAGCTCAAGACAGCTTTCCATACATCGGACACAGACCTTTTAAAAATCTGTCAAATCAAGAACAATTATCTGAAAAGAAAAAACACCTACCATATATAGAGTTAAAAAAACTGGTAGGAACCAGTGACCCCGAAGATACTAAACTGTGGTGTCTTGAAGTGTGATTCACAGATCCTCAGTACCTTAGTGCATATCAATGCAGCGATACTAAACTGTGTGAGTTGTCATTTTGTTCTTTCCTGCTTTACGTTGCTAGTTTCTGACAACCCTGTTTCACTTAAGAACGCCCTTCACAAAGCAGGAAACAATCTCAATGTCATCAAGTCTCAATACCGGGGTATAAGTCTTATCAATGTTCAGTGTGGCAAAATGGGAAGCGTGTGTAGACTCATCACAGAATGTCATGGTTTTCGTGGGGGAAAGCTCTCATCTCATTATTTAGTCTTGGGCTCAATGGGTCGCTTTTCTTGTGGAATGTCATTTCCACTTGAAAGAATGACTGCCAGTTACACTTTGGACTGGATAATTTGGAAGACATTGTTTTTTTTGAAAGTGATGAAAGTGAACTGGTCACTCTCAAGAACAACAAGTGATAGTAATCTTTGACAGTTCTTCAGTGCTTAGACTATTCTGAGGACATCAGTAGTGATTTTGACAATTGAGGTTTTTAATACTCTGTAGTACGATGTACAAATATTTAGAGGATCTGCAAAACATACGGAAGCAATATTTTGTATGCGAATACTGCGTCATGTTACAAAATCATGCATGGCTAAAATACCTTTTGAAATGCAAGGTATACCCATGGATTTTAATATAACAGCATATGAAACGTTTATTAATACTGGCTATAGATTCCAAACGTCAAGTAATCGTTCAGAAACTACTTTAATAGGATGTGGATGTGATGTCAAGGAAAAATGTCCACAGTTATCTGAAAAAGCTATTAAAGTACTCCTCTGCTATGCAAGAGTGGATTCTTTTCAGAGACTCAAAAACAACATATGACGGCAGATTGAATACAGGAGCAAATATTAGAATCCAGCCACTTATAAAGCCAGGCATTACAGAGATTTGTTTCAAGAGTGTAAAAACAATGACACCCTTATACTTTTTTGTTTCGTAAAATGTGCTGATATTCTACAAATCCGTTATTGATGTTCTCACATAGCATTACTAAGTAAATATTCTGGAAATGTCTCAGTTTTAATTTCCACTGTGGGAAACGACAAAGAGATTCACCCTCTCGGAATCCTCAGTTGTCTCTAAGATTAAAGGAATCCTGAGACCGTGAGTTTGTGAGAATTGCCACTTAGAGGTATTCCTGAAACATAGAATTTTATGTAAATTCGCTGGGGAGTTTGAACCTATGTACTCTTTGGCCACATCTCCTGAAAATTCTAATTTGGGGCCATGTTCCTCACTCCCGTGATAGTCACTGAGTTAACGGGAGATAGTGTGATAAACTCTGCAGATAAAATCGAAATCACATACTGCACCCTGCGTTTGTTACAATCTCAAAGGAAGCAACAATTTGTTTTCTACCTGTACTGGTTTTTTGATTGACTGATAGAAGTGGGCACAGTTGTGTTTTGGGAACCTGTACCTGACCGGTCACTCGCTGCTTTTGCGTGGGTCTTGGTTGCTAAGTTATGTTTTCAACTGTAGAAATCAGTCTTTTGTGTCACCGCCCATGTTGTCTGTGGGCTTGCAATCCTGTTGCTTGGATCTGATGCTCAGAATATAACACGCTTTTCTTTTTTATTCTCTCTCTCTCTCTCTTTTTTTTTTTTTTGTTTTGGTCTGCACTGTTTATTCAGTCAGGCGTAAAACACAAATGTTCTTATTTACCAAACTAGTTGCAACTAAACAAGAACAGCTTGTTAAAAACTGTCATTTCAATTAAAGAAAACACAGAATACAGTTTAAAAGATGTAATTTCTTTATAATTCCTATGTTATTTGTCTTTAATTTGAAACTGTAAAAATTGAGAAGTGAACTTGTACAGTCTGCTTCATAATCTAGAAAAAGGCTATAAAATAATGGTGAATTGTGATAGGAAGTTGGTAACATGATTTAGATAGAATTCCAGAGGAAAAGGTTTATAATGAAGGATCTTTGAGAAACAGAAACACGTCCTAAAAAAAAATTCCACCAGGGTTCAATTTGATTAAAAAAATGTTGAGCTACCACACAACTATGACAAAAAAGATGTATGGACTATGGTTTTCTCCTTTTTTCAAGAATTTCAAGTCTAGGATCAGATAGCTGAACAGAGTCATGCACAATTGGAAATGTCCTATAAAATGCTGATTATAAACATTGTCAATTACATTGTTGATTATAAACATAGCATTGTCTCATGGAAATAAGGATAAAGGGTCCTAGACAGGGAGCAGTTAATAGTAGAAACAAAATAAGAGGTAAAAATCCGGGGTCATAACACCATAAGATATATTAGATAAGAAGACGGAATAGACGGCTCAAGTAACATCATCTCAGCAGTGATTTGGGGGATTTTAGGTCCGAAGGGGATAAAGAAGTGGGTCAAATTGGCATTGTAATTTTTTTAAAGGATTTATTTATTTTAGAGAAGGGGATAGGGGATGAGGGGCAGAGGGAGAGAAAGAAATCCTCAAGCAGAGTCCCCGCTGAGCACAGAGCCTGACACGGGGCTCGATCCCGCGACCTTGAGATCATGACCTGAGCCAGAATCAAGAGTCAGGCACTCAACTGACTGAGCCACCCAGGTGCCCCAGCATGTGATTTTTAAAAAAGACAACAGTTGGCATTGAACCCAAAAGCCATCTTGGTGATATCTCTGTAGAGACAGAAGCAAAATCAGCAGAGATCTTGGGTCTTGGAGTGGATTCTGGAGGCGTATCATATTGTCAAGCATTTCCTGAACCCACACGTTCCATGCAGTTTGGACCAGTCACCAATTAGAAGCAAGCAAAGCAATTCCTGTCTGGCTGCTTTTCACAAACTAATCAGGAAATGCATTTGCAGGTAGGTGGTAACCTGGGTGAGGATGATGGGTGTGAATGGCGTCAGAGTCTTCTTAAAATGTACCTTGTGAAATGCGGTATATGTTTATGGCGACCTTCTCGTGGAAACCATCTACATAGTCCCTTGACACATTTTTTTTTTTTTAAAGATTTTTATTTATTTATTTGACAGAGAGAGACACAGCGAGAGAGGGAACACAAGCAGGGGGAGTGGGAGAGGGAGAGGCAGGCTTCCCGCGGAGCGGGGAGCCCGATATGGGGCTCGATCCCAGGACCCTGAGATCATGACCTGAGCCTTGAGCCTAAGGCAGATGCTTAACGACTGAGCCACCCAGGCGCCCCCCCTTGACACATTTTTATGTCATGGAAGAGTACTTCATTGGACAGCCCACAGTGTGGAATGTTGATAAGATCCACAAAAACAATCTGTATCCAGTTTTAACCTGGAGGAATTTAATGGGATACTGTTCATGATTATGAGGCTAGCTACAAAGTCTGGAAAATCTACGCATCGTCTTTGGGTTGACTGGTAGATTTCAGAATCCGAGCAGAAGTCTCTCTGAGTGGTACTGCTGCGGAGGATGGGGCGATCACATCTCTTCAAAAGTTTGTTAGGTGGTAAGCTCGACCAATGGAGGTGACACAAAGATGAGTTTGATGGCTCATGACGTGAAGGATTTCATAGTGTTCTATCATAGTATCTAGACATGGGATTCCACACTGGACCCTAGTAGCACAGAATTCATGCCATTGTTTTTTGGTTAATGGTATGCTGCTGTTTACGTATTTTCTATTTGTATGTATCGTGTTGTCCTTGGGACAGAAAATATGCTTTGTGGAAATAACGGATTGCCTTTTTACTAATTAACTGTGAGAAATCCCTCACCAACTCTTGTATTTGGTATATATCCAGAGAATAATAATTTCTCTAGTAAGAAGTGATTTAATTGATTGGGAAATGCAGCCTTTAATCATTGAAAAAGGCAGAATGAAACCAAATGAAACCCTCCAAATTTTCTTTGAACGGTCTAAAGTAGCACAGACCTTCCAAACTATTTGGACAGTTATGGAAATGCTGAAATGTGCCTTCATTCAAGAACATCTTACAAGTGTAATGGAGGAGTTGTAGGAGAATATGAAGTATCACTTACTGGATAATACAGGGAAGTGGATGATTCCTGAGAAAACATAACCTTTCACAATTGATGTGGAGAATATAGGAAACTTTAAGCTTTAAAAAAAAAAAACCCAATGTGTGTGCTGCCTGGGTGGTTCAGTGGGTTAAGTGTCTGCCTTCAGCTCAGGTCATGATCTCAGGGTCCTAGGATGGAGCCCCAGGTCCAGGCTCCCTGCTCAGCGGGGTAGTCAGCTTCTCCCTCTCTCTGCTGCTCCCCCTGCATGTGCTCTCTATCTCTCTCAAATAAATAAAAGCTTTAAAAAAAAAACTGCTCTTAGAAGTTGCAGTAGATGGTTTAATGGTTGATTTATATTTCCTTATTTAATAATTCCAAAGTAATTTATGGCATTTCTAAGAGTGGGGATGGGCCAGGACTGTAGGCATCACCTGGAAGCTTGTTAGAAATCGTCAGGATCCCCATCAGTCTTACTGAATGGAGTACATTTGGTGCAGGGATGAGGCACAGAGAGAGGAATCTACCATTTAAGAAGCTTTCCAGGTGATCTTTAATGCATGCTCAAGTTTGAGAGGCTCCAGTTTAAAACATTGGAGGCAGCAGAGCAGGGGAGGAAAAATAAATTTCTCTCTGCCTACCCTTCTGACTTCTTGGCTCACACCCCTGTAACAAAAGGCAGATTAACAAGAGGAGAAACAAAAAGTTTATTAACATGTACACCTCCTATACACACGGGAGATACCCAGGGAAAATGAGTCCCCCAGATGACTTAGAATTCCAGCTATACCGCATCTTCAACAAACAACAGTGTATTATGGAGAAATTCCCCCCCCCAAAGGAAAACCCTTTAGGGCTTCAATAGGTGGGGATAAAGGCTAGTTAGTGGAATTTGCACGGAGATTCCTCTGGTGCCTTCTCCAGGCCAATGGGTCTGAAGTTCTCTACAGGGATTCACCTTTGTCCTTCCAGGTAAAGGGGGCGGAGAGACACCTTTGCAAATTCTTGTCCTGCTTTTAAGCAAATAGGGGATCACCAGGAGCTTTTCTTGTGTCTGCTTCTCAATTACCTTCAATTCAAAATACTCCTTATGCCAAATTGGCATAGTTTGGGGTTGCATGATACGTTACTCTCCAATAGAAAATATGCAAATGGGGTCAATTCATTTTTTTACATGAGTATAACAGTAATTAAAAGATTGCATGGCAAAATTTAAAACAACAAAATAGCATAATTTTCTTTATGAATACAGGAAAGGACAGAAAAAGCCAAGCAGAGGGGCGCCTGGGTGGCTCAGTCGTTAAGCGTCTGCCTTCGGCTCAGGTCATGATCCCGGGGTCCTGGGATCGAGCCCCACATCGGGCTCCTGGTTCAGCGGGGACTCTGCTTCTCCCTCTCCCTCTGCCTCTCCCCCTGCTCATGCTCTCTCTCTCTCTCTGTATCTCTGTGTCTCAAATGAATAAATAAAATCTTAAAAAAAAAAATGTTGGCAGGCATTATATGGATAGAGCTCCAAAGAATAATATAATCAAAATTTCATAAATGAAAAAAAGTTGCAACTTCAGGAATTATATCAATATAATTAGTGACAATAAAAATTAAAAGTGAGTCATATCCATGTAATTACATCTGTCGATGTCATGTAGAGATTTGATAAGTACAACAGCCCTTACCAATAAAAAATCTAGGGGTGCCTTGGTGGCTCAGTCGATTAAGCATCTGACTCTTGATCTCCGCTCAGGTCTTGATCTCCCGTTGTGAGCTCAAGCCCCACGTTGCACTTCACACTGGGCGTGGAGCCTACTTAAACAAAAAGACAAAAAATCTAAGTGAGACAGATGGAGAAAGAAACTGCTTATACATGGTAAATAGTATTGACCCAAAATAACAATCAACTCTAATAGTGATTCTGGAAAATGTCTATTCTGTTTGGGTCCAGGATGGTGACATCAGTTTTCATCACTATTATAAAACTTTTTGTTTACTTTAGATAATAAAACACAAACGAAGATGATAAAATTTTTTTTTTTTACAAAGATTTTATTTATTTATTTGTCAGAGAGCGAGCACAAGCAGGGCGAGCTGAGAGAGGAGCCGGATGTGGAGCCTCGTCCCAGGACCCTGGGATCCTGACCTGAGCCAAAGGCAGATGCTTAACCAACTGAGCCACCCAGGCGTCCCTGATAAAATTTCTTTTAATATGAGAACATGAGACAAAATTACTTTTATCTGCAGTCTACTTGGAGAGAAGTAAAAGCAATCTGAAATTAAGTCAATCTTAACAGACTAAAATAACATCAATACAAGTTAAATACACAAATCAGTATTTTTGCTTCTCTGCAATGGTAATAATTTCATAGAAAACAATGAAGAAAATTATCAACTCCTAATAATGCTGATAATGATCACTTCATAGAAATAAATTGAATAAGAAAGATTGAGGACATATATGCAGAAATCTATAAAATCCTAAGTACAAAATAAAAACTCTGAGCATTTGTAGAGATAGTCCATTGTCCAGGATTTGAATATTTAATTTTATAAAAGCATGAATATACAAATTGAAGGCATGCCAATAAAATCCCAAAGAGTGGGAGGAGTGGAGGAAAAGGATTAAATATTCTTCATATGCCAATAATCTTTTGTGAAAAAGAAGTGTTCGTACAGTGATGTCTGTGTGCACAGAAATACATTTTACCAGAAATCAAAACTTAACATAAAGTTCCTGTTAATTAAAGTAGATTGTATTTTAATTATTATTAAGGCAGATACTATTTAATATTTTAATTATTAAAATAGATAGTATTTTAACACTACCGCAGCTGAAGAAGTGGAGAGATATATTAAACAAGATACTGCTGACAGATGTATGAGTATCTAAGAATATATATATACATGCCAATATTAACTATGTAACAAAGAATCTATATTAAATATATATACAATCAAGCCAACAGTGGAATTCAGTAAGGCAGAACACATAAGATTGATTTATTTGATAAATGACTCTGTCATCATCGGCTGTCTATTTGGAATTTAAAAAAAAATCTTCTTACATCCAACCATATTTATAAGCAAATTCCACATGAGCTTAATAATTAATGAAACGTATATACTATTAGAAGAAAATTGAGCAGACCAGTGTATGGCTCAGCGGGGAGTCACCTTATTACTAGACGTTTTGTTATGTGAGCTCATACATTTGCTTTATTTTTAAGTAATTTTGGGGTCCTCCATTGTTAATGGAAAGCATGTTTATTGCTATATCACGCTAGAGGAAACCTCTACCAAGTGTCCGTCACCAAGACAGCTAATGCCTGAGTTTTAGAGTCAACAAGCTGTAAATTATATTTGAAGAGGTGACCTGTTATTCTTACATAATCACAGACATACACATTTCAGAATAAGAATGAGAGACAGTACTTCGAGGGCAGTTGATACACAAAAACCTCAGTAAAAAGACCACTCAACTTTTCTTGCCCTCTGAAAAGGTGTGGGCCATGAGATTTGTGCCTTTAGCACGAAATAGTGCAAAACAGAAACTTGATGGGTGAGGGATGCTAATAAAAGGATATGTGAGTCAGTGCAAAGAAAAAAAAAAAGCAGGAAACACAATTTACAAATTTACATAATGCAAGAAAAGAGTTTACATAGCCAAATAAATGCAGGCGACAGGAAAGGGGAAGGGAAGGTGGAAAAAAGGACGGGGAAGGTATTAAAGAAACCAAAAGCTCAATTGCTGACAAGGGAATTAATGGCCTTGAACCAGCTCTTAGTAGCTGTGTTTCCCGCATATCCCCCCCCCCCCAGTTGAGCTCTGTGCTGATAGAGAACACGGAGTGACCAGTTGTATAGATGTGTGTATTGGGTATGTGGGCCAGAGCAGAAGTTCTAGATGCAGAATTCCATCCTGAAGAGTGTCCTATGATGATGTTCGAATTCATTTAAAAGCAGTGGATTTTAGCACATTTGGTGCACAGTTGAAACAAAGAGAAACATAGGGAAGGGATCAAGGACACTTTGGCTCTTGAAGGGTTAATGGCTAATGTGCCTTCTTGCTGCAGATGTTGGAAGGCTGGTTTTCAGGCTTTGAACGACTGTCAGGCAGTAGGACTGTCCTGTTGGGGGAAGAGAAGAGTAAGCACTCGGTTGACTTCAGCTTGGGGTCAAGCCAGTTTGCACATCTCGGCCGGAGGAAGAAGCTAAGAAGATGGTGTTGCTGCTGAATTGAGGTCTTGAGGTCACAGAGGGTGAGCTCCAAAGGTGACAGGCTGGGTTTTGTAGGATTTGCGAGGTTCAGTCTGGGATAGGAAGGGGGAAGCAGAGAGGAAGCTCCTGAGACCTGACTGGGGGTCTAGGGTAAATGGTTGGGGACAGAGTTACGTAACTGGCTAATTTCTATGTCTGGTGGACACCGCACGGGGGGAGCTCTGTGCGTCTATGCACCTGCATGATCCTGTCCACACAGGGTCCATCCCCACGGGCAGCGTTCGGGTGGATTCTGTGTGGCTGTGCACCTGGAGGATCCCGTCCATAGAGTCCTACCCCACTGGCGATGCCCCCGTGGACACTGTGCCGCACGTGAGGAGCCCTGGGGGTCTATGCACCTGCAGGATCCTGTCCACACAGAGTCCATCCCCACGGGCAGTGTTCGGGTGGACACTGCGCGTCTATGCACTTGCAGGATCCCCTCCGCACAGAGTCCATCCCCACGGCGATGCCCCTGTGGGCACTGCGCGGCTGTGCACCTGCAAGATCCCGTCCGCACAGACCCACTCCACCGGTGATGTCCCCGTGGACACTGCACCACACGTGGGGAGCCCTGCGTGTCTATGCACCTGCAAGATCCCGTCCGCACAGACCCACTCCACCGGTGATGTCCCCGTGGACACTGCACCACACGTGGGGAGCCCTGCGTGTCTATGCACCTGCAAGATCCCGTCCGCACAGACCCACTCCACCGGTGATGTCCCCGTGGACACTGCACCACACGTGGGGAGCCCTGCGTGTCTATGCACCTGCAAGATCCCGTCCGCACAGACCCACTCCACCGGTGATGTCCCCGTGGACACTGCACCACACGTGGGGAGCCCTGCGCGTCTATGCACCTGCACGATCCCATCCTCACCGAGTCCATCCCCATGGGCGATGCCCCGGTGGACACTGAGCCGCTGTGCACCTGCAAGATCCCGGCGGCACAGAGTCCTACCCCACAGATGCCCCTGTGGACACTGTGCCGCACGCGGGGAGCCCTGGGCGGCTGTGCACCTGCCCGATCCCGTCTTACAACGGGCTGTTCTCTGCTGCCGGGAAGGTTGAGTGGGTGTCGCCTTGGCTGTGGCGGGGGTCGATGTTGGGAAAGCCCCGGGGAGCCCTCTGGTGCGAGCTGTGCTCTGCATCTTGCCGGGGTTTGGGCTACACAGGTGTAAGCTCTGCGTCCTCACTACACGGTGTCCTCCGTGCTTCCGTATCTGAGTCAGAGATGGCTTTTCCTGGACAGAGGTGCGGGCCACCTGTCCCTGGAGCAGGTGTTTTCTTTTCGGTGACTCGGTCATCCACTGGTTTTCCTGGCGTGAGGGCGGCCCCTGTCATCTGGTGATCGATTGTTTCCCCTGGTGCAGCTCAGGTCCCAGAGTGTGTGCTCGACTGACTCGGTTATCAACTGCTCTTCCTGGCGTGGCGCTCGGTACTCGATTGTGCCCCCTGGAGCAACCCTGTGGTCCCCGGCCTTCCCTGCACTGAGGCAGTCCCTTCCTGTCCTGTCATCGCACTGTTTCCCTTGAAGGACAGAGCCATTCACTGTTTTCCCTGGGCTGACGGAGTCTGTCCTCTCAGCATCCATGTGCTGCCCGGACGGACTCCGGCGTTTCCCCTGATGCCTGGATCATCCTCTCTGTTCCCTGGAGTGACTCCTTGTCCCTTGTCTTCTCTGGGTGGAGGGAACCTTGGTTTGTCCTCCTGGCGGTGTTTCTGGGAATGACACTTGTTTTCTGATACCCTTCACTGAGAGAAATTATTTGGTCATCAAGGTCTTCCCTAGAATGAATCGGTTATCAGCTATTTTCCCTGGAGTGACTCGGTCATCGACTATGTCCCCTGCACTGGCTCGGTAATCGACTATGTCCCCTGTGCCAGCTCGGGCATCAATTATTTCCCCTAGAATGACTTGGTCCTCAACTCTTTTCCCTGGAGTGACTCACTCACCATTCTCTCCCCTACGGTAATTAGGTCATTGACTATTTCTCCTAGACAGACTTCACTGTCCCTTGCTCCGGCTCAGTCATCGACTGGTACCCTGGACTGGCTCGGTCATCGACTCTTTCCCCTGCAATGACTTGGTCATCAGCTCTTCTCCCTGGAGTGACTCAGTCATCATTTATCAGCCCTCTGCTGTAGGGTGACTAGATCATCGACTATTTCTCCTGGACTCAGTAATCGACTGTGTCCCCTGGGCTGGCTTGGTCATTGACTCTCTCCCCTGGAATGACTTGGTCATCGACTCTTTTTCCTGGCTGAATCAGTCATCACTAATCAATCCTTTCCCCTGGGCTGGATCGGTCATTGACTGTTTTCCCTGAACTGGCTTGATCATCAACTATTCTCCTTGGAGCGGGTCATTGACTCTCTCCGTGACTTATTCATTGATTACTTCCCGTGGAATGATTCAATCATTACTTGTTTTCCAGACTCAGGGGATCACTCACTGTCGACCATGTCTTCATCAGTTGTTTTTCTTGCAGTGTTTTGCTCATAGGCCAGTTTTTCTTGGCTGAGATTTCAGTCATGGCCATAATCAGATCTTTTTCCTGGAGTGTTTCAGTCATTGACTGTTTACCCCTGGAACAAATTGGTCATCTGCCTTTCTTCCCTGGGCTGATTCGGCCATCAACTATTTTTCCTGAAATGACTCAGTCATCGACTGTTTTCCCTGGATTGACTCAGTCATCGACTGTTTTCCCTGGAATGGTTCGGTCATCAACTGTTTTCCCTGGAATGACTCGGTCATCGACTTTCTTTCCTAGAATGACTCAGTCATCGACTGCTTTTCCTGGAATGACTCGGTCATCGACTGTTTCTCCTGGAATGGCTCAGTCATCTACACTTTTTCCTGGAATGAGGAAGTCATTGACTCTTCCCTTGAGTGGTTCAGTCAGCCACTGATTCCTTGAACAGTTGTGTCCTTGACTCGTTCCCCTGGAATGACTCCTTCACTGATACTTTTCCCTGACTTAGTCCTTGACTGTTTTCCTTAGAATAACCTGAGCATGTTTTCCAGCCCCAGGCAATCATTCACTAGCTGCTATGACTTCATCATGTGGTTTCCTTGGAGTGATTTGCTCACACACTAGTTTTCCTTTTCCTGGGCTATTTCAGGCATTTTAATCAACTCTTTTGCCTCAACTGAGTCATCAGCTCTTTTTCCTGCTTTGACTCAAATATGAGCTGTTTTCTCTGTAACGACTCAGTCATCTACTTTTTTTCCTGGAATGATTCAGTCATTGATTGTTTTTCCTGCTTTTTCCTGGAATGATTCAGTCGTTGATTGTTTTTCCTAGAATGACTCTGTCATTGATTATTTTTCCTGGAACGATTCGGTCATCCACTGGTTTTCCTAGAATGACTTGGTCATCAACTCTTCCTGCAATGGTTTAGTCATCCACTATGTTTACTAAAATGACTGGGTCATCAATCCTGGAATGGCTTAGTCATCGACTGCTTTTCCTAGAATGACTTGGTCATTGTTTTTCCTGGAATGACTCTGTCATTGACTGTTTTTCCTGGAATGACTCAGTCTTTGCTTTTCCTTGAATGACTCTGTCATCGATTATTTTTCCTGGAATGACTTGGTCTTCGACTGCTTTTCCTTGAATGACTCTGTCATCGACTATTTTTTCCTGGAATGACTCGGTCTTCCACTGCTCTTCCTTGAATGACTCTGTCATCGACTATTTTTTCCTAGAATGACTTGGTTATCGACTGCATTTCCTTGAATCTGTCATAGACTATTTTTGCCTAGAATGACTCGGTCATTGACTATTTTCCCTACAATGAGTCAGTCATCAACTATTTTTCCTAGAATGACTTGGTCATTGACTATTTTCCCTGGAATGGCTCGGTCATCGACTGCTTTTCCTTATCCTGACTCTGTCATTGACTCTTTTCACTGATCCTAGTCCTTGACTGTTTTCTGTGGAGTCACTTGATTACTCCAAGTTTTCTATAGACTCGGGATCGCCCACTACCGGCCATCTCTTTATCGGCTGTTTTCCTCGGCAAGATTTGCTCATAAGCTGGTTTCCCTGGGCTAAGGAGATTTCAGTCCTGTCCATCACCAGCTCTTTTCCCTGGAATGACTGGCTGGTTAACTCTTTTCCCGGAGTGGCTCGGTCATTGTTTCTCCTGGACTAACTTGGTCATCTGTTTTTCCTCTGGGCTGACTCAGCCATCAACCAATTTTCCTGCTCTGACGGGGACCGACACTCTTTCTCCTGGAAGGACTTGGTCATCGACTCTTTTCCCTGGACTAGCTCGGTCTTCGACTGTTCTCCCTGGACTGACTTAGCACACTGCTTTCCTTGGGGTGACTTGGTAATCACCTGCTCTCCAGACTCAAAGAGTCACTCACTCCTTGTAGTCTGGCCTCTTCATCAACTGTTTTCCTTGGAGTGATTTGTTTATAGGCTAGTTTCTCTTGGCCAAGCAGAGTTCAGTCCTCTCCATCAGCAACTATTTCCTCTGGACTAGCTCGGTCATCCACTGTGTGTCCTGGGCTGACTCTGCCATCCACTGTGTGTCCTGGGCTGACTCTGCCATCCACTGTGTGTCCTAGAGTGACTCGGTCATCCACTGTGTGTCCTGGGCTGACTCGGTCATCCACTGCGTGTCCTGGGCTGACTCGGTCATCCACTGCGTGTCCTGGAGTGACTCGGTCATCCACTGTGTGTCCTGGGCTGACTCTGCCATCCACTGTGTGTCCTGGGCTGACTCTGCCATCCACTGTGTGTCCTAGAGTGACTCGGTCATCCACTGTGTGTCCTGGGCTGACTCGGTCATCCACTGTGTGTCCTGGAGTGACTCTGCCATCCATTGTGTGTCCTGGGCTGACTCTGCCATCCACTGTGTGTCCTAGAGTGACTCGGTCATCCACTGTGTGTCCTGGGCTGACTCGGTCATCCACTGTGTGTCCTGGGCTGACTCGGTCATCCACTGTGTGTCCTGGGCTGGCTCGGTCATCCGCTGTGTGTCCTGGGTTGGCTCGGTCATCCACTGTGTGTCCTGGGCTGACTCGGTCATCCACTGTGTGTCCTAGAGTGACTCGGTCATCCACTGTGTGTCCTGGGCTGACTCGGTCATCCACTGTGTGTCCTGGGCTGACTCTGCCATCCACTGTGTGTCCTGGGCTGACTCTGCCATCCACTGTGTGTCCTGGGCTGACTCGGTCATCCACTGCGTGTCCTGGAGTGACTCGGTCATCCACTGTGTGTCCTGGGCGCACTCTGTCATCCACTGCGTGTCCTGGAGTGACTCGGTCATCCACTGCGTGTCCTGGGCTGACTCTGCCATCCACTGTGTGTCCTAGAGTGACTCGGTCATCCACTGTGTGTCCTGGGCTGACTCGGTCATCCACTATGTGTCCTGGGCTGGCTTGGTCATCCGCTGTGTGTCCTGGGTTGGCTCGGTCATCCGCTGTGTGTCCTGGGCTGACTCGGTCATCCACTGTGTGTCCTGGGCGCACTCTGTCATCCACTGCATGTCCTGGAGTGACTCGGTCATCCACTGTGTGTCCTGGGCTGACTCTGTCATCCACTGTGTGTCCTGGATTGAGTCTGTCATCCGCTGTGTTTTCTGGGCTGACCCAGTGTGTGTCCAGCGAGTCTGTCATCCGCTGTGTTTTCTGGGCTGACTCAGTGTGTGTCCTGGGCTGGTCCTGCCATCCACTGTGTGTCCTGGGCTGACTCTGCCATCCACTGTGTGTCCTAGAGTGACTCGGTCATCCACTGTGTGTCCTGGGCTGACTCTGCCATCCACTGTGTGTCCTAGAGTGACTCGGTCATCCACTGTGTGTCCTGGGCTGACTCGGTCATCCACTGTGTGTCCTGGGTTGGCTCGGTCATCCGCTGTGTGTCCTGGGCTGACTCGGTCATCCACTGTGTGCCCTGTATTGACTCTGACATCGACTACTTTTCCTGGACTGAGGCAGATTGCTCTTCTGTATTTTGGTCCTAGTTGCTAAAAGTGTGGTTCCTGCGGGTAAACGTGTGTATGCATTTATACTCGTGTATGGGCGCACGCGCGTGCATGCACACACACATATATATCCTTCTAGAAGGGGTTCTCCCAGTTTGCACTCAACCAAGAACACAGGGAGGGTATTTCCAAAACAAAAGTGTTGCCAAATTCTGCCTTTCCCCCCCAGTTCGATCGCTGAAGAAGGGTGTCTGCCTGTATTTGCTGTTTTGCTCCTGCTTACGTCAGCTGTTTTGGGGACTCCTCCTCCAACTTGGCTTTGCACTAGGGTTCAGGGTTCCCCTACCTGATGTCTCATGAGCGTCTGGCTCATGGATGCTGCAGATCGTTCTTAAATGTGTCCGTCTTCGGTTGCATTTGGATTTCGAGCGATACTCGGAAACCCTGGGGTAGGGCATCTAGGTAGGGATCTAAAGGTACCATTTTCCAAATGGCTACCTGTTTGTACTGGTGCCGTTGGTTTAAAATAAAATAGGAGCACCTGAGTGGCTCAGTTGGTTAAGCGTCATACTCTTGGTTTTGGGTCAGGTCATGATCCTGTGTGAGGTCGTGAGATCGAGCCCCGCGTTGGGCTTTGTGCTTCGCGCGGGGTCTGCTTGACTCTCTTCCTCTCCCTCTGTTCCTCCCGCTTGTTCTTGCTCGTGCACTATCTCTCAAATAAATATTTAAAATTAAATTAAATTAAATTAAATTAAAATAAATAAAATAATACAAAATAAAAACCCATCTCCTTTTTTTTTTTTTTTTTTTATTTGACAGAGAGAGACACAGCAAGAGAGGGAACACAAGCAGGGGGAGTGGGAGAGGGAGAAGCAGGCTTCCCGCAGAGCAGGGAGCCCGATGTGGGGCTCGATCCCAGGACCCTGGGATCATGACCTGAGCCGAAGGCAGACGCTTAACGACTGAGCCACCCAGGCACCCCAAAACCCATCTTCTCCTAAAAACCCATCTTCTCCCAGTGGTTTGAGATACCCCTCCGATCGTGTACTAAGCTTCCTGATGTACCTGTGTCTCTTTGTGGATGTTCAGGTCCCTTCCTCCAGCCTCGTCTGTTCGTGCATCTGTAACTCATTTCTTTATAGATGCTTCATGTCGTCTTTCGAATTTCAAAGGGCTTCCCCTCACCAAGGATTTTTCTGGGTCTCCTAGCACAAGAACTTCCATGTCAACTAATCTAACTCTCAACGATGGTTTCTGATTTTTTCTTTATTGTGGTAACATTAATTTTAGAAATTAAGTCACCAAAGTGGACATCTTTATGGTTTTGAATCTTCCTATTCAAGGGTGGTTTTCCATTTCTTCCACCTACTTTTATTTTCAGAGACTTGTAAAGTTTTTCTTCTATGGATTTCTTTTTGCACATCTCTTTTTCAAGGTTATTCTTAAGTGTGTTATCTTCTTTAGTTTTTTGTGCGTAGAGTTTATTCCTACATCAAATACTTATGTTTTGGGATGTATTGATTACTTTTGTATGTTCTTGGAGCTAGCTAACTGAATTATTCTATAGTTTGAGTTAGTTGTATCATTGATTCTCTGCGTTTTCCGGGTATCATCTGCAAAACAACTGGGATTTATTTATTTTTTTCTAATCCTTATGCCTCCAATTGGCTTACTTTTTCTCCTTACATTACCAAACACCTCTAACGTAATGTTGAATATCAGTAGAGGTAAAGGTCCTTGCATTTTTTGGATGAATCCCTCTCGGTCATGGCACTTTTTTCAATGTGGTCGTAGATTCTGTTTGACAATATTTTCTTTAGTATTTAAGCATGAGTATTCATAGCTGATATGAGTCTGACATTTTTTCATTTGTCACTGACATACATTTTTAGTTAGAATGTAAAGTCTTTCATTATGAATTTCAATATCTGAAAAAAACATAGCTTTCAGTTGTGTATAAAGTTGACATATTATAGTAAAAATCTTGTATTACTCTTATAAATGCTTTCAATTACATCTCGGTATCGTAGTTTGACAACTATTATCCATTTAAAAGTATATAAGTAAACACTTCAACAACTGAAAAATGTACATTATTATTCTTTTTTCCTTGAATGAATATTTGTATCTCATCTGTGCCAAGAATTTTATCCTCAACATAATAGATTTTTTTGAAAATACTGATTGTATCAGTATCCTTCCCTATGTCTACATTTGTGTATAAACTGAAAGGTGACTTTTATTCCTAATTCCTAAAACAATGGTTACTCATATGTTAGCACTTTTTTCTGAGTTACTGTATTTTTATTAATTATAATGTACCAAAACATAAGTATATACCATATTTTATAACATATGTTTTTACAAGGGATACTTGGGGACAATATAATAATAGGGTAGGATGAATAGGTTCCAATATTCTCCTGGCCCCGTCATCCCACTTTGAAATAATCATTTAGGCACAAAACAGTTCCACCACTCCTGGAATAAATGCTAATGACCCAGCCAATTACTAGACCCAGAACTTTGACCAGTGTTATTTAATGTGGGGTAATTACTACCCAGTGTGAGAGAACCACAGTCAGGAGGCATATGGTTATCAATTCTTTTGTTAAAGGCTGGCTTAAAGGCCACTCACACTTGCCTGAATCCTATCTGACATTCAATTTGTGGACACATGTTTTTTACCTGATTGCATTATAGTTGGGTTTTACTATCATGAATAACTATACATATAAACTAAACTATTACAAAAATACAGATTATTAGAATGGAATTTAGAATGTATTACATGCTTTATTTGTGTGTGTGTGTGTGTGTGTGTGTGTATGTATGCATATGATATATATCTAAGATTAGACTATAAGGCTGAAATAATGGAAACATTCTAGATGGTCATTATTATTGTTATAGAAAAGAGTTTATAAAGCAAATATTATTAACAGAGATAAAGGACACTATAACACAAAACAAGATAGTCACCAAGAAATATTCAGAAGTCTAAACTTGTATGCAACTAACAATATTATTAAAAACAAGAAAATCGGGGCACCTGGGTGGCTCAGTTAGTGAGGCATCTGACTTTGGCTCAGGTCATGATCTCAGGGGTCCTGGGATCGAGCCCCACATCGGGCTGTCTGCTCAGCAGAGAGCCTGCTTCTCCCTCACTCTCCCTCTGCCCCTCCCCATCACTCGTTCTCTCTCTCAAATAAATAAATAAAATCTTAAATAAATAAATACAAGAAAATCAAAGCTATAGGAGATACTGATGCTCCACATTTGTTCCTTTTAGTAACTAATAGTTTAGTAACTAATAGAATAAGAAGTCAAAAAATTGAAAAAATAAAGAGAGAGGGGGATTAAAGCAAAATATATTGACAATCCAAACAGCACAATTAACAAGTGATAAAATAGATACATAATAAAAGTTTGCCCCATCGATTGGAGAGTATATATAATATTCAAATATGAAACATGGACAGAAGTATCCACCTGCCATGAAATGTCTTGATACAATTGGAAACATGTGCCGATCCTGTTCTCTGAACACGATGACATTAAATTTGAAATCAAGTTAAAATAAAACTGGAATCCCATATTTCTCACAATTAAAATGCAATTCTTTTTTTTTTTAAGATTTTATTTATTTATTTATTTGACAGAGAGAGATACAGCGAGAGAGGGAACACAAGCAGGGGGAGTGGGAGAGGGAGAAGCAGGCTTCCCGCCGAACAGGGAGCCCGATGTGGGGCTCGATCCCAGGACCCTGGGACCATGACCTGAGCCGAAGGCAGACGCTTAACGACTGAGCCACCCAGGTGCCCCCTGTAATTCTTTTTTTTAAAGATTTATTTGAGAGAGAGAGAGACTGAGTACGAGTTGGGGGAAGGGCAGAGGGAGAGAGAAATCCCAAGCAGACTGTGCACTGAGCATGGAGACTTGCTTAGGACTCAATCCCACGACCCCAAGATCACGACCTGAGCCAAAACCAAGAGTCAGATGCTTAACCAACTGCGCCACCCAGGCGCCCCTAAAATGTAATTCTAAATATTAATAGTTTAGGAAAGAAAGGTTAAATGAAAATGAGAAAATAGGACTAAATAAATGTGTTATGTATGAAAATCAGTGAAATCCTACTAAAATGAAATCAAAGGGAAATGAATAGCCCAAAATATTTTTATAGGGGAGGGGTAAACACGCTTAAACATAATGAAATAGTCATCCAACTTAAGAATACAGAAAATGAAGAAACAAGATAAAGAAGAGAAGATAACAAAAGGACAGTGGAGTTTGAATCTTTTATGCGTACTCTACACGACTGTGTTTTCTTTCATTTGTCCTACAAGGAATTAATGGGATGGAAGATAGTAGGCCTAGAACCTAAGGCACTTTGTGTCTTTAATCTACGAACCATGACTTATTCATCCCTCATTGGCTGAGTCCAAAACATATTGGAAAACAGGATGGAGGGTCTATTTTTCCTTAAATTCTCAATTCCTTAAAGATTCCTTACTTTCCCACCCATGACTTTAGGTGCCCAGAAGCTTATTCCAGGCAGCAGGGCACTTGCTGGGTGGCAGTGTGTTTAGCTTGTAAATAGCTGAGGACACCAGATGAGCCAGCCTTGAAACGTATTTTTAGCAAAGCTATGAGAACAGTCAAGTCATGCTGTCTTGCATGCAGTAGTGGTGTGGGCGAGTATCAGGAGAACAATTCTCTGTGCGTGGACACACAGGACATGAAGACTGGGTTGGCAACTAGACGGTCACATCACTGTGTGCTCTACCTGGGTCATCCCAAATAGCCAGTGGCTTGAGCATACCAAGGGGCCATTCTCAATGACTGAAGAGTCTGTGTGAAGGTGAATACATTTGGGAAACATGAGAGCAGAGTCCGTTGTGGGCTGGAGTAGCTGCACGGAGTGCGATCTGCTGATGATAAGTCTGTCTGCTCCCAGCGGCGGGCTCTTAGGGATTATTATCACAGGGGACTCTGGAAAGCCATGTGGCAAGACTGAACGATATCTGTGATCACCAGCAGCCTCACTCCTGGTGCAGAGGAACTTTCACATGGGTGCAGATGAGCAAATGTTCATGGACATTAGGGTAGTTTGTCCTGGATATGGTGCAGGGTGGGTCATTTAGAAAAACTAACTACTTGAGAAAGCAAAGTGAAAGGAAGGAAGTTATACACTGTAATGAAACAAAATAGGGGTTTTACAAGGGCAGAGAGACCGGGAAGCCTGATCTGAGCAGTAAATCTGACGATATCTGTGGAACCGAGAACACCACCAGCATAAATGTCTGTTGCTCTCTGTGCATATAATTTCTATCATTGCAAAGAACTGTAGGGCATATCGAAAGGGGACTAGATGTCCCAGTCATAAATGAGGAGAAGACAACACCATTCCAGCCTGGAGCTTATATTCCAGATCGCTCAGAATCATGCTCATATTTAACCAACTAAAATATGACAAAATATATTATTAAAGCAGGTAGAAGCCATGGGATATTCCACATTGAGTGTTTATTAAGCTAGAAGAGGGGAAGAGACTCATGAAAATCAAACGTGCAACTTCTACTTACTATATATTTTCCGGTGAGGAAGTCTCAATAGCTTAGAATTTGGATATTACACATGATTCATGAGATTTTGTGTTTTTTCCTTCTCATCTACAACATGTGACTCTATATTTTTCTCATCCTGAGAATCATGCCCAGAAAGTCAGTCTGTTGTTTTATATTCCTTTCAGCTGCCAAAAAAAAAAAAAAAAATTCACTTTTACCTTCTGTTAAAAATCTGTGAAATTTTCACACAGTGGATTTTTTAAAAATTCCTTCGATTCAATACAATTCCTACAAGAATGATTTACGCATTAACCAGGATGACAGAGAACAGAAATGTTGTTAATTCATGGTTTTTAATTTTGCATCCTGCGTTTCTCAATGTTTTTTAAAGATTTTATTTCTAAGTAACGTCTTCAGCCAATGTGAGGCTCGAACTCGCAACTGCAAGATCAAGAGTCGCACGCTCCACCGACCGAGCCAGCCAGGTGCCCCTGGGTTTCTCAGTTTGAAAGTAAATGGAAGTACTTAAAGATCATATCCTAATATTACAGTAAACACTTAGCTAACGCTTTATTTTCAAACCAGGGTAAGTTGGTTATGAATATGCTTAAACCTTCTAGTGCACAAAGCGCTTGAAAATGAATTCAGGAGTCAAGGCCTGAAAATAAATGGTAATTATGCACTATAGACGATAAACATAGGATTTCCAGAAGGAGCTAATGCTCTGGAGACCTGATCATGTGCGTAAGGGGAGTGACTTTTACTAACCCTAGTAAGAGTGGGGGAGATCCATTTGCACATATACAAAGAGAAAACATGAAATCTAGGACATATGAGAATCTGTTGGGGAACGTGATCTTGGTCAGCTCTCGGGTAGACAATTTGTGAAATTTCGACATTTACAACATTGCCAAAACATTGACAACGCATGGTGCAACCCGAGAGCTCTGTTAAATTTTCGTTGCCCTAATTTTGTCAATTATGAAATATTAAAATAGGTTATGAGATGACTAGAGTCTGCCTCTTCAACAGGATTATTCTCAGATGAAGTTTCTCCCATCTGGGTGTGTTAAATACATCCTCCGCAGACCTCTGGGCATAAAGCCCACTTTCATGAGTAGTACTTTAAATGCCTACTCCAGGCAGATCCTTGTAAAAATCATTTTTTAGAGTTTAATGTCATGAATTTTGATTTAAACTCTAAATTTTTTTTGACTGAGTTTTTTTGTGCCTCCTTAAATTATAAGGCAAGACAAGTGCCTCACTGTCCTCACCCCCTTCCCCGGGCCTGGCTCTGGGATTTCCCTCTCCTTGTCCCTTTTGGATGCTACTTGAGTACTGAATGTTAACACAGTTGGTGATGAGCACCACTTTGCCCCAGCTGGGTGACCCATTTTGGCAAGGAAATATTTTCCGTTGTTTGCATGTTTATGAGCAGAATGGAATTGCACTTCTGCAGTGTTCAATTTACCCTTGCAATATCTGTCATGATTAATGGGTCTAAGGAAGACAAAAAGAAAACAGGGCCCACTTGGCTGTGGAATGATAGATGATAGAAGCCACTCAGGCTCTTTAGAGGACACCTAATCAAACTCATTTGATAATAATTTGTCAAGCATTTACTCTGATAATAAAATAATTATATTAATTAAAGCTACTGTTTGGTCCACATACATATATCTAATACTCTTATGGGCCAGGCACTGTTCTGGGTGATAAAAATAAGCATAGTAGGAAAAATATATATACCCTTACTTGCCTTCCATATGTGTATGTGCGTTTGCTCAAACCTGGAGTACATGCATTTACCTTGTGCCAGGTCCTATGGATATAAAGACCACGATTAACCAAAATTTCAAAGGTGAGGGGAAAACCGATCAGCTCCCTTCTCTCTGGAAGCATATAGTCTAGTTGGGAGAGGATGTTTGGACAGTTCTTCCAGCAGAGGAAATTTCTTGTGCAAAGGCCCTGGGGCAGCAAACTCCAGACCTAGGTGGATGGCAGTGTTTTGGATTTTTGTGTCTATCCTAGAAGAACTGAGAAATTACTAGAGGCTCTTATGTGGGAGTTGGACTTACATCAGACTTTCTAACTGAGGACAGGATAGGATGGATTTGAGAGGCAGTCAAAGACCATTCGACTTGGTGGTTCATATAGGTCTGTAGAACTAGGAGGTGCAGAGCACAGATGTAAACTCACATCCTTGGGGACTCCAGCCAGCACCCTTTAATGCGCTTACTGAGGTCTTTTCTGGTCAAGGAGACTTGCTTTGGGTTGAGCCACCAACAGCAATGGCGACAATGGAAACCATTTTCCGTTGCACGGCATATATTTCTGGGCCTGTTGCTACTGTCCTTCAGTCTCTTTTTCAAGATAATTGGCTCTTTCTGTACCTCCAAACTAGCCCAAAGCTAACCCACCCATGTTATCAGGGTACCTACAATTTAGCCTGTAATGGAGAGATAGAAGAAGAGGCGTGGGCTCTGCCCACTAGCATCTGTAAATCTCTCTGGAGCCAGAATATATACCTATTCTCCCCATTAAATATGAGTAGCAGGGGCTAAATTGTATGGTGCTGGCAAGAACAGAACTGATTGATGTACATAAATAAGAAAGCAATAATTTTGAGTACATTCTCAGAACCCTGGAATCTGTACATTGACACAAAAAGAATACCTACTTAGGGGCGCCTGAGTGGCTCGGTCAGTTAAGCTTCCAACTCTTGGTGTCAACTCAGGTCACGATCTCAGGCTCGTAGGATCGAGCCCCACATCGGACTCCATGCTCAGTGCAGAGTCTGAGATTCTCTCTCCATCTCCCTCTGTTCCTCCTGTGTGTGTGTGCACGCTCTCTCTCTCTCTCAAATCAATCTTTTTTTTTTTTTTTAAAGAATAGCTATCTAAAAGCACAGACGTATTTTTAAAAAGAATTCTAATAATTAGGGGAAAAGATTTCATTCAGTCTCTGAAAGACTTCTTCTGTTGGAGGGATAGAAATAATGCCTGATTTGCAACTAGAATTTGATTCTCTTTGCAAACATTTATGGAATGTGTCCTGTGTTTAAGGATGAGATCTAGGTTTTTGCTTGTTAGGAATTTGAAGACCCTTTGAATGTTGATTTTCTTTTTTATTAATCTTGGCTTTTGATATAGCCACAGGCTTAAGGAATGTCAGGTGCATAGACTGACTTGTTATATTTTCATCACTGCTGCTAGTTGGTGGTAGAACACCTGGTTAACTTAAGGAATTAAACAGCATGTTAGTGCCTAACTAGCAGACCTAGTCCTACTGATGTGCATCTGTTTCCTTAATAATTCGCAGAGGGGGTGAATGTAGACACACAAACCTCTGTCGGGTCTGTCTGTCACTCACAAGCTGACTAATTTATTGAACATCTCTGTGGGGTAAGTTTTCTCATCTGTAAAATGGTGAAAATAATATCAGCCACACTAGGGAATTGTTCTAAGGCACTGAGAGATATAAAAAGCCCAGCTCATTATAAATACACCCTACATGGTAGAGTTATTATTGACCTCTCTGCAAGCAGAGAAATGGCATGAATAAACAATAATGATCTTACAACGTGAACATGATTTTCCGATATAATGCTATATTATATATAATATGTTATATAATTATATAATAAAAACAAGTATTCATAGGTTTATCCAACACAACAATCTCAAATTGATTGGAGATAGTATCTTGAGTGATCCATCCTTCAGAAATATTTCAAATTTCTCAAATAATGAGGCAGACAGATACCCTTGGGTGTCTGTTTTCCAGCCAAATGGATCAATTGAAGGTACTGGATTCAAGAGGAGAATTGACCGTGGTCTTCGAAGGCAGGGACTCTACGTAATGACTGGGGTATCCCAAACTCCTTCCTAGCACAATGCCTGGCTGACAAAGGGAATCACAAAATACTACACCTTCCCCTTCTCTCCCCTTTCCTTCCTTTTCCTTCCTTTCTTCCATCCTCCTCCATTATTATATTTACCCCACAGGAGGCAGCAAGAGGCCACAAAGCCCCTGCCTTACCTTGGGCGTTTCCATATTGTAATGGCAGTGTTCATCCAATGCAATGAATGGCATTCTTTTAAAAAAACAGGTGTTGATAAGCCATATTTCCACTGATGTTCTGGAAAGAAACAGAAGCCATTTAAAAAGGTACAGAAGGAATAAAAATGGCAGAACTTCTTTTCAAGACTGATCTAAGTAAACAAATAAGGTCTGTGTTTTCCATTCTATAGGAACAGATTTTTCCTGCATGCACTTACATGTCAGCCCTAATACTCCTGGTGAAATAGCATGCTGCCTTCCTCAGTGTGCATGAGCAATAAAAGTGAAAGAATGAAGGGCACCTGGGTGGCTCCGTTGGTTAGACGTCCAACTCTTGATTTCGTCTCGGGTCAGGATCTCGGGGTTGTGGGATTGAGCCCCACATTAGGCTCCATGCTCAACATGGAGTCTGCTTAGGTTTCTCGCCCTCTACCCCTCCCCCCACTTGCACACTCTCTCTCTCAAATGAATAAAAAAATCTTTTTTTTTTTTAAAGTGAACACATGACTCACATTACAAAAGAATGTTCTGAAGGTCTAGGTTGTAGTTGAAGGGTGAAGATTCAATGTAGGAGAGGGACCCCTTAGCCTAGAATACCTCTGTTCCTTTGGCTAGGCTAGCCCGTATTTATCTTTATTCAGTTCATTTTCAGATTTTCTTTAGCTCTAATTTCTGTAGCTGCCTCCTCACTCCTCAGCAGCTGGAGGAACTTGTCTGGATCCATGCCTGTGATAATGACTGAAGGGTGTTTGGGTGATGGAAAAATTCAGGGACCTAAGGAACAGAAATGGTAGCTCAAAATAGGTTCAAAAGTGGATGAGTCCAGAGCAGGGAAGGTGACGGAGACCTTTGACAGCCTTAAAAGCCATGCTGACCATTCCAAATGAAAGTTGGCCCATGGCTTTAGATACAACTTCTTTCAGCTTCCCAGTAAAATATGGAAAAGGCAAAGAAAAGGGATTGACCCCATGGACTCTACAGTGAATGAAGCCTGGTGTGTATCTGTCTGTGATCGCCCTGGGTCTCACCCAGATCCTGACATCCAATCGCTACTCAATAAATACTTTTGAAACCACAAGCACATTCAGCTGGAGCTACCAGGTTGAGCCAACAGTGAGTGGGTAGTGGAGGGAAGTTAGTGGTGTGGTCTGCAGGCACCAGTCATGTGCGTGATCGTTGTAGAGACGTTATCTGTGTTTCTAATGCTGGTTCCACCACTTACTGACATTATCCCATTCGCAACTGCTTTCTTCTTTCTGTGTCTTTATATCTTAATCTCTTTACTTGGAATACTTCCAAGTCCCCTTTTCAGAGGGATATGGAGCTGCAATCCTGTGTCCCTCACTTTGAGAAGACAACGGGAACCCACTAGTATCGTCCCCAGGATAATAGATCCAAAGGAGAACTCACCTTCTCTCTTGGGGAACACTAGTTTTGTGGGTTTTTTTTTTTCTTAAATCTTCATGTTAGAGTGAATACATGTAAGGAAACATAAACGGATCAACGATGAGTGCTCGTGAAATAATTTGCAACAACATGAAGGGACGGTGGGTGTTTTGTTTCGTTGTTCTTTGATTTGTAGGCCAAGCCCCAGATTCTGGTGCAAAAACAACTTTCCCCTGGGATCAAGGGGGTGGGTCTTGAGAGGAACTATCTCAAGTGTGGATGAGAAAATTGGGGAGGTTCTTCCAGTCCAGACTTTAGAAAATCTAGTTTAATATAATCACACTGGATTCATATGTGTATGTCATGATATGTGATCCTATGTTCCATAATTCCTGCCATGAAAGGTCCTACCCATGTTAATAATTTAGAGATCTTCTACACTTTTTCACTCATTTGTTACTTTGCTAGCTGTTAGAGTATTGCACAAAGGGAAAAAAATGGAAAGAAATCCGATCAAAGTATGAAAGTGCTGGAACGTAGCAAGAATGACAATGTTGGGTCGCGGTGGGCTCTTATGATCACCTCCTTCCACTGGTATCCTGGTCCAGTCCTCAGGAAAAGGCACACCATGGAGAATATGGCAGAACACACTGCACCTTGATCAGCAGGAGCAAACAAACTGTGTGTTTGTTCAGGCGAAGACTGATCAGAAGCGTAGTGAGGCTCAGAGCCAGCGATCTCTAGAGCCCCTAGGAGTGCTGGCTTTGCACAGACCCCAGTAAGGCTTAGACATAATCAAGGAGACTGTTGCCCCCCATCACAAATAATGTCTTGTTTCTTATTAGCAGTGCATGAAATTGATCCACCCTGCAACCAACTGCCAATACTTCAAATAAAATAGATATCTCCCATGGTATGCATCATGTTGAATGACAACTGGAAGCCAGTCTTAAAAAATGATTTCAAAGGACAGAGATTCGGTTTCCAAACAGCTTGCAAATGGTCTCATAACACGGGCAGGGAAATTAATTACTCGCCTCTGGAATCCTCCGCGGTGTCATGTATTGTGTAGAGTAATTCTTTTAGGAGAGTTAGGAGGGAAGTCTTCAAAAAAGTAAAAACAAGGTTCCCTGATAAGTTCTGCCTGGTCCCACCTGCCCTCCAGATGCCACACAAACAAAATGTATTGTTTCCGATGGCCATTTCACGTGGGCCAGACCGCAGCTGTGTCTTTCATCAGATCGTCGTTCTCGCCAAGACTTAGAAGGAAAACTTACCCGTACAGAACCAAAGGCATCTAGCATTGGCACAACTGTTTATTTAAAATTTAAATGCATTAGTGATTTATGCGTTATAATGCATAATACAGCATGATGTTCGCAACAACTGTCTGGGTGTTGAAGATACGTAATTTGGTTGCCTGATGAGAAATCTGGCACAGTCATTTGGAAAAAAAAAAAATAGTACCGCATCTTCCACTGTGGATGTGTCTTCTGATTTTTTAGTGAGTCCAATCTTCCTTAAAAAAAAAAAAAAAACAAACAAACATAAGAATGAAATTAGACATTTGTTGAATGTAGGAGAAAATTTTCACAGACAGAAATGGTGTGAATTAGATGCAAACAGATGGTAAGAGTCTATGGCTGCCTGCCTGCTCTGTTGGTGGGAAAGAAGTCGTGTCAAGGTGAACAGGGCAGTGAAAATATGAATGTCCCCACCCTCCTTCAGCCAGAAAAGCCAACTGATTCATCGGACTCTGTCCTCATCAGTTTGAAGGGAAGGTCCCAGACAGATGAGTTTATATTTTGTAATGATTTTGAAATTAAAATAAACAAACAAACAAATAAAACCTATTCATTTTTCCCTGTTTTCTAGTATAACAGAGTAACACCAAGATGAAATATTTTCTCTTTGAGTTTACATCTAGAAAACAGATCCTCCAATGCAGGAGGGCAGTGTTGGCCCTCACGGGACATTTGGCAATCCCTGGGGACCTTTCTGGTTGGTCTAAGTTGCAGGGGGAGGAGGAGGGTGTGACTGGCATCTGGTGGTCAGAGTCCGGGATGCTGCTGGGCATCTTAACGGTGCACAGGACGGCGCTCCACTCTCCCCCTAGCACAGCGAGCAAAAATGCAGCCCAGAGGTATTCTGGTTTGAAAAATGGAGAGGAAGAGGTCTTGCATCAGAACATTCAGGATCACAAACTGAGGTGCGTCCCGCTTTCTGCCACGTGCTGTAAATGGATGCAGAGTGCTGGCTGCTCCGGAGACTGTAGTCAGTACTGCCTTGGCGGAGAAACACGGAACAAACAAACGTCCTAGACACCATGTAGCCGTGGTTCTCTATAGCAAATCGGGAAAGTGCCAGGTTTTGGAACTGATTTCTAGTAAGTGCATGCTTTTATCTGTATATGAAAACAAGGAAGTTGCTTCCTTAATGTTGAAAAAAAAATAGCTTATATAACCAAAATGAATTGTTTTCTTTTAAAAAAATATTAGCTCTATATTGTTCTTAATGAAAGAAGCTGCCTCTTCCTTTTCTCTCTTCTCATTTTTCTTCTCACTCCTTTGTCTCTCTCTGCAGTAGGATGGCTGTGGTCACCTCCATTAAGTTTATTTATGTGAGCAATACAAACATCTTTAATTCCTCTGTCTTGTAAAGTCGTCTGAGTTTCTGAGGATAGCTTAATTGCCCGAGTAGCAATTAAGATTTTAGCTATCAATCTAGCAGTTTTTCTCTCAATGGCAAATACCAAAAGGTAAATTCACAAACTTCCCTGAGACATGTAATTTATCCCAGAAACATACAAATAAGGATCATCAGTCATGATTATCCCAGCCAATCGTTTCTCTTTGAAGGTTGCCAAAGGGAAAATACACCCATTGTTTGTCTTTAAATCTACAACCTGCAAGTTAATGGCTATGAGTGATGGATTGTTATTCTTCAGTATTAACACATGTGTCGTTCATGATTGCTTAAAACCTTGGAACCATTATCTCTTCATTTTATGCATCCTCTCGTTGTAAATTCTGACTCTGTGTCGTAGACCTTGATACGCAAACGATACAAAGGAAACCCACTTGTAGCCTCTCCCATGGTTGAGGTGCAGACTTGGTTTTCTGTGGACCCCAGTGGTGGTTGCCAAAAGCTATTTCCTGATGACTCAATGGCGCTCCACCTGCATCTGGCCACTTCTTCATTGTGGTTCTAGGAGTTTCTCTTGGAAATATATCTATGTGTCTACTTTTATATCCCCTTCTAGCAACTTAGCTATGTGTATCTCCCAGCACGTTCTTTTTGCTTAAATTCCTAAAGTAGACTGTGTTGTCAGTAAACAAGTGTCTTGAACAACTAAAGCTAGAACAATGTGTACAGTAGCAATGATAGCAAAACGAAGGTCTGTTGAATCCTTATGAAGATGGTAATAACCCGAGTCTTCCTTCTTGTATATTAAACTTGCTGTTTGGGCACAGGGAATGTCCATTATAGGAGTCAAACCATTCCTTGGTTGGAAATACCTTATAGGATTGACGCTGGTTGCATGTAATGCCTGGTACCCTACACATTTCCATGACATGTTGCTTCAGGGCCCAGAGTGTGCTTGGGGCACAGATGAATACAACTCTCTACTCCATGATTCTGTCTTTGCATTATCTACATGCAGAATGCATAGTTCAAAGATAGAGGTGTGCGTATGAGAAACAGAGAGGTTGCTTTTTACCCCGTACGTATTCATAACGAGTAGTTCACTGAAGTGGATGGGCATTTTGTTTTTTTAACATTAACAAATTAATATCTAGACGTCTAAGGAGATAGCTTCTAAAACCTTCATGTTTATTTTTTACTTTTTTAAAAAGATTTTATTTATTTATTTACAAGAAAGCGAGAAGCAGAGGGAGAGGGACAAGAAGACTCCCTGCAGAGCACAGAGCCTGATGTGGGGCTCGATCACACAACCCTGAGATCATGACCTGAGCCAAAATCAAGACTTGGACGGTCAGCCAGCTGAGCCACCCAGGCACCCCTAAAACCTTCATATTTAAAGGAACATTTACTATCTCCTACTTGCATTATTTGCCTCTCACCAACAAAGTAAGGGATCAGTCAATATATTTTACTGTCGTCCTTATCCTGCTTGTTGACTTTATATGGATTCATCAACCAAGAGCCCAGCTTTGCTTTCCTAAGACCTAGAGGAAATAGTTCCTTGAAGGAAACCAAGGAAACCAAGGAAACACAAAAAGGAACCGAGAGGCCAGTAAGGAACGCGCTGCTGTGTATTTGCAAGTCAGATGTGCATCAAGATCATGGAATTTTGACGCCCTCTTTAGCTACGTACTGCTTCCTTGCATCTACACCTTCTCTTGATTTGAAAAGGTTTTTTGGTTTTTGGTTTTTAATAGGATATGAAGTTGGCTTCCCTGAGTGGTGTTCCCATTTGGTAAATCAAAGCATCAACACAGGGAGAGGATACCAAGATGAGTCGGGTCCCTTCTAGACACTGGTGCCAGGACTTGATGAGGAGGGTTTCCTTTGAGCCGGGGACATGGGGTTTCAGGGCAGAGGCACAGAGGAATAACCAAATGCTTTGTTCAGAGAGATTATAGTCAAGAGGGAGTGGTTGACAAAGCACCACCAGTCCCACATTTCACAGAAATATACACAGGGTCCTGGTGAGAATGTTGCCACTCATGTTGTAAGTGATTCTGACAAAATTACTCTAACACTGCATACTTTGAATCGATATTTTTATGCCTTATGCAAAACTATGAAAATGTGGAAGGTATCAGAAACGCAGTATCATTCACCTTCAGGGGAGAAGAATCATTCATTGTCTACACTTTGGGATTTATTTAAATATCACCAATCGCACAGTACCTTAAAATTTATAAGCCTTTTTTAAAATGAGTACTTAAGGGAGCCTGGCTGGCTCTGTCAGAAGAGCATGTGACTCTTGATCTCAGGGTTGTGAGTTTGAGCCCCAAGTTCATTGTAGAGATTACTTAAAATAAATAAAATTTAAAAAAGTAAAATGAGTATTTCATTTGGTGTTCATAACCTGTTGTGAAGAAACATGGGGTAGACATTGCTTCCCCCACTTTATAAGCACCAGACTGAGACCACTGGAAACCGGCTGTCCTTATCAGTGATCCTGTGATCCCACATTGGCACATTCATAAGATGATCCCACATTACTGAGTGAGATTGGAGAGCGAGATACAAATTGAACGCAAATTCATTTCCCTTATCTGTTGTGGAATCCCAGAACTAGACTCTTTGTTCAGGAGACAAGAGGATAAACCTACTTCTCAACTATTCCTCCAGTATTTACTCTACACAGAAATCTCTTCAGAATAAAGCCTATAGAGAATAGAAACTGAGCCACGTCGGTCTGGTAGGCAAGGAGCCCGCGTGTTCATCTCTCCCCTCTACTTGCTGGCTCCTGTATGTCCTTCCTCTTGTATCTACCCTCAAAGCAGAGTTCAGAAATCACTCCTACAAAGTAGATTCCATGTGTCCTTGGGAGTGTCTAAAAAGGCTGTATTTTGTTTCATTTTTTTAAAAAGATGTATTTATTTATTTTAGAGAGAGAGAGCATGAGTGGGAGGGGCAGAGGGAGAGGGACAAAGAATCTCAAGCAGACTCCCTGCTGAGCCTGGAGCCTGACGAGGGACTCGATCCCCTGACCCTGAGATCATGACCTGAGCTGAAACCAAGAGTCAGGAACTTAACCGACTGTGCCACCCAGGTACCCCAGGCCTGTATTTTAATAAGTCACCTCCTGTTTCTGGAATTTAAAGACAACATGAATTCAAGTCAGTGAGAAAAGAGTCATTTGCCCAGAAACCCACCCCGAAGGATGGAGAATATTAACATGCAGAAATTATTTGCAAGTTGGAAATTCACCTCTGAGCTAAAGTAGAGCATCTGTTTCAGTCATCACATACTGCTGCTTAGTCTGTCAATGAGATTCACACCTTTTTTTGTCTTGCCTAGTGTCTTTATATACTTCTGCATGGACAGTTTAGTAGAAGGTTATTCAAGAGTGTATAAGCTAGTTAATGGTATGAAAGCAGGAATAAAACTTACCAACTGAGAAACTTGAGTGTGTGATTAGTTACTACTGAGATAAGTCCTATTTCTTCTTCCCTCATTTTCCTTCCTTACACCTTTATGACAGACCTCTGCTTGGGCTTTTGCAGTCTAATGCTCTACCACTGAGCTGTGGCCCCTGTGCTTGGATTTTTGTAATTGGATGTCAAATTCTGTGTGTGCTTCACTAAGGTTTTTCACCTGAGGTCTGATCCAATGGAAGAGAAATGGAATCATCCACCTGAGAGAATGCATTACAATTGTTTTCTGGGATTTTAGACTTTCTCACCACATACAGAGGTAGAAGCTGACACCATTGTGATATACTTGGATTCATGAAGGATGGGGAGCGTCATCCATTTCAGACCGTTTAATGCCAGCAAAATGTCGTCAGAAGTTTTAAGTGGAGAGCACATTTCCTGAATATGTTTCAGGTTGAAGGGGAAGATATCCAATATATTTTTAAACTGCTTTGTTCCAAGAACATGGATCTTCATTTTGCTTTTTTCCTCTCCCTTCCATGCATTCACAAGAAAGCCACAATTTTTATGGGGAGAGAATTCAGGTTACAAAATCAATGAGAAAAAGAAGGGAGGGAGAGAAGGAGGAAGGTTGACTGGTTCTCAAATCAACCATTACATTCCAAATTTATGAAGGATCTCCTTTGAAAGATCTTTGCAAGGATAAACTATTTTGATTCCCTTTAAGGAAGTACATGGTGCAACCTCACAGTGGTATCATGTCTTAAAAAAGAATTTTTGCACACCCATTCCCTCCTTAAAATCAGGTCACAATGGAGCGCCTAATATAATTCTGTTTCTGGGCTCTGTCCACAGCAGGTAAGAACATTAAATGTTGTTGGATTATTTTCTGAGAAAATGTTTATTACCTGCTCCCTGTTCTATACTCTTAAATTCTTCAGAAATACCAAAACACTAGTAAATTTAAACAGTTTGTGATCTCCTGAGGCAACACATGGTAGCCTTTTTCAGATATGACTGGAGGTAGGTTCTGTAATGGAAGCAATCTGGGGAATAGAATATATTTTCTGTTTACTTTGAACTGTAAACTTAATGTTTATATAGCTATTAAAATAAAAAAAGGCAGGGATATTAAAGCTTAAACATTTGCCTAATGTATTGACATGATTCTGAGTTGCCTACATTTAAGTGGCTATCCCAAGTTCCGTCATGTCCCATTAAATTAAAATGTGATCATGCTAAATTAAATTAAATTATGCATGGTCATGTAAACATACCCAGTTGGGTTCCTTCCCCTCAGTACTCTGGGCTATCCTCTCTGGTGTATTTCCATGAGTTCCCATTTCCAGACTCAATTTGTCTCCTGTTTGGTTTTGTCTGGCTGCCATGTTCACCTTCCTTGGATCACGTTCTCCAGAGCGAAGATTCCTCCAGCTTCAGATTTGTCTTGAGTCTGGTTAAAACAGAACAGTAAGCAGAGGGAGGCACGGATCTGGAGCTCCATCCAGTGACAATGATCTCAGATGTTGAAACTTTGCTTTTTGTATTCCTGGAAATAAAACAACCGTCATAAGACCTCAGGGACTTTCCAGTCCAATTTCTGGTTCAGGAGAAGTGTAGCGCAATAGCAGACGACTTATATCTCCAGTCTCTTTTGATCGTCCTTTTTGTTACATTACATTTTCTTTTTCCCAAAGAAGGCTTCTGTAAGACTTCATTCAAATTAGAGCCGACCCTCAAACAACATGGGTTTGAACTGGGTGGGTCCACTTACATGCAGATATGTTTCAGTAAGTACTGTATAATACTGTAAATTTAATTTCTCTTCCTTATGATTTTCTTAGGCACCTTTTCTTTTCTCTAGCTTACTTTATTATGAGAATCTAGTATATAATGCAGACCATTTAGAACATATGTGTTAATGGGCTGCCAGTGTTATCAGGAAGGCTTCTTCTGGTCATCAGTAGACTGTTAGTAGTTGAGCTCTGAGGGAGTCAGAAGTTACACATGGATTGTCAACTTTGTGGGGGATCGGTGCCCCTATGTTATTCAAGAGTCAACCTTAACCTTAGTTCCTTCGCAACTGTAGTGCGTTGGCTTGGCAAAATGCACACGCTCTATCAGATTCCATTTTAGTTAACTGAGACTCAGGCTTCTGAAGGCAGCATGAAGAGCAGGACTCCAAGGGCAGTGCTTAACCCAAAGACTGGTCCTGTGCAAGTAGAAATATTTCAGCTCCCCCTCCCAAGCCCTGCTGTGTCCTCTCCCCTATTTTCAGATTTCCTCTGTGGGATTGAGTGTGAACAAAACAATGACATTTCCCACATCTGTCCATCACAGCATCCCACTTTATTCTTTTATCTATTAGTTAGAAGAGAGGGTGTAACCTACCTGTCCGTCATCTTGGAGGAGGGACTAAACATACAGCTGGTTTTCTTAAAATCAGTTTCTCATATGTGGAGAATTTTTATTAACCAGATACTTCTTAGGAATGTCTTTTCTTTATTCTCCCTCTGGTATGACATAGTTCCATTGATTGAATAAGGATAGCGGTTACATATTTTAAAGACTTTCTAGGGTGGGGGGTCTTACAACACACAGTTGGTGACCTCGGTTTCACGTTCTTCTCCCTGACTGAAATTGACCTGAAGTTGTGGATGTGGATAAGAGACAAGGAGAGAGGTGTGTTGGTTGATGCCATGGGATGCAGTGGGATGTGGAAGAGTTGGGATCTGAGCATATGGTCCAAGGAGTCACAGAAACACACCAGGGCAAGAACCCATCGCCTGCGGGTCTGCAGTGCCTAAGATCATCTTTGGCATTTGTGAGTTGGTGGGTATACATTCCTTAATGAAACTGAATGGAAGTCAAGTGCACTGGGTTGAAATGAGGTTGGTTTGTGTGCAGATGCTTTATGAAATATGGAGAGGAAATAAGAAGGACATTGAGCTTCACAGACACATTGTCACATGCCTAAGATGGCAGTTGTATGTGGACCTGGGGTCTTTGGTTACTGCTAGCCACGTGTGGCTAATTCAATTGAAATTAATTAAATGTCAGTTCGGCCATTGCACTAAGCCATCTTTCGAATGCTCAGTAGCTTCGTGCGGTTAGTAGGCGCCCATCATCTCAGACTCATGTTCTATGGGACAGAGCTGATGTCGACTTTTAACACTTAAAATCCTAGGAATATTTCTCTGTTCCAATTGGCTTCTAAGCCAAAGCCACAAATTCAATTTGAGTCCTGCTGTCTTTGTTTAATTTTTAATTTAATACTTAAAAAAATATGCAGTCGTTCAAACATGCAGAAAATAAAGCTGCGAAACCTCACCCTCTGTCTTTGGCTCCTCCCACATGCTGGCCACTGGCAGTGGTGTAAAGAAAACACACCACACCCGCTTTCTGCGTAGAGTGCTTCGTTTTAGAGGTGGTTCTCTTTAAGACTAAAAGGAAACAAAGGGAGTATAATAAAAAATAGCAAACAAAGAAGAACAGTTTGTTAAAACCTATATGTATTCATCTTGAGGGCAAACCCTACCTCTTTGCCCTGCTTTGTTTTCCTCTGTAGGTTTTATCACATTCTAATAGACTGTATAACCTGTGTATTTATTATGTTTATTGGCAGTCTTCCCTTACTGGAAGTCAGCTTCTTGAAGGCAAGTGTTTTGTGTGTTTTTGTTTACTGTTGTATATTCAATACCAAGGACAGTCTCTGGCACATGTGGGGACTCAAAAAATATTTGTTGAGTGAAGGGATAGAGCAATCCCACTGGTTTTTCCTTGTTTTTATTTGGCTTATACCTGGTGGTTTGCTTGGCAGGTACTCCTTTAACTTTATTATTCTGCTGTCTTCTTATTTCTAAGGATGGGACTTTATCTGCTCCCAGATCTTGGCCAACAACTAGTCAATAAGAATAGGGCACACATTTCCCCAGGGGGAAGATGAAAAAGAGAGAGAGAGAGAGAGAATGTGTGTGTGTGTAGATGCAGAGAGATGGACCGAATTATAAGAGTTCAGGATGAGGGAGGGATCATAGATGTATGTAGTTTGAAAATGCGTATTTAATAAAGTGATAGATTTTTGTACTGAAAGACCTCTATTTTCGTAATGCAAATTATAAGAAGCAAGAAGTGAAGCTGGCTGAAGTCTAGCCTGAGTGAAATTCAGAGAAGATGGAGCATCTCTCCTCAATAAGGTGCTTCTGGGCGTCTTACTCTTGATTTATATGCCAGATGGGAGCTTCCCATGAAGATCAAAGGGAGACCCTGACATGCTCATGAGAGTGATTCTCAACTCTTTCCACCTAATTGAGAGAATGAAATGCACAATGTTCTTTGCAGGGCATTATGGGATGTTGATATTTTAATCCCATGAAAAAGTATTTAAGAGAAATTTTATCATCAGAAAATATGACCATGTTCTCTATGCAGTGTCAAACCTCAGCCACAGACACAATTATCTTTAATAGGGTGAGTCTGAATTTTTCCTGAGGCTGGTTATTTGCTTTGGTTAGAGTGGCTTGTCTTTTATGAGCAGACATGCAGTAGCAGATTCCTGAGACTTGAGAAAAGATTTTGGAAGAAGAACTTAAAAGTGACAATTTTCAACCATTGACTTATGCATCCCTTCCTCCCGTGAACTGGGAAAAGACATCGTTTTCGATTGCATCTGCACGTTCTCTACCTTCAGTTTACAGCCTGGATTCCGTGCGAGCAAATGTGTGTGCCATGGAGATGCAATTAGCACAGAATGCCATCTGTTAATCGGGGTCTGTCCTTGTGTCTCTTTGCCTCACATGGATATTGCTGAATTCAGTCTACTCTACTGAGTACCTGTGTTTTGAACTTCTGTGATATACAGGTAATGTCCTCACAAGTACTAGGGCTGTAAGAAAATGAAAGCACAATGCTCTTAGTTTTCTAACGTGGAGGAAGAAAATAGTGAACGAGCAAATAAACTCATCTTAGCGGGCTCCCTGCCCTTTGAAGGCATGGTCTCCTTAGGGACAGTCTCAGTTAAAAATAGTGAAGCGTGGTTTGAGCATCCCAGCTCAATGACTCAGTCTTGCCAGTCTCCGGCGGTGTTTGCGTATTGTGCTGAACACTCTCCACTTCAGATTTCCTCCCATCCATTATCCTCCAGCCTCTGGGCTCTGGATGGCTGGAGTGGACTTCATGAACCCATCCTTTAGTCCTTGCTTACCATCAGTTGGACTATTGGGGAATATTGGATTATTGGCAGAACATTCAGAGATGTGGGAGTAAAGTCACTGGTGATCCTCTCTTCCTTCCCTTTGTGATTTTAGAATAAATAGCGAAAAGGTGACAATAGAGAATGTATAGTATTTGAGTTCCATCAATATACCAACAACGCATCTCCATGTAAAGGATTTATCAGACACATGGTGTTCTCTTAGTAAACAATTTAAATTTCAACCTCCCGAAACACATGATAATCGAATTGTTCCAGTCATTTGCACATTGGCAAAAAATAACATGTAGGTTTAATCCATCTAGACTGAAAAATGTTTTTTCTTGTTTCAATTCAAGTAGTGAGTTGGGGGTGGTGGTAAGGAAGCCTGCAGTCCAATGATTAAATAAATGGAAAAACAGCAGGAATGTAACTTTTCCCCTGACTGCTCTGTGAAGCAGTGTATTCTAAGTCTTATTTCCCACCGACTTGTGAATTGTGTTTATTCCCATGCTTAAACTCACCACATCAAGCTTAAATTAAAAATAGTTTGAATTCTCCAGCTCTTGATGGAATTTGAACTTAAAACTTGGCTTCTGCTTTCTTTTAGTAACAAAAACTTTTATGCCGCTGTAGTCATTTTACTTTGTGGCATTGTTAGTCCAGAAACTCCATCTGTAACATCTTAGGATCGTGTGAATACTGGCGTTTTTACCAGGGAGGATCAGCCAAGTCTACTCCATGCATGAGAGCTGAGTAATCAAGAATAGGCTGGGAGCAGAAGGGTTTTATGTCTGGAGACTAGACCAGGGGAGGTCATTCTTTTTTTTTTTTTTTTTTTTATTTAATGTTGTATATTAAGGGAAGCCTACTGTGCTCCCCTCCCTGATTACATTTTTCTCCTCTCCCTGCAGATATGCACTGTCCTGAGTTGTTTATCGCCCTTATTCATATCTTTATACTTTTATGGCAGAGATGGACATTCTGAAATGATGCAGTGTTTTATACACGTAAAGTATTTGTAAACATGGAGTTCTGCCATATATCTTTCTGCAAGGAAGACTCAGAATTTTCTCCCCACTCAGGAACTTGGGGAGTGGGGAGTCACTGTAGAGATTTCAGCAAGAAAAGCTACTTGTTCCATAAACTCTGTGAAATGTGTTAGCTTCACAGAAAGATGAGATGATTGGGAGCAGGGGAGGTTGAGGCATGCTCTCCGCGTCATGCTTTAGCAGAACGAGGACAGGAAATGAACGAAGCTCCAGAGCTTTTGCTGGGCATGGGGGGAAGGGCATGCTGGAGAGAAAGAGCCAATGGGAAGCCATCTGAGATTCGGCGCCGTACATGGCTTCAGCTGCTGGGTTGGATTCTGGATTAGAGCCAGTGGATCCCATTCCTCTGCCTGTGTCTGAGTTACTTGACGAGATCTACTCTTGGTGGGTGGAGGGGACCTTCTGCATCCTTGAAGCCAGGTACATCCGTCAAAGTTCCTGAAGCACTAGGTGTCCTCTGGATTTTACAACCTTCAGATACTGGAGCTGGTCTGTGTTAGGACGTCTCCCAGATGAGCTGGGATCATCTGTGAGGCATTCTGTTTTCTGTAGCGTCTAGCAGGGTCCTTCTCCCCTTGCCAGTGGAATTCATGTTCTCCTGTGAAGGAGCTGATGTTTTTGCCTCGTGGGTTCCTGTTTCAGAGCTCACGATAAGCAAAGCTCAGCAAGGTCAACAAGGTCCACTTCCCACGTCAGAACTTCCTCGGTTATGATCCCCTGCTCAGAAGTTCTGGAACCAAGTACAGCTCTGACAACACCATCATAAAAGATCACTCTGATAAATAGGAGGGTGGAGGGATCTTTAAAAATGCATGCAGTTACATAAACAAGAGAACATCTTGACAGTGACATACCATGTGGTTTTGCCAAGTGAATGAGAAGTGCTTTAAGCACTGACATCTACAATCTCCAGAAAGCTGGCAAGTAGAGAAAGTGAGGGACAGGAGAGTTTGTATGGGATGCTACTTTTCCTTCAAGGAAGGGGAAGAATACTGTATATTCATATTTGAATATAGAAGAATGACAAGGCTCTGGAAGGAGGGTGGCCAGAAATGGAAGAGAGGTCTAAGGGGGCAGGAGACTATTCAATATAATACCTTTTATGTAATTTTTGTTTTGAACCATATACTTTTACCTGTTAAAATACATTTAAACAAATAAGATCTACTTGACATTGTATTGATGTTCATTTCTCTTAGTTGATAATTATACCATGGTTATGTAAAATGTTAACAAAAGGGAGCGTGGGGTGAGGGCAAAAAAGAAACTATTATTTTTGGGAATTTTGGTATAACAGTTCGAAATGAAAAGTTTTATTTTAAGCTGATACACAAACAGCTGCTAAGCACATGAAACTGTGTTGGACATCATTAGTTATCTGAGAAATCCAAATTAAAAGTGCAATGAGGGGCACCTGGGTGGCTCAGTCGGATAAGTGTCTGACTCTTGGTTGCAGCTCAGGTCATGATCTCAGGGTCGTGAGATCGAGCCCAGTGTTGGGATCCATGCTCAGCGAGGAATCTGCTTGAGATTCTCTCTCCCTCTCCCTCGGCCCTTCCCCATGCTCGCTGGTTCGGTGGCACAGTCTCTGTCTCTGTCTTTGTCTGTCTCAAATAAATAAATAAAATCTTTAAAAAGTAAATAAAACTGCAGTGAGAGACCATTTATGTAGCAAATAGAATGGCTAATATTAAAAAGAAAAAAAAAAAACCTGACAATTGACATTTCATGGGAGAAACTGAATCTCTTGTCCAACAACTTGGCAGTAATGTTGGCAGGTTCTTGTAAAATGAAATATGCATCTACCTTTTGACTCAGAAGTTCCATTCTTAGGTGTTTATCCATGAAAAGAAGTTAAGCAAGAATGATAATAGCAGTTTTATTTACAAATGCCCCAGCCTGGAAACAACTGCAATGCACAACAGGAAAATGGATAAACTGTTCATTGTACCCATAGCACGCATACCGTTTATTATAGACTCATGCAGTGCATTGCCATTTAGGAATCAAAGGGGTCAAACTGATCCATGCAACAGTGTGGATGAAGTTAACGACATAATGATGAGTGAAAGTCACCTGATACTCAAGAATCCCTACTGCGTGGTTCCACTTATATGAGCTGCTACAGTGAGCAAAACTAGGCAGGCAAAATTATGGGGCAAAAAGAGCAGAACAGGGTTTGCTGGAGAATTGGCTAGGAAGAGACAAGAGAACTCTCTGAAGAGATGAACATGTTCTATATGGTATTAGCAGTTTGGATTACAGAGGTGTGTCCATTTGTCCAAAGAGTCTAGGTAATTTTGGTATATTTCAATGTGTGCATATTTTATCTCAAAAAAGGTCTGTAAAAATAATAACTACATGGGAGTTGGGAATGTGTAGAGGGATTGATGACACAGAATGGCAGAATATTGATAGTTTTTGGAAGTGGGATGATAGATTACTGGGATTTCATTATACCATCACATTAATTTTTTCTATGTTTGATATTTTCCACAGTAAAAAGTTAAAAATAATTTTAGAAAGAAACAAAAAGAAATACAAGTTTGCTTTAAAGGTAAGCAGTCCTTTGGAGCAATGGCTGGGATTGTTTTGTTTTGTTTTGTTTTTTTCTTTGTAAGATGGGAGTTTTATGGTATGTTTTATGCTGAGAGGATTCTTGGAGTTTCAGGGGTTGGGTTAGCGAGATGTTCCCTGGTGATATTGAAAATTAAAAGAACATTTAAAAATGTGTAGTGATAAGATCATAATAAAAGAATGGCAAGAAACATTGAATTCCAGGGTGGTGGAAAATACTAAGAAAATCTAAAATGTATTTTTAGAGGTAGAATTTGGGTGAGTAGTCCAAGAAAACCCAAGCCCACTCCTGAGCGCAGATGATGTGTTAGCAGCTGCGGAGAAAACACGGGACTTCTTCAAATACTGATCTTCCTCTGCCTTTTCTACACGAGAAAATGGTCTTCAGATTTAAAAAGTAAAAGCACGTGGAATTGGGAGGGATTTAAGCCTTTGATAAATGAGGTAACAATAAGAGGGCACAGGTTTTTAAAATAAATTTAAACTCAAGTGAATTCTATCTCTTGCTCGTACTCATTGAGAAATCATGGGTAATAAGAGAAATCCGGAAAGGTAAGAGAATGGCTAAATGTTGACCCAGTTTTTCCTTTTTTTTTTTTTTTTCCCTTTTTTTAAGGCGAGGATAACACTCTGGAAATTACAGACCGGTCAATTAAACAATAATCCTTAATATTCTAGAAGAGGTACTGAACAGATGTCCTGAGAGCCCATACTAAATGAAGCAGTGGTTTCTAGAAGCTCCATGGGTTTGCTAAGAACCAGTCCCTACAATACTGATTTCATGAAAATTCGTGCGTGGGACCTGTGTAGTCAACATATTTTTTTTTGGCAATTTTCCTCTTGGTATTCTAGAGGAATGTATAAGTCCATGGGAGTGAAGCCGGAGAGTCAGGCAAGTGTCCATTAGCAGGTGATGAACAATGCTGGTGATGAGTTTCACCCGCCACAGCAAGGCTGCGTGTTTGCATCTCCCGTGGGCAAAGAGATCCTGAATCCAGGGCATCTGTGTCTCTGCCTGGATGTCCATATGCATCCATATCTATGAGGATCTGCCTACCTATTATAACATTAGCCCACCTTCCTCCTTGCGGAAGACACTAAAAATTAGCTAGGTGCTGTATTCGGGGAATGGAGTGGCCAGATTATTTGAATGCTCTGTTTACAACTATTGAAACACTCTTTACTCCTGTCGTTGCAAGTAATCTACAATGATATCTGCACGCATTCCTGTCTTATTAGATAGAGCACGTGGAACAGAAGTTAACCATGTTCTGGGTGATGCATCATTTCGTGAAGCATCAGGAATGTTTGAACACTTGTTACTTGCAGAGGGGCAGAGAGAGGTACAGAGGAAAGGAAATGGGGTTAATATTGGCACCCAGGGGTCGTTATTAGAATTAGGTTTTCAATAATACTGTATGTTTCTCATTGTTTTCTTTCCTAAATAGGAGATTCTAAATTCATTATTACAGGCTTCTAGATCGTTGTGTTTAAGCGCCATCTGTCTGTTATTAAAAGTATTTGGGGTGGCTTAAAAAAAATCATGGTTAATTAAGGTGCTGTCTTCTAAAGGACAACCCTACTATATGGCAAAAAGAGATACACAGTGACATACTCTTTGTTGAAGTTTCCATTCTCATACTGTCATACTTTAATTTGTATTATTATGTGCATGTAACCCCTTAGCTAATAATCACCAATGAATTAGCAAAGCAGAGGATTCATGGCAGATTATCCAACTCCCTGCTCCGTTAATGAGCGTTTCCAGTGGTTCTGCAAGGAGAAGGCTGAAGCAAATTGCTGCGGAAAAAACTGACGTACCCATGACTTCTCCTATTCTCTTTTCATTAACACTGTGCTACGATTTTAAGGACCATCTCTTTTTAGTTACCAGCAATTTAGTGGGGAAAATCAATTCTGGTTTTAAGACATCTTCCCACCTCCTGCTCAGCCACCTTCTGAGTTGTACTGATTATTTTTGAGCATGTGATAACCAAAGTAAGAATTGTTGGCAGCCCATAGAAAGGTGATAACTTAGCACATAATTATAGGCTGTTTTGAGTGGTTCTCTAAAAGTTTTCCTTGTTTGTGCAAATTATAATCTGTTGGGGAAAAAAAGGGAAAGATATTGTGAGTTTGGTGTTCTCAGTCTGAAATATCATTATGATTGGGATGGTTCTGAGAGATAGTTTATAATACTTACCTCAGTAGTTGGGATGAGGGACTGAATGTGAGAGTCGGGGTCATGGGCATGGTAGCAGCTCTGTGACCTGACCTGGGGTAGACCACGCCTTCTCTCGGCGTCAGGTTTTGTCATCAAGAGTAGCTGGGAGAACACTCATCTCTCTAAAGGATTGGCAAAAGAATTATCCTGGACAGTGCTTGGGACAGCTCCAAGGAGCTTATGCCTACAAGGACTTAGCTTCCCTTCATGCTCCATCATGTTCTTTCCCTTATATTCCCTTCCTTTTCTTTTCTTTTTTTTCCCCCAAAGGGTTTATTTACTACTTATTGAGTTCTTTCCTTTTATTTTCTAAATAAGTTTCTCTTCTCTTGTTGCCCTGGGAAACAAACATTTCCTTATTTTGCTTTGTGTGGGGTAGTCTTTCAGAACTTAAATCTTGACAGCATAATCCCTAAACCCACACTCGTTTCGACCTGGCAGGTGTCACTGGGTGTCAGAAAAGCAAGTGAAAGCCAGGTAGTCTAAAAACATCGGATGTAGGAGTTTTGCTTTGATTGGCTGAGTCTGGTGTGGGTGGAAAATCTCAGGAAGCAGAAATGAGAGTTAGGGACAATAGGTAAAAATAATAATAATGAAGAACTCAGAGCAAGATGTGAAGTATTAGAATGTTCATGAAGAAAACACATGGGAAAACGGTAAGATGAGTATCAGAAGTGATAATTTTGCTGATGTCTCAGCATCTTGCAATAGCTTTCTTAGAGAATTTCGCTGGTTCACTACCTAAATAAAATGCAAATTGAAATTTTTCTTAACCTTAGGCAGGGGATGAAAGACATTCAAAGTGAGACAGGCTTATTTGTGTAGTGAATTTAACCAATCACAGAAATACCGCTTTCTGTTCCTTGGTGTTGACATCCGACAAGGTCCAGCAGGCTCGTATGTAAGCCACTTCATACGTAGTAAGCTAGGAAAACCTCCAAGGCGTCCAGTCAAGCCCATTGTGGTTGCTGATGAGAATTGCCGAGTTTCTGAGTTTAGACAGAATCTGTTGTCTAACTTTTTACTACCCTTGGATGCTGGAAGTATGAATCATTGGTCCATCAGCACTCCTGTGGTGGTTAATACCTTTTGTCAACTTGAGGGGACCATGAGGTGCCTACATATTTGACATATTTGGTCAAACACTATTCTGGGTGTTTCTGCAAGGGTGACTATGGATGAGATCAATATTTAAATGGATTGTGTGAGTAAAGCAGGAGGCCCTCCACAATATGGAGGGCCTCATCTAATCAGTTGAAGGCCTAGTAGATCAAAAGACTGACCTTCCCTGGTGTAAAAGATAAATTTCCGGTTTGAACTAGGATGGTCAGCCGGCTTCTGGCCTTTGCATTTGACAAGGGAAATTGTGCAGATTTTGCATTTGCCAGTCTCTATAATCTTGTGAACTAATTCCCTATAATAAATATTATATTTAATATACATATTAAACAATATAGAGTATGCTATAATGTGTTCCCTATGTTTAATGTAACATATTCGTTATACTAAGTATGTGTGTATGTGTACATATATATGCACACACACATATGTATATTATATGCGCACACATATGTCCTTCTGGTTCTGTTTTTCTGGAGCTACCTTCTCTACTTATACAGGAATCATAAAAATGGGTTCAAATCCCCAAATGCCCAAAGATCATAGGTCGGTAGTAAAGCATTTGATTAGTATAAGTTATTCTTGCAGAGCTCCTTTGGAACGGAATGGTAGAATTCAGGCATTCTGCTTATGAACAAAGAACATTTCATTGATTATCTTCATTTTGTGCTTCTGTACTTTTATGTAAGCCAACCAACCCAAGCTCATAGCCAACATTCATGGTGACAGTATCACCAGATAAGGTTCTTGTATGATCACACTGGTTTGTGTGAAGAAGGATAATTCTTTTGGGGACATGGGGTAGACGTGGAAACTCATGGGAGGCAAGGTTAGAGACACATGGTCGTTTGAGAAGCAGGTGAGCGCTTGAAAGTACACTTTCGTAAGGATGACAGTTGAAGTCTCCGTGTTAATTTTTCTCCAGGTAGTGAGAGCCCTGTTCGGGGCCATGAGAAGCACACAGCTTGACAATTGCAGGAGAGGGGCGCCTGGGTGGCTAGGTTGTTGGGCATCTGCCTTCGGCTCAGGCCATGATCCCGGGGTCCTGGGATCGAGCCCCACGTCGGGCTCCCTGCTCGGCGGGAGGCCTGCGTCTCCCTCTCCCACTCCCCCTGCTTGTGTTCCCTCTCTCGCTGTGTCTCTCTCTGTCAAATAAATAAATAAAATCTTTAAAAAAAAAAAAAGACAATTGCAGGAGAGACACAAGAGCTTCTGCGTTAGGGGTCAGTGGACTTCTTCCACAAGGGTCTAGACAGTAAACGTTTTCTACATTGCGGGCCAGTCTGTATTGCGGATAGCCAGCTCTGCCCTTCCGGTGCCAAAGTCGCCACGGGCAATGGGTATCCAAAGCACATGGCTGTGCCACAGGAAAATGATATTTATGGACCCGAACACTGGAATTCCCTGTACTTTCCACATGTTATAAAATAGTCTTGATATTCTGGGAGAACTATTTAAAAACGTAAGAACCATTCTTAGCATGCAGGCCACACAAAATCAGGCAGCAAGCTGGATCTGGCCTTTGGGACGCAGTGTGCCCAGGACCTGTTCTCTCGCTCTCTCTGTCCAGATATATACTCTGTGTGTGTATATCTATGTGTATATACACAGTATATATATACACATAGATATACACATATATATGTATATATATACATATATATACACATACATGGATAATACATGGATAAATACAAAATGAATATATAATACATATATATAACATACATGGATAATACATGGATAAATACAAAATGAAAATAATTTCATATATGTATATATGAACACATATACATTTGTATATATGTATATATGAACACATATACATTTGTAACATACATGGATATATATAGTATTTTATGTTAACATATTCTATTAGTATATATCTATATATATACTGTACATATTCATCCATACATTATATAGATATTGTGTATATATATATATCCTGTATGTATATACATAGTATATATATATATATATACATGTATATAGATAGTATATATATATATATATATATATATACATGTATATATATAACTATATATCACATAGATCTATATATACTATATGCTACTATATATATATTATACATATTTTGTATATATATGTCCATATATATACTATATGTATATACACACACAGTATTTTATATTTACAAGGTATTCCACATTATTCTATATTCTATATGATTAATATTCCATATTCTAAATATTCCATATTAATATACCCTAACATATATATTCTATATCCATATATATTTTGAATATAGGCATCCGTATTTCATTCTGAGACCTCTCTGAAAAGCACCACTGAATGCCACTTGTTCTATAAATTGTTGCTGTTCCAGCCAGATCTCGTTAGCAGAAATGTTACGAAGATGTTTGTGTGTGTGTGTGTGTATTTGTGTTTGTTGGGGGGGCTTTTTGCTTGCTCTGGGGTGGTCCTGGAGTTGATGTGAATCTCAGGCTCGTCATCACCAGAAGAGGGAATTGGCCTAATTCAGGTGTAGCAAACTTCTTAAAAGGCCTGCCAGGGAATGTTTCGTGGGTCGTACCGTTTCTGTTGCAAACTCCCTTCTCTGCTGGGGTAGCATTCAAAAGCAGCCAGAGAGACTATGGACGCTCTGTAAGTAAATAATTGTGACTGTGTTCTAGTGTAAAACGTTATAACAAACATAAAGATCCTTAGGCAGGGACCGAGATTTGGCCCATGGACTCTAGTCTCGTTGCTCTTAAAATACCTTCAGTTAGGGAAATCGATGAATGTTACTTCCTAGAAGTAGACCATCACAGGAGGCTTGGCCATATTTTCTTCTTTAATCCAAGAAGTTGGTTTTATCTACTTTTTATAACTAGAAAACTTGGTGCGTAAGGAAGGCGAGTTACCTGTGGTAATTACGTGAGGGGAGTAAATTACATCAATGAATCCTTTCTCTTCTCAATTCTTTCATAAAAGGAATCATGTGCTTCCAGACGTTTGTATGTTTTCATAAAGACCCATTGCTGACTTGGAGGCCACTGATGGAGAAGAATTACCTTCAATTATTTGGTTTGGTCTTTGACATGTAGGCGTTATGCATGGGAACAGTTCCTAACTTTGGTGCCATGTGGGCCTTGACCCTAAGAAGGAGGGCCTCAGGCCACTTGGCAAGAAGGTTCTTGGCTTTGTGTGAGAAAGAATTCAACAGCAAACCATTTAGAGAAAGGGACACAGATTTATAGTATAGAAGTAAGAAAGGAGCTACTTCATTCTCTCCTTCCAGGTCATGAAGAGGACTCCTCCATCTTGCCTCTATTGAAGGGTTTTAGAAGTTCTTTCAAATTAGCTAACCATATAGGGAGAGGCTTATTCTTCAACGTTGGATTCAATATGTACATTGGGTGGTTAGTTTTTCCAGTGTCTGAGGGTTGTAGAATTACCTGTGGGAACAATTTTTAATGTCCAGTGTGTATGGCTTCTACAGCTGAAAGGAGTGGGGTCTTGTGTTCCATGAGTCGGATCTTGTGATTCTTTTTAGGACCTGCTGACTTTTAGCTTAAAGGGTGGCCTAACGTCAAAATGCCTTTACTTGGGTCAGCTTGTCTCCTGAGCCTCCCTTCCCTCCTGCCTTAATGTGGAGATAACTTATGGAGAAGAATTCCCTCCCGTTATCTCATTAGTATTTGTTTGATATGTAGGCGTTATGCTAGTGAGTTGTCAGGAGCATGATTCATTGGAAACACTAAATCTCTCCTTAAATTTACAAGGTAAGCAAAAGGATAAATTTCAATTAAAATCATAACAAACTGTGGTATTCCTCCTGTGGAACCTTCCTCTCTTATTTCATTATTTCTCATGTGGAGTATGCTAGGCAACCTAGCTTAGAGAGATATAGTAAATTCAGGTTACAGAAGACCAAATTGTTATCATGCAGATCTCAGGAAATGTATTTGAAGTCTCGACCTTGAGGGTGCTTGAGTTCCTTGATGTTCAGGGGCAATTCCTGACCCAAGCAGCCTTCGGTTAAGTGATCCTTCTTCCATAGCTCGGTAGTTTCCATAGGAAGGCTTGTATCCTTATGAATCCATGTCAGGGTTTCCTGTAAATGGTCTGCTGTGTGGCCTGGTGTCAGAATTATGCCCATCATTCACATATTTCAAGGCAATGCAATGTGAGGGACTGTTTTGTAATAAACACACACACACACACACACACCCACACACACACAGAGCAAAATCGCTCCCAGAAGCTGCTGAATTAACAAACATTAAACCAACTAAGAAGAAATCCTTTTACATAGATGAGCCCGAGTGGCTGATGAGGGCAAGCCTCTTTCGACTCGGTGCAGGGTGTTGCAGAAAATTCCACGGATGCACCTGAGCTCGCTGCCTTTCTTGCGGTGCATTTTCCTTATAAAATAGCTCAGTGTGAATGTCTGCAGGTGCTTTAGGCAGATGGTGCTGCGAAATCATTCCTCGAATTGCCTCCTCAAGAAAGTGATACTTTTAAGAGTCACACCGCAGTGAACCAGTCAGTAACCTATATCTTAAGTTTCCCTGGGTCGATTTTTCATGTGAAATGTGGCTCGTACTGGTTGATGGGAGAATAAAAGGGTTCCTCTTTCAAAATGGTGTGATGTTCGACATTCTTGATTGGGGATGATTTTTCTAATGACGTGTTGAAATGTTTAGTTTAAAATCTTAAAATGAATGAATGATTTCGGTTACATTTTGATGATTTTATATTTCTAGTATATCAGCAAGTGACCTGAAAGTCATTTATATTATTAACTGAAGTTGTTAAATATTTATTTGATTACTTGATTTCTGTCTTCCTACTGGATAAATATTAATTAGAAACCAAGATTTGGTAACCACAGCATATGGTAGTAGGTTTTCAATAAATATTTGTGGAATGAATTAAGAAATGAATGAGTATCATATTAGATTGTTACATTAAGCTTTGTCTTATCTTTGTAATCTGTCAGTATGTATTTTAAGGATTTAAATAGAAACTCTCTGAATTCATATTCTTTTATATTTAAAGAGCTATCAAGGGGATTATTTTGCCTAAAAAAAGTCTATGCTTATTTCAGCTACACTAACATTGGGATATATAAGTCAGATTTATATCAGCTCAATGTTCTGTTCTTTGTTTCACGGTGTGGAACCATACCAAAGGTGTTGAAAGCATTAGGGTTCAATTTTTCAGTACTTCATGGGACCTGAGATTTGTTTTGGGAGTTTTGTGCATCCTGGTGCGTTTTTACTCTGAGAGCATGGGTGAAGTCCTTCAGGGAGAGCATGTAGAACAGCAAGGAACCAAGTTTAAATTCTTGGTAAAGCAAAGATATATATACACACACACAATAGATAAATAAAACATATATAATAGATAAATAAAAGATATTGTATATGTTGTATATACAACATACATGATATATATAATAATAATATATAATATACAGATGTGTAAATACTATAAAAATTTAAATGTGCAAAAAAACAAATATTTGTCGGGGTCCCCAAGATCAAGGAATACAATAACATAAAAATGAGGCAAGGCTTAGCAAGGCTAAATGCTGGTATGGTGTAGGGTGTTAGAAAACGTAACCAGGACCTAGTCATACTAAGTCAATGAAAGACACATAAACGGAGCAAATTCTATTTTCTGACATTTTAAAATGACCACTAATATAAGAGATAATTTCCCTAATCTATAATATCAAGGATAGAGTATTTATTATTTATTTATTTATTTGAGAGAGAGAGCAAGAGAGTGAGAGCATGAGCAGGGGGGAGGGGCAGAGGGAGAGGGAGAAGCAGACTCCCCACTGAGCAAGGAGCCCGATGTGGGGCTCAATCCCAGGATCCCAGGATCATGACCTGAGCCAAACGCAGATGCTTAACTGACTGAGCCACCCAGGCACCCAAGGATAGAGTATTTAATTACGATTTTACAAGATTTCTTCAGTTTGAGCAATATGGAAACAATTTCAGTGTTTGTAATATACCTTAATATGCATCAAAAGTATAATATCTTAACCCACTAGAATGGATAAAGCTAAAATAGAAGGGAAATGCCGAGCGTTGGTGAGCGTAGAAGCAGTTTTCATCCATAGTTAGTGGAAATGTAAACTGTAACAATGATTTGGTAGTATGGATTTAAACTGAAAACTCACCTAGTCTATGAGACAGGAATTCTACCACTTGGTGTGTCACTGTGAGAAATGAGGACCTCTGCCCCCTGAAAGACACAGATAAGAATGTTTACAGGAGCTTTGTTCATCACTGGCCCAGACTGGATAGAACCCAACTATCACCATTAAGGTAATATAATTGTACTATATTCTTAAAATGGAGTATTATCTCACAATAAAAAGTGAATGAATGTTTCATGCAAGAATGTGGATAGATATCACGAATGTAATATGGAATAAAAGATGCTAAACACAAAAGACTACATGTTGTATGACTCTGATGACAGGAATTTTTTGAGAACATGTATAATGTATGATAGGAATCAAAACAGTAGTTAACCATGAAGAAATGTTGCTTGGAAAGGAAATTAAGGGAGCCTTCAGGTAGGGAGGGAAAAGTTCTATATCTTAATCTTAGATTTGGTTTACAGGAAAAATTATCAAGCTATGCTTTGTTAACTTTAAGCTATAGAACTTTAAGCTATAGGGACTTATATATATTTTAAAATCATTATTTTGAGTGTTTTCATATGAATACATTCTTTCCTTCTTAATTTCCAGTTGGGGATCTTAACCGTCCCAACTTTGCACACTTTATCAATATCTCAAGAGGAAGAGTTTGAAGTAAAACATGTAGATTTTACAGGAAGGAAGAGAAAAAGTCTCCCACTGCCCTCTTTAGTTCGTATTGAGGAGAATAAGTCAATTACTTCGGTATGATTGAAAGGGATGCAAGATGTTCGCTTCCCCAAGCTCTCACTCCGTTTCCTCCCAGGCAGTTCAAGAGCTGAACAATAATGCAGTTACTCCTCAGTGTTTGTGAAGAGCAGTTTATATCCATTACTGCTGCAACATCATATTTTTCCCTTTATAGGTTTTTGCCAGTGTAAAGGCTAATACAATCATGCAAGATTAGGGGCAGTTAGAGGATTTCCCTGGAGTTTTCTTTTCCTAATGAATACACTCCTTCATTGTAATGGATTGACCTTTGAACACTAATGTAAATCTTATGGCTGGTTATTTTATTAATTGCTAGAACCTTGCTCAGTGGGGTTGTTAATTCACCCTAAGCAAGGACCACCTGCAATTAATCTTTTTTCTAATTCTTGACACCATGGTTTACAATTATTGATTCCCTTTTTTTAAAAAACCAATTAGATATTTTAGTCTTTTACAAACTGACACAAAACTGCAGGTCCCTTAAATGATTGGAGTGTCAGGAGAAAAGAGCCCTGAGCAACATCAAAGTGTGGTGTGTAATGCTGAAATTCATTTGCATACGGTAGTTGCTTTAACTCTTTAAGTGGGAACATCCTTTGTAAGGGACAAATGAATCCAAATATTCCATTCAAGGTACAAAGGAATCCAAATACCCCATTCACCAGAGCTCCGATGGATCTGCCCCCCGTCCTGGTATGCTTGGCTGGTGACTGACAAGGACAATTGAGACCTGCCTTGTACTTTGTAAATCAGAGCTGACAGGTACACACTCAGCCCTATCTCCATCACTGTGGTGTGGAGGACCAGGGACAGCAGAGAAAGAGGCCAGGCATCTTTACCCAATAGCTATTTATATTCTGAACCACTCCCTGAAACAAAATGGTACACGCTCATGGGCCAAGCCAATTGAAATACAATAATGTGTCTCACGATCGCGGGATGCGTCTATTTTTATATTTTCCTTTTCTCAGTTCACTGTGTTCTCCTGTGACATGGACCCTTTTTAAAAAAAAAAAAAAGTAACCTCCAGTAGGGCAGGCATTAGCAAGCCTGAGGCAGAGGAACAGGGACGGAGAGGTGGTGTTGTCAGGATCCATACTGAAGTGTCTTGAAGTATCAGCCATTTCTTCTGCATCCTCGTGCTTTCTGCTAACCCTTCAATTCATCTCTCAGATGTCCTGTGTGCTCCATGTTGACATCCTGATTGACTTACTCCCGTAGCGCTCTGCCCTTTGATATCCTGGTGCATTTCTTGTCTCCTTTTACCAGTATTGGCTCTTCTAGGTACATCAAACTGAAGACTTCTGCTAATTTGCCAAGATCCCACCTATTGAAGTATCCTAATAGGAAGCTGTATTAGTCCTTTTCTCATTTTGGACCTAGTGTCCAAGAACTTGCTCTTCGATGCTGGCAGATAAATAGTTTCCCTCTGAGTGTGTCTTTCCTCTTACCTGAAGATTGAGGGGGAATATATCTTGAGGAAATATATCTTCAGCCGTACAACTTTTTTCCCCTAAGATCAAAAATACGTTCCAATTAGCTTAATATACCAATTAATATCTTTTATGTTCACTAAAATCCATGTAATATTTTATATTTACTAAAATCCATGTAATTAAAATATTAAACATTAGCATTTATGTACTTTAGTATTTTTTAAACACTGACTTATTTGACATTACTTAAAGGGTACGTGGTTTATTTTTATTTTTATTTTTTTTTAAAGATTTTATTTATTTATTTGACAGAGAGAGACACAGCGAGAGAGGGAACACAAGCAGGGGGAGTGGGAGAGGGAGAAGCAGGCTTCCCGCCGAACAGGGAGCCCGATGTGGGGCTCGATCCCAGGACCCTGGGACCATGACCTGAGCCGAAGGTGCTCTAGAATTCCCTCTACTAGAATTTTCTTACCACCGTCCAACAAAACTAACCTCTCAGGATCACCAGTTATCTTCCTCTTAGTAAGTCTCACCTTTCTATTAATTAATCTAACAATCAACAAAACTAAGCTTCTCAGGATCACCAATTATCTTCGTATTAGTAAATCTCACCTTTCTTTTAATCTAACAATCCTTAATCCTCATTTTATCTGATGTATTAACATTATTTGAAACAACTGAGTAATCCTTTTACTTGATAAAATTCTCCTTTACACAGATTTCAAGAAGGCATGCTTTGCCGATTTTCTTCCTACTTTTGTGCCCGTTGTCTTTAATCTCCTTAATTCTATCCTTTTCTCTCCCCATTCTACATTTGGAATGTGCCCCAGTGTTCATTCCCTGGACAGTTTCTTCCACGTCTGTATTCATTGCCTTGATGATCTTACCTGATGTCAAATTTAAATGTTACTACAATGATACTGACTCCCATGTTATAACCCCCACCCTGCCACTGACTCAGACAGTGGGTGCTGAGTACCTCTACCCCAATTTCCTATGCTTCTTTCCTTAAAGCTCCCAGCTTTAAGGAAGAAACCTTCTTTTGAAGAACTGTCTATTGAGGACCTCGGTCAGGCTATTAGAAGCACATTACCCACAAATTTGCAAATGCTAGGAGACTTGTTCTTATTTTCAAAATGGTTTGAAGGATCTAAGTCCTTTGCATTTTCATATAAATTTTAGAATCAGCTTGATAATTCCTACAAAAAACCTGCTTGTGGTTTATACTTGGATAATGTTGAGTCTATGGACCATTCTGGGGAGAAAAGACATCTCACTAATAGGGAATCTTACAGTAAGTGGTCAATATCCCCATTAATTTATGTCTTTGTTCCTTTATCTCAGCAATGTTTTGTGATTTTGAGTGTAGAGATTTGGGACAACTTTTGTTAAATTCATACCTAGGTGATTTTTGTGGATGATGAGAGCGCAAATGGTGCTGATGGTTTTTTAAATGTCATTTCCCAGTGGCTTGCCACCAACCTGGAAAAACACTACTCTTACCAATATAGAAACAAAAATGACTTTTGTATATCGACTGTAAATCCCTAAAATCGTGCTAAATTAAGTGTGGTAGGGGAAAATATCTAATCCATGCTACAGTGGTTTGTGAAAAATTAGAAAGATGCAAACAGTAGCAGATAAATTTTCATCGAGTTTCACATTCGCAGGGTCACACCACGGTGAAATCAATGTGATACACATGATAAGTGGTACAAATTGTTTTTAGCACAAACACAACTCCGTTATTTATGCTAATCATGAACAAGAGGAATAAGGGTAAATGAAATCTCCGGGTAAGCTCAAACCTAATTTTAATCAATGGTCTCAAACACTTTGCATCTCCAAACCTGCATAAACATCGTTATCAAGTAACCCAAATGCACTAGATTCAGTTTGGCTGCTTTAATTCCCATTTCTTTTTGGCTAGCCGTCTTGTCCATGATTAATGAAATGGCCCCAAGGGAGGCAGACACGATGGCTGAGATTAGGTACTAAGGGATGAGCAAGAATGAGAGGTGTGTGGGTTTTCAGCATGGTTAGGATACAGGCAGGAACAAGCTGAGATGTAAGGACAGTTATGGCAGGCTTGGAAGGAGAAGCTGAAGGAATCTGGAAACATTCAGTAATTATTTTATAGTTGTGTCACTTTAGTAATACAGCTTAACTGAGAAAATTAGTCACTTAGTATCCAGACTGTAACTGTTTTCTGGATGGGGTTGTCCTTCAAATCCGTGTACATCTGTTTTCTCTCCTCCATCCTTCAGCCTGAAGCCACAGTCCCAGCTTTCCTCAGGGTACACCAGGAGATCGCCACCGTCCAGGCAGGGCTCCGTTCCTCCAGAACAGTGTGGGTCAAACAGCAGACATTATTGCCAGTTGAGAAATCTGCAGAGGCTCTCTCCATTGTTTCTCAGAATGCAGACCTACCAGGGTGCAAGGGAAGGGCTCCCAGAGCCATTTAAATCATTCAGTTTTAAAGATGGCTTTCCCTTGGGGCGCCTGGGTGGCTCAGTTGGTGAAGCATCTGCCTTCAGCTCAGGTCATGATCCCGGGATCCTGGGATCCACTCCCATATCGGGCTCCTGCTCAGCGGGGAGCCTGCTTCTCCCTCTCCCACTCCACCCCCGCTCATGTGCTCTCTCTCTCTCTCTCAAATAAATAAATAAAATTTAAAAAAAAAAAACCACAGATGGCTTTCCCTTTTTCATCTGGCCACTCTTCTCATTGCTCCTGGCTGATTGACAGCGCCCCACCCCCACGCCCATGTCAAACCCTTTCTCGTATTCTCTCCCTTCATGGAATGCATTTTGCCATTTCCCGGTGATGGCTTTTCCACTTCTACTGCAGCTGGTTCACATTTCACCCTCGCTGAGAAGACAATCCGGTGTCTGCACCCCCAGCATTCACAAACCACACTTTGTCTTCCCATAGAGCTCCCTTTACCATCTCTATACCTGTCATCAGTGGAAATTCACCCTCTGTTTCCAACATTCTGAGTTTCAGTGCTAGTGGAACATTTATGAGTATCCACATTACAGGACAAATTTGGGACCAGAGCTCAGTGGGCTAGTCAGGGACAGGAACATGCTTAAATTCATGTACGAGGTTGGTACCTCTGCTTCTGTTGTGAACGTTTGAGCATCAGTTTCTTTTATTAACGTCCCTATGGCAGTGCTGGACGAACGAAATGAAAATACGAAGGACACGAAGAAGCCATGATTTTAAAAAATTGAGGTGTATGTAAATCAACTAGAGAGGTTAGTTAAAATGTTATTTTCTAAGCGTCGATATCAGAGATTCTTAGGCTGCACGTTTTGGGTATTATCAAGGAATCTGATTTTATAAATTCACTTAAGCTTATTAAAAGGTAGGTTGTTCAGTCTTTCACACTTCTAGAATCACTGAAATAAAGAATAGGCTAATTGTAAGTGGACCTAATGATAGGGGAAGGAGTCTATATATAATGATATATATTAAATGCAGTGTTGTACAGTCATACATCTATGTAAATATTAAAAATAGAGCAACAGGTCACTAAGCTCGCATAAATGGAAAACATAGTGTAATGTGTTTACCTCCCATAGCACCAAGCAGTGCTTTGCCGTGTCATATTTTATGCACATTTGTACTCTTTAGCCTGTCCAAATATCTAAGGGTAGCTCTTATGATCTAGGAAGCTCAGACAGTTCCCCATCACCTGTCAGTGCAAAGAGAAGGAGGGCATTCATTCATTAGAAGGGGTCTCTTGAGTTGGGAGCACGTGCGTGCTCTTCACATTAAAAAAGAGGTGAATGGATGACACACATTTATATTTTCTCTCTCCACTCAATGACAGTAAGAGAATGAAAATGATAAAGAGAGTGGTTGAATATATGTTTGAATAAATCTCAGAAATGATGAACATGCAAAGAGAGGAAGAAGTAGTTGTAGCTGATGTGTAAGGAGGAAGACCCTTTTTCTCAGGTGCTTGTTGAGGGTTATTAGGGCTCGTGATTTGATGAAACAAGGCTTATGATGGTTATAAGTGAGACAGAATGTGAAAACAAGAGAACTGATTGGATATGCATATTAAATTATTGAACCCCTTCACCTTCTCCCTCTCAACTACATAAAATGCTAATTGATGCCTGGGACAGGAATGCAAAAATTTCTTCTTCCCTACTGAAAGTAAACGTGGCCACATCAAAATTAAATCGTCTGTAGCTGTTAAATCATAAACACGTCAAGTAACAAGCCTGATGCTAGGCTAATATATTTGCAACATGGACAAGGGACTGAAGGTTTGTATCCAAAACATAGAAAGAATTGTTACAAGCTAATATAAAAGAAAAAGCACCCAATCTAAAGTGGGGAGAGGGTACAGAAGGTTTGTGGGAAAGAGTGAGCCTGATTAGTATCACTGGGAAGGTAAATTAAAATAACAATACGCTGTCCTGTTACTGAAACTACAAAAGAAAGGAGGTGAAGCAACACTCCAGCCTCACAAAATTGGTTCTGTGTAGGAACATACAGGTCATAAATAAAAGAAGGAAAAGAGGCTGAAGCACCTGAGAAAAAGGGTCTTCCTCCTTACACATCAGCTACAACTACTTCTTCCTTCTTTAACATTCAGTTGTCTTATGCAAACGTTTCATCTAAGCAGAAAAGAAATAAGGGAGGGATTGAGAGAGAGATGGTGGGAGGGAGGTGGGAGGGAACAAGAAAATGAGAAAGATCTTCTCAGGTAATTGTAAAGATGCTTTTAAATCACACACTTTGCACTTTATCTTCTGCTTTTTCATAAATAAAAAAAGACTTTGCAGAATAAAATCTTTATTTGTTAACGTTATTTCCTATAGAACAGGCCAATAGGTGTGTGTACTGAATATCCTGCGATTTGAACCTGCCTTTAAATGATGATTTTTCTCTAAACAGCTGTGGAAATGACCGTCTTCAAGTCTAGTTGCATATTTTCATAGAAGCTCACATTAACCTATATATTGACAGAAATAGGTTCGGTGATATTCCAGGACGGTTTCCCTTTCTCATGGAGCTCTGTAATAGAGCATTGCACATCTCACCATGCAAAAATGTTTAAAATGAGCTAGAAGATCTTCCTTCACTAAACTCCCCACAATTCTCAGTAGCAGGGTGTTTGGACAAAATATTTTATCTTCCTTGGGCCATCATTTTTGGCAAGGAAAAGCTCTGAATGATTGGAATTATGTTTATCCACAGGCTGTCTGTGTCTGCCTCACCTTGATTCTTTTGGGTGTCCAGGCTAATAATAGAAATTCCAGGAAATACCTGGAAAGCTTAACAATGCTCAGGAAGCTCCGTGAGGAGTTTGGAGGTCTGAGCATGATGATCCCCATGGGAGTAAGTAAGTACAGGCGGTGGAATATAAAAAAATAGTCTCAGTGAACAACTTAAAAGCTATCCACCTTTATGAATAGAAACCTACCTGGAGAGAAAAATGCAAAGATTATGCCCCAGGTTAGAGAGTCTGTTTTTAACCATCCAAATGTACTATGGCACTGCTCTTTATAGGCATGTTTTTAATTATTATCCACCTTGGGAGCCAAAACCAATTCCCCTAAATAAGAAAATAAATAGTCTTGTTTTAAGAAAAGCTGTTTAATCTATCTTGGAAATAAGGGTAGGTGAAAGAAATTCATTTGTCCCACCTTATAATTATTTCATGTTTCATTAGGTTACCCAGAGGTATTCTGCACTCGTGGTCTGCTCTACCGCACAATGAAGCTGTTTTTCTAGGGCACTGCCCTGCTCGCTGGCCACATTTTGGGGACCGCTTATGTTTATTTATGAGTCTTGCTTGGGAGAAGGTTTGTGAAGTCAGACTAGGAGTCCTCGGTTGTGAGTTTACTGTTCTTCCAGCCTGGGAATAACCAGTAGCAGCCCCGGGATGGCTAGTTCCAGAATGAATTATGCATCAGGATGTGTCCCTGATAACCAGGCAGAAAGCTCCCTCGATATTTTGTATTCAGCGGTAGTGATGGGAAAGAGGGAAACTTAGAAGATTCCAGTTCCACCGAATCCACTAGATTAAAGCAACATTGAGAAGCCAGTTCTTGGCACGGTCCTTGCAAAGGAAGAGTCATTATTAAGGAGAAAAGGCGCATTACCTCTGCTGGATAGAGTATGACATAAGGCCAACTACTATTCTCTGCTGCTGAGGTGTTTGCTTCCTGAGCCTTGCTTTCTTGCTTAGGTTAAGAACTGTTATCACTTAGGGTTCTCCAAAACAACCCGATATATACACACAGTTCTATATGTATACAAATACACATGTCTGTGAGAGACAGATTTATTTTAAGGAACTGGTTCGTGCCGTTGAATAGTCTGGCAAGTCTATGCCCTAGCGTAGTTTGGCAGGCTGGAAACTGGTAAAGACAAAGTACCGATCTGAGTCTGAATTCTCTCTTTAAGATGGCAGGCCCTCAGTCTGGAAACTCAGACAGGGAGTTGATGTTGTAGGCTTGGGTCTGAGTCCATAGGGCAGACTGGCAGGCTGGGAAGTCAGGAAGGATTTCCACGTTCCAGTCAGAGGCAGCATTTCCCCCCCACCCCGCTCCGGGAAACCTGTTCTTCCGGTTATTGCCTTCAAGTGATGGTGTAAAACCCACCCATAGGAAAGAGGGTAATTCATTCAGCTGATGGGAGATGTTGATACATCTTCAGAGGCACCTTCTTGGCAACATCTAGACTAATGTTTGAGCAGTTCGGCACCATTGTCTAGCTAAATTGGCAACAGTGTAGCCATCCCAAGAATCCATGCCATCTTATAAACAGGTATTTCCAAAAAGGAGGTGCCTGAACAGGAGCCAAACCATTTCTCCTTGGACAGTGCACAGCACAACCTTCTGTTCAATGACTGTTCAGGTGGAGCATCTATTCCTGTAGCTGCCTGGCAGGCTTGACTCTGAACACAAGCGATCTTTAACGTCCATAGCAGCTAACATTTGTCAAATGTAAGAGTCATCGAATACCACCAGATGAATGTTGGAGAATCTTGTGGGAATGATACTCGGTTCGTGATATTTTATTTTATTTTATTTTATTTTTTTTAAGATTTTATTTATTTGAGAGAGAGAGAGAGGACGAGCAGGGGAAGCAGCAGTGGGAGAGGGAGAAGCAGGCTCCCCACTGAGCAGGGAGCCCGATGCGGGGCTTGATCCCAGGACCCTGAGATCATGACCTGAGCCGAAGGCAGACGCTTAACCGACTGAGCCACCCAGGAGCCCCTGTTTGTGATATTTTAAAAAGCTATTTTAAATTATATAAGGACAGGGAATTAGTGATTTGGTCATCTTTTAATGAGAGGCTGAGTATCTAGAACAGTACTAAGTAGCAGAGAGCTAGGGAGGCTTTTTGAATGACTCCGTGAATGACCAGCACTTAAACAAATGCAAGAAGACCCATCTGGGGAGGTGAGCCACTTAGGCTTCTTCCTGTAGATGCTGCAGTCTGGGAGGTCTTAGTGGAACGGAGAACTGACTGTTGTACAATGTGCAACCATGGGTCCATGTATCGCAAAGGGATGGTGATTCCTCTGCCTGTAATTGGTGGGCGAAAATATCCTTCAGTTCAAGCTCTCCACCGTTCCCCCACCACCACCATCCAATTCATGGTGTATCTGCTCCATTTTGCTCTCTGTTTTGGCTGTTCTCAAAGGCCTGCTTTTTTGTTGTGCATCTGAATCAATGTGTCAGGAAGCAAAGCCCACATGACGCATTGTAGTGTAACCAGGGAGTTGGACCCTACTCTACCGTTTCTCAACATCGATGGTTGTCCTTTGGGTTTCAGTAAAAAACCAAAGCTAGGCACTTCCGTATTCTGCAGGTAAGCACCTAAGTCCCTGCAGGGTGCTGGGCCTATAATGCACATTGAGGAAGCCCCATAATGGAATTTAAGAGGGTGTCTGGTCTGGTTATTAAGCACTTGTCTCTCCTTCCAAACCCACCATTGTAATGCTGGAACTGCTGCTCAGCAAATACCTTTCTCCTTTGTCGGTTGGCTCCCTGTTCGGTGCTCCACTGTTTGGCACTCCACTTACAAGACGTTGGGAGGCAGGAAGAGGAGAGCAAGGATTCACACTTTTTGCTCGTTTGCTATTGTTTTTGTTTCTTCTGAAGATTTTATTTTGATGTAATCTCTGCATCCAATGTGGAGCTCAAACTTACAACCTCAAGGTCAAGAGGCTTAAGCTCTTAGGGCACCTGGGTGGTGTAGTTCGTGAAGCATCCAACTCTTAGTTTTGACTCAGGTCATGATCTCAGGGTCGTGAGTTCGAACGCCGCATGGGGCTCCGTGCTCAGCACAGAATCTGCCTAAGACTCTCTCTCCGTCTCCCTGTGCCCCTCACCCCCTGCTCTCTCTACAGTAAATAAATAAATAAATAAATAATAAATAAATAAATAAATAAATAAATAAATAAATAAATATATTTTAAAAAGAGTTCTATGCTCTACTGACTGAGCCAGCCAGGCTCCCCTCATTTGCTATTGTCATTTCCCTCACCCCATGATACTTGGCCTGGATGTTTCCCAATTACACATTGAATGACTTTTGTTGGGCTAATTTCCCAGCCCTAGTGTCCTTCTCCATCCCACTTTTGAGACCCTGAGACCACTCCAATAAGATCTTCCTGAGCTCATGTCCAGCCTGAACGGAGATGACGTATGAATTCCGAGATATAGTGAGTGGCATCTAGAAGCTGCATAAGCAAGAGCAGTTACTACATATGTATTTTTTCCCATTTCATCCTTTTTGGAAAATTACATGGCATTCACTTCAATTATAACCACAGTATCAATAATTGTCTAGTAAGCTGAGCAAATAATTTAATTAGTGGCTCATCACCAGGGACAATTTTATATTCATTATCTTAATCGATATCTTGGTACACTGGAATATATTTTCAAGAAATTTTTTTTCTTTTTCAGGAAAGCTACATTTATGGCGTATACAATGAACCATAGCATGCCTGAGAATAGCTTTCTTTTTTTTTTTTTAAGGTTTTATTTATTTATTAGAGAGAGAGTGAAGAGAGCACAAGCAGGGGGAGTGGCTGAGGGACAGGGAGAAGCAGGCTCTCCGCTGAGCAGGGAGCCCGATGGGGGACTCGATCCCAGAGCCCTGAGATCATGACCTGAGCCGAAGGCAGATACTTAACCAACTGAGCCACCCAGGCGCCCCCAAACGTGAAATTTTAATACATGGTTCAACTCAGACAAAGTTACATGGTCAAATTTGATATAACACCCTTGTGTAGGAAACAAACCACACACCTATGTGCTTTAAATTTCTCTTTTGTGATCCACAGTTTCAATTTAAAATAAAGTTAATTTTACCCTGAGTAAAATTCTTACAATAAACAAGAAAACTAAATCAACCAACCTTCACGCTAAATCAAAGTAGCAGAGATGATTAAGGTAATGATTTTTAAAGTGAATATCACTCTATCATGGTGTATAACCATGCCAAAAGATCCATTTGGCAGTGGCCCAGATGAAATATGCAATAAAGCCAGAAATGATAATTCAAAAGATCTAAACGAAAATGCTCAAGTGTCATTTAGGCAAGTGGCTTTGGATGCACAGGTGGAATACAAATGACCATTTTTGCCACTGGGCCTTAAGCCCAGGTTTGTGTCTGATGGGTCTGGTGTCACCTCTGGAAAACGCTCTTTGTACATAGGGTCCAGTTGCGTCCTTTGAGCTTGCGTATAAAAGGATGCTGGCTGTTTATCCTCTTCTTCTGTGGGTGATGGGAATAATAAGCTGTCACTACAATAAGATCCCAGACACCACTTAAATGTCTGCATCACATTGTGTGTTGCCCATCACATTTCCCTCTGCGGGAGGCCTCTGAATTACACGGAGTTGTGGCCGGAGCCTATGACCTTGGCGGGCCTGCCTCAGCTCCTGAGTCTCACGCTGCACTTCGTGAGTCCAACGCTTGCTTGGTTGTTTGCCCTTTATCTTTCCCCATGCAGTCAACGAGCATGCCTGCTGAGTGGCTGATTTTCAAGATGACGTGATGACAGGGCACGTGCTGAGGGGCCTGTGATTTGGGGACTGTGTTTTGAATTGCTCCTTCTATCAGAAGTCTACGTAACTTTTATTTTTTTTTAAATCTAGTTTTTAGCTATTGGGTAAAATGACTTCTATGCTATTTATTTCGAATTCATTTCCCAGCCCTTTGTAATTAGGGGATGCAAGGCCCATTACCCCGTCTATTCATACGAGACCCTGAAATGTGTCTAGTTGAGTCTTTGTATGTTGCTTGCTCAGGTCCTTCCCCCTTCTTCTTCTTCTTTTTCTTTTTTTAATGATTTATTTTTTTTTATTTTTTTATTCATGAGAGTCAGAGAGAGAGAGAGAGGCAGAGGCAGAGGGAGAAGCAGGCTCCCCGCCTAGCAGGGAGCCCGATGCGGGACTCGATCCCAGGACCCTAGGATCATGACCTGAGCTGAAGGCAGACGCTTAACCATCTGAGCCAGCCAGCGCCCCTCCTTCCCCCTTCCTCTGTCAATTCTGTGGGATCTACATCTCTTTTGTCCTGTGGTCGTACTTAGTCTGTCAGTCCATTTGCCACGCTGGGCCAGGTAGAAACCGTATAGGAATCCATTTTTGAGAAGAGTCGTCCTTAAGTGTTTCTTGGAAGGAAGTCATTCTGATGTCAGGGCCTTTGGGAGACTTCCTGACCTTTTGGGTCCTTTAGAACAGCCCCCGGTGTTATCTTTACTGATGCGGATGGTTCTGCTTTTACTGCCCTTCTGGAACTCCCCAGTCTCCATCCCATAAATTCTTTTCCTTTTTCTTTAAATTTTGTCAGAGTGAGTTCTGGTATTGTATGCCAAAAAGCTTTCACACATGATAACAAATGGAAACCAAATGGGGCTGTAGAAGGTCATCATCTTGACAATCAATTGACTTTTAAGTAATTAGCAATTCCCTTAACTTTCAGACATTGATTGTACAACATGGATGAGGCTCTAAACTAAAGGTGGTAGGGAATGTGAGGTCTGGCAAGAAAGGTACTTTGTTTTAGATTTGTAATCAGGTAGGAAAAATGACAAATACAGAAATGACTATGAAGAAAACATAATAAATTGAGAGTGAGTCGTTCAATCTAGTGTGGGTACAGGATAGATTAAGGAGAGGTGCTGAATGATAAGATTAGAAAGACATCTCCATTCGTTTGCTCATTTTTGACTCATTCATTCAATATATACGTATGACATGTCCATCATTAGTCATCAGAGAGCCAGAGACTCTTCCAATGCCTTAAATTGGCAATTCTGACTTTTTATGTAACAGAAACCTATTTTTGTTAATATAAAATAATTCTAAAGATATTCAGAGTTGGAGAAAGAAACATGATTCCTGGAGTGGGGGAGAGACCCATGTTACTTTCAACACATTTGCCCTTAACTAAGTGTTTTATAGTCTGTCACAATAATGGCCAAATACTTTCTGGTAAATTACTGCTTTCCCCCCAAAAGATGAAAACACAGATTTGTCTTACAATTGTTATTGAGTACTGTGGCATTCTTTATTTCTGAACTGCACAGAACCAGAACACGGTCCTGCCGATGCTATTAGGGTACTACTATAAAATATTTGGGAGGAGTTCTTCCTTACGATGGGGTAGGGATAGAGAAAGCACCATGAAAGTAAATCTTGGGTGGTTCATCAAAATGTTTATATACTGTCTTATAGAAAAAGCAACCTTCCTGCAAGGCATTTTTTAGTAATAAGATAGACCCAGATCTCTTTTCACTTCATTCCTTGAGAGTCACAATGCCCCAAAGTGAGTGTGGCAACCTTTCCCTGCAAAGCCCTAGACAGTAAATAATTTAGTCTCCATGGGCCATGTGGTCTTTGTTGCAACTAATGTGTTTTGCTTTGCAGCACAAAAACAGCCATAGGAAATAGGTAAATGAACGGGCAAGATCTCTTTCAGTAATGCTTTATTCATTAAGACAGGTAGTGACAAGATTTGGCCTCAAGATCACTCTGCATGGACCCCTCCTTTGAAATTATGAGTGCATTGCTTTATGTCTATCCAATCGTAAGAGATTTTAAAGCAATCAAAATCCAAGTTTTATGAGCTATCTGATGAGGAGATTCAATAAGTATCCCTCAGAGATGCACATATGTCTCATCTCTCTAGTGGAATTGTGTGTTTCTGTAAGGTCCAGATGACATACTCATGATCTTTGTGTGCTTTCCAGCGACAGGACCCCAGTTCCTTCGACAAGGTTAGGGTGGTAGGAGCGGTCGTATCCTCCACTGAGACTTCTTCAGGACAAAGGCACCTGTTCCCTCATCTTCTGAGTGTTCTGTTGACAGACGTCAGTTGAGTCTCTCTTCTGAATTACCCTCAGCTAAAGAGAACTCCTGTCCCATGGCTGTGCCTCACTCCATGGGCAGCCTGGGTTCAGTAGATGGTCCTGGCGTGGGTGTAAGCACTGACCCACCACCTCATTTCATGGGTGGATTATCTTGAGGGGTCATCCCTGTCCCAAAGTTCTCTCCACCAAATCAGCTGAGGCTTTTCATGCAAGTGTTTTGCATCAGCTCTTCCCTCTGCAGGTCTTGTGTCCTTCATCTATAGGACAGGACCTGAAGTAAGGGGAGATCTCAGTATGCATTGTGGTGGGACAGGCAATTGAGGGGAGGGGCCAGGAAGTGTCCTAAAGGAGGAAGGCAGGGGCAGGAAGTGACCTAACGGAAGGAGGGTCTAGGTGATGATATGAAGGAAGGACAGATGGGACAGCAAGTGACATAAAGGGGGACAGGAAGTGACAGGAGGAGAGAGAGAGTGGCCATGCATTGACATAGGAGGAAGGGTGAGGGGCACGGAGGAAGGGATGGGTTCAGGGAGCAAAGTTAAGATAGGGTTTGTTTTAGGGTGAATGATAATGTTGTAAAGGGATCCACTTCGGACGATTACAAAACGTTTTGTTGGAAAGGTGTGTATTTATTTCTTTAGGTTTAAAGGTCAAAAATTACATTTACATGTGTGTATGTATAACACGTTTGACCATGAGAGTTAATGTCCCTTGACCATTATTATTAAAAGTTGCAAAGGAAGTCAGCAGGGATTTGCTACAATTTTAAGAGTAAATCATGAGGCTTGGTTAATTACATACTTGCATAAAAAATGTCCATTGTTGTAAGAAGGTAGCAGTTATCTGGTGTAGCCCTGTACCCGCTTGTGATACTTGTACCATGAATTTGACATGCCATGCAGAAATTCAGAAATGCACCAAACGTCACTTCTGGCACATGAAATTCCCAGCTGTGTTTGTTGGCCTTTATTTTTCTTTTGTGTGTGTGTGTGTGTGTGTGTGTGTGTGTGTGTGTGTGTGTGTGTTTAATTTTGCAATGAGTGTCCTTCCTTGACCATGTAAACCATGACACTAAATATTTAATAAACATCTGTTCATTGATTAAACAGAAATTCAGTCATGATCCAGACTCTAGCATTTAATTCAAGACACATCTTTAAATTTCCAATTGTGCCAATGGCCATTTTTACAACTCCTGCCAGAATGTGGTAAGGAATACTTAAAATTGATTTCTAGAGGTTCACTGCTCTTTTGAGAAATTGTGTTTCCGAACGTTCAGGCATAACGTATATTAATTTTTAATCAGTTGAGTACAATCTTTGCTATTTGGAAACGGGATTGTTTCCAAAGACTAAGTGCCCTTTTCCAATTGAAAGAGTTCCTAGAAAAGCTGAAAATGTTGGTCTTGCAATAACCAGAAGCCACGTTACTTGCTTTAGACAGCAATCGGTTAGAAAGCAAGAATTGTGCGTAACTTGATTTTAAAAGTAACTATATTTAATCTGCGAGCTTAATCCCTGGATTTCATCAGTGACTCTCTTGTGATTGACACTCGTGCTGTGGTAGCAGAATGTCTCCCTATCCCCCCTGTAACTGCTCACACTCTGTCTTACACTAATGGGTCTGTTTCATGCCTGGAGGAGATTTGAAAAGTGAGGTCATTTAAGAATTTCAGTGTATGGCTCCATCCTATCTAAATTTAGTGGTTTACCAAGGTTTCTCCATGTCGCTCGGGATCTATGACAGGCTTCTCTCCATGGGCAGTTTCATAAAAATAGCACTTTGGCTGATACAGAAAAAATCGCACGGCAACGATACTTTTCAGCTAATCCGGAGAAGCAATGCAGGGGCAATTTGCAAAGCTCGCAGCTGGCAAGGATGTGTGTGCAGTTGCGTTGTTGTAAAGGCTCAAAACCCACACCTATTGTAATTGTAAGTCATTCATTTTAGGTCAATCACTTTTAGCCTCTTTAATTTTTTAGGCATCATTTTAGCTCCCATAATAAAACTGTCACGTGTGAATTTTTCTGGTACTTATTTGAAGGTTTTTTTTTTCCCCCTCTATATTTGCTGTCAGCCTCTGGTTTTCTATGTTATGATTTCTGCACATCGGGCCATTGTTATCTGGTTTTTTTTTTTCCCCCCTCTATATTTGCTGTCAAGCCTCTGGTTTTCTACGTTATGATTTCTGCACATCGGGCCATTGTTACCTGCTCTGTTTTGTTAAGTTACCTTTTCTCTGTTTGCCTTAAATTGCCCTCTTCCTAGTTATAAGGGAAAGGGCATTGTGGTAGCCTGGGATTTGGTGAACAAGTTCGTGTTCATCCCAGGTCTTTCTTTTATGAGTTTTATAAACTTCAGTGCTATCCCCCTGTCAGCTTCGGTCTTTGCAGATGGGATCCTGTTAATCCTTTAAGGCTGTCTGCACAGAGTAGCAGTTCTGGACTTTCAGTTATCCGGTGTTCCCTTTTCTGGACTTTCCCTACTCTCTTATGACTTTATTGAAATGCAGTGACCTGAACAGTGTGCATTATTCTTACTGCAGTGTTTTTTTAAAAAAATTTAACTATTATTATTATTATTGTTTAATTCATGGTGTCCAAGATTTCCCTAAGAGGAACAGGGGCATCTATATCATAGGCAGCAAAAAGGGAGAAAATATGGGGGATATTTATGGAAGATTTTTAAGAGTCAGGCTCAGAGGTGACACCCATCCCTTCTGCTCACACACTGTTGGCTAGAATGTTGTTAAACATTCAGCACTTAAACATTTATTTGTGTTTCCTACAAACTTTGTGGGGAAGTTTCTCAGGACAATTAATATTTCACCAGTGTTTTACTAAGTTCCTGTATGTGTACCTGCTGAAAATGTAGGAAGGGTGGTGACCTTTCAAACATCGTAACAAGCATATCCTATGGATGGGATCTGAGGGGGAGTAGAGGATTCACACAAGTGTAGACTTTGCCTTCCTAAGGAGTAGATCTGAAACTCTATGTATATCTTCTTTGTGTCGGCTGGCATTATATGAAATACAGTGAGCAGAAGAGAAGAACCTTTGTTCATCTGGATAGCCCTCCCTGGTCGCCCATATTTTCTGGATTCGTAACCAATAAAACAAATGAATAAGACTCTGATCCAATGAAGTTGTCTTCTTGCTTAGAAGTCCAGTGACCTGAGTGAGCAGGCTTGGGTGGAAGGGAGTCCTGTGTTCCCAACAAACATTTAGGGGGTCTACCTTCAATTCACAGGGTCCAAGGGTTTCCTGAAGGGTCATCACTGTATCCCACACAGCAGAAAGGGGGCAACCATGGAGGAAATTCACTGGAGATTTTTAGGAGCCAGGCTCGGATGGGGGAAACATCACTTCCACTCATGAACCATTGGCTAGAACATCATCAAGCAGCGGCTTTAACTGAAAGAGAACCCGAAGAACGTGTTGTTTGACCCAGTGCCAAAGAAGAAGAAACTGATTGGGTGAATAGCTGACAGTCCTCATAACACCTTCATTGTCCCGCTTTGATTTTTGCCTTTTTACTCATGCAGCCTGTATTTCAAATGAGTAGAAAGCTCCACTTTGGGAGGACCTTTCACATTTCAAGGGTGATACTGCTAAAGTTTGGTGCTTAAAGAAACACAGAAGGACGTGAGAGTAAACACCACATCTCCCTCGTGCCCAACATCAGAAGGTTACATTTGTCAAGCAGATCGAGATGAAGGCCAGAAATTCAAAAGCATCACCACTTGAGATACAAAGCTTCGGGAGAGGTGAAGGCAAAGTGGAGTCCCAAGAGCAGGAGACTGGGAAGGATCCCACATTCCCCTGACTTTAGGGAGGGTGAAGGTTTTTAATATGGCAAAAGTGACAAAGCTAGTCAAGAGTTTAGAGAATCCATAGAAAGTCCCATTCTGGTTCCAATTCTGTTTTATTTCTTTAGATTGTATTACAAGTTAAATTTTCTCTGAGTGTTATGATATACACATAAGTCTGTGTTGTAAAATCACTATTTATATACCTTAGTGACTCCCGCCCTTGGTTTCAAGTATTCTCACAAAGCAGATAGACACCAGTTGGTCTACTTAGATTTCTAGTTCCTGATTTCTACCTCTGGCTGAACAGCTTGACCTTGAGATACCACTGTCTCCCCAATATTTTCCTTTGGAATAAGCACAAATGGTAATATTTTAAGAACCATTAATATATGCCCAGTGTGATCCCAAAGGCTTTACCTGGATTAATTGAAAACCTTAAAAATCTCCATGAACTAGAAAATATTATTATTCCTATTTTATAGAAACAAAACTAAGGGTTAGAAGTTAAATAACTTTGTCTAGGTCATATAGGCAGCAAGGGTTGAAGCTGGAACCACAGACCCAAGCCCTATTTTTACTAATTTATTTAAGTTGTGAAAAAATCCTGTAAGTCATTTGCAGCACAGCATCTGGGGAGTTCTTCCCAACAGTATGGACCTGATCCTTCTTAATCCCCATTACAGGCTTACCTTTGAACAACTTTATTATCCATTCTTCCCGTATTTCATTTTATTTAAGAAATGTCTTAAAACACCTTTATTGTAGTATAAATTATATACATAAAACTACACATATTTAGTATGTAGAATTTGATAAATTTGGGTATATGCATACGCCATGATACCGTCACCACAGTCAAGGTAATAGACATATCCTTCCCCTCCGAATGTCTCCTTGTGCTTCCTTCTTTTGTTTTTGGTTTTGTTTGTTCATTGTCCTAAGAGCACTTAACATGACATTTTCCCTCTTCACAAATGGTAAGTGTACAAAACTGAGCTGTTCACTCTAGACATTGTGTTGTACAAGAGATCTCTAGGATTTATTCATTCCCCTTGCATAACTGAAACTTTATGCCCATTGAATAACAACTCCCCATTTCCACCTTCCCTCAGTTCCTGGCAGACATCATTCTATTCTGATTCTATGAGTTTAGCTATTTTAGATTCTTCATGTAAGTGGAATTACGCAGTTTTCATCCTTTTGTGTCTGCCTTATTTCTTTTCCTATAATGTGTGTCAGGTTCAGCCATGTTCCTGCAAATGGCGGGACATCCTTCTTTTTAAAGACTGAATAATATTCCATTGTATGACTATACCACATAATCCCTGGTTTGAAACTCGCAGTTGTATTGACCTGTGTTATCAGTGAGGATCTGTGGATCTGGTAAAAATGTTCAAGAACCACATGCCTCAAGTACGTGTACAGTCAACTTCATTAACATCCTGTGTGTCATTTCATTAATGATTGATATTTTGTTCTCTGCCATTTTTTTTAAATCCTAGATTTTTGTTCTTTCTTCATATTTTCTTATTCCCTGCTTTTTACTTAATTGCTCAAGTTTTGTCTTTTTTTCCACGATTGTTTGAAAACAATACCAACGAAAACATACTTGGATATATCGTTCTAAATTAACATGACTGCCCTCTGACCCTTAGTAATTATTTAGCACAATTTTTAGCTTTTAGCATCATTTAACTTCCCTCTGTAGATATGGGTAAAATGAATTGACTTCTATTTTTTTAAGATCAAGACTATTGTAACTTTATCAGTTACAAAATAGTATTTTATATACTATAACATTTGTTACATTATTTTGCTTTTTATAGATTTAGTCCTGAATCTTGTATTATACTTAATCACCATGATAACTATTTAGACACCAGCCAAGAGTTGCACTGTTTCATTGCTTATCGACAGTTTGATTATATACAGAACTTCTCTTAATGTGGTTTTGTTAATATGATTCTTTTGTCTGCTTAATGGAGTTCTGGAAGATTTTTTTTAAAGAATAGCATGCTTTTGATATACTTTTGAAGTCATCACATGGCAGAATATTTTTTCCTCGGCTGTCCGTAGAGTCTGTGAGTTACAATCCTAAATTCCCAAGTCTCTCTTTGCTTGGAGCTTGTACTTTGGAAGAGAGTTCTGGAGTTCACTTGATATTTTCTTTGGGATAATCAGATTTCTTAAAGAGGTGAGGAGTTTTGAATGTAAGCACTTTCTTAGGATTTATTCAGTCTCAGGTTTCTTTCATTAATTCAGAGTCCCTTCTGATGTGGAGGTGACAGGGTTTTGTGTGACACTGTATTGTAATGACCTTCACCGCTATGTCCAGCTTCCTTCCTCTGTATCTATCTCTGGACCAAAATCTGTGAAAGCAATTCGATTCAACAGGCTTCCCCACAGACAGGAGTGTCCATGGGACATGGGAGTGGCTGGCAAAACAGTACCTTCTATTGCTGGCACTTTTTTCCTTTACCTTTTCTTCCTGCTTGGAGATTTGCTGCAACATCCGCGGGCTCAGCAGCCATTTGCTGACCAGGCACAGAACCTCTAGGTTGAACTAAACCTAGAAGGAAACTTGAGTAATGAGTACATTTCTTAAGTTGTTCCCGCAATGCTTACAGTTTCCCGAGATAAATCCACCCATAACTATGTAAGTTACCCTAGCAGAGATTTCTGTAACCTGCAGCCAGACAAAATCCTCACGGACACGCGATTTGTTTTCCCTCTGTATTTGGAGTTAGGATCAAATACTAGTTCTCTATGCACTGTTATGGCTAGGGGAACAGTGGAATTCAGCTTTGCACATTTAAAGACAATGTTCAAAGATCCTGATAGAATATTATCATTGCAATTTGTAAGAACCCACCCATGAAGATCTTTTGTAACACATCTGGTCAAATGTTCCTGCAGCACTATGCTTATCTATGAGGCTTTTCTTTCTAATTAAGTTCTCATTCAAATGACCAAAAAGATTGTATCTCTTTTCCAAAATGGGCAAGGATCTGGCCAAGAAATTCAGAGAAAGTAAAGCACCAATGGCTAGTACATATGGAAAATAGTCAGTTCTACTCAAGATGAAGGAAATGAGAAAAATAAAAGATGCTATTTATACCTGATACACTGGCAAAGATCAAAAGTTGGATAATAATCAGTGTTGATGATGGCGCAGGTAAAGATTGAATTGGGCTAGAAGACTCTCCTTATTGAGCCCTCCCTGTTCCAAGGGTCATTCTCCAGGCCATGTCATGGCTGAGGGCAAGAACTGAGTTCACTAGACACCTGGGAATCCATCAAAAAGTCAAGTGTGAGTTGTTGGTTTTGCTCGTTATCAACAAAAGCACTTATAGCTTAACACAATGTATGCTTATGTGATCATTATTAAAAGCGAGTAAATAGAAACTGTGATTTGTTTTTCATGTTATTAAAAATAATAGCTGTTAGCAAGGTGTTAAAATTAGTATCGAACACAACAACTGTTCAGCTCATTTTTGAGAATGATTTTTATATATCGCATACAAAGTGCCTCCATTCAGCAATAAACAAAATTCTGTAGAATGTAAGCATTAAAGCTCTGTGACAGATGGTCACTCCTCATTTCCTGATGCATTTTGTAATGGAAATTTAACAGAGAAAACGCTAATAATAATGCTATTAATAAAGTGCCTTTTCCCTAGGCGCTTCAAACACTTGACAAACATTACATAATTAATGCTTAAATATTATGCAAACATGCACAGGAAGTAGGAAAGGAGTCTCATTCTGTGTTTGCAGTCAACACACGTCTTCACATGCAGATGCACTGTGCCTAAAGAAAACAGGTAAAGAAGTGATTTCCGGTTGTTTCTGAACCTCAGCATCACCCCCAGGTAATTCCAATGTGCATGATGTGCCAGTCCTCATGCTCCAATACTCCACCATAACTGATAAAGTCTATAACATAATTTGGTGCTTTTTCCATTCAAGATCCCAACTAGCCTGCAGAGTCCTGCTTCAGACAGTAAATGGTTTGGGTTTCCAAACCATTACAAAGTTTCCAAACCATGAAATTCAAGAGTTATGATAGTCTTGCAAGTCAAGAGTTATGACTTATATTATCACTTTTGTGGGGTTTTTTTAGTGTTGACTGTAGCTCGAATGTTGGCTTTGAATGGATAATGCAGACCAAATTGGCCAAAGGCAGGACCCAGGAGTACGTAGGATCTGATTCATCCTGGATTGTAAGAGAAGCATGGCTCCCCACCATGGGTTCCTCTCATTAAAAACTCTGAAGTGAGCCTTCAGAATATTGACTTGTGGTTTTATGAGTATCCCTTTATGTAAAGATTAAGAGATAAAGAAAAAGATGTTTATTAACTGGAAAAGTAATTTTTGTCCGGTAAACCCTTCAATGGTTCTCATGAATGTGGAAGACTGGAATGAAGCTATAGGAACCTGAAACTTTTCCAATAAATCAATATATAATTGATGCTGCCATGACTTCAGGAAATTAATGGATGGAGCAACTCTATTTCTAAGTCTTGCTTTTGGAAGCACTATCGAGACAGCTCATTCAACCATCAGGCCAGGACACTTTGCCTGAACAACATAACATCTACACAAGAATCCCTAAAGAGAGTCAAACCAGTGTTTCATAGCAAAAGGTAACTTGGAGCCGAAGTCCTTGACTAGGTTCCACCTCTGTAACAGCAATTTAAAAATTCTCTTTATTTCATCTTGTGCACAGTTTTCTGGAAGCTGGTTGGAATGGCTGCATGGTCCCTTATATCATTCTGCACTGGACCCAGTGATGGGTGCTGCTCAAAAGAATGACCGTATGTGCATCACAAGTCCAAGTGTGCATCTCCCCAGTATCTGATAGTGTTGTTCTTTGATAGTGTTGCACTTTTGTAGCCTAGTTATTCTACACAATTAATGTTTTCTTGAAAGAGAGGATGTAATGAAACTCCTGTTTGCTGATACGGGAGCCTGTTTGTAGAGTTCTAGTAAATTATATCAAGTGGTACTAAGAAAATATATAAGCCAGATCATTACCAGTTTAGTGAAACTCCTAAGGTTAGTTTTTAGCGGCACAGAAGGTCATTGTGGCCTCAGTGTAACCACGTTTTCTCAACCTGGGCACCAATGACAGTGGGGGCTGGGTAAATCTTTGTTGGGGGGGTGCTTTGTGCATCGTGGGTTGTCTAGGAGGTCCCCTGGCCTCTACATACTGGATGCCTGCAGCACTCCTGTCCCCAGGATGGAAAACAAAGAACATCTCCATATATTGCCAATGGACTCCCACAAAGTGGGGTGTGTGTGTGTGTGTGTGTGTGTATGCGCGTGAGTGCACGCAGCTGCAGAATTACTGCACTTGACCATCACTAATGACGTAAATCCCACAACTGGTGTAACTGATTTGCCACAGCACCAACTATTGATGTCCTTGAAATCAAATGCAGTCGTAGGAATTCTTGTCATGAATATGGACCCCAAGTCACTCTCCTTCACTACATTTCTATAAACACCCTCCAGCATTGTTTAAATGTTTTAACAAAATCGTGTCTTGTGGTTTTCTTCCTTCATGCCCCAGTCTTCCTGTCTGGGTTCTTTCTGTCCTCTGTTCAGACCAGTATGCTGTTGACTCTCCTGGCTCGTCCTCCATGCCCTTGAGCAAGGAAAATATTATTTTTAGAGCAAGATTTAAGTGGAATTTCGAAAAAACAATATACAATAATTGAAGTGTGTTTGGCACCAATTCATTGGTGTGATAAAAATGAAATTGAAGATATATTTTATTTAAAGACAATTCAGTGTTACAGCTCTTTGGGGATTTTGCATGGCTGTGTTATAATGGGATTAGAGATACAGTGCTTTGTAGTTACTACCAACATACTTATTTAACTTTGTCCAACCCCCGAGTGCTCTGCAGGTTCAAAGCTTCACTGATGTCCTAGCACCTTAAGGACCCCCAACTCAGAACCCCAACTCTTTAGGCAACATTAATTAACAGGAGAGTTCCAGGATGTGGGGAGAGCTGGGTTCATAATTCTGTCCCTGCCATCCATTGTCTTGATGACCTTGGACCAGATCATTTCACTTCTCCAAAGCACAGTGTCTGCATTTGAAAAGGGAGTTGATGAGGTCCATTCTCCAGGTTTTTATGAGGAATGATAAAGGATTTCTGCAAGGTGGCTGTGTTTGTCACACACATGAAGGGCTTGATAAATGCTACTTCTCTTTCTGTATACACCAGCATGCAGGCTCACTGACTTGTTGTAGGAGAGAAGTTCGAGAGAACAGTACCTTGTGCCCTAGACTTGCATGAAACCACGGGCATTTAGAGCTCAGATGGCCAAGCTGGCATTCAGGAGTGATTGATGCCTGTGTCTGAAGGGCAGCTTGATTTCACCTGAAAAAGCTGGTCGCACAAGCCACGCAAAGGATCTGCAGTTTCCTAATAGAGAAATGTGAGCTAATGGAAAGCAGATATTGGTCTCTGCCTACAGTTCCGACCAGAGCTCCTAAACCCTTCACAATTCCGTGGGTGATAAGAACATCTTGCGTTACAGTGAGGTGACTTAATGGGCTCATGGTTGGGGGCTGGCCACCACACCAGCCCCCAAAGACCAAGCCACAGTTAGAAGCTTGGAAATTTCTGCATCAAACCCCAACCGCCAGGAAGGGAAGAAGGGCTGGCGATGGAATTAAGATTGATCATGATGAAGCCTCCATACAAATCCCTGAAGTACAGGGGGGCTTGTAGCCTGGTAAATACTTGGAGGTGCCAGGAGAATGGTGCCCAGAGACGGCTCCGAAGCTCCTCACTCTTTCCATATTACCTCACCCTGTGCATCTGTTCCATGCTTATATGCTCTCTATCCTATATCATATCCTTTCCTATGAAATCGTCAAGCAGTGCATAGACTGTTATCCTGACCTCCGTGAGCCAGTCTAGCAAATCAGTCAAGTCCACGGAGGGGGACCTCCGATCTGTCGCCAATGAGTCAAAAGCACAGGTGACAATGTGGGCTTGTGAGTGGTGTCCGAAAGGGCAGGGGCCAGGCTTGTGGGACTGAGCCCTTCACCTGTGGGATCCGATGCCGTCTCCAGGCAGACGGTGTCAGAATTGAGTTGAATTTTAGGGTGTCCAGCGGGTGTCACAGACCTGCTTGGAGTGGGAAGCCCCCTTCAACACCTGGTCTCAGAAGTGCTGTGAGCAAGGTAGCAGTGTGAGAGCAAAGGAGAAGTACCAGGACTTGTAGGTTTTCTAAGCAGGGAAGGTGATAAACATGAAACTCTGTAGAGAAGTAGATTAATGGTCCTTAAAGATGAGATATTTCATTGTTCCTGATCTAGGGCCATTTCTCCCTCTTTTTTTTTTAACAGCTTTATTGAGGTGTAATTTATATACCGTAGAACTCACATATTTAATGGTTTTTAATAATTTATGGAGTTGTGTGACCATCACCACAATCCAGGTGGAGAAAATTTCCATCCACCCAAAGAAAGATCACTTGTGCCCATGTGTATTTGATCCCTGCTTCAACCCCTAGCCCCCAGCCATTGCTAACCTATTTTCTGTGTCCTCACAGTCACCTATTCTGGGCTTTTATCTTTTTCTATTTTTTTTAAGATTTATTTATTTATTTGACAGAGAAAGAGACAGCATGAGGCAGGGAGGGGAAGAGAGAGAGGCAAAGAGAAACTTTAGCAGACTCTGCACTCAACATGGAGCCCTGTGTGGGGCTTGATCTCATGACCCTGAGATCACAACCTGAGCTGAAACCAAGAGTCACACACTTACTGATTGCACCACCCACGTACCCCACCTATTCTGGGCTTTTAATGTACATGGAATGATTTTTGACATAGTAGTTTTTGCCTGGCTTTTTTCACTTAGCAACACATTTTTGAGGTTAATCTGTGTTGCTAAGTTGCATTGCTTTACTGTTGTATTCTTTTTTACTCATGTGGTAATTTTAGGCCAGTTATAATGAAATAATATTTGAAGGGCTATATGAAGGTCCATATTGAAGGTCACATGAAGGAGGCATTGGTGGGGCCAATCTCCGGTTGCTTTGTTGTTGATAAACTACAACACACGTAAAAAGTCACGGTACTGGACGTTGTTCAGATCCAGAGCTCAGTAACCATTGTTTTTGTTGTGGTGATCATCCTATTTTTAAGTAACTATTATTTTTAATATGGTTACCACCATGTTCCTTATCCATTTAATGCAACTGGCAAGGGGGCCATCTCTTGCTAGTTATCATTTATAGGAACTTCTATTAATTCTTTCAGGGTAATTTTATGGACATTTGTTTCATTCATAGCTGGAGCCTCCAATTGTCTCCTAGTGCCAAGAAGTGTTCAATAAATACTTGTTGAAAAAGAAGGATAGATCAGATGGCAGAATCCAGTAAAAACTTCTTGAATGAATTAATGAAGAGTTCAAATATAAAAGTGCTGCAAAACTATAACCAAGGCATCTGATTCTAATATTTTCAATGCTGTGATCCAGCAATGTACACGTTTCCACTCGACTGTTGTCTCATTTAGTTGGCCAGGATCTTAAGCAAAATTCAGAAGTTGTTGTTTGTAGAGAAGCAGACAAAACTCTGATATGTGGAGGGTTTGTGGATACTTTAGTAGCATGGATGGTGTTTTAGCTAACGCGACTTTGAGATGGCCCTTCAAACCGCCCATAGCTAGCACTCAGGGGTTTGACCGACCTCTTTGCGGGCTGTGATGCTCATCACCCTTGGAAGTCACCATGCACAGGGAGAGAGGTCACCAACACAGGCCCATCGTGTAGGAGAGTGGCAGCCAAGCTGCAGGAGAAATACTGAGACGCTCAGCTCCCAGGGGCAGAAGAACATTTCTATCGACGCCGGCAAGACTGACAAATACTGGGGCCTGGTTAGCAATCTTGGAAAGGAACACTAATAAAAAGTTTCGCCTTTTGATGTATAGAAGACACATTTAATAGGGAGGGGAGGAAAAATGTTTTCAAAAATCAACACTTTTCAAATTAATTTTGCGTTGTTTCTGTAAAGATGCCTGTGATTTGGTAGGCCCTCGGGTGTGGGTTTAATTTTGTTTGCTTTTGATGTATGATTGCAGAAAGGTGTTATTCCTGAAAAGCCATCAAAATATAATTAAAAAGTCGGCAGAGGTGATGTCTCATCGCTAGCTTTGTTTATTTTTTTAATAAAAAAGAAAACCCCAGTTGTGCTCTGCGTGGAGTACAATGACCATAAACCAAGGGAGAGAATTCAAATAGTTGGAAAATCCCACACAGGGTTTTCCTTGGAATGGGAGGTGACTGTCACAGTGCAGAAGGCACATAGAGATCCCCACCTAGATGTGTTTCTTCTTCCAAAGATTCTTTTTTTTTTTTTAAAGATTTTATTTATTTATTTGAGATAGAGCACGAGTGGGGTGAGGGGCAGAGGGAGAGGGAGAAGCAGACTCCCTGCTGAGCAAGGAGCCCAATACAAGGTTTGATCCTGGAACCCAGGATCATTACCTGAGCTGAAGGCAGATGGTTAACCGACTAAGCCACCCAGGCGCCCTTCTTCCAAAGATTCTACCTCATTTTTTTTCCTGACCACCTGGAATTCGTTAAAATGGTAACAGTCGGAACTGTGCTTTAGGATTAGGGCAACAACAATTACATTCACTTGTGGATGGGTCTGTCTGCACACTCTTCCTTCTGCCCTTTTCTTACCCACCCCTGTTTCTGTCATGACAACATGGTGACCTTCCTCAGTTCTATCTACTGTCCTCTCCCTCCTGAAGCCTGTCTCCACAGACCCCAATTGCAATTCACTCTTGCCTCTTGGCTCCTGCTTGTACCTTGTAGATTTGTGCCTGGAGTTTGGACTTCCATGTTCACTTTCCTACTCTACTTTAATATCTCCAAATATAAAAAAAGTGCTATTCATCCTACATCCTTCACCCTAGTAAGTGGTCTGAAATAAGATGCCATCTTAAATTTAACTGAGTTATATCTATTTTTTAAGACTTTGTTTATTTGAGAGAGATAGCGAGAGAGCATGAGTGGGGGTCAGGGAGAGGGAGAAGCAGACTCCCCGCCAAGCAGGGAGCCCGATGTAGGACTCGATCCCAGGACCCTGAGATCATAACCTGAGCTGAAGGCAGACGCTTAACCAACTGAACTACCAGGCGCCTGAACTGAGTTATATTTAAATCATGTTTACAATGATAGGACTTTCAGGAAGTGTATGTGTGTATATATTTGCATATAATAATATGCATATATTTATTTTTACATGTAAATTTCATTCATATGAAATAGACTGTATATTTTGCCCTGTTTGTCCACACTGGAATACTTGCAGTTGCTACACTTGTTTGCTCAGCTTGAGACTGCTTCCCTGATTCCTGCCTCTTCTCCAAAGAGGAGAGTTATGTTATTGATGGAGGCATTGCAAGCTTCTTTTTTTGCACATAATCAAGAACATACATTTTGGTTAGCATCGAACATGCACCGAGTTACCCACAGATTCTTGGGCATCAGGCATGCTGATTTTTGCTCTGGGTTGATGCCAATGAAAATGCACCTTCCTTGTGGTCGCTAAGTATCATTCCAAAATCCAACCAATGCCATCAATATTAAGGAATCTAGTTGTGTGACTGTGTCATCCATTCTGAACCTTGGCCCCGGAACACACCTGCTGAATCGCTTCTAAAACGTGCTAAACTGATCCCCCCCTCACCTGTGCGTTCCTTATTGCTTTAGTGAAGTGGGAGCCCTCTGAATCCTCCCAGGGAACAACATCAGGTGGAGGGGGGTCTCTTGTTTTATGGGAGCAATTCATTTTAGCACCCCAACTTCCCTTAGTCTTCTAACCCTCTCTCAGTTCTACACTGAGGTCTGGCAGCTCCCTTGCATGTCCAGAAGGCCATTTCTGGGTCTGCTATTCTAGGTGTCATCATCTCAGCTCTAGAAGTCCTTCAGAAAGTCAAATCCCATGTCACGTGTGAACGCCACCGTGCCAGTGACGTCCCTTCTCTAGCCTTGTATGCTGCTTCTCCACTCCCTGCCTGTCTAGGGATTCACCTCCACACGGAGTCCTGTAGCTGGTGCCAGTGAGGCTGGTGGTGCATGTCCTTTGGGGTATAGGCTCTTCGTTTCCGCAGAGTGGGGCTCATGCTGCCCAGCTCATCTGTGATGAGATCTGAGGAGAGGACCACAGCAGTGGTTCCTCACCGTGTGGCCTCAGACCAGCAGGAACAAGGTGGGCTGGGAACGTATGGCAGGACACGTTCCTGGGACCCACCCCAGAGCCATCAGTGTGGGGCTCAGCAGTCCATGCTTGAGGCTTTTGGGTGATTCTAATGCAGGTTTGAAAATCACAGCTCTTGGGAGCACAAAGAATGATGAGGTTGTGTCTTGAGGAATATGCACTTCATTTTCAGAGGCACCTGCTCTGTGTGAGCTCACTGCAAAGGAAGAGGTGTTTAGGTTTTGGATGGTGGAATGAGGATGTCAGGAGTGTTCCATGGGATGTGGGGTTTGCAAGCCTTCCGTTAGTCCCCCAGAAGTCTCAGGGACTGCTCATTCCCTACTAAGCCCCGTTTTCACACACCGGGCCGGTCAGGGCTCCACATCCAGTCATTGTGGATGCTCTGCCCCATTACTCTCCATCCTGGTCCTCATTTTCAGCAGAACCTGCCCTGTTGCTGCAGAAGACACGTCTTTCGTAGAGCTTTCCATGGGGCTTCCTGGCTTGCACAGCATCCATGAGATGGACCGTTAGCCACTTGTCACTTTCTTCTTCCAAGGCTTCCAATGGTGTTGAAAGCAGCCACCCTACACAGCAGTCCTCACATTTATTGTGGTCCTCGTACCAATTCAGGCCAGCAGCGTCTGGATCTCCAAAGTTTTGTCTTCCCCCTGCATCCGATTTCAGTTTTCCATAGGTGAAAGCTTTTGTAATTGTGAGATCACTGCTGTGGCAACCACCAGCAGTAGTCCCCACTCCCTCAAGGAGGCCGCACAGTGTAAATTCTGAATCCTGTCTGTGGGGTCTGCTTTCCAGCCTGAGAAAGTCCCTACTGTCTGTGCCTGGATTCCCTAGAAAGCAGGGCATGCCTATGGCAGAGCTTACACAAAGATGCTTTGAAATAAGATGCCATCTTAAATAGGAATGATCCAGGTATAAGAAAACAAGAGCCTAGACTTCTGAGAGAGGAGAAGTAGGGTGAACTGGGAGACGCAAGCTCAAGGACATCAGTAAAAGACAATGCATTATAGAACTGGTCACAGTAAGACAAGAAAACATAGCACAATGCATTGGTGGTTTGGACTTGTCTAAGGAGGAAGAGTGAGATTTTCCAGAGAAGTCCACTGGGGGAAGAAAGGGAGATAGAGTTATTGTTCCCTATGAGATCTACCCTACAGAGTATTAATAGTCTTGTGCTGCTGGTCCATCCAGGCAACCCACACCCAGACGTTTGGAACTTCATTATATCACATCTGAGAGAGGGAGATGAGCTAGAGTCTTATCCACATTAATGGATGCCATAGCTCCTGGTACAGTGGACAAGATGGCAGCCAAGCTGGAGGCCAGCCCTTGTTCCAGCTCTGAAGACCTGAGTCACTGTAGACAGTCGGCACCCGGGTGTCCGCAGTAAGGAAGCATCTGAGAGCACAGAGGCAGCAAATGCCAGGAGAATTAAGGATGTGCATAAATAAGTTCCAGTATAATGGTTTTGGGTGGACAACTGTCTACATGTTCTTGAGAACTCTGTCCATTATGAAGCAACCTTATTTTTTTGAGTTTATCATGTTTTTCCTCTTCTATATTTCATGACTGAAAAGCAAAAAAAAAAAAAAAAAGCTTTCTAGGTGAACCTTGTAAACAATTCATATTAATGTTATGTTGATCTAAAAAGAGAAAAAGAAATGACTAGTGCTAAAAAGCTCTGATCTGGTGCTGTGAATTCTTAGTTGTTTTTTTTTTTTTTCCCTGGGGAGGGCAGTCAAAAACATTTGTTCAGGACTCTCTAATTTCTGTGCCCTCTAATAAACCCTAAAGCAATGGGAAAGTTTCCATTTCCCACAACAATCAGTGGCCCATTAATTTTTAATCTCATTTTCTACACATTTCCAAGAGCAGTTGTTTTGCATACCCAGAGTCTTAGTGTTCACCCTACTTCTCCTCTCTCAGAAGTCTAGGCTCTTGTTTTCTTATACCTGGATCATTCCTAAAAGTTAATGAAGGATCAAAGTAATGAAAAGATGGCTGTATAAACAAGTGTAGGAGACCTGTGTGCAGATCTGTCTGATTTTCCTATGTCTACTACCTGACTCCACTTGACCTCAATTTGTCACTTCATAGCATTGCAGCTACTTTGATTGTGAAGATATTCAGACACACAGATAATTCTCTCACTTTCAGCTCTTATCTTTATACATCTGTTCTAAGTTTTCAAACCCTCTTCTTGTTACAGCATGCCCCTGCTGAGCTCAAAGTGCAGCCCTGACTCTGAATGTTGGTTCACCCTCCGTGTGGCATCTGTGATAGGAAGAGAGTTTCCCCAAGCGTGACAGACCTCTCTTCCTCAGCTGCTATCACGTGTACCATCTTATAGCTTCTTTCTCCTTCCTTCCTCTTTCCCTCCCTTCCCTCTCTTCCCTCCTTCCTTCTTTCCCTCCTTCCTTCCTTCCCTTTCTTTCCTTCCTTCCTCTTGCTCTTCCTTCCCTCCCTTCCCTTCCTCCCTTCGTCTTTCCCTTCCTTCCTTCCCTTCCCTCCTTCCTTCCCTTCCCTTCCTTCCTTCCTCTTTCCCTTCCTTCCTTCCCTTCCTTCCCTCCTTCCTTCCCTTCCCTTCCTTCCTTTTTCCCTTCCTTCCTCCCTCCCTTCCTTCCTTCCTTCCCTTCCCTTCCTTCCTTTTTCCCTTCCTTCCTCCCTCCCTTCCTTCCTTCCTTCCCTTCCCTTCCTTCCTTTTTCCCTTCCTTCCTCCCTCCCTTCCTTCCTTCCTTCCCTTCCCTTCCTTCCTTCTTTCCTTCCTTCCTTCCCTCCTTCCTTCCTTCCTCCCTCCTTCCTTCCTCTTTCCCTTCCTTCCTTCCCTTCCCTCTCTTCCTTCCTTCCTTCTTTCCCTCCTTCCTTCCTTCCCTTCCTTTCCTTCCTTCCTCTTTCCCTTCCTTCCCTCCCTTCCCTCTCTTCCCACCTTCCTTTCCTCCTTCCCTCCTTCCTTCCTCTTTCCCTTCCTTCCCTCCCTTCCCTCCTTCCCTGCTTCCTTCCCTTCCCTTCCTTCCTTCCTCTTTCCCTTCCTTCCTTCCCTTCCCTCCTTCCTTCCCTTCCCTGTCTTCCTTCCTCTTTCCCTTCCTTCCTTCTTTCTTTCCTACCTTCCCTCCCTCCTTCCTTCCTTCCCTCCCTCCTTCCTTCCTCTTTCCCTTCCTTCCCTCCCTTCCCTCCTTTCCTTCCTTCCTTCCTTCCTCTTTCCCTTCCTTCCCTCCCTCCACCCATCCCTCCCTCCTTCCTTCCTTCCTTTCTTTCTTCCTTCCCTCATTCCTTCTTTCCTCTCCCTCTTGCTTCTTCTTTCTTTCCCTCCCTCCCTTCCTTCCCTCACTTCTTCCATCCTTCCTTCCTTCCTTCCTTCCTTCCTTCCTACCTTCCTCTCCGTCTTCCTTCCTTCTTTCTTACATTCCTTCCTCCTTCCCTCTCACTCTTTCTGGGTGTCTTTCTATCTCTCTCTATTTTTTATTAAATTTCTCTTTTTTTTCATTAAGTTAATAGATCTCCATCTTAGGCTGTAAGCTTCCTGAGGACAGAGTCTAAGCCTAGTTTGCTAAAAATTGTATCTCTACTCCGTATCTGTTGAAAGAATGATGAACATAGAAAACAAATCAAGACCTGAGTACCCGAGCATACTAGGTGAAAACCCAGCAGCCAAAATGGTGGTAACTCTCTTTGACTACACTACGTCTTTTCTTCAGGTCGTATTTGGTCCTTAGTGTTGGAAATCTATCAGTGGCACATCATAATCGGTGCCTAACAGAATCTGCTTCCATGGGGCTGGGCGATTGTAGCATCCCTCTGTAGGCAGTGATGTTTGCCTTGCTCGTGAATTTATCATACTTCCAAGAGGCTATGTGATGACACAGAGGGAGAAATTTCCTCCATCAGGTTTCCTCTGTGTCCAAACCTGACTTATTTCTCCATCTCATTTGTAATGAGCAAAGGTGGACGATCCAGGTCGTTTCATTGCTATTCACTCGGCACCCAGCCATGTAGAGCTCCTACCTAAGCAGCCGGTATTGGCTTTTGTCATGTATGCCAAAACACAAATTTCAGCTAAGGGGAGATGAATGCCTAAATTATGAGAGTGAAGTTGTGCCCGGGGTCCACGGGGTCCACGGGAAACAGTATCAACTGACAACAGGCTCCAGTCTGTATGTGGAAGGATTTCAGGACAGTGGTGCTCAGCCTCATAAAATGCCAGGACAGCTATCATTTCTTCCTGATTTAAGCCATTTCTCCTTTTTCTGTGACTTACGGTTAAAGATGTTTGATCATTCAGTTATTAAAGCTGGTCTACTTCTGTCCTTTGTCAAATCAACTCTTTTTAAAAAAAAAAAAATTGCAGCTGGGGCTCCTGGGTGGCTCAGTCAGATAAGCATGTGCTTTAGGCTCAGGTCATGATCTCAGAGTCCTGGGATCCAGCCTCATGTCAGGCTCCCAGCTGAGCGAGAACTCTGCTTCTCCCTCTCCCTCTGCCTCTTCTCCTTCTTGTGCTTGCTCTCAAATAAATACATACAGTCTTTTTTAAAAATTAGCAATTATTTGCACATAAAAACTAGAGGACATTCATTCAAAAAAAGCCATGGACCCTTACTTTATAATTACCATCTTAAGGGTCAGTCCCTTAAATTAAGGGATTGAGTGTCCCCTCTACCTCTGCTCCGTGAATTTTTCGTGATCATTATGCTTTCAGCCTCTTCACCGTGATATTACCTAGCTATGGAAATATGGGCGAGTCAGTTTGAATTCCTTCATCCCTGTTCTGTGCGTGGTACTCAGTTCTAGGTGTGAGGGGTCCAGGAGTGAGGCAAAGACATGAAAACCCGCCTTATTGGAGCTCAGATTGATGGGACTTTTAATTGCGTGGATTTTTTTTTTCATGTTGACTTCAGCTTCCTTTCCAACAGTCCATTTGAGAGTCTCACATTATGAGTATTACTGTTTAACTCCAGTAAGTTTTCCTTCAATTGACTTCTAATAGCCAGATCTTATGATGGGTTACTTCTCAAATTCTGCTCCAACGGTGGTCTCCAAAGGCATCGATGAGTAAGGACTCAGGTTCTGAAGGAGAAGTGCTCTGGATTGGCCATCATTACCTTCCCATTGATCTTTCCTCTCTGCTCTGCTCTTTACTCACCTTAATTATTTTGCTTTGATTATGGAATCAAATGGAAACGCCTTTGATGTCATTAAAATAAAAAGGCAGTTATGAACCACACTTGTACCCATAAAGAATATTTTCTGTTTTAATGAAAGAACATTTTTATGAAGTCATTACTTCAGTTGGCAGAGTACAGAGTGGTCCCTGCATCACCTTTGCTGGTCTGGAATCCGACATCGGATCTATTTTGCAATCTTTTCTCCAACCATGAAGCTGTGTTACTAAAGAGGTGTTGAACTAAGCTCCCCACCAGGCATCTCATTTTCCTCTTTGATTATTTTACTTTCTAAGAATCTGTGCCACTTTTATCTCCTCATTCTGGCCAAGGACAAAATAAAATATCGTTTCAGTTATGTTCTGGCTCTAATTAGAAACAAAATGTCAATAGAAAGCATTTATTCATGTAACTAGTCATATGCAAATTCTATTTCCAGGAAGTTTCTGATGAAATTACAAGATACATAATTTTGTACATAGATTTGGAGTATGAGGAAGAGAAGTGTGGCCAAATTCATCCCCCTTTAACAAATTCTCCTGTGGTGTTCTCCAGTTACAGTGAAAGTATCATCCACTTTTTTTTTTTTTTAAGATTTCTTTATTTATTTGACAGAGAGACACAGCAAGAGAGGGAACACAAGCAGGGGGAGTGGGAGAGGGAGAAGGAGGCTTTCCACTCAGTAGGGAGCCTGATGTGGGACTCGATCCCAGGACCCTGAGATCATGACCTGAGCCGAAGGCAGACGCCTAATGACTGAGCCACCCAGGCGCCCCGTATCATCCACTTTTAAATCGTTTTCTATACCTGGGGCTCCTGGCTGACTCTGTCGGTGGAGCGTACAACTCTTGATCTTGGGGTCGTGAGTTCGAGCCCCACATTGGGTGTAGCGATTACTAAAAAAAAAATAAACTTAAAAAAATAAATAGCTTTTTATACCTAAATTAAAGATAGTGTTAATGATATGTATATCTGTGTATAAACATACTTATTCTCTCCCACCAACCCCCCCGTATAGTTATATAACAGCATTATTAAACATGAGCATACATTATCTATGAAGAAATGAATAATGTTTGTAGTAATCTCGTTTTGAAACCCTTCCAAGGTACATTTTAATTAGAACAACATAACTGCATAAGCACATTCCAATGAGATTGTGTACTTTGAAAATTTCCAAGTGTATATATATATATATATATATATATATATATTTGTATATATATATACCTATATATATACTGAACATTTATATATTATATATATATGGCATATATATAACTAATGTGTATCACTATATAATAAGTTATAACTATCTGTAGATAGAGATTATATTTATATTATATAATATATATAATAGTATATATAAAAACTAATATGTATCTGTAGACATATAACTAATTATATCCATATAGCTATGTATCTCTATGTAAAATCTTCCAATCTATCTTTTTTACAAAGTCTTAATTGAAGTTGCCAGTGATGAGTGAAATGCCGTTCATTTTGAAGTCAGCTGAAATAGCTCTTCTTCAACAACCTGGGAAAGAAAACTAGCCTCCAGGTCCCACATACAGCGAAGATTTGCATAATCAAAGAAAGCAGAAAATCCTTAGAAAAAGCCAGTCATTGGTTACACATTCAGCTCTTGATGGATTATAAAAGGAAGCACATTCTGGCTCAGAGATTTATTAGAAATTTCAAGAAATTGTGCTGCAAAAGTTGTCTAGCACTATTAATCCACTCCCCTTAGAAGAAGAGATGCAGAATAAAGATTAAAAGGGTCATTCCCAATGAGGTCAGAGCTTTGGAAACACCTAGGTTAACTCAAAGGCAAAACTACTGTTGATTCCATACACAACAGTTACCAAGTTAGCACGTGAAGCAGAAACCCTCTTCTGGTCAATCCTGAAGAACAGAACAAGGGTCTTTTTTCTCCCTGCCCTTGTTTTTTAAATCTTGGCAAGGAGAGGGATTTTTAAATTTTGAGAAATCGAGTGAAATTTTATTTTTTAAAGTTGTTGATAAAAGAATGTTTTCCATCCTTCTCAAATGCATCTCAGGATAATTAATGAGTTAGAGTTCATTTGAAAACATCATTTAGTGTTGCAAGCACATAACCTTTTCCATCATTGCTTGTGAATTCGTTGTATATGCCGTACAAGGATACCACCTTTTACATTACACTGTAGTCATTGGAAATGACTTCATCTCTCTCTTTCTCATGTTTTCTTTCATTCTTCCCGGCCTTTCCTTGAAGAATATGTACTTAATAAATTACCATGTATCGTCATGTATTCTAAATGCTCAAGTGAGAAAATCGGTTAAGCCACAAAATATAACTTTATAAAATATTATGCTGTTTTTTTCCCCCTCTATGGCAGTACAGAGCTTTACTTAATGTCATTTAGCCAACCATTTTAAACAAGGCTGAGTTTCTAGTTTAAGATTGAACCTGGAGGGGTCAAGTAAAACAGAGGCAAATCACTTTATAGAGAACATCACTTTTTAGAGAACCTGAGGAAAGTTCTTGCTGACGATGCTTGGGGACATGGAAAACAGTTGCAATTGTGTTTTGTGCACTGGGTTTACGGGGTCTGAAAATGCATTTTCTAAATAGTTATCCATGATACAGTTTAAAATATTTACCCTAGAGAGGGCAGGTGAAGGGAGGAGATGTTCACTTGCATCCAGTAATTTGTTGAACCGGGTTGGGATGGGTGCCAACTTGTGTTAATTTGACTTTTTCTGTGGTATAACCATCTGGAGGGGGAGACGTGGTCTGCTGGGTGTTTTGTGAACCTTCCCCCGTGGCAGGACTTTCAGTGCTAGGCTTGCAAAACTCTGGAAGGCCCTCTCTGCTTTCTGTCCTAGGCATAGCCCTCCAGTGTAGACAGGGAGCAAGGAGATTTTCTATCCTTTTTGCCAGCCCTTTGGCTCTTCAAGGCTTACCTGGTGGAGTCCCTTCACTGTGGCCCATCTGATCCTCTCTATGCCTGATCTCAGCCGAAACCTCCAGAGAGGAAGAGGCTGTAGCCTTTGCCCACTGAGGAAAAGCGTGACCCATTCTGGAATTTAGATTCTGGGTACTTACAGCCCTGCGATGATGTAGCTTGGAATTAATAGTATATTTCAGTTGATAGTTATTCCCCTAATTATTGCAGTAGGAACGTGGTTTGTTTTCGCTTCGGTATCCCAACCAGATGTCAGGATTTCATGTTCTGAAAACTTTCAGGCAACGTTATTTAAACTCTCAAAGCGAGCATCACTTTGGCATTTTTTGGGGGAGCATGTTGAGTGCAATTTAAAAGGCCTGTTTTAAAATTCATTTCTACTTCTGTGAATACTAAACGTGTTCTGGGTTGTACATGCATTGTGTTTTCCCTGAGAGGATATATAACTCACGCACTAAAGCACACCCCTCCTAGACGTGTCTTTCATTCCTCAGAGGCATCGACTCTGGTAAAGATGGTTTTGTCCCAACACTCCTTAGCAGCACTCTTACCTGACAGGACGAGGGAGAGTTGGCTCGAGCTTTGGTTTTGCTTGTCGCTTCACGAGAAGGTTGGTGAGATGGCATCACTGGCTTCCCGTGCTGTTGGTAGACACCAAGAGCGCGCTCGTCGTTTATAGAACCTGCACCCTTCCAGTGAGACCCTCCCTGTGTTCCCATCGAATACAAAGGAACAATTCTGCTGCGACCCAGAGAGCTGAAGGAGGCTTCTCAAGCTCACGGAACTGGCAAGTGAAAACGCCCGGAATGACCCGTAGACCTTACAACTCACTCTCCTCCGTCCTCACCGCTAAACGAATCGTTTATTTTTCACGGGCTGCTATGCTAGATAAATGTAATTGTTAGGAAATAAGGAAATGCCAGGGAACACGGCATCGGTAAAGTGGTGAATGGCAAAGCTGTAACCGCCAGACTATTCCGCGGTAGGAAATGCTGCATTTGAGTTTAGTGAAGGCGGAACGTGATTGCGCGTTGGCCAGATTATAAGTATACAAATGGACAGGGGGATGTGTCCCTGAAGTGGAAACAAAAGCCTTCAGCTCCTGAGCTCAGTAAGCAAGTCGGGGTCTCAGTGGGTTTCAACTGCTAAGCCAATGCATGACTCATACCTGGCCTGAGGCTGTCAGCCGTATGTTTGGGTGGAAGTCGTGATGGACGTTAATCTTTTATTTGAGGATATTAAAACAAAATAGCTCCTGTATTATGAACGTCACAGTCTGAGGAGGATCATCCAGAATGATTGGATGAGGGGGCGTTCACGCTGGAGAAATAAACGCTCTGGAGAGGCGGCCTTGCGTTTTCCAACCAGCTTGAACGTGAACCCACGAAGCCTTTTCTCAGTGTGTGTTTTGGGGGAGCAACACATGCAGAGTTTTTCAGATGTGTAGATTTAAACTAAAACAAAATAAAAAAACAGAACACTGGGAACCTAGTTTGGTCTAGAAAGTATAGACAGTAACTTTTTATTTTATTTTATTTTTTTTTAGCCTAAGCCAGGAAAACTAAATACTCCAAAACCCAAACGAGCCAAAAGATGTGTTTTACCCCAACACCAAAACCCAAGGTGGAGATTTCGATTCCGTTGCCCGGTGCGTGCTGCAAGGATGGGTTCTGTGTTCACAGAGAGCAGGGGCGAGTGTACTCATTGCACACACTGCTGTGTGTGGTGTTGAAGCGTTAGCACCCAGGGCCCAAATCGGACCCTGTGAAGGAAGGTCCTTCAGTCCCCCCGCACCATGGAATTCCTGCTCTTCTGTTCTTCCAGGACCAGCAGGATCCAAAGAACCCCCTAGGCGTTTTGCAGCCATTTGTTTTTGGGAAGTAAAGAGAACATCCACAAAGGAGAGATTCAGGTGTCAAATGCGCCGAACTTCTATCCCACGCTAATGATCTGATGCTCTGACAATCTTCGCATCCCCAGTCTCCTCCTAGCGTGCGAGTCCTGCTCGCCTTCCCTTGCACTTGGTGTCCTGGGCTCTGCTGGCCCGGAGTGACCATCCTCCATCACTGAGGTGCACACAGGAGAGACTAAAGCATGTTACATGGATTTCTTTCTTTTTTTTTTTTTTTTTTTTTTTTCCTGTGATCTGTCTGGATTTTCAGCCAACACCCAGGGGGAGCCTTGAGCTTAAGCTAAGAACCCGCAAATATCAGCCACAAACCACCCCGGTGCTTCCTTCTTTGTGTTCCTAAGTTTCTTTCTGCTTTTGATTTCGAAGTTTGATTATTTTTTTCTCTCTTTTTCCTTTTTTTGTGGTGTATAGACTTCATTTTTTAGAAAGAGCAGACAGTACAGAGTTCCCATAGAACACCCCATGTGGGATTTTCATGATGATAGACTCTTCCATTGTCCGGTATGGGGAAAAAAATGGCAAAAGGCCCTAATCCTATTTTCCATGAAGATGGAAGGCCAGATTGGCTTGGCTATCAAAGGATATTTGCTATTTGGCAGCTTGGAGCAGGTTTTACCCCCGTCTCAGGCAGGGACTTTATCCCCCAGAGGGTATTTTCCTGGTCCCAATTTACCGCTAGGTTTGACATTTTTATTATTATGGTTTCCCAAGGGTGCCTTTCCCTCCTTCTGAGGCTCCATTGTATCAGGTTTTAGGTTTACAGACCTTTTATCACATGGTAGCAATTTCTTAGTAATTGATATATCAAGTTATTGTCATTAAACCTAGTCTGTTTTCATGGCAAGAGTTATTATGTTTTGCAGAGCAATGCTTCCCAGACCCATAAGTCACCGGAGCCCAAACAAAAGAGCAAATAAACTGCTTGGCGTGGTGAAGAAAGAGCCTTTTTAGAGGAGGAAACCTTTTCAAACTCTGACCTCGAGCTTCACACGCCGGGACCTGGAGCATCATTGTGCTGTTCCTGAGCTCGGCCGGGTTTAGAATTCAGTGTTCCTTCGTAGCATTCACAGCCGGCTAGTTCATTTCGGAGAAGAATTCACGCTCTGCCCTGCCAGTGGACCCGAATTCTCCGAGAGGCTCCAGGAGCCTGGAAGGCGCGCCAAGCCTGGAATCATTACCATGACATTGTGTGCCCCTTGTAAACGGAGGGGCTTGACAAGGGTCCATTTACAAGCCTGAGGCGGCATGGGGAAGCTTTGCCCTAAAGCCAGGCCTGGTGGGCTCGCGCTTGTCGGCCACGCAGGGGAAAAATGGCAGACGCTGGTCTCCCCGAGGGATTGAAAAATGCTAGCTCTGCTCTGCAGGGGCCTAATGCACATCGCCGTTTTCCAGAGTCAGTCAGATCGGACATGGCTTTCACCCCGGGCTTGCAACCCAAACCGTTCTTTGTCGACCCCCGTGCACACGTTTTACTCCGTACGTGTGAATCCCTTGGTAAGGGCAAGACTGTGGCATGCTGGGGGACGTGATTGCCCAGACAGGGACCTTTTTCCATCAGAAGCTCTGAGCACTGACAGTTCTCCCAGAGAGTTGTTACAGAATGAAAGCACCCCCGTGAAATGAAATGAAGTTGTGGAGTCTTAGAATTATGCAGCCAATGAAACGGGAGATGATTCTAGGGAAAAGGAGCATGTCAGTGTTTGCGTCTTCTTTCCTCTTAGAAATGGCATTATTGAGTCTGCTGGGGAATGTATTGTGAGGCCAGCACTCCATTAGTGCTCTGTCCTCGCTTTTGTCTTCCTAATTACCTTTCGTTGTGGTTCTTTAAGCGCGTGACTCATTCGTCCTCATTTATCATTAGGCAGTTACCTCGACACGTAGTACTTCCAATGGATGGAGACACTGGGTTTGGTGTCATACGGAAGCCATGCCCGAAATCACTAGAGATGAGTAACACCTTGCACACAGAATGAACGTTATCTACACGCCTCATCAAGATTCAAGACCAAGGTTCAGCCAACTCTCTCTAAAGGACCAGACAGTAAATATTTTAGGGTTTGCTGGCCAAGAAGCCTCACGCTCTGCCTATGTAGGGCAAAAACGGCCATAGACAGTACAGAGATGCATGAGGGTGGCTGAGTTCAAGGGAGCTTGGAGCGTGGCCCCAGGCGGTCGTTGGCCGTGCAGACCCCTGTCGGAGCTCTGGAAGAGAACGGAAATGTTTCTTCACCTTCACATCTAAAGCATCAGTGATGGCTGGCTTACATCTGAGAATGTGTCAGGAGCCTTGAATTCTTTGGAGAGGGTCCTTGGATCGATTCACAAGAATTCTAGATAACGGTTGTTAATGACGTAGCGTGCACTCGCTTCCGAGGATGACCTCTCCACAGGACAAAGCAGGGCGGGTGTGATGAGGATGCTGATGATCACCCACTTCGCAGATTGAGAAACTCAAGTCAAAGTGGTATTAAGCAGAATTCTCAGAATCTCACAGGTGAGAAGTGGGTGTTTGTGTATGGTGGTGGGTCGGGAGGGTTTCGACCAACACGTTCAGTGATGTGCAGGGAGCAGGATGGGGAAAGGGACTATAAGCCGTGGCTTTGTCCTTAACATCGAACTTCTTTGGATCTGTTTATACAGCTAAGTCTGTAATGTTCATCCTTATGATCCTATACACACCCATGCGTACTCCACACCCCTATGTGCACACATATACGTAAGTATATGTGTGTGTGACATGACATGCGTCTACAAATAATATTCTATCGTTATTCTCACACGGCCTAACTACCACACGTTACCGTCAGAGTGATTAAAATCACATGGAATATTAAATAACGCATGATTCTGGAAATAGAAAAAGCTATTGGATATTTCACATGAAATATCCCTGAATATTATTGGTTTGAACCAATTTGAGGAGATCCACTTGGGTGTGCAGGCGCGGACGCACAGATCAGCATATGTGGTCACCCCCAGTTTAATATATAGGGAAAAGTCATGTGTTGTGACTCATGATCAAGCTGTGTTGATTCTTGTAGGTTCCATCTACTCTTTTGTAACATAATTCTTTAGAGCAATCCCTCCTTGCATCCGTAAGTAGTTGTGATTTTGGTAAACCTCTGTAGAGCTTTTTCCTTTCTTCTGTTTGCTTGCATTTACATATCTGAGTATCTGTTTATCCATGTCTTTCTATCATCTTCTACCCATTGTCTAATTTTAATAAAGTGGTGTATGCATAGTGCGTGCATACTCAGCATACTGTTTTCCCTTAACTATTTCATTGCAAATATTATCTGATGTGACTGAAAGTTCCTAAGGCGTTATGTTTTATTTGTTTTTTTTTGTTTTTTTTTTTTTAAAGATTTTATTTATTTGACAGAGAGAGCAGAAGCAGAGGCAGAGGGAGAAGCAGGCTCCCCGCTGAGCAGGGAGCCCGATGTGGGACTCGATCCCAGGACCCTGAGATCATGACCTGAGCCGAAGGCAGACGCTTAACGACTGAGCCACCCAGGCGTCCCAGGCGTTATGTTTTTCAAATTTTACTTTTATTCTTTTAAATATAGTTATTTATTTAAGTACATTTCTTGAAGTGTAGTTGACACAGAATGTAACACTATTTTCATGTGTATAACAGTGATTTTGACAGGTTTTCTTAAGTCGTGATTATGGGTTTTCATTGTTTTGTCTGTCAGGTTGTTGACTGTGAATTATTTGATCATTTAAAGAAATTATTTGGCATTCAGGGTAACATACTTTGGCTATCATAATTAAAGCCATAATGGTTTATTTTATATCAAGCTCAAGAACAACCTGTTGGTTGTTGTGTTGTGTGCATTACGTCAAAGAGGAAAAAACGCTCCTAAAATTTAAAAATGATCGAGTAGGGGGCGCACCTGGATGCCTCAGCCAGTTAATCTTGTGACTCTTGATTTTGGCCCTGGGCATGATCTCAGGGTCATGAGTTCGAGCCCTGCGTCGGGCTCTGTCCTGGGCGTGGAGCCTGCTTGAGATTCTCTCTCTCCTTCTCCCTCTGCCCCTCCCCCTTGAAGCTCGAGCATGCACTCTCTCTAAAAAAAAAATGATCGAGTAGGTTTACGAAATTTCTGCTGGTATCTCAGAGTGTTTTGCCTTTGCATTGTGTTTTCCAAGGTTATAGAAGTGTTTATTTGCTTTTATCTCTCCTGCCATATTTTGCAGAATGATTGGGATCATCCTGTGTTTGTACATTGTGATAGAAACTGATGTGTATTTCTTCGGAACACAAAGACCCTCGATTGTCTGTCGCCTGGGGCATTGCAGCTTGAAAGGGGTGTAAATAGCACAGAGGAACAGGGTAACGTTGGGTCCAGGAGTGGATTAGCACCTTCTGTCCTGTGGAGCAGTATGTATTCACAAGATTTAACATATCCCTCATCAATGAAGACAAAGATTATTTTCAACTCTGAGTGACTTAACAGCATCGCTCCGTCCTACCTGTCCTAAATGCTAATCTGGATGCTAGAGCAAAACTGACATCAGGTCGAGAGCATTTCCTCAGGGTTTGAGTTGAGAGAAAGTTCACCTATTAAGTTTATATATTTATTTAGACCGTGCATCTTATTATTTTTTTTTTTTAAGATTTTATTTATTTATTTGACAGAGAGAGACGCAGCGAGAGAGGGAACACAAGCAGGGGGGAGTGGGAGAGGGAGAAGCAGGCTTCCCGCAGAGCAGGGAGCCGGATGCGGGGCTCGATCCCAGGACCCTGGGATCATGACCTGAGCTGAAGGCAGACGCTTAACGACTGAGCCACCCAGGCGCCCCTAGACCGTGCATCTTTGTGATGTGCCTTGACATGCGGAGCAATACATTATCGGCATCTTTGTATGCATATAAGGTGTATAACAAGTACGGTGTGTGGGGAGCACGTTCCGCATTCTTGCTTAGCTGCATGATTTACAGTGTTGTTAAGAAACCATCCTGTCAGGCGTTGCAATCTTAGCGACCCTTCCTGTAGTGTCTGGTAAATGAATCAAAGGGATCCGAAAATCATGGCCAAAAAACTTGGAGGTTTGGAAAATGGGGGGAGGGGGGGGAAGTAATGCCTTTCTCATAAGGTATGGGAAACAAGGAAACAAGTGTAATGCCAAAGCCCGAAGTGTTTGTTTTTTCCTATTCCATAATAAGATGGGCTCCCATCTACCCACCCCCCGCACCCCACCCCCAACAGCAGTGAGTGGAGATAAAAAGGGAGGTCATCTGAGGCTTTTCTTCTCCTCCAGGAAAAGATTTTCAACTATTAGAAAGGGGGTCGAGTGTCCAGTGTGCATGCCATGTGCATAGGAAGGGGGAGACTTCAGAGAAGTCTGGAGAGTACACTGGTTTCGCATGTTTCCTTCTCTACCCGACTCCCCTGTGTGGTGCTCGGGGGCCACACCAGACGCCCCGGGCATGCATCCTGCCTCCTTGAGTGCTATAATTTCCCTAATTCTGAAACGCATATGGGAACAGACCCCACTACCCTTTGTCGGCGGTGGGAATTGAGTAAGTTAACTCAAAGTGCCTCGCAGTCAGCCCTTGGCCCGTGTGATCCCCCTCCTTGCTGCACACCCAATAGACACCTGTCACATGCCTTGGATTGTGCGAGCGCCCCGGGACATCCTTGTGCTCCCCGCTACCACAGTCTGGAGGGAAAGACACCACTCATCATATAATCATGTACGCAGCTACTTTTTATTTATTTTTATTTTTGAATTTTTAAGCCATCTCTACACCCAGTGGGGGGCTCGAACTCGCAACCCCCAGACGGAGAAGCTGTGTGCTCCACCAGATGAGCCAGCCAGGCGCCCCCACAGCTACTTTTGAAATACAAGTTGTTAGAAATGTTCTTGAGGATGGCCGTGTGGGTCGTGAGGGCACGTTAGCAGCCCAGGGGTGCCTGATACTTTTGTAAGAAGTGAAGGAGGTCGGGAGTCACACACACAAAATACCAAAGAAAGATGTTTAGGGCTGAAGGAGGACTGTGTTTCTTACCAAAGAATGGTAAGAAAAAAAGTTTATAATGTTCTGACATAGCAAAGGGAGGTGATCAGAACGTGCCACTTTGGCATAAGGATTATTTAGAGCTAAAAGCAATTAGAAAGCAGGCATGGAACAAGTCCTCCCCTTTCTGCATAAAAACAGGGCATACATTACTGTTTGCAAAGGTAACAGCTTCTTTTGTAAAACGGTCCGTTTCTCTGATATCAAGAAGAAAACAACTCTTAATCGCTAGAGTTGACTCGTAACTACGGGCCGAGGGTACCAACTTGCGTCTGCATAACAAACCTTAATAACCAAATCCTTTTCTAGCATTAATTTCCATCATATATTTCTTTCTCACAGTCTGCTACCTCTAGAAGCCCAAACTCTCCCTCCTTCCATTGTCCAGTCTCCTCTCAACAATTAATATGTCCTTTTTATAAAATGTTATATAAGCGTCTGGGTCTAACTGCCTTTTTGGGGTTTTAATTTCTTTTCTGTGAATCCCACCCCTTGTGTAAAATTCTTATCACCAACAGAATCTATACACTTTTACTTCTGTTAATCTGTTTCATTGTTAGTTTAATTTGCATGTTCCAGTCACTGAACCTAAAAGTGTAAAGGGAAAGTTTTTACTCTCCTAGAGCAGACAAGGAGTCTACACATTCTCCTGAAGGGGATCATGGAGGAAGGAGGCTGAACTAATTGTCTTGGGCTATAATGGGTCTCCCTGTGGTGAAGCGTATGATCACCTCCAACACACTTGTAGAGACGGGGCTAGCCCTCCTGGCAAAGGGCTGGAATGCAGACATGATGCTCCCTCGGAGTTCCCAGTACCAGTTGAGGCAAATTCAGGCTGAGCCAGCCAGAGAGGGCTACGAGTCCTGAGAGGGAATGCGGTGATCAGCTCTCCAGGTTTCCATGCAGAATGCCAGCAGATCAACTAGCGACCAGATAGATCTTCTGGGTGCATTGCCCATGAGACCGTGGGAGCCAGAGGAGGCTGTGACTAGACCGTTTCACTACTTTCTAGCATCTCGAATTAGGCAAATACACACACACAGCCCCCACATTTCCTAGATAATCATACAGTGGTGCTGTTCAGAGAATAGACTATTGGGAACTGTGAATGGCTGAGGATATGCTCCTAACACATTCTAAACCAGATAGGATTAATGGATAGTGTTCCTTTGTAAACACAGGGCTATGTGTATATACATAAAACATAACGTAACATTAGAGACAGAATAAAAAGTGTATACTTTTTTCCCTTAGCGTCCCAGTCAGGTGGAGGGTGCAAACACATTTGAGGAAAACCTCATTGGTTTTTTCCCATCGAGCAGAGGAATTTCTGGGTATCCCATGTGCCCTGGACAGTTATCCACAGACCAGTAGCATCAGCATCCCTGGGGAGGCTGTTACAAGGGCAGAACCTCATGGCCCACTCTGTCCTTGTGAACGACACCTGCATTCTGTCACGGGATGTTTGGATGATTCGTGTGCTCATTAAAATTTAAGAAGAGCCGCTCTAACTGATGATCGATAATCATTTGTAGAAAGAATGAATAAATGAGTGTATATATGAATAAAATATTGAATAGGTGGCGCAATTAAGAACTAGCTCCAGCCACGTCTTTCTTTACACTTGTTTTGAATGCTTCATACAGAGTCTTATTTGCTGGCTTTACAATAGGCTTGCTGTTCCCCACCTGGCTTCCTTCCAGACCGGACCACTTAGCTTGTGGTAATGGAGCTGGGTTTCTTCCCTGAGCCTCATTGTCTCGTGCACGGACGAAGGTGTCCTCAGCTCACCCTCTGCATTTTAAACTGCTGGCCCATACAGAATCTAGTCCTTAGAATTTGAGAATTGATGTCTGTGAGACATGCCTTATCTTATCATATCTGCCTATACGTAGAAGTAAATGCCTTGGGCTCCTTGCCATACTACTCTGTGTCTTATATTGTATTTGATAATTGCATAAGATGGTTCATACCCTCATTTGTTAGATGACACTTAGCAGGGTGTTTATTGAATGCTGTGTATTATTTTGATTTGCATATGGCTTCTGAGGGTCCATTGGTCTTGTTCTTAAGATCTTGCCATAATAATTCTTTTTTTTTTAATATGGAAGGTATTTCATTAGTTGCACACAAGAGGAAAAATATCAGAGTCTCAAACTTAAAAATGCTTGTGTTTTTATTTTTCATTGAATATACTGACATAAAATATTAGTTTGAGGTGTACGACATAATGATTCTATGTCTATATAAATTGCAAAATCATCATCGCACTAAGTCTCATTAACATCCATCACTACAGATCGTTACCATTCTTTTATTGTGATTGTAAGTTCTTTTAAGTTTTTATTTTAATTCTAGTTAGTTAACATACAGTGTCATACTAGTTTCGAGCGTGGGATACAGTGATTCAACACTTTCATACATCACCCAGGGTCCATCCTGACAAGTGCCCTCCCCAACCCATCACCTACTTCACCCATCCCCCATCCCCTCCTCCCTGGTAACCATCAGTTTGTTCTTAAAGTTAAGAGTCTGTTTCTTGGTTTGCCTCTCTCTCTCTCCTTTTCTTCCTTTTGCTCATTCGTTTTGTTTATTACATTCCACATAAGAGTGAAATCATATATTTGTCTTTCTCTGACTTATTTCACTGAGCATTGTAATCTCTAGCTTCATCCATGACCTTGCAAATGGCGAGATTTCATTCTTTTTTATGTCTGAATAATATTCCATTATATATATATGGCTTTATCCACTCATCAATCGATGGACACTTGGGCTGCTTACATATCTTAGCTTTGTAAATAATGCTGCAGTAAACATCAGGGTGCATGTATCCCTTTGAATTAGTGTTTTTGTATTCTTTGGGTGAATTCCCAGTAGTAAGACTGCCGAATCATAGTGTAGTTCAATTGTAAACTTTTTGAGGAACCTCCATACTGTTTTCCACAGTGGCTGCACCAGCTTGCATTCCCACCAACAGTGCAAGACGGTTCCCCTTTCTCCTCATCCTCACCAGCATCTGGTGTTTCTTGTGTTATTGATTTTAGCCATTCTGACAGGTGTGAGATGATTTCTCATTGTGGTTTTGATTTGCATTTCCCTGATGGTAAGTGATGTTGAGCATCTTTTCATGTGTCTGTTGGCCATCTGGATGTTTTCTTTGGAGAAATGTCTGTTTATGTCTTCTGCCCATTTTTTAATTGGGTTATTTGTTTGCTGGGTGTTAAGTTGTATCAGTTCTTTATATATTTTGGATACTAACCCTTCATCAGGTATGTCCTTTTCAAATATCTTGTCCCATTCAATAGGTTGCCTTTTAGTTTGGTTGATTGCTTCTTTTGCTGTGCAGAAACTTTTTATTTTGATATAGACCCAGTAGTTTATTTTTGCTTTTGTTTCCCTTGCCTTAGGAAACCTATCTAAGAAGCTGCTATGTCCTATGTCAGAGAGACTATTGTCTGTGTTGTCTTCTAAGATCTTGATGGTTTCCTGTCTCACATTAACGTCTTTTATCCATTTTGAGTTTATTTTTGCATATGGGTGTTAAAAAGTGGTCCAATTTCATTCTTTTGCATGTTCCTCTTCAGTTTTCCCAACACCATTTTTTGAGACTATCTTTTAACCATTGGATATTCTTTCCTGCCTTGTCAAAGATTAATTGACCATATAATTGTGGGTTTATTTCTGGGTTTTCTATTCTGTTCCATTGATCTATGTGTCTATTTTTGTGCCAGTACCATACTGTCTTGATGATTACAGCTTTGTCATAGAGCTTGAAGTCCGGAATTGTGATGCCAACAGCTTTGGTTTTCTTTTTCATCATTCTGTTGTCTATTCGGGGTCTTTTCTGGTTCCATACAAATTTTAGAATTATTTGTTCCAGTTGTGTGAAAAAACTCCATGGTATTTTGATAGGGATTGCATTGAATGTGTAGACTGCTTTGGGTAGTATAGACATTTTAACAATATTTGTTCTTCCAATCCATGAGCATGGAATGTCTTTCTTTGTGTCATCTTCAATTTCTTTCATCAGTGTTTTATAGTTTTCAGTTGTGGTTATAACTTTTAAAATTTATTCCATTGGTAAGGTTCTAAATTAACAATACAGTATTATTAACTATCATCACTATGCTGCATATTATAACCTCAGGACTTATTTTATAACTGATAATGTGCCTTTTGACCCCCTTCACCCACTTTAGCTACCCCTACTTCCTATCTTTGGCAGCTCTGTATATTGGAATTCATTGTTTTTTGTTGTTGGGTTTTTTTTTTTTTTTTTTCATTTTTGGGTTTTGCTTTAGATTTCACATATAAGAGAGATCATATATTTGGCAGTTTGTGCCCAACTTATTTCACTTTGTATAATACCTTCAAAACCCATGCATTTTGTCCCATAAGGCAGAATTTTCGTCTTTTCATTCTGTTGTATATGTAGATCACATTGGCTTTACCCATTTACCCATCGATGGACACTTATGTTGATTCCATCCATAACTGTTATTCCTGAACTATTACTGTGATGCTCTAGCTAACGTCTCTAAGATGTTCTGAGCTCCAATGCTTGCTAGTCAGGTGGCTCTAGCTAATTTACCTCCTTAGGAGGTTGGAGGGCTTAGAACAGTGACTAGTGTATCATAAGCTTAATGTTGGTGCATGCTTATGCTCTCATCCATGTATGCATTCATTCATTTATGGATTTAATAAGCCTTTGTTGTGTAACCTTTATGTGCTGGTTATGAAGATTAGACTCTGTGCTGTCTTTGAGTTTGTCATGTTGGTGTGGGGAGGATGGTCTTACAAATGGCGGGTAATGAGGTGACTAATATCAGCCATGTGGCATGCCTTGGGAGTTTTATGGAGAGGGCTATGATATCCACCTGTGCAAAGGGGCATCCCCGCAGAAAAGGGACCATTTATGACGCACCTGGAATGATCAGTCTGGATTCTCCTTATCCTCTCCCTCTATTGAACCTCACGGGAAATCCTCTATCAGGTTTCTGTCAATGCAACAGCTCAAGTGGCTTATATTGTTAAGGGAACGATTTGACGTGGGATTCACTTGGGTCAATTCACTGTCCCAGTCATTCAGTGCAGAGGGGTTGACTCAAGAAACGGAAAGATTTCCTGAATCCCAGTGTCCAGGAAAACAGGCTGGTCGAATTCCTTTATCAATAGGAGCATGGTGTACCATTCAAATGTATGCATTCCTTGTCCCTTTGATCCCTACATTTTATGCATCACTTGATACATAAATCTTTTTCTCGGATCTTGTTCTAAATAAGAAAAGGGTCTTTCTTGGCCAGTACTTTGGAAAATATTTTGGGCTCACTTTTCTGTACTACCAAGCAATGATGCTGTTTGTCTGTTGATGGATCAATCGATCTATCTTTTTATCTTTTTTTTTTTTTTTTTTTTGGTACAGAAAACAAACTTCAAACAGAACAAGACATAACATGTCAGAACAAGGAAAATGTCATCCAAATCTATGACAGTAATGCAAATATCTTTAGTTTGACAAACAATATATATTTCTTAAGAAAGGACAAAAGCCAGTGCATCGCAGTCGCTGAGTCTGGGTGTGGGGCTTTGTTCTCAGTGCAGATACGATGTGTGCAATGCTGCCCAAAGGTCACTTCAAATGATAAAAACTGGCTCCTTTATTGTTCCTCTTCCCCATCACCTCCATCTTTGTAAATGTTTGTGTTTTTTTTACAGCGAGGAACAAAATTCAAATAGTGGCTGAGGAAGGAGTCCTATGAATCAGCTAAATAGAGCGGTCTTAACAGGGATAGAGCGGTGAGATGATTCAAGCCCTTTGCAGGAGAGCAGTCCTGTCGATGGGGACTGGGGAGATAAATGTGTGCCGGTCTACACCTCCATCATTTTGAAGTCGTAAAGAAACAGGCTTCTGACCTTTTGAAGTAAAGCCAACTCATCAATCAACCAAACCAACCCATGTACAAACTCCAAACTGGCACCCTGCTGTCTTTTGTAGGGAGGGAACCATTAAGAATCTGTTTGCATTTACCACCCCCTCCCCAAGATATTTTAATTCCTGTCAAGGTCTATAAACTAACCTTTGTAGGTATTAATTGTGGAATATTCACGCTGGAAGGCAGTTTAGAAATCATTTTACTCAGGCTTCTCTGTTTACAGAAAGTTAGATGTCATTAAAATAATGTCACAGGCAATGTAATTTCTTGAGGAAAATTGTGTCAAAAGAACCTCGGTTGGCAAGGCCAGCGTAACCCTTCGGGACTATGGCACCTACACTTGAATCAGCCATCATGAAGTGTTGCCCGCTGGTATTTATTTCCAGATGGGCTTTTGTCAGCATGTGAAGCTTTTCTGCGGCTCAGTGTCTCAGGGCCAGTGGCTCATCAATGGACTTACTGGTGTAACTGGGGAATGGATTCTATCCCAGTGTCCAGCCCCTGAGATGCGCTCGTGAATGGGTAGCTTACATTTCAGGGGTACAGTGATTGCTTCTTTCTCAAGTACCAGTGTCCTGCTTCTTGTGCCAAGTTGGTATGAGTGAATTTCGCTTATATAGGTTCAGGACGTAGCTTGTAGTCCTGGGCACTTGTGACATTTGGGGCTGGGATTTGTCTACGGTGGAGGAGGGCAGGGACTGGTCTCTACATAGTAGGATGTGTAGCAGCATCCCTGCCTCGAACTTTAGGTTGTGCCCCACCTCTCACGGTGTGACTGTCAAATGTCTCCAGACCTAGTGTAAGCGGAGCATCATCATACCCAGTCGGGAACCACTGGTTTACCCTCATGTGACCAGCTGTTGTTTATGTTCTTGGACAACTGATATATTAAAGCAAACAAACAGAAGCACAGAAACTTCTGTTCTAACGTTTGGAATTCCTTTCCAAATGTAAATTGTGCACAGACGTTTGCTTTGCAGAATGGAGACCCTGTGTTGCGTACAAAGACGTACGTGTGTGTATGCGGGTAGGGATGAACGGGAATAATCTCTTTTCTTATAGATGAGGTGTTGAGCAAATGATGCTCTCATGTGTGAATTACTCCATCATGTGAAGTCTATAAAGGGGCACGTAAGAGACGGTTTGGATGAAACTGGATATAGACAACCAGCACTCCCCAGGACACTGCGTGCTAGGTTCTTAGGAGGGAGAGTGAGGGTTATTTCTGCAGCCCGGCTGACTTGAGAGAGTCGAGAAGTTGTCATTCCTTCCTCTGTCTTCATATTCAAGAACTACTACGTCTCCTGCCAGGAAAAATTACACTGGGTGCTAATCTATTTCCTGTGGGTGCTTTTGTTTCTTTCTGAACTCGGCGTTTTAAAAATTATCACAATTACTGCTAGCACTCCGCCATCTCTGTCTCTGTCATGGTCATGAGCACGCTCTGAAGGCGCACACACAAGTTGTATCTTCCCACAATGTAAACCCCATTCAGTCCTAAAGCAAGGTTAACATAATTATAAAGCCGGTTCAGGAGTCTAGACTCAGTGACATTTAACCATGTGGTTAACCTGGCTTCTTAACCTTCACACAGTGCAGGACATAAGACAAGTTACACAAGAAGCAAAGATAACAGACTTAAGGAGCCACATGTGAAGTCAGTCTGTGGGCGCCCAGTTGAGATAACGCCTCAGTCCGGTCCAGGTCAGCTCTCGGCACTCACTGCTTGCTCTGAGGGTCTCAGTTCTGTTTGGAGATCCGTCGGCACAGCCTTTCAGGGACAGTTGCCTTTTCAAAACGAGCGGTCATGTCTGAAGACTTGGACAGTTTGCTGCAAAAACCCTTCCTTTTAGGGGCGCCTGGCTGGCGCCGTCAGTGGAGCATGGGACTCTTGATCTCGGGGTTGTGAGTTCGAGCCCCACACTGGGTGTAGACATTATTTAAAAATAAAATCTTAAGACAAAAACAAAAAGTCGTAGTCTCCCTTTTTAAAGGGATTTAATCAGTCTTGGGCCCTTGCCGGCGTCCTCTGCTTGTTACGGGTTCTGGGGTGTCAGCTGTTAATGGTTTTGGCAATATCTCCTAGCTGCAGTAACCTTAACAGCTTGCGTCCTTGCTTGACATAGACCCCCCTGCTTGACATGAGGGACTCCATCTTGCTCTCTACGTTGTCTCTCTTTCTCTCTCCCTCACACACACACACACCCCCCCAAGATACCCAAGGATCTTCTGGGTTTTCTCTTCCAATGGAAGAAAATTAGCTGGATAATCGTATCAAAGTGAGATCTTAGTGATAAAGCATCCCTCGTTCCAGGGTATTGTTTGAAAAGTGCTTCAAGGCAATTCTTAACCAAGGTTAGGTTAATTCGAGCAAATAGGTAGTAAGTACCTACCTTCTTGCGCACTTGAAAAGCAAAGATCAATAATGTCTGGAATTACCTGTTGTTAGAGTTGCTCTGGTGTGGGGACGTTATGCAGCGGGTACGTTTGACGGAAGCCGATTAAGGTGAGCGCTTGGTCCCCCTAAGCCTAAGGAAGGCTCTGAATGAAAAGGGGGTGGACGAGGAACTGTGAACCAATGTTTTGAACAGAATGGAGTGTCAGAATTTTAATTTCTAAACAGTACAATGTTGCCCAGGAAAACCTGCTGCTTGTATTTGGTACAGTGGCTATTTAGAGGATGCTTTAAGCAACTGGCTGTCTTGTATCAATTACTTGTACATTGTCTCCCCTCTGGTCCAATGTAGCAACATTGAATTGTTTCCCACTTGAAAGCAGTTGGGTGTACTTTGAATTTGGATATCCATCCCCTAATTGCGTGTTGTGTGTATTTGTGCCCGTTGTTTTCAGAAATGGAAGCAAGCCGGGTTTGTGCATTCAAATTAAAGGCCAATAGCGTGATCGCTCAGGAATTACGCATTTTTTAATAGAAGCAGTTCACTAATGAGTCTTATATAATTTAATACTGCCTGCATCTTTTCTCATTGCACAAAAACAAATGTTATGCTAGGTCCTGTTTGTGGAGTATTTTGTCTCGTCGTCTCTCCTCTACTGAGAAGACATGAAAGATCGTGGCCCCTACTCAGTTAATGCAAAGTACTAGCTCAGCCAACTTGACCAGATTAGTGCCTCAAAGCAGATGGTTTCTTCCCACTGAAGACATTTGTCATCACGGGCAGGATCTAAGCACAGAAAAGGAGCATCTGAGTCATGCAGAGTTTGGGGACAGGATTCAGGTGCACACATGTCTTCACACACATATGTACATGCATGCACACACTTGGGCACGTCTATGCACATCACACACAATATATCCATGTACAAGGCATGCACATGCACGCACACACACTGCTTTTTTCTCTCTCCCCTTAAAGGATTCTCTTGAACATAGAGAATCTTCTACCTGCTAAGTTCAGTGGTTAGAGCCATGAATCAAACATAAAAGACACGTTAACAAGAGGGAAGAAAAGATATTTTTAATTCATTTGCATTCACAAAGACAAATGTGGCACCAGGAGGCATCCAGATAATTGAGGTGTGATGCACCATTTTAAGGCTAAACAAATAGGTTAGGGCTTGGGTGGGGGAGGCAGGTTTGGGGGAGGGGAGGAAACAAAATCTGGCAAGTAGGGGCTGCCTTGTTATGCAGAATAGAGTCTCTTCAAGGAGAGAAGAATTGTCTCCAGGACTAGCTCATCACCTGGTTTGGAAACATCTTTACAAATGGAAATTTCCTTTATAAATGGCAATTTCCATTACAAAAGGGGAAAGTGATACACCCTATACTGAGGCTGAGGGAGGTAAAATCTTCTCCTGTGTTTCCTGGGTCTCAATTGCCCTTAGCCCCAAATAATCCCAAAGCCAAAGAGGCATGCATATATTCGGGTGGTTTATTGTGGTACCCTTCAGACAGAAGGAAAAAGGTATTTTCAGGTGTACCATGATCTTCCCAGGATAACACAGTAGAAAAGAGAAACTGTAATTGTTTCTAGTTTTACAAATTGTGGGGGGAAGCCTGGAGGGCTTGGCTGGCAGGGGATCAGATTGGAACAGAAATAGCTTAGAAGAGAAACAATTGGAAATGGACATCATGAAGCTTGGTTGTGAAGAAAGGTTGTTTTGTCATGCTGAACTTTGAGCAAACACGGAAGGATTGAGTTTGTTGTATAATTAACCGTGAGAGCTGCTTGGCCCTTTGAAGGCTCGCCTGTGCTTGAGCACAGCACTTATAACAAGAAAATAACAGCTAGTTGGGAGAGCAGTATGCACTCCTACCGCAATGTCTTTGTTTTTACAAGGACTTTGTATTTTTCTGAAGCTTTTGCTCTCTTTTGGTTTACCTTTCAGGATTTACATTTAGTTACCATGTGCAATCCTACCCCACTGCTGCTTTTACTGACATTTTGAATTTTCCCATTGGCCTCGATCTGCCAAGCTTTTAAACAAAGAGTTCAAGCATGGAGGACATTCAGGCAGGGGGTCATTGGATGTTGGAAATTTTAGAATACAGCAACACGGGGAGGCCAGGGTGCATGGTTAGAACAACGTGTCCAAAGAGCATATCAGCTGCAAGGTGTGTAGGTGCAGGTATATTGGAAGCCTCAAGGAGACTTCCAGAACCTTAATCAGATCATTCAGGACATGACTCCATGGCTTGGAAGTTGTATCGCACCAGAGTTTCGGAGTACGGAATTCAGAGAGAAATACTTCAGGGCTCAAAGTTTGGCTCTGTCCTATATTATCTGTGTATGAGAATAACCACTTCATGTAGACTGGTGGAGGAATTAATGAGACCACATCCTAGTTATCATCACATTGTCGATGCTAAGTAGATCCCATGTTTGCTGTTGTCATTACTGTTTGGGTTATTAATTTCCCTTTCTGTGGTCATTGAGGATGGTCGTGGTAGTTAGTGACGTCAGAAGATAAGCCCTCCCAGGGTTGTCAGGGACTTCAACTGACACCACACTGTGAGGATATAGAACCAACACTTGAGGCCTGGCATTACGGTAAAGCTTCTAGTAGCAGCCAGGCTGATTTCGGAAGGTCGGTCTAGATGCACTGGCCCAAGACTTTTAAAGTTGCCTCACGCTGTACTCACACCTGGTCCAGATTTAAACGTCTCTCTGCTTAGAAGCAGGAAAATTGATGATTTTTTTTTTTTCAGTAATGGTTTGATTGCCAAAGGTGAGGTGCCACACGCAATATGGAATAAGCAGGGATTTTGTTTGTTTTGTTTGGGGTCAAGTCGGAGAGGAGCGTGGGGTTTCCAGTGCACTGGGGTGATCGCATCAGGTTGTTTGGTGGAGGATGGATTAAAACGTTACTATTTCAAACATGTTAGTGTAGCATAATGCTAATCATAGATCAGACATTCATTCCTACCTTCTGGTCAAAGGAATACTCTCAGATTACAAGCAGTGTGTCTTCGTAGTCTCTCGATACTGCTTCGTTTGAATGTCTCTTTGTTACTGCAAAGCAACGGTCAAGAGAGATGAACGTAATGTCTTACTACTTTTAATTATGGTTAAGGAGTAAATAGAAAAGGACTAAAATGACCTACAACAAGAGGAATTAAGTGAAAAAAAAAAGTATTCCAAGTTGATATTTAAGAGAAAATTGAAGAAAACACAATTGAATGGGGCTTTTCTATTAGACCTCACATAAGTGTTACAGATGCCAGGAAAAATTTCTAAGAGGACAGTTGGGGAATCAGAAGAAGGTCATTAGCCAGGGAGCACAAAGAGGTGCTGGTGAAGATGACTAAGCTGTTAGCCGTGGAGATCCCACGGAACCTACCAGGACAAACGAGAGCCCTTTAGTATAAACTGGTACTCATGGGGTCTGCTTCCAACCTACCTGGACAACGAGAACCCTTCAGGAGGAACCGCTGCCCGTGGGGGACAGCTTGGAACCTAGCAGGACAACTAGAACTCCCCGGGACAGCCTGATACCCATGGGGACAGATTGGAATCCACCAGGACAAGTAGAACCCTCCAGAAAAGCCTGACACCCATGGCGATTGCTTGGAATCTACCAGGGCAAATTGTAAACCACATTTCTCCAGTGCTGCATCTAAACTTTACAAGGCTGGGATCTGCGGAAGCTGGTACTCAAGTCTTGGTTCTGTGTCCTACCACATACGGTTTCACGGGAACATAGGTTAAATGGTCCCGTCTTGTTATTTATTTATTTATTTGAGAGATGTATTTATTTTTAAAGATTTTATTTATTTATTTCAGAGAGAGGGAGAGAGTGTGAGTGTACAAGCAGGGGGGTGGGGAAGAGGACCAGGGAGAGACAGCCTCCCCACTAAGCAGGTTCAATCCCAGCGCCCCGGGATCATGACCTGAGCCCCCTGAGCCAAAGGCAGAGGCTTAACCAACTGAGCCACCCAGGGGCCCCTAAGTGGCCCTGCGTCCATCCTTCCAGGTGGACATGCCCATCATAAAGCAGTCCTTCTTAGAATAGGGGACTCTGTGCTCTGTTCACTTGAAGTACAGATGAGGACTTTTCTAGGGTCACTCATGTGTTCCTTGTCCTAGTGACTTACACACCGGGGGCCCCTCTCTATTAAATGGGGATTATTCTTTTTTATTTTGTAGCATCAGGTATAAGTAGGCTTGGTGAAATACAGTTTTGTTTTTTTTTTATTCTGATGCCTGAGCATACCATGTTTATTACCATTCCTTTGTGTTCAAACTCTAGACAAACATTTTAAAATACAGGGGAAAAAGGCCAGGCAGATATTACCTATCCACACTTCCTATAGAGACTTTACCCACTCATAGACTTTTTTTTTTTTTCTTTCGGGGAAAGAGGTTTTTCTAGCAAAGCCTGACTCTCTAGATGATGCTGGTCTGTTGCTTTAGGGATAAAGATATTGCAACAGAAAGTGAAATAAAAGATACTAACGGCTTATCTCTCTAACTTACTCTGTTTTTTGAAGAACTAATTACTGCAAAATTGGCCATTCATAGTACCTTAATATTCTGATTTGATCACACTTTAAAGTAGACGGTTTTAAGAGAAACATTTTTTTTTAAGATTTTATTTATTTGACAGAGAGAAAGAGGAGAGAGTGAGCACAAGCAGGGGGAGTGGGAGAGGGAGAAGAAGGCTTCCCTGCTGAGCAGAGAGCCCGATGCAGGGCTCGATCCCAGGACCCTGGGAGCATGACCTGAGCAGAAGGCAGACGCTTAACTGCCTGAGCCACCCAGGCATCCCTAAGAGAAACATTTTTAATGTTATAAAGAAATGACCATCTTGAAGGCACTGAAGAGATTTGCCTCCAAATGTGTTCATTTACAGAACATGGATTCAGCTACCCACGATCATTTCATACTTAGTATTCGATTCTGTGGATGCTGAAGGAAAAGAATTGTCTTCTTGCGTCTGTAGTCTGCCATATGTTTGTTAAATGTCTAAATGTAATGAAAAAGTACTTTGTGTAACAAACGGCATCCGTGCTTTCTCTCTCTCTCTCTCCTTGGGGAAGGGGGGCCAGATAGTACCTATTTAACGTATTCAGATATATAGCATCCTATATTTTGTCTGGTATACAGAAAAGGGAAGGATTATTAGGATACAGTTTGTGAGTTTTTGACAAATAGCCTGATTCGGCACATACTTCGCCAGGTCTGTCAGATTGAAATACTTTTGCAAGTGGAACTCGCTATATTTTATGTGCGCTTAGTTTAAAAATGGAGTGAGTTTCCTTGAAATATGATTTCCAAGTTTTGAACTCATTATGCGTGGATGCACTCCATTCTCCCACAGAATGCCTTCCACCTGAGAGATTGATGCGCACAAGATGGGGGCCACTCATGTGGCCATCTCGTCTGGATGAGTCAGTATCTCCGTGGAGACATCTTTTTATGAATGTTAATGTCATTTTTAAGATAGCTCTTTTACAGTGTTGTTTTTCTTTTTAATACTCTTCCTTTTTAGATTGCATGTAAGAAACCATTATCCCCCTGTCTTTTTTATGCAATTACAAGATTCCTGGCCTCAACGATTAAATTTTCTTTTTTATCCCCTTTATTTTAATCAGTTTCTTAACATATTACCATGATTAAGAGTGTAAACTATGGGAACACCTGGGTGCCTCGGTCGGTTAAGCATCCGACTCTTGATTTCGGCTCAGGTCATGACCTCAGCGGTCACGGGATGGAGTCCCAAGTCAGGTCTGTGATCAGAATGGAGTCTGCTTGTCCTTCACCCTCCCCCTTGGCCCCACCCTCCTCACTTGCTTGAGCAAGCTCTCTCTATCTAAAAAATAAATAAATCAAGTCTTTTTCTTAAAACATGTAAAGTATGGGGGCAAAGATTCTCTCCTTCAACAAACTCTGATCAGACCCTTTTGAGTCCGACTAGACTCCGTGCTTGGGCATGTCTTCCAGGACCCCAGTATTGGTCTAAATCATTTGGTTTAGCCAGAATCCCTCATTTTCCATGTCTATTTGACCTTCTGCATCCCCATCATTCCCCAGAGGCTGTGTGATCCCCCTGGTCTGCTTTTAGTTAGAATCCAGTTCAGTCATTTTAGCAAAAATTACCCTGCCTTGTCAGTAATTTTCTCCCCACTCCTGCCCCCTCACCCCTGCCACCCCACCATACTTTCCTTGTATGTGAACTTGAGCCCAGTCTCTCTCCTCTCCTGCAAAACCCCATTGCTGTGGTCTCTATGCCAGTCACGGCACCCCTGAGTAACGTCTCCCTTACCACTATAAAAAATCTCATGAATAATTTTGTTTTTCTTTAAGAATCTCTATTGTCTTAACCCATCATAACTTGGAAGAGAACAACTATATCATCCAGCAATCCCACTTCTGGGTATATATCCAAAAGAAACAAAACCGTTATCTCAAAAGCCTATCTGCACCCACATGGTCCTGGCAGCATTATTCACAATAGGCAAGGTTTGGAAGCAAGGTACATATTTATGAATGGATGAGTTGATCGGGAACATGAGAGAGAGAGAGAGATGAGCAGCTATGATCCAGCCTTAATATAGAAGGATATTCTGTCATATGCAGGCACATAGATGAACCTCAAGGGCATTATGCCACATGAAGTAAGCCAGACAGAGACAGACAAATACTGCATGATGATATGTGGAATCTTTAAAAAATAAATCTAAAAAAATGTTAAACTCATAGGCATTGACAGTAGAATGATGGTTGCCAGGGGCTGGGGGCGGGTGGGGAAACAGGGAGATGGGGAGTAAGGTCGGAGGATCTAATGGTTGGCATGGGGACCTTTTGCATCACTGAAATTTGATACCGGAGTAGATCTTCAGTGTTCTCGCGCACACAAAAAGTAAATATGTTTGTGATCTATGCAGGGGAATCCTTTCAAAAAGTATTTGGTATCGAATCATCATGTTGTGAGCTTTAAATATCTTACAGTTTTATTTGTCACTTACGCCTCTGCGAAGCTAGAAAAAATACATTTGTGTCGTATTGACTGCATCTACTAGATTTTATTTCTCACTGTAAACAGTCATTTTTTTTTTTGAGTCAACATAGAAGAGTAACTTACATTCAGCATTGATTTTCAACTTGAGAAAGAGAGCAAAATTACAGCCTTACTTCGGGGAAAATCAAAGATAAAGACAAGCAAGCTGCTTCCAGATGACACATGCTCTCGTTACCAAGCCACTTATTTCAAAAGCACAGGTGTTGCAAACGGCGTCTTCGAGGGCTGGATGTGAGGAGGCATTTTATTAAATTTATTTACTTACCTGTTTCCTTGAGGGCAGCATAGAGAATTCATTTTGTATACTCAGTCTCCACACTTAATACATAATAAATGGTTCTTTTTCTTTTTAACTCAACATACTTTAGGAGCTGTTCTCATGAGCATCTTCTGCCTTGAGTACATGTTGGGAGTTTAGGCTCTACCATCTAGGTTGAGAGTCTCTTGAAATTAAGTGCTGAGCGTGCATACATACAGAAGGGACTCAGTCCATGTCATTCAAATGAAGAAGTGGCTCACTGGAATCAGAGGCAGGGAGAAGAGCCAGCGCAGAATGATGGCGGCCTGAACCAAGGCCGTGTCTATACACGTGGATTGGAGGGAGCAGGTACGAGATCTCATCCACAGGAGAAAGAGTAGAGTCCGTTCCCACTTTTCGTTTATCAGATGGGGGGGTGGGGGTGGTGAGGAAGAGAGGAGTCGGTGATGAAGCTGTGGTTTTTCCCCAATCTGTGTGAAACAGAGATGCTTTCTGTCCAGTTGGAGAGTGGGGAGGGGTAGCGGTGTGTAGCCCCCCATGATTCCGATGAACGCAACCTCTAGGCATAACTTCAAACATGGCTCCCAAGTACAGGGGAGATATGGGGGAAGTTGGCCGTTCATCAGCTTGTAGGCTGAAGAAGCTGGTAAGCAAGAGAGTGGGATGACAAGAGGGTCAGAACAGAATACCGTGAAGCTGCATCCTTTTGGAGGATTTGGGAAGCTTCATGGGAAGAGGTGGATGGGAGGGAGGGCCAGGCAGGAAACTGAAAAACACTGAGACATGAGGGAGGACTGGGGAAAGTGAGGAGAGCAACAGAACGCAGCAGAGAACTTCATCACATATAGTGAGGACCAAAATAGGTCTCTCTGTCTTTTTTTTTTTTTATTTAGTTTATTATGGTATAATTTGCATAGGGTAAAATTAACCCTTTTAAGTGGTCTGTTTTGTGAGATTGATGAGCAACACTACTCCGTCAAGATACAGAACAATTCTGTGAGCACTCCTACCCCTCCCCCAACCCACCCCACCCCCCAAATGTCCCTGTAAGTATCCGCAACCCAGCCCTGGCCACCACAGGTGTCTGGTCCCTCTGCACATGATTTGCCTTTTCCAAGAATATCACGTATCATGGAATTATGCAGTTTGCAGTCTCTGAATTTGGCTTTTTTCACTCAACATCATGCATGTGAGGTTTGTCCACACTTTTGCATGAATCCGTAGGTCTCTTCTCCAGGGCTACTGTCTCTGTGTCCATCCTCCAATGGAAGGACATGTGGACTGTGTCTGGGCTTTTGACCCTTGAGTCACAAAAGTGTCATCGGTGGCCCATGCAGAAGCTGTTTCAGTGCAGGGGTTGAGATGAAACCAGAGTGAGGTAGGATGAGCAGCCGATGGGCGGTAGTGAGGAGGAGATGCTTGTTAGAGATTCATATCTTATGAAATTTGGTTGTGAAATGAGAGATAGCCAGAGATCTGTAGTATAGTGAAATGTAGATTTTGTTATTTTTATTGCAGGAGAAGGAAGGGTATTTGAGCAAATGGTTACTTTAAGGGCAAATACAAAGGTTATTTATTTTGTTTGTTTGCTGGGTGTTTTTGTTGTTTTGTTTTGTTTCCTATTACATCGTACATACACACCTGAAAGATCAACCTAGTAATCCGAAAAATTGTCCAAAAAGAGCAGGGCTCATGTGAAAATATGTCAGGAACATCTTTCTCAACGCCTTTGGTACTTTGTATCCTGAGTAATAACAAAAGTAAATAAAATGATAGCAAGACCACTAGGAAATGAAAGACATTGAAAGTGCTAATTTTAAACAGATGCAAAGATGAGTGTGGAATATTATTGAAAATTAAATAATGATTTTTTTAAAGATTTTTATTTATTTGAGAGAGATAGAGTGCACAGAGGGAGAGAGAGGGAGAAGCAGACTCCCTGCTGAGCAGAGAACCTGATGCAGGGCTCGATCCCAGAACCCCAAGATCACGACCTGAGCTGAAGGCAGATGCTTAACCAGCTGAGCCACCCAGGCATCCATAAATAATGATATCTTGATAGGAAAGGATGTAGGGAAGGATTTGGAAGACTAGAGTCTGGGAGAATGAGTTGATCAGCATGTCTGGCTACCTGGGCCAGAAAGAGAGTTTGGGGTGAATGGAAATTGTTTACAGCTCTCCTTTTTCCTGTGTGGTTGATTGCTTTCCGCTATGTTAGTGTACTTTGTATTCTGTTGCTGAGACTCAGTGGTATGAAAACATTAATCTCTGGAATGAAATTTATATGAACCAGCGCAACTTCTACATTACACTGGCATCATTCCTCCAATGATCAATGGCATACGAGCTAATTCATGATGCGAAATAGGTGTGTATCAGTAGAAAGAATGATGTTCAAGGTATAGGCGAGAAAAGTTTGGAGTGAAGTTGCAAATAATTCAGGATCCGATAGAGTCCATACCAGTAGTTGTGATTAATTCTTTAACTCTGAAATCTTATTAGGAAGCTTTGAGGTCAACTCTCGATTTTAGAAATGGATGATATTCAATAACTTAGAGATTGTCACGTTTACCTCCCACGGTTCATAGGCAGCATTTTCCACGGTTGAATTCAGTCTCTACCGTTTTTCTAAATTTTCAGTACATAGCTCATCACTGCATGCATGCAATGGCACTCAATACACACATGGTGGAGAAATCATAATGTGATGAGGATGGACAGATAATTTCATTATGATCCTCTCTAAATGAGGCTTTCCATTTATTCTGTTTGTCACATATCTTCTTCAGGCATAAACGTGCATTATCATTGCTAGCTTGTCAGGCAGAACCAGGCAGCCTTGTTTAAAATACAACACACAGTCTCAAGCCGTGACCCCAAACTGCCTCGGCCACAGAACGAAGGGCCATGACTGGAGTGAGGTTTATCATAGATGTGGCGATGTGTTGTCAGTTTCGATCTTGGCTCCAGTAATTTCCCTGTTCAGTCTCCAGGATTAAATCTGGAATACTGTTTCATAATGATCTGTTCATGCATTGACATTGCCAATTAAAGATGAACTTCAAGAGAGAAGGATTTTATCCCCTTCATCTTTGAATTGAGGCTCTAGTCCCCTGCCTCGCAGCTAGAAGGTGATGCACTTTGTGCTTATTAGATGAATGTATGAACAGGAAAAGCAGGATCCAGTTGTTGTCCAATTAGTGTTAATTCATGTAGGCTGAGTGCGTGCGTTCCACCTTCACCACACCTGAGCACTGTTGGTAGGCATGAAATGGAGAGAAACTGGGGCTATTCGAAGAAATGCAAATAGAGACTGGGGCTGTTCAAAGAAAAGCAAAAGCCAGCCACTTGGTGCGGACATTCACACCTATGGGCAGTAGGAGACAGCATAGCTTGTATGAGAAACAGGCTCAGGTTCCAATCATGATTGCACTGGTGTTTAGCTGTGGGACTTTGGGCATGTCTCATTGTCTCCTCCTCGAAGTTCGGTCCTTGGAACGGCAGCATCTGCATCACCTGGGAGCTTGTTAGAAATGCACACTCTCCGTCTCCACCCCAGATCTGCGGAAGGAGAATCTGCAGGTTACCCGTATCCCAGGTGATGTGTGTGCACAAATATTTTGAGAAACATGCCTAGACTGACTTCACTTCAGTTCCTTCATTGGTAAAACAGAGGAAAATCATGGACCTATGGAGACATGAAGGCTACAGAATTGCATGAAATGCTTAACACCTGGTGGTAGTATAAAAATGAAAGCTATTAATAACAAAAATAACAGTAAAATGTTGCAGTAAATGTGTTACATGTTGGAGTTGAACAGAACTCCAGGGAAGAACAACCCCCCTTTCTCTTCTCTCTGCCAGACGATACCCATCAAATTCTAGACTTGTATTTATCTTCAATCATGGCAGTGGCTGTCCATTTGAGGGCATTTCGCCCAGGGGATCTCTGGCAATGTCTGCAGACGTTTTTGGTTTCCATGACTGGCTGGAAAAGACCTTAGCTGACATCTAAGGGGTAGTGGCCAGGGATGCTGCTAAAATAAACATCCTATAACACACAGGATATTTACCTACAACAGAGAATGACCCAGTCCCAAATGTTAGCAGTGCCAACAATGAGAAGTCCAGAATTGCTATAATCTAGAAACATTTCTTTGTTAAAAAAAAAAAAAAAGACATTTGCAAGTAAAGGTCTTCGAGTAGGGACACAAATAATTTCTAAATGTCCTCCGTCATCAACCATGAATAGCATCATACACGTTCCTTTGTAAAACGAATCGAGGAATGAATCAGAACAGTCATGAAATAAATTTCTCCCCATCTCCAAATACATGCTGTTCTGTTGGTTGTTTCAACAAGAAGGTTAACGTGGTAGATTTCTTGTGTGCTAGGAAATTCTGGTAAAAGCCTGGGATTGAATATTACGGCATTTCATGTTGCATGTGTAAAACGCTATGATGTTACCCACCAGAGCATGTAAATCAAACGCTGAGGCCATATTTCAAACAAGGACTTGTTCCTTTAAGCACAGAATACTGCTAATGATAAAGAAATGTCCAACTTGTATGTGGTAGGAAAATATCAGGTGGAGAATTATTTCATTTACAACATATGGTCACATTAGTTCTCTGTAATAAAACACAGTCTGGGTCATAAAAACACACGTCAGAAGAAAAATTTGCCTTAATTTATGACCTTAATTTTGTGTCCAAATTTCCCTTGCTATTCCTTTTTATTAATTTTATGTTTCTTATGGTTTATTTATAAGCAGAATGCTGTCCCCAAATGGATGACCCTATTTACTAGTAAATCAGTAAACTGTACACATTGCTTTAAAATAAAGAATTTTGTTGGGAATAAATCTAGGTCTCCCAAGAGAGCATTGGTAGGTTACATCAGCTAATACAAACCGTGCACCCATGAATCAATAATGTTTGTTAGTTTATGAGCCTTGCAGAGCACAAACTCTCGTTTTTCCTGCTCAGCACATCGCTGTCATAATAAATAGGTAATTGGTTTGTCCTATTACACTCTTTCTCTATTACTCTTGGCAATAATCACATATAAATCCATAGGCTTATGGTTTCCTTCATTATACATTTTTCATTAGTTTAACTCATCTTTCTTTTCTTCGTTGAAGAGCACGAGCAAAAATAATCCCAACATTCAAACTTAGCACAGATAATGTTTGTGTTTTGTATTCACATTTCTTTCATCTGTTTATTAGTCTTATTTATTTCATTAGTCCTTGTATTATACTTACCATCTAAAAAGACATGATTTTTCCTTCTGCAAATGATTCTCGGGAATAAAGTCCCAGTACGGAGCACATTAAAGTGCCATGTGAAGAGCAGCATCACCATAATATAATGATCCTTTAAAAGATGAAAAAGGGTGTTGGGAAAGAATTTGAAGAATTTTTGTACAAAGTAACATTTCTACCATATAGTACACCCGACACATACATAACTAGTGAAATGAAATGTGTATTAACGTAAATGTGAAAAGGAATTGCAGAATTTTAGGTAAGAATACATAGCATTTTGCAAAGGCTCAAGATATTTCTATATCAATATTCCCCCTACCTTAATAGCTTAATAATCTTCAGATTACTGGGTGCTTTTATTTATTAGATTCTGTCTGTCTGTCTCTCTGCTCATGACAGTCCCTAATGAAACATTCAGAAAATGTCTGTTTTCCTGGCAGTTGACTCTGAGCTTGTGTGATTCAGGCATTGGACTACTAAATGTTGAAGTGACTTCTGAGCCGAATACACTTTCAGCAACACTCTTGTGAAGCTAAGGCTTCCTGTTTACCTACCGGGGGCTGTCAATGGTCATGTTTTAGGTGTTGAGGGTGCTTCGATATTCATGGGGAAATGTGATCCTGGTGGTCTCAGTGAATGGAAGACAGCCTACCCCTGCCTGGGCATCCCTTACAGGGTTCAGATTGCTTTCATAGCCTCTTCCACCAAGGAAAGAATCCCTGTGAATACACGTGCTCCCTACAATATCGAGAGTCTTGAATAGGTGGTGAAGGAGGCAGGTGAAGAACATGGTATGTCGCCTGCAAGTTCCACCTTCTGTATTTCCCATCTCGTTCTGTCTTATATAGTTACCCTTTTTAATTAATGCCTTATTTCCTTGTCCTTCCTTCTGACATGGCAGGCCAAATTGGCTGTGGTGGTTCAGTGTATCCAGTACTTCCTATGTTGTTGAAGATCAACACGGGATCCAAATAAAGCCAGAGAGGCAAGGGCCATCCGCACGACATCCACGTGACGAGGCTCTAAGTTGTCTCGTCCCAAAGAGGAATTACGCAGGCTTTTTCTGTACATGAAATTCAACATGCTGAGGTCGGGGAGAATTTTAAAAATGTGTGTATGAAGACAGGAGTTTTTCTGGATAATAAGATGCAAGAAATTTATTTTATTTTATTTTATTTTATTTATTTTATTTATTTTATTTTACTGTATTGTATTTTATTGTATTTTATTTTAAAGTAATCTCTACACCCAATGTGGGTCTCGAACTTACAACCCCAAGATCAAGAGTTGCATTCTCTACTGACTGAGCCAGCCAGGTGCTCCCAGAGACAAGGACTTCTAGATGAATTTTTGGTTTGGATCACATATCTATTTACCTATCCCACTCCCGATGATACCATCCAGACTTTTTTGGGTGGAGGGGGTTGCATTGGCATCATGAAGGAGTGAACATGTTGTGTAAATTAGAGCAGTTGGATCATCTTTTTTGGGATTTTGGATGTCGAACAGAGCAGGAAAAGGGCCTCAGCTGATTCATCCCAGGAATGGCCCTCAAATGAAACACTTAAATAGTCAGTCCCTGCTGTTTGCATTCTGGAGATGTCTTTGTCCTTGTTGGATGCTGGCCTCAAATCTCTCCAAGCTACTAGTTAGCCCACTGGTTAAATTTTTTTTTTCCATTTCTCCCTTAAGATAGCTAGCATTTTTTTTTTTTTTCTATCACTGCAACTAATGAGTAAATCCAGATGGACAGCCCTCATAACTAATTTCAACATATCATGGTTAGTTATATAGAAAGTATTTGAAATGGATTTTCAATCAAGTTGAAAACAGTGGACTGTGTACTTTCCTGTTGCATTTCTTTTCCGCCATTAAGGGGATCCAATACAGAATATTACTGCAAAACTTGTATTTATTATAGGAATTGTATTAGTAACTGTAACGGTTTAAAATAAAAATCAGAGCGTCTTTATTATGTATATTCTCACATCAAATGACTCAAAGCAGAAGACACGATGATTTCTTTAACACTGAAGCGTTGCATTTCATATGGGAAATCCAATTAGTATTCTCGTGTTCAGGTCACCCGCAGTAGAATGTGGTCGGGGTAGGCATGAAGTCAGAGGCAGAATAACGGGCCTTCTGGTGATGGGAAGGACAGGAATGATGAAGGGGCAAACTGCTTGTGACAGGTTGTCAACGAGCCCGTGGTGATGTAGATGGTACCTGAGAGGACCATCACCGCTGGTTACACTTGAATCAGAAAACCCCTGTGTGTGCATTGACCACCACATGGTCAAGAATTAGATAAACATACAGATGATGGATTAATGTTGTCCATAGCCCATGATAACTGATTTCTATGCAAATCGGTTTAATGATGGCTAAGTACATGGAGCTGATTGATAAGGATGGCTTTTGTCTTGGGACATTTCACCTGATGTCGTTATGTTTTACAAACATCCCTCGCCCTGCGAATGTTTGGAAGGCTAGGCCATCTGGAGTTGCTCACCCTGTTCCGAACTGAACCAATAGGAAACATGCATGCGGAGAAAGGAGCTTGGTGAATGTTAGTTCTTGGAGGTCATCCCCAATTACTAAGGCTAGGTACCAGCCTTCTTTTGGGAATGTGTTCCCACTTGCCCCAGGAAAAGCTACAGCCCTCCTCCTGTCAGCTCTTCATCCATGATTAATGACCAGGACAATGCCCCAGAACTCACAATGAGCATGCATTTATTTTAGGAAACAGAATGCTACAAAGTTAAGGTGCTCTCCTCAGGAATGTGCCCTCTCCAAAAAATCATTGTCCAATGATAATAAAATAAAGAGTTGAAAATGTCAATGTGAAAAGTGCAATTGACTGCTGACAATTGGCTATTGAGGAATTGATTATGATGAAACATGGGCCGCAGAAGTGTTCTTTCTGTTTTGCCACAAAACCCTGGAACCTAGGTCTCTTACCCTGTAGTGAGCGGTATGCAGATGAAGGACTTTACAAGGCTTTCCTGGTCATTATTCACTTGAGTATCGTGACGTATGTCAAGCATATGTTTAATTAGGTCAATTATAAATAAACACAGATACACACACACAAAGAAAAAATCTGTGATTAAGCAAGTGTCCACTTTAGAAAACTAATGTAGGCTTGCGTTTTTCATCTCTTTCCATTTTATAGTTGTTTGGGGTTACCTCTAAAATTTTGTCAGATTTTTGCCTCATGAAAACTAATGTCTCCTCGTTTAGTATTTTTTTTTAACTAAAATTCCCATGACTCCTACGAGTTATGAATCTGTTTCTTTGTATTTCCTCAAACGGATGTGACTTTCTTGATTAATATGTAGGGCATCTATTTTCTTTAGAGTTAAGACCCGTCACATTTTAATGTTTATGTGAGTCACCTGGGGTCTCCTAAAAACCCAGATTCTCCCATCGGTGGTTCTGGTGCTGGGCCTGAGATTCCGTAAATCCATATTCTGTATTTCCCTGCTGATGCAACCAGGTCCTTGCTGGAGTGGGACTTACGTCAGGATCAGCACACTTCTTCCGCAAAGTACCAGATAGTCAGCATCTTCGGCTTTATGGTGCAGATCCTCCATGTCCTCACTCTCTCTCTCTTTGTACCCTGCAAAAGCAAACACATGTGTCTATATCACAGGTTTTATCTAAGGAACCCCCAAAATTTGAATTTCACAGAATTTTCACATGCCACAGAATATTATTCTTTTAAAACGTTTTCAAACACTTAACAATGCAAAAAATAATAATAATAATTCTCAGCTCATGAGCTGTGTAAAATCAGGCCATGGACCAGATTTGGCCCCGGGGCCAGAGTCTGCTGATCTATGTTTCACGTCAGCATTGGGTATTAGATTGAGCTGTTTGCAAGAAAGAGAACAGGCCTGTCTGAATAAGCAGTCCTCTTTTCTGCTGCATCTTCAGATGCTGCAGTGTGTTGAGAGTCCTCTAAAAAGAGCCAAGGAAGTAAAGGATGTCATGTATATTTTTACAAATATTATCCTCATCATCTGTCCTGGGAGAGTAGACACCAAGACCACATTCGTATTTCCAAATGTTTAACTTCTAGATGTCATGTTTAATGCAGATATCAACCATCTGTTGAATTGTTGTGTATTTTTTTATGATGCTGCAGATCGGTGGGACATATAAAAATACATTTACCAAGATTTATAGAAATTAGTCATTGTCTAAACAGGATTTAATTGGCGATTTAGGAGCTGACTGTAATTCTTCTTAACATTTCCATATGTCCATACTGCTAAAGCTAAGGACAGAATTAAACCTTTCCGTAAACCATTCTGGAAAAGCTTTGAGCCTCAGATGGTGCACTTGGCGTGGGGAAATTGGAAGGTTCTATTGTGATGTCATGTCAGGGCTGGGTGTTAACTTCCAAGACCACGTAATGTCATAGCTTTCCAGGGGTAATGTAACTCGGAAGTCTCAGGGAAGAGTTTCCTAATCCTGGAGGAATAAAAACCGTGTGGCAGTGATAATCCCAGTATATATGGCATGCCATCAGACCTAAAATGGCACTGATTGCAAGTTGAGCCTTTATTTTATACACCACTAAGAAATTGTTTTAAAACCTCACTTTGACTATCACACTTTGACTATCACTTTGACTAAGACACATGCTAATTTTAACTGCGTTCCTTAGAATCAATGAAATATAGTATTTAAATGCCAGGTAATCCTGATTATGGCACGCAAACCGTTTTTATTTTCAATGCTTTATTTCCTTCTAGTTGTACTAATATGATTGTTTCTGGGGAGGAAATGGCATAAGACGTGTCGAATATCTTATTGGAGCTTACACAGTTACTCCATGAGCTGCCAAAACACATGTGAACATATGTATTGAATGCTTTAAAGAGCACAGCATGTGCGCCTGATCGGCAGGAAGATTTTCCCCATGGGGGACTGGGGACCCAGAGGCTCTTGTGGAAGCACCATCTTCCACGCGAATGTTCCAAGCTCTCTGTGCTTGGGGCTTCAAGTTGGTAGAAGTTGAAAGAGCATGGGAGGTTTTCATAGCGTGGCTCAACTCTTTGGCTTCCATCCCTTCAGCTGGCCCTTGGTCACGTGATAGCCAGCAACGCGAGGTTGGAATTGGGTCTTGCCTTTCACGAACAAAAAGAGAAAGGTGTTTCCTCCTCAAACTGGAATCCTTGAGGTTTCTTTCCTCTCCTCCTTAACTGGCAACACTTCTCATCTACTCTTTCCAAATTCTATCCCAATTGGAAAAGATTACCAAGATTTAGGTGATCATAGTCTTTTCCTGCCTGGATTTCCATACTTCTTTGTCCCTCAGCAATGTCTTTTAAGTTCAGTGCCAAGGGATGGGCAATTCTGAACTTCATTCCCTGTGAGTTTATGATAGCACTCTTTAAATTACTCAGAGTAATATTTCTTCTCACGCTGGGAATTTCAGTGTCATGGTCCTGACGTCAGTTTAAGTTTAAGGGAGGAGGTGTTTTCGGATGATGTGCACACACGTTCATGCATTCCATCCACGCTTCAGGTCAAAACCCCATGACTGTGAGAGAAACACCAAGCTGTAAGTAGCCAGCCCTGGAAGAAAATTGGCTCATTTTAACAAGTTACTTGTAGAATAGATGAGACTGCCAAAAATTCTGGAGTGCTTTTGCCTTCTCTTTTCCCCATGGTGCTTTCTGAATACATTTTAGGTTTCTGATCCTGGGATGCGAATAAAAGCCCATCATTGCGAACAGGTGGGGAACCAGCCAGGCACGCAGGCGGGAGCGGTTCTCCCTGCTTTACTTCATGATTGAAATGTCCCACTGAAAGGCTCTGAAGCCTCAGCCATCCCAACAGCTTGGAACTGTGCTAATCGCATTCAGCCTGTTGCTTGATTTTTTTTAAAAATAATGAATCAATTATGCAAATGTCTTTGTAGGACTCTGCATCACAGAAATCGTGTCTCTTGAGGCACCAGAAGGACAAGTGCATTAATGCAACAATGAAGGGTAAAAAAATGCAAGTGTTGATCTTGTATGTAGAAAACCCTAAGAATTCCATGCAAAAGCTGTTAGAACTAACAAATGGATTCAGCAAAGTTGCAGGATGCAAAATCCAGACACAAAGATCACCTGATTTCTGTATACGAACAATGAACTCTCTGAAAAGGAAATTAGGAAAACAGTCCCATTTAAAAGTAGCATGAAAAAGAGTAAAATACTTACGAATAAACCAAAGGGATGGAAGGCTTGTACACTTCAAACTGTAAACTTCAAATTGTTGAATGAAATTAAAGAAAACGGAAATAAATGTAAAGTTATCCTGTTCTCATGGAGTAGAAGCCAATATTGTTAAAACGTTCATACTACACAAAGCACTGTGGATTCAGTGCAATCCCTATCACAATTCCAGTGTACAAGTAGGAAAACAGGGGCACCTGGGTGGCTCAGTTGGTTAAGCGTCTGAATTTTGATTTCGGCTCAGGTCATGATCTCAGGGTTGTGAGATCAAGTCCTGCATCCAGCTCTGCGCTGGGTGTGGAGCCTGCTTAAGATTCTCTCTCTCCCTTGTCCTCCACCCCACCCACCACTCCCATGCTCAATCTCTCTCTCCCCTCCCCTTAAAAGAAGGAAGGAAGGAAGGGAGGGAGGGAGAAAGAAGAGAAAATAAAAGAAGTAGGACAATGAAACCTAAAATTAATATGGAATCACAAGAGAACTCAAGTAGCGAAAACATTCTTGATGAAGAACAAATTTGGAAGCCTCACACTTCCTCATTTCAAAACATATTACAAAGCTACTATAATCAAAACAGTGTGGTCCTGGCTTAAAGACAGACATAGAGCAATGGAACAGAATTGAGAGCCCAGAAATAATCTGGTGCATATGGTCAAATCATTTTCAACAAGGGTGCTAAGACCACACAATGGGGGAATGGACAGTCTCTTTTTTAACAAACTGTGCTGCAAAAACTAGATATTCCCACGGAAAAGAATGTAGTTGAAACTGTTTCTTAAACCATATGCAAAAATTAGCTCAAACTGGATTAAAAACTTAAACCTAAGACTTAAAACTATAAAACTCCTAGAAGGAAATGTAGAGGAGAAGCTTCATTACATTGCAACTGGTAATGATTTTTTTAGCTATGGCATCAGAAGCACATGAATTAAACGTAAAAACAGACAAATGGGACTACATCAAACTTGTAATTGGCACATCAAAGGATACACTCAACAAAATGAAAAGGCAACCTAGAGAACAGGAGAAAGATTTGTAAATCATACATTTGATGAAGGGTTTTTTTTTTTTTTAAAGATTTTATTTATTTATTTGACAGAGAGAGACACAGTGAGAGAGAGAGCACAAGCAGGGGGAGTGGGAGAGGGAGAAGCAGGCTTCCCGCTGAGCAGGGAGCCCGATGCGGGGCTCGATCCCAGGACCCTGGGACCATGACCTGACCCGAAGGCAGACACTTAACGACTGAGCCACCCAGGCACCCCTTGATGAAGGGTTAATGTGCAGAATATATAGGGCTCCTATAACTCTACATTAAAAATAAAACCCAAAGGGTGCATGGGTGGCTCGGTCAGTTAAGTGTCCAACTCGACCTCAGCTAGGTTGGTCTCAGGGTTGTGAGTTCAAGCCTTTTGTTGGGCTTCACACTGGGCATAGATCGTACTTAAAACAAACAAAGAAAAACCACACCAATAACCTAATTGAAAAAAATGGTCAAAAACTTGAATACACATTTCTGCAAAGAAGATATACAAGTGTCCAATAATCATATGAAAGGGTGCTCAGCATGACTATTCATTAGAGAAATACAAACCATAACTACAATGAAATATCATTGCATGTCCATTAGGGTGTTCAATATTAAACAAACTCACCAAAAAACTCTTCAAGTGTTGGTGAGGGTGTAGGGAAATGTGAGCCCTTTTGCACTGTTTAGTGGGTGTGTAAAGTGATGCAGCTGCTGTGGAAAACAGTATGGGGAAACCTCAAAAATTAAAAAAAAAAAAAAAAGAAATATCACCTGATCCAGAAATCCACTTCTAAATATTTATATCTAGAAGAATTGAAAGCAGGATGTCAAAGAGATATTTGTACATCCATGTTTATTACAACATTGTTCATAATATCCAAGATGTGGAAGAAATCCAAATACTCATCAGTAGATGAATAGATAAAGCAAACGTGTTGGCTAGAGACGCAATAGAATACTCTTCAGTCTTAATAAAAAGAAAAATCCTGTTTCATGCTTCAAAATGCATGATCCCTGAAGTCATTATTCTAAGTGAATTAAGCTGGTCACTAGAGACAAACGCTACATGATCCACCTATATGCAGTGTCTCGATTAGTCCAATTCAAAAAAACAGAAAGTCGAGTTGTGGTTCTAAGGGGAGGGGTACATGTCCAGTGGGAATAGAGTTTCCGTTTTGCAAGGTGAAAAATTCTAGAGATCTGTTGCACAACAGTGAATGTACTTTGGATATTTATGGCACTGTCCCTTTAAAACTATGTTGCAAATAATACAAAATACTAAATAATAACATTGAAGCCTTCACACTCTGTTTATTTTGAAGTATCTTTTTGAGTCACACAAGGATTCCACACTTGTCTTTGGAAAAAGGTTTCATTACTTAATTACCGTGGGAGTCAGACAGGTCTTTGGGGTATGTTATTGAAGTCTTCAGGGCTTTTCTGAAGTCTGCAATTCTTTCTGGAGAGCGAGATTGCTAGTTTCTACCTGAAAATTTGTGATTCTGGGCACTGTAGCACTTACTTGTCTTTAAAGGCTTCCAACAATGCAATTTTTTTTTGCAATTTTATTGAATTTACAATAAATACACCAATTGAAAGTTTTACTTTTGATTTTTTTTATGATGTGTCTTTATGCAAATATATAAATAATTTTGAGAAGAATAGTTTTTCTGCACCTACTTAGCATGACCAGAAAGTAAAAACAGAATTTCTTATGTCAATTGTGAGGGGGAGATATTAGTATGTATCATTTGCTTTAGTTTGGGTTTCTCCATAAGTACACATGTTGATTAGCGTTCAGATGAAGGGGGTTGTTTGAAATCTAAGGCTAGGTGAATGAAAAAATGAGACAGGGCTGGAAAGAAAATTGGTAAAGCTGTATAGTCTATAGATAAATACTGAGAGTCAAATCTATCATTTAAAATTTTCTACTCCCTGCATTTTTTAAGTATAGAAAAAAAACCAGGGAAAACGTTTACTTTTTTTTTTAAAGATTTTTATTCATTTATTTGAGAGAGAGAGAAAGAGAGCATAAGCACGGGGAGGGGGAGAGGGAAAGGAGGGGTAGAGGCAGAGGGACTAGCAATTTCCCTGCTGAGTAGGGATCCTGACTTGGGACTCAATCTCAGGCCCCAAAATCATCACCTGAGCCTAAGGCGGACGCTTAACTGAAATGGGTCACCCAAGTACCCCTGGAAAATGTTTAGTTTAATAATACAGTTTTCTTGCCTGGTGATGGGTATTGAGGAGGGCACGTTCTGCATGGAGCACTGGGTGTTATGCACAAACAATGAATCATGGAACACTATATCTAAAACTAATGATGTAATGTATGGGGATTAACATAACAATAAAAAAATAAAAAAAAATACAGTTTTCTTAACCCAGTATATCTAAAATACTATTTCATCATGTAATCAATATAAAATTATTAATGAGGTGTATCATGTACATTTTTTTTATATCAAGTGTTCAACGTTGGTGTGCATTTTATACGAGAAGCACGTCTCGGTTCAGATGCTGCACGTTTCAAGTGCTCCGTCGAGCTGTGCTTTGTGGCTACCCTGTTGGATTTCACAGAGTGAACCAGGTGAATCTCAGCCACCTGGCTCCGTGGAGGGCTGCAGCTTACTCCTTCTGCGGAAATGCTGGGATCTCATGTTAGAGTTGTCCTATGGGAGACAGCAAGGGGGCTCTGCTATCCATTTCCCTGTGCTGCTTTTTTTTTTAGTCTATTTTTAAAATTTTTTTATTGTTATGTTAATCACCACACATTACATCATTAGTCTTAGATGTAGTGTTCCATGATTCGTTGTTTGTGCATAACACCCAGTGCTCCATGCAGAACGTGCCCTCTTTAATACCCATCACCAGGCTAACCCATTCTCCCACCTCCCTCCCCTCTAGAACCCTCAGTCCCCTGTGCTGCTTTTTAAATAGTTTTGCAGGTTTGAAGATACCCCGTATGCCTTTGGCAAACACTTTCATCGTTTAATTGCCTTTGGAGCAAAATAGCAGTTCTGCGCACCTAATTGAGGTCTGTAGGGCCATTTTAGTCCCATTACTCATGTTCTTTCTGCAGAAATGGACTGTTTTTTCCTATTTTAAAATTCCTAATTCTGAGGACTACAGTATCCGCTTTCCTTTGGAGGCTACCAACAAAGCAAACTTGTTGCAGTTCTATTAGAAGTGCAACAAATACGCCAACTGAACTTTTTCTTCTCATTCTTTTTCACGATAGAGTGAATCATAAATTGGGCTCACAATCTTTGTATGGTTTTGTCTTTTAGTGCATATATCCAAGTGACACAATTTCTTTAAATATATAGAATAACAAACCAAAACACTAGGTAATAAGGCTGAGGCTGTAACATCTCATATATTTTAAAAACAACTATCGGGGACGCCTGGGTGGCTCAGTCGGTTGAGTGCCTTCGGCTCAGGTCATAATCTCAAAGTCCTGGGATCGAGCCCCACATCAGGCTCCCTGCTCAGCGGGAAGCCTGCTTCTCCCTCTCCCGCTCCCCCTGCTTGTGTTCCCTTTCTCACTGCCTCTCTCTCTGTCAAATAAATAAATAAAATCTTAAAAAATAAATAAAGACAACTATTAATTTGCACCTACAATTCTCAGTGGACTTTTACGGCAGCTCCTTTTTATTATTTATTTACTTACTTATTTACTTATTTATTGAGATGCTTGGGAGCAATCAGTTGTTTTCCTTAAATGATGTGTAGGACCTTCTTTTATGCATGCCGTCTAGCAGAGAGAGACAGAAGAACCAAGTTTCTTAACCCAGAGCTTCCAAAAGCAAACCTTAGGCAACATGTGGAGTGTCACTTTGTTGCAAGCAGCCGTCCAGGCCATGGAGGGAACAGCCAGAAGGAACAGAGTCAGGCAAGATCGAGAAGCAGGTTATTTTTTGCATTCTCACCTTGCCTTCTCTGTGCCCCCAAGACACAGAGCTGGAGACAGAGCTGAACACCAGCACTCCCCAGAACCCGCAGGACACGTCATGTGGACATCATGGCATGTTTGTGCTTGGGAACAGGTGGAGAAGGTTCTTCTGACGTCCTCCCATCTCCTGTCTCTCACTAGTCCATGGTGCCCCAGAGAGACGTGCCCTCTGCATTTCCGGATCGCTTCTCTGGCCCCTTGAGACGCTGCTGGGGCCCGAAGCGTCAGCCTCATCTGGAGGTGTAGGAAATGCCTGAGATTGGGCACGTGGCTTGGGGATCAGATGGTGGGATCAGCCGTGTCCACCAAATGTTCAGAAAGGTCTGGAAGATCCAGAAGGCTTGAGGATGTCTGTGGGAGCATCACGGGACTCTTCCTTTCTGTCGCCCTTATTGCTGCTTGCAGCTTATTTGTCACATGTTAGAAACGGAGGGTCCTCTGGCTTAGGTTAACGTGTCATGTGGACTAGCTCCCTGTAATGTCTTCTTTGCTGTAACTTGCATCTGTTTCACATGTAAAAGAGGCTTACATAGGGGGTTTGTACAGGATTCTGAGAGAATGCAGAGTGAATATGTAAGGCGATGAAAAGTACCACGTGTTTCTTTTTAAATGTAAAGGAAATACAAAGTAACAAAGATGTACTTTAGAAAACAACATAAATTATTATCACATCTAATCCTGTTCTAAGATATTTTCACAGTAGTATGCTAATTTTTACTCACCTGAGTATTAAAGTTGTATTTTACACCTACTACCGCAATTAAGAATTTCCGAGGAATGTTCTGAAAATATTCTCAACTTGCTTTGGATCTCCTCCAGTGAAGCCAGTAATTAGGGCTTGAACTTTCCAGTCAGGTTTTGGGTTGATTAAACAAGTTTTCAGGTTAATTCAAATGTGTCAGAATATATCCCCCATCTCCCTCTTTTCCTAGGTTAAATGATATCTAAGACTAATGGGAGCTTAAAATCTGACATTATATTAAACTATATTCAATGTCAGGCATGTGTCTTGATCGCAGTTTTTTTTTTTTTTACTATAATCAATAATTCGTCTATGAATATCTTCATTTACTAAGACACTAAAATAATTCCTTATAATGAATCATCTTCTTTTTGGAAATTATCTAAGATGTGGGTTTCCTGTTAATGTATATTTTCCTGATGAACATATGGCATTTTGATTTTTAAAGACCTTTAATTGACATTCTAACATCTTACTGTCTGGACTATCTTACTGCTATAGATGGAATTTGATGGAGGAAAAGAGGAGTCAAGACCTTGAAAGTACTCACCTTACAGTGATATTCCCAGTCCATTTGAAGAGCTTTGTCATTGACTTTCCTCATGACTGTCTCCCAGGTAGTGAGTAGGGCGTCACACTCCATCCATTTATGCATCCAAGAAAGAAAAAAAAAAGAACCTCGGCCGTATCATAGAGCCCATTGTATTCCTTATTTGGCTCATTTCCCCTTATCATTAAAATGGGTCTTTGGGAAACTCTAAATAAACCTACACATATCTGAAACATACATACTGTCCTGTGGTAATGATGCATATCCTGTCCACGTGCACATTCCGGCCCACACACAGCAGATCCTGGGGTCCTCTGCAGAGTAAGCACCTGGCTATATGCCTGAATAATAAGCCCTCTAACTGGCATCATACGTTATAGTTTACAAAGTGTTTTACCATGCATATGGGTGAGCATATGTATCCATTTCGCTCTAACAAGCCTGCTTGCAAATATCTTGCCCACTGTCCTATTCTGTGCTAAAGAGTATAAATCTGCAGGTGAGGGAATATATCCATCACTGAAACCCCACACAGACCCTATGAAATGGTATCTGAGATAAGGAATTTCTTCCTTGAATCCTAGAGAAACCCTATGGGTCAGTCTCTTGGTTGAGGAATCTACGTTCCACTGAAAATACGTAACTCGTCTGAGTTCACCTTGCGTATAAATGGTCACCGAGGGAGTTAACGTTGGATTTCTATCTCCTGATTTGGCCGTTTCGATGGTACTAATCTACACCAGTGAATTGTGATATACAGTTAATAAGAAATCATCATCCCAGTTAGAAGTGAATTCTGCCACAAAACCAAGACATCCCTGATGAAAACTTAAGTCGGAAGATGGACTTGGAAAGCAGAACTTCCTTTGAAATGATGATGCAGTAGGATGACTGCCTGGCATGAGGTTGTCTGTAAGGATGGATGTGTTTCCAACATCCTTTTAGGATTGAGTCTGGACCTGCTTTCATTGTATCTTCTGGTTCATGGAAGAGTTCAACTGAAGTTCAAATTTAAATCTAAAGAGGTGTAAGAGTGACCGGAAATCATACCCCTGAACGCACCATGAAATGTCTCATGCTGGTGCATCCATGCTGGATGATACCAATAGCTTTGATGACCTCTGTGTGAGCAAGCAAGTGATTGAAACTATCTAAAGACAGACTACTGTCCAGTATCTACCGCCACAGTAGAGGTATGGTACTGTTTAATTCACCATCATAATCAGATGGCAGAAGTCAGACGACCCAAAGTCTGGGAGTTACCGACCAAAGAGGAGCTAAACATTCGTTTAAAAGAGCTGCTTGGTGAACCACACGTCCATACTGTTGGCCTTCCTGCCAAGAAGAGAGGTAACCTCTTCCCAGGCATCGAACTTTTCAACTCCTGCCACACCTAGGGATAGCAATGGACAGCTAAGGCACTGTGTCCTATCAACTGTTTAATCAGCAACATATTTCAAGTCAGATGTAATATTTTAATCTGGCAGTCACAGGCACTGCTGAGATGGTCTCAGAAGGCTAATAATTGCAAAGTTGGCTTATGTAGTAATTTGCATCATGGAATACCCAGGTCAAATATTGCACACTAGAAGTAACACTTAATAGATCTCTTAATTTAGTTCTGACACCAAGTGACCTCCCATTTTGCAGAAATTGCAACATTTATGGGAAGGGTGGATTGTCGATTAAATAACTCTACTGTCCAGCTGGGTAGCAGGAGTACTTGTAGGGGATAGAAAAGCCATGTCTTGGTGCTGGGATGAAGTGTATGTGGTAAAATGATAAGAAGGGTTTGGTCTCCAGGCCTGAAGGCTGGGATGTTAAGAAGATGGTTTGTGAAGGAATTTCCCGGCCTTCTGATCTGCAATTAAGCAGGAGGTCCTAAAATGCCATGGATTTAGGAGTTGGCCAGGCCTGCAGTTGAATGTCATTCTCAGTCCTGGTTGGGGCTGGGGACTGCCTAGGAATGGGTTGCTGTGTTGTGAATATATACACCTTCCAGATTCTTGGTGATGCCAAATTAACGTTGTGCATCCCTCCGTGGTGCACACTTACATCGAGGGTTTCAGAGTTTTCATTCCCCTCTATCCTTGAGGCTATGTTCCCCATTGGTATTATAAGGATAGTTGTACATCACAGGGTTGTTGGTGACAGATGGAAAGAAGAAATGTATCCATGCCACTCCATTGCAGAATGTGATTTATAGCTGCCGTCAATACTGTTGGGGCACTTTCTGATTGTTTCATGTGCTTTCATGGTACATTGCACACCCCTTGGAAAACCACTTATTTCAATCCATTGAGATTCTGTTATTTACAAATGAAAATGTTGGTTTCAATATGTATCAATGTCTCTTTCTTTTTATTCATTATTTGTATGGGACTTAGTAATGCTATTTAATGGCTATCCTTTGAAATGAAAGATAAATGGTCTGAATTTATATGAGTACATTTCACTATCTTAGGATATTAAGTCCTATAAAAATTTTTCTGTAATAGATGTTTCTTTACAAGGAAAAAAATTACATTAATAAAAATCATTACATGCTAACAGAATGGGGATCAGAACTGACCTCCACCAGTAAGCAGGATAAGCGGTGTAATGCAATGAAAAGGGTAAAGACCTTGAAGTTAGGCAAGCCTGGACTGAGGAGGTATTACAATTAGCAATGGACATGCTTCCTCTACTCCCTAACAAAGGTGAAAATTCTACTTCTTTATCCTCGTCAAGTTATGCCTAGCCCTGTGACTTGTCTTAACTGATAAAATGTTGACCAGATGCCTCTCTCTCTCTCTCTCTCTCTCCGTTTAGAATCACCTTCTTGCCACCCCAAAACTCTTGTTTCATAAACTTCATTGTGACGAGCTCCCAGATGACGTACATGTGTGTTAATGTACAGAGGTGACAGATGATCCAAGCAGGTGGTCTAGGCAGCTGCTGGGAGGACCTGAAGAATTGCCTCAATTTTCCATAGGGAAGAATTAGATGTTTGTTGGTTGAACTGCTGAGATTTGAAGATTTCTTATTACCATTGCACAGTCTAGCCCATGCTGATTCATACACCCAAAACTACTAAATCTGAAGCTACACCTGGAAGGGTTGGAGATATTAACCAGATGAGTCAACTGAGCTCAATCCTTCTTTTGGGAAATGGAGTCAGTGATCTTACCAGATTGTTATGGAGACTAGTGTATTTGCACAGGTGTGTAGATACATAATAGATATATAAGAGGATAAGAAATATAGTAATTATTTTTAAATTGCTGTTGTTGTGTAAATGGTCAGAATTCTAGGACATAGATCAAGAAACCACAACCTATCAGGCCAAATCTGGCTCTTCCCTTGTGTATGTACAAAAACGTTAATGAAATACGGACTCTCCAATTCATTTATAAATCATCTACGGCTGCTTTGTCATGACAGCATCAGGGGTCAGTAGTCAGATCAGAGGTCCTATTACCCACTAAGCCAAAAATATTTACTTTCTGACCTTTTACTGAAAATCTTTGGTGACTCCTCTTCTAGACCTACGTCTTACTGCACAGGGGTTGTGTGTGATTTTCTTGCCAAATGGACATCTGAACTCTTTCTGGTTGGAGGAGGGTGGAACGTGTGATGTTTGTCAAAGAGAATTGGGTGAGGCCAGGACACCAGAGATTTAACAACCCCGGGTCACCTCTTGGGTTAGATCTGATATGCTATTTATGTAAAATGGGATTTATTCACCGTGTCCTCTGATACGTGAAATATGATACATGGGTTTTAATATAGGAGGGAAAAAAAAAAAAAAATCCCTCCTTACTTAGATGCTCCTTCCCGAAGAAGCAAAATCAAGAAATGACAGCCCACCTTATCCCTCCAGATGGCAGATTTCTTTATAATATTTATTTTGAAAGCCACAATTCTATTGTTTTCCTACTCTAAAAGACAAGGGCTCTTTAAAAGAGCCACTAGCAGGCTATAACAGTAAGAAGAGCAGCAAAGATTTCTTGAAGAAGCTGTATCAAAAATATGGCACAATTTAAGCATTGTGAAAGCAAAGAGCAGTAATTGAAAACTACAAAATTAATGGCAGGGGACATGCCTTTGGGCATCTCTCTCACACGGGCGGCTGGACTTCCTGCTGAATCAGCTGAGTCCTTCCCATTCCCACAGCTTATGGCCAAAGAAATAATGATATGTAATGCCAAATCTAATGGAGGATAAAATATAGATGCAAGGGGGAAAATGGCAGAAGGGAGTAAGTTCCTCCCAGCTTTGTAGATTGGATTTGTGTCCACAACATGAATCCTTGCAATTAGCCACTTGGTGTGAACAATGCCAGCCAACGTAGGGAGATATGATTTTCTTTTCTTTCTTTCTTTCCTCCTTTTTTTCCTTTTTTTCAATTTTTTGGGGGTCTGTGTAAGGGGAGAATTGCATATCCTAGAGCATATGCAGTTCTTTTTGGGCTGTGAATGTAAATGGCCTTCCCATCCCTTATCAAGGAATGAGCAAAGGTGGAGGCTAGACTGGTCGTATGCTCCCCTAGGACACCAAATCCTGTTTAGATTAAAGGAGGAGAGTGGGTTGGCATTCACCTGAACAGCGGTATGGACATACAAGAGAAATTATTATCTCTTGCTACAGAGATTCTCTGGAGCTGCCCTATGCATTTTTCTTTTTGGCCCTGAATTTTTGGTTATTCCTTGAATTTCATGAACCATGACCAATTCTTTCCAATCACTTTTCTTTTGCTCTTTTGTAGTTTAGAGTAGTTTTATTTTATTGGCTTATCAACCAATGATTCCTATCTGACACACATGGGTATCACATTCTTCACTTTTATTCTTGTTTCTTTAATTCTGTGGTCTCTAGGGCCAAAGTTTACATATACATAGCCACTACTATAGGCTGAATTGTATCCCCCCGAATTCATATGGTGAAGTCCTAACCCCCAGAACCTCAGTATATGACTGTGAGGTACTTAAAGTAAAATGAGTTTGGTAGGGTGAGGCCCTAATCCAATAGGACTGGCGCTTTTATAGGATGAGGTTACAACTCAGAAATGCACAGAGGGAAGATGATATGAAGACCCAGGGGAAAGATGGCATTTACTTAGCTGAGGGTATAGGCCTCAAGAGAAAACAACCCTATCAACAACTTCATTTCAGACTTTTAGTTTCCTCGTCCATGAGAAAATAGATTTCTGTTGTGTAAACCATTTAGTTAGTGGTATTTTGTTATGGCATCCCTAGAATTGTCTTTATCTAGTATAGAAGTACTTACATTAATGGTACAGGAATTAAATTAGGAGAAGTGTTTCAAAGGATCATACTGCTGTCATGCATACTTAATGGTCCTACCCCTAGTATTGTTGATGTTCCTGTGTAGTTCTGGCTTACATTAGAAATGAGTGTCTCAGTGGATATCATGCTAGTGCAGTGTGCTAGGGTTCGCAGCTATTAAGAATTCTGCGGTGAAATGAAAGTAATTCTCAATGTGGCTTCTGTGTGAATTCCTTGTTCCTTTCCCCTACTTTAAAAACAAACGAACAAACACAAATACTCTGGAAAATAGTGTCTTTTATCCTGGCTTCACTGGAAAACAGAACCAGGAGAAAGGATGATGTTTTGATGTTTATTTTGAAGGTGCATCCCAGAGCAGGGAAGGTGAGGGAAATGAGGATGACAACATTGCAGGATGATGTGTTAATGCACTGGCATCTGCTCCCAATAAATCATGAGGCTGTGTAGATGACATCTTACATCTTGTTAGAGGTAATAAGAGAATTTTAAACAGGTGACCTCGCTCAGCCTGGTTCGTAGGCTACAGCGGGCAGAACAGAGAAGCCAAGGAAAGATTGCACTGTAGGGAAAACATGGGGAGGAATTTATCCGCTGAGTTTCTGTCTTCTGTCTTCCCTTGGTGAACATGTACCCCATGGTATAGAATTCACTTTATCATCTAGCCACAAAGAGGCAAACTCTGGGAGATATCTACTTGCTTCCATTCTCACATAGAATTCTTCAGATGTTGCTAGGACTGAAGTAGAACAAGAAGTTGATGATCCAAGAGACCACTGAGGTCACAAGAACCTGGAGAGACACACAAGATCTGACAGGTAAATAGCAGAATTCAGCGTTTTCAACATCACTTATATTTTAGTAGTGAATGTAATTAATTAAAGGAGTACGCAGTATAGTTTCTACAGAACATTTTTAAACTAGAAACTTACAAACCAATGTTCTAAGCCTGCCTCTAGAAATACTGCTCATCCTTTCTGACCACATTCTGTTTTCCAGAATCTCACCACATGTCACATGGCTCCACCTAATTGTAGGAGTCGTGTCGTGGCTTTGGGCCTCTATGTAAAAGCCAACAGAGTTTGGAGGACACGTCACTATCCTTCTGCAATAGCAGCGTCACTGGGATATTCTCTGTGCTGTACTGTACATAATACAAGTTGTAGAACAGAGATGTTGGTTGGAAATACAATGGCATCCCTGGGTAATGATGTTCCTTCATATTTAGAGAACTCTGTCCAGTTTATGCTACCCTCTATAGAAGAGCATTAATGCCATTTGAGAGGGTTTAGGGAAGATTACTAAAGAAGATTAAAGGGATAAATTACATGAAGATAATTAAAGGAACTGGACCTGATTAGCCCATGATTTAAAAAAATGACAAAAGGAGAGATTTTCAGCTCATGATAATGTGAGCAACAAAATTTAACTTTTTCTTTTCCAAATCCAATGAAAATGGCCAATGTAAGAGTAATCTATTTCTGGAAAGTGGCGATTGGTCCATCTCACATAGAAGAAAACGGATAAGGAAGAATGAAATTTCCATGAAACTGCAGTTCACTTGGGAAGGGAAGCCTTACCCTACACACACTCTTTTATTGCCTAGCACAAAAGATATTGGTTCTAATCCAGTTATGCCTTAGAGTACACAACACAGGTGAGGAAAATGCCCATCTGATGGCATTTTGTGAGGGGAACAAAGCAACAGACTCTGCAGGGCATGATTTTTGCTCTAAGGTGCATGCCTAGTGTATTATATTAAGAGGCTGGCAAAGCTTTCGAGATGGGGCATTGTCAATCTGGCTCCTTAGAAAGCTGTGGTGCCAGTTACATAGGATGTTCCCCATACCCTCCAACTACCAATAGAAACACCAAACTAACAAAATTGTTCTTCATCAGAGAGGCTACCTCAGTCTATAGCAATCCCTCCTTGCTCTGTGGGAAGACTGCCACCATAGATCAAGAACAGGAGAGATTAAATGGAAATGGTGTCTGAATATTTAAAATTATAGTTAGAACAGGGAAGTGTATGTTAGATGTGTAAAAAGGTGGATTGGAAGGTGAAATCTAGAAATTACCCTATAATTCAGATTTTCAAAAAATAAAGAGGTGCAGTTGGTGAGAGGAAGATGTGTTATAGACAGCATCCAGAAACTCAACATCACAGGAAAAAAATAAAGATGCAGTAAGGAATAATAGAACCAAAGGTGACTGAGTAGGACACCTTTAGTTTTTATAGTTAAGTGGGCAAAATGAAAGATACCAATGTATCCCAGTGATTTTCATTTTTAATATGTGCACTAAAAAAAGGATCCAATAATAAAAGCTTTTTGGCAGGGTAAAAATATCAATAGAAGAGGGTACAGAGGAAGAAACTAATCAGACTTTTTTGACAGTAAATTCCAGAACACAATATAGCAATAGATAGTATTGTGAGAATAAATGGATATGACATTAGATTTCAATACTCATTTTAAGATACTCATTTATAAGGGTAATAAAAACATGTTCTTAAAGTTTAACAGTCACATTTTTTTGTTGTGAAAGCTACTTCAGAAAATTCTGTAGCATCTATATATTCATGATAGATCAAACCACTCATTTATCAAGGTACTTTCTGGACTCCAGTAATATGATTATGGAGATAAATTACATATAGATCCATAGGAATCAAAACACAGAAAAATAATGACAAGCCAATGAGGGCTTAATATTTTTGGAAGCTAAAAATTGTGCATAAATCATAATTCATTAAATACAGATCTTCTTTGCGGCGTCTGGTTGGCTTATTCGGTTGAGCAACCGACTCTTGATTTCCACCAGACTCATGATCTCAGGGTCATGGTTTTGAGCTGTATTGGCCTCCCCACTCTGCAGGGAGTCTGCTGGAGATTCTCTCCCTACCTCTCCCTCTGCTCCTCCTGTTCATGCACTCATGCTCTCCCTTTATAAAATAAATAAATAAAAAATAATACAGGTCTTCCTTGACTTATGGTGGGACTGTGTCCTGATAAAACTCACCATAAACTGAAAATATTCTAAGTCGAAAATGCATTTAATACACCTCCTGAACACCATAGCTTAGCCCAGCCTATGTTCCATGTGCTCTGAACACTTACATCAGTCTACAGTTGGTCAAAATCGTCTCACACAAAGCCTATTTTATAATGAAATGTTGACTATCTCATGGAATTTATTGAATACTATACTGATTGTGACAAACAGAATGTCTGGGGACAGAATGCTTGTCATTGTATCAGTTGTTGGCCCTCATGGTCCCGTGGTTACTGGCAGGTGCAGCCTCTGCCCAGGATCACAAAAGAGGAATTGTACCACATGTCATTGGCCTGGGGAAAGATCCAAATTCAAAATTCCAAGTATAGTTTTTACTGAATGCATATTGATTTTTTCAATTCTTCTCTGTGTTTCTTTCTGTATAGTTTTATTGCTATACATCAACTTCACTAATCTTTTCTTTTGCAGTGTCTAATCTGCTGTTAACATGCACTGGTGTATTATCTCAGACATTGTAGTTTTCATCTCTTGGAATTCAACTTTTTTTTTTTTCCATTTTGGGTCATTTTTAATCGTCAATGTAATGAACTTACTTTCTGAACATATGCAATGCAGATATAATCGCTGTTTTAATGTCTTTTTCTCTTGTTTGTTATGGGTTGTCGTCTATTGATTGATTTTTTTTCCATCATTTTCCTCCTCTTTTCTTCTCTCTGACAATTTTCTTCTGTTCTACTTATGCATAAATATGAACAAGAGATAAAACTGTGATTTGAAAGTTATGCTCTTGATTATCCATGCAATTTTGTCTTATTTATCAATATTGAAATAATTATCCCCATAATATATGTACTTGTTCAAAAATGTGTAATGCTGAAACATACATTTGACCTCTCAGGAAATACCTATCCCTGTTCCCCCTACCCATACAGCACCCCACAATGCAGTAAGAATTTAATTCTGTGCATGATCATTTCTTTGAGAAGGAACTATATACTTGGGTAGGAAATACTGGCCCCTTCCATTCATTCATAACTCCCCCTTGGATATAAGTCAATATCTTTTTCATTTGACATCTCCAGAGCTTTATTTTATTCACATAACATCACTAAAATCAAGAGCCGTACTTGAAACTGATATAATTTCAACTCATGACAATAAACTCTAAAAGCAAATTTATTTTGATCTTATAACACAGAACGTGTGTGCATTGTAATCATGGATGGTGTATTTTTAAATTATGAAACAAGTTTTATCAATACTATTTATATTATTTTATATTTTATAATTGGAAAAGTGCATTTAGGAACTGTCTTTTCAGGTTGGCAATGATCAATTCACTTTATTTTGGTAAACTCAATGAAAATAGTCTTTGCTTCAATGAAAATATTATACTTTATGTTAATGTTTGTACATTTGAAAAATAGTTGTTTACTGGGGTTTTATTCATTCTGTTCTCTCATCTGGCATTTTACAATGTTTTCTTTCTCTGGGATCCTTCGTAAATTTTGAGGGGTGTTTTATGGGAGAGAGTATGAGGCCCTGGCTTTTCTTGTTCGGGAAGTAACTACCCATTTTTTTCTTCATAGTCCTGAGAGTGCCCCCAATGTTCTGCTGACCTCCTGTGGCTTACTTATTCTTGAAGTTGTTTATTATGCCTTCAGATCACCAGCTATCTTTCCTTGTCAATCTCTAATTCTGTGATCTTTTTCTCCAATCCCATACTCTATTCTTTGCCCCTCCTCTTGTGGACTGACAATTTAGCTTCATAAAGTATCTTGCATGCATTTCACCTTGCTTTGAACTTGGAATGCATTTTCTTTTTTACCCATACTTCTCACCGGGGAACTCAGCCATCAAGTCCCCTGTTATTCTGGCTTAGATCCTTTAGCTTCCATTCTTTACCATGGCTTATTTTTTTCATGTTTTATATTTTGTTCTTAAAACTAAACGATGCCCCCAACCCTCCTGGTGACCACCTCCACACGCTCCCTACCTATAACCACACTCAAATCTGCCTCTCTAGCATTATGTTAACCATGCATTCACTTGGAGGATTTTTCCACTGTCCTGTTTTCAACCCTAATTAAGACTGAGTTGCTGTTTTCTCCTGTTCAGTCTTATCTCCATAGACCAATTTTCAGTTCCAAGTGCTCCATATGGAGATACATAGCTGCACTTTGGTGGTGGAAATGTAAAATGTAATGTATGTAGCCCTAAGAATCTGGATGTCAAAATTCAAGACAGGTTCCTATATAAAGCCAAGCAGACTTCTTCTGCCCTGACACTTTCTATGCTTGTAAGTTCCCCAAAAATTTGGAATAGAGATTCCATTATCTTTTCCTTACTACTTGTCTGAAGTGATGATAAAAATAGGTCTCATTACATGCAGGAAAGTAAGCTGTTATTACTACCAGATGGCTCCCCGTGATTTGCTCTCAATTCACACCAATTTTCTTCGAATTTATGCCCAGTCCTCAACCCCCACCCCATCTTCATGTCTTTATACACCATTACTAGTCTGTAGAACAGCCTTACAAGTTCCACTGTTAATCCTGAATGGTAAACTGAACATAAACATGCTTTTTCAAAACTTTTCTTCTAGTACCATTTTGTAAGAATAATTTTTCAACAGTGTATTTTCCCACCTCTTTTAATGTTGGCATCTAAAAATTTTTATGTGCTAAGTGCTGGCAAGGGATTTTATTATCAGCTATATTTACATACAGCTATTGTGTATCTAGATCTACAACCTATTTCTATAGAAATATTGGACCAGCAGATTCAGCTTTTGTTGATGAAAAAATGTATATTATATACTGAAACTTGTAAAACCAGTCCTCCCGGTCTGACCAAAAAGCCAAATTGGACCTATTTTCTATCAAAAAGTGTGATTCCATTTTTCAGTTTGAATAAATGTGTTGATGTTGTGAGGGAAAACTCTCAGTCTTGAGCACTGTTTGAGCGATGAGTCACTTTATCCTCAAGGTGAAGGAAAACAGTGCCATGAGAAATGTGGAGTGAAAGGGAGATGATGAGGACTGTCCAGGGAGTGATGATCAGGTTACTGATGCCATTTTTATATTCTGCATGGCACTTGGGGAGTTACGTGGAAGGGGCTGTCTGTCCCAGATCTTTGCTCTGAAAGAACTGAATTTCAGCTGATTCAATCTGAATGTCCCATTGGCAATTGAAGCCGACTCTTCCCCTAAGTAAAAGTTCCTAGCATCCTTCTTGTCAACTTGACATCAAAAATGACAGCTGAAACATTACCTTGACTAGATGACCAAGTCAAATTCATAGTAAAGATCAAGGTCATTACCAGTGAGAAGTTAGGGTGCTGGCTTGTACTCAATGATATGATGTGAACAGAAAGGTCCTTCACCTCTGTGGTCTTTAACCCCTGTCTGGTCATGCGGGAAAAAAATCATACAATCTCGTAATAAGAAACATACTACAAAATAATTGCAGTGTACTTCTCAAAACTATCAAGGTGATGAAATAGAAGGGACTCTTGACAAACTATAAGAGACCAGAGGAAACTAAGGAGACATGCAAACTTAATGCAGTGCAGGATCCTGGAACAGAGAAGTACCACAAGTGAAATCCAACTAATGTGTGCTGTTTAGTTACCACAAATATGCAATGGCAGTGTTTTTCATTGTGATACGCATATCATAGTTATGTAAGATGCTGACGTTAATAGAAATGGGAGAAATGCATGTGCTAGAATATTCTGCAGTGTCTTTCCAACATTCCTGTAACTCTGAGTTTGTTCTAAAATAAAATGATCATTGAAAAAGCAAACCTTGATTCTTACCTTAGGCATTGCCCTAAGTTTTGCAGGTAGTAGCTTCCCATCTGCCTGGGAGTTGTTTCTCTTGTTCCATCATCAAATTGTGACCAGTTGAGTTTCCACGCATCACTTGGGACATTTGTTCTCAAGCTTTAGTGCCACTTAAAGCTCCATGAGTCCAGAGACAGTTGGCTTTTTGCTTTTTTAATTTGGTAACTGCCTTAAAGGCTGCACTCTCCTTTTCATTATCACTTGATTAGGGTTCACTCATGACATTGTGTATTCTGTGAATTTGGACAAATGTCTAATGACATGTATCCACCATTACAGTATCATACAGAATAATTTCACTGCCCTAAAAATTCTCGTGCACCAACTATTTTTCTCTTTCTTGCCCCGCAACCTCCTGACAGCCACTGATCTTTATACAGTCTCCATAGGTTTACTTTTTCCAGAATGTCCTATAATTGGAATCACGCAGTGTGTCACCTTTATAAATGGGTTTCTTTTACTTAATCATATGCATTTAAAGTTCCTCCATGTCTTTTCATGGTTTGGTGGCTTGTTTCCTTTTAGTGCTGAAAATATCCCATTGTCTGGATGTAGCGCAGCTTATTCAGCCATTCACCTACTGAAGGATTTCTTGGTAGCTTCCAAATTTCGGCAGTGATGAATAAAGCTGCTATATACATCCATCTGCAGGTTTTTGTGTGGATTTAAGTTTTCATTTCCTTTGGGTAAGTACCAAGGAGTGTGATTCGTGTGTTGTGGTAGGAGTATGCTTTAGTTTTGGAAGCAACAGCCCAATTCTTTCAAAGGGTCTCTACCATTTTGCATCCTATTTGCTGTTGAATATACTTTTAAATCAGGACCTTGAATTGCATCTGGCACACAGGACGCTAATAAGTATTTGTTCAATACTGAAGGATCAGAAGCACCTGGGCTGTGTATTTAAAGTGTTTTTTTCCCAGGCAGATCCTTAGAGACTCTCCGATTCAGTAGGTCTGGAATGGGTCCCAGGAATCTGCCTGTATCATCAGTACCCAGGGAATGATAATGTGCATGGTCTGAAACCCACGCTTTGAGAAACACTGCTTGATGAGGTCATTCTGGTAACCTTCCCTCTGTTGCCTCGTCACAGAAGATGGTTTTGCCCACTTCTGAAAAACGGCAGTTCCTAGTTTACCCTATTAATACATCACTGTGTTCTGAGATTGCTACTAGATTGTCTTTAAAATAAAATAGGCTGCTCTGCTGGGAGTTGCTTCATGAACTGTGGTTCATTTTAAAAAATATTTACTTGAATGAAAATCAATGGGCATATATGTAAATTCTGACTGTAGGATTTTGGGTAAGCATGCAAGACAGCAAGATTGGAAGGGATATATTTTTCATAATACAGAAACGTGAATCTTATTCAAGTATTTGACTATGCTTCAGTGCAACAAATTTAAGACTTTGCACAGATAAAGACCAAAGGAATAATAAATAGTAAAATAAGGCATTCTCTTACATAACCGTATGTAACGCATATGATGAAAATCAGAAACTTAACACTGCAATGCAATGATGAAAATCAGGAACTTAACACTGATCCAGTACTATTCTCTATCTAGAGACCTATTCAGATGCTGCCAGTTATAAGAATAATGTCTGATATTATCCCTCAGTGGCTCTGTTTCTTTCTTTCTTTCTTTTTTCTAATCTAGAATAACTCCTGAATTTTTCCTGTTATGTCACGACATTGGCACTTTTGAAGAGTGCAGGTCAACTGTTTTACTGAATGACTTCATTTTGAGCTTGTCATGACGTCTCCTGATTAGGTTCTGGTTATGCCATAAAAAAAAAAGGACTGGATTTTACAGGCAGTGTACTTTCCCCTTGACTCAAGGTAGGTAGTGTAAGGGAAGATGGATAGCTGAAATGTGTTGGAAAGCTTTCAAGATGAAATTCTGATTTTCTGTAAGGGGAACGATTTTACTGAGGAATAAAAGAATTATGTAGGGTAGGATTCTTTCTTCATTTTATTTGTATCCCAAAGTGAGAGCATAGGGTGTGATATATCACTGAAATATATCTTTTGGTTTCTTACCTTTTATTTGCCCTCCCTTTGCCCTTTTCCATGCCATCAATTTGTTGGGGAAACCATGTCATTTCCGGTAGAATATCTACATTCTAGAAAGAATGCTTATTGCTGTTGTCTTTTAAAATGGAATTCCTCTCAACAAAGTAAACTGTGCCTGAGTAATAGAGATATCAAATCCTGGGCCAAATTCTAGAACAGTTTCTTAAGCACTTGTCATTTAAGCTTTTAGCAAAAAATAACAGGCATTTGCAAAAATTCGACATGGATTCACTCGACGCATTTTGCAAGGTTCTGTTCATTTCTTTTTCTTAATCCCAGACTGACAGTCCCAGAAAATCCCTTAGTCATAGTATATCTGGTTTTCAGAAAAAGGATTGGCATAAGCTTCCTGTTTGTTTGTAATGATAGCATCCACCTTTTCTTTTGCGCCTCTAGTATGTGAAGAACTGTATAAATACCATCTGGATCTCCTGATCCTGCAAATCAGAACTTAGGAGCTAGGCAAACTTAGATACAGTTCTCAGTTTTGCCTCTTTCTTGCTGGGCAAGCTTGAGTGTGTGCATAAACTCCTTGTGTCCCAGCTTCCTTATCTGTAAGATAATGATAATTATTAGATCTGCTTCAGACAGTACACATTTAATGAGGATTAAATATTTTGAAAATTAAGTGCAGGTAAAAATCTTCACATGGTGCCTTGCATGTAGTAAATTCTCAATAATTGCTATTAGTTATCACTACCCCCATTGTACAGATGACGAGACTGAGGGTCAGAGAAGCTAAATCTCTGGAATAAAATCTTCCAGCTCTGAGGTCCCCTCCCAAAGTCATTTCCATAATACCATGTTGCCTTGTTATGGACAATTGAAAAGAAAGCATTCTGGAAAATAATTTGTTTACAGAGATATGTTTCCAGTTGGGTAGCTCCAGAGGTTCTAAGATGAAACCCACCAATGCTGAAAGTAGAGTATGTGGTCTATAATGGTGCTACTGGATCCTTACAACCATTTTAGTTTTGTGAAAGCGAACTTGGCTGAAATTAGGGTCATTTTTCAAATGCAAAAATGAAAGAAACTGCTCTAGATAATGCCATAAAGGAATTAAGATTTTAAAAATACAAATAGATTTAAATAAAAACTTAAGTTTCAGTTATGAGATTCAGTTATCTATACATGCAAATTTCTGACTTATTCCCATAAAAACAAAACTTTACAAATACTAGCTAGATTATCTTTAGATTTTGAACTTGCTGTGAAATGTAATAGGGGATTTTTGTGCAACACTTTAAACCCCTGTCTGCCCTTCAGGGAGTTCTTTGGTCCAGAGTAGGAGAGATTATGGATTCTGCATATGCTGCAGATCCAAAGCACAGGGATTTAATGAGAGTGATTGGCACTGGATGCCTCCATGTCTAGGCACTGAGCAATAAAAAACCCCCTCCAACCATGTGCTCTGATGCTAGCCGCTGGGGAACAACCAGAAAATATGGTTCCATGATGCTCTGTAGAGATCTGCTTGAATTGGCGCTTGATGGTGACTCCATCCTCCATCCTCATAACTAGAATAATTATATATGGCCTGTCAAGGATAAGAGAAGCAGACTACAGCATCATCATGCCCATCCAGTGAAGGCACGTCTGAGGGCTCCTCTCCTTCCTCCCTGACTCAATGTCAGAAGAACTTGTATTGTACTTGGAAGTTACCCAACAGAAACATGTTCTTTGTGTGCGTAGTGGATAATAAGACTGTTCTAGCCAATGAAAGTGATAAAGGTAGGGAATTAGACTGAGATGATGTTATAAGAATAAACTTCTCTGGTGGGCTCAGTCATGTCCTGCTAGGTCCATATGGTGTACCCTGATTCCTAGTATTTGAGAATGAGGCTGTATTTAGGGACAGGGTTTTTAAAGAGGTGATTAAGGTAGAATGAGATTATTAGTGTAAGCTTTATTCCAGTATGACTGTGTCTTTATAAAGAGAGTTGAGGACACAGACACGCACATAGGGCAGACCATGTGAGGAGAGAGGAAGAAGATGGCCATCTACAGACCAAGGAGAGAGGCCTCAGGAGGAACCAGCCCTGGCCATGCCCAGATCCCAGACATTTAGCCTCCAGGATGTGAGGACACATTTCTGCTGTTTAAGCTGTCCAGTCTATGATACCTTTTTTATGAGCCACCTAACACAACTTCTAATGTGGCAGTTTTTATAAACACAGAATGATGCCATGTTTAAACCCCAATGAGTTTAGGCAAATGGGCATATCAGCTGGTTTGCTCATCGAGTACTAAAGCCAAATGGATAAAATCGGGGAAGCTGTGCTGGAGATGAGTAGTAAAGGAGGCTCTATTCCTGTCCTTCTCCCTCACCTCCTTTACCCCATACTTGTGGGCTCTAAGGATGTTTTGCAAAGTGTGATAGTCACTGATCTAGAGGACGTGGCTGCAAACTGCACTCTGAAGGCCTCACCTAGCCCCTCAGTTATCAGATGCCTGGGTGCAATCCACTCAGTTGATTTGAGGATCCCCTAAGGCTTCTAATTCACATTTGTAAAATACTACTCTGGATTAGTTTGTTAGGGAAGCCTAATATCCTGGATACATGACTGAGCGATTTCCATCACTAGACCATCACAGACAACGTTGCTCATTTGCACAAAGCAGTGTTTTCACCCATGATAAGTGCTCAGAGGGGGAAGATGCTTTTCCCACGAATGAAGGTCACACTAGATCTGAGGTGGTAACAGCTGGAGCACATGCAGTCTTCCATTCATGAGGCCGGTGCATTCCTCGTGAGGGTAAATGTGGATACATTCATTTGGGGACCACCACTACTGAGCCTTGGAGCATCATTGTTGAGTAATACCAAGCAATTTGATTGTCAACAGTAGAAATGTGTGAGTTAATATTCACCTTGGACCTGGGGCAATAGATTAGTCGCCTAGAGTAGCTATTGCCCTGGACTACTGGGACAGGGTGTGCTTCACAAATGTGCCACCCCCTTGGTCCCTAACACAATGGCTGACTCATAAATATTTCTCAAATGGGGACCCACACTACCATGATGAGAAGTTTCCCACAGAATATGTTTCTATCTCAGTCCTATGGGAGGAAGAGCATGCTGTTGATCCTCAGGAAAGTGCTGTATTTCCTCGTAAACCTCTACAGGGATTACATTCTGACTATCAGCTGTCACAGTCCATGATCTACTTTTATGACAGTAATGGCAGCCCCAAGTTCATGGTGAAATAACACACCTCCCGTAAATGGACAGAGGAGGTGGACTCCATAATAGCTACTCTTCGGTGTGTCAGCTCAAAAAGGAGACAGGAAATCATAGTGAGATTACGAAGATTGCTTTACGGTGGTGGCCCTGTAATTACCCTAGTAGAACAATCCCTTCCCATCTCTTGGTTCTCACGGAAAGATCCAAGTACTTGAACTGAACACTCACAGCTGAACTCCGTCTTCCATCAAATCCAATTGAAAATGCCATTTTGTTTGCTCCTTTTTGCAAAAAGGCCCTCCTATCAAGATAGCTCTAATACTTGTGCCGGGAATCAGTTCAGATGAAAGGCTATAATTATATCCATACGAGTGTAGAATGAGGGGTAAGGGTAAAGAGGGATGGAGACAGAAATACCTGCTTTCAAATGCTGCCTTTGGGATAATCACCTTATTTATCTTTGAGATGATTGTGAACAAGCTCAGGTTAGGTAAGGAGGCAGGTTACTATTTATCTGGCAGTACTCAAATTCAGAAAATTCTGGAAATGCATACTTAGTAAGAAACAATCCTATCAATGTCTATTTCTGTTCTCTTTAAATTCCAATGACTAAATTTATTAATTTTCAATTTTGGTCAATTTACATCTAGACTTGACTATTTCTAGGTAGATAGCTACTGTGAAAAATAAAAAAAGAGATGATGGTTTTGAAGTAGTTAATTGTTTGATGTTGAATATTTTCTTATATAATGCTATGTTCCATCTTGTAAATCACTTAGGAATAGACTAACATGCACGTCTACACACATATATCCCCTTATTATTTATTTAAAAATCTGTCTGGCATTAATGGAAAGATAATGTATAAGGGAAAACAAGGTATTATCTTGTTTTCCATCATAGGAAGGCTATAATTCAATTCGCCGTTTTAAGTATTTTGAGAGGATGTCATACTCTTTGTCAATATATTGCAATTAAATTCTGTTTCACTGATGCTCTAATTCATTTATACTGTGAAATCTCTGATGTTTCCTTAATTGATGAATCCTGTATTCATTTGAAATGTACATGAATTACTTTTATTTATATTTGAAGTGCTACCGAGTTTGGATTTTCATTTCCTTAAGTGGAAATCTATCATTTCATTACAACGACAAAAATTTATTGGTTTGCAGTAATGATTGCACATAGGGGTGAATCACTTAGAGTTTACACTATCCATAGCTGGGGTAGATTAAAGGTGGTCATGGATTTTGTACAGTTCTCCTCCTCAAATGATGGAGTCCATTTCCCAACTCCATGAATTAGGACTGGCTTCATGGTTTGTTGTCACCAATAGAATGCAACAGAGTGATTAATGTTTCAAGCCTAGAATTCCAACAGGCTTACACTTCTGCTCTCTTTCAACAGTGTTGCTGTGAACAAGCCTGTGCTAGCCTCCCGGAAGTGAGATCAGATAGGCAGAGGCTGAGGCAACTTTGCTGTCCCAGCTGAGGCCCCAGAAAGTTTACTGATCCCAGAGATACCACAAGCAATTAACATGAGCCATCTCAGCTGAGCCCTGTCCCAAATTAACAACCCACCGTAATGTGAGAAAATAGATAATTGCTGTTTTAAGCCATGAAATCTTGAGTATGTCACTAATGCAGCAATAGGTAACTGAGACCGTATCCTCTACCAAACATTATCAGAAAATTCATCTATAATATATCTATAATATATCTCTATAAAAGCTGTAAAAGATAGTGACACTAAATTCAAACTTCAGCTAATGTAGAAATTACATTTATATCCTAATATTTGCTCTGTTCTTTGTAGAATAGATAAGTTATACATTTTTTTCATCGTAAACTTATTGGTCAGATAAACAAATGTTTTCATGATGCCAAATTTCAAGAGGGATTTGTCTTGTGAACAGTCTATATATAGCAGCTGTGTTAAAGAAAACACACACAAAGTTTTTTTTTCCTGTCTCATACTAAAAAAGGCAATTAATGAATAGACAAAGGGAATTAGTCAAATGTGAATGCAGTGAATATTTCTGGAGACATACTTTGACAAATTTTCCAACCTAGAATATCTGAAGAATACATAAGATTCACATGGCCCATAAACCACTTTTCACAACCTGTCTCTAATTCCAATTGTTTTATGTTAGCAGTTATGATCTAAATTCAACTTTACACAGTGTGTCCAAATATGCCTTTAATGGGATTGTCCTCGAGGACAATGGAGCTCATGGTCTAGAATTGAAAGAAGGCTCCTTATTTCCATGGCTCTCAGGATGTCACGTCCTTCCAGACGTTGTCCAATACCCAACTGTTATCGAGATTTCTCTCATGAAATTGTAGCTATTCAACAGTGCATGCATTTATTCATTTCAGACTTCTTATTTTTGCGACTTCGAGCAGGAAGAGAGTATTTTGGCATAGCAAATACCATGTGTTTGTTGTTGTCGGTTGGTTGGTTCAAATTTAAAAGCGTTGGTCTGTTGGTTGTTGTCCATTGGTTGTTTCAAAAGTAAAAGCGTAACTTCATCATATGTAGGTACTTCCGGTTTTAAGAATCATGGTCTCACTAGGCAACTGCCAGAATGAATTAGATGTGAAGAGCACCCCATGCAGCACATAACACTTGTTCAATGAAACAGTGAAAACCATCTGCTGTAAACAAAGCTTTGTAATGTCTACAAAACCATTGTTGAGCTCTTCTTTCTACTTAGAATTTTCCACCAAATTCCAGTGCTCCTTGAGGTATAGAGATTGGCATCATGCTCTCATTCCTTACCCCGTCCTGTAGGCATACACTTCATGACGGGACTCTGTAGCTCCTGCCAGCATTGGGTTCACCTCTGTTGGGTTGAACAGAGGTGAGTTCACCTCTGTTACTTGGTTTTGCCAGTAGGTGTCAACACCGTGCGACAGCAGAGGTTGGAAAAGCCTGTGCTTTTCTGTTTGCTCCTGCTCATCTGCCCCATCCTGAGAACACTCCAGAGCTAGATAGAGCTGGTTGGGGCCACTATCTCAGCTGACAGCCAGGCAACTGCAGGCTTTTGTGAGTGAAGTCAACAGACAGCCCAAGAACTGCCCATCTGAACCCAATCTAAGTGCCCAACCCACAGCCTCAGGAGCGAAATAACTACATTTTACTTTAAGCCACTGAGGTGAGGGATGTTTGGTGTGTGACATTATGGTGGTACTAGACACCCGATTTTTTTCTCACGTTTGCCCTTGTTCAATTGACAACACATTGAAATCACCCCATGAGAATAGAATAGAGAAGAGAATGTGGGTGTTCTTTCCCCCTGGCATGTGGTCATCCACATCAATCCACAGCAATCCAACCACTGTCTGATTAATCAACTTAAGTTATTATAAATTAGAGAACATCCTCTGCCCCATCTTATGTTAACATGTTAATAATTGTAATCATTATGTTCCCATCAGAGGGACAGAGTTCAGTTGTGTTTCAGACCACATGAGATTAACAGCTGCTTCACCAAGATGAAAAGTGGGTTCACAGGTTATCACTTTTGAGGCATGCTTATATTAGTTCATCCTGGCGCCCTCTGGATGAAACAACTGATAAAGCAGGAAAGTCTTTAAAAAAAAATATTCAAGTACTCTTAATAACACCAGGAAATTGGCTGAATAATCGACACCAACATAGAATCCGTGTTTTGGGCACTTACATTGTTGCCAGAAGGATAAGGCAATCTAATGGACTTTGGCTGTGGTCTCAAATGTAAGTAGGGCTTGCCTAACGTTGGAGCAAAGGATCCTGGGTTCAAATGCCAGCATGATAGTTTATTATTTGGAGGAATGTAGATAAGATCTTTAAAATCTCTGAGTATCCGCTTTTTCAGAAGAATATGGGGTTATTAGTATTACTTCCATAAGAGTGTTGCTTAGAGAATTAAATCCAGAGGTACATTTAGAATGCTTAGCAGAACACCTGGAAGATCTTTAACTGTTCAATAAATTATCATTATTATTAAGACTGCTTGCTGCTCATATAAGCCTGAAAATTTGGGAACAGCACTTTATTGAGAATAAAATTAGTGTAGAATCCTGATAAGCTATGCAGAGAAATCATGAATCACAATGTTTGTGATGCAGAGAGTTGCCTCTTTTTGAAAATGGTGCAGATGTTTATTTTTTTATCCTAACAGACTCATGCCCAAGGGATTAGAGGAAGCACAACAAGGATTGAGGTGTCTTGTTTGAAATAGGCTGTGAAGGGGTGCCTGGGTGACTCATTCAGTTAAGCGTCTGCCTTCAGCTCAGGTCATGATCCCAGGGTTCTGGGATCGAGCCCCGCATTGGGCTGTTTGCTCAGCAGTGAGTCTGTTTCTCCCTCTCCCTCTCCCCCCTCCGTCTGCTTGTTCTCTCTTTCTCTCTCTCAAATAAATAAATAAAATCTTAAAAAAAAAAGAAGAAATAGGATGTGAAAACATCGGGGAAAAAGATCATCCAGAGCAATATTCAGTTAGGCTGATTTATCATATGACTTACAACATGCCAGGTAACATTGCTGATGCTCCCAAATCAGTAGTGATTTTTGGAATTACATGAAGAATTTCAGAACTTTGAAATCACCAACTTCTGGTATATTTTAAAGAACAATTCCAATGATAAAAATAATTATACTTTAGGAGAAAATCTGACAGTACAGACAAGTGAAAAGAAGAAAAAAATAGAAATCTCTGTTTTTCAGAGCATAAATGTTTTGGTGTATTGTCTCCCAATCTTTCTTGACGTTTAAAGGAGAACCACAAACTAAATTCAAAAGTACTTCATAGAAACTTGTTGTTGTTGTTGTTTTTCTGAAAAAAGAAAATAAGGTGTTACTTCATCGTCTCTAACAGAGGAAACTAAACAATGAATTCTGAGATTCCAAAGACAACATTCCATTAAAATAACAAAGTTCTTGTTTGTACCCTTGGAACTGCTGTAATAGAGCTTGACATTTCCGAATCCTTGTTCTACTGAAAGGTGAGAGGAAACTGTAAGCAGTGTCTAACAAAAACAAAATTATATTAGACGACCCTATATTAGTAGGTTGGTGATGAAATAAAATCAACAGTATTTTGAGTAAAATATAGAAGTATATTTTCTGGTGTCTCTGCCCCCCAAAAAAGCCCAACTCTGGAATTTGCTTTGGTTTTAAGTTTATGGGCGCTCTGATTTAAGGAAGGGATATTTAAAAATGATCTCATAACACTTCATATCAACACAATCCATGAATCATTTGGTAGAAACATACTTATTTCCTGATACCGATTTTAACTAGTTGCGTAAGAATTGACTTTTAACTTCATAGGTATACCAGAGTCCTTGTAGGTTATGGATCCAAAAGGGGGTTGGATGCAATAAAGTCTGACTGTAGCTAGAAGGCTGTTGGAAAGCTACATGGGTAATTGCCCTTTCAGGATTTAAAGTTGGCTCTGTATCCTGGATTGAAGTAGATGTCCTGAATTGAAGTGAATCTCTTGGATTCTTTGAAAAACTACATCTTTCCATGGACTCATATACTCTGGGTCATCGAAGACCTTCCTGGGTGTCTTACCTGATTGACAACCACCCATCAGCTCAATGATCCAGCTCTGAATGTGCATATGTACTTACATGGTTCTGGACCTGGCCATACACAGACCAGGACAAGGAAACCTTTAAGTAGATAAAGGAAATTGCTAGCAAACCACTTCTGTGACCCTGGACCTAAGCCATATTAAGAAAAGAGAAGCCTATTTATCATCTCTACCACCTGCCCCTTGCAGAGGCCACAAAATGACTGAGAAGAATCTTGCAGTGCATGTGCCAAACACATGAATTTCCCTTTCGATTCTCTGTAAAGTTGATTTCTAAAGATACAATAGGAAATAACAGAGTGATGAATCAGTGCCTGGCAGATCCATAAGTCTTAACACAGAGGAATGACTGGTAGCCTGCCAGATGATGGAGGAATTCCCCTTCAAATTATTGCTTTAACTCAGATTTACAAACAGATCTTAAAAATACAGAGGGGGAGGTCCCAAATCACCACCTTTCAAAGTTAACAACCAGAGAACTCATCATCACATTTTTCTTTCCTAGAAAAGAACTCCTTTTTGCCACGTATTAATTAAGTACTTACTTGAGTCATTATGTCTTTGCTATCAGCATGTCATGATTTTGGCACTTCCTAATTGGTGCTCACCCACTACATTGAAATTTCACCATTTTTTACTTCAATCAGCCAGATGACTGATTTTCTCTACAAATATATACAAGCATTAAAACTATGAGTTGATAGCAGTGGTTTAATGGGATTTCTCACACCACATACCAGTGTTTCAGTAAGGAACCCCATGTTTTATTTCCAGACTGTGCTGTTTGCTCACTGCAGATGGATGAGTGAAAAAGAAACGTGACCACTTCCCTTCCCACAAATTACATTGCTTCCATAGCTGACTCCTCTATTTTGTTGTTTTTATTGCTATTGCTGTGCTCACCCTAAAGGAAAGATTTTAGTATGAAAGGAAAGTCTGGGTCTGTGCTTTGAAAAAGTATGTGGAAGAAGATGGTGACAGTTGTGTTCATTGTAGCATACGCATCATGGGGTGTCAATGACCAGGCATCAGCCCTTTACAGATATGAGATCTCCCAACTTACTCGTGTTCTAGCAACCTCTTTTGGGGTTTTCAGTGTCCTCCTTGCCCCACAATTTAAAGGCAATCATGATTAAATGGGGAAATATCTGGGATACTTCCATGCATCAAGTGAGGTGTTGACGAAGTGTTATTAGGCAGCATTGGAACAGGTGGAGTTCATTAATCTAGAAAGGCAACATTTTTTTTTTAAACTTTAGTTTCTTTTAGAGAGAGAGAGAAACAGCATGCGTGAGCAGAGGGAGAGGAAGAGGGAGAAAGAGAATCTCAGCAGGCTCCACACTGAGCACAGAGCCCAGCACAGGGCTCACTCAGTCTCAGGACCCTGAGATCATGACCTGAGCTGAAATCAAGAATCGGATGCTTAACCAACTTGAGCCGCCAGGCATCCTTAGAAAAGGCAGCATCTTGATGTTGAAATAATTGAAAGTCGCAAGGTGGAAGAAATTATTGTAGGCTGTCGGTTTCCAGAGGGCAGATCTAGATCTCAGAAGCATAAGTTACTAGGAGGCAGAGATAACAAGAGATATTAAAATATGCTAGGTGTGAGAATTCTAAATATGCTACTGTTTCTGAAAGAACATTCATTAATATCGTTATTATGTATATTGAATTTTCCAATCATATAGGTGTTTCCTCATAATAATAATTTTATTGCCTTTCATTTTGTCGCCTCTTAAGACATGTTCAATAAGTACTATTATTGTTATTCCTGTTGTCGGTATTCTTATTATCAATTCAGAGTTTTCCTAGATATTAATAAAGTCTTGGTAGACACAGATCATATATCACTTGCTCACTTCATTATTGTCTGTACAAAGCTTATTCCTGACACTCCATTAATGCCTGTTCAGTAATAAATAAAAGCAACCCATTGAAAGCAACATACTCTTTTTGGGTCTGATGGTTGAATAAGTATAAAAAGACACTGGCAACCATGTAGAGAAAGCAGGATATAATTATATTAGGAACCACTGTGAAACAGTCACTAATATTGAGCAATACCTTTATTCCCGACAAGAGTTTTTTGTAAATCAAAGGAGGCCTGTTGCCAACATGCACTGTGTATTGAAAAATGGAGACGTTCACAAAGATGTCAGCTGGGTCCCTCAAGAGGGGCCCAGGTGCTTCTATTTAGATGTGTCGGATACCATGAAACCCCCAAATGACTTTTAGAAGAACAGGGTTAGAACTACAGATGTGTCATTTTAATCTAAGAGGAAATGCAAATCCTTTTTTCCTTTATTAAAATGTGTGTGATGTAGAAAGATTTCCTTACGTAACTAGATACCGAAGAGCAAAGACTATTTGATAGACAAGTATTTGGGTTTGGGTGAGTTAGTTTATAGTTTCCATTGGTTATGAGTCTGCTACTTCATATATTAATCTGGGTATGAGTAAGCTAGTCTACAGTCTTCACTGGATTTGAATAAGCTAGTTGACAGACTCTATTGGGTATGGATAAGCTAGTCTGTAGACTTCAGTGGTTATCAATAGCTAGTCTACAGACTCCATTGGGTATGAACAAACTAGTCTATGGGCTTTACTAGGTTTAAGTAAACTAGTCTATAGACTCCAGTGGATATGAGTGAGGTAGTCTATAGATTTCACTGGATATGGATAAACCAGTCTACAGAGTCCAATCAGTATTGATAAGCTATTCTATAGACCTCACTAGGTATAAGTAAACTAGTCTATAGACTCCACTGGGTATGGGTAAGCTAGTCTATAGACTTCACTGGGTATGGGTAAGCTAGTCTATAGACTTCACTGAATATGGATAAGGTGGTCTACAGACTCCATTGGGTATGTGTAAAGTAGTCTACATTGTCCATTGAGAATGGGTAAGCTAGTCTATAGACTTCACTCCATATAAGTAAACTAGTCTGCAGAATCCATTGGATTTAGGTAAGCTATTCTATAGGCTTAACTGGATTATGGATAAGCTAATCTATGAGTCCATTAAGAATGGGTAATCTAGTCTATAGACTTCACTGGGTATGGATAAACTAGTCTATAGACTCCATGGGTAAACTAGACTATAGACTTAACTGGGTATGGATAAGCTAGTCTACAGACTCCATTAGGTTTGGGTAAGCTAGTTTATAGACTTCCCTGGGTGGTATGTGTACAGTAGCCTGTGGACTTCTTTCGTAGAAATAGAACTATTTACGTGGGGGGCAAATGCACAAGTGAACTTGACAAAGTGTCATGGATGGGCCAATACTCTTGAGAACAAAGACCTGGATAAAATATCATCAGTGTTTTCCACTGAGTACAGGCTTGCCTCTGTTTTCCATGTGTTCTCACAATCACGAGTACAAAATTAAGTGAAATAGAACAACCTTGTAACTAGTGCTTGCTCATGGTTAAGGAATCAGAACCACAGGCTACTTCCTGATGTTGCTTCTAGTAGCAAGTAATAGTAATAACAGAGATGACAGTAATATTATTAAGTCATTGTGAGAAGTCCTTTGGCTGATGGAGTCTCAGATAAAGTTTTCTGAATGTGTGTTTGGTTAGAGAATGATTCTTAGAACTCAGAATGATTAATAGTGTCGAGGGTTTAGAAATACCTAAACAGTTTGTGACAATCATTTAGATGATTTTAAATAAGCATACAACAAATTCAAAGCTTTTAATAGAAGACAGAGGCAAATTTAAATACTCAGCTACCTCTGTAACATAGGTATTCTACCAATTTAGTTTTAAAATATCTGTAATAATTTGATTAATACATTTCTAATATTGATAATTATAACTAGAGAGCAAGTAATGAATTAGACATTTAAAAGTCACACATGCTAAAATTTTAATTATGTGAGTCATAACAAAAAATCATAATAGGTTGGAATTAGTCTTTCATTGATAACATGTCAGTGATACTTTAGCTCACGGAATTTTTTTCGTAATTTTTGCTTCTCTGTCACTAATTGTTTTCTCTGACAAACTGAGTAAAAGAATATTAGACACAATAAATGTGAAGAAACTGTATTTGGATCATTGTCAGGGTCTAAGAAAAAGTCAGGAAAATCTGAATGTTTATTTTCTTTCTCACAAATGATTCCTAGTAATGAAGTGTTCCTTGGCTAAGCCTTGTTAAAATGACAGGTTATTTACACCTCTGTTTTAGATGGGTGTCGTCATGGCATTTTAGACTCTCCAGTTTTTAAGTTTTGAGACTTTCTAATTATGTAAGCAACCAGGCTGCGCAGTCCATAACAAAAGGCAGGGATAATTCAGATGGTAGAGTTTATAATACAGCTGAACAAGGGCTTTGTTTTATATAAAACTGCATCCTGGACTCTTTAGTAAACAGAAATTATTATTCTTTTACCTGCTGCAGAAAGATGGAAGTTGTTTAAAATACAGTATACCTATTACATGTTGGAATTAAGCGTCTTTTAGAACATTAAAATATCCTAGGGATGGAGAGAGTCCAAATCACTGGACTCATTTCATGGTTTCACTGAGCCCTGACAGATCAATTTAATATGTGAACATCATTAACGTCAACATTTCTCATGCAATTTAAGGCTCCCACCATATAATATAGGGACAAAGTCCCGATTTGGACTTGGAAAGATAGTTAAGAAAAACCATTAAGATTTAGGAATAGGAGAAATTACAGTGGTCACTGAAGTAGTATGAAATATTCTAGAACATTCTCCATTTTTAAGCTACCAAATACTTGTTATGGAGTGAAGTTCACTACAAATGTGCTGGGCAGGTTTAGATTATTGTTTCAGAGCTCACGTTTGTATACTTTATCCAATATATATGCAGAATCTATAGAGACACAGCTCATTTTTTCCCCAGCCACCTTTCTACCATCTTGTTTCTTGTGAAGAACAGAAGTTGTGACGGCAACATGGAAATCCATTGGACATGGACTGTCCCTGACTTTTAGGCACTTAGTCCTAAAATATCGCTTCCTTTTCGCTCTTTTCCATATGTAACAGGAACATAACTTAGGGCTATTTAGAACCAAATGTGCTTTCTCAAATACAAAGACTGAAGGCATTCATTTTATGCAAATTATCATAAATACTGCCATAAAATTTTTCAAAACTAATCTTTTTATCTCTAATATTTTCTACTGCAAAGAGTATGTTTTTAAATCATATTACAGGGGGCACCTGGGTGGCTCAGTCAGTTAAGCGTCAGACTTAGGCTCGAGTCATGATCCCAGGGTCCTGCTCAAAGGGGAGCCTGCTTCTCCCTCACCTCCCCTTCCCCCCTCTCCTTCCTTCCCCTCCCCTCTCCACTGCTCATGTCTCTGTTGCTCTTTCTGTCTGTCTCTCTTAAATAAATAATATCTTTAAAAAATAAAAAAATAAATCATATTACAGGTCTTTGGTCTTGTAATCGAGTCATCAAAAGAATGCATCCACAAAGGATTTGACTTTAGGCACTTTTGATTGTGTCTATTAAAAAAATACTAAGATAGAAATTTGAAATTCTTTTAACTTCATCTCACTAGTGTTTTAAATGGAAATATGATTGTATTTAGAAAAGGTAATAAAACCTTATAATTTGCCTCTCGGAAATGTGAAATAAGGTACGAATGACTCACCTTTGGGAAGGTGATTTTTCCTCGACTTCATTGTGCCTGGATATTCTCATTCTTGGTCACATAGTTTGTGATGACATTCTTTAGACATTCTTGCACACAAAGGAATTTAAGATTCCTATCACAGAATAATTATTATTCTGTGTTTAAAGATCCCTATTTCAGGACACATTCATTGCAGAGTCAATACTAATAGATCCTGCACGTGTAATAATGCTGTTAATGAGAATTTTGTTCTCTCCTTGAATGATGAGACAAATTTTGAGAATTTTTCCCCTTGGTGCTTCCATTTGCCTATAGCTCATTATTGCCTATAGCTCAATAAATGAGATGTCAATAATGAGCTATTGGGCTTTGTTATTAATATGGGTGACCCTCTTGCTTTCAGCCAATCTTAAGGGAGAATTACAATCCAAGAACTTCTCCATGAATAAGCAATAGCCATTTGGCAAAGTCATACCACACCTATGTCACTTCATCTCGTAGTCATAGTTATGAGTTCACGTCTGAATTTTCTTCTGCCAATATTCAGGCATCAGTGGGATGGGAAGGACACTAAGGGGGCATCAGGGAGGAATTTCGTATTTCAGAGAGGTGACAGGATCTTGTGTCATCTGTTCATCTTTGTGCCGGCCCACTTTTCCAGGTGGTTACAGCACTAGTTCTAGGCGTGAATTATAACAATGTCAACTCAGTTGTCATAAATGTGGGATGTAGTTAAAAGGAGACTCATTAAATTGATAAACTCAGAATTGTTTTCTTTAGTTTATGTTCCCTCTTAAGTAATCAAGTAGTGAAATAGTGTTCCATACACAATGGAACCACTGATGTATATCATATTTATATATGACATGTGTGTATATAATGTATATGTATATGACATGTGTGCATATAGATCATGTATATTATATACACGATAATATATATCATGTTCAGATATGTATATATGGTATGCTTTCATATACACGTGTATATTTACATGATACTGAATTCTACCTACCCCAATAGTTTAAAGTTCCTTTGGTATAATGTTTGTTATACCTATTTCAGTTTAGACTTCTATTTCATTTTGTTTTCTTTTTTCTTTTTCTCTCCTCTTTCTCCATTAACTCCAGCAACTTCAGTGAAGAATTGAGAGGGTCAAAGTCCAAAAATGATATGATATTTAAATCTAAGCATGTAAAAAGATTCTAAAGAGTTGTAGAGCTTACTTTTTGCATAATATGTAGAACTTACTTTTTACATCATACTTTTTGCATAATATTTTAAATAACGGTGGATTCGGTTATTTGATCAGTTCAATTAAGCCAACTCATTGTTGCATCAGGAATGAAAACACGTTTCACTCTCTGGACTCAGGGATGAGCTTCTGAACCATTCACCTTATGCTGTACCTGCTTGCATAGAGTAAATGTAGACGATTTAATAGAAACTTATCCATTGGAACTGAGGGTGTGGAAAATTCACATGCACCCTTCTTAAATTGACAGCCATATGCATTCATAGTAGTTTACATAAAAAATATGTACACTCCCTATAAAGAGTGTTACTTTCTGTCTTTGTGTTTGTTTTCACTTTATTCTGTTGTTTTTGTTTTTACATAGACAATTCATCTTGAAGTATGAAAGAAAAGTTCTCATTATATGGGAGGCTTGCATTTGCATGATTTTGGAAAAGTAACCATTATCCTCATGAAATGTATCAGATTAAATTCAGTCCATTCACTGATTAGATTGCCAGCGAGTTTCCTTATTTTCTGTAGCTCTTCTAAGAGTGGGTTAAGGGGCATCATAAACCTACTGAAATCCTGGTTGAACTGGAAGGGCTAACTGTGAGCTTAGGGTTTGCGTGGTTAAATTGCTTTGTTTCTTTGAAATGCACACATGGCACGTTGGGCCGTGTTCTTCCCTAGAAACCTCGAAGTAAGGCGTTCTGAAACTTGAGGCTGGTGGTCCCCCCAGCCATATCCCATTGTGGCAATTCAGGAGGTCAGATGTCTCAAAGAAGAACCTGGTCTTTCAAGTGTGATACTGTGTCAGATCATGAGCATTATTTAATAATGACCGAGGCGTGAGCAGTCAGGTGAATGGCTCAAATCTTTTATCAAGAGCCTTAGAAGACATTTTATTGTGAAAAGGTCTAAAGATGCACAGGGGGGTGGGGGGGATCCATGAAATGTTCCTCTCGTTGTCTTATATGTGATTATAACATTCTAGACTCTGTTTTGAGGACAAAGGATTTTTAAAAGCCAGCATTTTTATCTAAAAGATTTTTAAAGGCAAGTAAAAAAAAAAGGAAAAATCCCTTCAATCATATATACTGTATTTAGCTAATTTGTATGTCATGTAGGTACTATGGTTACTGGTCTAAATTTTAGAATATAGATGCCAACATTGAAAGAAATGAGTATTTGCAGATTAAAAGAGACGCATTTGAGAAATTCACCTCATTGTTTTTTCTTCTTTTCCTTCCCTAAGTGCTAATAAAAGTTGAGATAAATTTTTAGAATACAGGTTTTTTTTTTTTCCTGCTGCTACTGTTATCTTTCCTAGTGGTGGTATTTCAAACTATTTTTGAGATTTTTATTACGCCTACGGGGGATATGCAGGAAAAAATAACTTCATGTGATTTTGTCTGTTTCTTTTCTGAAAACTTCAACAGGTGGCTCGTCAAAGGGACGCTTCGTTATAATAACATTTTACTATGGTACATTATTAGCAGATGATGGTGTGAGGTGTTCATTTCTGTCACAGTCAGGAAACCATTTCCTTGCTGTGCTCTCAATTTAACTTAAATCTTATGATTTCATGTTTTGAACAAACACCTACTTAATTTCTGTTGCTCACTCGGTCCCGCTGATAGCCCGATGCCTAGCGGCTGTGATGATTAATGCGTACAAAGATGGTCAGAGGAATGCATTAAGTCAAACCTTAACTTGAGGATGGTTTAAATCACTTAGAGTGTAGCAACATTTCCCCATACATTTAAAAAATATTAGTAAAAATAAATAATCTCATAGAGCCAGATACTTGTTTGTTTTTTTTTTTAATCACAACCACAGAGGTTCTTCATATTGCTTTTGGCATATACACAAGAATCTGTCCTTTGGGGAAGATGTGCATTTTGACTTATTACTCAACTCTTCACGAAAGAGGAATTAAAATATAGAGTGACCTGCAGATACCTGAGATGCTCCTGAATCCTGTGAAGTCTTCCAGTATTTCTTTTAGGGGCATGTCTGGGTGAGTTGGCAGCAAACACACGTTCTGCACAAATCTATTTTTTGGAACACGTGGTTGTACTGATGGGGGAAAGGCAACAGATGTTGATTCTGAAGAGCCCAGCACTGTTGCATCTGATGTTATGACATCAGTGCGAGGTGGTGAAGTCAGCTTGCTGCATCAGCATCAGGCATGTTGTAGATATTCCCCTCAGCCAAAGACTCATGACAACTTCACGCACATCTATTCACTGTCATGTTTATATCCAGTCTTCCGTATGTCCAGGTCAGCTTTAACAGCTTCATATGGAATCACCTGGAGAAAAATGTTCTGTGCCCACATAAAGTTTGTGTCTACACTGAGGGCATGGGTTGGCATCCTAGCTGGGATCTTGCCACTTGGCTTCCCTTCCTGAATCCTCTCTATACCTACAGGGGATTGCTTGTGGCTTCCGCATCACTTAGTCATAAGGCTGACAAGGCTTGGGCTCCTGTCACTTGATCTCGCATACTGCCTGTCCTTGGTGCATGTGATTTCCCCCTGTGTCAGCCAGCCGGGCATCCTCAGAGTCAGCCTCCATGCTATAGGAGAAGTTTGCAGCACACACAGCTCCATAGCCATGCCCCGAGCCTAGCCACGCCCTCAGAATAACCCCGCCCTCAGCATTCTCCCCTCTCCCCTCCCCTGCAGCACGTCCTCTCTACATGGGTTCCACCTGAAAACCAATATTTGGAGCTCTGCCTTCACAAGAATTCACCTGACTGCCTGCCTGGAATTAAGCCCACATGCTAATGTCTCCTTGTACACCTAATTTAGCCAAACACCCTTTGCTCATCTTTAAGCTGATGACCCTAAAGAGAGAGCATATCCTCACTCTAATGCATGAGAGCTGTCTCCTTGTACACCTAATTTAGCCAAACACCCTTTGCTCATCTTTAAGCTGATGACCCTAAAGAGAGAGCATATCCTCACTCTAAGGCATGAGAGCCAACTCTACAGAGCTGGAAAATTCAAAGTTTAAAGGGCTTAAGTCTGGCATTTCAATAAAGGACACCTATTTAGTCCTACACAGATAATTGTCGATAAATCAAGGCTTGAAAGTCCTTTGAAACCTATGGGAAGCAAACAATTTTATTTAAAAGGATTCTTTAAAGATAAATATGACCAAAATAGGGGACAATGTCCAGAATATACACACACCCACACACACACATTTTATTAATGTGACATAAACATGTATTATAAAATTAAACAATAAATAATTATTTGGTAATAATGAATAGTAATTGACCTCTAAAGTCACAAAGGTCCAAAATATGTGCCTATGAGGAGCGTCTGGATTGTTAACAACAAAAAAGTACACGGTGTAACAATGTGTATGGAGTGATTAGATTTACGGGGTTTTCCATGATCCATTTACAGAATGCTTTATCACATGATTCTGCTGATAAGTCCTGGGAGAGCATGGCAGGGGGTGGGGGGCAGGCAGGATCACTACTTGCCATTATCGGGGGGTTTGGCCAAAGCCCAGGAACCAGTCCATGTCTGGGGCTCCTTTGTTTCCTCCAAAAATCTCTCCGCTTTTCTGAACCTCACGAGGTTATGATTCTGGTTCTTGCACTATGTGTGACTCACTCAAGGTCTCCACACGTTTTTACATGACTGTTCATTTCTGGTGGAGTACCTGAACAGGGACACACTAGTAAAATGATGTTAACGCAGTGGGTCATCCCCAAATCTGGCAGGACATCCCAGTTAGCTCTGGATTGTTTGAAAATCCCCACTACAAAGCTCTACCCCAGAGAGAAGGCAGTCAGATCGCTGAGGAGAATCACAGATCCAAATATAGAGACAAGGTCCAGTGTCCTATTTGGGACCTGGCTGTGGTTTAACTCATCCAGTTGTCTCAGTGACCTCCTCCATTCATATTGGCTGTTACCTCTTATCTAATCAATCTGCACCAGCAGTAGGTTGGCGGAAAGGCTTAGGAGACCAGTCCAGGATTCCAGTCAAAATATACATTCAAATGAGTCTGGGCAGCCACCTCCTGGAAAATATGGAGGAAGATCCCCAGTGACACGAGAGAGTAGGATATGGTCCAAGACCCTCGGCTTTGGGTTCAGACACCAATTCCAATATTGGCTATGTGTCCTCCTGCAAAGATAATTCACATCTCACTTTTTTTCTCTACAAATTCCATGTTACTTCAGTGTGTTTCTGTGAAGATGAAATATGCAAGAAATGTAAAAAAAAAAAAAATCACAGCACCTACTCAATAAATATTAGTTACTCACAAATCCCCATCACAGACTTGGGGAAGTTAGCTGAGACCCCCCAACTCTCTTTTTAATAAGAAAAAAAATGAAATATACTATAAAATTTATTTCTGTTTTTTCTTTAATAATTTTTCACCTCATTAAGGTTAAATGTATCTAAACATTTGCTATAAGTTTTCAGTGACATTCAAACTGAATTGTCATTTCACTAGTAAGCTTCTTTAGGCACATTGATTTGTATGTTATAGAAAACACTTATCTTTAGGTCACAAATAGGAAGGGTAAAATTTGGAAATGTTACAAAGACGATTCCAAATCTCAACTAACCTCTTTCCCAAAGTGCAACCCACTCAGTTAGTCTTTAATGAAAATAGAGACCAAAAACAGTTGCTTAAACGTATCAGTGTGTGAAATTCTGTTCACTAAGAAATCCCTCCAAGAGCAGTAATGGTAAGCTGTGATTACTGGAAAGCTCAGAACACTAGCAAGGCTTAATTCCAAAGTATTTCACAGAAGGCCACAAATTGTGTTTTCCTAAGAGGAGCTGGGAGATCCAGATTTCATTTAGCACAGCCTAATGTGAGTGTTCCATGTCACCTTTTTTTTTTTAAAGATTTTATTTATTCATTTGAGACACAGAGATACAGAGAGAGAGAGAGAGAGCATGAGCAGGGGGAGAGGCAGAGGGAGAGGGAGAAGCAGACTCCTCGCTGAGCCAGGAGCCCGATGTGGGGCTCCATCCCAGGACCCTGGGATCATGACCCGAGCCGAAGGCAGACGCCCAACCATCTGAGCCACCCAGGCAGCCCCCATGTCACCTTTTTTTCTCTTATTTTGGATAAGCTTGCACTGATATAGCATGGCCCTGCCCTCCATCTGAACAGGTAGCCACTAAGCCTTATATGATCTCTTGGCAGCCACCTTGACCAACTGGCAGCCATTAGCTCCAAATTGGTGTCCCAGGGACAGCCGTCCACCCCAGTTGTTAAACTTCTCCAAAGGATGTGACCTAACCTTGGTTTTTCTTTCCGGGGAGTTTTGTGCAACCCAGTCAGAATCCACGGCTTTAAAATTAGCCACCATCTGACTTGAGAAGAGTTCATGAGACTCCGAAGCATCAATATCATTCATTGTTAATACTGCCCTTTCTAGGACTTTTGGATATGTGGGTCCAAGTTAAGGTTGATCTTTTGAATCCTGAGAAACATACACAAAACTCTCTCCCTTATGCCTTCGGATGATCATGCTTGGCCAGAGCTTTTTCTTTTGCTGTAATCAGCATTGCAGATCCACCATCAGTCAGGAAAGAAGAATTTGCAGTTGTCCGTGTGCCACAGGGCTTGATGAATGCAGCTTTGAGTGTGCCCATCTGCTCAGGAGAGGAAGGAGAAATGCCATCATGTTTGTGAACTGTATCTTTTCCTGGTACTTTGAAGGGTAGAACATCAGACAGGAGTCCTGTGCTTTCTTGGCCAAGCTGTGTAAGCACAGGGTGTACTCATCCTGTTCCATTTGGGAAACAGCAAAGGCAGTGGCCAGTCCATCTGCAGAGTGGCCCATTTTCTCATTGATGGAGGACTTGGCCACTGCGGGGAGCTCTGACGATGGGAAATTCAATCTGAAGTTAGAGATTAAAGACACTCGCTGACCCACAGTCTTGGCTTCATGAAGAACAAGCATCATATTCCTCATTTTCCTTGAGTAAAGTCATCAGGCATTCACTGTCATGACACCACCCTGCCCAAAAACTATCAAGCCAACACCTGTAGTCTTGGGCTTGGTGGGCAGAGATGCAAGCCGTGGTGACAGTGTGAGCAGGAGTCTCATCAGGGAAGCCAGCTGCCAAGGGAGGTTCTCTAGCCACATCGCTAGTTTCACTTCCTGCATAACCGGACCAAAGATGATAGATACAATGGACAACTTCCTTTGGGACATTGGTTCCATGTCGCAAACCTGAAAGTGCTGCGCTGGCCAAACCATGCGTGGTCTTTCTGTGAAGTGCCTGACTGCAAAAGTGGAATATGCTCACCATCCACCACCACAATACTCCTTAGATTGGATCTGGCTAAGGTTCTCTTTGATTTGGTCTCGGCAGCTGGAGCACCTCTTGCTTGGAGAAACAGCACAGAGGTCTTGTAGAAAATCGGAGGGCCCATTGTGATGTCCTGGGAAGATTTTTAAATGTGCTGGGACTAGACTATAATTTATTTCATAAGCCGAAAAAAAAGAAGGGGATGTTACGGTCTGAATCTGTTTCATACGTAGACTACTTTAGAAGTATTTAAATAAGCTCCTTTGGAGTTTGAGTCTCTGTAATGACCTAACACTATTGAATATTTAGCAATCAGTGGTGATTGTTGGTTGGTCCATTCAACGATTGGGAATGATAGTCGTTCTGTTCATGATACCCTCTATTCTCGAACTACTCTTTTTTTTTCCTTTTTTTGTCTTTTTATCTTATAATAAGGTGGCAAAATAAAATAGATGCATTTTCATGTTTTAGAATAACCTCAACCTAAGCTTAAAATCTGTCCCCTGAGCCTCGGCATTCATAAGTCCATCCTGCACATACACACATATATACACACACTTATCAAAAGTTGATGGTCAAAAAAAGAAGTTGATGGTCATTGGTTTATTCATATGTTTTTTACTTATGTAGAGCTATGAGTGAACATTTGGAATCAGCACTGAAGGCTCTTTCATTAATGTCATTTTTTTGAATTTTATAAAACTTCCTGATAATTACTCTTTTCCAGTCTTCTGATTTTCTGCTTCTGGAGTTCTGGGTGACAAATATGCTTTCTTTTCATTTGTTTGATTCATATATCTGGTTTCTGTGCTTCAGTAAAAATGCCAACTGAGGGTTTTTTTTTTTTTCCTTCTGTGAAGAATTTTTGCAGAGTTCCAAAGGAAATACAGAAAATACAAGATAAGCTACTGCATGAAATAAAATTCATAAAAAGCCCTTCCTGAGTGGTTCTCCAAGAAGCATCCCCTGCAACTTTCTGCAGAGTGCTAACTTTATCTCTTTGATTCAGTGGTACAAGCCAGCCTCCACTTTCATCCTGCAGATGAAGGGTAGTTTACTTTTCAAGTAGGTCATAAAACACCCTGTTTATAAAGCACTTAGCTACACTGCACAATGCAAAGAACAACATGTTAAAACACACAGAAGCCTTTCCTACAGAATTTGAGATTGAAAAGCATCACAGCACAATGAATCATTCTCAAGAATCTGCCTTGCAGGATTCATGGTTTAAACGAAAGAACAATTACAAGGGCGAGCGCTCCAAAATTTGCCAAAATAGGCAGACTTCTGCTCTCCTGTCCTATTGTATTTGATAAGAGAACTAAATACAGCACTGGCTTTTACTATTCTATATCACATTATAAAAAACCAATTATTAACACCAATTGCTCAGTTAACATGTTTCAACGTATATTAGCCAATCATCCATCAGTGAAGTATTTTGATGTTAATTTTGTACCAGTAAACAGCAGATGTATTAGGCATGATTTGGAGTAAGAGCTCCCCAAGGGTTTCTCAACGTTGCAAGCTTTGACATTGGGGCTGAATAATGCTTTCTCCGGGGCTGTCCTGTGCTCTGCAAGGTATTGAGCAGCATCTCCAACCTCGAACTTTTCCATGAATGTAACCTAGCATCCCTTGTCTACGTTGTGATAACCAAAAATGTCTCCAGATATTGCCAATGATCCACTGGGGAAGAGAATTGCCCTTGTTGAGAAGCAATGTAGTTCTCAATTTCAGGATTTTTAGCCATAGTAATGTTAAACCACTCTCGGTGATTTTCCTGCACAGCCAGATTCGAGAACCAGTGGCCCATTTGTCTGTGGCTCCTGGTCTGGTCCCCAAATCAGGAGCATAACCTGCGAGCTTGTTAGGAATGCAGATTCTCAGACCTACAGAATCGGAATTTGCATTTTACCTGCCTGTCCTTCAAGGAAATTATCTCTCTTCTCTGAGAATTTTCCATAACTCTCAAGTCCCGCTTGTGTCAGCAGTTTGCGGCGGAGAGGGGGAGATGTGTGGCTGGAGTTTTGGAAGTTGGGGCAGAAGCCATCGCAAGATGGAGAGTAAATCAAATTTTCTCTAAAGAGTTTGTTACTGTGAAAGACTCAAGAGATTGTGTTGGTTCTTCTTGGATAAGGAGTAAGGAGAGGAGCTGGACAAAGCAGAGAGATAATGGGGGAGCCCCTTCTGCTCTCGACCTGCAGATCCTCCTCCTCTTTCTTCCTTTCTTCGCTTCCTAGCCCTGCTTTATGGATTTTCCCTTGCCTCCAGCTGTGGTTGAACAGTATCTCAGGAGATTTTGAGTTAGCTTGAGAGGGCTTTGCTCCTCGCAACCAGTTACACCCACAGACAAGAAAATGACACTTGGTTTTACTCTAATAAATTTGGAGTGTGGGGATATAAAATAATGGTAATACACTATGCCACTAAGTTTATAATGAAAGTCCTGTAATCACAGATCGTTGGTTCAAAGTTTCTGAATGGCCGTTTGATAAAGACATTTAAAGTGGCTTATAAATGAATACCTATTTACTGTCTAATATTGCTTTTATATATATGTAATTTGGAAATAACCCAAAAGAATGAAAAAGGGAATTAATTAACAACCCCATGTTAGTGGATAAATGAGTGAGAAATGTTTTTTTAAACAGACAGAACTAATGCACAGCCATTAAAATGATAATCCCTATGTTTATATAAGAACAAAATATTTGTGTCCATTAAATGACAAAGACAAAACCCAAATTTTATTCATGGCAAGATTGCAGCTGTAAAATGTGTGCCTGCATAAGGAGGAAATGTGAATGAAATACAAAGAATAAGCTTTATTGTTTAAAAAACGAGATTGTGCACATTTTTAGATTTTTGTTTCCATAAAGTGAGACAATGGATGAAATGTGCCTGTGTTTCTAGCATCCAGGAGACCATAAATACAGTGTAATTTTACGTAAGGCTTAGGTGGCACTAATTTAGGTGTTTTCTTCTTTTAAATAGTTTTCGATCCACTATAAAGAGAAATGCAATATACTGGTATCAAGTATACCCAGGTGCAAGAAATATGAAACGATTACTTTGTCTATAGAATCAGATGCGTTTAGGGTCCCTGGTTAAGACGCTGTTTATTTGTGTTTTCGTTAGCAGAAATGTGGATGTGAATAACTTGGTCATGTCTGCCTTCAGAGCTTTGCTGCAGTTAATATGATTTTTTAGACTAGGCAGGCCCTGTAAACCTCTACATCTTCATGCATGAAATAGGTACACCTGTAACCCAATGGGTGCCAAGGTTTTGTTAACATTACAGGGGACACTTACACACAAAGCTTACTGGAGTGCCTGGCAAATTATTATCACTTAATGGATACCAGTTGTCATTCCTGTTGCTTCCATTTTATGTCACCAGCAAATTCCCATGTGAGAAGATAATTATATGGTTAATGTCTCCTTTTTACAGATTTTCAGTTTCAGTGTTTTATTATGGTACATAAGCATTAATATTTGACTTATATTTATTAATATGTTAAGTGTCAAGGCATACTTAATAAACTTCTAATTTATAAAGATGATTTAATGAAAGTGATAGAAGAATACCCACAGATACTTGAATTACTGTTTAAAATTTTGGCTTGATTGGACACACACAAAGGCAAAATCATTTGTTAAGAAGTCCTAATCGAAAAGTACATCTGCCTAACCCAGTTTTCACGAATTTAGACTACAAATTGTTTTCCCTGTTATTTTTTTTTTACTGTTATTACATTTAGATGACCTAACCTATTGGAATTAGTTAAAACTCTAGCAAACTAAATCCTTCACAACTTTGATATGGTATTTTTTGTTCCCTTAGAAATGTGTTCCTGGGAAGATGGCAGCACCACACTGGTGTTCAGTGCCTACTTCCCGTTATAAAGCATTCAGGTTCCTCAAGCTCAGGATTCCTCTCCTGTCATGTAACCCACAGCACCTGTAGGCTTCCATCCCAGCACCTCTGCTTCACCCTGAAGGACATCGGGGCAGGCAGAACTGATGAAAATATGGTAGTATTCCTCCTCTTGCTGTGTTGTGAATAATAATCTTTCCTTCTTCTCTGACCCGGGATCTCTTGTCTTCTGCCAACAATCATGAAGCTGTGGCAGGTAGCCTGTTGACTTGCAGGTAGGGAATGATCTCAGATCCTTCAGGTCGTGATGTGTGCAGGTGTCAGCATCTTTAAATACTCAGAACTAGATGCTTGTATGGCACTTAGGAGTAAACATTCTCAATAGTCAAAAGCTCCGCTTAGTCCTAATCATGTCTGGGTTCTCTTTGTGAATACTTTCAAATCCACTCAATTCATGTTGTTTTATACTACTTGCATTTTTAAAGGATTTTTTAAAAGATTTTTTTTTTTAAGTAATCTCTACAGCCAGTGTGGGGCTCAAACTCACGACCCCGAGAGATCAAGAGTCATGCTCTACTGACTGAGCCAGCCACTACTCCCTTTTTTTTAATTCTAATCATCCATGATCAGCTGTTTGGTTCGGTAAAAAAATTTGCCTGTGATTGTGTGTGGGTACGTATATACATACAAATCAATTTTCATATTTTGTGTTTTGCAAAGCCTAGGGATTTTTTAAAATTTTCTTCTCAATACTCAATTCTTAATCTTGGCAGTTGCACCTTAGCCCAAAGGAGGGGTACATTTAAAAAGTGCCAGTGCTTCCATGGAACAACTGTAACAAAATCTCTTGTTAAATCTTCTTACGTGATTTTTAACGTGTATCCAAATTTGAAAAGCATTTGGCTGAATTTACAAAATGAGATGCCTGGCCATGCCTCACTTTTTTGCTTCCCGAACTTTAAGACATACACAGATCACCTGGCAATCTTGTTAGGTTTCAGAATGTCATTTGGTCAGTCTGAGTGGGAACCCGTACTCTGCATTAATATCAGGCCCACAGTTGAAGTCATTGCTCCCTCCCCAAGCTGAAACTTTGAGAAGCAACATCATCATGATAATTCCTGTCAAATATCATGAAAGCAAAATAGTATAAAGCAAAACTTAACTCAGTGATCAAATATTTCAGCTATGGAGATGTAGAACATGCTCTTAAAGACCTTTTTTGAGAAGAGCAATGAATGAAAACCAGGGTCTAAGACAAAGAGAAAAATAGCTCTACTAGGAAGTGAGCAAACCATCGCTCTCTATCCAATGCACTGAGTTTTGCTACGTAAATCATTGTCCGCTACAGAAGGAAGCTCACAGAATTAGAAAGTTGTAACCAGCTGAAGGCCCCCTGCCTTGCCTTGGCATTTATGCAGCTGAAAGGGGCCATTAGTCTGGGAAATGGTCTCTTTGTGTGGTATGATCCTCATTAAGACCGCGTTGTCACTTCCCTCATATTTCTTCAGTACACCGTCCTGGAGAGACAAACATTGAAGTGAATTGTACCATGACACTCTTACCATGTGGGCCATTACAGGTGGTCTTAATGTGGTTTTAAAAGCAGAATAACTGAAACATAGGAACAGTATGAGGTCTAGAAATTCTTCCTCTGTTCATTTTTTCCCTAAACAGTGAGTCAAATTCCAAAGGCAGTGTAAAACACAAATGACAATATGGTGTAGCTGAAATCTTATTCACACACACACACACACACACACAGAGGAAACAGAGAGTAATCCACAAGTATAACTTCAGGTATGGGTATGGCCAAAACACAGGGTATGAATAATAAATTTATTATTAAATAATAATAATAAAAGTGTATTAACTCAGAGACATGCATACCTGTGTTTTCATTGATGGGATGTTACTCAAGCTTGGATTATAGCAGTGACACAGAATGTGTTGTTCAAAGATGGACAGACATGCTATAAAATGTTGGTATCAGATTGTATATTCAGAAGTCTTAAAATTTATAGAAAGTTGCAAATTTGACCTAGGAAGTGCAATATAACCCTTTACGATCGAAATAATTGGACAACTGTGTAACTTGGTGTGATAGGAGCTTATGCCAATGGTCAATGTGCAGTGAGTTCATATGGAAAATCTTTTCTTTTCCTTTGTCTTTTCTCGTCTCTTCTCTTCCCCTCCCCTCGCCTCCCCTCCCCTCCCCCTTCTCCTCTCCTCTCCTCTCCTCTCCTCTCCTCTCCTCTCCTCTCCTCTCCTCTCTTCTTTTCTTTTCTTTTCATCTCTACAGCCAGCATGGACCTCAACTCACAACGCAGGGATGAAAAGTTACATTCTCTTTTGACTGAGCCAGCCAGGTGGCTCCGGAAAACGTTTTCTAAACACAAACTCACAAGTGACCTTCACTATAATAATAAGTGATAAAAGGCTACTTTCTGTGACGAATAGAGCATAAGAGAGTCTTACTTGCTGAGATTTTGACAGAAGAAATGGAAATGAAATAATATTTATATGTTTGGACACATACATATATGAGCATACATGTATGTATGTTTGCAAATACACCTGTGTATATATATTTATAATCATATATGCACACATCTTTGTATGCATATATAGAAATGCACATACATTTTTTTCTTTACACATGTAATTTTTATATTTTCACAAAACCTCATGAAACACTTCCTTTATGGAGCCAAGGGAGTGGAGACTCTGAGAGCTTAAATAAATTATAACGTGTCAACCAGCTAGTAAGGGACAGAGCTGGAAATTAATCGACTATATATATATTTTTTAATGTATTATGTGGGGGTGCTTTGGTGGCTCAGTTGGTGAAGCATCTGCCTTTGGCTCAGGTCATGATCCCAGGGGGTCCTGGGATCGAGCCCCGTATCGGGCTCCCTGCTGAGCAGGGAGTCTGCTTCTCCCTCTCCCTCTGCCTGGCACTTTCCCTGCTTGTGTGCACACTCTCCCTATCAAATAAATAATAATAATAAAATGTATTAAGTGAATTTACCAATGTACTTCCACTGCTTGATTTGACCAATGGGTTCCTACACCAGAGATGGTATATGCTATGAAATCGTATACAAAAGGGGCCTATAGTATAAAAAGAAAGTAATCATTTCCCGTGCTTAAACCAAACGGGCAGTACTGTCCTTAAAGAGGAGTTGCCTCTTGTCCAGGACTGGATTTGTGATGAGGACTTGTCTCTAACCCTACAGACAGCGCTGAGAGTGAGGTGTGACTATTCTCAGTTTGTCCGTGAGGAAACGGCCCGCGAGATGGGAAGCTGTCCCCTGGTCAAACAGCTAGCAGGTGGCAGAGCCCCTCGAGGCTCTCTACAGGTTCTGTGGGCTGCCCTCTTCCTTGCCCTATGGTTTGCGTTTCGTGACACCTGCACGCCCTTTCATGTAGAGAACACACCCATCCCCATCACCCGTTGGCCCTGCCCCAGCCGTCGTTTCTTCCCCATCTCCATTCCCCATCGCCAGCTCTGCACACGGATTCAGACCTGTGTTTCTCTGTGGGCAGCGACCAGTTCCCGTTCCCGTTAGTTGCCCTAACAGATTTGCAAGATTGCCTTTACTTTGGGGCCCTGCATTCACCCAATGAGAATGGGGGATCCAGAGCCTCAGTTAAAATCAGAGCGAGATGGCTGGGCTCAGCATCCTCTTTTATGTCTGGCAACATGGTCCTGCTCAGAGGAGTGATCAATAATTAGGAAGATACGGTGCCTGTGGCAGGTTGCAGCCTTTCAACTGATCAGATGCTATTCCGTGGACAGTTCATCTGGCCCGAGCCACAGACCTCCCTGCGCCGCCCTCTGCGTCACCGTCTCACCGAGGATCCCTTACTTCCTGTCGGGCAACTTTCTCTTTCATTTTTATTTTTATCACATCGCAATATTGGGCTTACTTGGAAAGTGGTCTGTAATTCTGTTAGTGATCCTTATGTGCATCTAGACAAAACATCCTTGCTCAGCGGCCCCTGAATTGAGATATTGCAGTGGGTTCAAAGATGAGACTCCCAGGGGCCTGAAAATGGATAAATAATCAGTTCCCAAGCTTGGTCCTGCATGAAATACTTTGACCTCTACTAACCTATACTGCAAGCCTCTTTGAGTGTCGTCATTGGAAAGGGTTCATGCACAGGCATGAGGAACGGCGTGGAGTATCATGTTACGGCCCCAGTTGGTATATATTGCTATGGTGTGGCGTTGTTAAAGAGTTGTTAAACAGTAAATAAAAGAGTGGAGAAGGCATGAGATGAAATTGGCTCAAAACTCAGGGAGTGTTCTTCCACTGGGTGACATTCTTTGCACTCTTGCTAAGTGAGATGTGACTAACTGGGACAATATTTTTGTTTTTATTAATCTGGTTCTCGGATCCCTTGAATAATACATTTCAATCACAATGTCTGGCCAAATCAGGCTTCTTCAGTGGTGTCATGAGAATTCCTGCCCGTGTCTGAGTCCTTTTGGGCTGCTATAACAGATACGACAGACTCGGTGGCTTATACCGAACAGAAATTCATTTCTCATAGTTCTGGAGGCTGGAAATCCAAGATCAAGGCATTGGAAGATTCAGTGTCTTGTGAGAGCATGTTTCCTGGTTCGTAGATGGCTGTCTTCTTGCTATTTCCTCACATTGCAGAAGGGGTGAGGGAGCTCTCTGGGGTCTATTTAATAATGGCACTAAACCCATTCTGAGGGTTCTCTCTTCATGACCTAATCACCTGCCAATGCCCCCACCTCCAAATACCATCCCATTGGGGAAAGGGTTTGGAGGATCACTAATTTTCAGGCTGTAACAGTTCTTAAGGCTGAGCTGGCCTCTTGGCACCATCCTAACTGAGGATATGACACAGACATGGGAAATGAACTGGGAAGCCTACCCCTTTTTCCTGGTAGACTGTAAGCAGGAGTGTGTAGTGATTAGAAACCAGGACCCTCATTTCCCTCAACTGTTTTAGGATGGAGCTATAGAAACATTGAGATAGTATGACAGTGCCCTGGAGTGCTGGATCCTGTCTCCGTGGTGTCTACTGGGGGCATGACAGGCTCTCAGAGAAAGCCGATTCTCATAATGGCTCGTAGTCTTATTTGGTTACAGAGACATTGTCTGAAGGACCTGTCTTCGTAGGTTGGGGGCGTGGCCTGTGGCTCCTGTGAGCCTTTGTGGGACGTGTAGGGAATGGAGAATTTTATGCAAGTGTAATGAAGAGATATTGAGGTGCTGAGAAGGTTAGAGGGTCAACAGAGGCTGGGGAGAGGGAGATTAGTCTTTCCTGTACAGCTTGGAAACCAGAGACATATGACACACCCTCCCAGCAGGGTAGATTCCCCTGATATATAACCGAGTCCAGGAGCCAGACCACACAGCTTTCTTCTGCTGCAGAGAAGAGTGAGCATTCAGGGAACCCACGTGGATCTAAGTCTTCCTTCTCCCGAGCACTATGAGGTCATGGTAGTTTGCCTATAGACGTGGATGTCATCCTGGCGAGGAGCAAAGCATGGGGCAGTGAGGATATAAAGACTGAGCCTTTACCCAAAAGCCCAAGCCATACAAGAGACGGAGTGGAAGAATCTGTCATGCTCTGGTTTGATGGGTTGAAAGGTGTGTGATCATCTCCCTCTCTTAACGAGGTGGGAAAGATTAGATCAACTTTTTGACCAATCGAGAAGTCATACAATTTCTTTGCACCTCTGAGTGTAGAATGAGAACATTTTCCTGTGGAGTACAGAGTGGGATGTAGGTTTCTAATCTCATTCTCTGATATTATGCAACTGTATAAACTATAGATCAACAAATTGCTTTTTCAATAAAGCCCACAACGTAACATTGGCATTTAGGTTGTTTTCATGGAGAGATTGAAGAGAATTCAGAGTTTAATCATCTACTGTGTTTCTAGGGGCAGAAGAAGTGCGACCCTTAAGACGCGTACAGGAATAACTCTGTAGGCCGTGGAGTGAGTTGTGAGGGCTGCCTTGGCTAAGTTTACCTCGTACACCTCTGTTCCTTCAGCTGGCTCCGGGCACCACAGCTCCCAGGCAGGCTTTGTGACAGACGCACTGCAGTGCCGACGATCAGAGTGAACACTTAAGGTTGTATTATTAAGAACATATTTTTGCTGGAGCGTTTACCAAAATGAAACGTCTTGCTCCTATTGGTCTTAGGAGAGATCTGGCTAGTTTACAACATCACAATTACAGAACTTTGGAAACACAGTAATTTATCTGTGCATATCAGTGGTCCTCGCACCCAGATTTCTTTCCTAGGGTGTGTTTTAAAAATGCATGGCTTGTATACTAAAATAATCTCTTGAAAGACTCCTGCAAGCATTTAGCTTAAACATACGATGATTTCCAGAGCTGTTTTTTTTATTCCCCTAATGGTTGAATTGCTAAGGGAGTCTGTGCCATCCTCCACATCATAGTTACAAACAGAAGCCTTTATTTTCCCAGATCCATGCTGGGGAAGTATTCTATTTTGATTACATCCCATTTAGAGGGGGTGGGTCATAAGGGCCTTATGCAATTTTAAGTTTTAATAATTGCAGATGAACAGAGGATTGATGCCGATACCTTAATCTGATTGTTCATTCATCAAAACCCAATTCTTCGGAGGAACTCTGGGTCAAGGTCACCAACTCAATTTACAAAATTGTTAAACAGCATCCAGGGAGCATTTCGCTAAGTCATAAACTTGTCCATTGGAAACTTGGAAAATTTGAAAGAATGAGTCAAGCATTTGCTCTTAATGGAACATGCTTTTATGTAAAGAATGAGATTGTTTCAATCATATGCACACATGAGTTTTTAAATCTGAAGGTAACCCAATAAATGCCCCGGGTGGATTAGAATGTTGGGGGATTTCTTGATGGATTAAGTCCAAACATTTTCCCTTCCCAGAGAAACATTACAGTGTATTTCCTTATAAAGTTGCTTACAGGTTTCCTTTTCATATTCTTCATCTATCAGTAATGAAGTTTATTTCAGATATGAGAGGAAAAGCCCGTGTGCTTTATTTTTTTCTATTGATCACCAATCATCCCATCAGATTGATTGATGAGCCCCTCTGTCATGGTGGATCTGTAGTGCCACCTCTGTATTATGTCACGTTTCCATACATGGATTGGTCTATTTCTGGATCAGTTCATTCCTTCTCCTCCAATGATGAATTGTCCATTTTTGAACCAACAATTATCAGTGACTCTTGAATGTACCTAAGGCTACTTTAAGGTGTTTCTCTATAAACTTCTACTAGCGTGTTTAACTTTACTGGGTACTATAGATTTTATGATAAACCGTAATTTTAAAAAATATTTATTCCAAGTCATTTCTAATATCTTTAAATGTCCTATGACTTTTATATTGATCTTGTGGTAGCCTAACTTGTAGAATTCTCCCATCTGTTCAGTAACTGGTCTGTGGATTATTTTGGGTTTTCCACCAAGCAATCATTTCATCCACAAGCCATAGCATTTGTTTTTCTTTGTAATCCTTATCCTTTTAATTAATGCATGCATTTACTTTATTCTATTGTATGTGGCCTTCCATGCAGAATACAATAGAAACGATTTCTGTCTTGCACTTGCTATGAACTATACATTTGTAGTAGTTTATTAGGTAAGATGTTTCCTTCTTTTCCTATTTTACTGATGGTCAGTGTCATGAATGAGTGTTGAATTAAATGTTTAATAAATTTGCTCTAGGGAGATATGACTTTTTTTTCTTAAAAATATCGTATTTGGGGGGCGCCTGGGTGGCTCAGTCGTTGGGCGTCTGCCTTCGGCTCAGGTCATGATCCCGGGATCCTGGGATCGAGCCCCGCATCAGGCTCCCTGCTCGGCGGAGAGCCTGCTTCTCCCTCTTCCACTCCCCCTGCTTGTGTTCGCTCTCTCGCTGTGTCTCTCTCTGTCAAATAAATAGATAAAATCTTTTAAAAAAATATATCATATTTGGGGGCGCCTGGGTGACTCAGTCGTTAAGCATCTGTCTTCGGCTCAGGTCATGGTCCCAGGGTCCTGGGGTCGAGCCCCGCATCGGGCTCCCTGCTCGGCGGGAAGCCTGCTTCTCCCTCTCCCACTCCCCCTGCTTGTGTTCCCTCTCTCGCTGTGTCTCTCTCTGTCAAATAAATAAATAAAATCTTTAAAAAATATTTCATATCTCGGTGTGCCTGGGTGGCTCAGTCAGTTGAGCGTCTTTTTTCGGCTCAGGTCATGATCCTGGGGTCCTGGGATTGAGCCCCCTGTCAGGCATCCTTCTTAGTGGGAGTCTGCTTCTCCCTCTGCCTCTGACCCTCCCCCCACTCATGCTCTCTCTCTCAAATGAATAAAAAAAAAAACTTTAAAAAGTAAATATCATATGTATAACTTGTAACCAATAATAAGTTAGGTGTGTAATATTGTGAGTTCATTCCAGTTCTTCTGAAGACTAAAATAGCCTGTTTTTACGAAGATACTGTTGAATAGATAAAAAAAACAATTTGACAATTGATTCTTAAGAATTATGCTGTCGTTCATAGTTATCAGGCCATATTATTGATAATTTGTTACTGAATTATGGGATAATAATGTTTCCACATTACATTTCATAATACTGAAATGGATTGGGTTAGTGGTAGCATTGAGATCACTCCAGGCATATTAATTGATTTATCTAATATCTTGAATGACACTGATAAGTATCGGTGGGTAGAATCACAATATTTCAAAAACAGCGTGTCTTGCATAAATCTGCTACAGTATCCTGTCGATGCAGTGTTCATACAAATGACATGCCTTTCCCAAGGGACGCCTGTTCCATAAAGATAGTGAGTGCCCCAAAACGTTGTTGCGGACTGGACACTGCAGAGAGCAGAACAGCGTCGCTGGACTGAATCAGGTGGCTTAGTCCATGGGGAGTCATGGGATAAATAAGCTTGACCTTCAAGTCTGTGTTTAGGATTTGGCTCTGTTTGAGCCTGCTCCCTGCTTTCCACTAGTCTGTATTTGTTCTCTGGAGTTTCCAGTCCTGCTGCAATGTGATTTGGTGGCTAGCGTCACTTGGATATAATCATCTTCCTGGAAGACGCCCCCAAGGTGACTTTCAGAAAAGGCTACACACAAATTCAGATCAGATGGGCAGGCCTTGCTTCCCAGCATGTCAGCTGTGTCACGGTGATCTTCTGATCTTCAGGGTGAGAATGTGATCTCCCGAGAGGTCTTCCGTCATCATGTTGTGAAGTCCTCTGTAATTCAACAGTCCGAGGTCTCATCAGGGCCCCCATTCAAGACATATATTTACTTTTTAAAAAAAAAAATCTCTGTGTTTTGTTCAACTCCCAAAGAGCTGAGTCTTCTCCAGAATGACATGATGACTTTGAATGAGGACCCATTTGGACAACATCGCTCTTTATGGTAATGAGCAAGAGGACACTCTGTTCATTTATAACAGCCAGTTATTTGTTCGCAAGAATTGAGTTCATGTTCTTTCCAATTTGTTTCATATTGTGATGAGGAATTCAAGTTTGCTATGCAGACAGGAGTCACGTACCCAGGCTTGTCACACTTTTTTGCATCTGGAGAGATGCCTCCATGGTGTATATTTAAGGGAAAAGTGTAGATGACTATTCGCTTGGGACAGACAAATTTCCATCTATTTTGTGCGAAAAGAGGCCAAAATACAGATTCCATGAACTCCTTTTCCTTTGTTGACTTAGGGCCCTTGTTTCACAATAAAATAATGTATTCAAGAGAAGCGTTGAGTTGAAATGAAATTCTCAGGGATTTCCTGAGGTTCTGATTCTAAATTTTTCCAAAGAACCATAGTGTTGTGAGGAACTCAGTGTGTCTGTTTAGATCATTAAAGTGAAAACCTCAGCTGCTGGTGACAGTGAATGCCGACCTCTCTTCACTCCTCATTTCCAAGGGCTTTTTTAAAAATAAATTCTTGCGGTTTCATAAATTTGCATCCCGATAATCTTGCACTGAGACTAACAATAGTGTGGAATGTAGACCCTCTTTCATGGAACATATATTTTCTAGGGTAAATTAGATTTTGGGGGTAAAACATGTAGATAATTTCCCTCCAGCATCTTCCCAAGGAGAAACAGAAATCGTTTTAGGTTTATGTCCTAAGAGCTTGAAACATGAAGAAGTCAGATTTACGTTGGTTAGGTACCACCCTGTGCTTGGCCATGATCCCAAGCTTTGGGACTATTTCTATGGGCACAGTTTCCTTCTAACCAAAGACCTATTTCATGAAGCTTACCGGTAGTATTTTTTCTAATACTATAGTTTCATAAGGACTGGGTGGTAGAAATACGCTTAAGAAATCACTCTCATACCTGAGTGGGAAATTGAGACAAAGTTTCTTCTCCTCTTTTGTGACCTGTGTGCCTGGAGCTCAGGGCCAAGTTTGTATATAATTATAGATTCTTGAGCTTTTTTTTCTTTTTTTTTTTAATATAAGTATTCACTCTTTAACTTCTTGGCTCTTGCCTTCTTAGTCAATTCTTAGTGGTTTGGGATTTCCTCTATCCAAATCATTTATTATTGAGCATTTTCAAATATTTGTATTATAAAATATTAAAGAGATCACTTTATAGTTTTACAGTAAAATAAGATCACTTTACAGTTTTTGAAACTTAATCTAACCTTCATATTTTCAAGAGTGCTAGGCCAGACACCAGCAAATGTTTTTTGTATCTGACCAGAAAGAAGATTCTTTCCGCTTTGGGGACCTGGATTTCCCCATTGCCACTGCTCTTGGTTGTCTGTTGTAAAGTCGGATTAGCCAGAGAAAACACTTAACCAAACAGGCACGGCCGTGTTCAATGAAACTTGATGTATAGACACTAACATTTGCATTTCATATAATTTTCACATGCCATGAGATAGTATGCTTCTTTTAACATTTTCCCTGATGATTAAACCCCATTCTTAGCTTGAAGGCTATAGAAAAACAGGCAGTGGATAGTGAGTCGATTTCCCAATGCCATTCTGCATCATACCCGGAATTGAAGTTGATGAGATGCCCATTGTGGATCATAACTAGCACCTACCTTGAAGAGGTGCCCATTCTGGGTCCTACCTACTGCCTAACTAGAAGGGGGGCCCTGACAATCCTGCACTCAGCACTCCCGAGTTTTTCACGTATCTGGACAAATCACAGAGACACGTCGACATTGTCCCATGTATTTAGGTTGATGGGACATTTTAGTTTCTTTCCTTGAGGCAGAGTACGTGGGAGTTATTTATACTATTATTCAAGAACACGTTTGGAAAAGATAAACTACATAGGCTATAACACAGGCAGACCCTTTATATTGATAAGAATCACTAAACTGGTATTCAGTAACACCAACGGGCAGCTTGGTGATTTATTAGGATGATGGTTGTTTTTTTTTTTTTCATAAAACAAAGAAATCATTTAGGTTTACTTAATGATAGGTTCATTCTGCCTTTTAAAAAGAAATATATGACCTTTTCATGAATACATTGCTCTTGCATACTTTTCTGGGAATTTTTCAACAGTCTTGTGATAAAAGTTGATTTCCAGCACACCTGAAGTGATAAAGTTCCCCACATAACGTTCACTCTGTCATTGCGAGAAATCTGTCTCCTCCTCGCACTGCCATGGGATGCTTCTCAAATATCACCAAAGACTTCCTGATTGACAATTTCAACAGAATGTTCTCATTTCTCCTCATGCATGATAGAATAATACAGTCAGGCCCATGATTGAACACTGTGGCTATGGATACTGTCACCCCAAGTCCAGGTGGGTAAGGCTGGTAGAAGTTTTTCAAATCATTGCCTCTGAACATCAAATTCATGGTTTGAAGATTGCCCACCAGCCCCACTTACCTACTTAATGAGCATGAATTGATTACCGATTGTATGCTAGACTTTGTCCCTGACTCTACAGAAACCAGTATTTCTGCTGTTCTCTTACACATTAATAATTAACATGGAAATACATTCTTCGTTTATTTGGATATCATCTTGAAAAAGCATTGGGTGAGCTCCTGAGTCCAGTTTAGTATTAGGTTACAATTGTGTAAATCAATCGCAATCTAGACCTGCCATGTGCAGACACCACAGTGAACACTTGGATTTAATTGTCAAGGTTTCTGAAACTCTCCAAATGATAGGTTCCACATTGCTTAAGCAAAATGCATTTTAAAATTCTATTTTGCCATACATATCCAAATTGTGAAATATGGTAACTGCATACACTTTCAATTAACTTACCACTTACCGGGTGAATATAAGATGAAATAAATGGAAGCTGATTATTTCAATATGTATTTTTCAATGTGACTGTAACTCTGGCATTTAGACCAGGGTAACAGACAATTAAATACCCAAACATGACTACTGCATACACTTAAACGTGAAAATTAACTCGCACAAGATAGCTTCAAACACTGATTGCATCATCCGTAAATGACTGTAATCCAACTGCATAAATATTGATGAACTTCTCAAGTTTGGAGTTGCTACTGTTGAATTTTAGTACATTACATTTGCATTTCTAAAATGGAAATTCTTCTCTGGATCTTGGGAAAGTGCCATTATTAAAGTGGCCCAAACAGGTCACATGCAATAATGTAGGTGAAAGAAAGAGCAGATGTGTGAATAGAATGATGCTAAATGCATTTAGCTCAGGCTGTCTGTTAAGTACGCCTGAAAAGTCTGTCTTTTGACAGAAGCCACAAACATTGCCAGAGACAATTATTTCGTTCAAGCACACTCTCAGCAATCAGAATTAACTTTTGGTTATATTAAAAATTGAACGCGCAATCTACTTACTATGTATTTCAGAACAACTCCTAAGAAAGTTGATCCTGAGCGATGGGTGATTTTGCCAAAAATTCAGGGAGTCTGAAGAGCTTAGACCATTATCAGCATGATACCTACATCAGAACAAACAAGATGTTATTTTCATAGGCCACAAGGTATGTGAAAAAGGTAGTTTTCCTTTCACTTGACTTTTGAAGCACCCATCGGGCTGTGAAGGGTTTTGTTTGGTTGGTTCATGCACATGGGATAAAATATTTGATGAAGTGTGCATTTCATGTATAGATGTATTCTGAAGCTGGAGAGCTAACACTCAGGCATTGCCTTAATGTGCTTTTTTGTTTGTTTGTTTGTTTTGGCTCTAGAGGTGGGTGCATGCCAAATGGGTTTCGACATTCGTTCTGCACATTTGGGACAATTTCCATGTATGGCCATTTTTCTAGGCAGTTACTCAGGGACAGGAAAAGGGTAACAGAACTCTTTGTTTTTTCTGTGACAAAAGGGTTCAGATATTCTTAATACTTTTTTTTAAGTGGACCTCCCATGGGCATCCATGGATGTATATAGACATGCACAGAGCCCTAAACAGAAAGTACTTCTCACTCCTATCTTCACCCTTTGCATCTTGAAGCTGTTCTGCATTGTAGACAGACTCGAGCATAAATTAAACATTACAGTCTCAGATTGAATTAATTCAGCCAAATGGACATACATGGTTCAGTGGGTGGCCAATGTGGCACCAGCTCCCACCCAGACATCCAACCCAGACTCACTGGTAAGAGACAACTGGGTGGGACGGGAAAGAATGTTACCCATTGAAAGATGTAATAGAAGAAAGTCATAGCATTTTAATAAAATGCTTCACTCTGGGAGAAGGAATGTTGTACCTGACACCCTGTGGATACCAGGAGGAGCCCTGTGGCCACAAATGTGCTGGTTGGGAAGGATACCATTTGATTGTGGAAGGTCTGATGACAATTTTGGAGAAAGTCTTGGGTGGGTTTCTGGGGTGGGGTATTGACAACACCGGACCTCCTGCTGATCTTTGTGGAGCTCCAACAGTACTATGGGACATCAGTGTGGAATTTAACAAGCTTGTGTCACCCAGCCCATATTCATACCATCCCCACAGGTCCCTTAGTAGGCATTCTCTGACCCCAGGAAGGAGCAAACTGATAACACTGGGCAGCTACTTTTCGAGTAACCCTCAACCAGCCAGGGCTGGAGTTGCTATGAAATGTCCCAGCTTCGAGGCGGCTGGGTGGCTCAGTAGGTTAAGCGTCTGACTCTTAATTTCAGCTCAGGTCATGATCTCAGGGTCGTGAGATCGAACCCTGTGTTGGGCTCTGTGGTCAGTGTGGAGCCTGCTTAAGATTCTCTCTCCCTCTCCCTCTGCCCTATCACAACCCCTTGCTCGTGTGCACATGCTCTATGTTAAAAGAAAAAAAAAAGTCCCAGCTTCTTGGCCCCTTCATTGGACAACTTTGAGACCTGTTCTACAGTCTCAGAGGATTGAGCCCCTGTTCTCCACAGGGATGCTCACTTGTTAACACAGGCTTTATTGACTTTTCTCTCTTCCCTGTCTCCCAAATCCACGTCCTCCTGGGGAAGAACCACCTCCCAAACACATGATATATGTCCTAATCCTTGCCTGGGAGTGTGGGTTTGCTTTTGCAGGAGTCAAAATTAAAACGGTTCCTGTGATTGAGAAGCAGGACCCTCAGCTGAACCAGTGAACATATCCAGTGAGTGCTAGTACTATTGTCGAGTAACTTTCAAATTAATACTCAGCTGAAAACTGCATTTGAAGGAGTCTCAGGTTGTTGTCCACTAAATTGGTGATTCTACACAATAAGTAGAATTTTGGTCCTGAATTTTAAGAGATTTGATTCAAGCGTCTGTATTATCATTTAACACCCTCCCCAATACACACACACAGTATCCACTGCTTTGCTCCGTCAAACGGCCGTGGTGTTATCTACTGTCCAGTTGAAACATTAATTGTATCATGTTCTGATTCTGTGGACCAAGCAAGTGAGATCAATAATTTTCTATCTGGGCTTCAAAGATATGACTTTGGACTGCAGTTCCTAAAAGTTGACTGTGCTTATTTAATTCATCAAGAAAACACTCAAATCCTCTGTGATTCTGCTTCCCTGGGCCAATTCAGCTCTTGGCAGGCTTTGGGGGAAATGGCCCAACAGCTCTTGGCACCTACGATTCAGTGGCCTGCACCGACGGAAGGATGCTGCTCATTTTTCTAACCCTGAACTGCAGGATCTAGACAGTCAACGTTTAGAATTTCCCTTGGATCTTTATCTAAAGCTATTGATAAAATGAGATTTAAAAATATTTAAAAAGTCAATAGCAATAGTCAAAGCTAAAAATTTTTTTTAATCCTTGAACATTTGAGAGCACAAGGAAAAATCTGCCTCTCAGACCCAATTTCATGCAGAGCATAGCAGGAGACTTGTGTGACTATGACATGACTCCAGATGTAGACTGGTAAAACCATTTTCTGGGCGTAGGTAATTAGGGAACACCCTGCATGCAGCAGTCAAGGCCACCAGGAAAGGGATGACACACAAATTGGGCCACTGTTCTACAAAGTCTGGGTTTTAACATCACACTGAACTTTCCTTAATTAAGAAAAAAATTACATTATATTTTAATTGTCTCTTCTAGTTTTAACTTGTAAAGCCCCTAGTGCACTGGAGTTAATCAGTGCATAGATATTTTTGAATGTAAGAATGCATCGTGTGTGTGTGTGTGTGTCTTTCATTCCACTTTGTATCTTTTTAATAATCCCCGATTACTCTGTTGTACATACACTTTCTTTTATTTACTTAGTCCTAGTGATAAAACAGAAAAGAGCTTCCCCCCGTTTTCCCAACAGCAACACAACTAAAGCAACGAGAAGCACCAAGCACTCAAAATGGTGAACGTGCTCTTTGTGCTTTGTTGGAGGGAGTATTTAAGGAGGCATCGCCATATATAGACTTATATGTAAAGAACACAGTGTGGAAACTGATGGATTTATTTCAACAAATCCAATACTGTCTCATCCGCCCGATTTCCTCCATTGTGAGCTAAATAAACGCATGTGGGAATAACACTCGGTATCCCAGACAATCCCCGTTTCAAGACTTGAAACTGAACTTTTACTTAGTAGAGTGATGTTAAAGGTGATGAGGGTAAAGGTTTGTGAGTGAAAAAAAAATCTAACTATGAATGCCAAGTACTGTTGTGGACAGAAGTTGGATGATAATATGAGGAATAATTGGGATGCTTCCTCTCAAGCATTTACACTGACATTGTGTATGTCCTTACTAACCTATAACTGGAACTTTGTAATTTTCCATCAAGAATTTCCCACATTTCCACCTTGCATGATTGCTTTAATTTCTGTGATTAAGTACCCAGGACACTTCATTAAAACAGCATTCTTGTCTAGGGGAAGTCCCGTGACACAGCACTCAAAACATAAAGTGATAAACTGACCTTCCTTATCTTTCTAGTGTATTTGACCAGAAAATGGTTGACCTAAAACTAATCTTATCTATTATTTATCATTCTGTGCTTGCCATGAGATTGCCTCATTCCCAGGTCTCAAATGTTGTTGTAAAAATTGTTTGTTTCTTCTGGTACTTCTTTTTCCATCCTAATGCTTTCTTATAACAATCAATTTTATATAAAAGAAATGGTAACTTAAGTGATTTTTAAAATGAAGAATTGGATCCCTTCTAATGCCTTTTGCGACCAAGAATTTTAGGTTAATGCTTAATAACTTTTACGGTCAAGACGTTCTTTTTCATCTCAAACCTAACCTTCCCTTGTTGGCACTTAAATCCATTTATTCGTGTTCTGTGAAGATGAAGAAGAGTTGACCAGAGTTCTCCCCATAATAACCCTTCATTTGCTTGATGACAATTAGCGAGTCAGCCTTCTGAGGCAATGTCTCCAACCTTCTTTGCCTTCCCTCAATCCCACTTTTACTGTTGCTCACATAGGTTGTCCTAGACCCACGTGGAGACGTTACAAAAGTAGGGGGTGAACTGCCTTTGAACATGTCCTTGTCCGGGTTCCTCTCCCTTCTCTGGAAATGGTACCTTAGAGAGGTTGGCCCATCTGTTCAAGCCCAAATTGTACGAGTGCTTGCTCTGCTGGTTATAGTATACTGACTGAAGGTCATATGGCCAATTCAGGTTGGACATTCATTGGATTAATGAAGAAACTGAAATTTGCAGTTGATATTCAGAGGCAGGCACTTTTGGTCCCTGGGATGTGTTTGTAGCTAATCCCTGGGCAATGTGCCATCCTCTTCAGTTGTCCTTGTGTCTGGGCTTTGGGGTGTTTTTCCAACTACTTTAGTCAGTCAGTGAGAAACTTAACCCATATTCACATTCCCATTTAGGGCTTCAGGCAGCAAAAATTGACATCTGCTTCTTGAAATCCAAAGTATCTTAGAGGTGTCTGAGTGGCATAGTCAGGTGAGCATCTGACTCTTGGTTTCAGCTCAGGTCTGATCTCAGGGTCCTGATATTGTACTCGGCAGGGAGTCTGCTTGAGTTTCTTTCTCCCTTTCCCTCTATCCCTACCCCCTGGTCTCTCTCTCTAAAATAAATTAATTAATTTAAAAAATTATCCTAATACATGTTTCAATGACCCACGTCTCAAAGAAAAAATATTCAGCCTAGGGTTCTTATGGAGAGATTGGGTGAGCACAAAACATAGCTCTCTGTTATTCTGGAGGAAGAGATGGTGCTCTCCAGATCACTACTGTTGACTGACCATCAGAGGTGGCATGAATGACACTAAATAACTTGTTTACACCTGGGTCTCTCCTATCTGCTGAGGTGTTTGCAGGAAGAGATAGGGGTTTATGAACTTCGGTTTTGCAGGTTCCCAGCAGATGTTCCCTGAATGAAAGCTTTAACAAGTATAAATACACGAGTCCTGCCCTTTGCAAAGAAAAGGGAATTCCAAGCACTTTGACTGAAAACCCCATAACCAAAAGAAGAAATAGCCTAGTGTGTACAGCATGAAAAATATTTACAGTGGAAATCTAATATCTCTTGAGAGCCTACAGTAAGGAACGAGGTATGCTAGATGGTTTTTGGACGTTACAACATTAGTAACGAGAAGAAAACTACAAGTACAACAAAAACAGATAAGCCTTCTGGACATGTTTGTATGCAGAGGGGAGAGGGAAAGGTTAGGTCAAGAATAATCGTGCGGAGGTAGCTGTGGTCTTTATATCTCTCTCTCCTCCTACTGCTTCTCTCACATCCTGCTTTATCGTTATTATTGTTTTAGCGTTCCTCACAGTCTACCGTGACATAATTTGTACTTATTCATCGGTTGTGTTTTGTGTCTCTGCATCCCACATGACTCACAAGGCCCAGGATCATGTCTGTGTTGTTCCCTCTTGCATCCACAGACCCAGAACGGTGCCCGGCATACGGTAGGACCCAATAGTTCTCATTGAATGCGTTATGTCGATGGTTCCAGTGCAGAACGAGTAAGGATTCTGTCCGGGAGCTTTGTCTCCTCACACACTGCTGCAAGGAAGGAGTGAGATTCGGGTCATGGATGAAATCGCTGAGCTGGTACATTAGGCATGTCAGTCTGTGTAATTGCTTGCAATCCTTCAGCAGCTTCAGCAAATTCCCCTTGTTCTCTCCTAGGAGAAAGGGGTTGAGCAACTGGGGAGGAGTAAGAGAAAAACTCCCCTGGTACCATTGCCTCGTCCGCCCAATCCCCTTGGAAAAAAACAAAATAGATTCACCTTTAGGGCCACTGCGAAGACCTAGACTAGCTGGATCCCTCCAGTGCTCGGAACATTTCCCCATCTGCTTGGGCATATCTGATCATCTGTCACACAAGGACTTTTGTTTGGGGAGGTTTAGGTAGATGCCACAGGAAATAATAGCCTTCAATTTAAAAATGTCACCATGAGACAACACCTTTTTGCACATGTTGTCTTTAAGCTGTAATCAGATCAATCACAAATAATAAAAAGGACACCTGCTGCTTTGAACCCCAGCAGAAAATAAAGATACAAGGAAGGTCCACTTTCGGAGCTGGGGGTGGGGGATAATGCTTCCAAAGCTCTTGAAGTGAAGCTTGTGGATCGACTACACAGTGATGCATGGGATTGTGTACTCAACGGAGATGTCCACTTAGATTAACATTTGTTAGATTGAAGTGCATACAGGTACCAACATCTGAAATTATTGGTGAAAATATGTTTCCTTTTTTTTTATATATATATATTTTTAAAGATTTTATTTATTTATTTGAGAGAGAGAGACACAGCGAGAGAGGGAACACAAGCAGGGGGAGTGGGAGAGGGAGAAACAGGCTTCCCGCTGAGCAGGGAGCCTGATGCGGGGCTTGATCCCAGGACCCTGAGATCATGACCTGAGCCGAAGGCAGACGCTTAACGACTGAGCCACCCAGGCGCCCCAATATGTTTCTTTTTTTAAGTAACTGATTCCTATTGGAAACTTTATTCTCCAAGGGATGGTTAATTATAGTGTCTTTATTCTTCAAGGTAATAGTGTTTAGGACTTGCCTTGCCTTGATCACACAAAGGTCACAATTCCTAAGTTTTTGCTGATGAAGATATAACTCAGAAGAATGAGTTGGCAGAGAATGAGTTGGAATTACTATCAAGGGTGATGAATATTTAAAAAATAAAATTATTCAACATAACATTTCTACTCAGGCAAAATGCATTCCCTGTAAAGAAAACAGAAAGGGGTATATGAATGTAAAAATATTTTAGAAACGGATAAAGATGATGTCATGTTAGCTGATCCTGCATTAGTCATTATGTCACAGTAGATGTAAATCAAACCCTTATCTTGCACACACTTCAACTGAAGCCACAGGGATGTGCCAATTATTTCTTACTAAAACTGGAGAAAAAATTAAAAATTTATTTCTGCATTTTAGGTAGCTAATGATGAAGTAGGAAGAGAAAGGGTGGATCGAAGTTCGAAGAACAGTCAAATCACTCCCTGGGGAAGGAAATGTTGGGGATCCTGAGACACAAATGCAGCTGAACCCACTTGGGGTTAGTGAGTATTTTGGAAGGAAGGCAAAGCCACCTAGAAGCTAAGAGTTTCATCTGTGCAGTTGCAGATCTGTGTTCAAATCCTGGCGGGGCTACATTGGGGAACATTGAGTGAGTATTGTCTGATATCCTTAAGCTCCAGTGTTCTCATTTTTTAAAAAGATTTTATTTATTTATTTGAGAGAGAGCATGAGAACACAAGCAGGGGGAGGGGCAGGCAGAAGTAGAGGGAGAAGCAGACTCCCTGCTAAGCAAGGAGCCCCATGCGGGACTCGATCCCAGGACCCTGGGATCATGACCTGAGCTGAAGGCAGACACTTAACCGACTGAGCCACCCAGGCGCCCGAGTCTTCTCATTTTTAAAATGTATATTTAAAAGGCGTTCAGGGGCACCTCAAGTGTCCAACTCTTGGTTTCAGTTCAGGTCATGATCTCAGGGTCGTGAGATCAATCTCTGCTTTGGGCACCACGCTATCCGTGGGACCTACTTAAGGTTCTCTCTCTGCCTCTGCCTCTGCCCGCCACGTTCTAAATGAATGAATGAAGGAATGGCATTCCTTTATAGGATGTTGTGTGTTAAATGTAATAATGAATGTGAAGCCCTCTGTAGAATTGTGGACACACCGTAACTCAGGAGATCGAATATCTAATGTCAGGAGGCATGACTCCAGATAACAGAACTGAGGGAGGTTTTGGTGAACCCTTTAAGAGGGAGCCACTAGCCGTCAGCTCCAACCGCTGACCTCCAGGCCACATATGTCCAGATATTGCCACATCTTTAAATGACCTTCCAAGAGCAACTATAGCAAATTTGGGCTATTAATGTGATTTTTTTTTTTTTTTTTTTTGTAATGCTTGCAAGTGATTTTTTTTTTTTTTCAAACCTTGTGCTCGGCAAGTGAACACCTCTGAGGGCTGTGAATATCTATCCAACCACCAGCTCAGGACCTCTATTAAAAAGTATTTTCTCTTATGATCAGTGTTAGTCTGCCAGCCTACTATGATGATGGATATTGTTATGATTATTTTGCCTTTCTTCTGGTAGCAAAAATCTCTCTCTTTGGAGGTACAGAAACTGTAAGAGAGAAAACATAACACATACTGTCATAGAAAGTTTAATGTAGAAAATCAGTTAATAAAATCAGTATATACAATTAAATTTAAGATATCAATGTTTTATAAATGTACTATGACAGAAGGGGATTTTCTTTCCATTTTATTTTATTTTTTTAAGATTTTATGTTTTATTTGAGAGACTGAGACAGAGCTAGTGAGAGAGAGCACAGGGGGAGGAGAGGGAGAAGCAGACTTCCCGCTGAGCAAGGAGCCCAATGAAGGACTCGATCCCAGGACCCTGGGATTATGACCTGAGCGGAAGGCAGGTGCTTAACCGACTGAGCCACCCAGGCGCCCCTTCTTTCCATTTTAAACACAACTATGTTGTGTGTTCTCTGAAGAACTTCGCTTCATGGTATTCCCATCCGAAATGGATTTCAGAGTGATGTGGGTAATGCCTTGAGAGAGTTTGATATGTTATTATTCATGAATGTCATCATCATCATCATTACATGTAATCAGACAGCTAACCTACTTATGTATGTCAAATCTCAAAACCTGCTTTAAATATTTCACATTTCCTCAAGGTTAATGAACTTGACACCAAGTATGCAAATTAAAAGTTGTTAGGCATTTGAAGAACTGAAAAAAGATGTTACATCCAAGGAGGCTTGCTGCTGTAAGGGAATAAAAGCTTCCATAGGGCAGTTGTCACGTGCCTCCTATAAAATATGGTGCTGTTGTTAAGAAAATTAAGTTACTAATTTATTTTATTTTATTAATTTTCTTTTAAGTAGGCTCCATGCCCAGCGTGGTAGAGCCGAATGTGGGGCTTGATCTCACGACACTTAGATCAAGACCTGAGCTGAGATCAAGAGTCCCACACTTAACAGACTGAGCCACCCACACACCACAAGACATGCGATCCTTATACTCACCCTATAATAGGCCAGTGATACTTTGTGCTCATTTTACCAAAGAGGAAACTGAAGTATGTAGAGCTTAAGGAATTCATAGGTAGGAAGTGGGCGAATTGGAGTTTCAACCCAAGGAGTCAAGGGTCAGGGTCAATGCCCTTAACTGTCTTCATAAATTGGTTTTCTAGAGCTTGTCCTACTAGTGTGTCACTGACTCTTCAAGCATAGTAGTGGAAGTTGTAAGATGCAGACAGATATTCATACCACAATGTGACTTCCATAAATGATATAGTAATTCCTCACGCGTATTTATGTGCATATTCTATGTCTTGGCAGATACTCGGTACACTCCTAACTGTAGGCTTTGTCTTCCACATCTCTCACCTTTACTTGATTTTTATTTCCTTTTTTCCTGGCAGGAGAATTTCTTCAGCATGACTGTTCAGTTTTCCGTGGTATCTTTCTCTTTCTATGTCTGCTTGTTTTTGTTTATGAACTCATTATTTTAGATCCAGACAGCCAATGTGGATTCCTAATTATAAGTTTTGAGAAAAATTCGTATAACTTGGGAATTTTTTCTCCTCTATTGTCCATTATTTTCACTAGGGTAGGAATTATGGGCTCCAGATATGAGACTCAGGCTTATTCCTGTGGCTGGCATGGGCCGTGTAAATGAAACGCACTCCCTTTTTCCTTGCTTGCAAGAGGTGATGTCTTGAACCCTACTTGTGGCAACCTGTGGGTAACTCAGGTGGCTGTAGAGGGCCAGGAAGACTTTCCTTTTCATTCATAAGGCTCTGAGTGAGGGAAACACCATGGTGACCCTCCCCTGTTTATGTGCTAACAGGTGTCTTCTGGGCTTCGGTAGGCATGAGAAGGTCCAGGATCTATCCAGACTGGCATGTGGCCTGTGTGGTTCCTTGGGGCTCTAGCACAGCATGGAGACTGTGCAAAAGAATCAGAGAAGTCAATCTGGTGCCCTTGTACCCAACCTTCAGGGATATATTATCTTTCTTCTAATTCACTAGCTTCTGGCTTTTGCATGGAAGCACAGGTAATAAACCCCCAGCACCCACCTCGTGTGTTCTCTCCCTGGAGACCTCAGAAACGTCCACACTCTAGGACCACACACTCTCCATACTTTTCCAACATGCTCCTTGGGCATGGTGTTACTATAGGGGCAGAGATGGGAAAGGCTGTGGTCAGTACCTTCCTTCCCTAACCCTAGGTAAACGCTTTCAAGTGGCCACGTTGTCCAAATCATATTCTAGGAAATTAATATCACATCTCCCATATTTCTGCGTCTATCACATGCTGGTCATTTTCAGCACATGAACACTCCCATTCTGCACACAACAGTTTGGTTATGCTTGGGGTGGATTTGTACAAATATGAAACTGCATCAAAGAGCATAGAACTTTATACATTTGCATACGTGTTTCCAAATGGGTTTCTTAAAAAGTTGTACTGATTTATAGGACCACCAATATTGTCCAGTTCCTGGAACCTTTAACCTCACCTGTTACAGCATATAATTTCATTGATTAAAAAAAAAAAAAAAAGAATTACAGATGGGGCCTTTTCCTCTCTTACTTTGTAAAATACCATCTAGTTCCTCGTAAAGTTTGATGGATCCTTATAATAAAAAAGTTTAAAGTGCAGAAAATGCATGAGCAACTCTCTTCAGCCAAAGACGTCCCTTTTTATCCCTCATTTGCTTCCCGATCTTTAAAGACTTTGCCTCTGATGGGCTTCTCCAGGTTCTATTTTTTCCTGCAGATTTCTAGATTCCTTAGGGTATGATCATTCCTCCCACTACAGAGCCCACAGGCAGTTGATTTCTCCCAGGATCTGGCCCCTTCCCCAGTTCCTCTCAGAAGCCTGCCATCGCTGCTAGTTTTGAGGCTTAGTTTTGGCAAAAAGTGACCATTTCATTTTTTGCGTAATTTCATAATGAATTAGAAGAGCGATATTTTGCTGTAGGAGGTTTGCAGCAGCAGCTGAGTTTATGGCTAAAAGGGCTTTAATACAACCTTGAGACATGGGATGAATTTCCGACACTGCATTTGAGTGTTCTGATCGTATTTGTGATCATCATGGTGTTGAGCGGGAAAACCTAACCCTGTGATCTGTGCTGACCGGTGAAAATGTGTTCTCTTTGGAAATATTGAACCATCTCTGTTTCTGATTGAAATTATGTCTGTAGCTATTTTAGTGCCCAGGCCACTAAGTTTCAGTGTGAATTTTGTTTCCAAGTGTCCTCGTGGCACGAGGCGGCACCTGCTCTTCATATGAGCGTGTTTATCCAGTATACTTGTGTAAGATTCTGCTGTCAGACCCCCAGACTTCTGTAGCGTCATTTTCTTTGGTCTGTGGCATTTCCTTTCTCTCATGCTTTTCCTGAAATATCGTATGTGTGCATTTTTCACAGTGACACAGCTAACCCAACTCATACAACAGAAACAAGATAGAGATGGAGAGACTAACCGAATTACACAATGGTTATACAGTGGTCATCTGGAACCCATTTGGCAAGATAGGCTTCCTTCTCTGTTAGAACATACCAATTTGACATAGCTGCTCCAAGAAATCTGGAGCTCCTTGCCCTACTCCTATAACATTGCCGTTGGCCTGGAATACAGATACAAATATTTATAAACGCGCCCTGTCACATTTCCCTACATGGTTCGCGTCACCCAAAATCTCACTAGAAAATGTAGATTTTACTTGCAGAGTCCCAGATGGTTTACCAATAACAGCCATCTTCTGAGCCAAGTTCTCCAAACTGGCATAGAAACCATCTACGTGATATTTTTAATCCTAAAGCAAGCCAGATAGATGACTGTGGCCCTCCTTCCCAGCATTAGTAACACGATTGGTGCATCTCAGTTGGATGGGCATACATTGGGAGATTTTCAGAAGCATGCATTTTACTATCTGTTGTTTATACTCTAAGGGAAAGGGTAAGTAAACAGTTTACCTGAAGTGCTCTTTGTAGTCTTGTGACAGAAATCCCAAGAGACAGCTTTGAGATATAGATATATATTTGAGCACAGGAGCTTCTTTGTGTTTCAGAAATCACGGCAGGAAATGAGCCTCTTGGTCGTGCTGCTCTCCCAAATGCAAGGAGGTATTTGGAGAGGATGAAATGCCACGCTTTGGTTTCAACTAGTCTGCCTTTACCAAGGGGTTTCTCAACCTGACACTGTTCATGCGGGGCCTCAATAATTCTTGTTGGGGTAGGGAGGGGCATTATAATGTGTTGACCAGCATCCGTAGCTTCTAATGACTGGATGCCATTAGCACCTGCTCCCTCTTGTGACAAACCAGAATGTCCTCAGAATTTGCTAGTTGTCCCCCGGGGTGGGTGGGGATAGAGTAACATCACCCCTGACTGAGTCCCACAGCTTTAATATATGCTTCTTCAAGAATCACATCATGAGCTACTCCTTGGGACTTTAATTATTTTCTTCTTACCTGTCTAGAACTTTGGTATCCAATATGGTAGCCACCAGCCATTTCTATCCATTTAAATTAATTACAGTTAATTACAGTTAAAATCAGCCCCTAGCCACATGACTATATTACAGAATATTTCCTTCATTACAGTGAGTTATATTGGACCGTGCTGTTCTAGAGCAAACATTCTCAGTGGGAGATCTCTCATCTGAGAGGAAAACAAAGATTCTTGGGGAGCAACGAATCTTACTCTTGGTATTTATCCAGCACAGATATACACAGAGTACCTAAGCATATGAAAGTTCAATGCGTAGACAGCATAGATGGGGTTTTATTATTTGGATTTTGAAGTGCTAGACTCAAGAATGCAAAATAGCAGCTTTAAGATAACCATGATGAAGACGCTCTTCTTATTCATTCGTATATTTATAAAGGCTTTCAAATAATTTAAGGTAACTGAACATGTGACTTTCATTGAAAAGCAAGCAACCAATTCATTGAAATTTTGCATAAGAATAGTTTGAGATGTTAGAATCTCCTCTGTCTGCACCATTATTATACAAAGGGACCCTGTTTGAAAACGTTAGATGTATTTTGTATTATAACTACTGATTTACTGTGTTAACATTTTAAATTCAGTAAGAAAAGAATGTTCTAAATAAAATAGTGCTTTGATGATGAATTAATTCATTCAATTTAAACAAAAAAGAAAGTACCCAGCTCTTTGAATAGAAAGGTTATTGTAATGGGCATGCATAATTATTTGCCCACCTGAACTTGACACCTGAAACCCTTCATGGGCTTGGGAAACTGTTAGTTATTAGGTTTAAGGGAAGACCGAGCTCTGCTATTTGCTTTCAAAGCAGCGAGCTCATATCCTGGCCTGATCAACCACAGACCCATGACCTAATATTAGCTGCTTGGATGTGCCCACCCAGGAATTTATATCTAGAGCAGTCGACACTAAGTTGTTGGGCAGTTTACAATTTTGGTCAGCTACATAATTTTTTTTAAATAAATATTTCTTTTTATGTTCCCCAATATCAATAACTGTATTTTGTGTCCAAGATTCTTGTCTAAGTATTTTCCAGGACATGCATCTCTGGTAGGAGTTTTACTTTTTTATTATATTTGTATTTTAAAAGTTCCTTGGGGCGCCTGGGTGGCTCAGTGGGTTAAGCATCTGCCTTCGGCTCAGGTCATGATCCCAGGGTCCTGGGATCGAGTCCCGCATCGGGCTTCTTGCTCAGAGGGGGTCTGCTTCTCCCTCTCCCTCTATGCTCACGTGTGCTCTCTCTCTCTCTCTCTCAAGTAAATGAATAAAATCGTGTAAAAAAAAATATTTTAAGTAAACTCTATTCCCAACGTGGGGCTTGAACTCATAACCCCAAAGTCAAGAGTCTTATGCTCTGCTGGCTGAGCCAGCCAGGTGCCCTTCTGGTACGAGTGTTCTAACGCTTTTGCTTTGCAGCACCATGCTTTCCTGAACTCTGCCCTGCAAGTTGTTGCCAAGACAGCCTCTCTGAATTTTGTGTGTGTCTTCTCAGCTAGACTGCCCTCCTCTCTTTTTATAGCCCAGAAGGTTCCTCTGGGCACAGAGTTAGGGCATCACCGTGTTATTTTCTTCTATCAGTGATCACATTACTGTCCTGACCATTGTGCAATATCTGAATGTAATTGTTTCATACATTTTGTCCAATTTTCTGGTTGTTTATTGTTTATTCCTTTTTTGATCTAAGGGAGAAATCACACCCATCCTCATATATATTGTGATGTAAAGATATAATCAATATCAGTATTGGTATGTCTGAGTGCCATCACACATTTTTTCCTGTGTTACCTAAGATAGCCATAGCAGTAACTCCGTAAGTCTCACTCTGTTCCTTTTCTACTTACAGAATTTTAGAATATGGAAAGAAATCTTCCTTAACTGATTGGTGCACTTATCAGATGTCCTTAGGGCACTTTTATGTGTACAGAGTATCTGCCCTTAAAATGTGGTTAATTATCTAGGTGACATAACTTTATCTCACGAATTTGTGGACTGATCATTTCACAATTAAATTTATAAATTTTACCCCATTTTTTTAGAATACCAGCTCTTGAAGGATTTTTTCTAGGTGTAATTTTGACAAGAGGATAATTTCATATTGTTCATAGATAAAAATAAAAAAATACTGAAAGTTCAACTGGATAAGGTTTATGCCTCAGAGAACATTTCTCAGGTTATAGTATTGTCATTGAAAGAATCCCACAGATAGCCACTGGACTATCAACAAGTACTCTGGGGCACCTGGGTGGCTCAGTCAGTTAAGCGTCTGCCTCCGGCTCAGGTCGTGATCCCAGGGTCCTGGGATTGAGTCCCGCATCGGGCTCCCTGGTAAGTGGGGAGCCTGCTTCTCCCTCTCCCTCTGCAGCCCCCCATGCTCTCTCTCTGTCTATGTCCAATAAATAAACACAATCTTTTTTAAAAAATGCTTTGTATGGTTTTCCATGTATGCAGAGTACCATACAGCGATCTCACACAGGTCACAAAGATCACTTTTAAACATTTTACCTCTTCTATAACATCATAACCAATCCTTGGTGGCATGGAAGAGATACAAGACACACACATTTATAACATACTATGTAGGAACGTGAATAAAAGTTCCTATGTCTTAAATGGTTCGCTTGCTGAATTTTCAGGCTTTATGATTGGGGTGTTCTCATTACATCTCCTCTGTTTGCTTATTAACTGGAATCAAGCCATATTCATGTTGTCCTCAGACCCATCAAATTGCTCCATCTCCCAATGTGGCATCTTAGAGCAGTGACTGGGCTCTTTTACTTCTGATCACGGTTCTTGACATTTGTTATTCTTATTCTGTAGCCATAGTCCGACATCATAAAGCAGTGGGTTATCCCGAGGGAATAGACAGAGTGAGCTGTTCATCAAGATTTGATCCCAGGGGGGCCTGGGTGGCTCAGTCGTTAAGTGTCTGCCTTCGGCTCAGGTCATGATCCCAGGGTCCTGGCATCGAGCCCCGCATGGGGCTCCCTGCTCCGCGGGGAGTCTGCTTCTCCCTCTCCCACTCCCCCTGCTTGTGTTCCTTCTCTCTCTTTGTCTCTCTCTGTCAAATAAATAAATAAAATCTTAAAAAAGAAAAAAAAGATTTGATCCCAAACGTAACTGAACTATCTCCTTAAATGACTTTTAAAACCTACTTGAAGTTTGGGGCCATAAAACATATTTATTTTTGATTCAGTTCAAAATAAGAAAGCCTATAGAAAAATGGAAAGATTACCACAGCTGTTTTTCAAATCCTAAAACTTTAGATTACCCTATAAATTTTAGATTCAATGAAAAGATGAGAAAATAAGTTACCAAAACAAGTCCCACGTCTAGAATTGGCTTTTGAAATACCTGCCTAAGAAAATAGTGTGGATGTAATTGTTACTTCTTTTGCATGGGCATGCTGCTCTTTTGGATAGATGCCTCTTTTGAAATGCATGGAAGTCTTTCTGAGACAGACACGGTATAGCTGAAAGAGCTGCATCTAAAACTTACCGTTTGGTGACTTGGACACAGGATGGTGCCAGCTAAATTTCATTTTGGACCATTAGACTGAGGGTAAGGGAGAGCCCTCCCCTTGTGATCACACCAAGTTTTAGCATGGAGGTCGCATCAGGTTGCTCTTTCAGGATTAGAGGGAAGAAAACTCTGCAATCATAGACTACAAGTCTTGAGAATAAGAATGGACAACAGAGGAGGGGAACAAAGGCTCAGACACCACTTATTAGGAGATCCTGTGGATCCGATACCCAAAACGTATAGGCTCCAATGGAGACCGATGGCTAGGCTTTCTGGGAATTCCCCTGTGCATTGATGATACCCATACTGTGCTGTCCCTTTTCACAAACCTGAGACCCAACCACTACCTGCATTGATAGGTTGGCTCTTGGGCCACATGAGCATCCTCACCCCCAGTCATACTTCCTGTGGACATGTCTCGATATCAGAACTGGCACAGAACAGGAAGTTTCCATCCTTGACGGGTCCCATCATTCTTTAGTCTAAGAAAATAGAGAAAATAAAGGTTGAGAAAATATTCTAAGATCGTGAAAATTACATGAACGAAATGATTTCCTAACTTCGTAGCTGGCAATAATTATAGAGTCACTCAACTGCTTGTCCAGCCAACAGAATTTTCTGTATTTCCCACAATTACATTAGTTGTTTGAAGTATCAGGGCTTCATAAAAATACAGTTTACGGTTAGACACTTGGATCAGAAGGAAAGAGAGCGAAAATGGGGTAACCTGTGAAAACCTTTCTTAAGGATTGGCAAGCATTTGTCTTAGGCTAGCAAGATAGACATTAGAGCACTATTTCTTAACTGGAGGCTACTTTCTCTGCAGAGGACACCTGTCAATGTAGGGAGACATTTGTGGTTGTGATATTGGAGAAGGGTGCTTCTGGCATCTGGTAGGTAGTTTCCAGGGATGGAGCTAAACATTCACACAATGCACAGGACAGCCTGACTGACCACAAGGATTATGCAATTGACAAAATGTCAATAATGCCAAGGTTGGATAAAACACGGCATTAGGCAATTCAGTGGCAAGATAATGAAGCTAGAAATTACCTTCAGTTTCCTTCTGGTAGATCAGTACTTTCTAACTTCCTGCATTTGCAAAGGTGTAGAATTCACCAACATTCCCTTCTAGAAAATCATGGCTTGTAATTGTAGGTGCCCACTTTAGCCGAATCTGGACAGCAAAGGTGAGTTTATTTAAGTATTCGTAATATTTAATCCAGATGCTTTCCACACTCACTCCTCTCTTCCCATCATTTATTAATTGAAGTGACTTTTTGCAATCTGTACCTTCTCTGTTCCAAGCTTTCTTAAAAGGCCTTTTCTTCTAAGAGAATCTTACATATATTTTTAATCCTTGGCACCCTGAGTTAAAAAATATCCCATTAATTTCCAATTGAAAGATGAGCATTTGTTACATCCACTTGTTTTCTTCTGAACATGCCCTAGTTCGTGCTATGTGTTCCTCAGGAAAATGTTGGCTTCTTCACTGGTCCAAATGGCATCCAAGTCTGTGTCTTCTTGAGAATTCCATGAGAGTTCAAACCTCTTCTTCCCCCTGATCTCCCCAACATTTTGTTTTCTACTGTAGGTCATTCACATGTCTTGTTTTGCACCTTGGACCATTACCTGTTACACATTGCATTGCTCCTCAATTAGACTCTATGTACCTTTTCCACCTTTCTTTTCTAACGGTGACTAGGTTTCTGCCATGTGTGAGTCATGGAGCTTTGAGAAAAGGCAACCCAGATGGTAATCTTCTGCATCTCCCACAGGAACTAGTTCAACGTCAGGACATAGTAGGTGTGTTCATCAAGGCTCGCTTGTGGGCAGGTGACGGATCCTCTTTTGCCAACGTTTTACTCTATGCTATATATTATATGACATAGGTGTAATATACATGTAGATCATGTATGTTTGGACCATATGTATAGCATATATGCATATGTATAAGATATATGTATGCCACGTATCTTTATAAATACACCTATTATGTGTGTTTATGTGTATATATTACATATACACATATGATATATATGTGTGTGTAATAGATATATGGCATACATACAGCTCTGTGTGTGTATGATATATATATGCATTCCTGATATATACATATTTGAAGACAGGAATCACAATACAACTTAATGGGAGGAGGAAACCTCGAACCTGTAAGCTCTCAGAAATAGCAGAGCAGGTACTTTAGTTCATGACCCTGGCCTGCATTAAGGGGCATGTGATGTTTTACCTTCCCTTCCGTCTTCATTTCTGCTTCTCTTTTCTCTGTGTGGATGTCTCTGTTTCTTCATTCTTACAGCTCACACGTGTCTGCCCAGATTCCACCTACGTTGTAGTGACTCTGACCAAGCCACTGGTGTCCTAGGTGAGCTAACTTCCTTGATGTTGTCCACTTCTGTTGACTTGGCATTTGTAGCAGGATGAGTGGAACTAATGCAGGCTGATGGTGTGGTAAAGGAGTATATTGAAGAGACACTGAACAGCTTGCATAATCACCAGGAAAAGTGGAGAAACGTGCTTAGAATGTGGGTGGGAATAACAGGAATCCCTGGGAGATAGGTCCCTGCAGACGGGGACACTGACAGAGTCTGAGGAGGACACCACTGTCTTCAGCATAGAGTGTGGATGATGTAGCTATACCTCCATCCAAGAAGCACGGACACAAGAACTCCATGGCGAGCAGGAATTTTCTCTGACATTCCTGATTTGGGATCCCTGTTGTGAAACTCAACATCCTCATGGTAGATGTCTGGTCACATACTCAATCAAACTCTGTCTGAGAGGTGGAGGAAAGAACCACACATTTTTTGTTTTCTATGGTAAGAGGTAGACTCTGCTACCATGACAGCAAGCGTGGTGGGGTTATCTCAATATAGGAAAGGGGTTTTGTGCCAAGTGATTCCATTTGGCCCACCCAGATAATTCAAGGTAATCTCACAATATCCAGGCCATCTGGAATTCCATGTGCAACTTTCATTTCCCTCTGCCAGGTAATGTAACAAATTCATGGTTTTTGCAATTAGGATGTGGACATCTACCAACCACAGTGACTTGACTTATCAATGATATTTTGGTTTTATGAAATGATATTTTGTATAAAGAGACTTAGATTTAGAGTAAGAAGCATGGTCTTACATGCTGACTTCACCATTTATTAGGCATGATCGGGTCAATGACTAACCTTCTCAATTAAATCTTCAATTATGAGGATTGTACCACGTACTCCAATGTTGTTTTGCTAATCTTTAGCTAAGTGGTGTCTGCAAAAGGGATTTTGTGTGGCAGTTCTGCATGATGTAGGAACCAGATCAATCTTGCTTTGAATCATGACTGTCCCTCTTCCTAATTAAGGTTAATAAGTTCCTGGGCCTATCAATCTCCATTTTCTCATCTGTATAATGGTTACCTCCTCATAGGACAGTTGTGGGAAGTGAGTGAGGTAGCTGAAATGGAGATTCTAACTGTCACTCTTGGTTCATAGTGAATATAACACCAGAAAATACCTATGTGTATTTAGACCGCTATTTCTCAAATGTTGCACTATTATCTTTGAGCCTGGGTAATTTTGGGGGGGGGTAGAGAGGGCTTTCCTATGCATTGTAAGATGTTTAGCAGCATCCCTGGGTCTTCACATTAGGCCTATAGCCTCCTCCCCCCTCAGCTGTGAGAACCACCTGATCTCCACACATTGCCAAATGTTGTCTGTGGGGAGATTGCCACCCACTTTGAAAATCCCTTCTCTAGACAAATAATGTGTTGGATAACCATATGTTCTTTACAATATTTAATTGTAAGTTATACATTTAACTCATATATAAAAAAATAAGTGCTCATATATTGGCATGCTGTCTTACAAGTAGATAATATGTAATATGGGCAACCTCCTCCAAGTATGGAGAGAAAAGAATAAATGTGACCTTTTTTTTTTTTTTTAACTTTGAGGTTGGCGGCAGACAAATACCTGATTTATTCAAGGCCAAAGAGCCTATGCTTAACATCCCATTTAGTTTGGGATATTCTTCCTTTTATAACTTATCTACATTCCTTTTGAGGAAATACCACAACATTCTTATCAGTTTAACTTAATCAACTGTGTACATTCCTATTTTGTTAGAATACAAATCCAAAATAACAAGTGAATGGGGAAAGCTTCTTTTTCACTAAAACCTATTACTTTTGCCCTCATAAAAGAGGCTCAAGCTGTGCCTGCCTAAATGCAAACGGTACAGGAAAGCGAAAACATGCTCAACATTTTAATTATAGGCTTCTTGGGGAGTGGGGTGACAATGACCCCACCTTTCCACCTTGACCTTAAGGAATATATAAATTAAACACTCCAACAGGTGAGAAAGCGACAGCATAGGGAGCTCCTCAATTAAATTTCACAAAGTTATATGGATTATTGATTAGGTTCACAGTATGAAACAGTTCAGAAAGATCACCTCCAGTTGGCTTAGCAAATGGGAAAATTTTGCCAACTGTGAGATGGACATTGAAATCATCACCTTCTGACTGTCCATTTACATTGATCATGAAAGTCTTTCCCCATAACTTGGTGTCCAATGGATTAAAAGGCAGAGGTGAGAATGTAGACTCCACTGAACTTTATGACATAATCCTAAGAATTAAGAAATGGCCAGTTGCCTAGATGATGTCCAGACATTGGCTGGGAGCCTAGGACACATCCCACATTAAAGTTGGGTGGTTTTTAACTGCAGAAGGATGGAGAGCTTCCAGAAAATACTAGACCCTTCTTGGTTTATCCCGATGTTAATTTGAAGAGTAGACCAGCATCATAGGGCAATATGAAATGGATGAAGCTGAACAGGGACTTTCAAGGGTATCCAACCGAGAAGACATAAGGTGACCCAACAGGTGTGTGTTGGTGGTGGGCATTGATAGACAAGCCAATAAGCTTCCCAACTGGTAAGGGTCTCAGTGATCAAGTCATAATCCAGGGACGTTACACTGTCTCAAGGGAATGTGATCAAGTGTCTCCCAGAAAAAGGTCATGTTCTAGGAGAAAAGAGTTTGGACCCTGGAAAGGTTACCAACAGTGGACATAAGCCCAGCAGGATGTGAAGAAATCACATGTAAGAACAAGGGCATCTTGGGGGTCATCTGGGCTCAGGAATAAGGGGCCTGGTTTTGAGCCTTGGATCATGAGATCCGAGCTAGAGTTGCATCCAGAATTCAGGGAAACTCTCATTTCATCCTCAAGATGGCGTCTGGCAAACTGCCAGAATTTTGTCTTGGGAGTTGTCTGGGGGCATCAAAGTTGCAGTATGGACAGGATGAACTAGACTTGCATTTAGATCTCAACCCAGAGACTTGAAAATCAGTCTGCTAAAAACGCGAGGCTGCTAATGGCTCAGCATTTAACAAAGGTCTGCTGTTACCTTCAGATGAAGGAAACGTCACTTTCCCACCTAATCCTTATGTGAATTTATTTTCCAAAACAGACATAGCCTTGGGTAAGATTTTATTTTTAGTATCATCTAGACTTGAGATAAAGCATCCTCTGCATAGGAATATAAAAATAGAGAAATCCAATATCAGTGTGGGATTTTTTTGTCAGTTAAATTATTAGTATTATTCTCATCTCTCAAATAGGAAAGTCAAAAACTGTAAATAGGCCAGAGTCACTGAACCACAAAATGCATTCTGAATGAAAATAATCTTAATTATCTTGCCAGGGGAAAGTAAAAATAATTAGTATATGGGTGTTTGTCAGGTATCGTCTATAAGGGGTCTTTAGACCGGCCTAATAATAACAGTGTTGAAAATTAGAAATGAAGAAGTTCATTTGATAGTCAACAGAGGAGGAGAGCAGTGAAGAATCCATTAACTTGGAACAAAAGAAGATAAATGCACGTTGTCCCTACTGCATTTACGTGGTAGGCTAACCCTTCATTTTGTCCACTGAAGATGATTTCCTGGCCAACAGCTCCAAGCTTCAAACTAGCAGCTGTGGCCTTCGAAGAAGAAACACACATGCTCCAAATCTCCAGCTTCTCCTAGTGGATAAATCACAGCGAGGGCTACCAGCAGCCAACAGGAAGTCAAAAGGCAATGCAGAGGCAGCTTCCGGGGGAGAAATGGAATTAGGTCAGATTTGCCATCCACCTGACCCTTGGCAAAGTTTGGGTTAGCAGATTCTTGGAGGAAGAAGCTAGTGACAGAAGGGGATTTAGTCTCTGTTGGGTCATCCTTGCTCACTGCCATGGTGGCAGGGAGTGTACTCACTGGTGTCATTTCTGAAGTTCAAGGCTTGGTCAAGTTTTTATAGAAAGGCAGCTTTTTGAAACCTATGTAGATGTACATCAGGGCAACCGCCTTCTTGGGCACTGGAAAGGCAAGCAGGTCTGAAGCAGGACTCTCGAATGCAGAGAGGCAGTCAAGATCATCCCAAGGTCATAGCTATCTTGTGTCAGCACAGTCTGAGTCAGAGATGCCCATTCTTCCTGAGGCCGTGGCCCTGTAGTGGCTCAGTAGCTGCTTTGGGATACCTCTACGGTAAAAGAAAGACTGAACAGTTTGGGCCCACACAACTTAAGAAGAAAGTACAGGGGCGCCTGGCTGGCTCAGTCAGCACGTGACTCTTGATCTTGGGGTCATAAGTTCAAGCCCCATGTTGGATGTAGAGATTACTTACTTACATACATACATAAAGAATGTATATACTAACGTTGTACTCAACATTAAATATATATATATATGAAAATCTTAAAAACACATATTTTTACTTTCTTCTAAAATGACCACATCTATTTAGTAATGTGTATGCCTGTGAGTCACTGCAAAACTTCACAAACTTTGGAATCAGCTTGAACTCACCCAACCTGTTCCACTTGGATTTTTCATAGCCCCAGACTCAGCTTTGTAGGAAGGTAGCATGATTTAATGTTGCAACTCAGAACACCTGCCCGCCGATTGTTTGCTGACATCTGACAGAAGTCAAGTGTTTCTGCGTTCCCCTCAAAAATTTAAAATATCTTATGATGCCTCTATAGGTCATAGAGCCTCTGTTGACATGACCACTGAACTCTGCCACTGCAGCATGAAAGTGCCATAAACAGTACATAAACCAGTGGGTGTGGCCACATCCTAATAAAATCTTATTTGTAAATTTGCTCATGTTTTGTTAAAACAGGAGGGCTATGTGATTGATTTGGCACATAGGCCATAGTTTGCCCACCTTTGTGCAAACACTTTCTATCCTGTGTCGTATGTGATTGTCTCAAAGGTGTGCAGTGCCATGAATCCTCATTGTTTCATATAATTCCTATAAAAATCCCAGTGTTATAGTATCTGCAGAAAATTCTAGAGGAAGGATTTGGGCCTAGAGATGGACTTGTTAAAGGTCGAATGGTTAGCCATGCCACGTGGGTAATACCTAGGTTCAAACCAATTCCAGCAAATTGGCAAAGCCCCAGGTCTTTCCAGTCTACCATATTGAAACGGAGTCTGGACCTAGGTTCCCAATCACTTGCTCTTAAACTTTGTTGAGTACATTAGCTTCTCTGGGATACATTCATGATTTAGACAGAGCTAGTCATTTTCTCTTACCCTTCCGGGCACCTTCCAGCTACGAAAAGATCACAAGTGTGAAAAATTCTGGAAAAGCAAGGGATATCGAAGTTGTAAGGTTCTTGCTCTAAAGAATGGCATCTTCATTCCTTTTTTCTAACCCACACCGGTTTTTGCACACAGCTGTCCATGCTCAACAAGTTTTGCAAACAGTTTGTCAAAGGATTGTTCAGTGTTGTTATTATTCACATCTCGATGTCTCTTCTTCCTCCACAGCGCTGAAGTTTATTGATTCCTTGTCATTTCTAAATTCTTCATGTTTTGACTACCACAAATTCTTCTCTAGGGTCCATTTACTCCTCTGATCATAGTTTGGCTTACGGGGACCAAGTAAGCTATCTTCCTTTGGTTAGACAAAACAATTTTCTATTTCGGAAAATATTCCATTTCTTTTAGTCTGTTCTCAGAATACTTTTTTTTCTTAATTGCTCAGAATCCTAACAGCATACAACTGAGAGGAAATACCACAGATTGCCAATTCCATAATAAGAAAGTAAAAAAAAAAAAATTCACACATAAATCCAATTAACATTTTGGTTTGGAACTTCACTAAAAGATTGGGGAGATTACTACAATCCTTTTTTTTTAAATAATACTCTTCATAATATATATAAAATGAATATAGTTATAAGCATAAACCGGATATAATTAGAGAGGTTTTCCTTCTAATTAGATATTTAAAATTTTGTTTACAAATGCCTTCATTTCTCACATTTATTAATAGCAACTGTTGGATTCACATCCTTGCCCCATTCTTTTTAGAACTCCTATGTAAATACAAAGAAGTGAATGTTAGTGTATAGTGGCAGTGATATAAGCATTTGGAGCTCCCCCCCAAAAGAAAAGAAGAATAAAAATGAGAAGGAGGAAGAACAGAAGAAGAAAAAAGAAGATGGGAAATGCAACGGTAAATAAATAGCCACACTGATTCTGTCTGATTCCCATTGCCCTCAATTTATTACAAATGCTGAGATTTTTTGAAAATGGTGTAGATATAGGCCAGTGCCAATGTTCACTGCTAAATTAAAATCTTCCCTTGGTCAGATTTCCATCGCCCAAGGAATGCTAAGCAGCCCGGTGTTGGGTATGATAACTGAGGGGTGATGGATGGCTCTGGACACCATCAGTCCTTAGCACCCATACCCGCTGCCCCTTTTGACGGATGAACTTGTGTAAATCAAAGGCTACTCAGAAATGAAACACCCTTTGAATTTATATCTTTGTGTGGAGATCGAAATGCATAGAACAGTGGAATGTACCTTGATGATGATGCCACCCATTGTTATAGTAATTTGGATCAACAAATCTAAAAAAAACCAAACAAACAAAAAGAAGAAGTTTTCATTCACTTTACTCTCCTGAGATTGTGCCAATAATAGAATAGATTAATATGAATGATAAATCAGAAAATAGGTTTGGGGTTTGAGAGGAAGTTTATAAATGGCAGTCTTGGAGGTAAATATTTTATCTTCACAAATGAACATTTGTTGTTGACCAGCCTTTCTGGAAATTTGAGGGATGGAAAAAATGGAAGATATAGACTTCTACATCATGCAGAAGAGTGATCAGTTGGATATGTATATTCGTTCCACACACTTGTACGCAATGTGTACTGCGTGTAATGCAGAATTAAGAAAGAATTAGAGAGAGTAGTAAATATAAAAAGAACATTATTGCGATCTTCTTCTTAGGAAAATGGGGGTTGGATTTGTGAAAATTTCCAAACATACAAAATGAATGAGAACATGGTATTATGAAGTCCCATTGCGGAATAAGAAAGCTGCATGTATTGTTGCTCATCACACCATTCCTCCCTATGTCTGTGCTTCTTGCCATATGACTGGAGTTTTTTTCCACTAGAGACAAAGTACATTTTCCCATCCCATTGTTGTGCTTGGTCATGTACCTTGTCTTGGTCAACAGGGTGCAAGAGAGGTTTGCCGTGTGTTTGTGTGATGAGGTGTGCCCATTGCAGCTTTTGCCGCAGCCATGAGAAGAAAGTTGCCCAGCTTGCTGGTCCCTCCAAAGACTGTGTGAAGTATAAGAGTCCTGCCCAGGGAAGTCCAGCCGAGTACCGCTGACCACCAGATGACCCACAGATATATGAGAGAGAATAAACAATTATTCTCTTAAATCACTCAGGGTTGCGAATTTTGTTACATAAGAAAAGCTGACTCATACACCCATATGTGCATCCTCTAGATTTCACTAATACCAGCCCTTTTGACATATTATATTTCATTTTTAAATTAATATTTTGAAGTAAATTATAGATATCATTGCATTTTATTCCAAAAATATCTTTTAGGGGCATCTGGCTGGCTCAGTCAGTGGTATGTGTGACTCTTGATATCAGGGTTGTGAGTTTGATCCCCACATTGGGTCTAGAGATTACCTAAGAATAAAATCTTTAAAAAACAAAACAACCAAAATATCTTTTAAAAAATAAGAGTATCTCCCACCAAAATCACAATACTATTTTCATACCTAGCAGTGAAGTAGTTTTCTGAAGATCATCAAGCCATATTTAAATTTCCCCAATTGCCTTCACATAGAGTTTATAGATGGTTTGTTCAAACCAGGATCTAATCAAAGTTGTTTCTTGAAGTCTACATTCATTACCTCAACCTCGCCATTTTTTAATGATACTTGGCATTTGAGAAACAAACAAGTTAACTAGAGTGCTTTGGATTTGTCTGATTGTTTTCGTGTGTGTTAACTTGCACTGTCTCCCACATTTCCTAATTATGGGCAATTCTACAGGCTTTAGATGTAGTGTGAGCATTTCAGTCATGACCCTTCCTAAGCGGTGTTGTTTAATTACATCTGGTGGCCCACGGTTCTTGGTTGTCTACCACAAAGATTCTAAGACCTACGCTAAAGTAAGTGCATGGGAGCCTAATCCCTCCATTTTACACTTACAGTCTCTTCCCCCCCCCCGCCCCCCCCACCCCTTGGAAACCACTAATTTTGCAGGGTGGCATTTTGGCACCATGTGAGGATCTAGTTCCCAGTTACCTTGCTTCTGTAAAAAATGAACTTTTAGATTTTAGAATACTTTTATATTTTCAGAAAAAATTACAAATATAGCACAGAGTTCCCCTATATGCCACGTCCCATTTCCCATATTATTAATAACATCTTGTATGAGGATGGCACATTTCTCACAATTAATGAACCAGTATCGATACATTTCCATAACGGGAGTCCATATATTATTCAGATTTCCTTAGTTTTTCCCTAATGTCCTCTTTGTGTTCCAGGATCCTATCCAAATCCTACATTATATTTAGTTGTCACATCTTCTTAGACTCCTTTTGGTTGTGACAGTTTTTCAGGCTTTCCTTATTGTTGATGGCCTTGACAGCTTGGAGGAGTGCTGGTCAGTATTTTGTTGAATGTGTGTCAATTTGAATTTGACTGAAGTTTTTCTCATGATTAGACTGGGGTTATTGGTTTTAGGGAGGCAGACCGTAGGGGTAGAGTGTTCTTTTCATCACATCCTATCACAGGTGCACATATGACTTAATGTTGTAAATGTTGACGCTTATCACCTGTCTGAGTTATTATTTGTCAAGTTCCTCTACTGTAAACTTACCTGGTTTTTTCCTTTTTTTTTTTTTATCTCTACCCATACTGTGCTTTTTAGAAGGAAGTCACACTGAAGAAGGAGGGAATTACTCTCTACCTTCTTACAGTTGGAGCACAACATAAATTATTTGCAATTCTTATGCAGGAGTTTTGAGTATTCTTACCTATTTATCAAATATTTTGTTTATATCACCACAGACTCATGGATATTTATTTAATAATTTGGGTTGATAATCCAATACTACTTTATTCATTTTGACCATTAAACTTTTACATAATAGTTTTACCATTCACCGATCTTTGCATGATATATGTGTTAGGAACTTACAAAATATTTGTTTTAACTCTATCATTTCTTACTCATTTATACCATGTACCTGTTCACAAAGAAGCATTTTGCCTCCTTACCTAGGGCGACCCGATTCCCTGAAATAAAATTCCCAGAGAGGCAGAGCAGAGTCTGAAATGCAGCTCTTCGGTCACTAATTTTCAGAGTAAGGAGTCGGTGTAGTGTTCTACAAATATCATACTGGTAATCCTCTTCTTAATCGGAATTTATTAACCAATTATGACATGGAAGTCCCTACACATTGTTTCAAATACCCCTCACAAGAGCCATATGAAAAAACTGAGTGCATGGAAGGTTCACTTAATTTACGTGGATTACCAAGAAGTTCGGAGGCCCTAGCGCCATGATGGAAAGACAAGTATGCTGCTACCTGGACCTTCAACCCTACAGCCATGCTATCAGAATCTGTGATCTTAACAGCCTTGCTATACGGCACCCAACACAATCGTAACCCCCTCTTTTTACTTCTTACTGTTCTCCTGAGGCTAACAAAGGATAGACTTCAGCATCCTTATTTGGGTCTCCTCCAAGGCTCTAATATTTTTCTCCTTTTCGTTATAAATCCCCCGCATTTTCTAAGCATTAAGCTCCATGTAGATCTGCCTCTGCTTACATCTTAAAATATTTGTAGAGTGTTGAATGTTTTATTCCATAAAATTATTATTCCCTCTCGTCTTCCCTTCCAGCTTTTATCCATTTAAACTGAAAGAATGCCACACCTCCTATCTGTCGTTCTCATTTCTCTTCAGCATTTCTCCTTCCCAACACACACAGAATCAATAATTGGCACAGAATTGGGAGTGTTCCTTTTTTCCATACAAACTAGTTTTGCAGGTTTGGTGGGGCCGGGGCAGAGGGGCGTTACTCCCAGTTGCCGTAGCTGTAGATACACAATGCGTGCACATAATAAAATGCACATTGCACCAGACTCTTTGCCCCCAAGTCTGTGTGGTTGTCCCATGTTTTGTTATGAAAGAAAAGAACAACGGAATATTGGCTTATAATAGTTGCCAGCTTTCCTCATTACATAGCTGCTTTGGGTGCACATGGGGGGGGCGGCAGGAATGCCTTTGAGAACCACAACGTGGCAGTATGTTGTTAAGCAACAACAAGGCAACTGAGTGAATGTTAAAGATCTAACTGGCTTTGCGGGTCGGGCAGCCTCCTATCTAGCAAGGAGAGTGCAGCTCCAAACGAATACAGAGGATGAAAGGGTTGTAAAGGTAGAGGGGGAACAGAAAAAAGGCCATTACTGGCAAAGAACCCATTGTTTTAGGCAAGGTTGCGCTCTCAAGGAGAACGAGAGGGACTTATCAGCGAAATTCCTAACACTGACTAGGAGGTTTCCCGTGTTCACTGGTTCAAGATTCCACTTTGGGGGCCTTCAGAATGCCGTTAAAGTAGGCATTAGGTCTTGGTTTACTGACTTGTGGCCTTTGGCCACGCCATGCCAGTTTGGGCCTGTGATTTTCTTTTTAACAATGTTAACACAGCTCCTTGACTTGGGAGAAGAGGGAACAGCAGGGAGAATGAGGAAATGGCGAGTCAAGTGCACAGACCCTGCAGCGTGTCGGTTTGTTCGGAGCTGTTAGAAAGCGCAGGGAGGCCCAGGTGTGTTTGCCAGAGCACAGGACTGACCTGCTGTGTCTGAGTCGAATGCTCTATCATCAGGCAGACGCGAGTTCGCGAAATTAGCTTTTCCTGGAGCTTTACCCACCTCCTGGTATGTTTTGCAGCCTTTTGATAACACGTACATTCAAAGCCTGGGATGGAAAAAATGTTCTCACACAGCTCCAAAAAATTAAAATCCATTCCCTCCCTCTCACAAAAGAGTCTCCTGAAGAGAGAAGCATTAACATAGTGTTCGGACCTTTCCAGACTGCAAGGGGCGGGTGGTATTTAGCAGCAGTGATTGGCAGTTAGGAGAAGGGCTTCGTTCGGCTAAAATTAGGCTTTCCGAATCAGATCTTAAAATATGACTAATTTGTTTACTAGTAGCTTTTGAATTAAAAGATGGTTAAAAAAAACCTCAAATCAAATGACTGACTTATTTACTCATACAAATGAGTAAATGTTGTAATGAGAAATGTATTGACTCACATCTTTTTCTTATTTTTATATCTTATTTTTATATAAATATATACAATTTGGATTTTATGTGTGTAAAGAATATTTGTACAAAATATATTCCTAAAAATATTATTAGATATAATTATATAAAATGTATACTAAATATATGCATATTTTATGTGTATAATACATATTAAATACTTATCATATACATTTATTGACTTTTGCATATTTTTGTAGGTTCTTGTCTCCTATCTCTTCATCTTTGAAATGATATAGAAAACTCTTGTGTGAATAAGGGTCAGCAGGACCCCCGGGTGCCACAATAACGAGGACTTCATGCCTGGTGCAGCCAGATATTTAAGTTACCTACAGCCTGGGTACTCCAAGTGTAGCCTAGCGGCATCCGTGTTACTGAGCTTGTCAGAAATACAAACTCTTGGGCCTGACCCAGACTTACTGAATCACAGGGTTCAGTTAAACAACATCTGGAGATACTTATGCACATTAACAATTGAGAGCAACAATTTAGACCACGGCTTCTCAATCTTGGCTGCATTTTAGAATCCCTTGGCGATCTTGCAAAAACTCTGGGTGCCTGCAGGATGAGTACGTCCTGAGGATGTCATGCCCAGCTTGGTGATTATAGTTAGCAAGACTGTATTGTATACTTGATATTTGCTAAAGATAGTTCTTAATTGTTCTCGTCAAAGCAAAAAATTAGCTCTATGATCATGGTGATGGATATGTTTATTAGCATGATTGTGGTAAACATTTCAGTGTGTACATATATCAAAACGTTTTGTGTACCTTAAATATATATAATTTTTATTTGTCCGTAACACCTCAGTAGAGTTAGGGATAAAAAGACTGATGCTTGACCTTTGGTTGCAGATACTCTGAATTAATTTATCTAGGGGTGTGTTCTGGGTTGATGAGCCTTTGTTAATGCTCTCCCAGGGATTAGTCTAATCTGAAGCCAAATCTAAGAACTTTTGAGCTAAACCTTTGCTCTTATGCCTCTTCCTCTTTGTTTCTCAAAGTGTGATCTATGCGCCATCTACCTAAGAATCAACTGGGAGCTCTTTAGACATTCAAAATCTTGGACCCATGAACATTAAATTTGAGTAGCATGGCTCTAGGACTCATTTAACCTTGTGAGGACCTACCTCATGAATCTTTAGGATTTTCAGATATGCATTTGACTTGGGGGTTATTCCATCTTTGTCACTTTCTATTTGGGGGATAACTGAACTCAGACTTGATATCCTGACTCAGACCTTCTCTGTCTTGGGCCTTAATTCTTGTTTCTTGAGCTAGATTTCTTTGCACTTCAAAGGTGTTTCTTACCTCATGAAAAAAAATGAGCCCTGTGTTTCCTTAGTACGTTCTTTGCTTGAGGGTCTTTTAGCTCCAAAGTTCACTGGATTATCCAAGCAGCACAGCAGGACAGATCTCAATTACCAGAGAAAATGGTCGGCCAGACATGCTTTTGCAATTTGGGATGCTTTAAGAACTTAAATCAGTACAACATTCTTCCCCTGTGATGTTAAGGTAATAGATTAACATCCCAGCCAGCTAGCTGCCCTTGGTGTAGAAGAAAGTCCATTATAAAGGGCCACATCAACTAGCCCTTGCTTGGCTACTTGCAGTTACATGTCATACACTATTTCTCCTGTAAAAATATAGTAAAATGTGGATTTCTAATTCAAAAATGGTAGACTCGATAAAATTTAGCTTGTTTCCCAACTGCTGATGGATTAGATAGAGAATAGGATTGGTTTAATTTACGAATGATCAAATGTGGCTCTTTTATTTTTCCCAGTGATTGATTCCATCCCGAGTGCCTTGGGTTTATGTGGTAACAGATTGTTCCTTTTAATGGAAATAGGGAGAATCAGACAACACAACTGTCTAGGTTAGGATTTCCACTGCTCCTTTACCTTCCCCCAAATTTCTGCCAATCGCTCACTCCAGTTGTCATTTAACTTACTTATTTATTGGGATGCATAGGGAATGTGCCCTTGGTTCTTGTGGATTTTCTTCTTACTGCGGATTTCATAGGATAAGGAAGTCCACCTACATACACAGTACACACTGAAGTTTATACTCCAATGAAGATGAATTATGACCTCTGAGTTGTTGCCATTTTCAATCAGAAACACGACACCGTATTGGAAACTGGCCTGATGGTTTAGAAACCTAGGTTCTCTATGAACTGCCTTCATCACCACTGGATCTTTGAACTCAAGGAAGTCATCTGACCTGTTACTGACATTGCCTATCCTACTTCTGCCAATAGCTGGGTCTTACAGTCTGCGAGAAGACTGTTCACACCAGGTACATATGTGGATCTTCTTAGACACTGTCCTCTCCTACCTTCCAATATTAAGATGGCACTGAAAGTGATCCGCATATAAATATATATTTGAAAATGTGAGCCACCAATATATGGCAGCTAATATAATAAGGCTGCTGTTTGTTTAACATAATTTCATATTGATAAAGCGATAGATGGGTGTATGTATTTTACAGAAATGGAGGAGAAAATATAGCTACAAAATTAAATATTCACTAATGGGATTGATCTCCCTGATTCGGAATCACAACTAGCCTGATCCTATTCCTAAAATAAAAAACTTGTGTGACGCATTACAAATATTTGGGGAAAATCACTTTCTGGCATCATTTTAACACATGATGTTTTCATTGGAAGCGTTTAAAAATGTGAAATTCTTCACAACTGTCACTGGACATTATATAATGCTCCTATCTATGTATAATACTAGTGCAGGAGGCTGAAGATGGATCAGAAATGACAAGAGAGGTGGTATTAAGTAGCTTTCTTAGGATGATTGCCAACAAATACCCTGGAGGTTCAGGAGAGGTAATATACTGTTTCCCATTAGAACGAGAATACTGATTTTTCAGTTAGGTGCAAAATACCTGTTCACAGCTCATTTTCACTGAAAACTTGTTCATTCTAATTTCCTAATCTAGATATTTTACAGTGTTCACAACAAACCTAGGGGATTTTTACCCTGGTTTCCACAGAGCTTCCGTAGACCTGGAGTCTGAATTCCCATTTATAATAATCAGCCGTTTTTCAGTGAATTCTACAGGGGAGTTTTGAGAACAGTGTGAAACTTCCATTTGAATAATTTGACAAAATGACATTCATAAAAAATAGATGAATCAAGAACAATATTGTTGAACAAGAAGGGTTTATGTTTGTTTCTTTTTCATGGAAACTCTTGGGACTGTAATATCCAGGGTTTCCTTCATTTGCAGAATGTACTTGTGGAATTGTTTATTTACTCTCCACCCAATCCATTCCCTAAGGCCATCTTGATTTTATGTACTCTATATCCAAATATAAAATAATGTGATATGGGTTGGTGATATATACAGTAAAGGAGGGTTTTCTTATTTTCAACCAAAATTTCAGGCTCCAACACATTTTCTTTTAATCTGAATTATTTGGTTTGTCATATATATGCATCAGAGAATTTACTCTATGAACATAAAACCTTTGTTTATAACATCCACTGTTTGCTCACCTTAGGAAGTCAAATTCATGGCAATAATCAGTATCTATTGTGTGGTGACTGGTTTATTTCATATAGCATAGTGTCCTCAAGGTTCATCCGTGTTGTACCATGAGTCAGAATTTCCTTCCTTCTTATAGCTGAATAAGATTCTCTAAGGGTCTCCCGTGATTTTTAACAAAAAAGGCACATCCTGAGATCAATACTTTACAACAAAGGGGTGTCAACAGGACTCCACGTGATACAAGGTGTTCCTCAATCAGCTGCCCTTCATGTAACACACCTCCAATGCCCACCTTGTCATTCCCGTGCATGCCACTTCTCTCTACTCTTCCAGTGTTTTTGTCCAAGTCAACTTCTATCGACTAACACTTTCTTCCAATTTATTTTTTGGCCATTTCATTTGATCCTTTTTGGCCTGCCATGAACCATGGGTAACTCAATCCCTGGAACTCTGCACAGGCTACTCTGTTATTCACATTCCTTCTGCCATAAAAATCATATCTGGTAAGGAGTACTGCAACATGATTTCTCCTGCCTATATGTGAGTCTGGGACAGTGCCACAGAGATCCTGAAGCACGATTGCAGATTTGGAGGATATTAGGTCAAGAGATACAAAATAATCTGTTAGAATTAACCAACAGGAACTTAACACTGCATCTACTTTCTTGGTGTCGTATGCATACTTTTTATCCTTCCCTATAATGACTGAACAAATGGATCCTGAGAAACTATCAATCCATTCTCCTCAACTTCTGGTGTGTTTTATGCATACATACAGTGTTACAGAAATGGAAAAGTATGAGAAATGGAAAGTCTGAGAAGAGCATAGAATGGTGGCAGACATAATTTGAGATTTGTTAGGTATACTCTTCATTTTCTCGTTAGGGAAGGAAGAGACCAGAGAGCTGAAACAGCTGGCCATGTTCCTGTGATTCCCAATAATCCTGTGTGCACATTCCAGCGACTGTTTCCATGCACACGTGTGCTTATGTGCAAATCTGCTGAGCATGTGGCTCACTTGGTATGTGCCAGAGTGGTATCTTATTTACAGAAGTACAATCCAAGCACAAAAACTCACTAAAAAGGAATTCCAGGGGTGCCTGGGTGGCTTCCTCTGTTAAGCCTCCGACTCTTGATTTTGGCTCCAGCCATGATCTCAGGGTTGTGACATCAAGCCTCATGTAGGGGCTCCACGCCTGGCGTGGATCCTACCTAAGATTCTTTCTCTGTCCTCTGTCCCTACCTGCCCCCCTCTAATTAAAAAAAAAAAAAAAAAGGAATTCCATTCTTTGTGTCTCTCCACAAATATTAAGAAGAATCCAGTGAATGGAATATTTTTATTTCCTGAATTCTGCCCCATTCCATATGATGGACGCTTTTTTTCACCAACCTTCTCCCAAACCATCCTTTTTTGCTTTTCCATACTATTTGAATGCTATTGTCTTCTCCCAGCTCATGAATCTACTGAGTCAGAAGAGAAGGACACATTTTTATTAGAATCACCCAGGGCTATTTTTTTTTCTTTTTTGGCTGTTTTACTTGGTTTAGGTCCCTGTACTCTAGCATATAGCTTAAAATCTCATTCCCTAGCAAACTGTCAGAGGCAAAATAAGAAGAGATGAGCTAAATTAAGCAAGTGAATAGTTGTCTGAAAGATGAGCCTGAAGGCTGCCCATGAACAGACCAACACACCAGTAGGGAAAGTCTTGGCTTTCAGGGTCTTTAGTCCTGATGTGAGTTGCAATTTGTCAAGTGCAAGGACCTGAGGCAAGTTCAAGAGTTTTCACAAGATCTGAGGCTTAGAGGGATCACAGATGTCTTAGTGAATTGAATCAGGATTTAAATAGCTTCCTACCAGCTGGAATCACTACCAGGTCACAAGGTCCAGTAGGAAAGGGTCGAAGACGCACTTGAAAACAAGTACAAGATGGCCTGAAACCCAGGAAGAGAACCTTACAGTTCACTGAGAAGTGTCTTTCACCCACCAGGACCTCGGGGACAGAAAAACAGGGGTCCCACAGTGATGCCGGGCAGAGGTGGTCCTGGGGCTGCAGAGAGGAGGGGAGCAAGTCTTAGACAGACACAGAAGCAGTGCCAAGTCCAGTTCACCTCAGAAAAGAAAGGTTATACCTTCGTGTGGAGTCAGAGCAAAGGCGTCCAGGGGCCAGATGGTTGCAAACAGCGCTGACCAAAGCACATTTTAGCTCAGTGTCAGTTGGAGTTAGGATCAGAAACAGAAACAGAATAACAGTGTTATTCTGTAAACATTTTTTTTTATTTCTAACTCCCTGTGAAGAATTTCATGTTTGCTGTTAGCTATCTGATAAAAGCTCTGCTTGAACATTTCCGAACTCGTCTACCATCAACTCATTGGAAAGATACCAACTCATGCAAAAGATACCAACAGACTGGAATTGAGTCTACTTTTCCGAGATGAATGCTGATAGGGTGAATATACCAGCCTTCCCTCCGGTGGCCCGAAGAGAACTTCAAAAGAAAACAGACTGTGGATCTGTGGCACAGGATAAAAATAGTATCAAGTATTTTATTATTTAATAAGTTGAAGATATGAATTGACCTCATAGAGAGCTGGGTAAGATTTCGGGCTTCATTCCCGGAGAACAGTGTCTGGAAATAAGGAGGTGGTGACCAGGTTGTGCCCAGCAGGCTGGGATACACCTGTGGGCTTGGAGTCAATCATGTGGCCAAGGACATAGATACACTTGAACACACTCAGGAGACATTGACTCCATTGGGTATTGGAGTATCTACCTATCTGTGATGACATTGAAGGCTCTGAGAATCTTGGTCTTGAGAACAAAGTGAGTGGAGGAAATGTGATCCCACAAGAAAGACCCCCCCGCCCTTATGGGAGAGAATTGTACAACCTGAGGAGCTGAGCCATACTTGATGAAAGGCAAGGGCCCTAGTCAAGTTGCTTAACTGTTGAAAGGTTGGTTTGTCTCATCAGTTGCAAGTGGAGTAACAAAGCTTACTTTAAATGGGGTTTTATCATCACAAAGGTCATAGCACCTGCCAAGGAAGTTCTGTTTGATCTTTGGATTGGTTCTCTTACACCTGAATTGAGTGAGGACTCTCTCAGTACTCAGTGTCTTCTCTTTATCTCCTTCAAAAAATGACCCAGGGAGGGTTTGACATTGAATCCCCATGATACAGTAGAAGCTCTGGCCTCATACTTATAATGGATCCTCTCCTAGCAGCTCATCCAGTGTAGCCATTAGGATAGATGAAAAGGAGTTCCAGAATCCTACAAACCCTGGTGGAAAATGCCTGTCTAGATTTCTAGTTACAGGGCCCCCTGCCTCTCACATTGAAAAGAGCACTCTAGTCCTGAATCCTGAAGTGGAAGGGATATTGCAAGTCCTAATTAGAGCGCTTCCTTTGCTTGCATAGTCAGGGAGAGATAAGGAAAGGTGCCTCGGTGGCAGTATTAGGACAGAAAACCCTGTCCCTTGTCTCCCAGACAATGGTTTTGGTCACTGTGCCATCTGCTTCCCTATAGATAGGAGCAAATTAACTTCCAAAACAGTACACCCTGTGGGAAACTGACATGAGGGTCAATAGTATGCATGTATTGACTCAAGGAGTAGTCATGCTGCAGAAAGGGTCGATGCCAGTTTTCTTCCCTTGACATATTTATTAATAATTTAGGCCACGGGGAAAGTAGGATGCCTTCTGGAATTGATAGGAGTTGTAAATTTTTGTATGTCGGCAAGAAAAGTGAAATTAAGCCAAGAGATTAAGATGTTAGATAGTGACATTAAAATAACGTTATATGCCCTTTAGCACAGGCAAATATTGCAAGGTGTGAGGGTAATGAAATACCTATATGTCATTTTTGCTTTTTATTGTGGCTTTTGTTTATGGTTGGTTTATAGTGGTTACGTTTTAATCTTTAAATAAAGATACCCAAAGTCCCCTATCCAAATGAACATTTCCTTTCAAAGTAGTCAACTTCCACCTACTTATTCCAGTAATGTTTATAATATTTCTTATGGAGTGCCTGCATGGCTCTGTTGGTTAAGCATCTGCCTTCCACTCAGGTCATGATCCCAGGGTCAAATTGGGCTCCCTGTTTATCAGGGAGTCTGCTTCTCTCTCTGCCACCCTGCTCATGCTCTCTCTCTCTAATAAATAAAATCTTTAAAAAACATAAATAAAATGTTTTTTAAAATAACTCCTGTGGAGCCTAAGGCGTTTCCTTTAAATATTCTTTTTTTTTTTTTTTTTTTTTTTAATTTATTTGAGAGAGAGAGAGAGAGAGAGAAACAGCATGACAGGGGAGAGGGTCAGAGGGAGAAGCAGGCTCCCCGCTGAGCCGGGAGCCCGATGTGGGACTCGATCCCAGGACTCCGGGACCATGACCTGAGCCGAAGGCAGTCGCTTAACCAACTGAGCCACCCAGGCGCCCTTAAATATTCTTATTAACAGCAGATTTTCCCATGGAGTCTAAGTTGACGTTTGTGATAATGCAAAAATAATCTTTATTTAGATAAAAAAAAATATGTGCTTCTATAAAGGATGGGAAAGAATGAGGAAATAATTTACAATCAAAAGGCAAAAGGGTTAGGGCCAAGGCACCTTTCCTTATCTCTCCCTGACTATGCGAGCAAAGGAAGGGCTCTGATTAGGACTTGCAATATCCCCTCCATTTCAGGATTCAGGACTAGAGTGCTCCTTTCAATGGGAGAGGTAGATGACACAAAATATGGCGGTGATCTTGTAAATTGATGAGTATGCTTTGAAGGTATGGCAGTACAGTGGGAGAGAGATCAGGATGTGAAGCTGGGCCGCTGCACTCTCGTCTAGCTAGATGACTGTACGTTATGTTGAATGCAAAGCAGTTGTAAGGGTGAACATGACCTGGGCCATGTGAGTCACACCTTTATCTGGCATTCTCTAGCAGTGAAGTGTCTGTCTTCTGCCTCAGTCAAAGGTACTGCCATGCAGTAACTCAGTCTCTTTGGATGTATATATAATGTCAGACAGGAACCAAATCTTTCCAGTGTTGTTGTGATTAGCCAGTATGTAAAAGAGTGGTAGATGTTTTGGACTGATATGAAGACAGGCAAAGGATGTCTGATGATCTGTCCATTGTAGGTACTCTCCTCTGTATTTGATGCAAAGAAGAGGAAAAGGGGAGCCTGTAGACCCAACGTCAAGTCAGAGAGACAAGTGGAGACTTCCTGGGTTTTTTTTGACACCGTGATGCCACCAGGTCCCAAACCATTAGGAGCTTCTGGTCAAAGCCAGGTTGAAAGAGCCTACGTTGATGGTCTTCATGCAGGATGGAAAGAAAGGTGAAACCTGAGCAAGTGTTGAGAGCCATAAGCCGTTGTTCCTTCCATTCACTGGTGACTTGTCCCTAAGGGGTCACTCATATGACAGACAGTTGACAAAGTAGAAATCTAAAAAACATATTGAATCTCTGGGTTGATGTATAGATTCATCATGGGAAGAAATGTGCAAGGCAGTGGTGATCTATAACATATAACAGGGAAAATGAAAATATAAGAATATCTACAGAAAATGTTTAGTCTGGACTGCATAATTTTTTTAAATAAAAGTTCACAGGTTTTGGTATCCTGCAGCTAAATTCATTTCTTGATTGTTCATTTACTCTAATTACTTCACATATTGCAATAAATTTACATGCATATGGTACAAAATTCACAGGTACTGAGGGGCATATAGGGAAATGTAAGGCTCTGTTCTGGATCTTTTTCCTCTGCCACCCAGTTCCACCCCCCGAAACAACCACGTTGCTGGCATTGTGGAAAATTTACATTTACCTAGTCTTATCCTGTTCAAATCAAATCAGGACAAAATAAGGATACCCATAGAGTCAGCAAGGGAGTCATCAACTTACTATATCCCTTTCTGTTGCTTCACAGATGAGAAGCATAAATGCTGGGGGTGTGGGGGGTGTGGTGAAGAACTTGGAGATGAGTATAGATGAAAATCCAGGAAGCCCCCGTGCAGCCCATCATCTCGAGCTGCAAAATTCCTGCAGGGTGTCAGTGTGGAGGATGTGGAATCATCAAATCATCTCCCAGAGCAAGTGCAAAACCAGTTTTTTAAGGTCATATAAAATATTAACAAGTTAATGCATACATTTATTTGGCTGATGCAGAATATGAATGACCCACGTCTTTCTTGGTGCTACATTGGCAGTCATCTGCGATGCTGCCAAGGGGCTATCACCATAAAAGAAGATTCAGGAAATATACATGAGTTTGTTAGGAGACAGGAAAAATTACTGGGGAGTGTCCAGTATCCGAGATTCATCTCAGAAACGTACGTGGGGCAGATGCTGAGCCGCTGTGGGTTGAGGACTCAGAAAAAAGAGCAAGTCATTGACGACTCTGTTAGTGTTTGGCTGTGAAGCAGAAAGACCTAGCTAGAGGACTCGTGTGATCACAGGAGTGATTTTTTTTTTTTTTAATAAGTGACTCGAACATCAGCCTTACCTCTTGCTACCAGACAACTTACTGTTGGAGTAGAGTGAGTTTTTGAAAGAGTCACACATGGCCACCTCATCTTCAGTAGACACCCCACCGCCTACAACTATAGTTACCTCTTCCCTTGCCATGATCTGGGTCAGGGATGACTGAGGAAGGGCTAATAATCATAGCTGGTGTTCACTGGATACACCCTGTTGTAGCTAATTTATGCACATTATGCAATGTCATTGTCACAAAAATCCAACTCGGTATTATTAGTTGTATAGCAGGTGCAACGAGGTATGGGTAAACTGAGGTTTAGAGAGAGTAGCCAATTTTCTGCAGGCCACCAGCTAGTAAGTGCCAAGGGTGTTATCAGACCATCAGATCCCTGCAGCCTGGTAACAGAAGCCACCATGCTATTCCCTCGCTCCTGTCTGCAACTCACAACGATATCAAGAAGTGGGTGAAAGCATGCAGACAGTGTTTGATCATATAGACCAAACCTCCCTAACCATAAAGTCCATGAATGTAACAGTTGGGTCTAAGTGTGGTCCTGTGTCTCTGCAGTTCCTTCTCATTAACATATTTCATTGTAAATACAACCAGTCTTATTATCATCAGCTGCGGTTCTGAAGATTCCCATGGTTAGACAGGGTGCAAACAAACTGAAAAGAGCGCGGGCTTATCCAGTGTGTGCTAACTGTGAAGGGCTCAACACGGAGGAATCTGTTCTCCTTGATGCGAGAGGCAGGTGCATAACTCATAGAGGAAGGGATTGGTCAGTGTGAAGATTGACTTTTATGTGTCAGCACTCTGCTGGCCAGAAGATTGGTCAGACTCTGGTGTAGATGTTGCTATTACGGCGGTTTTGCCGATGGGAGTTGTATCAACTGTCAGCTGTCTGTAAGGAGATTAGCCTGGATAATATGAGTGGACCTCATCCAATCCTTTGCAGACCTTAAGTGCCAAAAAGTGAGAGTCCCTAGAACAAGAGATTCAGTTTCAAGACTGTCCCATAGAAATCCTGAGTTTCCACCCTCCTGGCCTGCCCTACTAATTTCGGCTCCCTAGATCATACAAGCCTGTTTCCCAAAGGCACATCTCAGTATCTGTGGATACATTGGTTGGAAGCTAGACAGACCTCAAGAACCTCTACAGGTATCTCTCTCTCTACTTATCTACCCACCTGTCATCATTAGACCTAGCACCTGTCAGTCAGTCAATCAATAGATCTATCATCTATTTGTCTATCATCCATCTATCCTGTTGATTTTATTTCTCTGGAAAACCCTGACTGAGATACAGTCAGCGTGAAGAGGTAGAGGAAGATCAGGGAGAGCTCACAGATGAAACTCCTGTTTCCACAACAGCTTTCTTTCCAGCTGAATGTGGCTTGATTACTCCTGTCTGGGGCTTCTATTTGGACAAGTTCTCAGTATTTCTTCTTTGATTTCCATGTGCTCTTCTCTTTCTTTCAGGATTCTCCATCTTCACCATCAAATATTTCTTTTTCTCTCCTGGTCTCTTTGCTTTCTTCTTGAAATTTCATCAGTCATTCTACATTCTTTTTTTTTTTTTTTTCTATGAGTTTATTTATTTAAGTCATCTCTACACCCAACATGGGGCTCGAGTTCCCAACTCTGAGATCAAGAGTTGCATCCTCTTCTGACTAAGCCAGCCAGGTGCCCTGGTAAAATTCTACATTATTTTAATTGCTTCCCCAGACTTGTGCAGTATGCCATCCCTTCAAGAATCACTATGCACCCATCACTTTACTGTACCAGTTAAGGAGCATGGTTTCCTGTGATCCCCAGAGGTGAATGCATGCTTTGGCTCCAGTGGATTCAGGTGATAATTCATATCCAGTGGTGTTAATTCGTTACGCAGTTCATACCTGAATTTTGCTTTTATGTCAGTCTGGTACCTATCTCTCAGCTACCCAGCCAGGCATGCATGCTGAAGGACTTGCCTTATTTACCACAGCAATACCTAATGATTGTTTTATTATAAATTTCTATTATAAATTTCATCTGTACCTTTGGATTACAAACCTAACAGTTAACTCAGAAAGTTAATGTTTACAAAGGTAACATAGCTCTATTATTTTATCAAAGATCACTCAATAAACTTCAGTAGAGGTTTCGTGACAGATAAATCTCTTTACAGAAACATGGCTCTTGTAATTTATGATTTGAAAGCAAAAACAACAATTTTAATCTCTACAAATGTCTTATGTTATTTTCATGCTATATTCCATAGCTGAGGAAATCTTTACATTTTTCCTGTCCAGTTAGTGTGTGCACTTGAAGTATTAATGGAAGAAACAGATCCCTAGGAGAGAAAGAACATATATTAAAAAAATGTGTGAATATTTAATAATAAAGGTAGGAAATATATTACAAAATAAAATAAGAAATTTTGTTTCCTAAAGTGTTCTTTTTCTTTTAAAATCTTCTTTGTAAATTATTTTTCTTGGTTCCCTGTGCTGCTTAAATTTTCTCTGATGTCTTTGCAATGATATTGCTCTGCAGATTCCTGAATTATGTCGGATCTACAGATCACATGAGTATGTAGCTATAGCAACGGACAGGCCAGGTAATGGTTCTGATTTTATATAGATTCATGAGCCCTTAAAATTAGACCTTTTCCATTTTAATGAGAAAAAAAAAAGGAAACGTTTCTACCCTTAAGAAGTATGTATACTTTATATTTTTACCCTTTACAATCATATGTACAAATGATTGCTTTACAATTAATGCAAGAGGAAGATCCAGTGAATAAAATGTAGATTCTATTTTGAAAAAGTCACAAGTATAAATTGTACATCAAAATACAAGATTTGTTAACCTCACTACTTCACATTAGTGGAAAAAGTCGTTCTAAATTATATTACAATCTGAAGGTCTGTGCAAGTTTACTCCTTTAAAAATTTGTACAATTTATGAAAGACTGCTTTTGCAAAGATAACATTTTGCTAGTCGATGTCTAAATCTCATGAATTCTCAATTAGATCAGCAATAATGAGATGCTATCTTCGGAGAGGAATGTCTTAATTAGTGAGTGCAGCTTAATCCGGTGTTTGTAGACGTAGAAGGTGTTTGTAGAAGCCTTATATCACGCATGGAACCTGCGTTTCACCTGATTGCCTGTACCTCTGATGCTCAAGGAGTTCTCCGGGGTGATACAGTAAACTTCCGAGGGCATCGAGTATGGTGCATGTTTTCCAAGGTAGTATTTAAAGTAAAAATATTAACAGTAATAAAGTACTCCTGCTGTGACCGACCCATTCTCCTCCTTAAAAATTGCCAACTAAGATAATAGATAATATTGAATTTTTAAATCCTCTACCCGTTCATGCCACCCTAAATCATTCTCATCACACCCTCCTCTGAATCACGCATTACTTTTTTTTTTTTAAGATTTTATTTGCTTATTTGGGAGAGAGAGCGGGATGGTAAAGGTGCAGAGGGAAAGGGAGAAGCAGACTCCACGCTGAGCAGGGAGCCCGATGCGGGGCTCGATCCCAGGATCCTGGGATCATGACCTGAGCCAAAGGCAGATGTTTAACCGACCGAGCCACCCAGGTGCCCCCAAATCATCCATTATTCTTAAGAATCAATATTCACAGCAGAAACTTAAATGTGTACTACAAAGCAGAAGCAGCTACTCTCAAAAGAACTACTTCACTTTATGATTCCAATTTTGTGACGTTCTGGAAAATGCAAAACAATGCAGATAGTAAAAATATCAGCAGGTGTCAGGGATGAGGAGGGGGCAGAAATACAGCACAGAGAGTTTGGGGGGGCATCAGATAGACTCTGTATGATATTATAGTGATGCTTATAATCGTTATAAATTTGTCCAGATGCCCTGAATGTACCACGGCAAGAGTGAACTCTAAGGTAACCTGTGGATTTGGGGTGATCACGTGTCAGTGAAGATTCATCAGTGGCACAAAATATGTCACTGTGGTGGGGATGGAATATGCACGGGATGGGAGAGGGGGGTCTATGGGGAAATCCCTGTAGTTCGCTCTCCATTTTGTTGCTAACTTAACACTGCTCTTAAAAAATAAGGCCTTAAAAAAAAAAAAAATCAACATTCAATTGTCCTTGCATCCTCATTCCACATATTCCATGGATGCTTCTCAATTCCTGTACCACTGGGTCTCGTTAGTACGAATATCCATGTGTGGACTCCTCCAAACCTCTTGACGTCTTTCTCCTTCTGTTTGCCACTCAAACCTGAGGATTGTTGGCCTTAGATGGTGGAAAACGGTGCCCACGCAGCTGGAGTTTTATCATTTTATTATAGATAATGTCTGAGGGTCCTTCCAGCTTCAGAGTTCGGTATCTAAATTTTCTCATGGAAAGAAAGTAAAAGGAATCTCTGCTAATGAATCCATGAACAGCTTTTCCTGGGTGAAGAGAAGCCGGCCCCATGTCCTTAGAGGACTTACAGATTGAGGGAGCCAGGACTTTCTATAAAAAAGTGAGTAATGCCAGAGAAGAGGCCTGGATTCTCTCGTGGATTCCCTCCTCTCTTTGGGGCCCAGGTTCTACCGCTACTGAGCAATCGTGCGGTGTCACAACAGCCTTTTCCCCATGGAGGAGTCACTGGATCTCATTTGCATGTGTGCTAATTTTGATAAGCCAGTGGCCATTTCCTAGACTAGAGCTGTTGGCTGCACCGTAAAATCAACAGGGGAACTTTGAACACACTATTGCCAGATTCTGACTTAATTGGTCTGGGGAGACACTGGACTTTTTGAACGTTATTCTAGTGTGCCGTCAAGGTTGAGAACTCGTGGCTTAGGACTTGGCGCAAAATCAGGTTATCGGATGGCTTTGCAGTAGAGCTCCCCCCCTTACAGGTAGATTCTTGGGAGGTAGCAATGGGTAGTGATACGGGAAGAGACCAAGCGTATGTCCAGAGCTGGAGAAGCAGGCTTTAGGGAAGGCTTCAAAGCCTCTGTGGACTTCAGGAGCACCTGAGACTTTTAAGATTGCTGTAGGCAGTGATGGAAGAGAGAAACTTTTTTTTTAAGTAAGTTTTTAATTTTAATTCCAGTAAGAGAGAAACTTCTAAAAAAAAAAAAAAAGATAAGGGAATACACTTTCCTCCAGCATTTTATCTTATTAATTTCTTGGGGGGTGGGGGGACAGAGGGAGAGAGAATCTTAAGCAGGCTCCACACCCCGCGTGAGCCCAACTCAGGACTCGATCTCAGGACCCTGAGATCATAACTTGAGCCGAAACCCAGAATCGGGTGCTTAACCGATTGAACCCCCCCCACACACACCAGGCGCCTCAACCTGCAGCCTTTTGTACTTTTGCTCTCTATCTGCCAGTCCTCGTAGTAGGGGACATGTGACTAGGCAAGCCTGATATTTACTTCCAACCGTGAACGGTTGTTGAGCGGGGCGATGGGTTCTATTTTGTGGGATATACGGCACCTATCACAGGTCGGGATCAATAATCATTCTTCAAGGTAAACAGGGAGTCCGGGTTTTTAAATTCTACATTTAACACTTGACATAAAACACTTTCATCAACAGTCACCAGCGAGCTAGCCCTAGTTATTGTTAAACTAGTTCCAAATTGTAGATTTTACGCCTCTGCGGTTACATAACTGTTGGGATGTGTGCGGGCTACACATTTATGTCTGCATGTCCGCTGTTCCAGGGATTCAAACGCATGGTTTCTCTTTAGTTTGTAAACTGAAGCAACTACTCAATGAATTTCCCTGCCACCTATTTATTCGCTGGGCTTTGTAGGTAGTATGCGATGCCATCTCTCTACAAGAAACGGATATTTCTTTTCCAGCCTTAAATAATTAACCAGTGTGATTTTCCACCCTCCTTAGCTGCCTGAGCACATCCCAGTTGTGAACATCCATTTTGTTTTCTGCGACATCTTTCCCACCTGCTCTCCTCATGCAGTGAAAATCACGTGCTGAAGTAGATTTCAAAAAGTATATGGTTAATTTATTTTAAAATCCTGTCTACTTTCAGAGAAAAAGCTTTGGACTATAAATCTATTTGAGGGAGGGAAAAAATGCAAAATCAACTTTTTTTTTTCTCTTGGCTTTTATGCTTCAAGTCTTAAAGTCATTAATTTTTCATTTTCATCCTGAAAGCATTTTCTTTCCCATCTATACGGTGCCCAAGCATATCAGGGAATTTTAAGCAATGGAGAGAAAAAATTTTTTGTTTCTCTTTTTATTCTTTTAATAACACGGAGTTAAAACTATCTGGTTAAAGACAGGCTTTGGGAACGATTGCGTCATGGACCTTGCTCACACTCTCTTTGCTGTGTATTATTTAGTATATCCTACGTGGGAATATGCATTTTGTGATTTCAGTTTTGAAACTGATTTTCAAAAGGATGTTTTGAGTCGGCGTTCGGCTTCTAGGGAATCCCATTTCGCAGCACACACATCCGCAGGTCCCCCTCGCGCACTTTCCTCGTGGTGCACAGAGCCGCCCGCGGGCCGCTGGTCCAAGCCGGCCGCTCCTTCCTGGCACGTCCCAGAGCCTCGGAGCTCTCTGGTCTCTCTGTCCTGTCGATCCCACTGGATGCCCAGCGATGGAGAAGGAGGGCAGTGAGTGGGTTCGAGAACAGACCATTTAGGAGAAAGGAGGACATGGCCAAGTGCCAAGCAAACTAAGGAACTAGCTGTCTTGCCTTTGGCATGTCCCCATCTCTTCCCTCATTTGCTCCTTCCCCAGCCCTCCTCCTGGCTCTTGCTCTGGGTCTAGGATGCTGCACCAAGTGTTGTCCTCTGTTCTGCATCAGAGACGCCTCGCCTGAGCTTCCTGCCTCCGGTGCACGTTCCTCCCACTGAATCCCTCTCCCCCAGGTCCCTCCCTGTCCCAGGGTAATGCCACCATCAGGCTAAACTTTCACAAAATAACATCACTGAAATAATTGTAAAGAAGGCGAGCTTGAATCGTAAATTAGAGTAAATGAGTATAGCATAATTGTTAGCGTTATTTCAGACCGTTCTCTTACCATTTGCAAATCTTTTCTTTCCAGGCTTGTTGGCAAGGGCATTTCCCCCAAATTGTGGGCTGCTTTGCTCCCAAATTCATGCCCCAGCCTTTTTGGAATGAATCTGTCCTGATTGGGCACTACCCTGGCTGACTTGCTTGCCTGTTTCCTTCCCTCCTTCCTTCCTTCCTTCCTTCCTTCCTTCCTTCCTTCCTTCCTTCCTCTTTTTTCTTCCATTGTGCATTTGATTCTGCCTGATAGAGTTGTTTGCATGTCCTGATTTCTATAAGCTACTTGACTGCAGAGTTAAAATTGCACATGATCTTACCGTTTTCTGACAATTCTGATAGAGATAGCAACTCCCTTCTTCACACAGAGATTTCTATTGGAAAACCTACAACAGTCACCCCCTCCCCGCCCCTCCATCCTTTGCCACCCCACACTGAAGTAGAAGACTGGATTTGTTTAATGTCGGCATCCCCAGGCATAGAGACCTGAATTAAAAGTATGTTGATGTTGTGCATTTTTGTGTGAGTTGACTTTTTTTTTTAATGCACAATTTGTTAATTGAACATTTGCAGTTTAATGAAACTGTTACATTTGTGAAATCATTTTCATCCATCTGGTGAAATATCAAAAAATGTGTACTTAAAACTTATGCTTATCTAAAAATTCGATTTAGGGCCACTACGTGATGTAAACAGACTGCAGGAAGATAGGGCTTGCTGCTGCAAAAACAAGGGTTTTATTCTTTACAACACCTTGAATAGTTAGATTTTTCTTAATCAGGTGACTGATTTACCCTCTTTTCCTATTTTTCACTTGTTACCTGAGTCATATTGAGCTATTTTTAACTCTAAGTTTATGCCAAAGCCCTGAAATCGGGAAAGAAAAGCATTGTATTCACAATGTCTATTTTCCCAGAGTAGAGGGAAACTTTTGCTTGTAGGCGTTTAATTTGCAAGGCACAATTTATAACACTATAAAGAGACGTTTCTCTTGAAACCGAGAGCCCTATCATTTCTTTTCTCCTTCGACATCTGCACAGTGAGAGTAAATATTTCTTAATTTAGAGGAAGGTAAGGCTATTTTTCAAGTGAATCCCCTAAATTAATCCACAGGAGTAGGCGTCCTGTCCTCCATCACACGTCTGTCTTAAATATAGTCCTACCGAGATGAGGCAAACACAAAAATAGCTTAAGATTTAAATAGGTGATATTGTCTCATATAGAAAAGAGAAGTCTCATCGGTAATGTAGAAGTAGCTGTTTTTTATACCTCTGGATTTGCAGCGGCTTTATTTTTTTCATAGAGTTCCTTTATTTGGTATGTAATTAATGGAGAGATTTAGCTTTGCCCTTCAAAAGCTTTTCATTTTTCCAGTAGGATTGAATCACTTGCTAATAATGAACTGGTGCTATATTTTTGGCTACCTATCCATCTATTTTCTGTCTAAATCATTAATTTATCTATAGCCTGTCTCGTGCTAGAAGCTTTGAAGGTGGTAACCTGTATTAGGAAATGGTCTCCTTATTTATTTATTGTCCTATTTATTGTCCTCGGTTTGAAGATTTCAGACTCTGGCAACATGAAGGTTAAGAGGTCCAGGGATGATTCTAGATGAGAAATGTGATTCTAGTCATATATTCAACAAAATAGACAGGATGCAAAATTTTCCAGTTAGATTCACCTGTTGTTGTGCGCATAATGTGTGGTATCTACGTTTTGATAACAGACCCTTAGAGCCAACCTAAACTGGCTCACTCTGGTGCATTTAGGTGGCCTGTTAGGTAGAGGGATCATGCGTCCTGTGCTTCCTGCCTTGGTGGGCTCAGGCTGCCATAACCAAATTCCACAGACTTAAACAATAGAAATGTCTTTTCTCACAGTTCCGGGGGCTGGAAGTTAGAGATTGGGATGTCAGCGTGGTGGGATCTTACTCCATTCTTGTTGCTACAACAAAACGCCGTAGCCTGGATGACTCATGAACTGGCAGGAATATATTCTTCCCGGTTGTAGAAGCCGGGAAGTCCAAGATCAAAGTGCTGGGCTGATTCAGTGTCTGTCTGGTAAGGAAGTCCTGGTTCATAGATTTCCAATTTTCTCGCTGTGTCCTCAAGTAGCAGGAGGGAGGAGGGAGCTCCCTGGTGTCTATTTTCTAAGGGTGGAGCCCCGTGACCGCATCACCTCCCTAAGGCCCCACCTCCACGTAATATCACGTTGGGAGTTAGGATTTTATTATTTATTTGTTTGTTTTTATGTAGGCTCTACACCCAATGTGGGGCTCACTCTCACGACCCTGAGATCAAGAGTCGCAGGCTTTACCCACCGAGCCAGCCAGGTGCACCGGGAGTGAGGATTGAACATAAGACCTCTGGGGGGACGCAAACATTTGGCGGTTGAGTTCTGGTGTGCACGCTCTTTCTGGCTTATAGACTGCAACCTTCTCTCTGTGTCCTCCTGTGGTGGAGAGAAGCAGCTCTGGGGTCTCTTCCTCTTCTTATCAGGAGGGCCCCGTCCTCATGACCTCATCTAAACCTAGTCAGATGCCATGGGCCCATCTCCATAAAAGATCATGTTGGTGGTCAGGATGCGAACATATGGATTTGGGGGGCACACAATTCAGTGGGTAACACCTCTGATTTTGTTTTATTGGGTTTTTTTTTAAGATTTTATTTATCGGGCTCCTGGGTGGCTCAGTCGTTAAGCGTCTGCCTTCAGCTCAGGTCATGATCCCAGGGTCCTGGGATCGAGTCCCGCATCAGGCTCCCTGCTCAGCGGGGAGCCTGCTTCTCCCTCTGCCTCTCTCTCTCTCTGTCTCTTACGAATAAATAAATAAAATCTTTAAAAAAAAAAGATTTTATTTATCGATTTGTCAGAGAGACATCACAAGCAGGGGGAGCGGCAGAGGGAAAGGGAGAAGCAGGCTCCCCACTGATGTGTTCATAGTGTCTTATATTTGCCTTAGCTGCTTGTTTTGGTTCAAAGTCTTATGAAAACTGCAAGAGGAATAGAATGTGGGTCTGAGCACTTCACACGCCCTATGGCAGGGGAACTTGAAAAGGAAGTACACAATTTTACTGCCTAGTTCCTAGCCTGTCCTGATGAGGTGATCTTGCTTGTGCATCTTAGTGACCAGGTGAGATCATGATGGCTTCATTATTAGCATTTGTGGCCCACATGACACCTTGGGAGTGATAAGCACCAGCCTGCTAATTTTCTTATAGAAAGCAAGAAGAGACTGTCTTTCCTGTTGGAGGTGGGCAACAGGTGGTCTGGCTCATTGTTCTCGTGCACACTTATGATTTCCAGATTCAAACCACCCTATGAGGTCTGTTGAGGGCTGTGGACTGTGGATACTGTTTAGTCGACACATAATTTACTCTCTTATCTTGTTGTCAGTGATTAAAGCAGAACTCAAGCCTTTCTCGGAGTTTTTGAGCCCAGAGCTGGCCCCACACTGGGGCCATGGAGGACACTGTATTTACTAGAAGGAATACTGTCCAGGGTTCAGATGGTTTTCTAGAAATCCAGCTGTTTCTTTTCTCCCCAAGCAAATTTCTTTCTTTGTTCCTGTTCCCTAACTCAAGACCTCAGAACACTTTATGGTTCTCCTATGTGCTTGGTGTATAAAGTTGCGCGCGTCGCTTTTCCCCCTATGCTGAAATTTTTGAATCTGTTCAGTTGGAATGGTTTAACACTCAGAGTCCTTTCTGACTGCTGAGCTCATTGTCAACTGCCCAATCTGCATTAATTATCTGCATCTGCATGACAACCACATTTCATAGGCATTCTTCTTTTTTTTTAAGATTTTATTGATTTGCCAGAGAGAGAGCACAAGCAGGAGGAGTGGCAGAAGCAGAGGGAGAAGCAGGCTCTCCACTGAGCAAGGAGCCCAGTGCTGGACTCAATCCCAGGACCCTGGGATCATGACCTGAGCCAAAAGAAGACGCTTAACCTGCTGAGCCACCCAGGGGTCCCTCCATAGGCATTCTTGTCTCCCCATCTGTGGATGGAAGAATGGAGAGACCACCTGGTTAAGTAACTTGTCAAGCATGCGGCTTGGATGGTCATAGTCACATTTGTCTTCCCAAACCGGGGCTCTGAATGCTTCCTCCCTCCTCATCGCCACATGAAAGCATTAGGACAATTAAACAAGATAATGGATGTAGTGTATATAGCATTCACAAAATGGGAGTTGCTGTTTTCCTGAAATAGTATCATTCCTGTGACTTCCTGCCTTTGGCCCCTGTCCTGCATGGTTCATCCCTTTCACTACAAGCCTTGTGTGGTCCTTAAACTCTGTTGAAGTAATCACACTGCCATCTCTTGGAGTGATGGGCAAAATCTTATTCTTCCCCCATGAGCCTCCATCAGTCACCATCCTTCCCCTCAGGCAAGCCTTAAGCCTAATCATTCCCTACCTCGAGCCTTGGAAGCTGCTTGGAAGAAGGGTTTCATTGGGTATATTGATCCAATGGCAATTATTGATGGAATGCTTAGCTTTCAGAAGGAAGATACAGGTCCTGAGAGGTATGGGGCTTTCCGTGCGCTTTGCCTGGGTAAGATCCTGTTGGAACTCAGCCCTCTGCCTTCTGTCTCTCAGCATGGGCTAATCTGGTCTAAGAATCAAAACTATTTCAAGGCTGAGACAAATATAGTCCTTCAAAATGTTTTTTCTAATTCTGTATGGGTTATCTATAGAAGTGTAAATGGTTCACAGCAAGGAACTGCTTTTCGGAGAAACACATGTAAGATACAGAAATCTCTAGGTTTACCTGCCCCTTAACTTTGAAAAGGGTAAGCATTTCAAAGAGAATTTTCATTTGGAAAAGGTTCTAGATCTTCCGGATACATAACCAGCTTCCTGTGGAATTGGGATTAGTTTATAATTAGAATATTTGGACTGACTTTATCCTTCCAGATTGTAAGGATATAAAAGCATTCATGGAGTGTAAGAAGAGAACACGACAAGATGAGGATAGACCTGACCAAACAAACAAACAAAAAAACCCCAGAAACCCAAAACTCAATGACCAAATTTAAATTCTCATTGACATTATTAAAGAATGGAACAGACACACACAAAAAATCAATTTTCCAGCATGTACAAATGTGGGACACTTTCCCAGACTGCAGAAAAATAGGGAAAATAGATTTAAATGGAAAAAGATTAAAATTACAAATGACAATGAAGAGAATCAACTTATAATTAGTGTTCTTGAAGGTGATTTGAAAGCTCATGGAGCAGAAATTATAGTCAGGGTTTGTGACAAAAGAAAACCTCACCATAATGAGGAAACAACATGATTCCGGTTTGAATGGGTTCACTAGGGTTTCAGGCAAAGTTAATCAAAATGGAACCGAACCAAGACATGCCGTGCCATCATGATTTCAATAAAAGTGAAATAACATCCGTAAGTATCCTGGCAAGCAAAGCTGGTGACACAGGATGTTAGTAACACTGGGCTCGTCTCAAACTGCTCAGGAGTAACAGATGCTAAAAGATCAAGTGACATCTACAGAGTGTCGAGGGGTTAGTATTTGTGAGCCATGATTTCAACCTAAGATTCTCCTCACCTGGGAAGGTAATGGAAAGATATTCTCAGGAGCACCTGGGTGGCTCAGTCAGTGAAGCGTCTGCCTTCGGCTCGGGTCATGATCCCGGGGTCCTGAGATCGAGCCCCGCATCGGGCTCCTTGCTCAGCGGGAAGTCTGCTTCTCCCTCTGCTTCTGCTGCTCCCCCTGCTTGTGCTCTCTCTCACTCTCTCTCTATCTCTGTCAAATAAATAAAACATTAAAAAAAAAAGAAAGCTATTCTCAGGCATGCTATGGTTTATGGTATACGCCATATATGTAGCTTTCCTGAAAAATTAAAAACAAATTACTTGAAAATATATTCCAGTGTACCAAGATATCGATTAAGATAATGAATATAAAGTTGTTCCTGGTGATGAGCCACTAATTGAATTATTTGTTCAGCTGACTAGATAATTATTGATACTGTGGTTATAATTGAAGTGAACTCCATGTAATGTTCGAAAAAGATTAAATGCGAAAAAATACTTATGTGGTAACTGCTCTTGTTTATGCAGCTTCTAGATGCCACTCACTATATCTTGGAATTCATGTGGCATCTCTTTTCAGGCTTGTGATAAGCATATGAGTTAGATATCCTAGCCCAAACACATAGAGAAAGAAATAGGTGACGTTATGTACTCATGATGACGTGGATATTTTGTAAGTACTAGATTCAGGATGACAACAAAAAAATGTGATGACTAATTAATTACATTTGCCCTCTAATTCAGCAAAAATCTAGGCCAGCAGTTTCCAAATGTGTCTACATATTGGAAATACCGTGGGAATGTCAAAATTTAGTGATGCTTGTGTGCTGCTCTCAAGAGATTTTGATATTAGTTTCTGGTGTGTCACATGGGCTTTGGAGTTTGTAAAAATCACTGGATGACTCTAACGTGCATACAAATTTGGACGCCACTCATCTAGACGATAATATCCGATATCCCCTCAAAAAGACCAGGACATTGTGTGAGAGGAACTGAAAGAAGTTTATATCTGTCTTTCATTCATTGAATAATCCTCACCTGTGGGTGTGTTATTCATTTTGATAATGAAAGATTGCTTGAAGAACACTTAACTCACTTCAGGGGACTCACTGGTAGGAAATGGTAGAAGAGTCTAAAGGGACGTTCCCATGGAATGGGGTTGAGCTAGGTTAGTGGTGCTCAACTGGAGGGTGACTGTGCCCTCAGCAGATACTTGGCAATGTCTGGAAGCCTTTTGGGTTGGCATGACCAGGGGTTGAGGAGGGAGCTGGAAGCTGGCTTTTGGCATTTAGAAGAAGCCAAAGATGCTAATGAAACTTGAGGGGGAAGGCATGGGTTTGTACCAGAGAGCATGTGATGTAAGTCCTAAAGATGTGTAATGGTTCATTTTATGTGTCAACTTGATTGGGCCACAGGGTGCCCAGATATTTGGTTATGTGTTATTTCTAGATGTGTCTGCGAAGGTGTTTCTAGATGAGATTAACACTGGCATTGGTTGGCTCAGTAAAGGGGATGGCCCTCCCCAGGGTGGCTGGGCATCATACAATCTGTTGAGGGCATGAGCAGAACAAAAAGCTGGAGGAAAGGAGAATTCACTCTTCCTGCCTGACCACGTGGGCTGAGCGTTGGTCTTCTTCCATCCTTGGACTGGTACTTAACTCCACCATCTCTCCAGTTCTCTGGTCTTCAGGTTTGGGCTGGAACTAACCATCAACATTCCTGCGTCTCCAGCTTGCAGATGGCAGATCGTGGGACTTGTCAGCCTCCATAATCACATGGGCCATGCATGTACAGACATATGTGATCTGGTTGGTGACTGAAGGAAACAGCCTGGTGAGAACTTCTCAACTGGCTTTAAAAGGACCTTCCTGAAAACAAATGCAAACTATGTTTCATTCACAAGTAAGGGAAGCCAAGAACCCTACCCAAGAAGTTAGGCAAAAAGGGACAACTCATACAACTTAATAGTCAGTAACTAGTTCAGGAAAACCTTCATCCAGAACGTTTTAGTTGTAGCTGTGTTCTCCACTGAGCACCGTATACAGTAACTTTGGTAGCAACCCTGCACAACTGTGCTATTGTCCAGTTGTAAGATAATTTCTTCTGATGAAAGATTCAGTAGGGGCGCCTGGGTGGCTCAGTTGGTTAAGCGACTGCCTTCGGCTCAGGTCATGATCCTGGAGTCCTGGGATCGAGTCCCGCATCGGGCTCCCTGCTCTGCAGGGAGTCTGCTCCTCCCTCTGACCCTCCCCCCTCTCATGTGCTCTCTCTCTCATTCTCTCTCTCTCAAATAAATAAATAAAATCTTTAAAAAAAAAAAAAAAAAAAAAAGAAAGATTCAGTAGGCATTAACCTTAGTGTCCACAGACCAACTGTTTGGAGCAGTTCTTTTCCTGAAACTCTTCCCCAGAATAATTTGTCATCTTCTATACACCAGCAATGGGTTGAAAAGGAAATAGTATCAGAAATCTGTCAGAGATTCTATCAAAAGAAAGATGTCACTTGAAAGTAAAAAGTGGTTTTCAGAATAAATTGTTAGCCAACTGCTAATTTTAATCAGCAAAGATTTAAGTTCACCCATTGACATAGCACAATCTTCTCCAGAGCCATCTGTTTCTCTCCTTTTAAGGCTGAATAATATCTTATACGTATATATATTTTCTTTATCCATTTATCTCTTGACAGACACTTGGGTTGTTTCCGTATCTTTGCTACTGTGAATAGAGCTACAATGAATATAGGGGTGCAGATATCTCCTTAAGATCCTGATTTCAATTCTTTTTGATAGGTACCCAGAAGTGGGATAGCTGGATACTACGGTAGTTCTATTTTTAATTTTTTGAGACTCTCCGTACTGTTTTCCATAGTGCTCCACCATTTCGCCTTCCCAACATTACACCTCCAGTCTACAGAGGTTCCAATATCTCCTCATCTTCACCAACAGTTGTTATCTTCTGTTTCTTTTGTGGTGTTTTTTTTTTTTTTAAATAACTGCCAACCTAATGGGTGTGAGGTGATTTCTCACTGTAGTTTTAATGTGCATTTCCATGATAATTATTGGTGTTGAACATCTTTTCACATACCTGTTTGGCCATTCGTATGTGTTGGTTGGGGAAATGTCTTTGCAAGAGAAATAAGCCAGTTACAGAAGAAATAAGCCAGGACAAAATACTGCATGAGTCTACTTAAATCATGTAGAATATTGCATGATTCTACTTAAATAATCAGACTCATAGGAGCAGAGAATACAATGGTGGTTGCCAGGAGCTGGGTGGAGGGGGAAACGGAGAGTTTCGCTTCAGTGAGTATAAAATTTCAGTTATAAAAGATGATTAAGTTCTAGAGACCAGCTGTGCAACATAATGCCTAGAATTAACAATGTGTTATAAGGGCAAACTTCAAATTCTGTTAAGACATTAAATATCATGTAAGGTGTTCTTACCACAAAACAAACAAACAAAGAAACCAATATAGGGAACACAAGGATACCTGAGGAAGTGTTGGAGATGTCCATTTTTGGTCGGATCCATGGATGGGTGTGTATGTCCAATCTCATCAAAGAGTACACATTACGAAAGTACCATTTTCTGTATGTCAGTAGACCTAGCTGAAAAAAATAAATAAAAAATAAAAGCCCGCCCACTGAAAACATTTACAGTATCAAAAGTAGAATTAGGGGGAAAAAAACACATGTTATATTGAAGGCTAAGAAGATACCAGATAATTTATTTGAGAATCAATAGAAAGAAACTTGTTTTCTTTTTTCATTTCTGAAAGCAATAATATATCAAGAAAAATTGAGAAGAGTACTTTAATAGAGAAAGCTTGACTATTTTAAAAGTCACAAGTAGATAATGGAAAAATTTTCCATTTGAAAATTGTTAATCTGTATTACGGAAGTCCTGCCAAAAAAGAACTGGGAATCTTTCGTGAATTTATAGGCACTGTTTGCCAACCTGATCCAATTTTTCTCTTGTTGAAACTGCTTCATTAATTTAATGTGCAAGAAATAAATATTTGATGTGCAATTAGTTGGAGATTATTATGGCCATAATGGAACCTTTCCAAATAAACAGCTGCTCCAGTACTTTAAATGCATGAAGAGCAAGGCACAAAATGGAAAATATAATGACACACCAGCTCTACAGAGGAAAAAAAGTTAAAATATTCAATTAGTGAGTAAGAGGGTTGCTCATTTAGAAGTTTGGTGATGGTTTATCAAAGTAGAACAACAAAAACGCAGCAACACATTTAGCCAAATATTCATCCACCTGAATCATCGTGGAAATGCTTGCCTGCAGATGTAATACATTCTTGCCCAAGAAGAAAATACTATGGAAATAGATATTGATCCATTCTAGCAATTCTTTTCAGGTTATTCATTTGATGTATTTATGGATATACGTCACTGTGTATTGGTTGGATTTGATTATTCTATATTGGCACGTAGATGCATGCCATACGTGCCTATTTCTATATCCACATGTAATTGTAATGATCCCACTTCAGGAGGGAATGTTCTGGAAACTTCCTGGAAATTTCAACGCTGGCTGGGTTGTTGTAATTTTCAAGAAGCCTTTGACATTTCATAGCACCTGCTCCGCCTCTGTGAAGGAACTCATTGAAGTACTTAATCTCCCTGTGAGTTTTACAAAATTGTACCTTCCTTTTGAGATAGGCAGTAAGATTTGGAGTTAGTTGTCTGCCTTCACTACCGCACCAGGGAACCACCTGAGGGTAGAGACTGTGACAAGTATCTTGTATCTCCAAATCCTGATATAGAACCTGACAGAGAGTAGCTCCGTGATGTTCATTGAAAGGCTGCCTGGAGCTATTTGCAATACAGTAGGAGAAGGAGGTAAGCGTCCAAGGGTGAGCATTATGAGCTCCACAGAAAATTGTTTGCTAAAAATAAGTAGAAGATGTCTTATTAAGAGGGGAGCAAGAGGAAGTGTTCTCTTTTCCATTCTCCTCCTCTTGGGGAGTCAACAGCAAAAGGGCAAAAGGGGGTTCCTGGAACTGGAAAGATTCTGGGTTGTGAGTCCAGATTTGAGTATCAAGGTAGTCAGGAGTCAATGCTTACAATAACCAGTGTTCTGGTATTGTCGTCTAGAACACAGACCTGGGGCACATTTAGTACTATCGGGCTCTGTTCTGTTTGGAGGTTAAATTCTGTAATGCACTGCATTTTACCCTTATTCTGCTCTAAAACACCCCTTGTTCAAGGGAGGCCAGATTCTGTTTTGTTTTGTTTTGTTTTAAGATTTTATTCGTCAGAGAGAGAGCACAAGCAGGGGGGAGAGGCATGAGATCATGACCTGAGCCAAAGGCAGACGCTTCACTGACCCAGCCACCCAGGCGCCCGGGTTCTGTTATTTTTTGTCTTAGCCTCTGCAGCCGGCTTGAGCAACACACATGCACAAACCACAAACACTATGGAGAAACAAACGAAGAAGTAGAAGGAACCGTGTCACACCACTTTCTCGTGCTGGAAGGAACTGTGTTGTGATATACTGAGGCAGGGCCCCCCTGAAAAGGTGGGGTTAATGCTCCCTCTCCTGGGTCTGTGATATCATTAGCACGGAAGTGACATTCTGTGTCTCCCGCGCCCAGGTACCCAGAGGTAGAACAGCTTCTTCCTAGGATTCCTCACTTTGGGACCCAGCCACCATGCTTCGGGGAAGCCAGGTAGCCACACGGACAGGTAACACGCTGGTGCCTGCCAGTGGCCCAGCTGAGGTCCCGGCCGAACTTCCCCAGACATGAGAGAGTCCCATTTCTAATGACAGCCTCCAGCTATCCTTCCAGCCAGCCATCCATCCCCACATGGAACAGAGACAAGCTGGACCTCCTGAGACCAGCTCCAATTGCAGATTTGAGAAAAATAAAAAAGAAATGGTTACTGTAGATTTCAGCTGGTAAGTATCAGAGGCTTGTTAGGGAGCAAAACAAAAAGCGAAATACACATGCACCAGACCTGGGGCCACTTAATATAGGTATTTTTAACTAATAATGTACAACAGATATTCAAATGTTGGCAGTGTTCCTACCTATATCCCTGTCACCCTGCCTGGCGCAGGAGGGAGAGGAGATTGAGTGTCAGCATCCTTGCGTGAGACCAGAAATCAACTCATTTCTGCTGGCCAGGAGCTTACATTATGAGAGAGAAAATGGGGACAGAGACATAAATTAGCACCATACAATAGGACACAGGCGTGCTCTGCAAGATATGCATGCTCCACCTGTGTGCTGAGAACTGCTGTGGGCCAGGACGTTGCCCTGTGCACATCCCCAGGGAGGACCCGGATTGCATGATCAGGGATCTTGTATTCGTGTAGGTGCAGATTACCAGCACGCCAGCACAGGAGGAAGCCCACTCCCGATGAAGCCAGGTGCAGCACGGGGCCGGCTGGAGGAGCGGAGATGAACCCGGACCTTAGATGCAGGATCTGGGAACTCTCTGATAAAATGGTATTTACACTGTGGCCCTGTGCTGAAAAGTGGCTGGCTTTGCCAACACCCAAGGGACCGGCGAGGGGACAAAGGAGATGTGGGACGGACACTTTGAGAAACACAGAATGCAAGGAGCAAGGACGAAGCAGTGAAAGGAATATTTTTTGGAGAAAGGGGCAAGCTACGAATGGGTCCCTGTAGGAAGGGGCAAGCCACCGGTGGGTCTCTAGCTGGAAGGTGCTAGAACTGTATTATTTTGACTACAGTGGGAAGCTGCTGTGTGGTATTAGGCAGAAGAGTCTAATAATTATTAATATCTGGTGTTGGCAAATCGTGTCAAGTATCCTGTGGTTGCTGGGCCAGAATAGAAACAGGGAGACCAGTTGGGAGGCTGCCGTGCCTCTTCATTATTCATGGACTCTGTATTGCCAAATTCACCCACTCATCTCTTTGCAACTCTACAATCCACACTCGCGGGACTTTCGGGATCATTCATGGACATGCACAGAGCAGTGAAAAATTCAAGCCCGTGTCGAGTTGGGGTTGACCCAGGTGATAGTCTGCGTTCTTGCTGCAGGTCTCAGGCTCTAAACAAGTGTCCTCTTCATGGACTACTCGGAGCCAAGTTTTCCACATTTCTGCGCCCTGTGTTTGTGATGTCACTGTTGAAAATGACCGGCGGGCAGAGTGCTAACGTGCTATCTGGTGCATGTAAGAGCAGGAAGTCTGTGATGTGTCTTACGGAGAAAATCATGAGTGACGTCTGCTTCTTGCAGGCATGAGTTGTTGGCCTTGGGTCCGACGCGAATGACGAAAATAATCTGCTCAAACATGGCGTCTTTAAACAGAAACACACTTAAAACAAGGTTATGTATTGATCGGTTGATAAAAATGTGGTGACCGAAGGCTCCCAGAAACCTAACTTGACATTCCGACGCCCAGGCATGGTTCAGTGTTCGCTAATTCAGTGTTGACAGCTCCGTTACGGACCATAATAGCTGCATAATGAGAAGCGACTTGGTTTCACTAGGTCCACGGGGTACGCGGAGGTTGTGGGGGTGAGAAGCCGTTGGGCTTGGTCAAGTGATGGGGATTGAGAGTGACCTGGATGTCAGGCATGAGAAATCCAGCACTAGTCCCAGGTTTTGATGTTGAGTGTAAGCTAGGAAAAGGTCCTTCCAGCCGAGGAGAAGAGAGTCACATATGGGTGTACGGAGATGGCAACGTTTGAACCTTGAAGGGATAAGCTAATGGATAAGACATTTACTGATTGGGTGGCTCAGTCGGTTGGGCGTCTGCCTTCAGCTCAGGTCATGATCCCGGGTCCTGGGATCGAGCCCCGCATGGGGCTCTCTACTCTGCAGGGAGCCTGCTTCTCCCTCTCCCTCTGCCGCTCTCCCTACTCTTGAGTTTAAAAGATTAAAGATTAAAAATAAAATCTTTAAAAAAGAGAGAAATTTATTGCTTGATCACATTTACGTATGTATTTATCTGGGAACTGTGTCCTCACAGGGCATAGGAAGTTCAGCTCAGGAAACCTACGAGACAGAGTCATTGCTTACAGTATTTTTAAGGGATATATTTTGTTTGTACATATCAAGAATTTCAACCCTTACCCACAGCAACAAGTATATGAACCCAAAGGAATCACAGGTGTGTGTAATAAAAACTGCCCTCAGAGTTAAGAAAAAGTACTGTAGCTAAGATAATAAACGTTTTTCTCTTTGTAAAACTAAAACGTAGGAAGGAAGGTTCTGATAGGGGAGCAGAGCCCGAGTTTGCAGAAGTTAAGGGGCTTTATGCTATCAGTCACTAGAGGAAATCTAGATAAGCGAAACCAATTACTTTACAAATAATACCCTCCCTGGGCACCCTCTCTCCTTCCTTCTCTCCTTCCCTCCACAGTGTTATTTTTCAGTATTCAGTGAACACTTGTGCGTTCTAGCAGACTGCTCCAGAGTCTAGGAATCCTGGAGGACTTACATTCTGTTGGAGTGAGAGGCAGAGAATTATCAAGCAAAAATATGTTTCACAAGGTTATTGCTTTAAATGGGATAAAATGCCACAAAGAAAATAGAGTTACATGGTACAGGGTAAGAGTGAGTGTGAGCCAGGTCATATGAGATGGTTAGGAAAGCAAAGCCAGAACCATGCTGTTTACGGCTAGAGAAATAAAAACGGAAATATCATTCTCTACTAGATGGTGCATTTCTGTACAATTTCTCTCAATAAGCAGGCATCAGTTATTTGTCTTTAACCAATATTTAGCTGTTGTCATAATGATGATTGAGTTTACTAGAGAACAGAGACTAAGTTGAAGCCATGCAGTGGGCAACATTAGTTATGAACCGCTGGTGTGTCTGGGAGACACTGTGCATCACCCGCTACCAGACTTGGCGGTTTTCGGTATGCTGTCCTCAGGCCATAGGCATCACCAGGGAACCTTATTTAAAAGGCAGGTTGCAGAGAATCAGTTCCAGTCTTACCATTAACAATGACACCGTGTGATAATCTGGCACCTCAGTGTTTGGGCATTACCGACTGGTTGCAGATTCCACGTTTCTGGCCTAAGGTTGTTTGCTTATAGGCACAACGGATGTATCCTTGGGATCATGAGACACATTGGACCTTGTCACTTCACTTGAGAACTTTTCAGGCCTCTCCATACTCCCACGTTCTTGTCTTTCTGGGAGCACTCGGACACGTCAATGGTAGAGCGTGCGGCCAGAAGTTCTAGCCACGTTTCACTTCTGGTCACGGATTAACAGCCTCTGAACTTCCCGGAGTCATCCTGGAGCAGAGGATCAAAGGGACGGTAAATGCAAAACCATTTGGCCACCCAACTCTACTGGCGTCCTAACCTGAGCCTTTGGGGGTCACAGACATGCCAAAGGGGATTGAGAGCTTACTATGTGCCAAGACCTTTCAAAATACCTCAGTTAAAATAAATGGATGAAATCCTCGACCGCACCGTTTAGGGACATCCTTGCTTTCTGTGTCCCACAGGGAGACAGCACTTGCTGAGTGGGAGAACAGAAACCCACACCCCCAGTTTGCTTTTGCCACAATTCCAGGTGATCTCTAAAATATTACTTCATTATTTTATTCTAAAATCCTTTTTTTTTTAATTAAGAGTATGTTATGTACTCCCCATAGGCATCAAACATAAAAGATTTTAATTTGGCTTTCCTTAAATAATCCACCATCCCCTTGCCTACTGTTGGGCACTGTGTTCTAATATGAAACCATGGCCGAGATCTATCTAAAAATGCACTTCATAACTTACACGGTGCCTTAGCAGCGGCAGGCTTACAATGAACAGGAGGTACTGGGACTTATCTCAAGAATTTATATATATAGGGGCGCCTGGGTGGCTCAGTCGTTAAGCGTCTGCCTTCGGCTCAGGTCATGATCCCAGGGTCCTGGGATCGAGCCCCGCATTGGGCTCCCTGCTCCGCGGGGAGCCTGCTTCTCCCTCTCCCACTCCCCCTGCTTGTGTTCCCTCTCTCACTGTGTCTCTCTCTCTGTCACATAAATAAATAAAATCTTAAAAAAAAAAAAAAAAAAAATTTATATATATATATATTTTTACTATTGATGACCATCAAACGTAGGTTTTTGCCTAATCATATTTCAAGCATAGTGTTCAACTAAAACATGCATATATTAAATGTTTAATATATTTGTTGCTTTGGATAAAGGTTGAGGTTCTTCATATGTACAAACTCTTTCTATTTCTCTCTTTCTTTCTCCCTTCCTTTTTTCCTTTCTTTCTCCCTTCCTTCCTTCTTTCCTTCTTTCCTCCCTCCCTTCCTTCCCCCCTCCCTCCTTTCCTCCCTCCCTCTCTTCCTTGCTAACTTATGGAAACATCAGCAACTCAGAAAACTACCTGTGAATAAAGCTGTCCATTTTGTCAGTCTCGGGAATACATTATAGCACCCTCTGTCCTACTCTGTTTCTCTACTCCAGACTCAGGTTACAAATCCCCAGCCAAAGATAATTCCTGGTGCTTCATCATATACTGTCCAATAGGCATGTCAAAGCATTACTATAATTATATATATATATATGTATGTATATATATATAATAATCTCTCCATTGACTTATATTCTGGTTGCTTATTATTAAAACATTTGTCCTGTGCCCTGAAGTAAGGTATCTGGGCAGTTTTTATTAATTCATTTTATTTTATTTTATTTATTTTAAAGATTTTATTTATTTATTTATTTATTTGACAGAGAGAGACACAGCAAGAGAGGGAACACAAGCAGGGAGAGTGGAAAAGGAGAAGCAGGCTTCCCACGGAGCAGGGAGCCCGACTCGGGGCTCTGGGATCATGACCTGAGGCAGACGCTTAACGACTGAGCCACCCAGGTGCCCCTATTAATTCATTTTAATGCGTATTGTGACTATCACCATATTTAATATACCTATATTGAATATTTACCAATTTATAATAAAGCCATATTTAAATATAAATAACAGCATTCTGCATATAGTATATTAATGATTCAAATGCGTCCACATGTAGGTGTGTATGTGTACATACTTAAATGCACATGGATACACACATGTACAAATGTATATATATGTATACATATATATGTATATATAGAATTTTAAAAATCCTATAAGATTTTATAAAATTCATGCTCCTGCAGCAAGCTATGACCAATAGTTGTATGGACTCTAAAGGATTAAATTCATTTATACTCTGTACATAATTAACTCAAACAACACTCAGCACACTGTAATCATAGAATTTAGTTTTCCAGTGTTTTATACATTAATTCCCTTTCTATACAGCAAACATCCACTGGAGGATGTCTTATACTCCTGTGGTTTACTGTAGTTTTTTAAACCCAATAAAATTTAATAAAATAACATTTTACAAACAAGAGAATTAATTTCTATTAACTATTTATCTGTTTGTATAGTCCGTGGCTCATCATAAATCAAATAAAAGCATGATACCCTAGAGCAGAGAAGGACACAGAGTATACCCATCCTAACATGATTTTTATTACCTGCCTTTCCCTCCAGAGGAATACAGTGAGCAAATTAATGAAATCTGCTTTTATTACTTATTCATTGCATTTGAAATGAAGAAGCTACTCTGGATGTTCAAGAATTTAAATTGGAAGGAGACTAGGAATTAAGTGGGTTGTAGGGAAGGCGCAGGTGAAGCTGAAGAGGGTGGTTTCTGCTGGGGGTGGATTTGGGAAGTCGGAGGCATTGGGTGCCTGGACCAAGGGGCAAGGGGGGTGGTTTGTAACTATAGCATTAAAAACCCTCAGCCTGATACTTTTAGCATATAGTCCCAGATGGCTGTGGGAAAACCAAGTCAACTGCTAAATGCAGACTTGTACATGGAAGGATCCTGTGGAGTCTTCAGCCCCTAAGTGTGCCCACCAAACTGGGACAGCAGTCTAGACCCTTCCAGACGTGGGGCCCGAAACATGTGGGTTATGTCCATTTCTTCCCTGCGATACTTCTCAGCCAGGGAAGGCAATAACGGACAAAAGCACAATCGTTTCTGATTGAAAACTTTGTTGTGTGTGTGGAGGGAAGGTAGCCGGGGATTGGAGGCTGTCAAGTGTAATTCAGGTTGTCTGGGTGTCCTCCAGGTTTCTTATTACTTCGGAATGTAATGTCATTCTCTCCTCTAAACAGTTCATGCTGGGAGGGCAAGGATGGTTCTGTTTCTGAAACAGTGCAGGATGGGCATAAGGAGGTACATGATTAATAAATTTGTTGGATAAATGGAGGAGAGTGAGGGAATGTGTTGAATGGGATGGATGGATGCATGCATGGATGGATGGTTCATGGAGTGGAGTTGGAGGAAAATGAGAAAAAGTTGATCACATTGTTTTGAAGTTTTTCAAGAATACGTATCAAACAGGGTGGTCCCTTCTGAGAAATACTGGCTTGGACAAAGCCTGTGGTATCAGGTCTTAAGCTCTGTGATCACTTTCAATCAGAAATGATTATGCTGGACAAGAACCTTCTACCCCATATACAGAACAAGACAAGCTCTAGATGATTTAGTGTCTATCACCAGCTGAGTGGAGGCCCACCAAAGCCCTCCCAGCTTTCTGCTGAGCAGCCCCCCTTGTTTCAGATTTACCCACTCTCTCACTTTCTCTTCTTGTTTGAAACTTATGCACTTCTAGGGATGCCTGGGTGGCTCAATCGGTGAAGCATCCAACTCTTGGTTTTGGCTCAGGTCATGATCTCAGGGTCGTGAGATCGAGCCCTGCATCGGGCTTTTGCGCTCAGCATGGAGTCTGCTTGAGATTCTTTCCCTGGCCCTCCCCCTCCGCCCCTCTGCCAGCCCTGTGCATGCTCTCTCACTCTAAAATAAATAAACTCTTAAAAATAAAAAAAAGAAAGTTATGCACTTCTTTAAATTTAGGCAAGAATGTGCTCGGTTTAATTGCAAATGTTATAAACCCTTGCTTTATTTTGTTTTATTTTGCTCTTGGTACCTGACTGCACATCTACATAAACACTCTCTTTGACCACAGAACGAGGGAAAATTCTAAATGTTGCACGGGGTGGGGGTGGGGGGGGCGGATCCCCGAGGCACTGAAAGTTTATGAAGGCATCAGGGAAGCAGATGTGTGGGAAGCTCTAAGCAGGGAGGTCGGAAAAGCTGATGCAGATGCTGTAAACTTTGACCTGTATCATTCTGCTAAGACCATCCGCAGTGATGGTAAAAGTCATAAAAATTAATTATACTTCAAAAGAAGGCACTTGTCCAGATGGGAAAGTGAGCTTCCCAGGCCGGCGTGGACAAGGAGGGCCCCAGTTACAGAGATGCGGGCAGGAAGAACCAACCCGTGAAACCAAAGGTGTAAGTAGAGGGATCCAAGAGGTTGTGAAAAGGATGTGTTTCAGCATGGAAAATTTAAAAGGCTAAACAAAGGTGTGGTGATCCATCACAGTGACTGAAAAGCGGCCAGGAAGTTGAGGAGGCATAGGATGGGGTAGAGATGCTGGAAGGGATTCTAAGAGGAGTTTTCCTTGAGCGGCCAACAAGGATGTTTTCCAAGTGTTCAGTTACATACGCCAGGTGAGTTTACGGAGCATGTAAGCATGACCTGAAGGGACGGCAGTGATACACAGTGTCCATTAGGTGTGGCGGCATGCTTGTGTGTGTAGAGATGACCTTCAGAGAATTCAGGAACAGCCGGCCATAAAATGTAGTGCAATTTTTATCATATCAAAATAGCACATTAGGTGCCTTCTTCTTGACACTGTTGCAAGTGACCTGAAGCTGAGATGCTCATCCGTGGTCTTCATCCACACACCCCAGATGGAAATGCTCCGACAACCCTCTACGGACCGAGCACTTTAACCATCTCATGTTCGTATAGCGCGTAGGATTTAAAATGTCTTTACGTACCTTTACTCATTTAAAAAACCCCAATGTTTTCGGAGGCTGGTCCAGGCTCATTTCCCAACAAGAAAACAGAGAGGCTGAGGGACGTGTCCCAGTAAAGGCAAAGATGTCTTTGTGCTAACCAGGTGCAATGCCCTTTCTGGTCTTCTCTAACTGTCGATAGATGGTGGCTACATCCCCAAACGTCCACGCTAAACTCAGTCCTGGAAGGTACTTGCTTCCAAATCTCAGAACTTTATATGGAAGTTATGTTGGAAACGTACTATTTTGTTCTTCAACAATCCCACCTACAAAACACGAGTAACAAGAAAAATAACCTAAGCCACAGAGTGCTGTGAGAATTAGGTGAATTTAACACCTGTGACCTTCCTACAAGAGGGCTTGGCGGACGTCCACCATCATTACTGTGTTGTTAATACTGTATTAGTACGGTGGAAATGAAAAGTACACATTTTCTTTGGGGAAGCCAGTTGTTTATTTGTGATGTCTTTCCCATCAGTAATAAGGAGGATTTTTTGGCTCACACTCTCTCACACTCTCTCATACACACTCTCCACCACATACCGGGAGTGCTGTGTCCTGCCCGACAAGGACACCATCCTGTTGCCAACCCCATAGAGGAAGCAGGAGGTCCCCTGAGCAGCATCAGGTCTGGTCCTTCCGAGCAGCCCTTTAGCAGTGCGGTCTCGGGCATGCCCCCTTGCTGGACATCACGCCCTGAGAGCCACTCGGCTACACGGCAGTCATCTCTTAACAGAGAACTGAGTGGAGAGCATTCGATAAAGGACACTCACAGCTTCTGAATGGATGGGGGCAGGTGCTACACTAATAGGAAGACAGACGACAGTGAGGGCTTGTTCCCATCAGGACACAGAGCCGTTGGAGGGTCGGTAGCAATCCCCTGCCGTGAGCTGATTGATTGGATGGGTTGAGCGAAAGGTGGGCTGGGGTGGGTGTGGAGGGTCATTCTGGGGGAAGCAGGATGGCGCAAGCTCTCTCACTCCTAACACATTTACGGAATACCGAAGATACGGAATACTTGGTCTTGGACGGGATGTAGGGTGTTAGCAGATTGTTTACGGAAATGCTCTTCCAATAGAAGTATAAAATAAAGTAGCCATAACTGAGCACATTATAAAGCCCCAGCTTTAAACCAGTACCAAGGTGACCAATTCCAACGTGAATCACGACCGCCCCATAGAAGGTCAGTCCCGGAATGTCGTAAGCCTCACGCGTCACTATTGAGGAGGACAAGGCAGGGGGGACGTACCTTGGGGATGTTTCATAACACACTTTGCTAAGAGTGCTTCTTTGTTTAAACATTTAAACATGATTTAAAGGATGACTGAAATTGAAAGTTCATATCCAATAATTTTGTTGAAGTGGCAAAACAGGGTGGTTTTTCTCTTCTTTTGATTCTTTGTCAAGCACAATCCATTTACTGTGACGTGTCAGATTCGGGTGGCCCACTCTGTATCCTGACCTTGGCACTCAGTGCTCTTTCTCTCCCGACTGTAAAGACCCATCTTTCCTACTCCACGTCCAAAGAAGGGCTTGTAAAGTTTAAATTGCATCCCCCTTTTTGCTCAGCCCCATTCTATAGCAATGTCTCATCTCACTTCCTGAAGGGGCTCACGTCCCCAGTTTTATTTCCAATTTGTGATTCCCAGCTCCACGTTTTAGAGTATTCTACTATGCGCATTCAACTACTGTAAAATGATTTCCTATTGCCTAGTCTGGGGGCATAGATTTGTGGCAACTTACCTTTTTTCTTTTTTTTTTTTAATCTTTCGGTTCTTCCCAGAAGTTGGTTTGCTGACATTTATAGAGTTTGGTCTATTACAGCGAGTAAGACGTGCTTTGCATAAGGACATCTCCCTATCATTGTTCTCGAAGGTCATGCGGCGTAGGCTCTAGGTCTGGTCTCCACCAAAGTGGAGCATGGGGTAGGAATCATTTCCACTTTGATTTTTTTTCAATGTATCAAAAAGGGGCAAGGACGTATTGTTGTGCTGCTGATAAATCCAGAAAAAAAATTTTTTTTTCAAATGATGAGGAGGAGGAGAATGCCCTGATTATGTGCTGCCTTCAGAGAAGGGAAGTTTTCGGGCAAACATCGTGAATCCTCTGGCTCTGTCAGAGAATATCAGATTGGATAAGGGCAGCCTGGGAGGAAGGCAAGAAAGGCGTCCTGCAATCGTATGCAGTTGTCAGGAATGAATCACCCACTAACTCTTCATAGGGAGCCTCTCAGGAGGGGATATAAAAATAGAAGGAGACACGCACAATCCACTCTGTCGTTCTTTCTCCCTGGCAAACTGCTTCATCAAATACCAGAGAGAGGAAACTCTGAAAACAGTGGCAAGATCAAGGTCTGTTGTTGCAAAGGAAATGTTCCTGCGTAGAAATGTCTGGAGACTGAGGGGAAAAAAAGGCAAAGTGCTTCCCTTGAGGTTGTGAATGCTTGGCATAAACCTCTGAGAAGTCTTTCTCAGTCAACAAAGTTCGTTGGGGTGTTACAGATACACACTTTGTGGACCTTCGAGAATGTGTTAATTCAGAGACCATAGGATGTTATAGGCCTGCCTTCTCTAGAGAATATATTACAAGAGATTCCTGTTTGAGTTGAGTTCTTGCGATTTTGCAATTGAATTATTATTCTTCTCCTCTCCTGTCAGTCATAAAAGCCCACACAATAAGACATTCCTTGAATTTTAGTTTGGCGGATGTGGCAGTGGGTGTAAGAGAAGGGAGAAATAGGTTTCTACAAATAAATGTGTGTGTTTTCTTTTACGAGCCAAGGATAATATTAGACCAATGAATCTCTCTTTGGCTTATCTCTCAACAAATGTCAACCTAAATTCTCAACCCAAGCTTCTCAAGCTACTGCATATGGGTACATAGGAGCACTGAATTCTTCAGAGTTTTCTGATAGATTGCATCCTGATTCATCTTTATGTTTTTATTTTGTGCTTTGTCTTCATCCAGGGGTTGACTCCTAACCATACAGTTGTCAAAAGATACGGACATCAGATGAATGAACAGGCTTATCTTTCGTTGACGCTATGTATGCCTCATTTTCCCGAGAGTCTCAAGTTTCTTGAGGTGTGTGGAAACCCTTTTCTCAGTTAAGTTGAGGACAATTCTAAGACGAGGCACGCTAATGGTTCAAGCCATCTTTGGGCTTCCCACAGTGGTCCATATTTTCTAGATGGTTCAGCAAAGAGGACACATCTACATAATATACTATCACATAGGTCAATGACCCATTATGACCATGAAGAGAGACGAAACAAAAGTAAAAACATAGTAAGTGCAAATACGATCTCCTGAACCATTTGGGGTGGTGAAAGTTGATCGTTAAAAGGATTAGCTTGCTTAATGAGTTGGAAGGGACAGATGTTCCTCCACCATTCATCGATGACTCAGAATTGCCAGGTCACTAAATCTGAATATCTCATCTTCCCAACTTCTGAACAAACCCTGCCATTTTCTCATGCATTAAATGTTTCTCTTCATCATAGACAATTATCCTGATTGCTGATGTCTATACTGGGTTGAGAAGATCAGAATTCTTCAACCTGGTTTTTTAAATTTTTTTTTAGATTAGATATTACTATGATAAGATCATGCATATCTGTCAAAAACATATATTTGGACTTAAGCTACATAATGTATCTGATTTGGGCACCGATCTGTCTGATTCATTATTCAGTCTTGGTCATGATGACAATGGTAATGTTAATATCTTATGGTTTTCTGGGCATCTTCTTGTAGTCATGAAGCTAAGAACGTCCCTTCCACAGGTGCACATCGGGGGCTCTGGGTAACCAGCACATGGGATCACAGTCAACCACAGAAGGATCTTCAGCACAACGTTGGAAAATGAAAGGGATCCAAGTGCCCAGTATAAAAGAGGTAAGTAAGTCATGGCACCTATGTAGTATGAAATTATTGTTTGTTAAGAATTATGTTTCCAATGCGTGGGTTCATGGGTAGAGTTCAAACATAGAATATTAATTTGGAAATACAGCCTATAACACTATTTAGAATTAAATTTTGAAAGATAGATACATATACATGACCTATATATGCCCCTGTTTACACCCCCTTATGCACATCTCCCATCACACTTACCAGAGAGAGAGAGGGAGAATCTTGAGAGATAGGAACAAATCCCCATCTCAGGTAAAGACATTATACCTTACTTTTCCTTTCTTCTTTGCCTTTGAGGATTTCTAAAATTAAATAGTATCCCAACTTGTTATTTTGTAAAAATCAAAAGTATATGAGCGTGGTGATCCTGCAGATTGTGTGCGAAGCATGATCTATAGGCGTCCATACCTGCCTAAGAGAAAGGAGCGCTGTCCCAAGTGGGACACAGCGATGGTGTGTGGGTTTTCTGATAGATGCAACACTGGAGACTTCCGGGCATCAGACGTGAGGTGCGGCCCCTGCTTTTGATATGGAGGGCAGGATAATGCATGCATCTCAGAATCGAGATCAGGGATACGAGCCTTCCTCTTAAGCAGGCCCATGGGCCCAGCATGAATGCTGCCTCCCCAGCAAGTTCTCACTATTTGGCGTGGACGCATGCAGGTGAGACCACGTCACTTAGCCGTGGAATGAGGCCAGCCTGCCTCAACTGAGCCCAGGAAGTCGGGTGTATCAGAAGCAAGTGAGCCTTGCTCTCCAATGGTGATGATTCTGCAGACGCCCGCCATGGTGTTTTGCTACCAGAAGCTCCCCTTGCCCCGTTCTGGAGGGAGAAGGGCTATGTTCACTTTGGACGTGTACAGAGCAAATACAGACTGTGAAATCTGTAGCTGAAATTCGCACCCAAGGAGCGCCTCTTTTCCACAACTAATGCTGATTAATACAACATTCTTGTTCCAACGTGGCAATTTAGTAGGAAACTTTGACGATCTAGATTATTCTTCCTCAAAGGCATAGGAGCCAGGCAGGTGCTGTTCTGCCCTCTCTCTGTGCTGTCTGATAAATGGCCGAGTTGCCATATGGCATTTGTCTGAGACGGTCACCTGGGAAACCACAGTTAACAAAACATCAGCGTGTCATGTAATCAGGTACCATCGTTTATCAGGAACTGATTTTGGAAGGTATAGAGATGGTGGTTGTGACATTTAAGGAAAGACACTGCCCTCGATCTATGTCTGTCAGCTCCAGAAAGCAAAGATACTCATTTCTTAGCTGAGATCTCTCTTGGGACCAACCATCAGGAAAACCCAACTTCTCATGCTACATGATAAAGACTTTTTTTCAATTTTTCGTTCACACACACAAGTATATAATATTAGAATTTTGCATATATTTTAATGTTCTCATTTTGATTGCTACTAAGTTAAATCTGGGAAACTTTGTAAATAGTGTTTAAAATTGTTTGGCTATTGTCCTTAAGTTTTAATCCTTTTATTTCCCATTAATTTCTGTTGTAAATACATTTCCTTATCTCTGATGTTAGCACAAACCTGGTCAGTTTTTCTCATTGTTCTTACTATCTCTTCTGTCCTCCTTGTAAATGATGGGCTCTCCCAAGACCCCATCCTTGACCTCCATGTTTTCTCCAGGTGCTCTGTCTCCAAAGGCAAAATTATCTGTTCCCATGGTCATATATCGCCTTCCTATCAAGATGACCCCCCAATTCTTGTCTGCAGCCCTGACCTCATCCCTAAAATCCTAAATGCAACTACCTGATTGTTATCTACCCTTGGATGCCTATAAGCCAACTCAAAGTTAACACATCCAACATAAAGCTGTTGATTCTAGATTGCACACAAACATATAGTCTTCCCCAGTGTCTCCATCTCAGTAAACAGCAGGTGAACTCAGACTTACACATTTGATTCCTGTCTTTCTGTCTCGCCACACCCATTAATAGACCATATCAATAAGCCTGTCCAGTCCATTTTAAAATTATAGTCCAGGGGCACCCGGCTGGCAATCAGTAGAGCATGCCACTCTTGATCTCAGGGTTGTAAGTGTGAGCCCCATGTTGCATATAGAGATTATTTAATAATAAAATATTTTAGGGGCACCTGGGTGGCTCAGTCGGTCCACTCAGGTCACGATCCCGAGGTGCTGGGATCGAGTCCTGCATCAGGCTCCCTGCTCAGCAAGGAGCCTGCTTCTCTCTCTCTACCTGCCGCTCCCCCTGCTTGTGCTCTGTCTCTCTGTCGAATAAATAAATAGAAGCTTAAAAAAATAATAAACTCTTTTAAAAATTAATTAATTACCTAACCTGTCCAACTTCCTTCATGCCCACCACTGACACGTTACCCCCGGCTGCCACCGTTTTCATTTTTGCTGTTGTGAGAGTTTCCTAGGGCTCTCCTTAGACCCACTCGTCCTCTTGTGCAATCCAGTAATTATTAACCAAACATTCCACATTTTTGGTTATAAGTTATCAGTCTTTCTCAAGTTCCTCCCCCCGCCCCAGTGCTTCCAATCCCACTTAACACAGAAGCGAAACTCATAGCTTAGCCTAAAATGCCTTGCGTGACTTGCCTTCACTTTCCTCTCCAGGCTCGTCCCTCATCTCTTGCCCCTCAACCATGGTGTTGCCCTACTGGCTGATTGTTTTCAGCTTCTCAAACACAAGGCACAAAAAAACATTTCATAAAGTTGCTTTCAGGAGTAAAGGAGTTAATATACATTGAGTACTTAGAGCAATATTCACACAGGCGCTCAATGAATTTATTTTTGCACACAGCATTCAATAAATATTAGCCAGCTATATGTTAAGTATCCTCTTATCTAGGATATGAACTAAATTGTCTTAAAGCACATGTAATAATTAGGCAGTATTTCTGCCATGTGGTGACTGTATCCAGTTTCTAAATCATCGTTGGTGCCTCCAAACTGAAGCAGGTCAGATAGGGAGTACCTTTCTTTTATTTTCAAAAGTCTGTAGCTTAAAAATACTGCAGAGTCGAGCGCCTGGGTGGTCCAGTCGGTGAAGCATCTCCCCTCGGCTCAGGTCATGATCCTGGGGTCCTAGGATCGAGTCCCTCATCAGGCTCCCTGCTCGGCGGGAGTCTGTTTCTCTCTCTCCCCCTGCTCCTGCTCTCTCTAATAAATACATAAAATCTTTTTTTAAAAAAGCCATAAAAAGAAGAAATTAAAAAGAAAATCCTGCAGAGTGGCAACCAACACATAACCATTCTTGCCCATATCTTTCAGTGAACACACATACCCATTTACGTTGGATATTTATCCAGGACTGGAAACGCTGGGTCAAAGAGTAAGCACGTTTTCAACTGTGTGGATACCATCAAATGGCTTCCCGGAGTTCCTTTTTCCAAATTATACTCATATGCTATTTTTTTAGGTCTAATCGAACGCTTTTCAAATTAGCTATGTTGAAAAATTATTCTTCCAGAATATAATCCATACGACAAAATGTATTCGTATTAGCTCAAAAGATTATTATAATTACAAGGAAATGTATCAGCATAAAAATTATCTAGGAATTACAAATTACATATCATCCTGCATTTGTATTGTATGTATCATTATTTGGAATATCTCATTATTTTAATTGCAACCAATTACTCCAGTTGGCATAGTCACAGCAAGCAGTATTCTATATTTTAGGAATAAATTAAATATATCATCTAAGAGTTGGTCCGAACGTTCTGTCTTTGCATTCATTAAAGGATCAAAGTTTCCATTAATGCTCACAGGAATTTTGAATTCACATAAATATATCATTAGGCTGAAGGTGAACATCTTTCAGGTAGATTTACCAGCAGTCTGGAATGTTAAAATGATGGCTGATGTGCATTTCTACTTTTAATTTATCACATGCAGTTAGGATAGGCTGCAATATCCATGTTGACTGGACCAAGTGTGAGGTTTCAGGATCACTGCACTCAGAGCTGATATTCTGTAATTGTTTTATCTGGTTTTTATTGTTGTGAATCCATACTTCAGTATTGAGTCCCTAGGTAAAGAAATTATTTTCCAGTTTCTTAAAGTCGACGAATATGTTTATTCAGTGAGAGAAGTAACCATTTTGAAAACAATTTTGAGTAATAATATGCTGAGTTTTAAGACAGAGTTTCAAAGATTGTCATATAAAAGTTGAACTTAAGGGGCGCCTGGGTGGCTCAGTCACTTAAGCACCTGCCTTTGGCTCAGGTCATGATCCCGGGGTCCTGGGATCGAGTCCTGCTTTGGGCTCCCCGCTCAGCGGGCAGCTTGCTTCTCCGTCTCCTACTCCCCTGCTCCTACCTCCCCTCCCTTACTCCCTCTCTCACAGAGAGAGAGGAATCACAAGCAGGGGGAGTGGGAGAGGGAGAAGTAGACTCACCCCTAAATAAATAAACTCTTAAAAAAAAAGTTGAATAATGCTGTTCTGTTGGACTTTGCTCTCTGTACCAAAATGAAAATCTTTATAGTTGACCCTCTGTGGTTTGGTGCCGGTGTTACATAAATTTTGTGACTTTGATTCATTAGTGGTGCTTCTTCCTACTCTACACAGTATTTAATCTGAGCTGTATGCAGTGTACCTCGTGGTTCATTCCTTGCCCCAGCTAATGTGCAGATCTGATCACTAGTTTTTACTTGGCATTTCTCGTTCACCATTTAACCACATTCTAACGGCACAGACTGCTAGATTTTAGCGAAATTCCCTCTCTTCCTGTCTTTTCCAACTGCTTTTTGTAGGTTTTCTCTTTTGTTTGTATCATTTCTTGTGTGTCGTTCAACTGGGGCTCACTAACTTACACAGATTAAGAAATAAATCCTACAAAAATACAAATACATCTTGTACAGGCTTACTACTAGGGGAATTCACTAATTTAGCTTCATTTGCTGGAATTTGTGCTTTTCTTTTCCAGTATGGATTTAGGAGTCAATAGAAAATTAAATCCATTTGGAACATGCACTAACCCTAAGGTTGGTCTATACTTCTTCCTGTTTCTATCTTAGTCCATCACAAACCCAAACCCGCTGTCTTCATCCAGAATACTGCAGTCTGGGTGGCTTATAAACAACAGACATTTAGTTCTCATGGTTCTAAGGCTGGAAGTCCAAGATCAAGGTGTGAGCAGGTGTCTGGTGAAACCTGACTTCCTGGTTTGTAGTCTTCACAATGTGTCCCCTCTCTGGGGTCTCTCTATTAGGTCAGTAATCCCATTCATGAGGGCTGCACCCTCATCACCTAATCACCTCCCAGAGGCCCCTCCTTCCAAATACCACTCCATCGAGGCTGAGTTCTAACTTGGATTTTGGGGGGACAGAAACATATAGTCAATAGCACCAAATTTTAAAGCATAAGATGTGATTATGATGGAATCAGAACACCATGTCTATATGTATTTCTCTATAAGAATGTCATTTCTTAGATGGATACAAACAATGGTATTTTGTAAAAATTTGACATAAAATAGCTATTTCTAAAAGAGCTGTGAGTTCCGGTATCTAGTCCTGGCATTATAAAAAGGTCCCGTTTTTACATAAGCAAAACTCGAGAACCACAGCACTGTGTCATTTGTATTTATATCTTGGCTTTGGTGGGAGGGAGGGCAAGGGACCAAACAAGAGCTCTGGAGTCTGGCTAATGTGAGCTCAAAACCAAGCTCTGACAGGTGACTTGAAGTCAATCGATTTACCTCTCTAAGCTGCCATTACATTCTCTGGAGGACCGAGATAATACCATCAACAAAATTTGTAAAGTGCTTAGCAGAGTGTTAGACAAACTATCCTTCAAAATGGTTGTACCAATTTACCACTTTCTGGTGCCATTTGAGGATCCCACTGACTTCTCTCTGTCATGGCCCATAACCCAACCAGCTGCTAATAAGCTCTTAGCATCTGACCTGGAACAGAGGCAAGAATGACTATGTGGTGGAAGCTTTGGATGCCCAAGTGGGAAGGTGTGTCACTGATGAGATCCTGCTGAGAATGTGGGAGCATCTAGTTCATGGAGAACCCAAGTTTTATATTTGGTTAAAGTTGGTCTTCACCCTAAGAGGTGAGGATCTTGGAATGTGTTCTTCCCTTTGGTCATCTGTTCTGTCTTCACTCTCACCTCCCTTTCTTCCTGTCTGCATTGGCACTTGTCTGCTGTTTCAAATCCCAGTTAATCCTCATCTTCTCCAATATGGAATTTCTTTTTTTTTTTTTTTTCCTCTACCACACTTTAGTCCTTTGCAAATTCCTGATTCATCACATGTAACTTTCTCCAGGAAGCTTGACTTACACCTGTCATTGACTTATGGGTGTTTTGAGTGAAATCACCTAAATGGAGCTATCCATCCCTGCAATGGCTATCCATCCCTGCAATGGCTTTCAGAAATGCCTCTGTTTCTCCTGTAGGTCTGACATCCCAAAGACAGGAATGGCCTCCACTTTGTTCCCTATCCCTTTACCGAATATCCTGTCCTTCTCTTTACCTAATTCCTGCCGTCCACCATCTTCCCCTTCCAAGGCCCCTCTCCCACCTGCCTTGGATGTTCCCCTGACTAACCCACTCTATCTGAGGACTCATGGATTGTGCCTTACAGAAACAAGGCCCAACAATACTGACTGAGTGACATAAGAAGGTGAGAAATATAAAGTATATGCTGTATAAAGTATATTGACCATGCCTCGAATGAACTGTGTTTACGACTTCGTATGCGTTGGTTCTTCCACTGTTGCTTAGAATTGGCTTCCTTTTTCTTCCTGTTCCTTTTTTTAGTGAGTTTCCTCATTTCCCCAAAGACTTATTTAATCATTGATATTGTAGCACTTAATTAATTTCTCTTGAGTACGGTCTCAAAATATTTCAGACTTAAATGCAGGGTCTACTGTTTTCCTTCAATGACTTCCTGGCAAATATTGAGTTATTTACCAGCAGAGCAGGAAACATACACAGTCTCATTAATCTCTTCTCAGCTATCCCCAATGTCCCCCTCCTCCCAGACCTCAGTGTGAAACATATTGAGTATTCAGTCTCATATATTATTCAGAGAGTACCATTGATTTATACAACTTTTCCTGGGTCAGAAGTCTGGTGATTCATTGCCCCCTTATTCAGTTTGACTGCGGGAAAAGTAACCGTTTATGAGAATACTGTTTCTCAATGCATGAGACTCTTGTAGTGGGTTTTATCTGCTTTTGGCAAAGAAGAGCTCTCTGTAGGTATAACAACCTGAACCGTGTGGACTGCTTGGGGAATAAACTTCCCACAGTTAGGGTAGCAGCTGAAAAGAATGGCAGAAGCTATGATAGCAAAATTGCTTTCCCCAAATCAGAGATTACCCCATCACCGATGTGTAGATGAAGAGACTTGAAAGCAATATGGATCATATTTCGAGACCTTTCAACAATAGTGATGAACAAAGGAATCAGATCGGTCCACAAACAGCCCCCATTTTTAAAACCATTTTTGTATTAGACAAGTGCCTATTCCTTACTAAGAAGTCCACAATTACTTCTATTATGGTTTGCTTGTGCGGGTCCTAAAATACTGACATTAGCTCATCTAACTTCCCAAAGTTATCTGAACCATCAAATCTTGACTCACTCTCCATATTTTCTGATGTTTGAAAATTTCAACATAATGATAATCCCATGCCAAGCAGAATTATCAATCAAGTATGTATGTAAAATACTATATTTGCAGATTTTCAAAGCCCCAATAATTTACCTTCTTTTCTGAGTTAAGTACTAAAGTGTGTGCTTTAGCAAAAGAGAAAATATTGAGGGTAAAGACACAGGAATGCCAAGACAAGAGATAAAACAAAAAGAAATTCCAAGAGTGATGGTGAAGAGAAATCAAGTATGAAAGCTTCATAGCATGTCTGGAGACCAGGCCAAAATGACACAGATTTGTTTGAATATTTTTTTCAATGATTTTATTTATTTATTTGTCATAGAGAGAGAGCACAAGCAGGGGGAGTGGGAGAAGGAGAAGCAGGCTCCCCACTGAGCAAGGAGCCCGGTGTTGGACTCGAACCCAGGACCCTGGGATCACGACCTGAGCCAAAGGCAGACGCCTAACCGACTGAGCCACCCAGACACCCCTTGTTTGAATATTTTTGAGAACAGATGTATGCTTCTGTCAGAGAGGTTGGTGATAGCTCAATAATAGATAAATAAAAATAAGTCAAGCAAGTATCAGGCAATTACTACACCAGGGAAAACTGAAGAGTTGTACAAAAGGAAACTGCTTCATTGTGCATTATATGGTTTGGCTCTGAGTAATAAGTATATAGCCTTAATAATATAAACCAAGTCTTCTGATTTAGCCAAAATCTGTGACTGTTATATGGTGTTGGGGAGTAGGAGAAGTGTTAGGGTGGAAATGGTAAGAGACACAAATCAGTAAGTAATAGGTGGATAATCTCTAAAACTAAAAAATAGCACATCCTTGCTTTTTTTTTTAAAAAAAAAAAGGAAGTAAATACCTGAAGAAACAGCTAAAGTAGTTAAAAATGCATACCTCTGGAGTTCCAGAGATGGGGAAGAGTGATATAAAGGACTGCTGGCTTTAATTATAGCATAAGCAAGATAATTTTGTTTTATATATACACACATACATGCCTTTAACACATCTTTAAACACTTTTACAAAATAAAAAGGTTGACACATCCTTGCTTTCCACAAACACCCTCAATTTCAAAGTCCTGGCTTTTCTGTCCCAAGCACCCAAACTGTACACATTTTATGAAATGGCCCACTGATCAATGTAATCACTTTTGGGGCCATCTGATGGTGAAGTGGACTTTTCACTGACTCTTTTTGAACCAGGCTCAAAACTCAGATTTTTTTCTATTACTGCCAAAGAAATGCATACATTGTCCTATGTCAGTGTAATAGTTTAATTTGCATAATCTTAAAAAAAATTTGTATCTTCTAAATTTTGGTGCCATCGGGCAAAGCGGTGTCCCTTCATTCTAGCTAAAGTCCCTCCTTTGAGGAACAAAGTCTGTCCGAATCTGGCCATACTCTTTCTTACCTTTCATCTGTTTCATCCGGTCCCTCTGTTTCCATGTTGCCCATGCTGAAGCTGTCCCCAAGCTTTTTCACATTCTGTGCCATCTGACACTAACTTCCTTTACTCACCCCAAGAGAGTGAAAAACTTAGAATGCATTTTTTAAGTTTTTAATTCTTCGAGACTTATTAAAACCGACACTCCATTCACATGAGTCTGGTCGATCTGTTCTCCCTCCTGTGCCCACAATGCTGTATTTCCATTCTCTCTCCCATGCCCTCAGGAGCTAATACTCATCCACATACATGTTTTCCTTTGTGAGCTGAGATCCTCAAAGGTAGGAAATTTATCTTAATCGTTTGGTTATATCGTGAATGAGTGAATGGACAAATGACTAGCCTACTTGTAGTGTAAGGGGAGAGGGACCATCCTTTCCCGACTATGTGCAAGCTCTGCACAAAATATAAAAACACAAACCTACAGTGACACAAACCATTGTTCACAGACCGTTTTTATGAACACAGAAATGAAGTAGTTCCTTTTTCAATTCTCAAAACATCCAATTTTATACGAAACTATAATGCCATTTTAATAAGGTGGTTGTCATAGTGGAAGTAATTGTGTCTATCATCAGAATACAATTGGTTCCATAATGGAAATCAAACCAAATACCACAAGATGTGCATGTGTTCACTCAGAGTGAACTTCCCGAAGTACTTTTCTTGAAATATCATTGATGGGCTACTATTTATCTGTCTTTGCCACATAATTACACATTATGCAGATGAATTATCAGTGATAGAAATCGTTTCTGAATGTTACAGAGGAATTATGTGCAAGTTCTTTGAGTTGATCGTGAGCTATTGTTAATCTTCTGGTTTTTAATGTGCAGAAGGGAATGCTGAGCATTTAGTATTTGCTAAACAAAGTGTACATGTTCACATGGAGTTTTGTGTGGGTCCCCACCTTAGCAATTGAACCTGAATTGTCACCTTTTGTCTGTCTTTTGTTCTTTCACATTCATGCAAACGGATGCTTCACTGACCAGACATGCTGGGTTTCCACTTATTTTTATATACTCAGCATCCCATACACTGGTTGGATATGCGTAATCAATTTTTTTTTATTTTTTTTTTTACTGAGTCCATGTAGGGAAGAGAAATGCTGTCTCTACCGATGAAGAGAACCCACATAGACCAACATATTGCCAATGATAAATCAGGGGTAGGAAGAACACAAAATGATTTCTTTTTCTTCTTTCTATGGTTTTATATGTCTCAATATTTCTAAAGGCCAAAAAGACTTCTAAGGTCTATTTATTCACCCACAGACCTGCTACACTCTGGCCATCATCTGGGAGCCTCTAAGAAATGCAAATCCTTGGTCCTGCCCGCAGAGCTTCTGAATCTGAATTTGCATTTTGACAGGATCCCCAGGTGTTTTATATGCACAATAAAGTTTGGGAAGCACTATTCTAAAACATTTTGCCTCAGGGGTGCCTGGGTGGTTCAGTCCTTAAGCATCTGCCTTCAGCTCAGGTCATGATCCCAGTGTCCTGGGATTGAGCCCTGCATCAGACTCCCTGCTCCGCGGGAAGCCTGCTTCTCCCTCTCCCACTCCCCCTGCTGTTGTTCCCTCTTTCGCTGCCTCTCTCTCTATCAAGTAAATAAATTTTTTTTAAAAAATCTAAAAAAAAAAGAGTTTGCCCCAGGCCCCCTCCCTGCTTTTATTTATTTATTTTTTTTAAGTAGGCTCCACGCCCTGTTTGGAGCCCAATGTGGGGCTTGAACTGATGACAAGCCCTAAGCTCAGATCAAGAGTCGGACGCTTAACCAACTGAGCCACCCAGGCACCCCTCTCCCCATATTTAAAATGTACTTGATATTGCCAATAATGCTTTTTATTTTCTTAATATAAATTAAAACCATTGAGAAATACTGGGGCACCTGGGTGGTGCAGCCCGGCTATGGGCAGAGAGGTGAAGTTTCACGCCATTCTGCTCCATGAGATCTTGGTGGGAGTTTGTGTAGACAAGGAAATAGAAACATCTGAAGACCCCGTACAGTTTTGTACCCAAGGGAAACAGACAAAGGAGCTTGGAAACAAACAGCTAGGGAGCTATGGAGGGACAGAACGGGAAAGCGAGGTATGCACATGAGGAAAGGTTTCCAAGGTGGAGACCGTGAGGACTGTGTCAGATGACACAGTAAGTCCAGGGTGGGAGGACGGGTGAAGAAGTCGGGGTGATGGATGGAAGTGTTGAATCGCTATATTGTACACCTGAAAGTAATATCACACTGTATGTTAAGTAACTGGAATTAAAATTTTTAAAACGATGTAGTAAGTCCAGGCATCGCATGCCACAGCATGGAGGTCACCGGTGACCTCAAAAAATATAAGCTAGAGATCAGATCCAAAGATGTCATAATCAACCAAATTTTTTCCAAGGTGTTTAACCATCAGGAGAGAACAACGGGGCAGTTCCTGAAAAAGGAAATGGGGATGAGAGGAAGATTATTTTTTCTGTTCCTTTTGGCGGGGGCGAGGTTTGGTAGCAGAGGAATCGCCTGCTGCTGATTTGATGGATGTAGTTCAGTGTGACTGCCTAATAGTGATAGAGAAAGGCAGGGAGGACTGCGGGAGTCTCGGAGAAGTCCACGCTGACATGCAACTGGATGGGCATCTCGGTGGACTGAGCTCACAGAGGGAGGGCTGAAATGTGTGGGCATGAAGGTGGATTGGTAGGTAGACTGGAAGGCAGAGCTGATGGATTCTCTCTACTGATGCTTCATCCTCTCCCAGTGAAATAGGAAGGTCATGAACTGCAAGCAAGGATGGGGAGAAGGTTCTAGACACTGGACAAATGTTGGACATTGGAGAGAGAAGGTAGGATCCTCTTAGATCCCTGCGGCTCAGAGTGTGGTCTGCAGACCTGCAGCATCGTCATGACCTGGAGTTTATTGAGCTATCACCAACCTCTCCTGCGCCGAAGCAACCAGAATCCATAAGATCTCTCGTGGATGTTTTTCTTTTTTAAAGATTTTATTTATTTATTTGAGAGAGAAAGGGAGGGACCACGTGTTGGGGGAGGAGGGGAGAGAGAGAGAATCTCAAGCAGGCTTCATGCCCAGCGCAGAGCCCAACAGGGGGCTCGATCTCATGACCCTGAGATTATGACCTGAGCTGAAATCAAGAATCAGATCCTTCACTGACTGAGCCACCCAGGCACCCTGATCTCTCGGTGATTTCTAAGCCACTTGTTTTCAGATTTGCACACTGGGTCCAACTGGGAAGATTTTAAAAGTCTGGATGCCCAGGCCACGCACAAGACGAATTCCATCAGAATATATTGGGAGGGGTCCAAACATCAGCATTCTTTGAAATCACCCAAATGGTTCTAGTAGGAAACCAATTTTGATAGCACTATTCTGCTAGAATAGAGTTAATAGAGTTCCGCTGACTCTCCTGCCTTCTCTCCCCTGCTCTTCTCTCCCTCTCGCTGACCAGGGCGGCTCCATTTGTAACTCTTGTACATTTTAGCTTTCTGCACAGGATTTAAAAGGACGTTTCTGAGAGCTGAACATACTGATGTGTCCTATGCTTCCCCTGCCCCGTATCCTTCACATATTCCCTTCAGAATCATGCAAGCAGTGAACACAGTGGATTCCCACCCTCTGTGTGTGTGAGCGAATGATATTATTTTGTTGTTTAAACTTGAATAAACTCATCAGTAAATCTGTGTGACCCCAGAATCTTGACTATCATTTCCTGATTTTTGTTTTTCTTTTTAGCTTTCTTTTCCTCTCTTTCTTTTATCGATTTACACAGATTTCCAAGTTCTTCTAGGATGCTTGATTTAATTCTGGTAATTTATATTTTCCAAGGATTATTCCCAACTTCTCTAAAATTTTCCAATGTATCTGTACAGATTTGTACACGGCATTGCCTTATAAATCCTTAATTTCTTTTCTGTACATCTGCACTATTCCGTTTCTCATGTCTAGTGTTGTTGATTTCCTTCTTCTGCCTTTTTTTTTTTTTTTTCCTGACTCCTGCCTTTTCATCATCTTTTACAGAGTTTTGTCTCTTTTACTGATTAAATCAAAGACTAATTTTTCTGGGGCTTATCGGTAATCATTGTTTTCTTTTTATGAAATATATATACATTAAATGAACATGTTTATAGTAGAAAAATTAGACTGCACACATAGGAAAAGGGAGGGAGAAGCAGTCCTCAGACGGAAAGCCCCTTTGACATTTGGTAGGTCTCTGTAAAGATGTTTCGTGTGCTTTTGTGTGCAGACGCCGGCTACCTACATGTATTTCAATTGGCCTCATAGTGTTGTCTGAATCATGTGCTCTGTTTGCTTCTTCGCAGTTTGATAGCAGAGAAAGTGATAAAGTCGGAGGTGCAGCTATGGAACTTGGAATCCATTTTCTCAGCTTCTCACTTAGTAACAACAAGCAATTTCTTATCCACTGTGAAAGGCTTCCTCCTCCGGAACCTTCTGTGGGAAGCAGAGATAGTCACACCTGCCCCACAGGAATGATGAGGTGATTGTGAAGGTGAGCGGTTTCCACCTCATTAAATATGCATCAGGTCAATAGCTGTTTTATGAGCATCTCTTGTTATATGTTAGCTGGTTTCAAGGTTTTTTATGATTATAGAAAAATTTTTTTTTCTAAATCTCTCAATATGCATCTTGTATATTTATCTGACAATGTTTACATTTTCCAGAAGTGCAATTGTTAGATAAAGGGGCTGGAAAGGTTTAAACAAATAACTCTCTTCAAAATGCAATAGTTGGCAGTGATAAACAGTGCTTGACCATATCATAATACTGCATTTTCAGAGATGAAAAAATTCTGTTGCTTTAATATGACTTCATTTGAATACAGCGGGGTTAAACATTATATGCACAAAAAGTGAGTCCATATAGCCATTTTCAACCCAGATTCTTTGGGAGAATTAGGCCCTAAGGGTAATGACCTTTTTTTTTAAGATTTTATTTTTAAGTAATCTCTACACCCAACGTGGGGCTCAAACCTACAACTCCGAAATCAAGAGTCAAATGCTCCATAGGCTGAACCAGCCAGGGACTCTGGTAATGACTTTTCTTCTGTGCATCTATTTTTGTACTAGATTTAAGAAAATGGTCACTAAAATCACTGTTTATATTCTGTGATTCAGATAAACAACCCTCATTGAGAAGGAATTAATAGGAAAAATGAATTCAAATTAATTAATTCAAATTCATTTACTGTGTTTAAGATGAATTTTCCTTAAAACTGATTTTGGGAAATTTGATAAATTGAGTATGTTCAAAAGTAATCAATTGCCTTAGAAGAATTGGTTTTTAATAACGTGGCATTAGAAATGCAAAAAATCGGCTATTTAATAAATAGACCTGGGACCACACCGTTTGATACGTAGCAGTTAATTCAATCTTATGTACTTATTAATTTTCCTTGCTTATTTTCGCCTTTTACTCTGTCAAGCGCAGAAAAAATAGGTTATGTCTTCAACTGTCCTCTTTCTGTTAATTTGCCCATTATTTTTTTCTTTTGTAGATTCACATTTTTCCTAACTCATTAGTTGCCATTTTAATCTATATTTCGTTTGCTGTGCTGTCTCAGGGTTGTTCACTTTCCTTTTCCCTTTTGTAACTAATTAAGTTGAATGACTTGTGAATGTAATGTTGGTTTTGCTTGTTAGCTCACTGCGGGAAACTTTTATATGAGTATGAACTTGCCTCTAAGTACACCTTTGACCAAAGCCCGTACGCTTCAGTGTTCAGCCATTTCTGGTCACCAGCACCACCCATGGCCACTGTCCTGCCTCTCTGTCTTGTCCCGGTCACATTATGCTTCTGAATGAGATGAACGGATGAAGGTAGTTGACATTTTGTTTTCCTCCTTAACCCAACTTATCCAATATATGTATTTCAGAACGCTTACTTATTGATGCATTGTTGAGTTAAGACAGAGAAGACTGAGGGAAGAGCCAATATATAAGCAAGTAAGCACATGAATATAAAGATAGTTCATCATCAAGACAGTGTGGCATTAGCAAAAGAATAGACAAATGGGCAAATTCAGCAGATCAGGCAGCTGAGAAATAGACCCACACAAACATAGTCAACTGATCTTTGACGAAGGAACAAAGGAAAGACAATAGAGAAGAGATCATCTTTTCAACAAAAGGGTGCTAGAACGCCTGGCCCTCCACATGCAAAAAATTAAATCTAGGGATATTTGGCTGCCTCAGCTGGAGAGCTTGAGACTCTTGATCTCAGGGTTGTGAGTTCGAGCCCCATGTTGGGTGACATCTTATATACAACCCCAGTCCATGAAAGGAATAACTGATAGCCAACAGTTCATTAAAATTAAAAAGGTCTGCTCTACGAAAGATACTATCACAGCAATGGGAAGACAAGCCACAGACTAGAAGAAATATTTGCAGAAGACACATCTGATGAAGGGCTCTTGTTATCCAAAATTTACAAAGAAGTCTTTATTTTTTTTAAGATTTTATTTATTTGTCAGAGAGAGTGCAAGCAGGGGGAGCAGCAGAAGGGGAAGCAGGCTCCCCACTGAGCAGGGAGCCTGGTGCGGGACTTGATCCCAGGCAGATGCTTCACCCACTGAGCCACCCAGGCATCCCTACAAAGAAGCCTTAACACTCAACAATAAGAAAATAAACAACTCCGTTTAAAAATAGGCAAAATATCTGAGCAAACACCTCACCATATAATACATACGGCAAATTCATGGATAAAGAGAAGCTCCTCATTATATGTTATTAGGGAACAGCAAATTTAAATAACAATGAAGTACACAAATGATGGAAAGGTGAAAATGCAAAATGCTTACAACACTAATTGCTGGTGAGGATGTGGAAAACAGGACTTCTCATATACTGCTTATGGGAATGCAAAATGATAAAGTCACTTTGGAAGACAGCTGGGCAGTTTCTTACAATGCTAAACTTAGTTTTACCATAAGCCAGCAATGCTGCTCTTTGGTTGGTGTTGACCCAGAGGGGTTGAAAACTTATGTCCACACAAAAACCTGTGCATGGATGTTTATAACATTATTGCCAAAACTTGGAAGCAACCAAGGTGTCCTTCCGTGGGTGAATGGATACATAAACTGTTGTACATCCAAGTAAGAACATCACTCAATGCTAGAAAGAAATGAGCTCTTAGGCCATGGAAAGCCACGGAGGGACCGTGTGGAGCATATCCCTAAGTGAAAGAAGCCCATTTGAAAAGGCTTCATGCTACATGATTCCAACTCTGACATTCTGGAGAAGGCAAAGCTATGGAGACAGTACAAAGATCGGTGGTTGCCAGGGGATGGACAGATGTGGAAGATGCATAAGCAGAGTACAGAGGATTTTTAGCAGAGTAACTCTATTCTGTATGCTGTAATGGTCAATACACGTCACTATATATTTGTCCGAACCCACAGGATGCACACCACCAAGAATGAACCGTGATGTCAAGCATGGACTCTGGGTACTAAGGATGTGTCAGTGTAAGTTTGTGGATTTTAACATCTTGTGTGAGAAGTTGACAGTGGGGTACGCAGTGCACGAATGGGTGCAGGAGGTCTATGGGCAGTCTGTGATTTCTGCTCAGCTTTACTGTGAACCTAAAACCGTTCTAAACAATAGAAGCTATTTTATTGTATTTTTTAAAGATTTTATTTATTTTAGAGAGAGAGCAAGCAGGAGCAGGGGGGAGGGGTAGAGGGAGAAGCAGACTCCCCACTGAGCTGGGAGCCCAACGCTGGGCTCAATCCCAGGACCCTGGGATCGTGACCTGAGCCAAAGGCAGATGCTTAACCAACTCACCACCCAGGTGCCCAGAAGCTATTTCTGTTTTAAAGATATTTCAGGTAAGTGTTTTGAAGAAAATAACTGAAGTTACTGTGATAGAGAGATGTGGACGGGGCAAATTTTGATGGGTTATGGGTGTTCTCTCTGAGAGAGTTTAAATTCTTTTTTTGGGTGAAGGAGGCTGTCTAATCCCAGGGTTTTCTGCGCTGTTGAGGTGAGAAGAGTATTGTTATTACCATATTGTTAGCAAATTGTATGTGTGTGTTTGTGTGTGTTCCAGTCAAACAATATTTTCAGAACTCTTTTTTTCGAGTTAATATAATTTTCTTTATTACCAAACATCTGATCCTTTTGGTAAATCAACGTGCGTACCTCTTGCCAAAACAGAAAGAGCATTCTCTGCTTCTAGGACTCACAGTTTAATTTATATCTATTAACCATCATTATTGATCACATTGTGCATATTCTCCACATTTTCATTGATTTATTTCTTTTGACTTCTTCTGTCAAAGACTGGGAAAGTGTGTCAGAGTTTCCCCAAACAATTTAGTATCTTTGCATTTTAAAACACATTTTGTGAGTACATTTCAAATATATTTGGATGCTTTGTCATTCACCTCATAAATATTCATGAGTATAATAGCTCCATTGACATTTTATCTTAATTGATGAGTGCCTTCAAATTTTGTCCTTGACATATTTCAGCAAATCAAACTTTGTTCCGTCTTAGAGATGCCTTTAAAAACAAAAAACAAAAAACCAAACTTCTTTTTGTGCAGATGCATTGGTTAAAGACATGGAACATTAATTTTCTCTATAGATTTCTAAAAAAAGATGAACAGAATTACTTAAAATCAACTTCAGATTATGAAAAATAGAGAAAAGTACTTCTCAATAACCTTTCCTAGGCTGATTAAAACAAGCACAACCACCAAAACACTAAATGAAGTCATCCTTTGATATGTGCTGATTTTGAAAGGAAGTGGATGTGACAGTCCAGCCCACATTTTGAAAAAGAGAAAGAGAGAGAACTAAATAGAACATATCAATGGACATATTTATTGGTTAAGACATTGGTAGTTAATTTTTATTTTATTCATTGTGTTTTCAAGTCTCTCATCAAATCATGGTTTTCAGGGGGTTCCTGCCTGGCTCATTGGGTATAGCATGCAACTCTTGATCTTGAGGTCATGAATTCAAGCCCCACGTCGTTGGGTGTAGAGCTTACTTCAAATTATGGTTTCCATATTATTATGCCATTCACCTTAGAGACTGTTGTGACATGACATGCCTTGTCTTGTTGTATTCATGGATTTCACTCGGCATATTAATGAGCGTTAATAGTTATATGCTTAGAGGTTTAAAAATAAATGCATGAGATTTTGATGTTTTCACGTTTAGGATGTTCCTGCAAAAGGCACACAGAAGATTCTATTTAACATCATCGTTGGAAATATGTATCAGAATTAGATATACATATACAGAACACAAGAGCATAGTTTTAAAACAGAATGATGTGGTTTTCGGAGTACATTATAAATTTTATTCCTTCAACCTCAATCTCATAAGCTCTGTGTACTTCCGTTTCAGATGTGTGACATAACAGGAAGTAGATGCTTGCTCTCCTAGGCAGAATAACGCCCCTTCCCACAAAGATGTCTGTCTCGTCATTTCCAAAAGTGTGACCATATCATCTAAAATGTCAAAGGAGAATTCAAGCTGCAGATGCAATGAAGCCTGCTAAGGAGCAGACCTTAAAATAAAAGGACTATCCTGGGCTTCATCCAGGTGGACCCACATAATCGTAAGAATTCTTAAATGTGGAAGTGGGAGGCAGAGTCACTGTTTGAATGAGGTGACATTGGGGTGGCAGGGCTCACTGGGTTATTGTTGGCTTTGAAGAGGAAAGGGTCCACAAGCCATAGAATGTGATCAACCTTCCTACGGTGTAAAAGAGAAGAAAACATGTTCTGCCCTGGAGCCTCCAGAAAGGACTGCAGCCTTGTTCACATCTGTGAAGCCCATATGGACTTGCGAACTCCGGAGCTCTAAGATGGTCTATAAATTTACGTTGTTTCCATCGTTTATTAATTTGCACTTCATAGATTCCCTCCCTTACAATTCAGCAAAAAGGCCTCTTGGTTGTCTAGAATGCTAAACTTCGGCCCACAAATCCACACGGTGATGGTTGGTTGGCCAAGTCAAAAAATGGTCCGCTGGGAGGCGGTCCCCATTGTACAATGCTGCTGTATTGTAACTTCTTTCACGCCCGCCATGCTGTTTTTTAAACGGGGACACTATTTCCGTTTTGCAAGCTCAAGGATTTAGAGCTTCATTGGAAACAGTGTGAGGTCTGCCCATTCTTTATTGTCATGGCTGGCTCACATCCATGCCATAGCTAGACTGAAACAGGAGGAGAAGAGCTTAATTATTTTGACTTTTATTTTATTATTTCCTTTTGGTTAGTCTTAAGGAAATGAGGCCCACGCCTGAAGTTACCAGAAAGACTTCTTGATAATGACTTCCTGTAGCCATCACTGAATTTCCTCATTTAATCAATAATTTCATGATTTTATGGGGAGCTCTGTAACACCCCCCTTTCTGTGTACATATATACATAACTAGTTTTGTTGTTTTAAAACATCTGTTCCTGTCCAACCTATTTATATAATTTTAAAATATTAAAAATTTCCATGTTTAGTTCTTATCAGCGTGCTGTCTTGATTATATTGTGGAATTTCGAGATTATTGAGATCTGAAATTCTGACAAATGACCACAACAAATCTATCGATTTGTTCCATTATATTATAGGAAAAGTCTTTGCTGGTAGAAATGCTGCTGAGCTTCAGAAGAATGTTCTCTTCAGCAGATAGGAGTCCTGGTTTTTTCTCTGCTTCTGTTGCAGCACATGGTGTCGGATGTGATACAGAATGGTCCGACTATACGGGGCTACAGATGGAAAGTGAAAATCAAGGAGATTCTACAGGTATATTTTTCTCACTGCTTATTGCTAATACCCACCTAAATGCAATGCAAGGAAATGCACACATAAGGTGGTATCTCCACTTGTGACATGGAAGAATTTTTTTTTTTTTTTAAGGGGAGAAAATGTGCTTTTAGTTTCTCTGGCTTTTGTAAGAATCTTTCCACCTAAGTAAAGTTTACACTCACTTTGACTCCTAGAAATGTCCCGTATATTTATCCTGAGTGATTCTGACTAGTTTATGGGTAGCTCCCTGGTCCTCCTGAAGTAACATCTGAAGATGCTTCCTTTTTTACAAGAATCTAAGTGTGCTTTCTCTTTGTGACAACGCCTTGTACCTCCTGTGTACGCACGCATCTCTTTAAAACAAACGAAGGCTTCAGAGTTTTGCAAGACCACAAAACCCCCTCTATTATAAATCCTCTTATGTTTAAGGAATTTTAAACCTAGTTTTCAGTTCAGTTAACCCCCTGCCCTTCTTACCTCAAGGTAAGTTCAAGAGTGAGATGTGTGTATCTGATTGATTTCTGCGGTAGAGGAGAAGTTGGTTAGCATTTTGGCCCCCAGATGTCCAGACGGCGTTTTCCATTGAAAAAATCTATAAAGGTGTTTTTGGGATCAGGGAAAGAGGAAACCAAGTCTGGTCTGGTAGGTGTTCCTGCTTTGAAGAGGAGCCTACACACCTTATTTTTATAGGACAAGTAACAAATAGGTGTTGAGAAACAGTGTGAGGTCTGGTTGTCTAGACCATCATCCCCCATGTATGTAATCCTCTTAACAATGTCAAAATAAGTTTTGTATTCTTTTGATGGATCCATTTTGGTTCAGGAGATTAAGGGACTTCTGAGAAGCCGAGAGAGGAGAAGAATTCGGTTTTGTCTGTCCACAAAGCCCAGGCTCCCGTGACTGTCTTCTCTCGTATTTTCTGCCACAGAACCGATACGGTTATCCCGGTAACTCATGTCCCTGGGCTGTGCGGGAATTCACGGACACACCACTGAAACAGTGTTCTCCGTCCAGGAAAACCAGAGAGGTTGGGGTTAAGCAGACAAAAATAGAACAGTCATTTTAGAAATCTAGATTTAAAAGAGGAATAGAAGCAAGGCAAGATGATGTTTGATTACGATACATAATGGATTCCTCAAATGCTTAAATGTAATTAGAGATATAAAAAGGATAGAGGGAAACGTAAAAATGTTATGAATATACAGTGCTGTAATTAGTTGCTTTCTTGAGACATAGCACTAGTTGGAGATTCTGGTCTGTTAAAAAAAAAAAAAAAAAAAAAAAAACAGCCAAAGAGAGAAGGCAGTTTAGGAAAACAAAGATGAGGTAAATGGAGTTGCTGCAGGTGGTGAGATTGCGGAAGGTGGGGGAAGGACGGAGAGCAGAGAGGTTCATCGTAGTCAGGCTGGCCTTCGAAGAGAGCCTCTGAAGGATGACAGCATTGTCCAGAGCACTAGGTAAGTTCCCCAATTTCATTGGCAACTGAATAAAATTGAATACAATTCCATTGCCGTCAAATCCTTGAGACTGAGTATTTTTAATTCTATTTTGCAGAGAGTAACGGATCTAGAATTTATGTTTGGCAGGGCCGTCAAGAAAGCAACATTTTTCTTGATCCACCTGCTCTGATAATTGTCCCATTTGGCAACACAAATGAGCCTGGAATGGACAGGAGATGCCGGTTTTACTGGATTTAAGATTCCATTGCAGCCGAGAGCCTGGCATCTTCCGAAACTTCCTCCTGCTTTCAAAGGCACAAATACAGAATCATTAGATTTCTCCCTCAGCTTCATATTTTTCCTAAACAATACAGTGTCTTGGCATTGGTCAGTCTTCAGCCCGATGACGGTGCTGGTCAGTGCTGTGAGGTTTTGAACGTTACATTCCTTCCTTAAGGAGGCATTTTGTGAAAGGAAATTAGATTATTGTATATGCTTCATAAAAAAATGCTGAAAGGTATACACCTTTTCTTATTAGAAACAAATAGTAATTTTTAATCTTAAAAATACTATCGGAATTCCAAAGCAGTAAAAATGTCTTACTTATGTCTACCAGTGAGAGCAGATAAGTATAAAAGAATATAAGGCACATAATTATAATTGTAGCATCAGAACACGGTTTCTGGACCTCAGCCCTACCAACATTTGTGTCTGGATATTTCCCTCTGGTGGAGGCGTCCTGTGCATCGAAGAACATTGAACAGCACATCTGTTCTCCACTCACAAGATGCAAGAGTTGTCCCCTCCAGCTTTCACTGCAGAAATGACCCAGAGATTGTCTATGTTGAGAACCACTGTGTTAGAGATGAAGTTGTTTCTTATAATTCTGCTGTTGGGGAAATTTGTTTTCCTTTATATATATATATATATATATATATATTTTAATCATCTGAAATCTTCCAACCCTCACGTCCCAGAAAATATAAGCTCTGTGTGAACAGGGATCTTGTCCATCTTGGTTAGCATACTCAGAGCCTAGCATTTTAATACATACTTCTTGAATAAATGAATAGAAATATAATAAAAATAAATCTGCTCATGCTTTATTGAGTGGATAAAAGAAGATGTGATTTCATTAATAATATATTTAAATCTATTTGAGTTCTTAAGCTTTGTATTAAATGGAATTTTACTGACCTTGGATTAGTGAATTTTACAAGTAATATAAATCTTCTACTCTTTCCCATTCTCCTCTCTATTAATTGGGTTAGAAACTCAACTAATAGGCATTGTGTGCAAGGTTGTGGAGAAATAAATAAGAAATATATTAGATATTGTGACTGCTTCGTATTTATAAATGGAAAAACTCTACAAATGTCAAGACAGCTTGTTGACTGAAAAGGAAAAGGCCATTCATATCATTTAACTGCTTGTTTGGCTTTGCTTACTTTTCAGTGGGATGTTCTGGGAATGAGATGGCAATGTGTTCCAACTTTGGGGAAGGAACTGATGGTGAATAAGCTCATAGACTTCAAGAGGAATTGAAGCAACCAGAGCAGCTTCACGGCAGACAGGTTACCCAACAAAGCTGGAGAGTTGGGGATGGAAGTAAATGAAGAACCTATTAGTCCAGGAGCTATACGGGGTGTGGGGAGGTGAGTACTGAGCCCCACCTGCACCTCCACAGACGCGAGACTCAAAAGCCAGAAGCAGAAATTTCAGCAGTATCCAAAATCTGTTGTGTTTGTTCATGAAACTGTGGATGACAGGGCTGGCCAATGTGGAAACCGCAGGCAACCTGGGGAGGCCATAAAAAGTAGGCAGCCGTTGTTGGGGATTCCTAAGAGCAGACAAAGAGAACTTGCCCATCACTGGCATGTAGGCATTGGGGTAGGTATCCAGGCTTCTCGGGGGCCAGAACTTACACCTGCAGGCAGACGTGAGGGCTGAGTGTCCTGCTGTGATGGAGGGATGTCAGGGCTGATGACACTGTGTTCTCAGACTCGGGTATCTCGTTTGCGGGGGGCTATTTCCTCTGAGGACTTCACCAAGTGAGCTTGTAGTGGGTTCACCAAGTGAGAAAGGCCTGGGCCCACAGTGGCTACCAGCCTCACTCCAGCCCCCACAGGCTAGGCCACCATCCCCCTTCCACCTCACTGTGGGGGTCAGAGACATGTGCCTTCTGCTGATGTTGGGGACTCAAGGGTGACTGGGTCCTGTTGTACTGGAAGGAAGCAAGGAAGGAAAGAAGAGAAGGGAAGGAAAGGAAAGGAAGGGAAGGGAAGGGAAAGGAAAGGAAGAGAAGAAAGGAAAGGAAGAGAAGGGAAAGGAAAGGAAGAGAAAGGAAAGGAAAGGAAGAGAAGGGAAAGGAAGAGAGAAGAAAGGAAAGGAAGGGAAGAGAAAGGAAAGGAAGGGAAGGGAAAAGAAGAGAAAGGGAAGGGAAAGGAAAGGAAGGGGAGAGAAAGGAAAGGAAGAGAAAGGGAAGGAGGAAGGAAGAAAAGAAGGAAAGGAAGGAGAGGGAGGAAAGAAAGTCAGGATGAACACAGAGTGGGAAGGAAGGAGAGAAGGGGAGGAGGGAGGAAGAAGGAAAGAACATAATGGAGAGTTATGTAAAAGTCTTAGATCATTCATGGATCTTGTGCTACAATTAAAAGTATAGACTACACACTTGAAAATCCAACCTGTGTGCTAACCCATTTCTTGTAATTCTTTTGTGGATTCTATAATGTTCTGAGTTTTGCAAAGGGCCCTTCCCAGAACTCTTCAGACAGAATTCCCTAGGACGGGGCGTGCTTCGTCTGCCTGTGGCCTTCAGTACGCCAGTTCCTGGAACAGAAAACATGCGATGAGCTGTAGCTCCTATGGGATGCCACTTAGTAAGAATTATTTCCAGCTGGAATGCACTGTTACAGAAGCTTTCCACAATGTAAGTTATTGTCCGTCTTCTTTGACTATCAACATATTCAGGTGCATTTTGTGAACAGTTCTTCCCAACATATCCCCTCAAGATAGAACTTTCTGCCGCCATATTTCACTGCTAAACAGCCTGACTGAGAGCTTCCGCTTGCTGTATCGATTTCCTTCTTGCTCTTTCCCCCTCTTTCCCCCAGGGCTTTCCAACACTGCTGTCTGTGGGGTCACTTGTGGACTTCTATTCCTCTGGTCTGGCTCATGGGCTCGGCCTCTCCGGGGATTAGGCTGCCACTCCATGTCCTCTGGGGGGATCACAGGCGCCTACGGGTTTTCCTGCTGTCCCCCTTTTCTGTCATGTAGCCGGCATCGGTGATCTTCTTGGGTCCTGGAACCCAGCTGGAGTCCGTGGCCCAGCTGCTGCTGGCTCCCCAGAGAGCTCCCGCTGGGACTTAACGGGAGGTACTGGGCCCCTTCCTTCCCGGTTTCCCTCCCTCCTGGAATGCTTTGTCCCAAGGACCCTTCCATTACCTTGCCTGTGAGTTGTGGGCTTAGGGCAGGTTCTGGGAGAATCAGATACACCCTGTCTCCTTACTCTCCATTTCTAGCATGGCTTTGGGTCTGGTCTTCTCCTCTCGAGCACCGACCACCAGGCCTTTGGAATCCCCCCCCACCCCCAGAGCTCCACCACCTCCGGGACAGCAAACCCAAATACCAATCCTGTGTTGCACAGCTCCCAGCTGGGCTATTTTTATTTTTTTAGATTTTATTTATTTATTTGACAGAGAGAGACACAAAGAGAGAGGGAACATAAGCAGGGAGAGTGGGAGAGGGAGAAGAAGGCTCCTCGCTGAGCAGGGAGCCCGATGTGGGGCTCGATCCCAGGACCCTGGGATCATGACCTGAGCCGAAGGCAGACGCTTAACGACTGAGCCACCCAGGCGCCCCCGGGCTATTTTTAAACACAACGTTTCCAGTTCCTGCACTGAATTTGTGCCAGAGCAAACCCATCTGGTCTAGACCGTACTTCGGTGAGGTCATGTTGTTCACCATTTTCTTCCTCTTATCCTCTCCTCAGGGCCAAGGCAGCGTTCTCCATCATACTGAGGCTGGGGTGGGGTTCAGCTGATTTTGTTCTGGTTTGCATTAATGTGAGGCTTCCGCTTGAAGGTGGGCACACCTTTTGTGGCACTCCAGACCTTGGGCAGCCCCTGCCCATGGACGGCTGCCCCCTGTGCAGGTCAAGGGCTCCACCTAAGTCCAAGCCCGAGTGTGTGCTATGAGCCAGTTCTTTCGGAGCCAGAGCGGCCTGAAAGGCCCAACATCCCCCTGATCTCTCTGGCTTTTGGTTCCTCCCAGAAACCAGTGGTCTGCAACTCTGTAGAGTCTTTGCAGCTCTTCAGTGCTTTGAACAATCTTTAAAAGGTTGACCCTAATTAATTCATAATTAAAGCCACTAATATTTACGATAAATTTCTAAAGACTATATAATAACTCACTTGAGCAAAATAGGTATTCCTAAAATATTCATTCCAAAAAGTGTATGAAATAATAAAGACTAATTTGTGGAGGCTTAAAAAAAAAAAAGAGAAGTCTTTAAAAGGTTTTTTCATCCAGGTTTTGAAGAATTATTTTCAGTTGGAGTGGAGACATCTGAGGGACCCAAGTAGCGTTAATGAAATAGGAAACTCAATGATTGCTCTTTTCTCTGCCATTACTTTAATCCAGACCCCTTGACTGCCTTCACAGAATTATAATTATCTCTCACACTGGCTACTTCAGTCTTTCCTGGTTCTCACTTAGTGACTTGAGGTTTATCTTCCTGAAATAACATGACATTGCCTTCCTGCTTTCACACTCAGAGATCATCAGTGTCTTGGACCGCTAAACGAGTCCCCGCACATTGCTCAGGTGGGCCAACACAGCTTTGTCTCCAGAATATGCTCCCACTATTTGCCGTCCTGCATTTAGAAGATGCTTCTGATGAATGAAGGTCACGTTAGCATGCCCCCTGCTTCCAGATATCTGTGTACACGCTCTTTCTTCTCCCAGAGTGATCTTCTCCACATCTTCACCAGCCATGCTGCTCCACAAAGCATTCCTTTAACCACCCCTTCCAATGCAGGAACGCTTTCCCCAGTCTCGTGTCCCAAGCCTTAAAACAAAATCTTCCAGTTGCTCCTGGCTGGCTCCATCAGAGGAGCCTGGGACTCTTGATCTCGAGGTCGTGAGTTTGAGCTCCAAGATGGGTGTAGAGATTACTTCAATAAAAACTTAAAAAAAAATTTTTTCCGGGGTGGCCGGGTAGTTCAGTTGGTTAAGCATCTGACTACTGGTTTCGGCTGAGGTCATGATCTCAAGGGTTGTGAGATCCAACCCCGCATCTGGCTCCTCGCTCAGCCAGGAGTCTGCTTGAAAATGTCTCTCCTTTGTCCCTCCTCCCCACTTCCCTGCTCTCTCTCTCAAAATAAATAAATCTGTAAAAACAAATCTTCCATACTACTTCTACATGTCAAGACGTATTCAAGGACTCTTGGCAATGTAGTAATCATCTTGGGTCCTGGAGCTGTGTATTACCATGTGGGTACCCGCTTCTCATCCTACCATATGGTGCACACTGCATATATGACATAGAGTAATCCATCCTTAATCTTAAAATTTTTCTTTTTAATCATACTGACATACAGGATTCATGCATGTAAGTCTTCTTTAGCAATGAGGAGAATCTGAATGCAAATGAATGTCACCCTTACCAGGGTTAATTAGTCATTAATGTCATTAAGAGGCAACCAAACCAGATGCTAAGGGATCATAAAAAGGGGTATAATGGATGAAAGAGAAGCCCAAACAGAAGTGGACATTTACAATAGACCTCTGGAGAGGTATCCTAGGCTTAGGGAAAGTAAATCCGGGTGTTAGAACAGTCTTCCTCTCTGTGACAAAGGAGAATGCTCAAACCCAAATAAGAGGAACTCAGAACGTGTGTTTCAGCACAGAATCAGCATGAGCAGAGCTAAGCAAATTGGGACTGCAGCCTGAAAGTTTAAAAAAAAAAAAAAAAAGTCTGCATTTGGTTGTCTATCCACTTAAAGCACCCACAGAACTTTGTACTTGTGGGACGGTAGTGGGAACTGGCAGACAATGCTTAACAATTGCAAGTCATAAACTCTGAAAGACAAGGACCATCTGGCTCCAGAAAAAAAAAAAAAAAACAGAAAAAATTATATCCCTCTGAACGAGCATCATTCACCATAAAGGATGCTCAGTTTTAAGCATTAACTTAAAGCTACAGGGAAGGAAAATCTTGAAACAGATTTCATGAGCAAGAGATGGCCAACACCAGTCCATTGTAGAATTCCCCTAACTTCTAAGTTAGTGTCATTAACATGCTCTGAAGGCAAGAAGCTGGTTTATTTTAATGAAAAATTGTAATTATCTGAAACTTCAATGATATTTACTTGTCACTTTGGTCCCTCTAACCATTTTCACAGAAGGTCTTAAATCTTGCATCCAAAAAGTACATACTTGCTTTGATGTTGTTCCTTGATGCACTGCTGGGTTGGCCTTTCCTCTGCGAACGGTGAATGAATGAGTGCTTAACGGAAGGTTACGTGAAAATCTGTCCTTGGCATTTCTTCCTCTCCAGATCCTACCTACATTTACGATAAGATTTAAATGAGCAGAGAAGGGGATTTATTGTCTTCTTGGATATAGTATTGCTTTCTAATTCCATTCATCATTTTCTCTGTGAGTAGTTAATTTCAGAAGAACCCTAAACAAACACCAAATTGTTAGGTTGATTGTAATGTTGATTAATACTTACTCGCATATTGATCGTGTTTATGTGTGTAAATCTAACCCACAGACATTGCTCTCATTTGGAATTATGTTTTAGTACTATGCAGAATGCACAGCAAACTTATTGTGTTTCTTATGGGACATCTGCTTATGTGGAAATTTAATGTGCTTATCAAATGTTTATCTTCAAATTTTATAAAAATTTGGGAAATTCCGGACAGTTCCTTTTTCTTTGTCATATAAAAATTATTCTTTACTCTCTCCGTTTTAGAAATACATCTCAAATTAGAAATATTAATTCAAACATCACATTGGTCTTATAATTTTAGCTTATTTATACATGATCTGTGAAGCAATGTACAGACTTCCCTCCAGCTGGACACCATTTGGTATGAGCAAAGAAATTCAATAAAGTAGAATTTCACAAATCACATTAATCATGTACAAGCACAGCAACTATTTGGCTCACATATTCTGAGGAGCAAGGGTTTTAGTCCACATGTATCTCCTACTCTCTTAATTAGTTAAGCTCAGACAGAAGAACTCATGTGAAGATCTGCAGAAAGACCCGTATCTCCAAACCATTGGATGTCATGTATATTTGAGATGAATTAGCCCTGAAGAATCTTCTCACACCCCAACACCTCCCCTATACAAACTGTAAAGTCCAGCAGAGTACGTTTCCAAAGAGACTTGCCAAGCTGGATGGATTACAAATCATGGGCTTCTTTACATCTCTCATGAAAGAAAAGAAAACCAGAGGTGGCCTCCATGCCTGAATTTGGAAGTAGGAGTTGAGGGAAAGCCTTATTTCAAGGCCAAGAAAGGTTCCTAGCGAAGCATTGCCAAACGAGGCCATCCACCCGCAGATGCCTTTTGAGGACACATGTCTCTTGGATAGATGGGAATGAAGGAGTAAGAAAGAGATACTGCAAGTCTTTCCTCATTACCCATTCCCTTTAAACCATGGAGCAAAGGTCTACCCCTCAATGGAAATATGAAGAGGACTAGGAAGACACTACCCTACCCCCACCACCATCATATCCACCACTACTAAGAATCAAAGGAACATATGAACAAGGAATTCAAATAGTGAAAATAGCGTAAGGATGATTTTCTGAATATGGACGAAATTGATCTTTATTGTGATAAAATCAACGCAGCTTAAGAGTATTATGATCTCTAAATGAAAACAAAGCCTGCTTCCCCTTTGTTTATTTTTGCCTACCTGCTCAATGAAATTTGAAAAGACTGATACTATCCATTGTTAGTGAAGGTGGGGAGAAGAATGTTCTCAGAATTTTTTGAGAGTTTATCTTGGGTTGTACCAATTTGCCCAGGAGCTTTTGAAATTTTAACTTTGTGTTCCCTCTGAGCCAGCAATTGTACCTGTACAAGTTTTTCCCAATGTAAATATGTAAATATTACTTAAAAGTAATGAGTGAATTCAAGGGAATGATTTCCGTGATATGCTACCGGATATTGAAAAAAATTAAAAGAAAGTTGCAGAATATATACTGTATAGAAAGTATGAACCAAACCTATTCTTTATCTCAAAAATGTACTTTTGTGTGTGTATCACACACACAAAAAATGTATACCAAAAATATAACAAGTAATATTCCTAATATAGGGATATGAGAAATGAATTGAAGACTTTTTTTTTATGTAGATATGTTCCCATTTTGAATTAAAACATGTACAACCTTAAAATAAAAAAGTATACACAACTTTCAAAGTAAGATTAGCCACCAGATGCAAACTTTCTAAAAACACTCAGAATTTGTGCAATAGGAGGTAGTTGGGCATTTGACAGCCTAAGAGTTCTTTCTGTATATTCTATTTAAAAATATATATAGGGATGCCTGGGTGGCTCAATCAGTTGAGCGTCTGACTCTTGGTTTAGGCTCGTGGTTTCTGGGTTGTGGGATCGAGTCCTGAGACAGGCTCTGTGCTGGGCAGGGAGTCTGCTTGGGATTCTCTTCCTCTCCCTGTGCTCCTTCCCCTGCTTGCATTCTCTCACTCTCAGATAAATAAGTAAAATCTTAAAAAAAAAAAAAAAATTAAAATATATACATATACATATAATAAGTCTTCTGAGTCATATTGAGGAGGTAAACCCCCTGAAGCTAACATGTCACATCTTGTCCATCATACATCTCCATCTTCAAAATAACCACAAGGATTATTCAGCCCAAATACTTTGCATGTAGAAGACGATTGTAAAAATGAGTGACTTTTTCCTCTACAAAATTTCAGGAATGTAAACTTCTGTGAATATTGTTGCAGATTATCTCGGGTCATGGAAGTTGAAGGAATAAGAAAAATCTGCTAAACATGAACAGAGCTTTAAATAAGAGTATTCATCAAGGGTACGAAGACAGGGGCGCCCAGGTGGCTCGGTCAGTTGAGCGTCCAACTCTTGGTTTCCACTCAGGTCATGATCTCAGGACGGATGCAGTCAGGCTCCGTGCTCCGCGTGGAGTCTGCTTGAGATTCTATCCTCCCTCTCCCTTGTGCTCCTCCCCCTGCTTGCATGCACACTCTCTCTCTAAAGTAAAATAAATAAAACCTTTAAAAAAAAGAGTATGAAGATATGTCTTTTACAGAAATGCCTCAGAATCAAAATACATTAGCAAGCACAAAAGTAAGGGTAATATAAATGTTAATAACTATGTATAGTATTTCAGTATTTTGCATTGGTTCTGCTTTGTATCTGATTTTCTATATTTTGTTACTTGCTGTAAACAAAAGTTTGTTTCTTTCACTTTTGTTTGGCTGTTTTCTCTCATAAGTAACAGTCTACTGATGGTTGCAGATTATTCAGGAAGAGCAAGATAATGGGAACTAAAATAAGTAGGTAAGGAGTATTTTTCCTTATTCTAAACATTCCATCTGTCTAACTATATTTATAGTATGTAAAACACCTGTTTTTATTTCCAAGGGACCAATCTGGTTCTAAAGTCGCAGCTGGTGATAGTCTGTGAGGGTGTTTAGATACTATTTCTTGAGCAAGGCAGATGGCTATCAAAAGCAACTTCATAATTTTATTTTTTATCACCATCCCCAAATTTGGAGAAACCCATGTGGACAGAATTGACAGTACTTGAGCTTGAAAAGTGCAGGGCATGTGTTCTTTTGGTATGCACAAGGGATCACCATAAGCATGGGAGAGTTGAAGGGACCAAACACGGAGAATGTTCATCTCATAAAAATAATGCTAAGAGAAGTCAGTACCCAGGACTAAATGTAGATGAGCAAGGATAGTTGTCATTTCCAAGAGCAACATTGACCTCAACAGTCAGATTGAGTGCACTTGACCTAAACCATCAGTGGTCGAGAATGGCCCCTCTCTATACACCAGTCTGTATAATGAAGGCAGAAGGGGCACAATACAGATATGTTTATGATGAACTGTACTAAGAAGATGAGATGTCCTGATCAAGTGCCACTAGGGATAAAATCCCCCATAAAATTGACCAACTGTTGGAAGCAGTGACTTGGACAGTTCCTTCTGTAAAGGACTAAAGATAAAAATAAAAGTAGTACCTCTCCAGTTGAGGAATCGACTCAAGGAAAATCAACTGGGAACACACAAAAAATTTTCCTGACCTAGTCCAGGAATAAACTGGTTGATAAACCAGATCCTTCAACCATGTGCAGTCTGAAAACTCTTTATCTTTAGTGTGTGAGATTATTGAAATATTCGACATGTGGACAGTTGGTAAAATTGATGAAATCCAAGAGAGACAACTCTAATAATGAATAAGAGACTAAAAATATAGATAATAAACACCCATTATATTTAAGTCATTAGTACTTTTGATCTGATTATTCTAAGTGAATCAATCCAATATTCAACACGTTCAATACTACGTGTGCTTATTGTATCTGCTCTATGGGACAGTTAAAGCATTTAAGAAAGACATATCAGACTGTGATTTGAATTAAATAATTAGAAAATTTCATTAGGTGTGTAATCAATGTTTAAATGTCTATAGAAACCTAATCTTTTTGTTTAATAAGCTTTTGCTTTATTGGTTACATAAATAAAGTATCAGTCTTTAGATGAATGCTACAGAAATAAATTGGGTATCAAAGTAAAAATAGTGGTTTTCTTCATGCACATAAACTTTTGGATATAAGAAATCTATCAACATTAAAAAGGGTAGATGCATCAATATCTCACATTATTCATAGCTCTTAGAAATGGAGATCTAAATTAAATTCTAGAAGTAACTGCTGGGAAAGGAGAGCTAAAACTAAGGAAAGAATTCCATCTGGAATATGGTAAATAAGTTCCTAAAAATATGAACGATATAATCACTATTTGAAAATATGTGATTTTAGAATATTTAAATCAAATAATAGGAAGCAAAGAAGACCACCCCATGGAAACATTTGTTGGACACTAATGGAATTAGTTCTTTTTTTTTTTTTTTTCAAATAATCCCTATGCCCAACATGGGGCTCATACTCACGACTCCAAGATCAAGAGTTGCATGCTGTAGCGACTGAACCAGCGAGGGGCCCATGGAATTAATTCTCAATAGAAGTGTTCACCATTGAAAAGGAAGGATGTGATTCAGCATTTAAAAGTGTAAGATGAAAGAATTAAAAGTTAAATTATAACAGGTAAAATTGAAGACTGTATATAGTTTACCATGTGGATACCACCTGAGAAAGAAGAACATAACTGAGGGTCACTCATGACTGCACGGGGGTGGGTGGGGGGAGACTGAGAGTTGAGTGAAAGCCATGTCTAGTTTGAAGGCTTTTCTGAGACTACCCAGTGGAGGTATTCAGCAGGTGCTTGGATAGATGAGTCTGGGGGTCAATATGATGGGGTTCTGGGCCACTGTTTGGTCTTGGGTGCCCTTGTCTGATGGGCTGCACCTGAAGACCCACTAATCTGCTGGGAAGGAGTGGGAAAGGGCAGGAGCTCCCAAGGTGATGTGACGTGTCCCAACCCGAGGGGTGTGCAGAAGAAGGCGCTGGTACGGAGCTCTGGGAAACAGCCAGGGACCGGGGAGGAAGAGTCCAGGAGAGCGTGCGTGCTTGCGGACAGCGTGTGGGACAGGAATGAACACTGCCCTCTGTGTTTGTCAACACCCAGCTCTCTGAGATCTGAGTGGGAGCCGCCTGGATGGAGGTGGACATTGAAGCCAGACCAGCAAAGAGGAGGCTAGGTAGGAGGTGAGTCAATGGAGGTGGTGGTGGTACAATTTGAGAAAGTTGGCTCTGAACATGAGCAGAGAGCCAGGGTGGTGTCTTGGGGAAGTGGGGCCCAGGGGAGCTTGTTATGTTTCATGTGGGAGATAGCAAAGCCTGTTAGCGTGGAGAAGTATGAAGGGGAAAGGGACAGGGTTGTAATGAGGGAGAGAGCAGAGAAATGATGCACAGGGCTTCTTGAAAATCGAAGAGGAGAGGGGCTACAAGGTCAATGCACAAATTCTGGGCTACGAGAGGGGAGCAACATTCTCTCTGAGCACGGAGGAAGGAAAGGAAAGTGATCGTGAGTACAAGATTTGCTGAACTGGTTTTGTGAAGCTAATGGGATTCCTACTGGAGGCACTTGATTTCTTATCCTGGTGTGGAAGATGAGGTTCCTGGCTGCTTCTGAGAAGAACAGGGGAGGCATGATAGTTGAGCACAAGAGACAAGGAACAAAACTTTTATCACAGTAGGGTAGCTGAAGAGTGAATTTACTCACAAACCTTTGGTATTGGCTCCTTTTAAACCTTAGAATTAATTTAATAGAACTTGAAAAGAGATTTTTATAATTCAGGTATAGTAAAGAGATAACATACAAACTTTTGCAAAGTCTTAAACTTTAAATTCTTAAGTGAACTGCTGAAGTCATTCTACCATTGGAGGGAGAAAGACAAATATTATCATTACCAACCATTAAAAATAGTTACGGCAGAACCTCCCATCCCTTATTAATAGACTCTCCTCAAATGGTAATGGAATTTGGATATTTGTTTTCTACTAATGTCAAAGGTAACGTGAATTTCTCTAACGAGTTTAGAAACTTGCTCACCAACACTACAGTCCTAGGTACAGAAGGTTTTATGGAATTTTGCATCAAACGGAAAATAACTTGCAACTGTGGCATTTCCATGTTTCTCTCCCAGACTCTAGCGCCTCATTTCTTCCAGTCCATTATCCTACGCACTGAAAGCCAGGACAGCTCTGACAGCAAAGTGTCTCTCTGTTACCACCCTAGGAGCCTTGACTCCATAAAATTCCACTGTTGGCCACTTTCCCACCATCAGGACCCTTAGTCTCTGTTTCCAGGTGTCCACTATTTAATTGTGGTAGAAAGCCACAAAAGCCATGGATTGGTTTAACGAATTGTAGAATAAATGATCCCAGCTGGCCTGGCAGACCCACGTTTTCTTCACAGCTGTTCTAAACCTAAATGAGCTGCCTTTTGTTCTGAGATGAAAGCCAACACCCTGTTCGCTTTTCTCGATCACTCAGAAATGTTTGGCATAGCCAACGTGTCTCCTGAAGATCCTGCTTTTCTGAAAGAGTTCCTCCTCGGTTTTCCACCGGTGCTTTTGAGCTGGCTTCTACCAACTTCCACTGGAAATGTGCTCAATACACGGACCCCCTCTGTGCTCTCTTCCTTTTCCCCATGTACTGGATCTTCCTCACTTGCTGACAAATATGCCTACCTCTTCCTTCCCTGTCTCCCGACTGTCCCCAACCAAAAATAGTACCCATCCACACATCTAACATCCACGTTTATGGTCTTCTCTCCATCCCTTTAGTACCAAACATCTTGGGGGAAAATCTGTGTATAAAATACGGCAATATTGTCTGTGCCATCTGCCATCACTGCCCCCCCCCCCCCCCCCCGCCGGGAACAATTTCTTCTTCCCATTACTATGGAAACCACCATCTGACCAGTATTTCTCAAAACTCAGTGAATCATTTGGTAATGTAGTTTACAATGCTGTTCTATTTAGTAGGTTGAGCATGAAGCCTGAGCTTCTGCATTTCTAACAAATTCCCAAGTGATGTCCCAGCATTGGGTTAAGGACTGCAGTTTGAAATCCAGGAACCTAAAGGAACATCACTACATTATTAATGTCTTTGCAAGCTGTCCCTTGAAAACTAAAGACAAGAATCTTATCTACATAGTTTCAACTATTTTAACTGTCCAACTCAATATTTGTTTCCTGAGGCCATCCATCCACAACACTGACTCTTACCGACCGGCAGTCCTGTGGTGTCATATTCAGTGGCTTTGCCATCCATATCCTACTGGCCTTCTCTGCTGAATTCAACACAGTGCACCACTCAGGCGATTAAACTGTACAACTCTGGCTCCCTTGGAGGAAGAGCTTTTTTTAATAACATTACTGTGCAAACATCAATTTTATTAAAAGCCAGTAATATAAATATTTCAGTCTTTCTCTCTTCCGGTTGGGCTCCAGGCCTGAATTGTCAGAATATCCAACCCCAAGCCCACAGGAGGGCAGAGATGGCACATGACCCAATGGCACCCAATTAGAATTTTCTCTTGGACTTTCTATTAAGCCTATTTCAAAAAAAAAAAAAAAATCCCTCCCTATGCCCTATGACCACTTATATGGTAAAATAATGAGCTTTGCTCAGAGTGCAGTCACCTTATCATCTGGAGAGAACCTATTTTAAAGATAGATCATATCTGAAGATGTGATTTGAGGACGTCTGGTACAAGGACATACCAGTCCTTGCCATACAATGTGGCAATCGTCTTTCTGGTATTTCTCTTTGGATTAAGGTCATTTGATTTGTGTTTCCTTCACATGCAACAACAGCTTTCAACAATTAACTGTCCTAAAAATGACCTCTATTGGGCTTCCCTTAAATAAAAAAACATCTCTATTGCCTCCTTGGAAAAGTGGACAGAAGACATTAAGAAAAAAATTATCTGAAGAAATTAAGAAAGTAAAGGTTAAGAGATTACTTAACCTTTCTTGGCTGTCATTGAGCCTTCCTTCTGTCAGCTGAACTTTAACATCCATTTGTCACATTTCAAAAACATAAGCACTTGAGGGTGTGAAAGAATTTGCAACATTTGTGACCTAATATGAAGAGACTAGACACCACCCAGAATTTGATGTTCCCATTCCAAAACATTGTATGATCACGTAAATAGGTAAATCTGTAGAGTTTTCATGTTTCCTGCACATTTTAAAACTTTTTAAAGATTTTCTTTACTTATTTGAGAGAAAGAGCAGGGGCGGGGCAGAGGGGGAGGGGCAGAGGGAGAGGGACAAGCAGACTCCCCGCTGAACATGGAGCCTGGCGCCTGGGCTCCATCTTTCCACCCTGAGATCAGGACCTGAGACAAAATCAAGAATCGGACGCTTAACCAACTGAGCCACCCAGGTGCCCCTTGCACATTTTTTAGATGATATGCATTGTTTTGCTATTGTGAATGCACTGTTCCACGTCTTAAGTTCTGCTAGTATAAAAGTACTATTTTCATATATTACTGTCCACTTTTTAATGAGTACTTCTTTGCAATATTTTTTAGTTGATTAGCTTGTTTTTTGAGGCATGGAGTCATTCATTCCTCAACTGTTGAGGATTTTTGGTGTGCTAGACACAACTCCAAAGGAAAATGGTTTTGCTCTTTTTCCCACCATAAATAGAAATACCATTTTCTACCATAAGGAAGTAAAATACTTGTAGAAATGGCGGATTCCATCAATCTCCTGTTGAGTTTGTAGGTATTCAGAATATTTTGATCCCTATCCAGCTGAATTCCTGGGACCAGACGAAATCCAGGTCTCCTACTCTGCCGCCATCTTGCTCCTCCCCCGAAATGGTGGATTCCAGAGCTGAGGAAGAGGAAGTGGAAGAGAAACCTAGAGAACCTTGTTCCAGAAAGCAAGGAAGTGTTCAACGGATGAGGAGGATCTGACAGAGGATGAGGACATAGGAGTCAGCCAAAGTAGGTTCCCACTGACCGAACAGGCCAATTTGGGCATCAAAATAAATCATGATAGTAGCAGATTATAATCCATTGAATAAAATAGGAAGCCATGAGTCCAAATGGCAGCATTACACCTGTGATTTCCTTGCCAATCATGAGGCAACATGAGATAAACCCAAGCTGAGGGAAATCCTATGAAATAACTCATGGGTGGAATAGTGACTCCCCAAAGTCATGTCCATCCAGAACCTCAGAATGTGAGCTCACCTGGAAATAGGTCTTTGCAGATATAATTCATTAAGAATGTCAAGATGAGATCGTCCTGGATTTAGGGTGGTCCCTAAGTGCACAAACTGGCATCCTTATGAGAACATCAGCAGACACTAGACACATGCACAGGGAAGAAGCCCATGTGAAGACAAGCAGGTGTTGGAACGATGTTGCCACAGCCAAGAAAGGCCAAAGACTGCTAGCACCCCCAGAAGTTGGGAGAGAGGCATGGAGCAGTTTTCTTCAAGCCTCCAGGAGCAACCAACGTGGCCAACTCCTGGATGTTTGGATTCTGGCCTCCTGAAACTGTGAAAGAATAAGTTTCTGCTGTTTTAAGCCAACCAGTTTGTGGTCCTAGTGATGGCCATCCTAGGGAACGAATAGAGAAAAGGACCCATAATCCTCCAAACTCCCACTGATCCTCCCAGTGCCGTGAAGTCAAAGAGAGACTGTATAAAATGGTCCACACTGAAGGAAACTGAAGAGACATGGTCCAGACCGAAGAGCACTAATCAAAGAGACCCCAAAGTGCTCCCTCACCCCTCTGCCTTGTGAAGGCACAGCGAGAACATGGCTGTGTGCGAACCAGGAAGCTGGAGCTCAGCAGACAGCAAACCCGCCAGTGCCTTCATCTTGGACTTGCAGCCTCCAGAACCGTGAGAAGTAAATTCCTGTCGTCTACACGCCACCCAGTGTCTGGTGTTTTGTTCTAGCAGCCCAGAGGGACTAGCGCACCTTGATATGGTCAACAGCACTGCCATGATTCTGTTCAGCCAGTGGGAGGAGCAATCAGAAATAGCAAGGTGAAGCACACCCCCTCCCTCTTTAGGAGGGACCGGTCCTGCTAACTGCCTTGGATGGAGGCCACTGTCAGGTATGTGTGCTTCAGGCTGGTCAGTACAGCTTCATCTCCCAGCTCTACAGCCTTGCCAGGAACTATGTTCTGGGGGCACCGGGAAGGGTGCCCATTACCAAAGTGTCCCCCATGTAAGCAAGCCCAGGGATCGATCACTCTTTGGGCAAATTTTCCCCTTTCCTGAAGAGACTTCTGGATTTGAACAGGTGTCATCCATCAGCCTCTCAACTAGCGTTTCTCTCCACTGCCCAGGTGAGACATGGGTTGGGGGTGATGGTGGAGGTCTGATCTTGGCTAGCAGTGGATACCCATATGTTTCTGTGGTCAGCAGTGGATACCAGTATATCTCCGTGGCCAGCAGTGCATACCGGTGCATCTCCGTGGCCAGCAGTAGGTACCTGTGCATCTCCATGGTCAGCAGAGGATAGTGGTATGTCTCCATGGTCAGCAGGGGACACCTGTGCATCTCCGTGGTCAGCAGCGGACACCGGCGCGTCTCCGTGGCCAGCAGCGGACACCGGCGCGTCTCCGTGGCCAGCAGCGGACACCGGCGCGTCTCCGTGGCCAGCAGTGGACACCGGCGCGTCTCCGTGGCCAGCAGTGGATACCGTTATATCTCCGTGGCCAGCAGCGGACACCAGCGCGTCTCCGTGATCAGCAGTGGACATCGGCACGTCTCCGTGGCCAGCAGTGCATACCGGTATATCTCCGTGGCCAGCAGCGGACACCGGCGCGTCTCCGTGGCCAGCAGCGGACACCGGCGCGTCTCCGTGGCCAGCAGGGGATACCGGCGCATCTCCGTGGCCAGCAGCGGACACCAGCGCGTCTCCGTGATCAGCAGTGGACATCGGCGCGTCTCCGTGGCCAGCAGTGCATACCGGTATATCTCCGTGACCAGCAGCAGATATCGGTGCGTCTCCGTGGCCAGCAGTGGATACCGGTATGTCTCTGTGGCCAGCAGCGGATACCGGCGCATCTCCGTGGCCAGCAGTGGATATCGGCATGTCTCCGTGGCCAGCAGTGGATACTGGTATATCTCCGTGGCCAGCACCGGATATCATCATGTCTCCGTAGCCAGCAGCGGATACCGGCGCATCTCCGTGGCCGGCAGCGGATACCGGCGCGTCTCCGTGGCCGGCAGCGGATACCGGCGCGTCTCCGTGGCCGGCAGCGGATACCGGCGCGTCTCCGTGGCCGGCAGCGGATACCGGCGCGTCTCCGTGGCCGGCAGCGGATACCGGCGCGTCTCCGTGGCCGGCAGCGGATACCGGCGCGTCTCCGTGGCCGGCAGCGGATACCGGCGCGTCTCCGTGGCCGGCAGCGGACACCGGCGCGTCTCCGTGGCCAGCAGGGGATACCGGCGCATCTCCGTGGCCAGCAGCGGACACCAGCGCGTCTCCGTGATCAGCAGTGGACATCGGCGCGTCTCCGTGGCCAGCAGTGCATACCGGTATATCTCCGTGACCAGCAGCAGGTATCAGTGCGTCTCCGTGGCCAGCAGTGGATACCGGTATGTCTCTGTGGCCAGCAGCGGATACCGGCGCATCTCCGTGGCCAGCAGTGGATATCGGCATGTCTCCGTGGCCAGCAGTGGATACTGGTATATCTCCGTGGCCAGCACCGGATATCATCATGTCTCCGTAGCCAGCAGCGGATACCGGCGCATCTCCGTGGCCGGCAGCGGATACCGGCGCGTCTCCGTGGCCGGCAGCGGATACCGGCGCGTCTCCGTGGCCGGCAGCGGATACCGGCGCGTCTCCGTGGCCGGCAGCGGATACCGGCGCGTCTCCGTGGCCAGCAGCGGACACCGGTATGTCTGTATGGTCTCTACTCGCTTTGTGACCAAAGGCAACGTGGCAACCCTGCACTCCCCTCAAGTTTCCTGGCCCTTTCACACTGCTGGTGTGGCCTGAATTTCTTGCATCTCCATTTCCTAGTTGATCAGGAGAGCTGCATGAAGGCAGGAGCCCACACGTATGTCCTACAGAACCTCTGTATGGCTCAGTCCCAGTCTTGGGAGGTAGAGCATGTCATCTGACCTGCACTTTTCAGGATGGGATTGTGCACATGTCTAAATGCACGAAGCCTCTCAGCCTACAGACCACAGCCTATGAGCCGGGGCCGGCTGGCAGCCGTGAACTTGCCCACGGCTGCAAAAGCATACGGCAAAGCTGCGGAACCCATCAGGAGAAGACTATGTTCCTGCACTGGCCCGAACTTTGTGGCTTTCCCAAACACGTGGATGGTACGGCGATTTGCACTTTCCTTGGTCTGCCCACAAAAGTTAATTTGACTGTACACATCCTAAAGGACATTTGTAAACACGGTACGTAAATGAAAAATTCACAGTAAGTAAATGAAAGAATTGAGTAAGTAAACGCGTCGTCTCTGCGTGGTTCAGAGGTCCACGCCATGTACTTCCGATATATGCATGCCTGCGTACAGATGTATGTTTAACGATGCTTGTGCACATTCGTGGTTCTGACCACGTAACGTTACCTTATTTCCAGATTGCGCTGGGAATGCTATTATGGTCAGGAGTGGAGGAATGCATATTCGGAAATACTGTCTAGAGTGTGGAAAAGACTGAATCCTATTTTGGCCCCTCTTGAAGTCAGTCAAGTGCATGAGGAGTTATACTGAAGGGACAAATGTCAGGAATACATAAATCCACGTATTAGTGCCGACTAAGCAAAGCTTTCAGCTGTGTCACCAGAGGCAAAACTGAGGGCAAATCTGAGTAATTGCATGGTGAATTCAGCCCAACTGAACTGTCGATCTGCAAATAATAATAATAGTAATTAATAATAATTACTAGTAATTATCAGTAATTGCTACTAATCATTAGTAATTATTATTGTTGTTATTTAAAAATGTCTCCACTTTTTGTGGCCTGCAGAGATTGCTTTTCCTCCCGCTTTGAGTTATGTGGATAATTACTGCAACTTTCAATTTTATTTTGCCATAGTGCAGATACAGCTTAGGCAAGAAAAACCTCAAAACCGTGAACTTCCTCAGTTATTGGTTCCTCAACTATAAAATTAATGGACTGGATCCAAAAACTTTGTGATTAATATTTACAAATATAAAAAGGGAAAGTTTTTGTATGTATCTGTTTTAACCATCAGAAAAAAAAAATTAAGAGTATCGAAATCTGCCCATTATAAGTGCCCTGGTGTGTTTGGACTCCTAGTTCAATGCCCGGAGCCGTACACTGTTTCTTTGCAAGCTCCTGGTGCCCACACAATACATCCAATATTGTGAAACCAGAATGTAACAGAGGGTTTTTTTTTTTTTAATATACTACTTGCTCCTTTAGAGCATTATTTAACTTCAAAACCAAATCTAGTTTCTCTAATTGTCAGTGGGAACAGTGGGTTACCATAGTTACAAAGTAAAGAGTGTTACTGAAAAGAAAAATAGAAAGACTAATGAAATTTTAAATGACAGATTCAAAGGCATTAGGAAACTGCCCGGACAGGGGATCAGGCACTTCTCAGGCTGACAATCACAGTAATCACCCAGCAAAACTATCAGGATCCAGGTCTGTTGGGAATGCCTGGTTCCCATCAGTATGGATGCATGAGGACGCATTCTGAGTGCCACAGAGCATGCGTTGTGACCCGCCCTGCTTGAGAACTCGGTCCAGCACCCCTGGCTCGTGGAAACTAGACGCTGCAGTATACTGCCGCTTTTCCCTCGTGGGAGATTGCGGCTGAACTGCACGCCCACCTGTCCGTGAGCTTACCGTGGCTTTCAAGGGAAGTATTGTCCACCAACGTGGTCAAAGATGTAAGCAGTAGGAACAGAAGCTTAGGTATCTAACATACTAACATTTGTTTTTGCTCAGGGGAGACATCCATTAAAAATGTATTGAAATATACAAATAGGATAGTCACATAAAATGATAAATGGGGGGAAATCTAGTGAACAGATGGATGTTCTAAACTGAAAACGTTGATGTCACGTATAAAAGAATGTATTAAGATTCAATTACCTGTTTTCTAGAGTAACAAGAAATATATACCCCAGGGAGTATCACTACCCTATCATGAGTCTCTGCATAACTCATAAGAAAAGAGGCAATCGTTGGTGGTTTTGTGCTAAGCATTGTGTATTTGGAGCTTTTAAGAGCCATAAAACTGATTTAAAGAATGGTTTCAAATGTTAAAAGAAAAATGCGTAACAATTAAAGACAAGCAATGAAACTGGTTTGTTTCTAACTGCCTCTTAGTAATTAAGAGTTTATGCTTGGCAAAGCCCCACAAAAATAGATGTAAGACTTGAGACAGCGTCCACGAATTAGTATAAACCCACATACAAGTCCTCAAAAGTGATAGGATTGCTACTCAGAAAGGGAAGAGCTAAATCAGTATAGCATGACTTAAAATAATAGCTGGATGATTATTTTGGATTGAATTCGTATTTACTGGGCTACTTGGTTGATTGGGTTCTTCATATGTAGTGGTATATTGTCTGGGTTCCTGGAGTAGATATATCCAGTGCATAGACTAATGGCTAATCATCTGATGGTGTATGGCCTTGCAGGAAGAGAGAGGGAGAAGCCAAGACATAGGCAGAAAGAGACAGACGGAGATGTGGAGAAAGAGACAGAGAGAAGTATTAATGAGACTACGGTTTACAACAGGGAAGCATTAAGAAGCCGGATAATCACGTTAGGGAGGTGGGGAGGGCCGAGGTTAGGGTTTTAAAAGGAGGAAGGTGGGGAGGGCATAAATTTCTACTGAAGAATAAGGGAAACATGCCGGCTTCTGGGCTACCACGTCCCAGCCACCCTCTGCCTGCTCACTGGGCACAATCGGCATCGGCCCGTGAGAAGCAAAGCTTTGTCCCTCCACCCCTGGTAGGACCGGTATGCCAAGCAAACGTGCATGTTTCACATTAAAAGCATGCAGTCACATTCTGAGCAAGGGGAAGGGGCGGCCCTCCTTTTTCAACATCCCATAGGTCACCCAAATTGCTTACCCTTCTGAATTTTCCAAAGGACATGACTGCTCTCTGAATAGGGACTCCTCATGACCTGTGCGCAACCTTCTTCATGACGCTGCCTAATAAAACACCTCTCATTTCCTTGCACAGTAAAAATAATCACAAATATTACAAAAACTAGTAATAGAGAATGCCGATAGGTTTTTTTTTTTTTTAATGATTTAATTAGAAACCTCCATCAACCACTATGTGGACAAAAATGAAAAAAAAAAATATGAAGTCTGTTTTGCATTATCAACTTGTAAGCATTCTATTCAAACCAATTTTCTTTGAGTAAAAACTGAATGGCATCATCAAACCCATGTTGATAGAGTGATTCCATTTTCCTCTTGCTTGGTGGGAAAAGGGCTTGGCTCAGCCTCACCAAGTTTGCCACGGACAACTAGGACAGAAGAACAAATTGAAGCTATAGGACCTTACAGTACAGGCAAATGTAACCTAAGATTTCTCATCATAGACACAAATCGTGATTTTACAAAACCAGTCTGAGGGGCGCCTGGGGGACTCAGTCGTTAAGCGTCTGCCTTCAGCTCAGGTCATGATCCCAGGGTCCTGGGATCGAGGCCCGCATCGGGCTCCCTGCTCGGCGGGAAGCCTGCTTCTCCCTCTCCCACTCCCCCTCCTTGTGTTCCCTCTCTCGCTGTGTCTCTCTCTGTCAAATAAATAAATAAAATATATAAAAAAAAAGAAAAAGCCAGTTTGAGAAAATTGAACCTTAAAGGTTTAACTTCAGCCACGGGCGAGCTGAGGGTTTCTCAGCCTCGGGACCGTGGACATTGGGGCCAGATGCTCGTTTGTCGTGGGGGCTGTGTGGTGCATCGCAGGATGCCGAGCAGCGTCCCTCACCCTGCCGAGCAGCGTCCCTCACCCCTGCCGAGCAGCGTCCCTCACCCTTACGTACTGGATACCAGTAGCAACCCCCAGATGTGACAACCACACACGTCTCCATCTTAACTTCACCTCCTGCTGGCGACCACAGGGGGCAGATGTAAGGGAGTCCGTATTTTATGTAACTTACTCAGTCGAGCCCCTAAGTTTTTCTCCCATATTTTGCCATCCTTAACGATCGCCATTTTTTTAAACAAATAAATGATCCGGCTGAAAACTGCACTGAAAACCTGCCATACATTCCGTGTCCTGAAGGAGTGAAGACAAAGCGAACTTCTCCCAAACAGATAATAGATAGTGAACGGTTTGTGCCCTCACAGCGTATGGGGACCCCCAGGCCCACGTGCATGACATGTGTTGTAAACTAGTAAAAAACCGTACGACTGACAAGATGCTATTTGTATATAAAACTGTCAACGAGCTTCCAAAGTTCTGGCAGTTTTTAGGCGATGATCTTCAACTGTAACGGAGCCTCTGACTCACCATTATGTCCTGATTGGTGACACTAACATAGAGATCCAGCTGCCCTCTGTCCCGTGGGGAGATGTCCAGTCGTCCACTGAAGGGCGAGATCGTCACCGTCCGGCCCACGGGCAGGATGGGAAGGCTGTTCGTGAGGCCTCCATCTACCCACGTCTGTGGAAAGAACACCGCTTGTCAGCACACATCAACGACGCACCTCCCACAGGACGATGAGCACAGACTTTTCAACAGGACTCTTTGCTTCTCATAGAATCCGTGCCCTGGCAATGCTCTTAAATGACTACCATCACCAGTCAGATGGGTGAGTTTTGTACAAACCTTTGTACACAAACCATTTACCCATATAATGAGAGCCTCCGAGAATCAGGAAGCTTCTCCAGTTGTTTATTTATTGTGTTTTTAAGATTTTATTTATTTATTCATGAGAGACAGAGAGAGGGAGACAGAGGGAGAAGCAGGCCCCCCGCGGAGCAGGGAGCCCGACTTGGGGCTTGATCCCAGGACCCTGGGATCATGACCTGAGCCGAAGGCAGACGCTTAACCGACTGAGCCACGCAGGGCCCCCTCTCCAGGTGTTTAAAAGCTTTAACTAGATTATTATACATAAACTGTACCTCAATGTTTATGACAACAATGCATACACAAGAAGACATGTAATAGTTTTCGGGGTCATCATTAAATCAAAGTGGAAAGCCTCGTTTACTGTTGATTCTGAGTAAACCATCCACCATCACAGGACATTTCCATTTTTATTACGAGAACTAGAAGCTGGAATTTTCTGTAGCAAATGTAAAAGTAAGCCAAACAACCCCAAATCCTTCTATTTCCAAAGCGGCACCTGTGTTTAAGACATGAGGTTTTAAAGCCACAAAGAATGGGAAGTACTATATTTAAAAAAACAAAACAAAACAAACCCACTGAACTCAGAAGAGGTTCTATGTTTTCAGACCCATACCCAAAGGAGACAGATGGACACAGCAAGTTAAGAAAACCTCCTGGAGGCTCCTATACAATTGTGTGCTGAAAAAGGACAACTAAAGAAACAGGAAGATGATAATCCTTATGCGATCCATTTCAAAAGCAAGAGTCGCAAGCATCTTTGAACGGACAGCATTGAAATCATCAGCAGAGACACACACAGACACACACAGAACCGAAGTACGAATTCTCCAAGCTGTATCTGGGATTGGAAATATCCTTCAGTTGATAGAGAAAACACACGGTCCGATAATGGGTGAGAACCCCTCACAAAACAATCTTTAGTGGAGAATTCTGCGACGCTAAGTTTCCCGTGAACATCTGGAATGCAATGTAGGAGAACCAAAGCTGTTCTGTTCAGCACAAAGACAGGGGGAGGAGGGAGAAACTGGTTAGTATAAAATGCCCTGGACTTGGTTAAAACATACATTCATTTTGTTCTAAGGTGTCTTTCTTTTTTTTTAATGTCTTTTTTACCCATTTTTATTGCTAAAGCTAGCGCCTGAATGATCAGTCCTGCACTGTTTACAATGGCTTTGGCCGTTGTAACTCCCCCCACCCCAAAAGGGAATAAAAGTAAATACATGAAAAGTGAAAGTGTGTTGAAAATTTGAGGGGATTGCATTTTGGTGTTGGAGAAAACAGAATTAGATTGGATTATAATAAACCCGACCTCCATAATTTGCATACTGTCATTCTTTTTCAAAGAACATAACACACCTTATCATGTAATAACATTCTATACACACACATATTCATATCTGTTTGTGTGTGTTTGACACACCCATGTTCCCATGTGTTTGTGTATATATATATATGCTTATAGGGACAGTTTAAAATAAAGGAGATTTGCACTGAGAAGGCCTCACAATATGTACTTCCATGCCTCCTTGTCCCAGAGCTTCCTTTTGTTTTGTTTTGTTTTTCTGATTGCTTTGGGCATGGATACGGATTTCTGGAATATGTTAATACCTAGAGAGGAAAAAAAAAAAAGAAAGAAAATCTTTCAAAATTATCATTCATATTCTCAAAAGACTTTATCACCAATGATGTAAAAATCTGTGTAGTTTTCATCAAGGGAAATTAAAAATATGTACCATGTGTCCTATGAGCTCATCTGACTCAGTCAACTTAAGAGAAAGAAGGGCAATCTGGCTCATCACATTGCAGAGGGTTCTAATTTATCACAGGGTGAATGACTGCCATTTCCGGGAACTGAAAATGCCTTCTCCAAATTTTCTTCACTCTTGTTAGCTTATTCTGATTGGATAAATGACGGTGGAAAACGTATAGCTTATCAAATGACTTGATTAAATTTGCACCATTACCAGCTCCTCTATAACCATAACTCGATACCAGCTCAGATACTCCAAGTGCAGTGCGTCGGACTCCTGATTTATGCTCTCAGGAGCTGTATCATTCCCAAAAACCACATATTCATGCAGGCATGCTGATTCTAGCAAAATCTCTGGAAACAACAGTAACGGCAGTAAACATTCCTCAACCCCAAATTAAAAGTGGAAATATTTTATATCTAGCGTGGTCTAGTTTAAAAGTCTGCATTTTAAATGATGCTGTCCATGAATTCTCTGGCTGTTTGGTACAGATTTCTGCAAGTCATCTCCTCCTTCCCACCTTGTGGGCAGCATTCTGGAAGCTGCTAACTACCGCCACGAGCTTCTGTGATTCCAGAATCTTCTTCGGGGAGAAAACCAAACTGTGCTGGTTCTTCCCGTGATGGTTTCGTATCCCTTCTAAAGGCATAGCGGTAACTGTCACATCTAAACAGGCCAGCTTATGCACGTGTCAGGACTTGTCAAATTTTGCTTAACTCACTGATGTGCTCTGGGAACATACGAAGAACATGCCCCGAGGTTTATGAATTCAGGCAATTCTTGTTACAGAACTAAAGGGGGAAAGCTTCTTAAAGAAAAACCTAATCAGGTGATCTCTACTATCAGGGCCTGTGAATTCGTCCTGCAAGCACCTCAGAGCATCCCATGTGTGTCTGGATTCATGGTGGACACGGAGATATGTATGTTCGTGAGAAAGACTTGATCCAGGGCTGAATTATCTTCAGGTGTTTTGTTCAGAAAGAAGTGAATACAGAATACTTTGTCAGGAGAATGAATGAGATGTTGAAAGCTATAATTATTATAAGTACCATGGCACAGGGCCTAATGGTTTATGAAACAACCGCTCCCATATGACTTGGTTTAATCTCTATGAAAATGCCAGCAGATAGGAGGGTCATGCTAGTATAATCAGTTCTCTCATTTTACAGAAAAGGAAACTGAGGCTTGCGGGGTTCCTTGGTGTCTAGGTTACAGGTTGGCAAACTGCGGCCCGCCACCTGCTTTTGTAAATAAAGTTTTATTGGCATATAGCCGTGCCGCTTTTCCATTACAACAGCAAGCTTGAGTAGCTGCGTCAACAGAGACTGGATGTCCCACCACGCCATCTTACTGGGTGCTTTTCGGAACTTATCTGCCAACCTCTTCTGCAGAGGATGCAAGCAGAGCGGGTGCAGCTGGTCTTCTCACTTGCGCTCTTCCTTCTCACACACTGTAAAACAGCCATGTGGATCAGAACTGTTTCCTGCGGGGGGAGGGGGGCAGGCAGGGCCAGGGGCAGTAAATACGGCCTGAAGAATCACTTTGTATTTGCAAGCATGTCTTATCTTGTATGAAACAGAGGAAAAATAGTTATGTCCAACAGAACGTTCTTGGTCCTTGATTATCAAAATAGAGGGAGGGAGGAGAGATGGAGAGAAAGAGAAGGAGATACGCACTCTCCACGACATAGGTCAGAATCTCCCATTTGAAGTGAAGAAACACAGGAGGGGAGGAGGTATAGATGAGCTTTCCTCAATACAAGGGACACAGCTTAAAATAAATAAAAAATTTAAGAAGAGGTTGAACAACCGTGCTACTATTTTACTTCCACTAAAGATTATTGGTACATGAAATCCACTAAAGATTATTGGTACATGTCTTAATTTTTGAGTTTCTAATTTTTGATTTAAAAATGATGATAACTCAAGTTTGAGAAAACGCTGGTATATCAAAAATATTCCCTGGAAGACTAATGTGTCTTTTCAAACAGACACTGCAAAGCATTTTAGAATGTTGCTGAAAAATAAGATCTTCTCTTTCAGATTAACTGTGAATTGATAAGCAGATTTCCATCCAGCCAAATCGAGCTGGTTGCCAGGCTTTTGCTTTGATGGGACTGAGCTACATATCCGTGTGAAACGTCTAAATCATGAAGAAATAGAAGCCTAAGGTCTGTAGTAATGAGTTTACACAAATACATAGTAACATAGAGTATTCCACAGTTCTCTTTCCCAGAAATATATCAATAATGAAAGAATTAATAATCCATAACCCATGCAAAATGCTCAATAGACCAGAATAAGTCAATGTTAAATTTTCTCTATATAACCATCAAAATATTACCTGAATTCTAATTCAGACCAAAAAAGAAAAGTCGTACAGCTTTTCTTGTCATCTGCATATATCAGCTCTAGAGATGATCTTATTCTGTTATTCGGACATTTTGGTCATTTGCCAATGATAATGCTGTCTCTTAAAAAAACAAAACAAAACAACTTGCTAGTTAAGAGCTCCTCTTGAAAAAGCTCGTTTTTGTTCCAAACTGATGGCAAGAACCTGTGAAAACGTAGCCTGATCGTATGCATGTTCAGAGGCCATACATATGGATAGAAAATTCATTAGTAAAAAATACAAGTCTGACCTTCAATATGTTTGCATTCTTTCATTCATGTGTTCAGCTGTTCATGACTATCTACCATAAACAGGGTATTAAAAATGGTCTTATAAGATGAAGCCAGTAAAAGCTACAAGAACTTTTTTAAAAAAAATTAGGTTAAAGGAAATAGAGGTCGTTCCACTTCATACAGCTGGTAAACAGGTTGGGAAGGAAATATACTGTCAAATTAATCTTCAGTGTTGCAAAGGAATGATACTTTCAAGTGACTAATAATTGATTTTAAAAATAAACCTATTCGGTCCACAAATAAATATTAATAGAATCCAGTATGTTCGATACGTGGGTTCTCGCAGAGGTGGAACGAGGAGGAGTGTGCGTTGCTCGGGAGCGGCAGGAGCAGGGAGCGCGTGGCCCTTCTTGGCCTCCACCACACGGGCACGGCTCCGCGTCCCACAGCTCGAAGGCCCGAGTACAAGTCATCCTCCGTTCCCTTTGTCCCCACTGCTGGCACAGTCTCCGTCACTTCAGGGAAACCCGCACAGGAAACACACCAGTCAGGACCCGAGTTCCATGAAAACATTATAGGAATTTTTCTGTAATTTAAATCCTAGGAAAAGCTCACACCCACAGCAAAACACTGCGTTTAAAGCAGTTTGCATTTCCCTGAAAACGGAACGATTCTGGAAAATAACTTGGCCTAGAAACCCTCTAAGCCCCGTAGGAGGCTATCAGGCTGACGGAGAGTCCGTGATGAGCACAGAGCGACAGTGCCATGTAGCGTGGGGTCTGCATCGACGGACAGGGTCTCCGAGGGCTCTGTGCGTCCTCGGGTGCATGCAGTCTCCTCTTTGTGGACATCAGTAAACCACCAAGGAGAACCGAACGCTTTCAGGAGGCATTAAAATTAAGTAGTTATCCTGTGTCTACTTCAGAGACACCGGTAATCAGCAAGACCTTGTCCTCCTGCCCAAGGTCAGGGGCCTCAGTGCTGGTCTCCATCCTTCTCACAACTCAGGGGCTGCATTCCGGGCTGCTGAGCTGTGGCTGTGTTCACACATTCATGTCCAAGTGCTCAGCCGTATGATGGGAAACTCAGCTGAGAACGGCCGACCTTTTTAACCGCCGCTAGTCGGCGGGTCACAAACCCAACAAGTGGGAATGGCGATGGAGGGAAAAAAACCGAGGGAGATCTATTTTTTTTTTAAAGGAACGCACTAAGCAAAGTGAGGCAAGAGGCGCGGCAGAGACACAAACATTGGAGATCATTCTGGGAAAGCGGCCCCCTGAGGAGCGAGGTGACCTGAGTGAAGTCACGGAACATCTCTGCATCCGCATATCCTCATCTGTGAAACACCAGGTAGTAATCCCTTCTGTTGCAGCTGACAGCAACAGTCACAGCACAAGTTCTACTTCCTTTTTCTGGGAGAAAGAAAATGCACGGGTGGCCTCCCCAAATCATTGAGGGCTCAGGTGTTTCCAGCTCACTCTGTGGCCATCTCCGGGCTGTGATGTCTGACCTCATGATCCACAATAGCTGCTATAGTTCCAGTCATCACAACTACGTTCCGGGCAGCAGGAAGTAAACAAAGGTAAGTCCCACTGTAATTCAGCTTATCTCTCTGGCCAGCACTTACATGTACAGCCACACCAAGCTACAAGGGCAGCTGGGAAATGTGGCCTTTGAAGCACCCTGCTCCAGGTCCAGCTCACAGCTCTGACTGTTGTAAGGAAGGAAAGAAAAGTTCATGGTGCAAGGAAACTAGAAGCCTCTCCCAACTGCACCTGTTTCGTGATACTCTTACTAATATTTCAACGGCGAAGCGTTTGGCATAGTCTTAGAGCTCACTGGGCTCTGGGACTCAGCTCTACTGTCACCTTGACCCTATCCTCCCTTTCTGAAGTCCCCACCTCCTCACTGTCACATGTTGTATCTACATCCTCCCTGCTCAGTCGCCACCTCTTAATCATTGATCAGATCGGCAATTCGGATGACTCCGGGCTCCTGAGCCCCCCTTTCGTAATCTATAGTTTCTAAGACACCTTACCATCGTTTCCCATTTAGCCATCTCTATCATTGTATATTGCAAACTGAAGCTTTGAAGTAAAATCATTACATTTCAGATCATTATAAAGTCAATGTTCCGAAGACAGATTTTCATAGCATCTGTATTCAAAATTTACAGCTAAAAATAAATATTAATTTTTACTCCTATAATAAGAGGGAAAGGATTCTTAACTTACTTTAATTATGTAAAGTACAGTATCTCTCAAATAAAATTTTTTTTTTTTTTTTAAAGATTTTATTTATTTTTATTTATTTGAGAGAGAGAGAATGAGAGAGAGCACATGAGAGGGGGGAGGGTCAGAGGGAGAAGCAGACTCCCTGCCGAGCAGGGAGCCCGACGCAGGACTCGATCCAGGGACTCCAGGATCATGACCTGAGCCGAAGGCAGTCGCTTAACCAACTGAGCCACCCAGGCGCCCCTCAAATAAAATTTTAGATGACAACATAGCTCACACTCCTTGGGAACTAAATGCCTATTAGCTCTGAGAGACAGTGTCAACGATAGGGGGGAACAAACCCTGCTTTCCATGAGCTGATGTTTAAATGATTTTATGTTGCTCTAAAAAAAAAATGTATATTTTGTTCCTACCCAGTCACAAAGAGGGTTTTAGCCTTTTGTATGTATTGTATGCATACGGCTAATCCATAGAGTTCAAGTCAGAGTAACGGTCCCTCTTAGGCTCTGCATCTTAGTACCTACATGGCCTTTTTTTTTTTTTTAAGGTTTATTCTTTTTTTTTTTTTTATTATGTTGTTACTCACCATGCAATACATCATTAGTTTTTTACATGGCCTTTTCAGCTACTTTACCTCTCAGTCCCTTGCTCTCCTCGTCTGTCCCTTTAGATAGCCATCCTGGGGCAGACCAATTTGGGCCCAGAGTTGTACAGGAAGCGAAGGATTGGAAAGGCCAGGAAAGCTCAAAGAAAGAAAACCATGAGGACTCGCAAGACCAGAACTCAGACGCGTTCCCAATCATATTAGGTAAGAGATTTGTAAAAATGCAATCCTCGTGTACAGGTATCGTGCTGGGCCCTCAAACTGAGTGAGTGAATGAATGAATGAAAGATATCAAACATTTTTCATGTACCCACTTAAGAATAAATACATATTATGTATATATGAGACAAATAAAATGAGCGGCATTTATCCATCCATGAATGTGTGCCTGATCTTGGGTGTTAAATAGATACTGTATTTGAGGGGCACCTGGGTGGCTCAGTCAGTTAAGCGTCTGCCTTCGGCTCCGGTCATGGTCCCAGGGTCCTGGAATCGAGTCCTGCATCATGCTCCCTGCTCGGTGGGGAGTCTGCTTCTCCCTCTGTCCCTCCCCCTGCTCATGCAGGCTCTTCTTCCTCTGTCCCTCCCCCTGCTCGTGCAGGCTCACTCTCTCTCTCGCAAAAATAAATAAAATCTTAAAAAAAGACACTGTATTCGATTATACAATATGTATTTTTAGTATCTGTTAAATAGATGCTGTATTTGATTATAAATACAGATCTCTGTTATCTGTTAAGTAGATAGTGCATTTGATTATAAAATGCATATTTCTGGAATGTGTCAAATAGTGTATTTGATTATAAATACTTATCTCTTGTATGTGTTAAAAAGATACTGTATTTGATTACAAATACATATCTCTGGTATGTGTTAAGTAGATACTGTATTTGATTATAAAATCCGTATCTCTGGTATGTGTTAAGTAGATACTGTATTTGATTATAAAATCCGTATCTCTGGTATGTGTCAAGTAGATAGTGTATTTGACTATAAAGCGTGTGTGTGTGTGGCACTGTAAAGGGTAGGATGATGAACATTTAATGCAACCATGGTGCAGAATGCAGAAAGGAGCTGGCTAAAATACCTTCCCGTAGAGGCGCCCGGATGGCTCAGTTGATGAAGCATCTGCCTTCGGCTCAGGTCATGATCTCAGGGTCCTGGGATCGGGACCCTCAGCAGGGAGTCTGCTTCTCCTTCTGCCCCTCCCCACTCGTGTTTGCACACACGCCTGCGCGCACTCTCTCTCTCCCTCTCTCAAATCAATAAAATCTTTACAATAAATAAATACGTACATAAAATACCTCCCCACAGCGCTGGCTGAGAGCAGACTGCCGGGGGATGCTCACCTCTAACTTTCTCTCCCAGAACCTGTCTCCTACCTTGAGTGTCGGCCCCAAGTGAAGAGCGCTGTCCTGGAATGCAGACGGTCTGACAAACACTTGGGTAAGTAAAGGGCCTGGGAGAAGAGGGGCTTGCTCCCCGGTAAGGGGCTCCCGTGTGGGGGCCGGAGGGGAGCGCTCCAGCTTCGGCTGGGCCGGGTGGGTGTGTGGCACCCTGATGCCTTTTCCCACCTGACAGCACAGTTCTGCTTATAGAAGGAGCTGTAAATAGGACTTTATGATTTTTTGAAGTCTTTCACTCTTTTTTTAAACAAAAGGGATGAAGTTTTTAATCAGAGGAAAAAAGGAGCATCCCAGTCATTCTGAACCTCGAGATCTTGACCGTAAGGTGCCAAGGCCCCTGTACTTGATTTTTTTTTTTTCTGTTACAAACAAAACTAGTTATTAAAAAAAAATCCTATAAACTGATTTGGAACCATAAGAATAATTATAAAACTGGATCCTTCAATGGAAACATAGTCCTACAGGAATTACGGCGAATTCATCAGTTATGAGACTGTTACCTGCCCTTTGTATTCCACTGGTTTCAGTCCTGCATAAATGGGCACGAAGCTGCTGGCCAGCAGAACCTAGATGAATAAAATAAAGAAACAGCTCATAAACATAGGCGTTAGCACGCACTCAACAGGTTTGATACGTTTACCATAAAATGTGAAATTTTTCAAAAAATAACAACTACTATAAAACGTGAAATGAGTTCCATCTATGTCAAGTGCGCACAGGACACCGTTAAATAGAAAATAACGCTTCTAATACCTGAAAAGACCTTGAAGAGACATGTGCAGTTCAATGTTCTGTGTCTCCGTTGACCTCACCTGAGTAAAATCGGGATTTTAATTGTAGACAGCCAAGTCATTACAACATTAAGCTCCAGGTAAGGCTAAATTCTTGACTATGTGCTCATAAATTATTTACAATGCTCTATCATATACTGTAAAAATCATACTAAAGTTGCACCTTTGTGTCGCTGGCTGGCTCCGTCCGAGCCTGGGACTCTTGATCTTGGGGTCATGAGCCCTATGGTGGCGGTCGAGTTTTCTTTAAAAAATAAAAATGAAAATAAAGTTGCACTCTTATTGTTCAGAGGAGCGAACCCCTCCGGTTATTACAGGGGAGACTAGCCTGCAGCTTAGGGGTGTTGTACTTTGTCACCAGGATGTTGCTAAGGATAGCAGCACATTTCATGCGTTAGCAGCATGGTCTGGATATAAATGAGACAGTGGCAGGTAGGAACACCAATTATCCTTTATCTTCCTTTGAAAAAGTCAAATAAGATTGCCATTTAAAATATTACCATTTCTTCCAACGGAAGAAGCCTGGCACTGGGAACCTTTCTGACATGTACGTGTTTTACTTTCCAGTATAGTTTCCAAATCAGTACTGTTCTGTTTGGAAAGACACCGCAGTAGATACTGAATATTTAAGCTATCATCTTTCAACTAGTAAGCAAAGACGCTATGGCTGTTTATTGTGAAAGATTTCATGAGATGGGGGGGCATATATTATTCAGAAATGGATGATGGCCCTAAAACTGATTTGTAAATCATCTATGTAGAATCATTTAGAACTCAGAGGGCATTTCCCCCAAGGAAGCGATATTATAGGTATGTTTTCTGAGGTTAGCTCTCAAAGGCCAATTTACTCTGAACTGTGGATAAATAATCGATCCGGTCACCAGCAAAATGCACTTTCTATAGGAAAAGTCCTCTGTGGATTGTCACCTGACGCCGCGGGAACCCAGTTATGTCTCCGTCCTGTCCCTAGCAGTGGGCACAGGCTCTCCTCCTCTAAACATGCCTCCTGGCTCCTCACTGCCCAAAGCTGCTTAAGGCAAGGGTATTTCCTGCGTGGTCAGTCAGTCCTTCTCAGGGCTGACACTCGACAGATGCCTGTCGTTATCTCTCCTTCTCCGTGGTAGCAGTGAAGACCCTCTGGTGCTTCCCCGCCGTCTAAACGGTGGGAGAAACGCGGAGTCTCCCGTGTTGTCGGGGGCATGGCGAGGACAGAGGGAGAGGTCCTGGTTGTAGCTGCCCTCACAGCACTGGGCTCCCGACAGGGGGCCCAGAAGCATCTGGGGCGTCAGATTTGTGTGGCAGCAAATTCAGTGGCCTCGTAGCACAATGCCAGGACTCCTGCAGGATCTCAGGCACACCCAGTGTACAGAGGTCCCTGGGTTTGTGGGAGATGACATCACACGTCCACGCGGGGGACGACAGGACAGAAACCAACCTTCTGGGCCCCAGAGCATCAGCAGTTGCGTGTTTTTCAGACAAAGGCTGTTCAGCCTTATGAGGACTGCATTCCCTCTAACTAAATTTGGCTCTGTCATCAGTTGGCTACTCCTTTAAAAAAAACAATTACAGACTCTAGGTAGGTTTTGCAGGCACACTGTGGCTATTTAATGAAGTTATTTGGCAAAATGCACTGTAGTGGTAATGGGAACAGTTTGTGGATGGCACACATATTGTGAAATTGCAGTACTTAACGCTCTTTAGAGAACCAAAGGCACTCTGTAAATATAACGATCTATTTCAATATGCTGCACAATTACTTCTGCCCAAAAAAAAAAAAAAGAATCACTACCATGAGAGTACGAATTATGTTTCCCCCCACCCCCCCGTGTCGGAGCATGATGTGAAGTTCACAAGTCAATGCTTGGAACTCTTTTGCGGTGTTTGGTTGAAAAATACTATTCAATTACTTCCCTACAGAAAAGAACCGTACGAATCCTCCTCGCTGATAGGAAGAGCTCATCCAAAGGGAAAACACCTGCCACTCCTCTAAATCAATGTATTTATTCGTCATACCTCACTTTCTCTTTCTATGTGCTGCTGATTTGGATATCCAACTAAGTTTTGTGGGGAAATTAGCTTCCACAGTTAAGAACAAAGTGGCTTTTTTTCTTCGAGGTCTGCTTACTGCCATTTTACTGCAAGCAGAGAGGATTTTCTAAGGAAAGAGACAAACACTGACATTCTCAGGCCACTTGATAAGATGGTAGGCCTAAACGTGTCCTTCTGCTGTGTCTTAACCTCGTTGTTTTCCCAGTGAGATTTTTCTCACCGGTAAATCTCAATACAGGGAGAGCAGAGGTTCTCAGCAAGGGGAGGGGGTGTCTTTGTTTAGCGAGGTCTGGGGACAGTACTGTGTGTCCCAACTGTGTGGGGGGGGGGCGGGGGGGATACTACGGGCATCTAGCGGGTAGAACCCAGAGATCCTTCTAGACATGCTGTAGTTCACAGGATGCACCACCAGAGAAGCAGAGGAGCCCAAATATCAGGGGCGCCACGGCTGACAAACACTGATGCAGAAATTCGGGTCTTGCCATTCATGGCCCATCACAGGGCCCAGCACTTTAAGCAACGGACGTCGGTTCAAACACTGATTAGTTTTTTGTCTCATTCTTACTAAATATACAAGGATGAAAATAAAAGTAACTTCCCGCAGCAACTGTACCAACATTGCCAAGCGCATATTCAATACGCGTTCTGACTAGCTCTTTTCATTTCACATTTCATAGAAAAGGGGTGTTTAGAAAATTATGTGGCCTGGCTTCCTTAGAGAATAAATTCCCAGCAAGTTCCATTTATGCCGAAAGTTTGCTGTGGAGTTTAATGAGGATCTGGCTGTTTATTCAGAACCTGCTGGTGTAGTTGAAATTCAAAGACAGATTCAAATTTATCTTCCCCAGTCTTCCCAAGATAATGACCAATCTTAAATGCAGGCCTTATTTCACCTTCAGGAGGCTAAATGTGAGACGATCTCGCGACAAGAGCATTCCCGCTATGTGTGCAGAAATCGAGGACATCCTAGCAACGGAGACAGGGTTGTTCTTCCCAAGAGCGACGTGGTTCTGCACGAAAGCCTTCCTGGGAATAAGGATCAACGAGCATTCACTTGGGTCAAAAGACCAGCTCAGACCACATGTGTCCCTCAGTTTTAAACATGAAGAATTCACCGACTGGTGCTAATTCAGACAAGGGGCCAACACCACCGCTCCACGGCATGGTTAATTTCAAAATCGTTTCTGCTCAGCTGTGCAAGTGACATACGAGTTCCTTATAAACAAAGGATTTACCTCCCTAATCACACTTTGCGGAAGACTCGTATTAAAATGGGCTTGGATTTCTTGATCGCACATTTCCTTGGGAAGAAAAACAGCCCAGGCTTCAGGGAATAATGTGTAAAGGGGCTCGCAAGTAAAGGACTTGTCACAGACCCACAGCACACGGGAAAAGTCGGGAGAGCAAGGGCCCCTGAGCAGGGGGGTACTCAAGAGGACCTGACGAAGCGCCTCCACGCACGTGATCTCTGTAGCATTTTGTGGGGTAGGTGGCTCAGTGTGGATTCCAACTTACAACGAAACCAAGGCACTGAGAAGTTGTGCGAACAATGCCAACCACACCCCACCGAACACAAGCGCTAGGCTCTTCCATTACCAGGGGACCATCTGCCTTTGCCAAATGGGGTCTCAATCTGGTGTTGATCTGTTGAAAACAACCGACCCACCGCCGTAAATGATCAGTGCATTTCATCCCCCATGGGAACATTTTCATCTGCCCCTCAACTCACCCCCCCAAAAAAGAGTGTGGCATCCAAAATGAATCTCTCTGGTTGAGGAGAACAACAACTGAGGCATTTGCAGGAGGAGGCCTCTTGGGGCTCTGGTCTAACTCTATAAAGGGATCCTCCGTGTGGGGGTCATTCCCACCTGTATGGTAGCACACGTTACATGTGTCTCCCTATCTTGTCTGAGTCACTAGTGGGGAGCTGGGGAGGACTTGGCACAAGTAAAGTCTGGACAAAATAGTATCTGAAGACAAACCACATGTCTGACTTGCAGTGGTATACAGAGAATGGTGCGGGGGGGAGAACACCACAGCCACCAACCTTGAGGATCTTAGTCTTATTCAGGCTGTTAAAATACTATAAACTGGGTGACTTATAAACAACAGACATTTATCACAGTTCTGGGGACTGCAGAGCTCAAGAACATGGCACCAGCAGTTCTGGTGTGTGGTGAGAGCCCCCTTCCCATCTTCTTGCTGTGTGTGTCCTCTTGTGGCCGAAGGGGCAAGAGGGCTGTCTGGGGTCTCTTTGTAAGGGAACTCTTCCCATCCATGAGTATTCTGCCCTCATAACCTCATCACCTCCCAAAGTCCCCACCTGCTAATACCATCTCACGAGGGTTAGGTTCAACCCCAATTTTGGTGACAGAAATATTCAAACCATAGCATTCCACCCCTGTTTCCCCCAAATTCATGTCCTTCTTGCATGCAAAATACATTCAATCCCTCCCAACAGCCAAAAAAGTATTAACTTGTTCTAGCATCAACTCAAAGTTTAAAGTTCCAAGTCTCACCGAAATATCATCTCAGTCAACTACGGGTGAGACTTGAGGTACCCCTCATCCTGAGGCAATCTGCTCTCCAGCTGTGAACGTACGAGATCGTGATGTTATGTGCTTCTAAAATATGGGGTGAGAAGGCACAGGATAGACATTCCCATTCCAAAAGGGAGAAACAGGAAAGCAAACAGAGGTAACACATTCAGAGCAAGTCTGAAACGCAAGGGGGCAAATTCCGTTAGACCTTAAGGCTTGAGGATATGCTCCTCGGCGGGATGTCCCGTCCTGCAGGCCCTTGGTGGCAGGGTCCTGCCCCTGAAGCTTTGCTGGGCAGGGGTGGGGCCCCACCTCTGAGTGTCCTGACTGAAGCTCCCCAGAGCTTTCCTCTTGTCTGGGATCCCCACTCCCATGGCTCCGAGCGGGGGAGGATTGTCCAGTGAGAGGCGAGGGTGTGTCTACAGTTGCCCTCGTGCTCTGGGCTTCTCGGGAGAGGGGCAGCCCTGAGGATCTCTGCAATGCCTCAGGGGTCATACTTCCATCGTCTTGGACGGTAGTCCTGGCCTCTCTTTAGATGGCTGACAACATCCTCATCGGATGACTGTTTGCCCACACCTTCCAGTTCTGTTCCGAAGACACTGTCACTCTTTTCAATAAGGACAGGCTGGGCATGGTCCAAATATTTAAGCTCTACCTCGCTTTTGATAAGTGATTCCATCTTTAAGTCGTTTCTCTCTTCTTGCGTTTTATAGAAGCAGTCAAGAGAAGCTAGGCAGCTCCTTCAACACTCTGCTTGGAATGAGGCCTCATCAAATACCCATTTTTATCTCTCGCAAGTTATACCTCCCAGAAAACACTGGAAGCCTTCACTGATACCTCACAGCAGGGAGGGCTTTCCTCCAGTGTCCAAGACCGTGTCCTCGTTTCTGCCTGAGACCTCATGAGATTGGTTTTACCAGAAGTCCATACTCCTACCACCATTCTGCTCACGGGTCCTTAGGGAACCTCTCAGAAGACAGTGGCTGTCTCTCCAGCTCGCCTCTTTCTTGTCCAGGTCCTCTTCAGAAGCACCTCTAAACGTCCGCTCACGGCAACGTGGGCTCTTTCTAGCACGTACCTCTTCTCTCGCCCAGTCTGTCTGTCACCCAGTTCCGCAGCGCCCCCACTTCTCAGTACCAGTTTCCTGTCTTAGTCCATTTGGGATGCTATAGCAAAACACCACAGACTCGTGGCTTCTCAACAACAGAACCTGATTTCTCACATTTCGAGAGGCTGGGACATCCAAGGTCGCGGTGCTAGCAGATTCAGTGCCCGCAGACAGCCTGCTTCTCACCATGTCCTCACAAGGCAGGAAGACTGAGCTAGCTGTCGGGGTCTATTTTATCAGAGCACTCACCCCATTTGCGAGGGGTTTATCTTCATGACCTCTTCATCTCCCAAAGGCTCACCTCCTGATCCTACCCCATCAGGGGTTCGGAATTCACTGTATGAATTTGTGCGGGGAGCTGAGACATTCAGACCATGGAACTGAGTTAGATCACTGCGCACGTAAGATTCAGAATACTATGGAAATCCAGTTCTAAGAAAAGGGAATCTTTGGGAGCGCCTGAGTGGCTCAGTTGGTTAAGCGTCTGCTGTCGGCTCAGGTCATGATCCCAGGGTCCTGGGATCGAGCCCCATGTTGGGCTCCCTGCTCACTGGGGAGCCTGCTTCTCCCTCTCCTCCCCCGCTCATGTTCTCTCTTGCTATCTCTGTGTTTCTCTCTCAAATAAATAAAATCTTAAAAAAAAAAAAAAAAAGGAAGGGAATCTTTGGACCATATAATTGGTCAACACAGGTTCTTATAAAATATTCGACTATCATTGCAGATATTAAATGAAAGAATAATCTTTCATGCAACTAAAAGCGAAGTTAATTAATACAACTTAAGTAGGAGTCCTCACACAAAAGCAAATTTATAAAAGAAAGCCAGTGGTAAAGAGATGCAAAATCTTATGCGAAAACGTGGCAAAACTAGGTAGTAGTCCATTTCCTGAGATATTGTAGATGTAGGTTAGCACACTCTTCATGAACACTGAGGATAAGTAAGGGGGAGAAGAACTACTTGTGCAAAAGAACTACTTGTGTGTGAATCCTACTCCACAGAAAGAGAGCTGTGATACTTGAAATTTCACGACTGACTCATACACGCATGCTGACCAGCAATGTCTGTGGCTTAGTACCTGATTTGTCTACTATTTGCTGAATACTGGCTGTAATCAACACGCATACAGCGCTTTCCTGCTGAAACACACTTTCACTTGCTTTATTCATTGTTCTCCATGGTAACACAGATTGACTCATTACGTCCATTTCACAGTTGGGAAAACTGAGGCTCAAACAAAATTAGCCCTGGAGGACACTGTCAGGAAATGACAGACCTACAGAGGAACACTGAGAGATGCACATAAAACATGCAATACTCCAAGAGAGCACATGCATGCACACAAAGGACTTGACATACATACACATACACACATGCACGCTTTAACATACGTAGACACCCTGTCTGTAATTAAATGTGGCAGTCAGCTGGTGGATAATAAAGAGCCCAGCATTAAAAAAAAATAAAATAAAAGGGGCGCCTGGGTGGCTCAGTCGTTAAGCGTCTGCCTTCGGCTCAGGTCATGATCCCAGGGTCCTGGGATCGAGCCCCGCATTGGGCTCTCTGCTCGGCCGGGAGCCTGCTTCTCCCTCTCCCACTCCGCCTGCTTGTGTTCCCTCTCTAGCTGTCTCTCTCTCTCTGTCAAATAAATAAAATAAAATCTTTAAAAAAAATAAATAAATAATAAAATAAAATAAAATGAAAACACTAGTTAGAACGGGAATAAACAAGTTAATGGTAAGATGGGTTTAAAATGCAACGTGGTGGTTGAAATCCCTAGTATTGAGTACTCCCAGATTCCTTCACTAGCTGCCAATTGATAGTTGACATCCCCTACCTCTGGTTTTAGTCTTGGTCTGTCTGTGTCTGTGTTTGTCTCTCTCACCTCCAGAATGTCCAAACACTGGGAAGGAAACCCAAGGCTGTGTGTTGGTATGTAGGTATGCAGAGCTCCCAGGAGACTCAAGTGTGCACACTCAAGGGGCTGCTTCCCTGCTTGGCTTTGGGAGGCCCTCCCGTCTCCCCGTGAGGGAGGGGAGTGGAAGGGCGGGCAGGCGGCTTCCTCCTCTCCCTCCCCACTGCACCAGGAGCCGCCCCATCCTGCCGCGTGGCTCTTCACAGGGCATTCTACCTGGCCTCTCTTTTACTCAGAGCACAGAAGCGGATGATGTCCCCACCCACAAGGGAGTTTGCTTTCTTTCCTCCCCGTGCTTTTTCTTCTCCCCTCTTGTAGTCTCCACCCCATCTTACTGCTAAACTAAATGCTTCTTGAGTATTCCAGGCATGCATTTCAGACATTTTATAGCCACTATCTGCCATCAAGGAACTATCCATCCTTCCTATTTTTAGTTCTGAAAAAGGTTAGAGCATTCTGCTAAATATTTAAAATGCTTCTTGTGTAACCTAGGATAAATGTTAATTATTCAATTATTCTCCTTACAAGATATTACACATTTGTGTCAACTATTTCTCTTCTGTTCAATGAACTCAAGTAATTACACCAATTCTCTGAATAGTTATTATCTAAAACAAAGGAAATTGAAAAAAAAAAATCATGTTTACTTACTGCAATAGTTTGCTATCGCGCTGTAACAAATTACTACAAACTTAGAGGCTTAAAATAACAAACAGATCCTTTACCATGCAGTCTAGAGATCAGAATCTCTCGTGAAGCTGAAACCAAGGTGTTGGTAGAGGGCTGCATTCCTTCTGGGAGGCCGTAGGGGAGAATGTTTCCTGCTCGTTCAGATATTGGCAGGATTCACTTCTACCAGCTGGAGGACTGAAGTCCCCTTTGCTTTGCTGGCTGTCAGAGGGCTCTGTGCTAGCGTGAGAGCTCAGAACTAGCAGCGGTGCATGGCATCCAGGGAAGATCTCCGTTTTTAAGGACTTACGGATTTAGTTTGGATCCACCCAGACAATCTGGGGTCATCTCCCCATTTCAAGATCTTTACCTCGAGTATATCTACAAAATCCTTTTTGCCATGGGAGGTGACATATCCACAGTTGCTGGAGATTAGGGTGTGGACATCTTTGGAGGCCATTATTCAGCCATGCACACTGCCACATAAAAGGAATTGAGAGGGGGATCATTTCAGCCAGCATGTGATGTCATCAAGCAGAACATTGGACATCTGGGCGGTAGTCCCAGCTGGGCCACTGACCAGCTCACTTACTTTGTAAAGATCACTCAACATGTAGGATCCAGACGCTTTGTTCTTTTTTTTTTAAAGTAGGCTGCACACCCAGTGTGGAACCCAGTGTGGGGCCTGAACTCACAACCCTGACATCAAGACCCGAGCCATGATCAAGAGCTGGATGCTCCGGGCTCCTGGGTGGCTCAGTGGGTTAGGTGTCTGCCTTCGGCTCGGGTCCTGATCTCGGGGTCCTGGGATGGAGCCCCGCGTCGGGCTCCCCGCTCAGCTGAGAGTCTGCTTCTCCCTCTCTCTGCTCATGCTCTCTTTCTGCCTCTCTCAAATAAAAAAATAAAATCTTAAAAAAAAAAAAAAAAGAGTCGGATGCTCAACCGACCAAGTCAGCCAGGCGCCCCTTCTTTTGTTTTGTTCTCAGTGAGGCCCTTGTTGCTGATGCCACCTCAGTTCATCTGTGTATCCATTCCCGTTGCCTGGCTGACGCCACATTGATGGAGCTGGTACTGTCCAGGTGCGGGGACTATCAGTGGACGGATCAGAGCAACCCCTGCCCGCTTGGAGCTTACGCTCTGGGGAAGAAAGACCGACGATTAACGCTAACCAGGTAAAGCAGTGAACAACGGAGTACGTGAACAGCGATGGGTAAGTTCCGAGGGGTTACGGGAAACGCCAGGCGCCCTGCCGTTGTCGAGAGAGGAGCCGAGGACGGACGCCATGAGCAGGTAACTACTGGATCGAATGCCTCCTGCTTTGAGACACGGCGACCCGCGTCGTGCTGCCGGGCCAGGCCGGAGAGGCCTTCTGGCACACTGACAGCCCCCGAATCTGGGCCAACGCTGGCAGGTGGGGACAGCTCGGGCGGGGACTGACCAGCTTCTCCCTTCAGAGTTGGCAAGTCTCCACAAGATTATAGAAAAATGTCTTTTTCCAACATGGAAAGACTATTAATTTATGAGTGTAAGACTGGCGTAGTCAGCACACCAAGTAAAAATATTCTAATCTATTAAGTCACAAAGTAATTTTACTTGTCAGTTCAGCATTTCATTAGGTATTTCAAATTATATCATTCACACAGTAAAACTCCAACAGTTAGACTCGATAGTAAAAACCAATGCATTTATCATGTAATTCAGGCAGAACTTTCACCACTTACTCTCAATCCCTCGCCCACTGCTGTGTCCACACACGCATTCTCCGTATTATCTGAAGCTGGCCGTGATTCCCACCAAAGGGAAAACAGAGAAAAAAATTGCCCGGCTTTTGTAAGAAAAGCACACTCTTTCCCATTTACAAATATTTGATCTATTACCTTAGCAAGCACACTGTTATTTGCAACTCTAGCCAAAGTATTTCCCAGAGATAATAAATTCACCACTGAGCAACTTTCAAATGTGTCTGGCTAGAAAAGCATGAAAACAAAATGGGAGGATGAAATGGAACATGAGATTGGAAAGTCAAGAGACCTAGGGTCCAGAATGCGCTCCCCCAGGCAGGCGGTATGACCTTTGAGCACATCATGTAAAATCTCTCCACCCGTTTCTTCTCTTTAAAAAAAAGAAAGCAATAGACGGGCAGTAATCACACCTGTCCTACCTTTTTTATAGAAGGCTGCGGAGGACTGAATAAGACAGCACGTGTACGAAATCTTACGTGAACTGGGAGATACCAGCTACGTCACTCAAGGAACTTAGTACCGCTACCCTACCCAGCTGCACTCCCAGGTGCTCGTGGGCTTGCCGACAATCACGAGAAAAACACGGAACCAGTATGGGAGGTCTCTGGAGCCTCCGAGGTGGCCTCTGAGGGACACTGGTTAACTCACTCATCAAACACATCATTTACCCAGCACTCTTCGTCTCTCAGGCATCACAGGAAACCCTGGATCTAAAGAACGTGGTGATGCTCATCGCCTGGGAGAAGTAATTAAGTCCTCGCTGAATTCCTCAAACATGAGATGCGGCTGTGTTACCTTAATGAGATCCTCCCTGGAGGGAAAATTGGAGACCAGGTAATTTTCTCTGGTGTTGGTGTTGGTGACAGATACGTGCAGTCGGTTGTGGGCCAACTCATGAGCGTTGGGGGGGAGAATCAGCTCCATTCCGCTTCTGAAGAAGAAAAAGTGACCCGCATTATTCACCTTGAATTACCGAGCGCCTTGTAAATGTTTTAGAAGAGAGAACACTACACTGAGCATTCCACAGTTTATACACTGTCCTCAACACTCTGTCTTCACGTGCTTTGGGGGAAATGTTCCATATACATGTATATACCTCAATCGGGCCATGAAATCATAGCCGGGTGTTACTGCCCCAAAAGACTGCCTTCGGATTTCTTCGGCAAACTTGTAGGTAAATTCATTACATTCCTGAAAAAGAAAATGAATAGGTGAACCTATGATTTGTAAAGAAAAAAAAAAAATTCCTTCTTTTTCCAGAATTCTGTGGCCATCTCACAAGGCACCTGGACCCTAGCTCTTATAAACCCAATGCTTAGCCTTCGTTGCCCCTTTCCTTCAGAGCTACGTGAATCGCCCCCACCCCCCAGACCCGGTCCTCACCCACCGTTCTTAGTACCCAGGCAAGCTATGCATTCTCCCAAATCCAGTCTTTTTTCCCTTTTCTTTTTAAACCACCTCAAATGGCTTTGCCCACATCTGGGAAATCCTTGAAGAGTCAATTGTGATTCTCATTTAGCACGTTCTTCTACACATTTCTCCAACACAACTGACCTCCTCTCCCATCGCAATTCTGTGACCTCTGAAACAGTCCAGCTGCAACAGTACTGATTACCAATGACCAAGACGGGACTCGTGACGACTGCTGTTTGTCTTTGGAGATCGGTCTTGGGCATTGGTAGTCTCCGAGTGGTGAAGAGGGTGGGCGTCTAATGTGCTGGGATTCACGGATTCAGCTTCTGTTAGCTCATCCTCACATAACCCTGTAAGGTGACTATAATACCCCACTTGACAAGTAAGAAAACTGAGGCTTGGAAAGATTAAACAGCTTTCCCAGTATCTCATCAAAACTCCTCCAGAGTCAGGATCTGAACCCAGGTCTGTCTTTCCTTTATTAATTCATGCATGATGCAACCTACACCGGGTCCTAGGCACTGGGATTCAGGTGGACTGAGATACAAAGAGCCCCTGTCCTCATGAGACCTAGGACTGCCTCAGTGCATAGATCCGAGAGCACCATGAAGGTGCAGTAAGCAGAATCAAGCCTCCTACCCCCAAAGATGGCTACATTCTAGTCTCTGGACTCTGTATTTCCTTACAGACAGAAGGGATTTTGCAGATGTGAATAAGTTAAAGATTTTGAGATGGGGAGGTTATCCTGGATTATCTAGCCACGTCCAGTGTCATCATGAGGATCCCTGTAGGTGAAAGAGGAGTGTCAGAGTTAGAGAGGGAGATTGGAAGATGCTGTGCTTAAGGCTTAAAGATGGAGGGAGGGGCCCTGAGCCCAGGAATGCAAGCTGCTTCCAGAAACTGTAAAAGGCAAGGAAACAGACTGCTCCTGAGCCTCCAGAGGGAGCACAGCCTTGCTGACAATTTGAGTTTAGTCCAGTGAGACCTTTCCAGAATTATAACCTCCAGAAATCTAAGACTATACATGTGTGTTGTTTTAAGCCACTAAGTTTATGGTCATTTATTGTAGCAGCAACAAAAGAATTACATAGCGGGCGTCAACCAAGGCTTCCCTCCAACGAGACATCTAGGGTGAGACCTAAAATGTGAGTAGGAGCTGGACAGGACATGGGGGTAGATGAGGAAGACTGGCAGAGACAACTGGGAGCACAAGCCCACAAGGGCACTGAGCTGAAAATCATCATCAGTGAGCCAATGCAGAACCAAGGCACAGGGGTCTTGGGAGGCATGCCAAGAAATCTGAATCCCCGTCCTAAGTCAAAACAGAGCCCTGGGAGTGGGAGGGGAAGGTAGCGGGGGGGAGGGGGGTTAAGACAGCCAGATTTGTGTTTGTGAGGTGGTGGTTTGTAGGCAGTGAGTGGACACAGGCCTGCTGTCGGGAAGCTGCTTCAAGGGCTAGTCCCCAAAATGTGTGCTCCTTCTAGTAGGCCAGACTGCCCACTTAACCTACTTTCTTGTATTAATTTTACTTACACACACACACACTCGTGCACGTGCACACAGACACACACTCCCCCTGACCAGACTGGAAACTTATTAAGCGACGGACTTACTCATCTTTGTGTTCCCCACTATATCGAACACCGTGCCTTGCAAATTATGGGCTGAGAAAACGCTTGCAGCACTGAGCTCTTACGTATGGACGTCTAAATTTGCCTGCCACCTAAAATACACCCAGCATCAGGTAGCTCCTCTTAATTACACGTGCATAAGCTTAGAACTAGATTAATTACTCACATATTTGTCACAACACCACAAAGCTCGAGGAATCATCCGCAAGAGCTGAGCTAACACGGATGTAAGTAGAAAACAGTTTGCTACAAAACTCAAAGCAATCCTACAAGTGGTGTATTTCAAATGCTAAAAAGAAAAGAAATAAAATAACCTTAAATCAACTAGCCGAAAATTTATTTTGACAAAGGAAAAAATGAGGATGCTCCAGGTAAATACAGAGAATCATTCTGCACCTTCCAGTGTGAGCACCCAGTAAGTTCTGCTCCTTTACCAACCCAACAACCCACCCAATCATACCAACACAACTAGACAATACAACAGGGTCTCCGATTCATTGAGAAAAGGTACAAGAACAGGTAATCTGGCTTGAAATATGGTATCAAGTCTCAAATCCAGAGGAACCGTCCATGTCTGAACATCACAGAATTTCAGTTAAGTGGCTGTATTATGGCAGAATTTCCAAATCACGTTACCTCTAAATCACACTTAATACATTTCTAAATCTGAAGATTCGAAACCAAGTCTATTTAATCACAAAGCTGAGGATTTGCCCCACCTAAAGGAAAGATGGCACCGAGGAAGAGGAAACAACGCCCCGGGAGTCCCCGGCCTCAAGAGTTCTGGAAAGAAAGTAGCTTGCAATCCAAATCATATGATTCTGCTAGCTTGCGGGCTGTTCACACCTTACGTCTACGTTCACTGCCTTCAGGTTCTCAATCTGTGCGATGCACCGCATCCCTTCTCTAGTTTCCAATAAAGCAACCGTACAAAGACAGGAAGAAAACGTAAGAGGATTCTCATATGGCTGGCCTCAACTCCAGGTTCTCTTTCATAAGCAGCTCATCCTAGATCATGAGAACAAGATTCCGGATGTTTAAAATTTTGTCGTCTTGACATTTTAAATGTGACTTAAATTCATTCCTGGGCACAAATGTGTTAATTATTATTCAGCTGTTGTTCAAAGCCACTAGGGTATGTAAGTAATGAATGAATACGATATCCTGCACCTACAGAAGACAGTTCTCCCAGTCAGCAAATGCATGATTGCTGTCTAGAAGCAGAAAACATTTTTACAACATAGACTGCATTAAATGTAATACCTAATGAAGGCTTCTTTTCTTTTTTTTTTTTTAAAACATTTTATTTATTTGACAGAGAGACACAGCGAGAGAGGGAACACAAGCAGAGGGAGTGGGAGAGGGAGAAGCAGGCTTCCCGCCAAGCAGGAGCCCGATGTGGGGCTCGATCCCAGGACCCTGGGATCATGACCTGAGCTGAAGGCAGACGCTTAACGACTGAGCCACCCAGGCACCCCTTGAAGGCTTATTTTCATTACTTCTGGATAAACTGCTTGGAATTCACAGTTTTTTTAACTGTGAGAATGAAAAACAAATAAAATCTCTGTATCATTCCGCTTAATAGAAATTGTTGGTCATTTTCCTTTATACACCTGTTTGTAAATGGGAGGAAAGAAAGCATTATCGGCCAAGTGTTCCAGGCCTTTGAAAACAGGGCTGATGTCATCATGATCAGATAAAGAAGAAATATCCTTTGCTTGAAAGAAACAGAGCTGCAATCTTAAGACTAAATAATCACTCAAGAGTAAAAAAAAAAGGCATTTTATTTCCTTGTCTCACTGTCATCCAAAATAATCTTTCCCAAATCCGGAAGACAGATCCAGAATAATTAAATTTTGAAAGAAAACTCTTAACCTTTTCTGTTACCCAAAGGATTATTTCTCTGCAGTTAATTTAGTAGGAGCCAACCTTCCCGTCCGCCGCCCAGACAAGGAACGCAGCCTACGTACTACTTCATTACCTCTATTTTTTGGGGTGCTGTTAGCAGGACAGCAGCAACCAAGGATCCCGCAGAAGCCCCTGCAAAGGCCTTGACCTCCTTCAGGAGCTTTTTGCCGTGTCTACAAAGTGCAGATGCTGCCCCCAAGTGGTAAATGCCCAGAAACCCGCATGCTGCAAAGGACAAGTTGAGGTGCTTCATTCTGGCTACCGAAAACAAAAATGCTCCAAGTTGGTAGAGTTTATTGCACATGGTGTGTTGTCTCGTGCCTCATGGTAACAAGACTTTGTTTGAATATATAATTCCCTGTGCTAAACATAGTATCGTCAATGAAAGTCTCATTAAATACCCAAATTTTTCAAGGAAACTTTTTTTACTCTCTCACCTTGGCCCAGTAGAGTTGAATTAATTTTAAAAAAGTTAAATCTCATATGGATTCATCACATAGATACTGCAATCTCCTATTTGATCAGCCGGCAAGAAACAGCTCAATAAATTACAACTGGCAAGGCATTTGGTCTTTTTTACACTTTTGGGGGGACGGCTACTATTGCGGAAGGTAAAATCGCTAGAAACTAGCAACTTCCAAATAAAGGACACACGTGCTCTTTGCAAGTGCATCACTACATTTCAAGAGAAGTCCTTGCCTCCTCGGCCCCACACTTGCATTGCAAGCATCCATATATATTTTTTTTAAAAAAAAACCCAAAAAGGATGCCCACCATTATTCCATTATGCAATGAGCGATTATTCAACAAGGCAACATATTTATCTCAAGACCAACGGAGGCAGTCGAAGGCCCCAAGAAACGTCACCCGCACCACTGGATGACTTGTGCTGCTCAATCTAAGGGCAGAGCTGTGTTTCCGAAGCCTCAGTGGGCCCGATGTGCACAGGTGCATGAAGTGCTGCGGCCACCCCGCGGCTCACCTGGAGGCCCCCGGGCTGGGGCGTGTGTCCTCCCTGCCCCGCCCCCACCCCACTCCCGCGCGTTCAGACCACGCACAGGGCCTGGGCCTCGAGCTTAGGGGCCTAAGACCTTTGTTCTGTTCGCCGGGAGCCCCGGTTTGGGTTGAAGTTCTGCAGACTGGAGTGGAGGGGGGGCGCTCCGCATCCGCGCGGCAGGTACGCGCAGACCCAGCATCAGTCTGGGGGCCTGGGGGCCTGGGGGCGGCGGAGCGGGGGTCGTCGCCGGACCAGCCCAGCTGCGTGGGGGACTGCTCCGACCCGCCCACCCTTGGGACCGACCTCTACGGACCAGAGCCCGCCCGGCGCCCGCCTCGCGCCCGCCCTGCGCTCCGCCCTACCAACGCAGGTCTGCGGCACTGCCATGTTGAACGGCCCCCTTAGCCGGAAGGCGGGGCCGGGCCGTCACTCAACAAGGCCCCGCCCATCAGGGCTGGCGCACGCTCGCGGAGGGCCTGCCCAGGAAGGTCTCGCGAAAGGGGTCGGGGCGGGCCTACCCGCGCGGGGCTGCGACGTCATCATGCCGACGCAGGCCTCCGCTAGGCCCCGCCCACCCTATTTAAAACACTGGACTCAACATGGCGGCGCACATGCGGACGCTTGACCCGGCTGTCCCGGGCGCGGGTAAGGGACAACAGTTTAGTCTCGAGTCCTGCTGTCTTCCACACGTAGCGATGCGGTTTAGTCCGTCCGCGCGTTTTAGCGCCCCCTGCGGGCTGGCCCCTCACTTGCGAGTTTGCTGACCCTGAACGACCCTCATTCGCTGCGCACCGGAAGCGCTTGTCCCTGCTCGCGTCCGTCTCCCGGAAGTGGTTTTTGTCCTTTTCCCCACCGTGGGGGCGGTCCAGGTGGCCGCGCGGGCGGGGCTCACGTGCTAGGTTGTGGCCAGACGCCTAGTAGCGTTTTCTGCGTCTACGTGTGCTTGTTCCCTAAGGGTGTAGGAAACCTCAGAGAGACAGAGAGAATGTGTGTGTGTGTGTGTGTGTGTGTGTGTGTGTGTGTGTGTGTGTGTGTGCGCGCATGCGCATCCTCGGGCTCCGTAGGCTGTGTGACCTTGCGCAGGTTGCCTAACCTCTCTGAGCTTCTCAGGTGACTTACCTGCAAAACGGGATGGTAACATCCCGAGTTGGTGCCAAGTCGTAAAGCCCGCCGACCTCCCGTGTCAGCCCCCTTCCCTGTCTGCTCTTCATAAGCAGGCCTGCGGGAATCAGTCAGTCGCAGACTTCCTGGTTGAAGGTTCTCCGGGGCCCCTTGTTTCAGGACAGATTTCCTTGACCGAAGCCACGGAGGAGAATCTGGAAAATGTGCGCGTGTCGTGCCTTCCAGGGGGAGGGGACGAGCCCCCCAAATAGCCTGTACGCCGGGCTTGTGTGTGTCCCTGTTTGGGATGCCAGGCCCTGGGCGCTGGCGCACGCTAGCTGTAAGCCAGGGCCCTGGGTGTGATGAGTGAGGAAGGCACTGCGTGCTTCGTTGTCATCAGTAGCCTTCCGGGGCCGCGGATGGGGAAGACACCCTCATGCGTACGCCAGGCACGACGACTGGGCGAACTCCTTAGCACCGTTGGAATGGAGTGAAGAGAAGGGCAAGGGTCCGCCGAGGACATACGGAAGGACAAGCCCTGGGCTCCTGCATCCTCCCCACGGTCCTGTGTAACAGAGGGTGGTACTCCCACGAGCATCCTCCAGCACACGTACTAGAAAGAAAGAACCCCGGGTCTCCTAGCACATCTCCTGGTGCAGAACCTGCAGTTTGGCCATTGCCACTGGGCCGCCTGGGGGGACCAGGACTACAAGAGCCTTTGCTGAACGGGACATCAGATCACCCCCTGTTACCACTGGGCCGCCTGGAGGGACCAGGACTACAAGAGCCTTTGCTGAACGGGACATCAGATCACCCCCTGTTACCACTGGGCCGCCTGGAGGGACCAGGACTACAAGAGCCTTTGCTGAACGGGACATCAGATCACCCCCTGTTACCACTGGGCCGCCTGGAGGGACCAGGACTACAAGAGCCTTTGCTGAACGGGACATCAGATCACCCCCTGTTACCACTGGGCCGCCTGGAGGGACCAGGACTACAAGAGCCTTTGCTGAACGGGACATCAGATCACCCCCTGTTACCACTGGGCCGCCTGGAGGGACCAGGACTACAAGAGCCTTTGCTGAACGGGACATCAGATCACCCACTGTTACCACTGGGCCGCCCGGAGGGACCAGGACTACAAGAGCCTTTGCTGAACGGGACAGCAGATCACCCCCTGTTACCACTGGGCCGCCCGGAGGGACCAGGACTACAAGAGCCTTTGCTGAACGGGACATCAGATCACCCCCTGTTACCACTGGGCCGCCCGGAGGGACCAGGACTACAAGAGCCTTTGCTGAACGGGACATCAGATCACCCCCTGTTACCACTGGGCCGCCTGGGGGGACCAGGACTACAAGAGCCTTTGCTGAACGGGACATCAGATCACCCCCTGTTACCACTGGGCCGCCTGGAGGGACCAGGACTACAAGAGCCTTTGCTGAACGGGACATCAGATCACCCCCTGTTACCACTGGGCCGCCTGGAGGGACCAGGACTACAAGAGCCTTTGCTGAACGGGACATCAGATCACCCCCTGTTACCACTGGGCCGCCTGGAGGGACCAGGACTACAAGAGCCTTTGCTGAACGGGACATCAGATCACCCCCTGTTACCACTGGGCCGCCCGGAGGGACCAGGACTACAAGAGCCTTTGCTGAACGGGACATCAGATCACCCACTGTTACCACTGGGCCGCCCGGAGGGACCAGGACTACAAGAGCCTTTGCTGAACGGGACATCAGATCACCCCCTGTTACCACTGGGCCGCCCGGAGGGACCAGGACTACAAGAGCCTTTGCTGAACGGGACATCAGATCACCCCCTGTTACCACTGGGCCACCTGGAGGGACCAGGACTACAAGAGCCTTTGCTGAACGGGACATCAGATCACCCCCTGTTACCACAACTGCTGGTGAGTGAGATTCTACGACATGTAAGTGTCACGGGAAGAGTGTTCAGAAAGCTGCGTAATTTAATTCTTGCCGTTTTAAACTCGCTCTTAAAAATTAGTCTGTGCTCTTGCCCCTTATCTGCCCCTTATCGTGTTCACATGCAGCTCATCGAAACGTTCGGCTCCCTAAGGTAAGGAAGAGTATCCGATTCATTCACATTTGTTTTTGGAATTGAAGGGCCAGCCCTAACGTTTGGCGTGTCATCAATCAATATGTTTCGGAGGTTGGATTTAAGTGAATTACTCTTGTGAATGTACAGTAACTTAATTGCTCTTTAGGAACATTTTTTTTTTTTTTTTACTAATGCATTTGCTTGTTTTTGCTTCTCTTTTCCTTAGTAATTTCGTTTTGAACTGGTTTATTTATTTAGCCATTTATCCAGTATTTATGAAGTTTTCATCGTATAACAGACGCTCAGCTGGCACAGGGCTTAGAGTTGAGGAGAATTCAGTTCTTCCCCATCGGGGATGCACACTCTGGTGGGCAGGGAGACAGCTGATGGATCGTTGCAGAGACCTGATCCTGTGCCGTTCCTGAGCCACACAGGTGTGCTGGATGTGAGCATTGATCTGGAGAGTAGGAAATCCGTAACTCTGGACACACCTGGCCTGAAAACAGACTGTTTAGACCTGGCGGTCCTTTCCCTGAGCCCAGCATCCTCCCACGAGATTTTATCGTGTGTTCCATAAAGAGGGAGAAAGGTACGGAGGGAGGGGAATTTGCCACACCTCTGCTCCAAGGACAGGACCTTCTCTCAACATTTCTGAGTCTGATCTCTTCTTCCAGTCTGCTCTGTGTGGACTGTTGTTTTCCCATCTTACCACCTTAACACATGTTACTACCTCTGTGGGGCACACTGTCATTGCCCCTGCAGCACCCCTGTCCTCCCTCCTTTCCGGGGACTCCTCACCCCTGTCACCTCCTCCTAGAATCTTGGGTGCTGATCTTGATTTCAGGGAAATGTGGCCACACTATCGGAGGACAGCAGCAGTGCCCTTTTCGGGGCGGGAGGGGAGGTTATATAATAGCAGTCAATGTTGGCATGCCCCTTGTGCCTAGTTGAAGCATTCCCTTGTTTTGAAAGCACCGCAGAATTCAGAGAAAGGCACATTTGCGGTCATGGAGTAGAACTTCCCAGCCGAATCCAGGGAGAGCGGCCGCATCCCTTCCCATGGATCGCTCTCTCCAAGGAAGGACAAGCATTCACCAGTGAATGCCGCCACCCGGAGGGAGCCAGGCCCCAAATAAAAGCGGCCTAGCGGGAGTCAGGTCTGAGAAAGACAGAAGCTGGGGTAAGGTGTGGTGGCATTTCTTGAGCCTGGGGGGGCAGCTGCAGTTGTCCCTGACTTAATCCTCCGCTGCACCCACCCTTTTCTGTTTGCTTTCTGAAGGTAGTTAAGAACCAAGTTTCTAAATCTAGCAAGCAAGACAGTTCTCACTAAGAGATGTACTTCTTCCACTGTGTCTATTTTCTCTCTCTAGAAATTTGCTAGAAGAACCAGTTATTTAAAGGAACACTAAGTGAATTTTTTTTTTTAAGATTTTTAATTTATTAGAGTGCTCGCTTCGGCAGCACATATACTAAGATTTTTAATTTATTAGAGAACTTGTGCACGTGCGTGTGCGCACACGTGAGCAAGGGGGAGGGGCAGAGGGAGAGGGAGAAGCAGATTCCCCGCTGAGCAGGAGCCTGTCCTGGGGCTGGGTCCTGGGATCTCAGTATCTTGACCTGAGCAGACGGCATTCGCTTAACCGACTGAGCCACCCAGGCGCCCCTAAGTGAATCTTTTGTAAATGGAAAATATTTTTTTCAAAATATACATGAATTATATGTTTTATATATATTTTTCTATTATGTGTGTATATATGCATGCATAACAAAGAACTTTGATAACATCTGAAAACGTTTCCAAGTAGACATTCTTTTTTTTTTTTTAATTTTTTTTTATTGTTCCAAGTAGACATTCTTAAGTGTGATTTATTTATGGTTGGCTGCATCTAGGAATATATAATAATCTATAGGTCTTCTTTACATGGCATAGAAATTAAAGAACAAGTTACTTCTATGAAAGACATTTTTTAAATTTAACATTGATTTATAAGCTCATTTTATTTTTTAATTTTTAAGCTTCATTCTATTTTAACATATTCCCAATGTACTGTACATTGCATCGAACAATAGAGATGGTAAAGATTTTCTGAGCGCTTCTACTATTGTAAAGGAATTAATTACGGCATTCTTGGTTGATAGTCTACTTAAGCATAAGGTAGAACAGAACATCTTTCAAAATCTGAATACTTCATACATTTTATGGGAAAGAGGTCTTTGATACACAAGTGGTGGGGTTGGGGTACCAAATGCATTACAGAGTCCTAAATATTTTAAAAAACGCAGAAGAAGAAAATCCGTGTCCTCTGCTCTGGCACACTGTGTTGGAGAACAGGTGTACCCCTTGACCTGGCCACAGTCCTGCTCCACAGTTTGTGTAGTAGATGGAAATCGTCCTTCTTGCTATCCTCCAGATGATTTTCTTACAGTGGAAGAGATTATTAGGGAAATAACGTCAATGTCAGGGAAGTTAAATTGTTGAGTGATAAACAGAATGTCAGCTTTGGTGCCTTCAGCCTCATTAAATTTACCAAAATACTCTCTTTTAATGTGGAGTACTATATTTAAACATTACTGTTGCTGTTATCAAAAGAAACACCCTAATTGCTAAAACATCCAATTATCTAATCACCTCATTTCAAGGAGACAAAATGAAGATTTTAGTCTATTTCGTATTTGCCAAAATGCCTTCCCTTCCTGAGCATCTACTCCTATTTACTGGGATCTCGTTATCAATAACAACTTCAATTATTGGCCTTCCTTGACCTGCCAGTCCTTCATACGCATTGTCTCGTATAACTTCTGCAACAACGATGAAAGGAAAAAATATATATATAATAGGTGAAAATTTAGAATTAAAACAATTTTGCCACATCCACACAGATGCAGAGATTATCAGCCCAGGTCCCCCTCATCCCAAAACACCCCCTGTGCAAAGACCTATCTTTCCTACACGGTTTCAGCAGTGAGTTAATAAAACACTAGGCTCTCGTTCTGTGCTGAGTTGTGCTGTTTGGCCGCCATAGGTTTCAGAACCTTGTTACTTTGGTTCTTTCTGTGGTCAGAATTTGTAGTTGGTGTTCATATTTAGATATTTATAATTTTACTGAAAAATGGTAGAAGTCCTTAATCCTATGACCTATATATTTGTTTATTTATAGCAGAGAACTTGTTCATAGCTGGGAAAGAAAAAAATAAATAAAAGCAAGCCTAGCAATTAATGAAAGCTACCCTTTCCCCACTTACCAATCTCGCAGTAACTCTTTGATGACGACTTTTCCTGGAAGCTGTGTCGTAGCGTAGGTTATTGTAAAAAGAGCATAATTTCCATTAGGAGCAATGTTCTAAAAGGCCGTCATGTCATTGACCAAGGCCTTAACTCCAAAGAAATTATTTATCTAATCATTTATCTTTATGCCTTTGCTTACTCTTTAAACTTTATTTGGTGTCTAGTATATGACAAGGACTGGCCTAGGCATTAGGGAAAATAAATCTTAAGATAAAATTCCTGCCTTTAGTTCACTGTTCTTTTCAGCTGGAATGTCCTTGCACGTTTTTCTATTCGGTTAGGCCCTGCTTATTCTTCAAGGCCTAAATCAGGCTCTGCTGCCTTATTATATCCTTTATGATGACATTGAGCCACCTTCTGTCAGTATTCACCATACCTTCCTCTTTGTTGGTACATGAGGCGTTGCCGTAGCATTTATGACTTTTTATTTTGGTAGACGTGTGGTTGCCTCCACTCTGTGTGCTCAGAGTTCATTTGGAGCAGGGACTGTCTTATACTTCTTGGTTTTTGCCAGCTTCTAAGAGCTCAAGACTTGTAAATATTTGTAACGTGGAGAATAGGAAGTGATCCCAGATGTCTTTTCATCTCTAATTTTAAACCATTTTGAAAAAAAATATGGTCACCATTTAGTAAGTGTCCACTACTATATTTCTTATTTTAAAACTGTAAATAAATATACAATTGACACAAACTCTCAAAAACATTCTTCTTCTTCTTCTTTTTTTTTTTTTTTTTTAAAGATTTCATTTATTAGCGAGAGTGTGTGCACGCACATGAGCGGTGGGGAGAGGCAGAGGGAGAGGAAGAAGCAGACTCCCCGCTGAGCAGGGAGCCCGATGCAGGGCTCAATCCCAGGACCCTGGGATCGTGATCTGAGCTGAAGGCAGGCGCTTAACTGACTGAGCCATCCAGGCGCCCCTCAGAAACATTCTTTACAATATCTTCACTGAATTTCTAAGATGAAAATGACATCCCCAGCTACACAGATGGGTTCCCTATTTGGAACACAACCAAATGAACAGATACAATGGGTCAGAAGTCTGAAATGGAAGTCAGAGTGAAATTTCAAAAGGACCCAGCCTGACGTGTAACAGACAGCTGTAATCTCAAGATCTGTAATGGCTTGAATGTTCAGGGCACAGGCCACAGAGTAGGAGCTAATAAAATGTGATGGTACTGTGTGGTAACATTTGTGGAATTACACGGACTGATGCAGTTTTCCCTGAGGGAACACAATTCCCAAGTTCTGATGAACTGTCCTAGATCCCTATTGGCGCATGTATTTAAAATAATGAAAACACAGAATTCATTCTCTGAATATAGGAGATGGCGAGTTCAGAGTCATTCCGACCACATCCATTGCCTAGGGAAGCCTACCCCCTGGCTGATACTAGTTTCACATTTGTAAATTTCCCGTCCAGGGCCCTTAGCTCTACTTACGTTTTCATTTTAAGCACCAGGCTTTCTTTCCCGGATCTTATTCTCTCTCTCTCTCTTCACCTTGGGGTACAGGATCCTACTCTTAACATACTTTCGAAGTGCCATATTAAGAAAGTTACCTTTTCATACATAGAGTAGTCCTTTGAGTAGCCACAGATTCACATCTCACTTAAAAAGCAACTGTGGAGGTGCCTGGGGGGCTCAGTCAGTGAAGCCTCTGCCTTCGGCTCAGGTCATAATCTCGGGGTCCTGGGATCGAGCCCCGCATCAGGCTCCCTACTCAGCGGGGAGTCTGCATCTCCCTCTCCCTCTGCCTGCTGCTCCCCCGGCTTGTGCTCTTACTCTGTCAAATATATCCATAAAATCTTTAAAAAAAAAATCTTTTTAAAAAATCTTAAACTCAAGTTCAGAGATAAAATTATTATGAATTTCAAGGTGGTGACAGCAGATCTTTAAACCAACTGTGGGTCCTTCTGAGCCTGGGGCCCATCAAGTGAGCCCTGCTCAGAAATACTCTCTTGTATACCCAGATATTATCTTGGAGGAAGAGGGGAGAGAAGACATTTTCTGCTTTGCCTGAAATGAGACTGTCTTGATTATTGGATCCTACTTACAAAACTGAAATAATAAAGTAATTACCTCTTAAAAAATTATTTGTTCCTGAGATTCTTTGCATAAGTTAAGATTCCATTGTTTGCTGAGAGAAAAAGCAGAAGTCATTGTATGTGGATAAAGAAAATTGTTAGAATGTAGGGGAAGCCTAGGGGATTGGCACTAGGAAGCGGGAAGCCTTCAGAAACCATGCTTCTGCTTTGGATTTCTAGGCTCTTGTGGAGTCTCACCTGGCATGTTGCATTTGCCTTCCTCTCTCCTGAGATCTGCCTTCTCTGCTTCTCAAGGTGCACGTGACCAGACATGGTAGCCCCTCAGTTCAGCCGAATGGCACAAAGGATAGCTGTTTTTCTGGTGGACAGAATATAGAATTGGTCCAACGTGTATCTGGATCCGTCTCTGGTCCAACCATTGATCACTGACGAGGGGTGAACGCCAAAGCCTGGAAGCTCATGGGCTGGACCAGCACTCCTGAAGTTTTCTACTACTGTGCCTCTTGTACTTGATTAAATGTCCTGTGCATAAAAATAGTAATAGTTAGGGCGCCTGGGTGGCTCAGTTGGTTAAGCATCTGCCTTCGGCTCAGGTCATGATCCTGGAGTCCCGGGATCGAGTCCCGCATCGGGCTCCCTGCTCAGCCGGGAGTCTGCTGCTCCTTCTGACCCTCCCCCCTCTCATGCTTTCTCTCTCTCTCAAGTAAATAAAATCTTTTAAAAAATAGTAACAGTTAATCATCAGTTTACGGTTATTGAGCCTGTGTACCAGGGTCTTTGTTAATCATACATTCCTCATCTAGTCTCAACAATAAATGCGCAGAAGGATGTGAAGAAAGTGGCCTCACCGACATGCTAAGACCGTTTTCCCAGATGATCTGGACAATGGGGAGTAAAGGAAAGAAAACCCGGGTTCATCAGAGCCCAGAGCTATACTCTTAGTAAAGCCAGGACCTAATAAACAAAGGCTGTTTTTTTTATTATTATTCATTTTATTTTTTTAAGTAATCTCTGCAGCCACCGTGGGGCTCAGTCTCACAACCCCGAGACCAAGAGTCGCACGCTCCCCTGACGGCACCAGGCAGGTGCAGGCTGGTGTTAGTATATACTCTGCTGAAACACTGTTACCACTCTCTTAGAGTTTCCATTTCCCCGTGGTTATTGGTTGGCTGCCATCAAAGAGTTGAGGAAACTTCCTTCCCATCCTTGATTTTGTTCAAGGAACTCAATTAAAATGATCGTAGCAATTACGCACAGCAGATTCTTAGCAGTGTTTGCCCTTAGTTAATGAGTGACTTTCAGAAGAGAGGCTGTGTATTCTCCAAGATGATGTGCATCATCCCACAGAAATTGATGCCAGATGGATCCGACCTGCGTGGGAAAATAGGCTTCCTGGAATCTTCAAGATGTGTTTGGTTTTCCATTACTGTTTGCAGCCTGCCCCCTGCTGGCTGATAGAAGGGGCCATCGCTCATCACAGAGGACGAAAATGCCAGGAAGAAACCACAGCTCCAGGGAGGTCTCAATTTCACGTGGCCTCAGTCCAGTTGGAAGCGGCTGAGTCTCCCCTCCCCGTATTGTACCATGCCCCACGTCACCTCCACAGAAGAGTCGGAAAGGGTTCACATTTTTTCCGTCATCTACTTGCTGTGTCGAAAGGGCTACTCTTGTTGCTTACCGATGTCATGACAGAAATCTCAATACAAGATTAAATATGTAAACATTGGAAAGCAGATAAGTTGGATGAATGGCAGTCTTTTTTGTCCCCCTCCTCTCTGGCTTTCCTCACCTGTACTCTGCAGAGTACTTACTGATTTCAAATGTGGAAGAACTAGACTCTGTCCTGAATAGGGTTACTTGTTTGGACTGTTTTTAATGTTTATTTTTATTTAAAATGCTCATTGAGGTGGCAGCTAGCCACAAGTTTATTAAGTCCACTTTATGAATTCACTTTTATCTTTTTTTTTTTTTTTTTTTTTAGTGAAGAAAGTTAAATTTAAAAAATAAGCATTAGGTGGGGCACCTGGGTGTCTCCGTTGGATAAGCAGTCCGGCTCGATTTCAGCTCAGGTCGTGATCTCAGGGTCCTGGGATCGAGACCTGCGTCAGTCTCCGTGCTCAGTGGGGAGTCTGCTTGAGGAGTCTCTCCCACTCTCCCTTTGCCCCTCCCCCAACTCCTGTGTGCACGAACTCTCTGTCAAATAAATCTTTTAGGCGCCTGGGTGGCTCAGTCGGTTAAGCATCTGCCTTCGGCTCAGGTTGTGATCTTGAGGTCCTGGGATCGAGCCCCGCATCGGGCTCTCTGCTCAGCAGAGAGCCTGCTTCTCTCTCCCCCTCTGGTGCTCCCCCTGCTTGGGCTCTTTCTCTCTTTCTGTGTCAAATAAATAAGAAATCTTTGGGAAAAAAAAAAATCTTAAAAAAAATAAAAAGCATAAGGTGATTTCTATATTAACTAGTATATTCTTCAGCTTTCAGAATTAAAGCTAATGTGAAAATAACACCTAAGCCATGGAAATAAGCTATAAAACTGCGTGTGTGGATACACGAATGCACTCAAGGGAGAATAATTATTTCACAAAACAAGGTGGTTTTTATTCCTGTTAGAATTCAGTTTTTTAAAAAGTATTCTTGTTTCCAAGGAAGCACACATTTAATTGTGCAAAATCTAGAGAATACAAGTACAGATTTAGAGAAATATTGACTACGCTTATAAAATTAATATGTGTGATGTATGTATCACACACCCATCTAGGTAAATGTAGTGTATAATTTACTTTCTGGAGATTTCTATCTCAAATTTTAATACAAAGCATTATACAAAAGGCCATAAATATGACCTAACCAAATAACTGACGGTAACTCAATTGATTATACAGTGAATGAGCTAATACTATTAAATATACATAAGACTCCTATTTGCATCTGTGGCTTCCAGACATCTTATCTGTAACCCAGACCGGTGAGTATCATTTTAGCACGTAATAGTGCCCACTTGTGAATGAGAGCAGAAAAAAGATTACATTGGACATTGATGTTTAGTTACCTACTAGGCTTTGTAACCACCTCAGGGACATCCCCACCAATTTCAATAACCAAGCTGTTTGAACTTAGGTTTTAATGAATTTATAAATTCTGACACACCATGGGCCTCAGTGCTAGATGTTTAAATGCACGAAGACAAGGACGTGTATGATGTTAACGTAGCAGCTTTTTAAAAACCCATCTGTTAGAGCTCATACTTTCAAGGAAGTGCTTTAGTCAACATGGTTGCATAAGAGGTTATGAATTGTCTCCATAATCTAGGACTGTAGTTCTGTGAATGTAGTTACTCAGCAGCGTTCATTGAGTGTTGTGTGTGTTGGCATTTCTGCAGGCCCTCTGGATGTAATAATGGATGAGACAGGTAGACTACAGTCTCATGAGGGAGAGAGATGACACCCAGCCATTGAGACAGGAGTGGAAGGTGGCACAGGGTGGTAGAGGTTCCTGCCCCACCCAGTCCCTGGAGTCAGGACACTTGTAAAAGCAGCATGATTTCTACGCTGAATACTGGCAGTGGAAGTCCAGGGTGTGGGTGGGGCACTGAGAAAGAAAACAGTGTCCTAAGAGATGAAAGGAGGAAGCAGACATGAAGTCCAGTTGTCTTCTCTTACCCCAGACATTAAAGAGATTCGCACTTCTCATCAAATTTTTTGTTGGGGAAAATACGTTTTTCATAAAGATATATGATATAAAAAAAAAGTGCCTTAATCGGGATGTATCATGGTCAAGGCTAGAGTTAAGGCCGAGAATACCTGCTGCTTCGGGAGACTGTTAAGAGTCAGACTGCCCTTTGAAAAGCCCCAGCCTTTAGCAGAGGGAATGGCATGCAGTAGGTACTCCATGAATGCTTACTGACAACTGACTGACAAAATGATTGTTGCACAATTGAAGAATCCTTGTTGAGGTCTAAACCCAGAGAGGTCTAAACCTTGGACAGCTTGCTAATTCATTATCTCACTTCCAGGAGTGCCTGAGTCATCCCAACAGGAGAGTCCAGGCGGCCAAGGCATACCGAACCTGCCTCAGATACTTGGGGTGAGTACTGTGACAAGGACCATACGTAGTCGGATTTTAAAATTGGGATACATTTGTTTATATCAAATTCGTTCGATTTAAAATAACTCAGTTTGCATATGCACTGAAACACGTACCTACGTACACACACTCACAGACTAAAAGTTTAATTGCCGTGACTTAAGGTAAGTCAGCATTTGTTTTTTCCTGGTTCGTGCTGACTGGTTCAAATCCAGTCTCTCTACCACTTGTAACTGTGTGACCTTGGGAAGGTTACTTGACCTCTCTGTTCCTCAATTCCCGATCTATACATTATGGATGATGATTACACCTAAATTATAGAATGTGTATGAAGCTACATGAGTTGATACATGTAAGGAGTATAGAATACTGTTTGTTATATAGAACTGTGTAAATATTGTATTGTCATTATCCTAAACCATAAAATATCAATATTAAAAGCATTTAACTTACCACATCAAATAGTCTGTAAAATAGTTGTTAGCATATACAAGATAATGATTAAAATGAAAACATTTTAAATGTTTCTGGAGGTACCTGGCTGGCTCAGTCAGTAGAGTATGCGACTCTTGATCTTGGGGTCGTGAGTTTGAGCCCCACGTTGGGTACAGAGATTGCTTAAATAAATAAACTTAAAAATTTTTTAAACGTTTCTGAAGCCAAATGAGTTAATATATGCAAAGAGCAGAGAATACCGTGTTGTAGAAACTATTCTATTTTTGCTGTTTTTAACCTTGATAATATTAAAAACATTGAGATTACTAGATCAAACTAATACTTTACTGTCTGTCATGAAGGTTTTGATTATTTTCAACGTTTTAAATATGTTGATAGGCATGAACTATGAAAATGAGGATGAAATTAAGTGGAGAAAATGGAATGTAGTCATTTGGAATACCTTTTCTGTGTTCAGATGAAAAATATATCCTCAAGGAACCCAGTTCCATGGAACTGAATGCATTTTAAAATCTAATTCATTTTTCTTGCAATTTACGGATCTGGAATTATTAAAATGTTCATATCTTTGAGCTAATGGGGCATAACAAATTTAATTTGCAAAACAAAGATGACATGACTGGAACATGATCCATAATCACTTTCTTTCCCTTCAACTTGTCGTTGTAGGGGCTCTATTAGAAAGATAGACAAGTCAAGCGTATTTTATAACTTCTTAGAACTTTCCAAATAAATAAGCTCTTAGAAAATCATAAAGGAATAGAATTTTGGAACAAAACCATTCCTCAGAATCTGTCTTTTACAGTGTTTCTCAGTTGTGTAGGGCACAGCCCCGCCGCCCTTGGCAGGGTTGTTCGGAATGTGTGGGGGTGCTCTGGGCTCAGTGTGATGGGACACGTGTGACAAGCCGGGGGAGCTGGCGGAGGAGTGGGTGGAGAGGACAGGCTGATGGGAAGCTTGCCGTGGAGCGGCAACTGCTGGGGCAGCCCTGGCCGCACGCTCCTACCGGTGACCGTGCTCTAGCCTTGGCCGGCAGCTTCCCCGACAAGAGTGGGCCATCACTTCCCATGTGGCAGCAAATCTGCATGTGCTGCGTTGGGACACAGCCAGCCCACCGCCCTGCTTGCAGCGGGTCTCTGAGATCTTTCTGGAAGGCAGATTGCAGCAGCACGTCTCCGAGGCTGCTGGTCACTGAGGTGTCTGAGGCCGGCTTAGCGCCTGCCTATGGTCTGATCGTTTGCCGCGTCTGACAGAGATGACCCGAGTTCAGTGTTGGTCCACTTCTGGGGTGTCTGACTTGATAGTGTCGTTTCTAAAGATCGTTCATGTTTCACGCTGGTGTTTTCCCAGAGTCTATGGCAAGAGGGTAAAAGCTTGTCCCTGTGAAGGGCCATTTAGTCTCCCTGTAGCGGGGATGATTATTAGTTCTGGTGGTAGTAATTATAGCAGCAAAGGGAGAGGAGGGAGTGAGAGGAGGGGGAGGACTAGAGCAGCAGTCCTAATAACGTTAATATTTATTGGTCACAGGGCTAGGGACTGCCACGTAAACTCTCATGTACTACTTACAGCGCACGACAAGGAACGGATCAGTGTGATTCTCATTTTGCAGACAACATACGGAGCAGTTCAGTAACTTGTCCCAGCTCGTCAAGCTCGTAAATGATAGAGGTAGAATTCAGACGTAGGGATGAGGACTCCCTCACATCGGCTCCCATCCCCTGCCCTTAGAATCAAGACCCGGGCTTGATTATTCCGGATGCTGCTTGTAGAATGTAACTTGTCACTACGTAGCTGATCTTTTAAGCCTGGATTTCCCCATCCAGAGAAAGTCTGTAATAATAATCACCAGTCTGACTCTCTCATGGGGGTAATGTGAGGGAGAAGAAAAAGATGTTGTTGAGAACGTGTTTTGTAAACTGTAAACCCTTCATCAATAAATGCTGGTCATTATCTTACTGGTATTAAACGTTTTGTGTTCTAGAAATGAGAGCATGTGGTTCTAAAACTTTGACAACAGCAAGTGCTATAAATTCATTCTCAGGAATTACGATCCCAGATTTTAGGAGCTGGAGGTCATCCAGTTCGTATTTATGAACTCAACCCTGCTGCGTATTTATATCATTTGGGGGAGCTTTTGAAAATGGCTGTTGCCCAAGATTCAATCCACTTTTGGAAATCAGATTTAATTGGCCTGCTGTAGGACTTAGGCATCTAAGTACATGTAGACTAGGACTTAAGTATATGTAGATGTGCACGCATCCGTATTTGTACGTGTAAGTGTTTGTATGTGTGGGTACGTGTGTGTGTGTGTGTGTGTGTGTGTGTTTTCTCTCAGGGTGATGCTAATGTGTAGCTAGGGGGCAAAATGGCTGGACTGAACAATAAGCTTCCTTCTGATGTGTGGGCTAAGCGTATGTTTACGAAGGACGCCTCCCATTGACATGTGTTGCCCACTGTCCCACCTGGCAGCCCACCCCTTTCACCCTCAAATGTCGTTTAGATGGTAAATTATATATATGTTATAAAAATTATATAAATTGTATAGTCCCCTACTGATGAGGAACTGAGGCTTTGGGAGGCTGTTTTCCTGTTAAAAGGAATCAAATATGAGATTGCTTTAGAGTCATGTTGAACATCTTGTTGGTAAGCAGAATGTTTCTTCAGAGTCTTAAGCTGAGAGCATTTCTTAATTTTTCTATGATAATAAGAACTCTTTAAAATAGAAATAGGCTCTGTTTCCATGTAAGCCAACAAAATTTTTGCAATACCGAGGTCTCCCATCCCAGCGGATTCATTTATGTAGAAAACAGTTGATCATCATTTATAGTTTCTGAAAGCACCTTCTTGTGAATACTGCCCTTTGTTTTTTAGAAAATTAACTTGAGAAAACAAATCAGCAGTTGAATCAACTGTCTCAATCCTGGTTTTCTGAACATCACACATGGTCCAGCAGGGCCACAACATACCTAATGACGGCATTTATGAAACCTCGAACCAAAAGAAGATTTGACTCTGACCAAGAGATCTGACCTGTTGTTTCTCTGACAGGCAGCAATGCAGTGTAATTAAGAGCTGAGTCTTTCTCAGCCCGTGTCAGAGTTGATTTTGGCATTAGGGTCAGCATTACCCAGTCCATGCCTCAGAATAGCTAGGATGCTTTCCAGCCTGTAGTCTGGCTTTTCAAGGGTACACAAGAAGTCTGTATTCAGTACACATACAGATCCATGCACGTGGGCATTTTGCTATGGTAATAGTAAGAATACCGTCTCATCCTCGGGCATATTGTCATAGGGTGACCCAGTCAGAAGGGCAGATCTAGGAAAATAACGTGTCTCAGTTGAAGTCCATCAGAGTGACACCAAGGATGGTAGGAGTTCCTGTCACTGAGCCTTAATGACTGTATGTGCTTGTGGAATGCGGGGATGGTATGATGCCCTGAAGATCCAGTTCAGTACCGCATAGGAGACTGGAAGGGTCACAGTTTTGTTGGTGTACGATCATGGAGGAAAGTCAGAGGTGGATTTAATTTTTTTAACATACCAGTATAGGTAACGTACCGTGTTTTGTTAGTCTCTGGTGTACAATGTAGTGATTCCACAATTCCAAACATGACTCAGTGCTCGTCATGATGAGTGTGCTCTTCATCCCCTTTACCTCTTTCACCAGCAAACCCCCCCCCCCCACCTCCCTGGTGTGCCTCTTCTTTCCCCGTGTTCATTTGTTTCTTAAATTCCACATATGAGTGAAATCATACGGTGTTTGTCTGACTGACTTATTTTGCTTAGAATAATATCTCTAGCTCCATTCACGTTATTGCAAATGGCAAGATTTCATTCTTATGATTACTTAAGAAAGAAAGGTGAAGAAATTTCCCCAGACATTTTCTGAGGAAAGGGGACGATTAAAAGAGACATTTAATCCAGGAGTCCTTCTGATTCTTGCAAGGCAAGCTGGGTGTCTGTCCTCTGTATTCTTAGGGCACATGCCTATATCCTTTCTTAGGCTCCATGCCGCAGTGTACTATAATTGCTGTTTCGCAAGTCTTTCTCTAGTCTAGAGCAGAAACTGTGTCCTACTTAGCTTTGCATTCCCAGCACTTAGCAAAGAAATCAGCCCATACTGGGTATTAAAAAAACCTTGAGTGAATGAATAACTTACCATGAAATGAAGAAGAGCTTGACTATCCCATCAAGAATTGTGTTCTTGGAGAGAACACATAGTCAGGGAGCTATGATATTTAGGCTAACACGAAAATATACAGTGAAGCCTCATGGAAACCAAGCATTTTCTATGAACAGAGCACTTAAGCTCATTCAGGATTCTGAGAGAATCGAGCACGTAACTATAGGTGCTTGAGACCATGAGGGAGGTAGGGAGAGCTTATCACAATCTGATTTTGCTCAAATTGATCAATATGTTTTAATGACCCTCCTATGGATGCGGAAACAGTTGTACTCATCAAAGTGCATCCTGACTTAATCTGACCAGTGGGGAATCTCTTTCAATGTGGAAATGGCCAAAGCTTCATGGATATACTTTCTGGAATAATGTGATCATGAGATCAACCAAGGATGACCTAATGCAAAGGGTTTAAGTAGTCCTAGAAAATTCTGACTCATTATCTGGATGAAAATAACGGCATACACAATGAAAGTGAATTACTAATGCCACGTCACCTGCTTAGAGTGCCTCAACTGTGACAGTCCTTTCCAAAGAGGCAGTTCCGTTGTCAACTCCAGAGTGTATGAACTCTGCACCTTCCCGAGTCCGTTAGATGTTCCTCTTGTCTTACTTACACGGAGGTATCCATTTCTGAGCCACTGCATGACCTACATGATAAAGAAAAAGACGAGTGATAGATGGACTTGGCCTTCTGAACAGGAAGGTGCTTTTTGTAATACCAAGCACTTACTGATTGCCCTGTGTGTGTTCAAAGGAGTGTAAACCACCTGGCTGAGTTCAGTTGTGCCTATCCATAAAACGCCAGATGGCCCCCAGACACCGGCTTTGCTTACTAATCACAAGCAGTGTCATCTCTATATTGGTGTAATGTGCAGACTGATAAAGTTACGCATTTGTCGCAGGACTGGGGAAGTTTTATAACCGCACCAGCTTCTACGCTTTACAATCTGTAATGTTTACAGACCGCTTTGGGGATGTTTCTCCAAGGATAAATCAATCCCTTTAATCTTGGTATCATCTATACATCACTGAGGTATTTTGCTCTGTGTTTTTACCTGTTTGCAAGATGAATGAAACTCTTCCTTCTGGGTCTCAAACCAGCATGTGACGCAGGAAGCACTTGGCGACCTCACAGTCCCCTGAACCCCACCCACGCCAAGCTCTCTGACCCCCCAGGCCATCAACAGTGTGTGTAACTATTAGGGATTGGGGACTATGCTGCTGTATGGAAAGCAGATTTTAGAGAAAAGTTTCCCTGACGTTAGACACTTGACTGAGCCACCCGGTCTTTCTTCCAAGATCTTTCGTTTGCCTTTCGCCTTAAAGAAGGGGAGTTGATATCTACTGCTCTCCACCATCCCCTTTAAAGAAAATCTTGCAGATAATCCACTTCACAATTTACCAATGGCAGGTATCTGTTTCATATGACTAGAATAATGGTGACTCTATTCCTGGTGTTTGAAAAACAGTCATGACTTTAAAATGTAATATATAGCAGTAGTATTTTTTTTTTTTAAGTAAGCTCTACGCCCAACGTGAGGCTTGAACTCATGACCCCAAGATCAAGAGTCGCATGCTCCACCAGCTGAGCCAGCCAGGCGCCCCTTAAAGCCAGTATAAGTTTTTAACAAGAGTATATTACCCATGAGCTGCCTTGGAGGAATAGTTGTCTAATTGTCTGATACATTCCATCTGAATATTGTGTGTTCCACTATTTTTTTTGTTCCCCTATTTCTATATTTCATAGTATTTAATGTACAAAAAAGGATGTATTTTAGAAGTGGCTCTGCCATTGTCCACTCCTAGTTTTGCAAACATTTTTTTTTTAAGCAGGAGAGAGAGACAGAGACAGAGAGAGCTCGCACATATGTGTATGAATGGGGGCGGGGAGGGACAGAGAGGGAGGGAAGGAATTCCATGCAGACAGCCTGCTGAGTGCAGACCCAGACATAGGGCTCGATCCCACCATGACCCAGAGATCATGACCTGAGCCAAAATCAGGAGTGAGATGCCCAACTGAATGAGCCACCCAGGAACCCCCAAAGAAACATTTCCGAGGTGATTTTGAAAAAAGCCACATCTTGGCTATTGTTACACTTCCCAGGAGTAAAGCTTTTTTCAGTAAGATCTGTGGTATAATAGCCATGACACGACCAATTCTGCATTTCAAAATGATGAGGAAATCAGTATATTAAATTAATTTTGAGAACTGCCACTTTCCGAGCTGCCTGCTCTGGTGATGTTAATAGTGTGTATACCTTTCTGCAATGGAGGACTTACTAGAATCACTTTTTAAAATGGCTCGACAGGGAATCTACAGTGAAGGAAGACCTGAGGATTGGTTTCTTCAGCCTTTTGATAAGATCCTGGTAGAGATGTGGCTTCCTCCTCCTAGATAACTGTTTTCTCACAATAATCATGAATATTCTTTTGGATTTCATACACCCATATGCTCTGCTAAGGTCAGGATTTCAGAGAGCGCTCAATAACATTTGTGGTAGCATGTGGTGACTCACTAGGGCTGTTGGTTTGTCCTTGTCCAAACTGTCAAGACAATATCCTGTCCCAGCCTCTTCAAATCACGGAGCTTCCCACACTCCATGCAGGTGGGGGCATCTCCTCCTAGGTGGTATTTGATTTTATTGATGTCCTTCTCTGGGCAGGAGGTCCACCTGCTCTTAAATCCCATTCAGCTCAGAGTTGTAGGGAGAACAGAATTTTGTGACTGCAAACACAGCTGCTTATCTTTCATATCTGCCCAGATATTCCCGTGACGCTCGCGAGGAATCTCCATCCGTTAAAGCTGGTAGAGTACAGATGGCAAACAAGCGTACGAAGAGGTGCTCTGCATCTTATGTCCTCAGGGAAATGCAAATTAGAACAATCAGGAGATCCCACCACACAACTGTTAGAAATGGTGAAATCCAAAACATTGCAACGCCAAATGCTGGGGAGGAGATGGAGCAACAAGGAACTGTCTCACTCACTGCTGGTGGGAATGCAAGATGGTGCAGCCACGTTGAAAGGCAGTTTGATGATTTCTTACGGAACTAAACATAGTCTTACCATATGATCTAGCACTTGTGCTCCTTGATATTTACCCAGAGGAGCTGAAAACTTAAGTCTGCACAGAAACCTGCACATAAACGTGTGTAGCAGCTTTATTCATAACTGCCAAAACTTGGAAGCAATCAAGGTGCCCTTCAGTAGGTGAGTGGTTAAATAAACTGTGGCCCATCCAGGCAATGGGATATTACTCAGCACCAAAAAGAAATGAGCTCTCAGGACATGAGTTCACTCCAGGGAAACTTGCAGCACATATTACCCAGTGAAGAAAGCTGACCTGAAAAGGCTCTAAACTGCTTGATTGCAAGCCTGTGTCATCCTGGGAAAGGCAAAACTATGGAGACAGTAAACAGATCAGTGGTTGCCTGGGGGTGAGGGTCACAGAGGTAAATAGGCCGTACCACATAGGATTTTTAGGGCAGTGAGAAGACTGTAGGATATTGTAATGGTGGATACATGTCAGTATATATTTGTCCAAAACCCATAGACTCTGCAACACCCACAGTGAACGGTAACAGAAACTGTGGACTTTGGATGTGTGTGATGTGTCAGTGTAGGTTCATCAACTTGTAACCATATTCATGTTGGTAATGGGAGAGGTGATGGTTTTTTGGGGGGAACAGGTGTACAGGGGAAATCCCCGGACCTTCCTCTCAGTTTTGCCGTGAAGCTAAACCTAAAACTGCTCTAAAAAAACAAAGTGTTAGTAAAAACAAGTAGTGGGGCACCTCGGTGACTCAGTCCAACTCTTGATTTCGGCTCATGATCTCAGGGTCCTGAGATGGAGCTCCACGTCATTGGATCTGTGCTGAGTGGGGAGTCTACTTCTCTCCTTCTCCCTCTCCCTCTGCCCCTCCCCCTGCTTGCTCTCTCTTTCTCTCTCAAATAAATAAATCTTTTTTAAAAAAATTAAAAAATAAAAACTAGTGATCATATTTTGGTGTAACATGATCAATTATTTTAAGAGATTGGAGCCTTGAATGCAGTTTAACATGCTGATTGTTGTAGAGTTTAAAATATCTTGTGTTCTCGCTCTTGGTTTAGTACATGGTTTCTTTGCAGACATTCTGCTTAAGCCCTTGTTTGGGTTATTTTATGCATCCACGTGTAGCCTAAATCCTGAAGTGTGCTTCCTGCCAATGCCTTTTGGGTGGCATCCCTTGCCTTTTCCTTGTGTTCCTTTAAACCGTAGGAGACACCATTTCTGCGTGCTGGCACGAGTCAGTTCCCTGCTCCGATGCCGGGCCCTGCCAGGCACCTCTCACATGAACTTGCACTCCGGAACACATTGGAACCCTCTTTCCTTCTTTTCATCCAAACGTATGCAGTTTTCATAATTTTAGGAACAATTTACTAAGTGCCACTGTGAGCCAGGTGTGCCACTAAACTCTAGACATCATCATTTATCTTCCCAACCACACGGACCAGAGCTGGACGGTTCTTTTATCCCTGTTTTTGAGATTCAGAAGCTGCAGGTTCCTGAAGTGGACTAACTTTCCCAAGGTTATGCAGCTAGCAGTGGAAGTGGCCAGCAGCAAAGAGCTGCATCAACCTGAAGCCCGTCCTTTGAATCGGCGGGCTACGTCCTGGTTGGGAGCTCAGCTGTCATCATGCAGTCCCGTGGTCTGACTGTGCGCGGTCGGCCTTGATCCGCCACCCCTGGGCACGTCTCCGGCGGCAGCGGGCGCTCCCCGTGCACAGCGCGTCAGTCACAGGGCTTCACTCCTCTTCCGTAGCCCACGTGCTTCTGTGCGTCCCCTGTTCGCACATGGGGCTCCCTTGCTTCCTCGGCCGGTCTGCCCCTCCCCTGCCTCCCCCACCCTGCAGCCCCCACGGGAGCGGCACCTGCTCTGTAACCTTCGTGGGGTGTCCCGGACAAGCTCCGGAGGTCAGCACGTGCGTGGAGTCGTGCGCGCTGGATTCTGCTGGGAATCTGTCTGTTGCACTGAGTTCCTGAAGCACACGTCAGCCTTCTTTGTATACGGGTCTCTGTGTCTCCAGGATCTGCAAGCTAAGACTGGATCGTGATGTGATAATATTTGCTCAGGTGATTCCAGTTCACATTTCCTGCACGTTCTTAGCTCCACAGCCCTGTTTGACTTTAATTCTTGCTGTCACCATATTGTGGCATCTAAGAGCATCCCTCTACTGCATCTTCTCCACTCCCTCAAAATTACCAACAAAACATCTCATGACTTCCGCTGTTGGTTGTGGGCACTTTGTCCTCACAGCTTTTGCTCATCTGATTTTCTTTGTCTAGAGACCCTTGGCCTCCATCAGATTCTGTGTGTGTCCCGCTTTTCCATTAGTGTCCACCTTGGTACTCATCTTTGCCTTGTGCATCCTGGGGGATGTTTCTTGGATACTCTGTGGAATGACTTCACTGCCAGGGCCATAAGACCTTACTGTGTTCGGTTTCTTTATATATCATGTTGTATATACATGTGTATGTTATATGTTGTGTGTATATACACATACACACATATATTGTGATGGAAGAGCCTTGATATCAGAAATACATCTTTCACCTCTTAGTGTAATCTTTATTGCTCATGGTGGTGTGTCCTATATTGCTCTATCAGTAAGCTCCAGCAATCACCAATTCAACATCTGGAGAGTTATTAGATCTCTGTCATTATCTCCCTCCTCCTCCCCCTCCCCCTCCCCATTCCCTCCCTCCCCTCCCGCTCCCACTTACCCTCCCCTCTTCTCCCTCCTCCTCCCCTTTTCCCTCCCCTCTTCTCCCTCCTCCTCCCCTTTTCCCTCCCCTCTTCTCCCTCCTCCTCCCCTTTTCCCTCCCCTCTTCTTCCTCCTCCTCCCCTTTCCCTCCCCCTTCTCCCTCCCCCTCCCCTACTCCCTCCTCCCCCCTTTCTCCATCCCCCTCCCTTCTCCCCCATCCCATTCTCTCTCTCCTTCCACCTCTCAAGTCCCTCTCTCCTCATCCTTTCTCTTCCTTTCTTTCTCTCTTTAAATGCTGACCTGGGGCACCTGTCTGGCTTAATCCAAAGAGCATGCTACTTTGATGTCAGGGTCATGAGTTCAGGCCCCACATGGGGTGTACAGATTACTTGAATAAATAAAACTTTAAAAAAAATTTTAAAAAATGAAAATAAATGTTGACCTTTGATCTTCAAATGAAAAGGTAAAAATAAATTTAAAAAAATAAAAATTTAAAATTAAGTAAAAATAATGAAAAGATAATAAGATAGCTGTTGTGGGCACTTACAAGAAGAGCCTCCTTTTCAGACTCCCCATTACCATCTTTTTCCTCCTGGCACCCGCCCATGTGCCAAGTGTCAATCAACTTATACTCTCACTTTGCAGGAATCACGTGTTTTCTTCTGCCTTTCTGCCTGTGCACAAGCTGTTCCCTTCACTGAGCTTGCCCCCCTCCCTCCTTTGTCTTGTTTGTTTGTCTGGCATCTCCGGACTGATGCTTTGGACCTACTGAAGTCTCCGTTCCTTTGGGTTGGCGTCTCCAATTGTGCCGTTCCTTGTTAAGGCAGAAATGATGCTTTCCTTTCTGTCTTTTTTTTTTTCTTTCTTTTTTTTTTAAGTAGGCTCTATGCCCAGCGTGGGGCTTGAACTTACGGCTGACTCTGAGATCAAGAGTTGCGTGCTGTATTCACTGAGCCAGCCCAGGCGCCCCTCCTCCTTGCCTTCTGGATCCTCTAGTACAACCTCAGTCCATTGGTTCATCACTGTTTATCTGCATTAACGTATTTATGTATATCACTGTTTATTTACATACAGATTTTGGACTTTTATCCTGTTCCTCTTCGTATGCTAATACCATGCAATGTGTCTCATACATCCCTGCCAGGAAATGCTTTCTGAAAAGTCCTTCCAACTAGAGACTGACTTCAAAGACTTGATTACTTATTCAGCCTTGAGCTACCTTTTGATGGAAAAGAAGTGACTTTCTTTCATGAACAATAAGCACATACATCAATATCAATAATTTTTTTTCAAGAGTTGAATTACTTATTGAAAAAAAAACTTCCCATTTTTATGAGCTTGCAATAATCGTGTAAATGAGTTAGTGACTTTCACCCAAACTCTAATGAGAGAGCTGGTAATTTTCTTTAGGTGTTCGTCAGTAGAGTTTCATTACAGTGGGGTTATATGGTTCTTTAAAAAGGTAAGTATTTTTGAATGCTGTGAAGGGGTCTGATCTCAGGAGTTCCTGAGAACCTCGACTTTGGAGGCTCTCTCTCCTGGCACTACGGGTGAAGTCTCAGTGTCACCTTCTTCCGGATGTATGACCAGCATACGTCCCTCATTTGTAAAATACAGTATTTCATGTTGTAATTTTAGAAGAGATAATCTGAAGATGTTTTATAAACGTGAGGTAGGATAAGAGCATAAGTGCTGAATAACTAGTTAATTTATTTTACTAAATTTTCCAATATATGTGCTTCAGCTATTCATTACTGCTATCTTATTATATAGCAGTAATGAATATTCTCTTCTTCCTCCTCCATCTCCTTTTCTCCCTGTTCCTTCTCCTCCTCCCTTTCTTTTCCAAACGATGCCTTCTAGTGACCTGTGCTTATGTGGATATGAGGTTTTGGTTCGACAGCTCATTAAGATGTTCCCTATAGTAGTGAACTTTAGGGATTTTTGTTTGAATACATTCTTCTCTAGAAGGGAGAAACAAAAGATAACACTCCTGGGACAGCTCTGCATCTCAGAAAGTGTCCCTGCTGCCTTCCACAGAGTGGTTCATGTGATCCTATTGACAGCCCTTGGGTAGGCATAACCAGCTTCACCTCACAGGGAGGCAGGTAGTCCAAGGACCACCCTATGCGTGTCGCACCCAAAGTCTGTGCAAGACTTTAATGTATGCCTTTGATACACCAATATGGCGGTACTTGGAGAGTAGTTTCAGGCTTCTGGTCAAAACGGTAAAGACTAAACAGTCTTCTTGGATGGATATCTACTCCCCAAATCTTTACATGGGATTTGTACTGGTATGTGACCCAGCGGTACCCCAGGCTCTGTTCTGGATTATCGGGTCCAAGTCACTTACCCTGCTGCCCCATCCTGTTGCACTTGAAAAACTTAGTACTTAATGCAAATCATGAACTGTCCTTCACAGAGTAAAGTATCGCTGACAATGGGCACACTAATTCACACTGTTTCCTTTTTAATATCACTGTTTGTTTTGTTGCTGACATTTTCACATGAAATATTCTTCTGTCTAAAGAAAAGTACCTCTATTTAATTTCCTTCAGGATAATGAATTCTGTACCAGAAAAAGCTGTTTTCTGTGGAGCCTTATTTCTAGTCTTTTACCTTGCCGCTGCTTTGTAATTTATGTACCGTTCTGTTCTGCGAGAACACTGCTTGGCCACATAGTTCCAACTTTGTTTTTCCTGCAGTTTGCTTTCCCCTGTTTGTATAATTTCTCAGTGACAAGTATACTGTCATTTTCACATGCATCACGTTCTTACTCAGGGACACTTCATAAGCCATGATTCACGTTGCACTGAGCATGGTCATTATGTGACCATATTCTCAATCTGCTCTGTGCATCAGGCACGTGGGCATCCGTGTGGGGATTCTGTGCAGTGTCTGAGACTGCAAATGGTACCTGACCCCTCAACACTGCTTTCCAGTGTTTTCCCCAAGTGTTTCCAAAAACGTCGGAAAAACAATCATGCATAGCATCTATTTTTATTTTTGTCCTTAAGAAGCTTTTCTTGTCTCTTTCATAGTGTTACATGTCCTCATGAGTCAGTTTCTTGTCTTTGTTCTTGTCTTTGTTTCAGAAATAAAGTTGACAAACTTTTATAGATGTTTGGTTGGAAAATAAAGCCCTTCTTTTAGCAGAGATAGTGCAGAGTAGGAGCTTTTGACATACTGATAGTTGGCTGCAAAGAGTGGGGATTCTAAACTTGATTGGTTCACCGATGACATTTTTTCCCCTCTAGTTTCAAACTGCTTATCTAATCCTTTTCTTAGGGCGCTCAGTAAAGCAGACCACTTTGAGAAATTATTTGCTCCCTAGCAAGGAGTTTGGAAATACACACGTGGATTTGTGTGTGTACATATATGTATAAGCACACATATGCCACACGCTTATGTATGTATACGTACATATATACACACACATAACACGTACTATTACCTGTGTGTAGGATAGTGTATGTGTCATATATATAGTATATGTTTGTTGGTAGTACATGTATCATATATAAACTACCTATATGTGATGTACGTATATACATGCATGTATATACACATATACACATACAGTACATATCAGTTATGCCTGTGCGTACAGTAGTATATAGGTCTGTCATGTAAGTAGTCTGTTGGTATAAACTACATATCAACTACATATATGTAGTATACACATATATACTTAGACACACATATATACATATAAATTGCACGTATGTAGTATACACATATACATGCACATATATACATATAAGCTACACATATGTAGTATACACATATACATGCATACACATAAACTACATATATGTAGTATGTATATATACTTCGACATGCACATATATACAAATAAACTGCATGTATGTGGTATACACATATATACTTAGACGTGCATATATACATATAAACTGCATGTATGTAGTATACACATATATACTTATACACGCACATATATACATATAAACTACATGTATGTAGTATACACATATACATGCATACATAGAAACTACTTATATGTAGTATGCATATATACTTCGACATGCACATATATACAAATAAACTGCATATATGTAGTATACACATATATACTTAGACATGCACATATATACGTATAAACTGCATGTATGTAGTATACATATATACTTATACATGCATATACACATATAAACTACATATATGTAGTATACACATATACATGCGCATATACACATATAAACTACAAACATGTAGTATACACATATACTTAGACATGCATATATACATATAAACTACATATATGTAGTATACACATATACTTAGACATGCATATATACACATAAACTACATATATGTGGTATACACATATACATGCATACATAGAAACTACATAAATGTATGCATATATACTTAGACATGCACATATACATATAAACTGCGCGTATGTATTATACATATATACTTATACATGCATATATACATATAAACTATATGTAGTATACACGTATATACTTAGACATGCACATATATACATACAAACTACATATATGTAGTATACATCTATACTTAGACATGCACATATATAAACTACATATATGTAGTACACGCATATATACTTATACATGCATATATACATATAAAGTACATATATGCAGTATATATACTTATACATGCGCATATATACATATACACACATATAACATACATATGTTATACCTGTGTGTGTATATATATGATAGTATGTATATATGCCATATATAGTGTGTATTTATGAGCATATGTATCATATAAATACGACATGTATGTACTATAGATATACATACCTGCACACACATGTAATACATATGTTATACGTATGTGTGTATATATATGATAGTGTGTATATATATGTCATATATATAGTATGTACTTATTAGCATATGTCTTAAATATATACTACATGTATGCACTGTATATATACACACATACCTGTATACACATATAACACATATCTGTTATATGTATGTGTGTGTATATATAATAGTGCGTATATATATGTCATATATAGTATATACTTATTAGCATATGTCTTAAATATATACTACATGTATGCACTGTATATATACACACATACCTGTATACACATATAACACATATCTGTTATATGTATGTGTGTGTATATATAATAGTGTGTATATATATATCATATATAGTATATACTTATTAGCATATGTCTTAAATATATACTACATGTATGCACTGTATATATACACACATACCTGTATACACATATAACACATATCTGTTATAGCTATGTGTGTATATATATGATAGTGTGTATATATATCATATATATAGTATATATTTAGCACATGTATCATATTTATACTACATGTATGTACACATATATACACACGCACATACATATATATGAAATGTAAGTATAATAGTAATGCATAGTTAGATTGCAACTTAACTAAGTTGACAATAGGATGTGCTAGAGGTGAAGAACGGAAGGGCAGAAGGCCGGAGAGGTTCCTATCATCACACACATTTCCAGCCCGTTCTAGGAGAAGGCAGAGGAAATACTAGGATGTGGGGCCATGTGTAATAAGGGCTTCTTGGTAGCTTCAGTGATAGAAGATGGCCGTTGAAGATTAGGGAAATCCATAAAGGTTCAAGCAAGAGAAAGTAGAAATTGAGTACATCTCAGAGATGTAGAGAAGTGCTCACAGTAAGAGTCTCCATGGGCCATTGTCCAAACCAACCAACCTGGAATCTGGGCTTATGCCCTGTATGCAATAAGGAACTGATCCGGAAAGCAGAAATGAAAGCAGAAATCAACGGGAAAGCTTAATTGTAAATGGGCCCATAGCTCAGCAGCTTCTAAACTTTTTTGTCATCCATAAAATGTGTATTCACTGAGAAAAACACATTTCAAAATGCAGATAACAAGGAAGAAAATAGGTAATATACAAATAATTACCAAGATTCACACTGAAGTTTTATTTTCCTATTAATCAATTGAGGGTGAGCTGGCTTTTCTGTGTGACATCACCGGACTTGCCCTATGTCACAGACTCAGGCTTGCTCATCAGTCTGCAGGATGTGAGATGAAACGAGACCCAAGGGTCTAACAGATCATCCGGTGAAAGTGTTTGGACTGTGCCTGTGGGCCGTGGGGAGTCATGTAACACGCGTGAGGAAGGTGGGAACAGGGAGAGCTGTACTGCAAAAACGTTACTTACATTGAGATGTTAAGGATTCTATAAAAGTACACGTAGCTGACCTGTTGGCACATAGTTTCAGGCTACGTACTGCTTAGAGCACCTGAAGTAGAAGAGAAAGATTTGAGTGCTGTCAAGAGGCAGAATGGACATAATGTGGTATTTGATGAGAGCTGGTGGGTGAAGAGGGACAGGTTCTGGGAGAGGTGTGATTCGGTGTCCCAGTGACCACAACTCGTAGAAGCTGACACTATTTTCGTGGATTTGGCTAAGAGGTGATTGTGGATCTCGGGGTCTGGTATCCAGGTGAAAGGGGGAGAAAAAAGGAAACATACTGGGCCAGGCTAAGGAGCTCACTTCATTTTGAATATGGCTTCAAGGAGAGCGGTCTGTAGCCTAAATTTCTTCTGTTCATATAGGTACCACTGCTCATTTCTATATTTTCTTTACAGTCAGAGAAGGGCAGGGCACATGTCAGAGTAATGATCTGATGAGTGCATGAAATCTATATTTTTATGATTCCTTTGTCATCTTTCTTGGGTTCGAGGTTCTTAGTGCAGGATTCAAAAGTCTGTTGGGATTCCAGTTCACCATTGGAAGCTGCCATTATGCTCCAGTCCAAGAAAGAAGGGCTCCCTGAAAGTTTTTATTTATTTGTTTGTTTGTTTATTTATTTATTTATTTATTTAAAAGATTTTACTCATTTGAGAGAGAGAGAGCGTAAGTCGGGGGGAGGAGCAGTGGGAGAGGGAGAAGCAGACTCCCCTCTGAGCAGGGAGCCCGATCCCAGATTCGTGACCTGAGCTGAAGGCAGACGGTTAACCAGCTGAGCCAGAAAATGACAAGAGGAGCAGACCAGTGTGTTTAGATACAACATTAAGGTACATTCTGCATGATGCTTCAGAAGGAACACTCTGAAGTAACAGGTGGCTTGTATGAGGGAGTAATACAGGGAAGTCCCTAAGTCATGTTCAGCATGGGTGTGCGGGGATTTCTGAGTCACGAGCTGGAAGTTCCATTATATTAGGACAGGCCATAATCTCCAACATCAAGCACGACACTATAATGAAATGGAAAAGAAGCTCCTCCATTGGAATCCTTTGCATGTAGACCCTGGCCATACCACTGAGACAGGACTTCAAAGTAACCTCTTAATCCAACCTGCTCTTTTACTTATAACATGCGGAGAATGTGGTCCATGCACCAATCCCACGGGGGCAATATAGAAAATATGGCAGATCCTGAATTAGCAAAATAGCAATGCTCCGTCAGTTGGGTGTTCTGTACTCAGATGACACGTGACACTGTCCTGACAGCCCACCTCAACTCTCTCCCCCTTGCATTATGTGTTTGTCTTTACTTAGGCAGACATGAGAGTATCAGCCTCGATTTCTGAAGACCCAGTATGTAGCAAGGATGGAAGAACTGGTGACTGGTTGTAAAGTAGATTGCAAAGATAATCACGTACAAAATCATTACATCAAAACTTTGTACTTTCAGCATTAGAATATAGGTGAACCAGCCATCATGTTTCATAGTTAATTCAAATAAACATTTTATGAGCCTGAAAATTATAAAACCGTTTTTACAATGACAGAGATAATTTGGTCTCATGTATTTTCCACAAGAGAAATTCTGTCAATGAAAATGCTGTATGAAAGGGCATAAGATTTTTTTTTTTTTTAAAGATTTTATTTATTTATTTGACAGAGAGAGAGACAGTGAGAGAGGGAACACAAGCAGGGGGAGTGGGAGAGGGAGAAGCAGGCTTCCCGCTGAGCAGGAGCCCAATGCGGGGCTTGATCCCAAGACCCTGGGACCATGACCTGAGCCAAAGGCAGACGCTTAACGACTGAGCCACCTGGGCGCCCCAAAAGGGCATAAGATTTTGCGTTAGAAGACTTTGGGTTCTGGGTTGACCAGTTAACTCTTCATCCTCGGCAAGTTCATCCTCATATAGGACCTTTAGCCCAGTCATCTGTGAAGAACTCATGCTAAGAGCACCTCCCCCATTGGGTCTCTGTAAGAGTCTCACAGACAGCTAATGTGTGGGAAAGAATGTAGTCAGCTGCAGAGTTCAGTGCAAATTTAGAGATGTCATTAAAGTATATAGTCGTTGCTTTAAATAGCAATATATATACATTTTTTCTTTTAGAACTTAATTCATAAGGAATTAAGTACTCCTGGAATAGTAATCCTAACTCCTTGAGTAGTAAAACTAAGTGTAATTTCTTTTTCCTGTTATATGCCATTTGATAGCAAGACAATGTTTAAGGCTTTCATAGGTTTAATGGATAATGGAGATTAGAACTCTTAATGATCAAATTTGTCCTTGAATAAAAAGACATTGTAGTCAAATTACTACTCAGTTGGCTTGTTTTATCCCAACTTTGTGAGCTATTTCCTCAAGAATCATTGACTATTTGCCACCTCTTTTAAAATTCAGAAAATGATATTTAGGGAAGCATTCCATTTTAGAAAGATAAACGGAAAGCAACATCAAATGAGTACTTATGGTGTGCAGAATATCTAGAAAATGTCACATAATAGGAGTTTTGATGGGGCTCAAAATGACAACCCAATTTCTGGTGAAGCTTGGTAAGCCCTTTCCCTCTTCACCCACCTTGATTTCATTTCTATGGGCTGATTTATTTGGGCACCTACCTAAGAATACAAGGGACAGGACAGGAAGTCTCAAACTGTGTTGAAAGTTGCAACAAATAGATACATTTCTGGTGGACTACCTGGCAGGAGTGGGGCTGGGGGTGGATGGGGGTGGGTAGGAGGGAAGGACGGAGACCTTTAAGACCCGGATCCCATAGTGGATGATGTAGCCCCTGACGTCATAGTCTTAATAAAGGGAGGAAGCATTCAACAACATGGTGGGAATGTTGGAAATACAAACATGTTGCAGGTGAGCCCATCGTCCTGGTTGAAACATGACATCTTTTGGAATTAAAATTCAGTAGAAGATGAAACAGCTATTTGTGGGAAAAGCTGGGTAGACCCTCTTCTTCTGGAGATAAGCCAGTCTGCAGGCGGCAGGTAGAAATGTAATAGCTTTTCTTTTGCCCTGCAGGACAGGGGATGTCTTTGAGCCCCTGCAGTTCCATTTCCTGTGATACAAAATAATAATTTCCCTCATTGTAAAAGTGCTTTGGAGTTAAGGCTTTCGACTTCTAGGTGAAAATGTCCTGAATGATGTGTCTTTTTTTTTTTTTTTTTTTCCTGGAAAAAGAGTGGGTTCTTGGAAGACCCAGGAGAATATGAATGTATGTTGCTCATATCCTGTCCACCACTATCTGTATTTTATGAGAGGTTGGGGAGAGGAAGAGAGAGGAATCATTCCATTACTTCTTATCTCCTTTGGCAGCCCCAACTCCTTCATTCTGTATCATATTCCTGTTCTTACATACATAAAAAGTATCGCTTACTTGATGATAGTTTGTCCTATCACGAACCTTAGTTAATTAAAAAACACATACTCGGAGAGAATCCATTACATGCAGTGTAAAGCTCCAGGTTTCTGGGGAACCATAAATCAATGAGACAGTGTGTCATTTTTGACCAAAAAAACGTGAAAAATAAATTAGAAATATTATCTGGATGAGAACGTTCTTCCTAAACCAGTCAGGATTCTCAAAGGATTTTCGGAAAAGGATGGATAAGAAAAGTGTGTGGTGTTGCTTGTGTGATGCTCAGGGATGTGGTGGGAGAACCTGAAACCCCGAGAGAGGGCTAGGTTGACTGTAACTTCACATTCATTCTGCTGGCCAGGAGTTGACCTGCCTCACATTACAAATAAAGACTTTGTCTCTAACACAGTCTGAAGCATTGCCAGGCATCCTGGGCCACCTCTGAATTGGCTCTTCCTGGAAATGACTCCTTTGAGTTTCTGTCCAACTCCGCGGTTCCCCGCTTGACTCCAGTTTTGGCACAACTTTTCCTGAAGCCTCTGGTGCCGGGATTAAACTCAGGGCCGTCACGTTTGCCTTCCAGGAAGTCATTGGCAAACACCCACTCTTGGTTTGTTTTCAGATTTGTCGCCTGGCTGGTAACCAAGCTTGTCAATCAGCCAGAAAGTGTATCTCCTACAGATCACAGCTGGAGTCCAGTTGCTGGAACAAGACTGAGCTGCCAGTTTCAGAAGATAATGTGTGTCTCGCTAGGGAATCCCATTTACTTAGGCAGAATTTATGTGTTTTATTTTTTTGTTACTCCTCGGTGTTGAACTGTAAATGGGAGCTAATGAGAGAGAACCCGTGTAAAATGCCTCACGGGGTCAGGCGGGTGGCAGACGTGTAATTTAGGGTCCTTTCACTTACTCTGGTGCTTCCCTGTCTGTACTTCTCCAGGGGAGAAATCACGTGTTAGAGGTGGTTCACTAGTACAAGCTTCTTCGGAGGTGACGAGTGCATAACGGTGGGTGCGTGTGTGCGTGTGAAGGTACAAGAGGATAAGGTTAGCATACGTGGTGGCCTGTTTCATAGCAGCCAGGGTGAAGCTGCACAGGATAATCATATAACCTAAGAACATCATTTGCTTTGTTAACTGAAGTATAACTTGCTGCATTGAAATCTGATAACGGACCTCTGCTCCAAACATAGTTTAAGAAATATCTTAGGGGGGCGCCTGGCAGGCTTAGTTGGTAGAGCGTGCGACCCTTGATCTCCGGGTCATGAATTCGAGCCCCATGTTGGGTGTAGAGCTTGCTTTAAAAATAAATTAAGAATAAATAAGTTTAAAAATTAAAAGAAAAAAAGAAGAACCATCTTAGGAACAGTACGTAAGGAACACATATGGAAACTGGGAAGATGCGTTGAATGTTTCCATGACTCCCCAACCAGTCGTCAGAGGGTTTAGCATTGGACTCTGCCAGCTCCACTGGTGCTTTTCACTTCCTCCCACTGGAGATTGTTTCTGGATCTTCCTTGGAATGGGGAAGCTGCTCCTGTTGTTAGTATTGAGGAGGAAACAGGTAAATAAATAATGGGAGCTACATACCATGAATGTCATAAATGCACAGTGATGAGAGTACATGTGTGATGTGTTTATGTGATTTTAGCCCTGCTTGTATTTACTTGAACTGTTTTCACTTGATAATTTAGTAAATGAGACAAAGAGGTCTTTAAGAAGGATACACCAGTATTTAGGAGCTGTGTCTTCTGCACTTCCTATGCACTATGCTATTTCTGGATCTGTAATTCTTTGATTTTGCAGTTCACAGCAAATTACAACGATCTTTTCTGGGTGCATGATAGAAAGCTAAAAGGAACAGAGGCAGAGTTCAATGGCTTGCTATTCATTTCCTAAAGGGGCAAAAAGTACAGATTTAATAATTCCATCATCAGTTAACCTGCTGGCCAGAGAACATTGCTAGATGTGTGTACAAGGCTTATTCAGAGGAAAGCGGGTTATCTGCCCGTGATTGGAATCACTTGTCAGGCTAGTCTTAGTAACATGTGACTTTGAGATTCTGCCTGGTGGCCACCAAGAAAGATGCGATGCGCAATCAAATAGAATGAAATCACACCATCTGCAAATTAGTAAGACCAAGTTAGAATAGCCCTGGGAAGCCTCACGTGGAGTCTGATTTCAAAGCTCTGTGACACAGAGTGAAGGAGATCTGTACACATGGGCATGCTGCCTCACGGTTTTGATGGACATCAGCGGGGGCAGTGCTAGGACCTTCCACAGGATTACTTAAGCCGATGATACATGGACAGAGAAACATAAGACCTGTATTTCTTAGTGATGCTTTCAACATGGCTTTGTGTGACTCTCTTCATTAAAACACAAGTTACTGGGGATGTTATGAATTAGGAAGTACGGAATCATGGAGAGGAAAGCTAAAGAAAGCCTTTAGAGGGCACAATTCACTTAAATTGGATCAGAATCTAGGGACATTGTTTAGAGAATTGTACAGCATTTTCTCACTGCATGGATTGTTGCCCAGTGACGAGGAACACTGAAGCTTTGTCAGGCTGGGACTGCCCTTTCAGTTCTTCCTATCCTTTCCTCCTGGAAGCCAGCTGACATCACGTGCATAATGTTTCACACGTGGTGACCCCTCAGGAAATTGGGTTAAATATGTAAGAATCAGATGGAGGGGCGCCTGAGTGGCTCACTCTTAAGCATCTAACTCTTGATCTCAGTTCAGGTCTTGATCTCAGCGTGGTGACTTCAAGCTCCATACATTAAAAAAAAAGAGAGACGGAATAAGGTCAAAGACTCTCAAAGCAGAAGATATTTTAGGTGTCATCATCTTCAAACTCCTTACTCAACAAACAAAGTACCTTGGAGCAGAGGAAACTTCTCTTTTCCCTCTACCCTTTTAAGTTGTTGACTAGGACCCTGGTGACAAAAGACAAATTACCCAGGGAAGGCATACAAGTTTATTCAATAGAAGCTTGCGTGACATGGAGGCCTTCATAAGGAAATGAAGCTGAAGAAAGGTTGAGCGTGAGGGTTTCCAAGGTAGATTTGATGCAGAATGGAATGCTCTGGAAACATCCGATCGGACAAAGTGAACTGCGGAAGCTCTACAAAACCTGTGTTGAATCAGATTCCTTTGTGTCTCCTTGTCTTCAGAGGTAGGGACACGCCTTTCCTCTGAGTACGGGAAGGGCACCTCTCCCATGCGGGTTTCTGACCTGCTTCAGGGGGAAGTCAGAGAGGCCTTTCTACACCTGCCCTTTCTTGAATTCCTCCAGCTGGAAATACTCAGTTAATCGAGGTGCACATCCTGACCCCATCAACCGAAACCCAAACAGGTCAAGTGACTAGACTCCCATTCTTCCCCTCAATACAATACCATTCCCTTGACTCAGTACAATACCGTTCCCCTGTAGGACACTATTGACATTCTGTGACTTGATTTGATTGTAATCTGTGTTCAGTTAGAAACATCTAATCTAGGGACGCCTGGGTGGCTCAGTTAGTTAAGCATCTGCCTTCGGCTCAGGTCATGATCGGTCCTGGGTTCGAGCCCCTCATCTGGCTCCTTGCTCAGCGGGGAGTCTGCTTCTCCCTCTGCCTGCTCCCCCTGCTTGTGCTCACTTGCACACACTCTCTCTCTCTCTTTCTCTGACAAATAAATAAATAAAATCTTAAAAAAAAAGAAACATCAAATCTTTCAGTTAAATATTTAATAAGAAAAAAATATTTTCTTAAATCCTGTTTTTCTCTTATGGCGCTCAAATATGTTCCCCAAGAGTCTGCATTGATTTTTGGTGTTGTTGTTTTGTTTTGTTTTAGATTTATTTATTTATTAGAGCTGGGGAGGGGCAGTAAGAGAGGGGGAGAGAAAGAATCTCAAGCAGACTCCCCGCCAAGCACAGAGCTTAACACGGGGCTCCATCCCCGGACCCTGAGATCATGGCCTGAGCCAAAATCAGGAGTCGGCCACTTACCGGACTGAGCCACCCAGGTGCCCCAAGAGCCTGCGTTTCTATCAGGGAATTCTGTGGAGGCACACTGTGTCACTTAACACATTATTTTAGCTCAATAGCTCAGGAACACATCTGTTCTCTAAATTAAGGTAAACTGTACTCACTATGGTTTCCTGTTTTATTTGGTCACATGACAACGGTGACTATTTATGGACTTATTCTTAATTCTTTTGACATTTCTTATTAGGAAACGCATATTTCAGATTGTGAATTCTAGTGGCATTTATTGACTATGTAATGTTATGAAGCACGTACTGGAGGAGGTTACCAAAACAAACAAGACTGTTACAGTGAATCGCAGAGCACCTAGGTTGGGAAAAGTGAAATATAAACTGTGTGCGGAAAATGAAATAAGAAGAGACTGTATGAAATGCTGTGATTTCTCCTTTCCTGAGGTCTGGATTCATTGCCCTTCTTATTTGTTTCTTTGCTTTCATGAGCTAGAGTATAATTAACGTGACTTTGTTTCCTTGATTGCACTCACTCACATTGCGCCTGCCGGAAATTAAATCTGAGCTCTAGGAATTAAATCTGAGCTCTAGGTTGCAGTGCCATTAGTCAGACGTTGACAGAATGTATCTTGATTCGTTGCAACATTGGTTAATCTACTTCAGAACATGTCTGACTGTAATCATTTACCCTTTAGAGGGTCACTGTGTTTCCCTCATTTCTGTGTCCTATTGTCTTCAAATATCAGGCTCATAGAGTAACTGCCTGAGCACCCAGGTTTTGAGGCTTTTGCTCACATTATTTTCTTTGTCACCTTCCCTCCCATGTCTGCTCAGCAACATCCTGTTCATCCCTAAAAGTCTCATTCCAGTCCGTCAATTATCCCCATCTGTCTTCTTATTCCTCACACACCTCCATCTCTTTATGGTGCGTGTCACTCCCTACCCTCATTGATGTCATTGGTATTTGTACAAAGGTGATATTTTTTGAAAAATATTCCTGTGCTCTTGCTTGCCCTTGGGCATAGCTTTTCCCCCCAGTGAACCAGAATCATCCATTATCTAAAATGCCGATAAGGATTTCTAAAGCAGGAAAGGAAAGCAGAAATAATGAGGTCATTGTTTACCTCCTCCCAAAGCCCACTCTTTCTGGAGAACCTAAAGTGAGGCAGCCAATCTTGAAAGTCAGGCTTTATCAGGGAGAAAGGGGATTTGTGGCTAGCTTTACATATCAAAAGAAAAGCGGTGGCCTGAATGTCAAGTGTTACTTCAGTCCTAGAATAGAGAGAGTGCAGGGTAAGTGTTAAGTCTAGGATCAGCAAACTGTTTCGGTAGTGCTTCAGATAGTAAATATTTTAGGCTCTCTGCCTACTCAGCTCTGGCATTGTAGTGCAAAAACACCATAGAGGATACTTAAACAAACGAGTGTGGCGGAGTTCCAAGAAATGTCATTTAAGCCACTGAATTTGAATTTAAATAATTTTCACGTGTCACTAAGTCTTTTGATTTTTTTTTCACCCATTAAAATAAGTGTCCAGAATTCCAAAATCTTATCTGCTGGGCCATAAACAAACAGGATAGAGGCTGGATTTGATCTCCCTAGGGCTGTGGCATGCAGACCTCTGATTTAAAGGAAGAGTCTCTACCCCCAAAGCACTTTAGGTGGGTCCAGGAGCCAAGAAGGGAGTAAGACGTTTACATGCAGCAAGAGCTAATCTCAATTGTCCTTTGGAGTTACCTGCAGTGAGAAAGGCCAACACGGAGATTGAGAGGAAGAAAAGCCAGGTGCAGAGGGGCATTTTCCTTGCTTGCAGTTTGAAAATCTGGAGCCCAAGTGCTTTAGACATGGTGCCACGCTAGCATGGGACAGGGGTGTTGAGTGGAGTAGAAATGCAGATTGTTGGTTAGGAGGAGGGCTGAGCCTCCCCCGAGGGAGTCTGCCCCTGTGGCAGGGAGGGGACCCAGTGCATTGTCAGGACTCCCTACGCAGATGGGGGAGGGGGCGGTCGCAGAAAATGAATCAAGAGTTGTGTCGGGGCACCTGGGTGGCTCAGTCGTTAAGCGTCTGCCTTCGGCTCAGGTCATGATCCCAGGGTCCTGGGATCAAGCCCTGCATCGGGCTCTCTGCTCAGCGGGAAGCCTGCTTCTCCCTCTCCCACTCCCCCTGCTTGTGTTCTCTCTCTCGCGGTGTCTCTCTCTGTCAAATAAATAAATAAAATCTTTAAAAAAAAAAAAAAAGAGTTGTGTCAAGGGGCCACCAAGCAGAGGGACTGGGGTGGACAGTAGGGGACATCCGTGGCACGAAGAAGAAGAGAAAATAGTCCCTATAGGAGTTGACCTCCACCAGCATGAATATATTTCATGCATTTTTTCCCCTAAACTACCTTAATATCAGCATTATTGATTTCCTCTCAAAACTGGGAGTTCTTTGAGAGTCCACTTGTTAAGCCCCTTTGTCACTTAAAATCTAGCCTCACTGCTCTAGAAATCACAGGTGCTTGATACTATTGTTGAATTAAGATGTTATGGTATGTTATAGGGGCACCTGGGTGGCTCGGTTGATCATCTGACTTTTGATTTCGGTTCAGGTCTTAGGGTTGTGAGATTGAGCTCAGCTGGGCTCTGTGCTCAGCATGGAGTCTGCCTGTTCTCTCTGCTCCTCTTCCTCGCTCATTCACTCTCTAAATAAATAAATAAATAAATAAAATCTTTTTTAAAAAGGTGTTATGGTATATTATATACACCTTTCATATAGCAAAAAGGAACCGAACACCCAAACTCATGTTTTCCATTGAGCCTCTAGTTCAAATTATTTTATAATCATTTGTCTAATCTTCATTGTCATTAATGCTTATAGATTCCTTAGCAAGAATATTTGATAGTACATGTTAATGAAATTTGCATTCCCTTATAACAAACTTTTACAAAATTAATATTTATGTTCCTCTTTTTTTGAAACTTTTCTACAGATCTTCACATATTATTTTCCTTTGTCAATGTGTGAACCAAAACTTTCCCGTTCCCTTGTTCTTTCTCTTTTGTTCTTGAAGTGAGTCGCATGGGTGGTGAATTGGTTCGTCAAGAACACTGTTTGTAGCAAGAGCTTTATGGCACGTTCATAGTAAAATATCCTGAGAGGCAGCACTTACCTAAATTTCATTTGTCCTAAAACATCACATTTCAGACAGGATTTCATATTGTTGATGTTTTGGCACTTTGGAAAATGTGTAAGGGAAATTTGATTATTTTTCTTAAACCCCAATGCAACTCTGCACTGAATTGAAGGATGAGAAGAATCTGATGTGGATTTCAGGGTTGCGTTCAGTGAAATATGTGAATGCAGTTTAGGAATATTACTGTCTGATTAATATATGAGAATGAGTTTTGTTAATTTCCTTTGTTATAGCAAATGGAAAATAAAATGGCTGTATGATCACATATAATGATTATAGCTTGTTGAAAAAAATTTTTTTTTTTCTGGGAGGCTGTTATGGGCTGAATTGTGTGTCCTCCGCACCGCCCTCCCAAATTCATATTTGGAGTTCTAGCCCCCAGGACCTCAGGAATTGACTACTGGGAGACAGGGCCTTGAAAGAGGTCATTACAGTGAAGTGAAGTCACTAGGGTGGGCTCTCATCTGACTGGTGCCCTCTAAGAAGAGAGAGGAAGACACACACAGAGAGGGGGCAACTGAGTGCGGGCACAGGGAGAACATGGTGTGTATGCGCCAAGGAGAGGGACCAGCTCTGTCCACACCGGGATCTCATCAGACTTCCGGAGTAGGGAGGAAATAAGCATCCGTGGTTTAAGCCCCCAGTCGGTGGGGCTTTGTCGTAGTAGCCCTAGGAAACAGGTCCCAGGGGATTTGGACGATCACCATAGATGTTACTATAATATCCTTCTCTGGCTGGGTATCCTTCAGCTCGTGAGCTGCCTTTATTGAGATGTACACAACTGGTGACAATTCAAGCTCAGAACAGTAGGCCTCAGTGGTGCTCCTTTGGACACTGTGTGGATGTCCAGGTGTCACTTGGGGATGGCCGGCTGGTTGGTCCTCATAGGCCTCATGGGGCACAACGGACTCCACTGAGCTCTACACATCCAAGGTTTCATCCTTCACTTTGAAGGGTCAGAAATGGATTCCGGTAGAACCCGGCAGGGGTGGGTCTACTTGAGGTTTGGTAACAGTCAGTATAATTGATGAGGTGATCAGATTGTGGTCCTCTCATCTGCCTCCTCTTGAAAGGGCCTCTGAACATCATTATTGTCAACATGGGGTGTTGGCTTTGTTCAGCATTCAGAGGACCGTGGGCATTCCGGTGCTTTCCCAGCCCTGGCGAAGTTCTCTTTCTGCCAGGAAGATGGCTGTGCGTGCCAGTCAGTCCCTTACAGTTAGGATTAGACGGGTGCTTGCTGTTTTTGGTGGTATTAGGGAGATAAACAGCCAATTACCTGAACATCTCCTAAAGGCCATCCAGCACAGTGACAGATGAATTCTGCTGCAGCTGCTGCTTCTCTCCTTCTTCTTCCTCGTCCTCTTCCCCTTCCTCCTCCTCTTCCCCTTCCTCCTCTTCCTCCTCCTCCTTTATCTATAATGCAGAAGGAATACTGCAAATATTTGGAAAGTATCTATTATTAAAAAGAAAGCTATATGCCCCAAATGGCTTCCCTTAGGACAAGTCACCAAACTGGGGCTTAATGCTTAACCTCATTGCAGTTTGAACCTCCAGCAGAAATGGAAGTCTTAACTGGTCAGTGAGAGATTTTCTGATAAGCACCAGTGAGGGAATCTGTCACATCTCCTATCTCCTCTTCATCCCCCAAAGGAAGATGCGGTAACCCACCTTAATAAGACCCCTTGCCCTTCCCCTGGGGGGAGATGACCTTGCCTGGAATAATCCTTTCTGTTCTTTTGCCGGTAACTTTCTTGCCCCACCTTCCTTCCTATAAAAACTTTCCATCTTGAACAAATCCTGGGAGCTCTCCTCTACTGGCTAGAAGGGATGCTGCCCAAGTCATGCATCCCTTAATAAAGCCAACTAGATCTCCAAATTTACTCAGCTGAATTTTTGTTCTTTAATGGTATCAAAGGAAGTTAGTGAAAACTAGCTGACAAGGAGGTTGTATCCCAGTGGTCTCCTTAGAAATTAACTTGTGGATACAAATGATACATGGAGGTTATGTTCCAGGTCAGTTTGCAGAAGTCTATTTAAGCTGTAATACAAATGTGAATAGTAAACAGTTCACCTGCATTTGTCTGACGTAAGTGTATCTGCATTTAGTAGTGGGACTGACATTTACAGCGGTGGGCATGTCTTATACAAGGAAATGAAAACGTTTTGCACACTGAGCAGGGGGCAAGGCAGCGTGGAAATCACCCTTCTCACTCGGCCAGCTCACCAACATAGACCGTTTCTCCGGCTTCTGTGCTGGCCCAGCGGAATCAGGGGATAGCTCATTGTGTGGTTGTGGCAAGAGGGCCTGGCAGGCACCATACCCACATGCCAAAAACACGGAGTTCTTCTGGGGACATTTTGAAAGTTGGGGTGAGCAAGTGTGTTATTCGAAAGAAAATCTCACAATTGAAACTTGACACAGACCAAAATGAGAGGATAGGGCGAATCAGTCCTTTCCTTTTCCTGAGTTACTTATCAGCCCATGTAGGATCCAACAGCACTTCTGTCTTTAACGCCTTTCCTTCGTCTCGGTCCTCCCCGCCCCCACACATGATCCTTTCACTGCTCAGAACCAGAAACCTCTCATAAACTGGGCAACAGCAGGAGGAAGGACTCCTTTCTGCCTCATGCCTTTGCTTCCTTAGGGCCTTAATGCTGCGTCCTCAAGGCATTGGCCGCGGGGGTCCGGGGCCCGTGTGTGCTTACTCTTAGAATTTATAATGCAGACTACTGAGGGGGAAGGACGTGGGGAAACGGATTCATAGAAGGAGCTGCTGATGCAGACAGAGGGAGAAAAATGTCAAGGCTTTTGGTGAGAAAAGAAGGGGGTGAAATAGACCCACCATTTCAACATAGGCAAATGCACCAATGGGAAAGGGGTCCATGCACATAAACTCCCCTGTGGTTGTGTAAACACAGTTTTCTCAAACTGCAGAATAAGCCCACGAAAATATCCATGCCGACCCTTTAACAAAGATGTCCCGGGGCACTGTGACAAGTTCCATATCTTACGTATGGCAGATACGCTGAGCCTTATTGTGAGGGTGTGCAGTGGCTTCCACAGTAAAATGTTGGGAGCGGAGAGCGCGAATTGATCTATTTGGATTCCACTTAGGATTATATTGCCAATCAGCTATAGAAGACATTTGCACAGGCTGCTGTCATGATGGGCTCTCGAGCACACTGTTTACGGGTAAGAATGAAAGGCAGAGGAGCGGGGCTAACCCCCAAGAATACGGCCTCTCCAAGCACGTTTGTAGAAGAGGCTGCAGTGAAGGCAGGCGAACCCACACAAGAAAGGATTGCAGTCTGCCTGCTCCTTACTCCCCCAGAGCTTTACCTCTTCCTAAATGAAGAAGCTGTCTCCCAAGAGGGAGAAGGTTTCTCATCGGTCTTTCAGGGCGAGACTCCCATCAGACCCAAGGTGTATTAAAAACCTGCTGTGGCGTGGCTGAGCTTTCCTGTGTGACCGAGCCCTCTTTGGGGAACTTTAGGATGAGCTCTAAGTCCGGAATCAAGGGAGAAAGATAAAAAGAAATTAAAAAGAAGAAATTTTAAAAAAGAAAGATACACAAAGATTTGGGGGACCACTTATTCATAGTTCCCTCCCTCTCTCAAACTTGTGGCAACCCGTTACTCCAGCGGGTGTTTGCCATAGACGTCTCCAAAGCATCCCATCTTCCTATTCGGAGAGAGAATAGTCAACACTTGGCTGCTTTTCCTCTCTTAAGTTGGTTACTTGGGGACCACATGCAAAAGTCTTCACTTGACAGGTGAATGAGAAAGAAAGAGAGAGCATGTCACCGCCGTCTGGCTCAGGCAGCTGAAGAGTGAGCTGCAAGGTCTGCGTAGCACTGAACACCTGGCATAGCCCGTGGGCTCATCTGGAGACGGAAAACTGCAACAGAACGTGCGTCAAAACCGTTCTCATCATTCTCGTGACTTTTCTCTGGCTCCGCTCAAGCTGGACGTCCATAAGTACAAGGCATCCTGGGTTGGGTGGTCTTAAGTTGGGGAGCTCCTGCCCTGATTACATTCTTGTGTCAATAGTAATGATAAAATATGTTGAGTATACCCTAGAATAATGACTTATGCATGCTTACGACACACATGCAGTCTTGCATGTGAGGTGGAGGTGGATGTCAAGTGTTTCCTCTCTTTGGGCGTCCGCCATGACACATCTGACCCTCGGGGCTACCTTGTGCGTGACACAGGAGAAGGGCTGCTTGGCTTTTAACCTTATTGGCTACTTGTAGATGCTATTATTGTTATCATAATCAATTAGCCCATTTTTCTTTTAGTAGATGATTTCAATGGTTTTTAGTCTATTCCACCCTCTTGCCAAGTATTTCATCTTTAAGAGATGAAACATTGTTGAAGCCATTGGATACTTTATATATAATCTTCAGGGGATAAAACACAACACAATACTAATAGTTATAACTCCAGAATGTTTTCTTGAAGTGAGAGAGGATTTGAATCTCCACATTGAAAATGCACACTCTATAGCTAGGAAAACTAACCTAGGTAAAACCAAGATACATAGTCTAACAGAATTATCAGACTCCCTTCCTCTTTCCCTCCCTCCCTCCCTTCCTTCCTTCCTTTGTTAAGATGTTTAAGTAATCTCTACACCCAGCGTGGGGCTCAAGCTCATGACCTTGAGATCAAGAGTTGTGTGCTCCCTCAACTGAGCCAGCCAGATACCCCCAAATTATCAGACTTCAAAGAAATTGAAAAAAAAAATCATCCCAAGAGCGCCTTCATAAAAGAGTGTAGCTGTCTTTCATTTTAGGGCCGTAAGATCTTTTTGGACTTCTGATTCCCAAAACCATAAGATAAACGTGTGTCGTTTTAAGCCACTAAATTTGTCGGTTAGCACAGCAGTAAGAGGAAACCAGTATAGTGTCCATTTTATTTAAAGTTGCTCTATTTTTGCAGAAGGATTTATGGAGATTTAAGAACTGTAGTACTGTTGGGGCTCCTGGCTGGCTCAGTTAGTGGAACATGCACCTCTTGATCTCGGGATCATGAGTTCGAGCCCCACAATGGGCATAGAGCCTACTTAAAAAACGAAAAACCCTGCTAGTGTTCGATGCGGGACTCGATCCCAGGACCCTGGGATCATGACCTGAGCCGAAGGCAGACACTTAACCATCTGAGCCAGCCAGGCGCCTCTCCTTCCCCCTTCTTCTGTCAATTCTGAAGTCATTCTGATGTCAGGGCCTTTGGGAGACTTCCTGACCTTTTGGATCCTTTAGAACAGCCCCCGGTGTTATCTTTACTGATGCGGATGGTTCTGCTTTTACTGCCCTTCTGGAACTCCAATTCTGTGGGATCTACATCTCTTTTGTCCTGTGGTCGTACTTAGTCTGTCAGTCCATTTGCCACGCTGGGCCAGGTAGAAACTGTATAGGAATCCATTTTTGAGAAGAGTCGTCCTTAAGTGTTTCTTGGAAGGGACTGTGGCGTAAACTTCATAGATAGCATGTTCCCTTCTAAGTTGTTCTTAACCTCTTCTCTCACGTTCAAGCCCTTTGGCTTAAGACTTAAACAAAAATCCCCAACCCTGTAACCTGTCTCCTGATTTGCCCTCTCAAAAGTTGTGGCGCCCTAGAGAATTTAAATGCCAGCATGGTCGGCTGTCGCTGACCTTCATTTGTGACTCTCACTGCAGGCTGTGGTTCACAGTGACATGTCACGGACCCTAATAGTCCCCTGGAACTTGGAGCTCTCTTGTACAACAGAGGCCACTTTTCTTACTATGATCGAAACCTCCTCTGTGCACCAAAGAATAACTCGAAGCATGATACTCTAGGGATGCTGAGCCTAGATTCTAACATCATTCCTCCACTCAAGTGAAGTGCCCCTCTGGGACCTGTGTACCAATTAACCCGCTCAGTAGAGCAAGCTTCAGCAAACCAGTCAACGGTGACCAGTCAGTAACTACTGAAGTGGTTTTGAGTCCAGTGTTCAAAATACCCTGAGACATTAATGGGAAGCATGCTCTCTCTCTTTGTCTCCCCTCTTTTTAAAATACTGTATCTATTTTTGCAGAGATCTTTAAACCCTTCCAAACACTATTTCATGAATCCTCTTTCCATCCATCCAAGGAAGCAGACATGTAAAAGCAAGTTATTTCAATAGAAGTTGGAGAAAGAAGGTCCAGCAAGGGGTTCAGAGTTACACTGCAGTCTCTGATGGTGTGAGGAAGACACATGGCTGTGATCTGCCTCACTTCTCTGCAGAATGATGCAGCTGTTGTTTTCTTTCTGCCATAAGTTTAGGGCCATATTACTTACTAGAAAATGGGAAAATAGTTGCCCAGGACCCTTTGTGCCACCTTTCTGCTCTTCTCTCTCCATCCCTCTTCTGGTTCTCCGTGCCAGAAGTGATCCAACTCCTTCCAGCTCATCTTTTTTCCTGCCAGTTCAGACTTGTGGTTGTAACTTCCTCCGGGCAGGGGTGTGTGTGTGTGTGTGTGTGTGTGTGTGTGTGTGTGTGTGTGTGTGTGTGTGTGTGTGTTCTGACCCTCCAGCCCACCCCTAGCACCACTCATCGATCCCCATGCCACACATTGTCAGCTGTGCTTTAGTGTGCACAGGGCATGTCCAGAACTAACATATTGAAACTATTTGCCGGACGGGTGTGTGTCTCACACTTCAGGGCACCCTCATAGCTCGATCATTATGATACCATGAGTGTGGCACAAGTTTAAAGAATACGTATTGATTAATTTGTTAATTGAAATAACGTAGCTGAGCTGTGGATACCAGAGGAAACTTCCTAATGCCATCAAATACCATTCAGCATCTCAATCCTAACAAAGACTGGCTAATTGTGGAGATCTTAACTTCTTGACTGCAACTCTGGCCTTTTTACAGTTCATACTGCATGCATTTTAGTTATTTGTAGCCCCTGAAATAACCCATCAAAGTGTACTCAATCAAACTTGCTGTATTTTTAAGCACACAGGTGCCTGAATACAATGTGGTTATTATTAAATTTTATAACCACATATAATGGGGAAAAATCCTAAAGGCAAACACTTCACTTATTTTATGAAAAAGGTGTAACTTTTGAGAATCAGTTTGGTCAGTAAGCATAGAAGAGTTTAGGGTAAAGAAACTATTTGTAGAAAATCATAGTAATAAGTATAAGGTGAACAACATTATTATTAATCTCATTGTTTTTTTAAAAAGTAAGTATCTAGCTTTGGGCAGAAATTTTCCCCCTCATCTGATGCCTTGTATCAGATATAATTATATAAGATTGTATTCACTCGACAGCGGACAAAATGCCCCTCCAAGAGTTCCACACCAGTAGTAAATGGTAGAACCAGCATCATCACCGACTCTTTTGAACCCCAGTCCAGTGCATATTTTCTTTTACTTTTACAGATTCTAAAACCCATGGAATCTTTCAAAATATTTAGGGAGGTCATGAACACCTGAAAACTATATGTGTATGTCCATAATTACATTTCTCTCAGGGGAAGCATCTCAGTATTTAAAGTTTCTCAAAAGGTTTTATTTTCTTTCTTTCTTTTTTTTTTTTTTAAAGATTTTATTTATTTATTTATTTGTCAGGGAGAGAGCACAAGCAGGGGGAGTGGCAGACACAGAGAGCGGGGAAAAGCAGACTCCCCGCTGAGCAGGGAGCCCGATGCGGGGCTCCATCCTAGGGCCCTGAGATCATGACCTGAGCTGAAGGCAGATGCGGAACCAACTGAGCCACCCAGGCATCCCTCGAAAGGTTTTCTGACCCTTGCCAAGCATAGAGAGAAAAAACACAGCAAATGAAAAGTATACCACTGAAACACAGGCAGTTTCCATCGCTACTGTTAAAAAAATATGCTCATCGCTCCCACAGAACAGACCTTCAAAAAAACTTTTTTTTTTTTTTTTTTTACCGCTAATGGCATATTGATTTTTTATGATGGCCCTAGAGACAATGATCATGAAAGGTGATAGTGTTTCTTTAGTTACATACAAATAATACATAAATTGTATAGCATTTCCAGTAGCCAAATATTAGATAACAGTTTGTTCTGATAAAATTCACTGATAACATTCATTTCCAAAACCGGTCTCTCGGTGTAAAAAGGGATCTCTAAGCCTACGGACTTAGAAATGTCCTTTCTGTTCGGTAGGGGTGTGTGACATTGTGCTGAGTCCTGTAGAAGCCGCAGGGTTGCGAACAACTGCTCAGAGTAATCCTTTATAAAGTGTGCCCCCTGGTGTTGGGCGGTGGGGTCCTGATTCTGTGAGCAAAAAGGGAAAAACAGTGTCAGGGCAGAAGTCTGAGGATGGATGAGCTCAGGAAGAAGCAACTAAATACTGACCACATTTCAGGCAGAAACTGGACAAGACACAGAAGTGAAAGGATGAGATAATGACCAGAAAATCAGCCGTCAGGTTGCCTGCAAAGCTGGGTTGCTGTCCTCCAGTGTGTAGAATACACATTCAATCAGAGGCTGAATATAGAAACAGTCTCCAAAGAGAACATGGGTCCTGAACCCAAGGGACAGACTAGGACGGTCCCCACTCACCATCGTCCCCACTGACCCACTGGGGGACTTTATGCTTTCTGTCAAGGCAGCTCTTGACTTTGCAAGGTTAGAGGTGCCTGTCCCCGAGGGGCACCAAGGGACTAGAAAGAATCCCATGAAACTTTAAGCTACTTCTGCTGCCTGGGCATGTTAGACTCCTTGTTTGCATCAGACAAGAAAAGGAGGTGTCATCATTTTGACCTTCATCAGAAGAGAGAGGGATGCAGTTAGGTGCAGGGAGGAAGAAGTGTATCACCCAAGTGATTTGCTTTCGGCAAAACGGGTGCAACAGCTGTGCGTTTAGAGGAGCTTGGTGTCTGGCCTCAGACCCCTCAGGCACGAGGGCTCCTATCACGGCATCGGGGAAGCCCCCAAGCCCGCAGAGCTGGTATCAGAGGTGGAATGAGATGTGGTACTGGGGGCTGCCGTTTGCGCTGTTGACCTTTCTGCACTAAATTCCCCCAGGAGGAGAAGCGGGGTCCTACAAGAGATAGGATCCCTGAACAGAGATGAGTAAAAGGGGTGGACTGTGGTGGACGTGTGACCTGCCACCCAGAGCCCGTTCGGAAGCCTACCTGGGGGCGTGTGGGTAGGAGGCTGCGCCCTCACGGTCGCTTTAGCTGCACTGTCCCTTGGCTCAAGGGCGTGTCTTAACCAGGTGACCGACACCCAGAGGATGCTTGAGGTAGGGACAGAAAGCACAGCATTCCCCACCGACAGCGGACAGCGCTCACAGGCGTGTGTGGTGCTCCTCCTGTGGGCTTGGCCACAGCTTTGCCACGCTGGCTTTGGAGTTCAGCGAGCACTCCGTCTGCCAAATCCTGTTTCTTCCTGCTCCTTTCCAGGTGCATTGATCCATGATAAATGCCCTCGTGAAGGACCCATCTCAGTATCTAGTCCCAGACAGCCCAATCTGTGGCACACGTGTTCTCTAAAAACCATTTTTTAAAAAGAAGATCTGGGATGATTATATACTCTTTTGTGGTCAGTTTGTTTTAAACACTTAACTGCATTCTGAGAACTTAACTCCAGTTGTCCAGTTTGTTTTAACCACTTAACTAAATTCTGAGAACTTAACTCCAGTTACTCAGAATAGACTAGATTTGTGGAATTATTCTAAAATAAGTAGAATATATGGACAGTTCCTTGATAACATACGTGTCATTGTAAGGCAAAAACCGATATGCAGAAATATACGGTGATAAATTTTAATTCTCTGACTGTGGGATTCATTTCCCCACTGGTGAACTTTAGTTTGTATTTTTTTATTGCTTTCCAGGTGATTTATGTCTATTATATATGGTTGGCAGACAGCTTCCCTTCGTGGGCATTTTTATAATATGGTTTAATATTGTGTTCCTAAAAAGAAACAAAAGATTTATTTGTGCATGTTGTTGTCACCTGAATTAGTGCTACATAATATCATTTCAATATGAAATTCCCTGAGACACATCTCACCCGTTACTTTGCTAAGGAAGTCTGATACAAAACAATTAGACATTACGGAAAAGCCTTTACTGTGAAACGGACGACGTTAGTCGTTCCTGCAGGGGGCGCTGTCCCACAAGAAAAAAAAAGACGCGACCTTCACTGGTCCTCTGGATTTTGCGTGCCTTCCTGTTACACGTTTAATATTAGGCTTCTGGATTTAATGTTTAAAAATGTATTTTCCATAGTGTGACTATGTTTATTTGTGGCATTATTTACTAGCACCTGATCCTGGTCTTTTATTTAAAAATAGTTATAGGTATAGTTTGAACTTTTGCTGTCGTACATTAGATTCTTGCTTTTAGTACATGTTTTTTTAAAAAGTGCTCGAATAGTAAAATAATACTCTAGCTTTCTGGGGCTTAATTTACCACCATCCTCATGAGTTTTACAAAGCCAGTAAGCCAGAAGGTTGGTTGAGTCATCCTGAAGGTAGCCAAATTGTTCCTCTGTAGGTAAAGAACCAGGGAATGAGGCCTGAACACGTATTCCAGGCATCAGTGTTTTTGACAGAACGACACCAGCCCTCTGTTGACAAGCATTAGGACTTTTCTTGGGATCAGCTAAAAGAGGAGCCGCCTTGGCAGACGGTTCCCGAGTCGCACCTCCAGGGTTTAGGAACTGAAATCCTGTGGCTGAAACCTCAGGAGTCAGTCCCCTTGGAAAGACCCGAAGCTGCAACATTGCTGCCAACTTGAATTTCCACTTGAACTGAAAAGGAATGCTTGCCGCCTCAGTCTCCTGGGTTGGGATTCAAATGCAAATATGACTTTGCCTGCCCCGCCAAAGTAGAGGGAAGGAGCTCTCAGAATCCTGAGGTTTCAAGCACTGGGTGGAGGGCCTTCCTTTTCTTGACTCTTTTCAACCCTTCCTCAGTATCTCATTCACGCTGTCGGTGCAAGGGTGTGTAACGCACACGCTCGTCAGAACAGCCCAAGAATCATGCACCTGGTGGCTTTGTGCTTGTGTGTGCTGTTACATTGCGTCCACCCAAAGCCCCACCTAATCCTCCCCCCTCCCCCCTCCTCACCTCAGTGACCATCCTGAGCACCTGAGCTTGGTGCAGGGATGCTTGCTTGTGTTTGCGCGTCTCCCTGGAGGTAATTTCCTTCCAGAAGCTTCGCTCGAATTCTTCGCAGTCTAAGGCTCTCTGCCTTTTACTTGTTCTCCTAACCCTGTTCTGCAATTTAATTGGATGATACGGACTCTGAATTTAATATAGAGCATACCCTCCTGAGCCTCGTGAAGACCAAACCTTCCAGGGGTGCTTCCAACTTGGTTTCCTCTTCTTCCCCGCCCCCCAGCATTTTTGAGGTATCACTGACGAAATTGTGAGATATTCAAAGGCTGCAACTTTTTTTTTTTAATTCTTTCTTTTTAAGATTTTATTTATTCATGACAGACAGAGAAAGAGAGGCAGAGGCAGAGGGAGAAGCAGGCTCCCCAAGGAGCAGGGAGCCCGATGTGGGATTCGATCCCAGGACCCCGGGATTATGACCTGAGCCGAAGGCAGACAGCTAACCATGTGAGCCACCCAGGCGTCCCAAAGGCTGCAACTTGATGATCTGATGCACGTATACATCGTGAAAGGTTCCGTGGGGCTAACACAGCCATTACCTCCTGTTTTTACCTTTTTGTGTGTGTGAGAGACCATTTCGGTTCTACTGTCTTAGCACATTTCAGTTATACAGTTCAGTGTTACCAAACGTAGTCCTTGTGCTGTATGTCAGCTCAAGTCTCATTCGTCTTGTAAAGTTTGTACCCTTTTATACCAATTCATCCTATTTCCCCCACTCATAGCCCCTTACCAACCACTTTTCTGCAGTCTGTTCCTATGAGTTTGACTTTTGTTTTTTTCAGAGTCCACGTAAAAGTGAGTAGTATTTGTCTTTCTCTCTCTGGCTTATTTCACTCAGCATAATGGCCTTAAAGTCCATCCGTGTCGTCAGAAATGGCAGGATTCCCTTGTCTGTTAAGGCTGGATGAGATTTCTATCTCTACGTGATTTAGTCTTGGCAGGTTATGTATTACTAGGTATCTGTTCTAGGCTGTACAATTTGTTGGTATGTAATTGTTCTTCACTTGCTCTTCTGAGTATGAAAATCTTGTCTCCAGTGTTAAGGACGTTCATTTTTACCCACCACCTAACTCTCCATATAACAATTTAAAGAGGATTTTTAAAAATCCCTATTTACAAATACAGTGGAAAACTATTCTGAGGTTAACAAAATTCGCATTGTGTAATAAAACTCCACAGCTGTGAAGTGAAATTCAAACACTGATGTGTGTATGTCCTATGTGTGCAGTGGGTTCTGTAACATGTACAGGACGGTTCAGTGGAAGACGCCAGGTTGCTCTTACTGGGGAGGGGAAGGCCCTCCGTGCAAGGCAAGCTTGCTGTTTGGGTATGAGTTCATACTGGAGCTCCTGTTTGCTTTGTATCAAAACTTCTTATGAAATTCCTTTAAAATGCCTCTGGCAATAGTAGCTCTGTTTTATTTTATTATTATTATTTTTTAAGATTTTATTTATTTGAGAGAGAGCAAGAGAGAGAAGGAGGAGGGGGAGCGGCAGAGGGAGAGGGAGAAGCAGACTCCCCGCTGAGCAGGGAGCCTGAAGCGGACGCTTAACTGAGGGAGCCGCCCAGGCACCCCATCCCCTTTCTTGACCACTTCCTTATAGAACCACAAAATGGCTTTCACCCAGAAATGGAAAAGTTCTAAGTAAGAGCCACCCCTGGGGCACTTCAGTTCAAAGTGAGCCCGAACCATATTCAGCATGTGGCGGCAGGGAGCCTGTGTTGTGTTAGGAGGAAATGGAATGTCACAAGTGAAGGCACTTACATAATTATTTTCCCCCAGGATAGGAGGGGGGGAAAGCCATATGAAAGGGCAGTGCAGGAGATCAGAGATAGTAAAAGAGTCTAGGAAGACCCTCGTCCAAGCATGGTCTCTGGACACCTAAGGTGAGGTGACTAGAACTTTCCATGGGGCCCCAACTGCTCTCTCTGGATGGCACAGTGGGCCATTGGGGACCAACAGGCTTCTCGTCCCTCTCCTCAGTGGGGGGTCCATGCAAACTCTGCTGCTCAGGACGAGAGGGGCTATAAGTACCCAAGGGATTCCCAAGGGCCAGGTTTCCAGCAGCTGTAAAGGCCAGTGCCTGGTCCCGACTACCAAGCAGCCCCTTTCTGATGATGGTTTCATTAAGGTGCTGTCCAAAGGTAACACTCGCATTTTAGATGAGGTGAGACCTATACTTGCTGCTAGCTCAGGAAGCAACCACGGTGAGAGCCTGTAATAAAAGAATTCTGTCAGAGTTTTTAGAGATGGCAAATATCAATTCCTCTTTTAATATTGACAGATACGCCTCTAATATCTAGACTGTAGGGTGACCACTTGCTCATTTGTCACATAAATCTCATCTTTAATTTTGAAATCCATGTGGTGTTTTAAAAGAGATTGAACAAACATTGAATGTTCCTAATTAAATTTCACTTACCTCTTTGATCTTTTTTATGGAAAAGTCATCAGATGGGGATGCATTCAGAGTAAGAACTTTCCAAGTGTTTCTTCAGGAAAACAGGAAGCCACGTTTTGGAAAATGATAGAAGCAATTTTAGTTTCCAGAAGACAGTATCCTAACCCATATCTATTTTATGCATATTTACATAGAGATTATCAAAATCAGTAATACGTAATTTAGAAAATATATTTCATAAGGCATTTTCTCATGTTTCAAACTGGTTTTATCATGAGAAGATACAGGTGAAAGTAAACCACGGTTTGTCAGCTCAAGCACTGTTATCATTTTGGCTGGGTCATTGTTGTGGGCTGTCCTGTGCGTTGAAGGATGTCCAGCAGCATCCCTGGCCCCCACCCACTAGATGCCCAGTCCTGACCACCAAAAATATCTGCAGATGCTGTAAATGCCCCTTTCTGGGGAACCAAAGGGTGGACAGAGCTGCCTCTGCTTGAGAAATGCTGAAGCACATAATAGAATTTTCATGTGGTTTAAAAAACTTAACCAATCAGAAATTGTGGGCATTAAGAATAGATTACAATTGAGATTTCTATCTGAGTAGAACTTTCAACATTTACATTATTAGATGTACTGGATTTTAAGTATAAATTTCAAGAGAAAGGGAGACCAGATAGGGTTCAATTTTTGAAGCATTTTTGGAGGTATGCTTTTGCAGTATAATAAATTAAAATATATATGATATATTGAAATAAGTGCTATAGGGACACAACTTATTTTTTGTTAAATTTCGTCAGAGTTTAGACCTACACTCATCCTTTCTCATATCAGTTAAGCAAGTTATCTATGAATAGACTTTGACAGAACTTCTCATCAAATACACGGGTGAATTCTGTGGGATGGTACGGCTCTTCTGACTGATCAACAGAGCACCCATTCCTGCTAAGAATTTAGGTGGGAATATTTTTTCCCCAAGCAGCGTACTGGTGATCAGGACCTGCTGTAACTGCCTTTCACTGCTGCTAAGCTTCTAGTTTTTTCCCTCCATTTCTGTTAGATTGCCACCATGAGTATTAAATTGCAAGGAATTGCAGAGAGTTTGAAGTGGGTGTGTATTAGACTACAAAAGTCCTCTTTTTGGCAAAGTGTTTTGACTCGGTTGACTTTGTGTGCTAGGGAGGAGGTGGGGACAAGTAATTTCAGCCAGTATCTACTGAGCTCTGATAGGTTGGGAACGAAGCCTGAGCGACTGCAGGTGCTCGGAGGGGAATGCTCGGGTATTTCTGATGTGTTCCCTGCCCATGATGCAAGTATTTGTTTTAGTGCAGCTATTCAAATACCTTTACGGATACTTTCTGGCAAAGCCAGAGTTTATTTTGGAAACATTTGCTTGGCTTTTAGGGTAGCTGTTATTCAGTTGTTTGCTCAGTAGAGGACAAAAATATTTGGGAAATGCTTTTCAAGTTAGTTGTCACCTGATGAGTTTTTTTTCCCCTTCAAGAAGAAAGATCTGGGGTTGTATGAGTGTTAAAATGGTTCAGGAATCGAACACATACCTGAAGAAGTCAGAATAACCCAGTCATTGTTACTTGAAGATGACAATTCTTGGCAGAGGGTTAAGAGTTTGAAAAAAAGAAACTATGAGAAACCTGGAGATAAAAACCGGAGAAAAACCACAGGCAGATAGAAGACTAGTGAAAGAAGCAACGGAAGGAGCTTCAAGGGAACAAGGAATATCACTTTATTCTGAGTGTCCCTTTGTCCACATTCCCTTCCTCCAGCTTATCTTGTCATCAGAAGCTGTCGTGGAAAGTTAGTAGTTAACAGTATGGTGCAGGCGTTTGTTGGGTGTGAATATAAGTTTTGGCTACACTAGGTTTATGAACAAAGGACAACATGTCCTACTGGCAGACAAAATCATTTTAATAATGAGATTCCACGGGATTTCTTGGATAAGGGGGAAAAAGGATGATTCAGCAATTGGTATCAGTCACGACGCTCAACTAGGAGCGATGGCCTGGACCCCATGTGTGAGACGGAAGTGCTGGCGGTGCCCAGTGGACACGGAAGACGGAGCGGTGAATTCTGAGTGACAGCCAGCAGGAGGGGCTTGTATTTGCGGCTGCATCTTTCTTTGCACTGCTACGTGATTTCTCCTGTGATGCAGTCAAGGCATATGCAGTGACAGAACTCATCACGGCGGAGACCGTGAGAGACATGCCCCGTGTAGATTGCACAGATGTGGAGGAAAATAAGAATAGTTTTATTTTATTAGTAATTTACATTTCTAATGCGATTGCCTCCAAAACAACTGTCAACTCATCTCCCACGCACAGCACCTCAGCCTCAGTTTTTAGGGTAAGACAGAAGAAACCCATGTCATGTCCAGGTTGGGAGTCCAATAGGTTTTATGAGCCTGTTCGGAAAGCTAACAAATAACACTTCCACTTCTGGAAGCTTGTCTTTTATGACCTGGAGAGAATGACTATAATTACTAATTTTTTTTTGCAAAGCAAACTTGGTGACCTGCTTTTATCCCCTTCTTCTGCGAAAATCATCTGCCTACCCCACCTCCTCTCCTCTGTGCTGCTTTGAGCCCCTCTTCTTCTCTGGATGCCTCTGACCCTAAGCTCTTCCATCTTCTCCTCAGATTGCACTGGATGGCCCATTTCAGGCCTCTGCTGCATGGCCTCCTTACGGTTCTGGGGTTGCTAAGTGCCCTCAACCAGCTGGGTGGCCCTCTGTGGACATCCATAATCTTTTCCTGGTGAGTTACCATTCCTTAACCCCTTTCCCTTGGACCATGTGAAATGCATGTCTGTGTATTGGGGTAGATGCAGGAGAGAGAGGAGGTGATGTGAAGCCATCTTCCATCAATGTGGGAAAAGTAGCAGTGATGGGATGGTTAGATCAGGCGATATTTCACACCCTGATGCTCCCCATTGGCACAAATCGATGTCTGATGTCAGCTCAGTCAAGTTCTTTGTTTGCAGCCAGGTAACCACTGCCCTCAGTTTGGCTAAAGGCAGCCCTGCTAGGTTGCAGATGGTGACTAAGTGTTCTAACACTTTCAGCTGATGTAGTTGACTTGCTTTTCACTGGGCGATAAAACATGATTGTAGAAATACAGAGAGAAGGCTTTTCTTTACCTCTTTTTCCCCTTTAATCTCTTGGTGAAGCTGCCTCCTCTGTGGCGCTTGAAAAACTTTCTTTGTTTTACAGCCCTTGTCAGTGCCTTGGTTTTTTTTCAGATGTATTATATGCCTGGGGAAAAGTACCAATCAAAGCCGGCCGTGACCATGAATAGAAGACATTCCTTTGTTGTTTCTTAGGTACCACCAGTTTACATTCAAAGGGACTCTCATTTCTTTCTGCCTGAGGAGTGAAGATACTCAGATGAGTAATAACCAGGGTGGCTTCTCATGAATATCAGTGTCCGTGATCACTTTACATGCGTTTTTCTATTTCCTGAGGCTTTTTGCAGTGCCATATGCATGGATAATGCTCAAGAAATATTTACTGAAATGAGCTAAACTGAGATTAATTTGCTTATTGTAAAGCTCCTGGTGTAGCCAAAACTTGGGGTATGAGAGAATGGGCAGCATCTGTCATCATGCAGATACGTATTTCTGATAAAGTTTGAACTCTTGAGGAATTTGTCTTCATTCCAAGCCTTCTGTTAGGACTCATTCATAGTTTGAGAGAAGTTGAGACATCTTGTCAACACCACATCATTGAGGACGTAGATGAATTCTTTCCACCCTGAAATGTGATACATGGCCACAGCATTAATACATGGCTCACGCTGTCCAGGAGCCTTTGAAACCCAAGGTTGGAGCTATCTAATACAGCACTGATACGCCATCAGAATTTTATTACGGTGTGTCCTTCCTGCAGCAGTCACCCAAGCTGCAACCTGTTTCTTGGATGAATGAGAACAAGTTCATTCACACAAATAGCCAAGTGCTTTATGCAAGTAGGGCACAAATAGCTAGTGCTTGAAATTAAATTTAACTTTTCTTATATGATGGGATATTCTGGCAATTCAATATCTAGAAATACTGAATAATGTATTATGGCATTTACGATTTTTAAAAAACATCTTTCTTACCACTGTCATTTCACATTATTATTATTTTTAAAGATTTTACTTATTTGAGAGACAGAGTGAAAGAGAGCAGAATCCCGGGATCATGACCTGAGCGGAAGGCAGACGCTTAACCAACTGAGCCACCCAGATGTCCCTCATTTCACATTAAATAAAGCAAATAAAAATATATGAGCTTAACGTTTTATATTTTGTTTTTAAGTTTTCCTCAGCTCAATTTCCTTTAATTCTTTGTACGAAAATCCTTACAACTAATTTCATATTAACTTGGCTAATAAAAGTACCCATATTTCTTGCTTAAGAAATGACAGTATGTGTGTGTTACTAAAACTGTTTCACATGCAAATGTTAATCTGTACAAAGATAAACACAGGTGTAGATGAAGGACGTACGGGGCGGGGGAAGAGCTGAGAATGTGAGCAAGTTGTGTTTCAAGTGGTACAAAGAAACAGACGAGAAGAAATAGCAAACTTCTGCAATAGTATTCCAAGCTGACGCTAAGAGTGTGAACTGGGAAAGGATGGAGAATTGGTGGTTTTCAGTGGGATGTCACTCCTTCCTCCCGGGGTATTTTTGGAATTTGGAGCAGGGCATGATTCAGTTGTCACAGTTATAGAGGGGATCCCACAGGCGCTGTCCCTCATGCAAGTGTCCTGCTCAAGAGAGAAGCGCTCAGGTCACACACCTTTTCAGTGACCCATGAGAGAAAGTTGTATATGAGTCTCTGAAGCTAAAAATCAACTTACGATATGTAGAAATCCAAGGCATTCTCTTCATGTTTGTTTGTTTTTTTAAGATTTTATTTTTAAGTAATCTCTGTACCCAGTGTGGGGTTCGAACCCATACCCTGAGATCGAGTCGCATGCTCTACCAGCTAAGCCAGCAGGCGCCCCTTTGGTTTTAATATATACTGAGTATTCTCGGACTACAACCGGCAGGTAGATTGAAGAAATAGTTTACTTTGTTTCGTTGAGAATATCCCAAAGAGTTGTTCACTGCTTGAGAATACAATGCCCCTCGCTGAGTTGTTGGTAGCCTCCTGTATTAGGGTGCATGTGATATTTATGTATTTATGTTAGATTTACAACTATGCACAGATACGCTTCCCTGTCTTCTTTTTTTTTAATATTTATTTATTCATAAGAGTCAGAGAGAGAGAGGCAGAGGCAGAGGGAGAAGCAAGCTCCCCGCCGAGCAGGGAGCCCGATGCGGGACTCAATCCCAGGACCCTGGGGTCGTGACCTGAGCCAAAGGCAGATGCTTAACCATCTGAGCCACCCAGGCGCCCCACTTCCCTGTTTTCAAAATGTCAAAATTTTCAAAAAGTATCATTATTATCCAGTTAAACTATGTTGTCTTTCGTCTGAGGTTCTTTATAAATGAGAGCAACCAGGGACGTCTGGGTGGCTCAGTCAGTGAAGCGTCTGCCTTCGGCTCAGGTCATGATCTCAGGGTCCTGGAATCGAGTCCCACACTGGGCTCCCTGCTCCGCGGGGAGCCTGCTTCTCCCTCTGCCTCTGCTGCCACTCCCCCTGTTTGTGTTCACTTTCTGTCAAATAAATAAAATCTTAAAAAAAAAATGGGAGCAGGCATATGCAACCTTACTCTGCCCTCTGTTATCATTGTGCCCAATCATTTCCATATTTAAAAAGATAATTTATTATAAATTATATTTTCTTTATTTCTGCTTTATATTGCAGTGGGCATTGTTTTCTGTAATGTTTAAAGTAATATATGTAGACAGACTATGCTACTTATGGATTTCATTTGGGGAGAGGTAAAAAGGCATGATGGCATATTACAGTACAGATGGGGCATGCCTCGTAAAGAGACGATGCCTTTGGTATAAGGGCATTCGGGACTGCGGAGGAACTACAGGACGTGGGAAAGTCAAACGCCTTTAATGAAGCTCTAGAAAAAGCAGTGAAATTTAGGCTTAAAAAAAATCCGTATCTGAGTGTGGAAAGGAGTCTATACTTACTAAGGTCAGGCGGATTCCAGGAAGGCAGAGGATTTCAGTCACCCTGAGATGGGCTGTTCGCAAGGTGTGGAACATGAATTTAAACATATAAAGGGGGCGGGGGTTTCCTACACCTAAATAGAAGTCACCTGTTAGTTACCAAGCTGCGTCCTATGGAGCAGACAAAGAAGACTTTGAGGGAAAATGCATAAGTATTGACCTGGTTCAAAAGTTTAAGAATGGAATTCAGGCTTGTAAGAAATATGACTGCTAATGTTGCTGAAGTTGCTAATTTTTGAAAGATTAAGATAACCTTTGTAAGCTTCTAAAATACTTTTAATATACTTCTGTGTATTTATAGTGATGTATATGTATAATTGTGTATATAATTATAATAGAAAACAGGTATTTTCTTTTACTACTTAGAAGTTTAAAATGCATTCGGGGGGGGGAAGGAAAGATGGCGGAGGAGTAGGGGACCCTATTTCAACTGGTCCCCGGAATTGAGCTGGATAACTACCAGACCACTCTGAGCACCCACGAAACCAGCCTGAGATGTAAGAAGATCTGCATCTCTACAAACAGAATATCGCAGGCGGTTGGTTTTGAGGTAGGAAGCGGAGAGCCGTGAATCTGTGGGCAGATATCGGAGGAAAAACGACAGCGGGAGGGTGCCTGGCCGTGGGGATCCTACACCGCCGGTGAGTGACAGCCTCGCGCGCTGCGGACGGGCACAGACTCGCAGACCGGTAGGGGTGGCGGGGAAAGGAGTCTAGGGCAGCCCCCGGGGCAGAAACCCGGAGCGGGTCGCGCGGGCCAACCGGGACTGGCTGGCGGTTTTAAAAGCACAAAGGGCAGAGACGTGCTCCGACCTGGAGGCAGGACTGGGAGCGCTGTGGAGGGGCGCACAACCCAGGCCGCTGCAGTTTATAGCAGCACGGACAGAAACGGAGACAGTGTGGCCTGGAGAGCTCACTGAAGAACAGACTGAGATCTCTCTGCTCTGAGGCAGAGGGTTGGAAATGGTCTCTTCTGCTCTGACTTGCGGAAGAGATGTGGAAAGCCACCAGGGAAAGGCGCCAGAGAACAAAAGCCCCAAAGACTGATTCCCACTGAGCCCATCCCCCGCCACAGGGGTGCAGGGCAACTCCGCCCAAATAGGGTTGCCTGAGTAACAGCATGGCAGACCCCTCCCCCAGAAGACAGGCTGGGAAAACAAGAGGCCAGCAACCCTAAGGTCCCAAGAAAACAGGTGCATCTTGCTTGGGTTTGGGTCAATAATTTGGACTCTATACATTCCCTCAAACACCCATCAACAGAATGACTAGGAGGAGGAACCCCCAAAATAGGAAAGAGTCAGAGATTATGACTTATGCTGCAGATTTACAAATGGATGCAGATATAACCAAGATGTCGGAGATGGAATTCAGGCTAGCAATTGTGAAGACAAGAGCTAGAATGGAGAAATCAATTAATAGCAACATAGAGTCTCTAAGGGCAGAAATAAAAGGTGAATTGGCAGAACTTAAAAATGCTATCAATGAGATCCAATCCAATCTAGATAATCTAACAGCTAGGGTAACTGAGGCAGAAGAACGAATAAGCGACCTGGAAGACAATATAATAGATAAAAAGGGAAAAGCGGAGGCCAGGGAAAAACAACTCAGAATCCATGAAAATAGAATCAGAGAAATAAGTGACACCATGAAGCGTTCCAATGTCAGAATAATTGGGATCCCAGAGGGAGTGGAGAGAAAGAGAGGACTAGAAGATGTATTTGAGCAAATCGTAGCTGAGAACTTCCCTAATCTGGGGAATGAAACAAACATTCACGTCCTAGAGGCAGAGGGGACCCCTCCCAAGATCAAGGAAAACAGGCCAACACCCCGACATGTAATAGTAAAACTCGCAAATCTTAGAACCAAGGAAACCATCTTAAGGGCAGTTAGGGAGAAGAGATTGCTTACGTACAAAGGGAAGAACATCAGAATAACGTCAGACCTATCCACAGAGACCTGGCAAGCCAGAAAGGCCTGGCAAGACATATTCAGGGTACTAAATGAGAAGAACATGCAGCCAAGAATACTTTATCTGGCAAGGCTGTCATTTAGAATGGATGGAGAGATGCAGAGCTTCCACGACTGACAGAAACTGAAAGAATATGTGACCACTAAGCCAGCCCTGCAAGAAATATTAAGGGGGGGTTCTATAAAAGGAGAAAGACCCCAAGAGTGATCTATAACAGCAATTTACAGGGACAATCTATAAAAACAACGTCTTCACAGGCAACATGATGACAATTAATTTGTATCTTTCAATAATCACTCTCAACGTGAATGGCCTAAATGCTCCCATAAAACGGCACAGGGTTGCAGATGCAGCCACATGCAGAAGAATGAAACTCGACCATTCTCTAACACCATTCACAAAGATAAACTCAAAGTGGATGAAAGACCTCAATGTGAGACAGGAATCCATCAAAATCCTAGAGGAGAACATAGGCAGTAACCTCTTTGACATCGCCCACAGCAAATTCTTTCAAGATACATCTCCAAAAGCTAGTGAAACAAAAGCAAAAATGAACTTTTGGGACTTCATCAAGGTAAAAAGCTTCTGCACAGCAAAGGAAACGGTCAACAAAACAAAGAGGCAACCCACAGAATCGGAGAAGATATTTGCAAATGACACTACAGATAAAGGGCTGGTATCCAAGATCTATAAAGAACTTCTCAAACTCAACTCCCAAAAAACAAATAATCAAGTCAAAAAGTGGGCAAAAGATATGAAAAGACACTTCTCTGAAGAAGACATACAAATGGCTAACAGACACATGAAAAAATGTTCATCATCATTAGCCATCAGGGAAATCCAAAACCACACTGAGATACCACCTTACACCAGTTAGAATGGCAAAAATGGACAGGGAAAGAAACAACAAATGTTGGAGAGGTTGTGGAGAAAGGGGAACCCTCTTACACTGTTGGTGGGAATGCAAGTTGGTACAGCCACTTTGGAAAACAGTGTGGAGGTGCCTCAAAAATTTAAAAATAGAGCTACCCTATGACCCAGCAATTGCACTCCGGGGTATTTACCCCGAAGATACAGATGTAGTGAAAAGAAGGGCCATATGCACCCCAATGTTCATAGCAGCAATGTCCGCAATAGCCAAACTGTGGAAAGAGCTGAGATGCCCTTCGACAGATGAATGGATAAAGAAGATGTGGTCCATATATACAATGGAGTATTACTCAGCCATCAGAAAGGATGAATACCCAACTTTTACATCAACATGGATGGGACTGGAGGAGATTATGCTAAGTGAAATAAGTTAAGCAGAGAAAGTCATTTATCATATGGTTTCACTTATTTGTGAAACATAAGGAATAGCATGGAGGACATTAGGAGAAGAAAGGGAAAAATGGGGTGGGGGGAATTGGAGGGAGAGATGAACCATGAGAGACTATGGACTCTGAGAAACAAACAGGGTTTTAGAGGGGAGGAGGAAGGGGGGATTGGTTAGCCCAGTGATGGGTATTAAGGAGGGCACGTGCTGCATGGAGCACTGGGTGTTATACGAAAACAATGGATCGTGGATCACCACATCAAAAACTAATGATGTATGCTGACTAACAACATAATAAAATTTAAAAAAAAGTGCATTCATCTGGGGGCACCTGGCTGGCTCAGTAGGAAGAGCATGTGTTGGTCTTGGGGTCCTGAGTTCGAGCCCCATATTGGGTGTAGAGATTACTTAAAAAAATAAAATCTTCAAACAACAAATACATAAAAATCATTGACCTGGAGATCAGATACTCATCTATGTTTTCTTCTTGAAGTTTCACTGTTTTAATTAAATTCTGTAAAGTGAGATTAAAATTAGTTTGATTTGATGTAAAACTCTAAATCTTTGTAATTTACCAAAATTGCTAACCAATTTTCCTGGTACTCTTTATTGCACATTTAAGTTTCTCTTTTAATTCTAGTATAGTTAACATACTGTGTAATATTAATTTCGGATGTACAATATAGGTGTACAGCAATTCTGTATTTTACTCAGTGTTCATCAAGGTAGGTGTACTCTTCATCCCCATCACCTATTTCACCCATCCCCCCACCCCCTGCCCCTCTGGTCACCATCAGTTTGTTCTCTACAGTTAAGAGTCTGTTTCTGCGTTTGTCTCTTTTTCCCTTCGCTCATTTGTTTCTTAAATTCCACATATGAGTGAAATCATATGGTGTTTGTCTTTCTCTGACTGACTTATTTCACTTAGCATAATTTCATTCTCTTTTATAGCTGAATAATACTCCATTGTGTGTGTATAAATACCACATCCAGGACGCCTGGATGGCTCAGTTGGTTAAGTGTCTGCCTTTGGCTCAGGTCATGATCCCGGGGTCCCGGGATCAAGCCCTACGTTGGGCTCCCTGCTCAGTGGAGAGCCTGCTTCTCCTGCTCCCTCTGCCCCTCCCCCCCAGTCATACTCTCTCTCACTCTCACTCTCACTCTATCTCAAATAAATAAAAAAATCTTAAAAAAAAACACCACATCTTATTTATCCATTATCAGTCAGTGGACACTTGGGCTGCTTCCATGTCTTGGCCATTGTAAGTAATGCTGCTATAAACATAGAAGTGCATGTATCCTTTTGCATTAGTGTTTTCATATTCTTTGGGTAAATACCCAGTAGCGTGATTGCTGGATCGTAGGGTAGCTCTATATTTAACGTCTTGAGAAACCTCCATACTATTCTCCAGAGCAGCTGCACCAGCTTACATTCCCACCAACAGTGCAAGAGGGTTCCCCTTTCTCCACATCCTCGCCAACACCTCTTGTTTCTTGTGTTACTGATTTTAGCCATTCTGACAGGTGTGAGGTAATATCTCATTGTAGTTTTGATTTGCATCTCCCTGATGGTAAAGTGATGATGAACATCTTTCTACATGTCTGTTGGTCATCTGGATGTCTTTGTTGGAGAAATGTCTGTTCATGTCTTCTGCCCATTTATTAATTGGATTATTTGTTTTTTGAGTATTGAGTTCTATAAGGTCTTTATATATACTGGGCATGTCATTTGCAAATATCTTCTCATATCATGCTACAGTATGATAAATAGGTTACCTTTTAGTTTTTTGATGGTTTCCTTCACTGTGCAGAAAATTTTTATTTGTAGTTCCAATAGTTTATTTTTGCTTTTGTTTCCCTTGCCTCAGAAGCCGTATCTAGGAAAATGTTGCTACAGCGAATGTCAAAGAGGTTACTGCCTGCGCTCTCTTGTAGGATTTTTATGGTTTCAGGTCTCATATTTAGATCCTTAATCTATTTTGAATTTATTTTTGTGTGTGGTGTAAGAAAGTGGTCCAGTTTCATTCTGCATGTTGCTGTTCAGTTTCCCCAACACCATCTGTTAAAGAAACTGTCTTTTTTTCCATTGGATATTCTTTCCTGCTTTGTTGAAGATCAATTGATCATAAATTACGGGTTCATTTCTGGCTTTTCTGTTCTGTTCTGTTGATCTGTGTGTCTTTTTTTGTGCCAGCAGCATACTGTTTTGATTACTGCTGCTTTGTAATATAACTTGAAGTCCAGACTTGTGATGCCACCAGCTTTGTTTTTCCTTTTCAAGATTGCTTTGGCTATTCGGGTCTTTAGCAGCTCCATACAAATTTTAGAATTGTTTGTTCTAGTTCTGTGAAAAATGCCGGTGGTATTTTGATAGGGATTGCATTAAATGTGTAGATTGCTCTAGGTAGCATAGACATTTTAACAATCTTTGTTCTTCCAATCTATGAGCATGGAATGTCTTTCCATTCCTTCAGTTTCTTTCATCAGTGTTTTATAGTTTTCAGAAGGCAGGTCTTTCACCTCTTTGGTTAGGATGATCCCTAGGTATCTTCTTATTTTGGATACAGTTGTAAATGGGATTATTTTCTTAATTTCTCTTCCTGCTGCTTCATTATTGGTGTATAGATGTGATTTTACTGAATTCCCATATGAGTTCTAGCAATTTATTTTGGTGGAGTCTTTCCGGTTTTCTGCACACACTATCATGACGTCTGCAAATAGTGCAAGCTTGACTTCTTCCTTGCCGATTTGGATCCCTTTTATTTCTTTATTTCTTTGTGTTGTCTGATCCCTGAGGCTAAGACCTCCAGTACTGTGTTGAACAACAGTGGTGAGAGTGGACATCCCTTTCTTGTTCCTGACCGTAGAGGAAAATCTCTTAGTTTTTCCCCATTTAGGATGATGTGACTGTGGGTTTTTCATAGATGGCTTTTATTATGTTGAGGTATGTTCCCTCTAAACCTACCTTGTTGAGGGTTTTTGTCATGAATGGATGTTGTACTTTGTCTAGTGCTTTTTCTGAGTCTATTGAAATGATCATATAGTTCTTATCCTTTCTCTTATTGATGTATCACGTTGCTTGATTTATGAATATTGAACCAGTGTTATTGCTCTTTATTTCTCTCTTGACTAGAGTAGTCCTGGGTTATAAGCCACCGCCCCCCATGGAGTTATGTTTTAACATATACTGCCAATTCCAACTCAGGAACGTTATATTAACTAAAGTCCTAACAATAGATTATAAATGTTAAAAATTTCATGGGTATTGGGGCCCCTGGCTGGCTTAGTCAGTAGAGCATGTGACTCTTGATCTCAGGGTTGTGAGTTCGAGCCCCATGTTGGGTGCAGAGATTATGTAAGAAAATGAAATCTTGAAAAAAAAATTGCATGGGTATTTTCAGGCATATATTTTTCCCAATAATTTTTTGTTACAATTTGTAATTCTTCCTACATGTTCATCACATTCTTGAGATTTTTTTTTCATGGCTGAGTAAGTGGAGTTGACTCTGTGAACTATGGATAATACAGAGGGTCAGCAGGGTACTTTGATTTATGACTCATGTACAGGAATGCCCAGAATTGAATTAAGACTAGCCAGCTAACTCTCCAGCATACCAGCCTCTAAGCAAAAAACACCATTGGACTAAACTAGTTAATTCCTGTTTTTACATATAACTTCCTAAGTGACCGGGGCAGTAATTAGTTGGTTGCCTTCATGAAGCAGATATAATGTCTTCAGCTGGAGACACCATGAAAAACGAAACATTTCTATCAAACAGAGACACTTCTGGCTGACCATCAGACTCTGAGGCAGTTGATAGTCTACTGAAAGAGTCTGTTTTAATCATGTGAATTCTGGAAGTTAATAATTCATGCTACAGTGTGATAAACTGCATATACACAGGCTAAACTTAACCTTAATGAGGATGAATGGTTAATTTAGCCTCGTATGACTCTACCACGTACGATGGAATGTTATGTTGTATGCATGAAATATATTTATTATATCTAACACACAATGATATGCTTATTGTTATTTGTATTAAGCATATTTTTGTACTCCATTTAAAAATAGTGCACAGATATATTTAGAGTATATATTTTGAAAATAGACCAAATTATTAGTTTGGTGGCCACAAAGCTTGAGTTGGCTTTAGGTGTAACTACTTACTGTTTTTTCTTACTTACCTCCACCATTCTCCTTGTGAGTGGTGATTCTTCTTGCCTGTTTTCAGAACAGAGTGGTCACATCGCTTTCAGCGGTCATGTGAGTCTTTCTTTTTCTGAAAAGTATTTCAGTGGGAAGTTAGAAATTGCAAGGATCACATCTGCAGGCCTGGCTGCATTCTCTAATGGCTCTGTGACTTTGGGTACGTCTCTTTCTCAGCCTCGTTTCTATGTCTGTGAATAAGTCTCAGTAATAGCTGCATCATGTGGTTATTAGCACAGACCCCAGCACTCGGAAGCATTCAGTGAATAGTAACTGCTGTCAGTGTGTACGAAGTAGGAAAAAGCTGTATTGGGCATTAAACCCAGCTATTGTCATTTGTGAGAACGCTGCCGTAGGTTGCTTCAATAAATAACTATGAAAGGAGTGGTAAGTGGATGAATGAGTGGACGCTTTACCAAACACAGATAACACACAGTGAGGTGTCGTCCTGGTTGGACCTTCCCTCTGGCCATCCACCTTCTGCACATGTCTTGCAAGTTCTTTCCCATTCAAGTGAATCCCAGATATATAGTTTTTTGGGGTTTTTTGGGTTTTTTTAAAGTTTTATTTATTTAAGTCATCTCTACACCCGACATGGGACTCCCAGCTCACGACCCTGAGATCAGGATTCTGCGTGGTCTTCTCACTCACCCAGCCAGGCGCCCCAGATGTGCAGTTTTGTTCAAGTCAGTTTCCCTGGATGATTCTTCCTCCCCACCACTTCATTTCCTCTGCCCCCTTCCCAATCAGGTCTTGTGTCTCTGGTCCTTGAACCTGCACTGGGTCTTCAGGTTTGGGATTTTTATATACCAGTGTCTGTAGTTTAAGTGTGGTTCTCCCCCCTAAGATCCTTGGCTGGGTTTATAAACCCTGTGGTTCTCCATGGTCTCAACTACAATGAATCATTCATTTGAACATCTGAAATCTAATTTGTTTCAGGGAACAATATTTCCAAGTTAGAGACTTGAATTTTGATGTGTAGGTTATGACATTTAATGTAGAAATAATACTATTACAAGAAATAAGTGAATTTTAAAAGTAGCTAGGCATTAACAGCCTCTTATTTCGTACACAATTTACGACAGAAATCAAATAAAGGCAGCAGAATTCATTATTTTGGATCAAGTAAACAGAGCTGGGATCTACTGAAAGTGGGAAAATTAATGCATTATAATAAAATTCTGTTTATTGACAAATAAATAATGAATTCATGTTAGTTATTGTCCTAACCTAAGTCAGAATTTGCAGCACATCTGCTTTTTTTAAAAACTGTCAAACAGGAACCACCTTGTAGTAGCAAGAACAACCGAGAAAGTATGATGTACTCAGAGATCTTCGTGGACCTGCCGATGGGAGTGCAGCCGAGTCTCATCCTCACGGTTTGCTCTCACAGTGTACACCTCCGTAGCCCTTTGGAAAATGCCCATCAGCGTCTCCTGCCTAATCATACTGCGTCTTCTTTTCAAATTTTTCTCTCTGCTTCTACCTCCAGAGTAGCTGCTCCTCAGTACTTCATGAAACTTGTGACATTTTAACAACTTGAGAGGTTGTGTTTGACCTTCTATGCAGCCTGGATCACTCTATTGGTACATTGAAGATTGTGTGGATCTGGCCTCTTTTGCACTCAAAGCCCCCAAATCACATTGCTAATTACTGTGAGCGCCCTAGAACATTAATTTTCAGTGATGATAAAAATGTGATTTTTGAAAGTCTTACCCCAAATAATACCCTTTTAGAAATCCCCTGCAGTATTCTGATTCTATAAAATCATTTCCTCTCCCTCTTTGAGTCACTTTTAAATCTACTTTTTTTTTTTTTTAAAGATTTTATTTATTTATTTGACAGAGAGAGAGAGAGCACAAGTAGGCAGAGCAGCAGGCAGAGGGAGAGGGAGAAGCAGGCTCTCCCCTGAGCAGGGAGCCCGATGTGGGGCTTGATCCCAGGACCCCGGGATCATGACCTGAGCCGAAGGCAGATGCTTAACGACTGAGCCACCCAGGTGCCCCTTAAATCTACTTCTGATGCAGTCACTTTGTGGGTATCCCAGTGGAACCAAACCTTACTAAGGTCCTTCCTTCCGAGGGGGTGGTTTGCACAAGAAGGTAGGTCAGTGGTTCTTAGCTTCTGCATGATTGACCTTGAGAGCTGGATAACTCTTTGCTGTGGAACTGTCCTGTGCATTGTAGGATGCTGAGCAGCATCCCTGGCCTCTACCCACCAGATGCCTGTAGCATCCAGCCCCCCGTTCTGACGACCTAACATGTCTCCAGACATTGCCTCATGTTCCCTGGGCGACAGCACTGATGGAAAACCACTGAGCTGGATTAATGTCCTCCTCATACCAAGGCTGGTCACTAATCCCTTAGCGTGGGAGACTTGGCGTATTATATCAGAACAACATACAGAAGCTGTGGATAGACCAGTCACACCAACATGACTTTTACTGCTTAGTGAAAAATCCTTGCTGGTCTTGCTGCAAGATAGCTATCTGGCCTATTTGAATTCCACCTGAGTAAGCGCTCAGAGTTAATGTGCCTTGGGATTTTGTGGTCAAACCAAGGTGTGCAGCAATCCTTAACGTTAAACTACTTGGATTTGAATAGTATGTGTTTCAAATACACACATCAATTTAAAAAATCAGCTTAGGAGGAATGAATAAACAATGGGAAAAAGACAGTCTCTTCAACAAACAGTGTTGGGGAAACCGGACAGCCACATACAGAAGAATGAAACTGGACCACTTTCTTTCACCATATACAAACAAACATAAACTCAAAATGGATTAAAGACCTAAATGTGAGACCTGAAACCAAAAAAATCCTAGAAGAGAGCACAGACAGTAATCTCTCTGACATCAGCTATAACAACCTTTTTTTAGATATGTCTAGATATGTCTCCTGAGGCGAGGGAAATAAAAGCAAAAATAAACTGTTGGGATTTCATAAAAATAAAAAGCTTCTGCACAGCGAAGGAAACAAGCAATAGAACTAAAAGGCAGCCTACAGAATGGGAGAAGATATTTGCAAATGATATATCCAATAAAGGGTTAGTATCCAAAATATATGAAGAACTTACAAAACTCAGCCCCCCCAAAAAGAAATAATCCAATTAAAAATAGGCAGAAGACATGAACAGACATTTTTACAAAGAAGACATCCAGATGACCAACAGACACATAGAAAGATGTTCGTCATCACTTACCATCAGGGAAGTGCAAAACAAAACCACAATGAGATACCACCTCACACCTGTCAGAATGGCTAAAATCAAAAACAGAACAAACAACAAGTATTGTCGAGGATGTGGATAAAAAAGAGACCCTCTTGCACTGTTGGTGGGACTGCAAACTGGTGTAACCACTCTGAACAGGTTCTTCAAAAAATTAAAAATAGAACTATGCTACGATCCAGTAATCTCACTCCTGGGCATTTACCCAAAGAATACAAAAACACTAATTTGAAGGGATACGTGTGCCCCGATGTTTGTAGCAGCGCTGTTTACAATAGCCAAGATATGGAAGCAGCTGAACTGTCCATCATATACAAACAAACATAAACTCAAAATGGATTAAAGACCTAAATGTGAGACCTGAAACCAAAAAAATCCTAGAAGAGAGCACAGACAGTAATCTCTCTGACATCAGCTATAACAACCTTTTTTTAGATATGTCTAGATATGTCTCCTGAGGCGAGGGAAATAGAAGTTGATGAATGGATAAAGAAGATGTGGTATATATATATATATATATATATATATATATATATATATATATACACAATGGAATATTACTCAGCCATAAAAGTGAATGAAATCTTGCCATTTGCAATGACATGGATGGAATTAGAGAGTATCATGCTAAGCAAAATAAGTCAGAGAAAGACAAATACCATATGATTTCACTCATGTGGAAATTAAGAAAACAGATGAGCAAAGGGAAAAAGAGAGAAATCAAGAAACAGACTCTTAACTATGGAGAACACACTGATCGTTACTGGAGGGCAGGTGGGGGGATGGGGGAAATAGGTGATGGAGATTAAGAGTACACTTACCATGATGAAATAAAAAATGATTAAAAAATCAGCTTAATCAGATAAAACAATCCAGCTCTGAAAAATATTTTTAAAGAAGATAATTACACCTGCAATATAGCGATCTATTCTTGGCTTTTTAAAAATTAAAGTAAAAAATAAAGAGTACTTTTTCTCTAAGACAATATTTCCTTATTCATACTCTTTAACACATCCAGTGTCTCTGAATAATAAGTATTTTTGTTCTGCAGAAGTAAAGGTTTTCTAATTTCCTTTGTAAGTTTTATTTATTTATTTATTTATTTTTTAGTAATCTCTACACCCATCGTGGGGCTCAAACTCATGACCAGAGATCGCGAGTCACATGCTCTTCCAACTAAGCCAGCCAGGTACCCCTTCCTATTTCCCTTTGAAAGAAATTTAATCCACATATAATACTTCTTGATTTTTATTTTGAAATCATCCTAAACTTAAGCATAGTTGCATAATATTCCAGCAACTTTTATTTTTTTCTAAGCCATTTGAACCCAGGTACTAACGCGATACGTATTTTCTACATGTAACAGCCACAGAGCCCATTCAGCTGTGTCAGGGGTCCTAATAATGGTCTTTATGGCAAGAGGATTCTGTGCAGAATGACACAAAGCCTTTAGTGTTCCTGTTCTTTTGGACTCTTTCACCCTCAAGCAGTCGCTCAGCCTTGCTCTGACTTTCTGGACCTGGCTGGTTTGGGAGGTTTGTGCCCGTTATTTGGGTCGCGGAGTTTGTCTTGTGTTTCCTTGTGGCTGCGCTTGGGTCGTGCGTGTTCACAGGACTGTCACAGAGGGGCTCTGTTCTTCTCCTTGCGTCTGCTCTGCTGCTAGGTTTGTCATGGCTTGAGATTTTCAGGCTTGCTCCCTGGTGAAGGAGGAGTCTGGCCGGTTTCTCCTTTGTCACTGGTGTTTGGGGCAGAGGTACGTTGAGGCTGTGCCCGTGTTCTGTTCCTCGTCAGACCTGCAGCCCCTGCCTCCCTCACGCACCGCCATCCTGATGCTCCCGTTCCTTCCGCGGGGCTCAGCCGGCTTCGTACCAGAAGCAAGAGTGTTCTCCTGTCCCCGCGTCCTCGTTTATCTCCACATGCACTCAGATTCCTGTTTTCTTCAGTGGATCATGATGTTTGCATCACGGCTTACGTGCTGCTGGTTTCTCACTAAATCCTTTCTTTCCTTACACTGCCTCTTTTTGAGGCAGCACTTCAGATTTTCCCTCTCGCTTGTTCGTCTGTACTTGTCCTCTCCGCGTCGGATGGTGCTGTGTCGCACAGACTCAGTGAAGTGCGTCCCTTCACGGTCCATCAGCCTTCCTTGTTTTCCTGCGGGTGAAGAAGGGACGCACACCCCCTGGGGAGTCCTGCAGCACTACGCCCCCGCCCTCAGACCCGGCTGGCCACCGTGGGATCAGCAGCTTCGGCACCTCATGGAAGTCCCCGCAAGGACACGCACTCACGCCACTCCTCACCTCGTCCTACTCTGACTTCTGCTGTTCTTTGCCCTCACAGCCCTCAGGGGAAGGACTCCTGCTGCCCAGGGGGTCCAGCAGTCCCTGCAAACACATGTTCTGCTTAGCAGGTTGACCTAGGGTTCTGTTCATTGTCCCATCAGTGCGGAACGAGGTGATGGCTGCCATTGTGGTCACTGAGGAGATGATGTGGGCACCTGACAGCCACACACCCCGTCCCTCTCCCCTGTACCAGAATGTCTCTGCAACGCGCACCCCGTCCCTCTCCCCTGTACCAGAATGTCTCTGCAACGCACACCCCGTCCCTCTCCCCTGTACCAGAATGTCTCTGCAACGCGCACCCCGTCCCTCTCCCCTGTACCAGAATGTCTCTGCAACGCGCACCCCGTCCCTCTCCCCTGTACCAGAATGTCTCTGCAACGCGCACCCCGTCCCTCTCCCCTGTACCAGAATGTCTCTGCAACGCGCACCCCGTCCCTCTCCCCTGTACCAGAATGTCTCTGCAACGCGCACCCCGTCCCTCTCCCCTGTACCAGAATGTCTCTGCAACGCGCACCCCGTCCCTCTCCCCTGTACCAGAATGTCTCTGCAACGCGCACCCCGTCCCTCTCCCCTGTACCAGAATGTCTCTGCAACGCGCACCCCGTCCCTCTCCCCTGTACCAGAATGTCTCTGCAACGCGCACCCCGTCCCTCTCCCCTGTACCAGAATGTCTCTGCAACGCGCACCCCGTCCCTCTCCCCTGTACCAGAATGTCTCTGCAACGCGCACCCCGTCCCTCTCCCCTGTACCAGAATGTCTCTGCAACGCACACCCCGTCCCTCTCCCCTGTACCAGAATGTCTCTGCAACGCGCACCCCGTCCCTCTCCCCTGTACCGCAGATGTTTGTGCAACCCTAACAAGATTCATTTCGGCTTTCTTCCCTCACTCCCCCTCAATCATTCATAGGACCGTGTTCTGGGTGGGTTTCCCTCGCACATCATCCGTCCTTTCCCACCCCACAGGCCCCTCCCTACAGACGGATGACTGAGGGGCTTGTGGGCGTCCCCGGACCCAGACATTCCTCATTGTACGGTAGTGATGACTGTCTTTCGTAGCGACTGTCCAACTAAGCATGACAACTAATGCACACATGTACAAGAGGAAACTCTACTGGATAGAGTCACTTTGTAATGTTTTCTTTGCCTTGGGAGACATTTTCATGGCCAGGCAAATACTCTTCTATCAGTGGTTCTAAAGAGGAGGGCATTCTGCCATCAAGCTGGCACTCCTGGCATCTCGTGGGTCAAGCCGCTCATGCACCTGCACGGTTCCTCGCAGCAAAACACTATCCATCCCCAAATGTGAACGGTGTCAAGTCGCAGAAAAATATAGCTAGTACTGTGGTGAGATAATTTTACATGTTATGGTTCTTTTCATGTTTCCTGAAGCCTTTCAAAAGCTGATTTTCTTCATTGATTACTTACTGTTCTTTCAAGATTGTAGTTATTCTAGACATAATCCAACCTTCCCAATCTCATGGTTGATTTTCTCTCCTCTGACAGTTACCATTCACCCCAGATTCATGTTGGAGAAAGTACAGTCAAGTTCAAAACCTATTTAGGGTCTCTGACCATGAAGATGGAGGCCTGAGCCTAATTATTATCCACTTAAAGTGGTAGAACTAGCTCTTGGATTGACACCAGCTGTATTTATTTTATTTAGGTGTTTCGGAATGTATATTACGCAGTGGATATCTGTCCTAGGACTATTTTCTTCCCCTTTTAAAAAATACTTTTTAAAATACTCTCATGCTGCCTTTTTAAGTCATATCAGTGCTTTGTTTATAGATGCATGATTCTAGAAATGCAGCTTATGACCTCTTTTGTTACCTAAAGGGACATTATCTCTTTATTGTTTCTACTTAATTGCAAAGACATTGTGTGCCTTTGGGCAGTGTTTTACCCACAGTGTGGGCTGTACTGTTTTCCAAAATATTTAGGCCATTGTTGCTAACTACAGGAACTCAGGAATTTTTAAGATAAACACAGACACCTGAATTTAAGGGGAAAAAAAAGTTGGTTAGAAATAGATCCACATTTAGATCTTAGCGCGGTTGTTAAAATCCATGGGTTTGTGCTGATTTATATGGCAACCACATTAAGAAATGGCTGGTTCCCACAGTGCACCAAGAAGTAATTTCTAATCTGTCCCCAGGCAGTGGAGATCCTTACCTAAACTGTACACTTCAGCAGTTTTGTCTCCTGTTCTAGTTCAAAAGAATGCCATGAATTGGTCTTGAAGATGTCAAGGCATCTAGAATTTTTCCCTTTGGACATTCAGTATAAATGTCCAAAATCAGTATAAAACCTTTGTCAGTTGCATGTGACTTTGTCCTTTGATGGTGAGCAACTCAGCGGCTCTCGTGGGAGTGTCCTGCTTAATATTTGAAGATGTCTGAGATTCCAGCGGCAGACCATGCAGCGCTAGAAGCACACATACGAAATACCTTACGTTTGTATACTTAGTTCTACACTTTATTAAATATGCTGTAGCATCTCCTTTGATTCTTCCAAACAGCCACAGTGCATTACAGGGCATTACAGTTTTGCACATGAATAAAATACAGTGCAGACAGTCGGTCGCCCGACTCAGTCCTAGAAACTCTTGTTCTCCAGCACCAGTTCCCGTGCACTTTCCTTACATCTCACCTCCTTTGTCCCTGAATGTAGCCTAACTTAGGGGCGCATTTAGGAACTATTTTTTTTTTGAATGAATGCATGTTTGTGCTTAGAAGTCAGGAACGCTGCAGTTTTTTGTTGTGTTAATGATAGTTGTTTTTGTTTATGACATGGACAGGTTAGGCAAGACGTATTATAAACCACATTTCAAATAAATCCCAAAACTGTTGCTATAACAAGATTGTGCCTACCGGAAATTCTCTTAGCTTCCTTGGTACACATTTTTCTTATTTTTGGAAAAGCAATCTGGGGGAGGGAATTTGAATATTGTGTAGGATCATTTTCTCCTATAAGTGTCTAGGGTTTTAAATTTAACTGCACAGGATGAAGCTTTAATTCAAAAGGTTTTTGTAAAGTTATTAAAAGGCAATACAACTTTTAATCGGGTTTGTAAATCTTGTTCTTGTTACAATAACTAAAATACTTACTTGAAAATATCACATGGCTGTGGAATAGTTGTTCTTAGTAAAATTAGAAGTGGTTCTGTATCTACAGCTCCCAGGATTAACAGTGTGAAGTTAATGGTCTGTCTTAGCGTATGAATTATGTCAAATAATATTGCAGCTTTCTTGGGAACACCCGTTTATGTATTTTGGGTAGTTCTTTTCAGCTGGCCTTGTATTTAAAGTGCGTATTTAGTTAGGTCTTACTAAAGGATTTGAAGAGCACGTGTACGCCTCCTCCTTCGACTCGCAATGATTCCAAGTTTTGTGTCCATTATGTACTGAGACCTCCCTTGAAGTGCTGCTAAGGGTCTGACACTGCAGGAGGCTCTGGGTACTTGGAGATGTGCTGGATGGGGCCTCTGATCTCCAGGGGTTGCAAAGAATGGAGAGGTCACTTCTCCAGGGTGCTTGAGAAGATGCTCAGGAAAGATTCCCAGCAGAGGTATTTGAACTCTGTCTTCGCAGGCGCTATTTGAACTGGTTACGGATATTACAGGCAGCAAGGAAAGATCATGTCGTGTGTAGGGAGAGAGAGGGGACTTAGGGTACGACTGGCACCATCCAGGAAGGAGATTTTTCAGATCTGGAGCTAACATTACAAGAGCATTGGAGCAAAGCAAGATGATGGTGTGTATTAAGGAAAGCATGTGGGAGCCTGTTTGCCAATTGCAGGGGAGGTTTTAGGAAAAGGGAGACAGATGTCTGAGACTTTCATCTGAATGGTTAGGAAAAGAGGGGGAGAAGGATACCACCTGGGGGAAGGTAATGATTTTCATTTAGGGAATTATACCCAGTCTGGGGCACGGCAGGACATGTCTTTGGATAAATCTAGCAGTTGGTGAATACGCGGGTGAGCAGGACTCCCACAATTCCAGTTCCTCAGCACATTCTTGGAGCTGGGGGGGCATCACAAAGCCTCATCAGTGAGGATTAGGACGGTACCAGGGAGAGTGATGGTGTAGTGGGGCAGTATTGGAAGAGCCCACAGGTGACGTTTCGGGTGTTGCCTAGCTTCTAGATAGTCACCTCTACTGCCAGTCGAGGTAGACTGGGTTGTGTCATGCTCTCCCGCTGTTTTGGCCCTCCTTAGAATGGTTTCTGTTACCACCACTGAAGCCATCTCTACTGACATGGCATGCTTGCCTCCTAGTCCTCTAGGCCCACAGTGCTCATGATCTGTAGATCTTCTCAGTATTGATCATCTACCACATTGTCTATATTTCCCTTTGTAAGGAAATTTTAGGGCCGCCTCGGTGGCTCAGGTCATGATCCCAGAGTCCTGGGATCTAGCCCTACGTGAGGCTCCCTGCTCAGTGCAGAGTCTGCTTCTCCATCTCCCTGTGCCCCTCCCCCTGCTCATACGCACTCTCTGTCTCTCAAATCAATAAATAAAATCTTTTTCAAAAAGAAATTTTAATTCTAGTGGTTAATATACAGTGTTATATTAGTTTCAGGTGTACAATATAGTGATTCAGCACTTCTGCATATTACTCAGTGCTCATCCAGATAAGTACACTCTCTATCCCCTTCATCTATTTCACCCATCCCCTCCACCCACCCACCCACCTCCCCTCTGGTCACCACCAGTTTGTTCTCTGTATGTAAGAATCTGTTCCTTAGTTTGTTTCTTTCTCCCTCCTTTGTTTGTTGTTTCTTAAATTCCACATATGAGTGAGATCACATGGTATTTGTCTTTCTCTGACTTATTTCACTTACCATTATACCCTCTAGTCCCATCCATGTTGTTGCAAATGGCAAGATTTCATTTTTTCTTACGGCTGAGTAATATTCCATTGTATATATATATACCACATCTTCTTTATCCATTCATCATTTGATGAACATTTCAGCCTCTTGCGTAGTTTAGGTATTGCCAATAATGGTGCAATAAACACAGGGGTCTATATGCTCCTTCGAGTTAGTGGTTTCATATTCTTTGTGCAAATACCCAGTAGTGCGATTACTGGATCGTAGCATAGTTCTATTTTTCACTTTTTGAGGAACCTCCATACTGTTTTCCAGAGTGGTTGTATCAGTTTGCATTCCCACCAACAGTGTAAGAGGGTTCCCCTTTCTCCACATCCTCACCAACACCTGTTTTTTCTTGTGTTACTGATTTTAGCCATTCTGACAAGTGTGAGGTGGTATCTCATTGTAGTTTTGATTTGCATTTCCCTGATGATAGGTGATAATGAGTGTATTTTGATATGTCTGTTGGCCATCTGTATGTCTTCTTTGGAGAAATGTCTGTTCATGTCTTCTGCCCATTTTTGATTGGATTATTTGTTTTTTGGTGTTCAGTTGTATAAGTTCTTTATATATTTTGGATACTAATTCTTTATTGGATATGTCCTCTGCAAATATCTGCTTACATTTAGTAGGTTATCTTTTAGTTTTGTTGGTTTTTTCCTTCACTGTACAGAAGCCTTTTATTTTGATGGAGTCCCAATAGTTTATTTTTGCTTTTGTTTCTCTTGCCTCAGGAGACATATCTAGAAAGATGTTTCTGTGACTCATGTCAAAGAAATTATTGCCTGTGCTCTCTTGTAGGATTTTTATGTTTCAGGTCTCACATTTAGATCCTTAATCCATTTTGAGTTTATTTTTGTGTATAGTGTAAGAAAGTGGTCCATTTTCATTCTTTTGCATGTGGCTGTCTGGTTTTCCCAACACGATTTGTTGAAGAGATTCTTCTTTTCCCACTGGATATTCCCTCCTGCTCTGTTGAAGATTAATTGACCATATAGTTGTGGGTTTATCTCTGAGCTTTTTATTCTGTTCCATTGATATATGTGTCTGTTTTTGTGTCAGTACCATACTGTTTTGATTACTATAGGTTTGTAATAGAACTTGAAGTCTGGAACTGTAATACCTCTAGTTTTGTTTTTCTTTTTCAAAATTGCCTTGGCTACTCGGGGTCTTTTTGTGGTTCCATACAAATTTTAGGATTGTTTGTTCTAGTTCTGTGAAAAATACTGTTTGGTATTTTGATAGGGATTGCATTAAATGTGTAGATTGCTCTGGGTATTATGGACATATTAACAATATTTCTTCCGTTCTATGAGCATGGCATGTCTTTCCATTTTTCCATTTCTTCGTGTCATCTTCAGTTTCTTTCATCAATGTTTTATAGTTTTCAGAATACAGATCTTCTACCTCTTTGGTTAATTAAAGATAAATCTATCTTTATTCTGAATTTCATCATCACAAAGTTGAAAGTCTGACTAAAACTGCAGAGACCTTCTTTATAATATTGGAAGGTATTTTATAGTTGTTCCAAAGATCATAGACTTGTAACCTGGAGTCTAGAATGTGTTTATAACTGGCCAGATGTTTGTTAGATATTTGCCTCAGAAAACTTTTTCTTTGTTCAATTAAAATTGTAAAACATGTTGACTATAGGAAGTTGAGTTGACCTCTAGGTTTGGAGAGAATAAATTTTTAACGACCTCACTAATCTTGAGTTAAATTCAAGCTAAGAAATTTTTTGTGGTAAAAAAAAAATTAGGCTTTCGATAAAATTAAGTGAGTTTAGGGGCACCTGGGTGGCTCAGTCAGTTAAGCATCTACCTTCGGCTCCGGTCATGATCCTAGGATCCTGCTCATCAGGGAGTCTGCTTCTCCATCTCCCTCTGCCTCTTTCTGCAGCTTTGCTCACGCTCTCATTCTCTCTCTCTCTCAAATGAATAAATAAAATCTTTTTAAAAAATTGAGTTTAAAAAGTAATTTGCATATAAAATGCAGAAGCATATGTCAAGTCCCAACAACAAATGAGGAAAATGAATTAAAACCAGAGTTTCCTGGCCAGTGGCAAAGCCCAAACTACACCCAGTTGGGTCTTCATTGATAGATCGATCCATCCATCTGTCTGTCCTTGCACCTATCTATCTTTAATTAATTAAAACTGTTCAGTATAGAGAGCACATATTGATTACAACAGAGCGCCAGGAATTGTGTTACATTCTGAAAATAGGAAGGCAAGACATTCTGTTTTTGGATCGGTTGTTCTAAAGGCGATCCTTCAGAGGAGATTCTGTAGATCATGCAGATACCCTCGGTAGAGATTTGAGACCCACCATGTAATCCCACACAGAGGCATTTACTGCGTCTTCTTCAAATCCGAGGATTGCAAGGGTTAATCTGCTCACTTGCTTAAGTGTGGACCTGACCAATGACGGTAACTGGAAAAGGCATAAAACAAGCCTTTTTTGTGTCCTACCCAAACAACTTTCACTGCTAGGCAGAGCACCTGAGAGGCATCTGACCCAGAGAAGCTGGGGGCCCCTAAGTAACTGTTGGAATGATGTGTTAACAGTCCAAAGCTGACAAGTGGGAGACCCACATAAAGACCAGGCCTGAGGTTTCAGTGTAAGCCAGACACGTGACGGGAGAAATGAGGTGTTTGGCATTTGGGAGAGACTGGTACAGCCCTCTCCTCAGGCGCGCAGGAAGAGAAGCTTGCTTTCTGTAAAGTGGAGATGGATGGGATGGCAGCTGACTGGAGAGGGGAAGCATGGGATGGGGAGCCTTCGGGGGGAAAAGGAGCAGACAGCTGCAGACAAATGATAGGGAGAGCGCAGATACTTTACTGTTTGAAGTGAAATGGCTTCAGTAAAATGATCGAAATCCATCGCATTGATAGCTCATTAATTTAGCAGGTGTACATGTTAACCGAAAATTATCTTTTTAAGATTAAAAGCATATGTCTATAATATATTTCTTTTAGAGTGTTGAGAAGACACGCAGACCTCCCTGTGTCTCCCGAATACAATAGCAAATCTCCATATGGTCATTAAATAAGTTAATACATTTTAGAAAATTAGGTTTTCAGAGTAAAGTTTTTATGGATTTGTAAAAATTTCTTGTTCAGCACTGTCAGTTCTCAGACTGGTGGTTAGGACTGTTTCCCAATTCTGATAGGTATTTGCCTGGGGCGAGCTTATGAACTTGTTCAAATCATGATTTTGGGAACTTGCCTGTGATTGCTCTCAAGTGTTATTTCTAGAAAACATTTTATGACTCTTTATATGGAAAATTGAATTAACTGTTCCATTAATTTACCATATCTACCAGCCTTTCTTTGCTCAGAATGATTATTGGTTGTATCGTAAAGCTAAGTCATGGGAATGAAAAGTACAGAATGGGGAATATAATCAATAATATTGTGATAATGTTGTGTGGTGACAGATGGTGACTACACTTAGCGTGGTGAGCACAGAGGAATGTATGGGATTGTAGCATCACTACGTTGTACTTGAAACTAATAACATTGTGTATCAACTGTACTCCAGCAAAATAAAATAAATTTAAAAAGATTTAAAACCCACTGTAAAAGATTTCAGATATGAGGACGGTGTAAAGGAAGCGAGAATCCAAAAATGGTTGAGAGGAGGGTGCGTTATTAAATCAAGTCTTGAAGACAATGCTTAGACAACTTCTGTGGGTGACTTTGGTGTGTAAATTCAGGGTGTTTGCCAAAGCAATCTCTGCCCTAGAGACACACTCTGTTAATGTCTCAGATTTGTCATCCTGTAATCCCGGGGGCGTAAAGAACAGCTCCTTTAAAGGCAACAATGTACTCTCCCTTTACTAGATTATAACCTCCTCCTCTGCCATTTCTTGGATGGCCACCCTCCTGTCTCGAATAGTGGCCATGTGGCTTCATGCTGTCCTATGCCCTTATCAGGTGGAAGATCTTCAATTAATGCTTATAGGGAAAATACAGAAATTTGTCAGATTGGGGGAACGTTCCATTAAGCATTTTTCAGATCAATTAATCTTAGAATATTCTAAACTTTCAAGGCTGACCTCAACATTGTGAAAATAAAAATTATGATGTGTTTAATAGGGTGCCTTTTAGTTAGGTGTTGAGTATTGCATTTGGCCTTATGAACCTTGGAATTTTTATGGTCGTTGTTGCAGTAGGAAATTTCAAGGGAATCATTTTATGGTCTGTATTTTACTCCTTACTCATAGCTTGGCTTCTGGGTCTATAACGTCCCCTTACCTTTAATTCTGTGAATTAAGCTCAAATATTTTCAAAACCTTCTTTGTATTCTAATTGTTTTTGGCTTCAATAGGTTAGGGCAGAGCCAAGTAGAATACAAAAGTGAGTCTTAAATAAAAATCAGAAAATATTGGATTCGCCAAATGCTTTCCCCTTCATTTACTTGGGAAACACTCTTGTATTTTGCCAGACTGAAACAAAATCCTGTTGTCCTTTAATACATCTCTTTTTCATCACCTGATTAAATGTTCCACTTGCTTCACGTGTGTGGGAAGAGAGGGAGATGTCTACATGTGAAAGTAGTTACCTACTCCGGTCTCTGTACCTTCAAAGAGCTTTCGCAGCAAGTTCAACCTCATCAGCAAGAAAGCATGGATGCTCGTTTGGTCCATGAAGCCGTGATAATCATCATGTAGAGACTGAAGTGGGAGGCTGGGCCGAAGAGGGAAGCAGAGCAACCACTCCAAAAGTTTAGTTTTAATTTTTGGGAATTTGGATCTCATAGGAATAAAGATTACAAAATGTTGTATTTGCAAAACACTTAGTGTTTTGAAACCAACCATCAACTCAGTTCGTAGATATTCTCACCGAAAACCCTACACAGACCTTCACTAAAGAATGAAGAAGTCAGGGACGCCTGGGTGGCTCAGTTGTTAAGCGTCTGCCTTTGGCTCAGGTCATGATCCCAGGGAGCCTGCTTCTCCCTCTCCCACTCCCCCTGCTTGTGTTCCCTCTCTCGCTGTGTCTCTCTCTGTCAAATAAATAAATAAAATCTTTAAAAAAAAAAAAAAAAAGAATGAAGTAGTCACTACCTTCTGAGATGACCACTTGCATCTCTGAAGACATTTCAAGTCCCCGCTTCTTTCAAAACTAAAGATGTCTCTGGAATGCCTCTGCCTTGTTTCTTGTGCTGCCCTTCCCAGCAACACTGAATAGCTTTAAGTTTTCCAAATGAAGCGACTTGTGGTATTTGAGGCTTGCTTCTGTGTCCAGGAGGCTCCAGGTCTGTGCCCCACTCCCCTGCCCTCTTCCCAGCACAGGGTTTGCAGTCCTCTGTTAGATTCACCCTTGGGAGCGTCGGTCCAGCTTGCCAGCACCCATGTCCAGTCGCTCAGGTCTGAGAACAGCACGCTTGGGGTGGTGTAAAGAGGTGGGGTACATGGGAGCTGTTCTTTATTGTGTTTCTTTATGTTCATAGTTCCATTAATGAAGTCAGAATTGCGTTAGCTTTTGAGACCGTAATTACACTGTTGATTTATATTGAGTTTACAGTGAAGCGACTTTTTTAGGTAGTTTTATATACTACTCCCTCATATCTAGTATTTCTGGATTTGTTTTTTTAATCATAGATTCAAGACTTTATTTCACCATTATGTTAAAATAATATCTGTGAGTAAAATAATGCTTAGGAAAATAAAATCAAAACTCTATAATAAAAATATTATGGTGTTGCAGGATTGGGGGTAGACTTCTTTATCCTTTGTATTGCTATTTCTGGGTTTCTATTAACATTGATATAATATTTGTACCCTTGCATTAAAAATAAATCATGTTGGTCTTAAGAGCTCATTCCAAACTGTTGAGATTGGATTCTCTCTTCTAACCCATTGACTGTTCTTCCTAAATCTCATCCTTTGGAACATCTTTATTGTCATCCAGGTAACTGTCAAAAAGCCCATGTGGAGGAAAGGATCCATGGCCTACTAAGGTGCACTTGCTCTCAAACCGGCATCAACTATAATACTGTTATACTGTTCATCAGTAGTCCTTGTTTGGAGTCAGTTCAGTATCTATCAATAAATTAACAGTACTTTATGAGTTTGAGAACGGATACTGCTCAGGGACAGATTTTTGTATAACCGTAAAATGATTACTCTAAAAACCATTATTTCCTAAGATGTGTAAACTAAAAACTGCTAACGAAACAATTTCAGCCCAACTCATCTGAGGGGAAAAAAATCCCAGACCTCAGCAGGGTGTGAGCACCCTCCCCCTCAGGGAGCCTTGTTTAAATCTGTTTCCAGATATCGTGAAGTCTAGGACTTGTTTCTTCTCTGGATCCCAGAGAAATTTCTGGAAAGTTCTTTGGCTTCAGGGTGTGAATAGGTTCATAAATTTCTGGAAAGTTCTGTGACTTGGGGGTGTGAGTCTTGTGCATGCACTTTTTTTTTTTTTAAACTGGAAATTTTTGATGTGGTAAGGAAGTAGAAATGGGATTTCTAGACCCTGGATGGTGAGCACTTTTTCTTTTTTCTTTGCTTTTAAGTTTTGAGCCCATTTTCTTATTCCCCTCACAGTATGAGAGCACATGCAATACTTCTCACATACTTGAAAACGTTCCTTCCCCCTCCTGCCCTTCCTTCTCTCACTGTGTGTGTTTTGTTTTCCCTTCTTCCCTGCCTTCTATTTCAGTGTCTCTTGTTGATAATTTATGTTCTTGGACATGTCCTGGGATTAGCGTCAGTGAGCATCCCTGGAGCATTGAGCCTGGGGGTGGTTGGAGTAATTGCAGGAGAGCAAGAGGTCGGGACCCCAAAGAAAGGATGATATGTGCAGGTCAACAGCATCTCTGAAAACTGGCCTGACCCAGCAGAGAAGTTGTGTGTTTGCCATGAGAGCGTCAGCTGCCCCTGTGGACTTCGCTGCCTAGCAAGCCCAGCCCCAGCTCTGAGCCCGCATGCGTTTGTCTTTGCATCCCTGTGGACCCTCCTCTGAAGCCTGCGTAACAACGTTTAAATCTTTCCTTTCAAAGCCACAGACATACGTATGTAGCTGAATGTAGACATGGTCTAAAAAAGCAGGGCTGAAGGGTTTGTGGAGAGAGAACAAGCCGCGGTGTTCTCTCCTTCCCGCTGTTCATTAGCATTACGTTCTGCTATCCGCCTTGATCGATACGTTATCACCACACATGCCAAGTTCCATGGGAGAATTGGGGCGACGAGGCAGGAGGTTTACCGAATGCACATGAATGAAACGGTCTGCAAGTTGTCCTTCACTACCCAGATTCTCGTCACCTGAATTCTTCCTCTGCAAATTCATGAACAGATTGGATTCAGGTAATGTTTGAGATAGGAACATTTGGAGAAACCCTTCAAATACATGTTCCCTCGGTTAAACACACGGAATCTCTGCGCTCAGGAACAGAGCAGATTTGGGGAAGGGAATGCGTCCCTTCCGCCGTCCTTGAAGGGATGCCCCTGGGACCTTAGCTGTCATTTCAGTATACCTGCTAAACACTGCTAAAGCTCTCAGAGGCGTCAGCCCACAGGCAATTTACTGTGTAATCCTGAGGTGAACTGGAGAATTTGGTGTGACATGGTAAAAAATGCGGGTTTTTCACACGGGCATGTCTGCAGTACTCAGCAGAAGAATTTGATTCAGCGAATGGAACTTCCGCACCAAAGGCCCCGTGTGTCTATAATGTAAACCAGCCCCTATCTAATAAGCCTGCACAGTCACACTCCATAAAAGGTGTTTCTGAGATTTAAGAACCTTGAAAAGTGTCACTATTCATTTTTATGAACACTAGCGGGAGAGGTTGTGCCAGAAAACGTTTCAAGTAGGGAGTTCAGCGTAGGATTGATGTTGGTTTTGGCAGGAGCTTTTGTCGATCATCACAGGTGTCCCGGTATCCTCTACGGATGTACCCCCTTTCCTTGTTGTGGCCTAAACTAAAGGACACTAAAGTTTCCTTTTGAAATTGGGTTTTGGTTTCGGGTGAGGAAGGAGTGTGTTAATTAGGTCCAAACAGTGGCACTCATGAAGCCTCTTAAAGTGTCCATTACATGCCAGGGACCCTTCACGGGGGGACAGTCCTGATTCACGTTCCTGACCATACAAGTTTCTGTTTAGACCGTTGTGCGTGGCGTGGCTGGCTTTCCACTTTCTGGGGCTTTGGTTTCACCGGCAACAGCAGATACATATGTGGTGAAGTTTTACTCAGTTTGCAAGACGACAGGTAGGAAATAATTTCAGTGGATGAAATTATGGGAGTTTTGGTTCCTATAAGGAAGAAGTTCACGTAAGGACTGTTTTGCCAGAGGCCACGCAAGCGAAAATAAAATGATATTGTCTGTGGCTTCAGAGCCAGATGGTGGAGGGTCTGCACGTTCGGTCTGTTGCTGGTGAAATGCATGGGTAACACAAGAAACACAAGGATGGGCTCTGCAACCATGAAATAGATTCTGTTCTTCAGGAAAGCAGGCCGACAGAAACAGCGTGTCCCTGTCCGGGATTTCGTGATTAATACAACACGAGGTAGAGCTCGCTCACACATCTCTCCTGGAGCCGTTGCTCAAAAACATTGTTGCTCCAGTGCCCCGAGGTCAGGGGCTGGATTCTCATCCAGATAAAATTGCTTCAAGTCTTTAAGATGACATCTCAAAAAACATCCCCACGGTCCACGAATGGAGACCTGTAAATACACACAAATACCATATTTTTCTTTTTCTCGTAAGTAAATGAGTCGCCCAAGAAAGCATATTCATACTTGAGGTCATTGCAAGACTCTTTATACTGCAGTGTAAAACAAGCAAACAAAAAGCAAGTATGTTGGGCCAACCTGGTTTATTCAGCAGCGTCATAGGAGAATGACCGAGGCTTCCCATATGCGTGAATTTTATCGAAAACAGAAGCCTTTTAAGACGTGTGGGTTTTTAACTCCTATTCATTCAATTCTATAGGAGAAAAAAAAAACCCGTAAAATATATTGGCCATCACTTTGTCCTGCAGTAGAACCTGGAGACTTTATGTGGCCAATGATCCAACATCACCGCCATGAACCTTTAGTTGTGTTTAAACCTGTAATACAGAGGTCGTCCTCAGGGCAGATCAGGCTGCCCTGGACTGTTTGCCTTTACATTCAATAGCCCCCAGATGCCTTGTTTGTTGAGTTATTGCCCTTATTTTTATCGTTTTCTTGCTTCCAGCTTCACTTTCCTTCTAGCAACTGCTGTGTTTTTGCAGCTGATGGAAGCTGCAAGCCCATGTGATATACCAACCTTTTTGCTTTCACTGTTTATCTGAAATGCATAACTGGGAGTCCTGTAATTTACTGGGCAACCTCACCACGCCCCTTCTCAAGAAATCTTAGAGAGAGGAACCCTGCTTCCTTGATAAATCCCAGGGGAGATAGCAGGCAGCGTATAGGACCTTAGAGAATCCCGCAGAAGATTCCTGTGCCCAGCACAGAAAAAGCATGGGGTCCTGTGTTCAGGCTGTGAGCACCAAGAGGAAGGATACCTCTGAGCCTGAAGGTGGTGGGGGTGGAGGGTCATAAGAGCAGGGATGGATTTTTCCAAGAAATGTCCTGGGTGGACCCATGTCCAATCCCGAGGCTTCTGTGTCATATTGCATTATGTAACAGACAGAAGTAGTAGGAGCTGGAAAAAATAAATGTCATCTTCACTCACATAACGTTTGGAGGAAGCCATGTGGATTGATATGTGGCCTCACAAAGACCCAGGCTTTTTCCAGCTCTGCACCCCACCATGACTCATACGGTAAGGTGGCTGCCGGAGCTCTAGCCGTCACAGGAAGTGGGATGCATCATTCCTCGTCCTCAAAAGCTACTATCCGGAAGTAAAACTTTGCTTTTGCTCACTGACCGGAACTTAACCACGCAGCCACATCCATTTGCAAGGGAAGCTAGGAAATGTAGTGTCTTTGATAGGAAGTTTTATGGGCATATAGTGATTCTGTTACTAAAATTTGGGGAAAAAATTAAATACATGTCAGCTTTAGGATTATGTCTTTGAATCTGTGACCTTGAAAAGACCTTGTAATAATTGTTCCCAGAAGTCTTGGCTCCTCTTGGAATTTCCCAGGTTAAATGTTATTTTATAAAAGCACACTTTGAAAGAAATAATTGGATTTCTAATATTTTTAAATGCTATTTCATGCAGAAAAAAATGAATTAGAGGCCCATAAGTGGCCGGTTTTAGAACGGAGTTTTAAAAAATGAAAATTTATGTTTATGGCAAAATAATAGATCGGGAAAAAGGAAATTGTCTCAGCGAATTATTTGGAAGTTTGAGTAGATTGAGGAACCATTGGCAACTGTGGGAAATCACCTAAAGGTTTTCAGGATTTACATGAAGCTTTGGAAATGATGCTTACTGATTGACTATAGAAAAGGGAATCTAGAGAAAACATGCCACAGTGTGTTCTGAATTTCTGTACTTTTTTTGTAAGTGAATGAGCTCCAAGGCCGCTAATGAGGAGGCTGGGACATCAGTAACATTCCTTTATCCCTCCTCATGTCCTTCACCCTTTTCCTTCCTTCGGCAAACTGTATTACATCCTTGAAGAGAAAGGCTTCTCAATGGCCGAGATCCTTGTAAAGTCTGTCTGGTGTTTCGTCTTCTGAAGTTGGGGGGTTTTATTTTATTTTGCTTTCTGTAGGAACTCCGCAACCCAGAGGCTAGACTGGATGTCTTGTGTCAAACTCCCTGAACGTTGTTTTCCTGTCTTCCCTGAACATTGAGGTGCAGCTGTCGGTAACATTGACAAAGGATGTCCACTTGGAAGTTGACTACCCAAACTATGTCAGTTACCCGGAAATACTTAGAGAAGAGCAGTAGAATCATGGGAAACCAAATTTGAGTTCACTAATAGGGTGGACTGATGTAGGTAATGTCATCCGAGAGAGCATAGAATTTTAATTTCCAGCTGCAATATGTAGACCCCACATTTATTTTTAACTTTGGTAAACATACCGAGAGTTTATACACAGTGTGTGCTTAGTGAAGAAAGTTTGTGATTTCGTATCTGAGTACTTGCTATGAAAATGCCTTTTGGATCTTAGTCCCCTAAGCCCTTGGTGAAAGGTGAAAATCTGAGTTTCGGACACATTTAGACATGAGCAGAGATCAAATAGGATGCATTGTGAACACAGGACAGGGCCTTTGTTCATCAGAGTTTGAATGCCTTACATTTAAAAGGTGAAAGATTTTTTTGATCTAAAGAGAAGCCAGAGTATTGAATGCCTTACATTTTAAGAACAAAGCAAACTATGGCTCACATGTTCCCATCTGGGAACTCTTCATGAGAGGAGAAAAGGAATTTCGCTGTTTCTCTTTGGAATTTATCTTTGTAATGCGTACCACACCTGTATTCCATAAGATTTGTTAAAGCCCATTGGAGCGGTAGGGAATTGTGTGTCTACTAAATTATTTGGAAGGATGAGGAGTAATAGCTAATGAATTACTACCCAGTTAATTAATCCAGGATTAATTAGGAACTCTACATTTTGATTGTTTCTATTTTACATTTATAGTTGTAATAACTTGGGTTTTAAGTTTTCACCTTTCTTTCTGCCAAGAGAACCTGATGATTTCAACACATATCTTTCTTCATTTTTGACATTATTATCCTGGACAGGTTTTTGTTTTTTTGTTTTTTTTTTTTACTCAATCATCTATTTTAATTTCAAAGTATTACTATAAAAATGTTAAACAGAAAATATAAGGGTGGATTAATGTGAACACCCATATAAACACCACCTATGTTGAACACTTGTTAATATTTTCTCGTATTTTCCCCCTTCCTTCCTTCCCTCCTTCTTTCCTTCCTTCCTTCTTCTATTACTTCAGGAAAAGCTGAAGACATTATTGCACTTTTACCTGTAAATGTTTCAGCATGCGTTTCCTAAGAAGTACATAAAATATATACACAAATCATGATCCCAGCTAATAAAATTACTAATTGCAATATCTAATTTAAATGTGATATTCATGTTTTCCCAATTGACTCACCAACTGCAAATTTGTAATTTTTTTTTTTTAAGATTTTTATTTATTTATTTGACAGAGAGAGAGACAGCGAGAAAGGGAACACAAGCAGGGGGGAGTGGGAGAGGGAGAAGCAGGCTCCCCCCTGAGCAGGGAGCCCGATGTGGGGCTCGATCCCAGGACCCCGGGACCACGACCCGAGCCGAAGACAGACGCTCAACGACTGAGCCACTCAGGTGCCCCCAAATTTGGAATTTGATGGTTCCATATCCTGGACAGTTTTAATCAAGTGTAACATTATGTGACAAAGATATTTAGGATGCAGTTGAAATTATTTAAAGTGTGCAGGGTCTGTGGCTCATCATCATCCTGTGTCATTGCAACCTAGGTTGATGGTATTCACAGGCAGAGACCAGAATGTTTCTTACTGGGGTGTGTGTGGGTGTGTGTGTGTGTGCGGTGTGAGTTTGTGCCGACTTGAGAGTCTAGTCCACGAATGCTATGCTTTCAGTGCGTGAGCTGATTCTCTCATCTGTTTGCTTTCTCCTGTCGAGCCCAAGAAGTGGGCTGGATGGCTGAGAAGCCACTGACTGAGGCTTGACAGGGGCTGCCGCCCGGTGGAGCCTGTCACCGCTGCTCAGCAGGTTCCACCCTGGCCGAGACTCCTGGTGACAGGTGTGTGGTGGAGCCGGGCTTCCTCAGAAAGTTCTGGGTGAACAGGGCTCCTTTCTGGATGGCTCTTCTCACAGAGGGATCAGTAAACAGGGCAGATTCCACAGGCTGAGCTGGACAGATTGCAGGTTCTACTCAAAGATGACTGATGACACTCACCCTCAAAGAGCTCTCCTTGGAAAGATGACACGAGGATTACATTTCAGGGGCTCAAAGCCCCATAGGGATGTCTTTCATCCCTCTCAAGCACTCCCTCTGTTACCCTCAGCCGCTCGTGACTGGTGAGAGGAAGCCACTGAAGATAAGCGCAAGAGCCCCAGGCCCTCCTTCTGTTCTCTCCTCCGAGCGATCTCTCACGGCCTCCTTCTGCTTCGGAAGCCGCATGCAGGAGAGGCAAGGGCTTGTGTCACTGTCCGGCTAAGGAATGGCAGCCCAATCCACAACAGCTGGATTGGACCTGTACGGACACGGGACCTGCTCTCATCCGATATCCAGTGAGCATGGTTCCGTGTCCAAAGCTAGACCAAGAGGTATAGCAGAGGCCATGTCCGCAGGAGGAGAACACAATGCAAGGTGGGGTGAAATGAAGAAGATTAACCACACTGACAAAAATACCCGGAATAGCGAAGCTTCAGTGTTAAATAATGGTACATAGCGGCGAATTTGGCGATTTGCCCCCATCTTGTGGCCGGAGTTTGCCATTCCTGTGGTGAGTCTCACAGAGCTGCCTCATTTGCTGGCTCTCGCTGTTGATGGAAATCATTCACTAGTTTCTGAACTCCTAGACGTTGCAGAACTAACACAGTCTGAACAAGCTCTGCCGCTGATGGATGAAACTGAAACTGAGCCTAAAGGAAACACCTGTTGTGTCTAGGAAGATTATATGTATTTAGCTGCTTTTTACTCTTGACTGTGATAAGTTCGCTATGGTTGGGGATACAGTATATAGAAAGTACAATTTTATAAATCAATAACCATGCGCATCTGTTTTCCAGTGCCGAACTATGTGGTGTTCCAGCGGTAACAGCAAAACAAAGCTGTTGCCATGGAAAGGAATAGGGCTTTGGCTGTTTATTTCTTTCACATAACAAGACCTTGGGCCGTAGGTGGCCCGGGACTGCTGTGTAGATCGATAACTTGGGGACTTAGCTGCTCTGAATTGGGAATTCTTGCACGATGGCTCCTGGAGCTCCCAGCCTAGGTTTAAGGTGTCAGTGGAAAGAAACAGACTCAAGAGCAAAAAAGCATGCCCCCAGGAGTCTACCTTCTTCCCTCCTGGCTACCTCTGGTTGTAAGGGAATCTGGAATGATGAGCATTTTCACCATGCACGCTGTCATCCTCAGCATTACAGTTCTGATAAGGAAGGAGGGAGGGCGTGGATATTGGGTAGGCAAGTACTTTGGTGGGGAGCACCGTGGGGGTGCATTAGGGGAGCATTCATAACCCAAGCAGACTGCCGCACGATCTAGAACTTCACATGGGGCTGTGAAATATTTACAGAAATTCTGGAGGCAGAGAGACTTTTCAGGGCAGGTGTTATGGGGACAAACATTTTAGAAAGTCGCTGTATAGCAAAGATCAGCTTTATGACAAAGCATAGCATTTATGCCAAATGAAGCAACCTCCTTAGAATAAAAATGAAGGATGTGTGTTACAATAGGGACAAAGCTCTAACTGGACTGGAAGGAACATCAAGGAGATGCGGGGAAATTATTAAAAGACTTGAAAGGCAGGCAGGGGTATGGGTTTTACATAGAGGAAAGCAAGAGTGTGCTCTTGAAAGCTTTCTGGGGGGGTGGGTGGAGACACAGCGTGTCGATCAAGAAGAAAAGGATGGGCTGTTTAGATAAATATAGGAAGAAATAAATTGAAAGGATGTTCCAAAGAATCCTGTGTATTGCTTTGGACCAACAGATAGGAATCAAACTTGTACTAACAAGTAAAAACAGGGAGAACCATCAAAGACAGCCACACATTCTGTTTCCTGGCAACTTGGGAGAATTGTGGTGTGACCATAAAGTTGGAAAGAAGAAACACAGTGTGGGAAAGAAGCGTCGTTCGGTTTGAATAAAGCTCCTCAGTGCTACTCAAGTTGATGAAGAAATAATCGGGCAGGCTGGAGGCACTGAGAGTGTGGGAGCAGGTCCGGGGTGAAGGCAGGGCCTGCAGGTCCGTAGGAGGGATTTAATGGCATGGAGGTTGGAAGGGAAGAAGAGAGGGGGTGAACACAGCCAGAGAGAATACCAGAATGCAGCCTTGCACACTCTCCGCATTAAGGAATGGGTTGCTTACAGTTAGAGTTGGGGACAATATGAGGTCCGCAGTGAGGTGATGGGACCCACGCCAAGAGAGGTGCAGCCATGTGGGAGTGGTTGCCAGGGAGCTCGGTGGGGACCTAGAGCTTCAGTTTAACGGGCAACGACAGGCCACTGCATTTCCGCACACAAGGCGACTCCTAGCTCCGGGGAAATGGGTGTCAGCAGAGGAGACCTAGAAATCCTGTCCCAGGCATTTCGAGGGCGAAGGTGTGGAAAGAGGCAGGAGACACAGAACAAACACACACAGAAATTGCATCACAGTTTGAAGAAGCAGTGAGGGGTCAGTCCTTTGTGTTTGGCTTCTCCCCTCAAGTGGGGGTGTTCTGAGCATATGAGAAGACAGGCCACAAAGTCTATACACAGAGCCTGAGTAGACTTATAGAGAGAGACTTACTATATGTTTTCTAACAGCCTGGCCGAGCTGATCCATACTAAGCAAGTGCCAGTCCTATGGAATGCACTGTTCTTACTGCATTCTTTCTCAAAAAGATGACATTTGTTCCTAACGACAGGAAATGTGTCATTTTAGCAGAAGTACATTTTTGCTTTAAGGAAAAGGACCTTGCTCCTGGAGACTTTCATGGTATTCCCTGTGCACAGAACTTACTCCTCAACAGGGATACCTGCATGAGCTAGAAAAATGCCATCACTTAAAAATGTATGGAATTTGTGAATGTAGACTTACAGTAGGCAAAATTCACTCCAAGCATGCAAGGCCCTGTCTTTTCTTCACCCAGTGGCACATGTGAGGGTTCCAGCGCAGTAGGTGTTGCTACTGAAAGGTGCATTTCTTAGTAGACGCGGTCTAATGCTGTGGAGCTCGTGTCGGAATGGGCAGGGTTTGAGGGTGTTCTGGAGCACGAGCCTGTCTAGTGGGGTGTATTTCCTAGAATAGGAGTAGAAGTGCTCCTCCACGCAGAGAACAGAGCAAGGTCTTCATCATTTTCAGAAACTTCTGTGAACAGGGAAGATGGACCCAAAGATTAGCTTTCAAATATTTTTAGCTCTTGAGTATGTATCTCATGCTTCAGCAACACTGGTTAAGTGGAAAAGAATGACTGAATCACTAACTTGTCTCATTAAATTGAGGTCACTTCACATCTTTGGCTTATTTTTGCTACCAAGACACCCTTCGTGCTGACTTTGCAAATAGCATATGTATTTTATAGATCTGTAACACATAAACTTTCCTGCCAACTTGCTTCAAGCCTTCGTGGGAATATAAGATGTACACAAGTCTAGACTAAAAACTTTCCTTAAAAACATGAGCTTAACTGAATGTAAATATGAACTAAAGAGGCTCCAAAATTTAGCAGAGAAAGAGTCAGGCACATAAAGACCCATGCTTTAGTTTTTGCTTTACCCTTAAAGGAATATAAAACTTAGGATTTCATTTATCTGGGCTCCACAGCCTTCTCATCCATAAAAAAAAAAATAAGCTTAAGGGGCGCCTGGGGGGCTCAGTCGGTTAAGCGTCTGCCTTCAGCTCAGGTCATGATCTCGGGGTCCTGGGATCGAGCCCCGCATCAGCCTCCCTGCTCAGTAGAGAGTCTGATTTGCCCTCTCCCTCTGCCTCTGTCCCTCCCCCTCCCAGTCGTGCTTGCTCTCTCTCAAATAAATAAATAAAAGCTTTAGAAAAAATAAGCTTGAAATGATGATCCACAAAATCCCTTCTGATGCATGATGCCATGCACTGGATGAATGCTATCTTCACTAGCTTTCTGGAGAGAGGAGAATGAATGGCATTGATGAGACTGATCCAAATGTAGCGTGAATATCCGTCTGAGTGAGGTGATCCATGTAGACAGCTTAGAAGCCCTTTCAGTTACCTCTTATCACCAATGTACAACTGACTAGACAGAGAACCTTCCAGAATCTAAATCACTGCCCCTCTTCCAGCAGGCTTCACAAACTGTTATAATTTGTTACACTGGGCCGTTAAATGGTCTTCATTTGGAAACAGACATAATCATTCAAGTTGGGTATATATCTAAATGGTTAATTCATCCACAATTCATATTTATCGACTACCCCTTCTGTCCCAAAAGATTGTGTTATTTGATCGTATGAACTTATAAAAGGCCCTGGTCCACTAGCAAGGCAAGTTTCTGTCAATCCAGAAGAAGGGACAGCGACATGGTGAGCTCACCGACAGATACGGAGAGAAAAAACATCCTCTTCCTGGGTCACGAGAAGTTGACTTGACATTTTCTCCTTCAAAGAGAAAGGGGGCCTGGCAGACACCTCTGTGGAGCTGTCTGCCCGATGGTCCTGCTGTGAAATTTCTCCTTAGTGATCTCAGAAGTTAGGCTTAGGACTCCGAAATAGGTATGAGGTGTGAGCACAGTAAGACGGACAGTTTTCTAAAGAGCATACGTGTGCAGGTCTGCGCACAGCTTATGCACAGCAGAAACGCAGGGTCGTTATCTTGAGATGATATTCTTAGGACAGGCTGCAGTAAAGCCCGCATGTGCACATGTGAACGAAAGGAATATGCAGAGTCTGGTTGGCAGTTCTGGGCAATGGGGAACTTGCCCCACCTTATTCCTGACGAATTTCAGTGAGGTGATTCCCGGACCGGGAGGAGCCTGGTGGCACGGGCCAGACATCCATCTGTTCTCGCCCGTCCTTGTCTGGCCCTGCTTCTGCGACTTGCCCCGACACCTCAGAGCCCGCCCCACCGTCCGTGGTGGAGATGGCTTTTTCTGAGGTTTTCTCAAGCAGTCACCTTTCTGTGCCAAGATAGGAATGTTCTTTGGCTACTTTCCCAGATTCTTCAGGGAGTTAGCAGTGCTTCTATATATGCATGAGGTGGTCAATAAGTACAGTCGGGATAAAGACAGTACACTCTCTTCGGAGTTTGTACAGCCTACGTGCATTGCTCTCATCGATCAGCTTTAGCTGCTGCGTTGTCCTTTCCATGAGCCTTGCATTTGGGAAGATAAGTGTACTGTGAGCATTTGCAGTGAGCTCTGTATCTCATGTCAGTTCCCGCTACTGGAGGAAAAAACTGCTTGGCCACAGGGCAACTCTCTATAGGTATTGCTGTCCTTTTCCTCCCAGTGCCGTAGAAATTGGTATTCTTCATGAAGGTGCAGGGGTGGTCCTTCTGGGTCACATAAAGCCAATGTGCTCGTTAGCACATTGCTTGCTCGTTGTGCCAGCAAGTTAATCCATCCAGCATTTCGGGAGAAGCTACAAAGGAAACTAATCACATGGCACCAAATTGTATTGTTTCAGAACTAGTCTACTTTTTCTCTTCTTTCCATGGTAAAAAACTTGGGTTCCAAAGCATGCAGATGCATATATATTTTCTGATGAGCTCTTTACTTTCATTCTTTAGTACACTTGATGTTAAAAGCCAGAATATTATCTACGTACTGCCAGCGAAAGTTGGTTATTCTATATAAATCTAAAATGTCATTCTACAGCCCATTAAAATTTTGGATCAAGGTTCTTTCTCTGCTAGTCCATGTAAAGATCTTTTCTATTTCTGAGTATTCTTGAATTTTGAGAGCATCTGACATCAACTTTATGTAGAATGAAGTCTTTGCAAAAAAGAAATTATATGTATATATATACACATATATATGATATGTATGGTATGCACATGGATATGTATCATGGTTGCAATTTTAATATAGAAGGAATCCACAGCTCTAAAGTCCTTCAACTAAGCCTATCCTATAAGAGTCTGATTATTGTAACCCCACTCTTACAGGAAAGAGAAGAAAACAGGTATATAAGTCAAGCAGAGTCTAGGGTTAGGGACATGAGTCACCTCCTTTCTAGTGGTGTGATCTGATTTTAACTTCTGTGAGCTTCACTCGCTTCATCTGAACAAATGAAAAATAGATGATATGCAGAGGCTTTGAGACTCAGCAAAGTTCAAGAAATGTTCATTTATTTCATTCCTGTCTGTTGATCTGTGTATGTATGCATGGCATTTCTGTGGCATTTCTGAAGATGTCAAGACACACACCCTCTCAGTAACAGAGGCCCAGCCAGATGTTGGTGTTGACTGCAGAGTTAACTTAGGGATTCAGCATTACGTAATGAGTATCAACTTGATTCAAGGCTCACAGCAGAGGTTACTAAATATTACCCCTCGTTATCAAAGAATTATAATACACCTTTCCCAAATGTATGAATGCAGAATCAGTCCAGACTTGGTCATTGTTTTTCCTGGGTTTTCTTTACGTAAATGTGTTCTTTGTTCTCTCAGGCAATTGGGAAACCAAACTGAGTGGAGGCAAGCAGAAGAGTTAGGTGTAAGATGGTATCACGCTGTTTTCATAGGAAAACGCAGGCCCTAAGCCCACCCCTAAACATGAATGAAATCACTGTGGTTTCAGAAGGCATTTTCTCAATAAATGGGAGCTTTGTTTGTTTTGTGTTCGTGCTCTAGTTCACATTTGTTGAGCAGTGAGCTGTTTTCCTCGTGTGCCTGATACCCCTGCTGTTCATAAAGGTGTCCAAGAGAGCAGCATAACTTTATGTGTTTCTGTCTCTAGAGAGGCCCCAGGTTTCTGCTAGATTCATCTGTTAAAGGCTGGTTTCGGGAGGTTGGGAGCTTTTTCAGTCTTTATGCCCGAGCTCTGAGTGAAGGCCTTCCAGACAGCTTCTTTGTGCAGCAAGATTGAGGATGCTTTTTATTCCTCTTTGGAGCAAAGAGCAAATGTAGAAAGAGGGGTCAGAGATCCGAGGAGGCTTGTGACAAGGCACTGGAAGGCGGAGGTCACTTGCTTCTGTTTAACAAGCTGCTACCGCATTTCCAGCCGGGCTTGTCAGAGCCCGGGCCCTGATCAGAGCCCCTCAGCCTCTCGGGTTGGGTATTAAAGGGACAGGACAGTCCCCAGGTAGCTGATAATTCAAGCCAGTTTGATCCGTGAGATCATCGTGCGTTCTTCAGTGGAGTCTGCAAGGCATGCCATGGGGGAACGAGATGATAGCGATCAGAGCTGGCTTAGTCGGTGCCCAGTGTGCAGGACTACTTTCATGGGAGTGCAAGAAAACAAAAACCAAAAAACAAAAATAAAACCAAATTGGTCTGGTCTGGTCTGGCATCTTCTTGGTTGAATGTGTTGTGTTCCAGAAAGTACCGCAGGGCTATAAATAGTACCCATTGCAATGCGGTAATTTTCTCCTGGTTGTGGAAAAGCATCCTGAGGAAATGGGAAACCATTGTTTTTATTTCATGCCCCTCCACTAGTCCTGGGGTGGCAGACGAGCACCTCTGGGCCACAGCCAGCCCACCACCACCTGTTCTGTGAATCACGTTTTGTTGGAAGACAGCCGTGGCCGCTCGAGGACGAGTCTGTGCTGCGTTTCCAGCACGACGGCAGAGTTGAGTTCTTGTGACATTCTTTGGCCCACAGTATAGCCAAAGATATTTATTATCTGGTTCTCTACAGGGAAGTTTGCTCAGCATCTGAAAGACCTTCATTGTACTCAGCCTTCCCATTTCCCCAGCTCTGCGTGTGAGTTTGTCCCTGGCACAACCTCACCTGGCTTCTCTTTACCAGAATATCTTTTACGAGGCACCTGCAGACGTACGATACTGGAAACGTGGCTGCCAAAGCCAAAGGACTGAGTTTTGAATTTTATTTAGTTTTAATTGATTTAAATTTAAATAGTTACATATGGCGACTGGCTACTCCGTTGGGTGCATGGAAGAGTGCCGTGCCTGCTTCACCAGCCGGGGAGCTCAGCAGGGTGGCCGGGGCCGGCCGTGCTGTAATATTCCTACGCTCAGGGTTTCACTGTGAAACGTAATACACAATGTGCTGAAGCATAATTAGACCAGTTTTATTTAATGCATGTCAGGCTACCCAGGATTTCAGTCTCCTTTTGAGTTTGTCTTAATGTGTGCAAAGGAATGTGTGTAATGTACATTTTGAAATTTTGAGCAGAATGTAGTTAATCTGCTGGTTAACCGGCTCATTTCTAGGGTCAGTTATGTGTACTTTATTATTTTTATTTTTGGGGGGGGGGTCAAATTTCTAGGAGGTTATCATTCTTACCTTTTTGTTTTTTTGAATATTTTGTTTATTTATTAAGAGAAAGCATGAGAGACAGAGCATGAGCAAGCAAACTCCCCACTGAGCAGGGAGCCTGATACAGGGCTCAATCCCAGGACTTGGAGATCATGACCTGAGCCAAAGACAGATGCTCAACCAACTGAGCCACTCAGGCGCCCCATTCTTAGCTTTCTTGTAAAAAGATCCAGCATTGACCTATTTTATTTCTTTGTCAGCTCTTTCATTAATTTGTGCTGTCTTTATTATTACCATCCTTATACTTTGTTGACTAATTTCCTAGACTTTGTTTAACTGCTTGGTTTCAGTTCTTGACACAAGAACCTTTAACAGCTGTTTTTCCCAATATATGCATTTTAGGTTCAAATTTTCTGCATCCTTGTCTTTGATAGTATCAATTTGACCAGCATGTGATTCAGCTTCCTTAATTGTCTTGCTTGGGACTAACTGATCTTTCTGATTCAGAAAATTTGTGCCTTTCATCAAACCCCAAGAAAAAAAATGTTCTGTGTTCCTTTGAGTATATGTTGGACCTTGTCATTCAGTCAGCAAAATCTAAACACTGTATTTAATTTCCATTCTTCTTTACCTCCCTGCGGCCCATGCTGACTTATTTCCATACATGTGTATTAGTCTTCACTGGAATTCTCTTCATCTCTCTCAATCTGCCTGTAATCCTGCCATTGATTTTTGAAATTTCAACAATCTTTTTCATTTTTCTTCAATTTTTAAAGCTCTACTTAGTATTTTCTCAAAAATCTGCCTGACCATGTTTATCTCGTTCCTTACACATTTGTTGATTCCTTCTGTTTTTTAAAATATATCTAATATATACTTATTTCATATTCTGTTTTGACAGTCTTCATGTCTGATATCTTTTGGGGTTAAATCCTCCTGTTTGATTCTAGTGAGTATCACACATTGTGGGTAGAAATCATACGTTTTATGATTTTTTTTATTATGATTCTTTTTTCACTTGGATCTACCTCTATGGGATTTTTATGAGGCTTGCGTGGAGGGCACCTCCCCCCAGGAGAACATTTCAGAGCTGAAGGTTTCTTTCCACAGAATTTCTTCTTGGTGCTTCTCTGGCCACTCAGGGTTTCCTGGCCATTCCTGCCTGAGGTCAGCTTTTTTGTTTTTAATACCTGAAATCTCAAGGCAGTATTTTTTGGTGGTTTGCGTATTGGTTTGGGATTTTTCTGGAGGCATTGTTTTTATTGTTACTGTTGTTCTTGACCTTCATGCAGAGCCAGGGAGCATCTCCTCTGTCACTTAGGAACAAGATGCACATAGGAGGTAGGCATGCTACGTAACATGATGGTCCCCGTCCTGGGCGAAATTCAGTTCACTCCTCCTGCAGTGTGAAGAAACAGACGTGTAAGGACATTGTGCTAATCTCAGAAATGCTGAAGGTCTACCCTCTCAAGCACTGCCCCCCACCCCCACACACTTACAATCACCTGGCATGCCTGAGCCCAGCAGATTCTGTTTGCTGAATTCATGCTTCAGTAACGTAATCAATTCATTCAAACTAGATGAGGTCCTGTGTCCTGAAGAAATGGTTCCTGGTGAAACTGTAAGTTTTCCAATATTTGGGAAAGCACAGGATAGTGCACGAGCAATTTCCTGGGGGGGGGGGGGTGGTATATTTCATAAAAGTGGCTTTGTACCTGAGAACTGAGAGCTCTATTTGTAAACTGTATGTGGTTGATGGGAAGGATCAGATGTATAGACAGAAAAACTTGTGTTCCTTTTAGAGACCTGGTTCGGAGTACAGCTTCGTGTCCAGACTACTGTAAAATGCTGATCCTGTCCATCTGGGACACGTTCAAAACCTCCCAGCCTGACGGTTTTCCTCTACTCAAGTGGCATTGGGTTTGCAGAACAGAGATGACTTTGCTTCTTTGTACAAAAGCAAGTTTTCTTAAATGTTAATTTGGGGCAGTTAAGATGTTTTATCATTCTCAAGCTTAGAAAGGGATCACATAATTATCTTTTTGTTTGCATACTTTAAGCCAGGAGATGGATGGATGGATGGATGGATGGATGACATTTTATGAAACAGCCTATATGTCTGGGGAGATTTTTTTTTCCTATTAAGCACTAAATTCAAGTTATTCAAATTAATATATCTGGTCTTTGAAAATTTGCCAGATTACAAATGCAACACATTTGTATTTTGTATTTGAATTGACAAATGTCTGTTTCCATCTCCTTTTTGTATTTTTGGTGAAAGCTAACGTAGAGTCCATAGACTAATCTGACAATGTTATATGTGTGTGTGTTGTTTCTTTCTCTGCTTGTGCTGAACTATCGCTCACTGTTGACAGGTACACTAAACAAGGCTGGGTGGGAGCTCATCCCTTAGATCTTTTGTTTCAGTGTTCCCAGCTTCCATATGAAGAGTCAGTACTTTTAACAAGTTCCCCAAGTGTTTCTTATCATCAGGCAAGTCATGAAAATACTGTTTTAGGGAATTCACTCCCTATTAACCACACACTCCATTTACAAAATGATCTAAGTGCTTGGAAATAATTTTTTTCCCATTAAACACTTTGGTGTTTAAAACTATTAGCTAGTTTATAAGAAACTAGCTAAGTATATTTGGCCTTTGAAAATTTGCAAATTCTCATACAATATGAATTCATAAATAATCTTGTCATTTGCATACATAATGTTGTAACTGGTGTCTTTTATTGGTTCTCAGTCACTTTTTTTTAAAGATTTATTTATTTCAGAGAGAGTGTACATGAGTGGAGGGAAGGGCAGAAGGAGAGGGAGAAGCAGACTTCCCGCTGAGCGCAGAGCCCTACTGGGGGCTCCATCCCAAGACCCTGGGATCACAACCTGAGCCGAAACTAAGAGTTGGACACTCAATCGACTGAGCCACCCAGGCGCCCTTTGTCACTTGTTTTTAAGTTCTTACCCACATGGGACCAGTAAAGCACCTTACTAACTAGAATTTTGTTCTTCTCATGAAGGATGTTATTTATTGGCTTACAGATCTCTGTGTACTTGCTATTTTCCAGACATAGACATCTGGGGACACAACGGGGAGGAAGTAATAGCTCAGGTCTAGGGCTCTCTGTGTTCCTCGGCTCATTGTCCCCTGAGTCACTGGCTGGATGAGTGACTACGGGCAACATGTATAAGCTCCTAGAGTCTCATTTCCCTCTTCTGTGAAGTGAAGGAAGTAATACCTCGGATCATAATTGGGTGACACTAAGGAAGGTGATTTACGTAAATGCTTTTATGGTGTTTAGCATTCAAGAGATGATGCTATCGCTTGTCATGATGGTGAACACTGGTATAATTATCATGTTGATGATCATCACTGTTATCATTAGAAGACATGGCAGTTGTCTGTGAAGATGACAGGATGGGGAGTTGAGTATAAAGTACAGAACTCCACACATGGTAGCTGAAACTTTTGCACAAAGTATTGCATTAGACAGCAGAGAGACAAATTCATGAGATTGGGGCCCTTTAAACATCTTATTTCTCCCCAGTAGAATCATTTTGTTCTAGCCCAGTTCTGATACACGTCAGTTCCTAACAGTGATTGAGTAGTTAGTAAACATTTTTAATCTGTTTTACCAACTTTTTGTTTGAAAGATAGATAAAAAGTTAATGACATAATAACATGGAAAGGGAATAGGTGTTTTCATAAAGTAGTTATTTATGGTACAATTCTACCTAAAAACACATGAGAAAATGCCATAATCCTGATTTTGGGTGGGCCAGATAATATGGCAACAAAATAAACGGATTTTTTAAATGCCAAAGGTAAAAATAAATAAAGTGTCAAAGGTAAATAAATGGCAAAAAAATAGTTTTATACACACATGTAAAAATCAAATACAAACACATAATTACCTTTTTTTTGACAAAAATTGGAATACTTAATTGAACTCAAAAAGATTTATACATGGAAGTTCATTGCTTAGTTTTTCATTTTTTGGTAGGGAGAACTTAAACATCTATCAACAGATGATGGTAAGTGTGAAATAGATCTATAACATGGGATACAATAAATATAACATTTAAAAGTAATTCACTAGAGATGTGAAAAGATAGCAGTCAACGCCATAATAAAAACCAAGTTGTAGGAGAAGATTAACTCTGTACCATTCATGGTCACTGAAGATGCACAGGGCACTGTACTGTTTATGAGACAATTCTGTAGAACTTCCCTTAGAAGAAGAGTCTGGCTATGCATCACATTCTTTTTTTTTTTTTTTAAAGATTTTATTTATTTGAGAGAGCACGACTGGGGGAGGGGGAGAGGGAGAAGCAGAATCCCCACTAAGCACTCCATACAGAGCTCGATCCCAGGACCCTGAGATCATGACCCGAGCCAAAGGCAGATGCTTAACCCAGGCGCCCCTGTGCATCAGATTCTTGGTGGTAGTTACAAGGAGAAAGAAAAGAGGTGATGGGACGGAATGTTGTCATCGGTGACTTCATCTTTATGTGAAATGTTTCATGCTCTTTTTAAATGTCTGAGCCAAACCAAAAGTGGCCCCTGTTAATTCTGGGTGACATATGCATGGGCATTTGTTTGAATATGTTTTATACCCTGTTTTCTTTTATTAGAAATAATAAAGCAAGCCTTCAATAAATTAAAAGTAGACTCCCACAAGATGATGTTATTATTTAGAGAAAAGCACCACTGTATTCCAAGAGGAAATGTTTCCATTGTGTTTGGAAAATTAGACTGTTTTTTAAAAATGATCTGCAAAAAAGACATTATATTTTCATTCCCAGGTCATGTAAATATCAGATCACAGGCAATTAAATCCTATACGTGATTTTTTTCTCTGTGAAGGATTGAACCATCAGAAATTTTGTAGCCTTGTTCTCTGTGAAGGAATTGAACCATCAGATATTTCGTAGCCTATTGATTACCAGCATGAGATACTGAGATTCCTTCTTGACTCCAGCAGCTTGTGAGAGCTGAAGCAGGTGTCAGCCTCTGTTTGATGTACTTGGTAGATTGCACCGTGATTTGGGTGCAGTCAGGAAACAATGGAGCATCTGGGAATAGAACTTTCCATCACTGTTCATCGTATTCCCTCAAGATTTTCGCGGAGAACTAGGCAGTATTATTCCAATACGAAACATCTATTCCTCCCAGCTAGTCACAGCAGTAAGCCTTGAATAGTAGGAAAGGAAGAGCATAACTTTAACAACGTTAGTATAATGGAAAATTAAAGCAGAAAAATCATCTTTTAAATTTGCTCTGTTTTGAGATATGCAGATTGTCATAGGATGACTGCATTGTTTCCTGGATAATTCTTTGTTTTCCATAATCATCTTTTAATCAGGTAGAATGATCACTGTCAATACATAGGCTGCAAAATAAACTATGTTCTTATACTCACTTATACTTCTGGTATTTTTTTTTAAGTTTTCATTTTAATTCCAGTTAGTTAACATACAGTGTAACGTTAGTTTCAGATGTACAATGTAGTGATTCAGCACTTCCGTACGTCACTTGCTGCTCATCACAACAAATGTCCTCCTTCATCCCCCATCATCTGTTTAACCCGTCCCCCCTCCCCTCTGGTAACCAACTGTCACTGTGTTCTCTGTAGTTAAGAGTCTGCTTCTTAGTTTGCCTCTCTCCTTCTCCTTTTCCCCTTTGCTCATTTGTTTCTTAAATTCCACATATGAGTGAAATCATATGGTATTTTGTCTTTCTCTGGCTTATTTTGCTTGGCATTATACTCTCTAGCTTCATCCACATCTTTGCAGTTGGCAAGATTTCATTCTTATTTTTATGGCTGAATAGTAGTCCATTGTGTATATATTCCATACCTTCTTTATCTGTTCATCAGTTGATAGACACTTGGGCTGTTTCCGTAAATTGGCTATTGTAGATAATGCTGCTATAAACATCAGGGTACATGTATCCCTTTGAATTAGTGTTTTTGTATTCTTTGGGTAAATACCCAGTAGCATAATTGCTGAATCATAGGGTAGGTATTTCTATTTTTAACTTTTTGAAAACCTCCATACTGTTTTCCACAGTGGTTGTACCAGTTTGCATTCTCACCAACAGTGCAATAATGCTCTTTTTTCTTTACATCCTCGCCAACATTTGTTGTTCCTTATGTTTTTGATTTTAGCCATTCTGACAGGTGTGAGGTGATATCTCATTGTGGTTTTGATTTGCATTTCATGATGATGAGTGATGTTGAGCATCTTTTCATGTGTCTGTTGGCCATCTGTCATCTTTGGAGAAATGTGTATTCATGTCTTCCCATTTTTTAGTTCCCCAGTTTGGTTTTTGGGTGTTGAATTTTATAAGGTCTTTATATATTTTTGGATACTAACCCTTTATCATATATGTCATTTGCAAATATCTTCTCCCATTCCATAGGTTTCCCTCATTGTGCAGACGCTTTTTATTTTGACGTAATCCCAATAGTTTATTTTTGATTTTGTTTTCTTTGCCTTAGGAGACATATCTGGAAAAAGGTTGCTATGGCTGATGTAAAAGATGTTACTGCTTGTATTCTCCTCTAGGATTTTTACATTTAGGCCTTTAATGAATTTTGAATCTATTTTTGTATATGGTGTAAGAAGGTGATCCAGTTTCATTCTTCTGCATGGAGCTGTCCAGTTTTCCCAACACCATTTGTTGAAGAGACTGTCTTTTCCCCATTGGATATTCTTTCCTGCTTTATTGAAGATTAATTGACCGTATAGTTGTGGGTATATTTCTGGGGTTTCTCTTCTGTTCCATTGACCTATGTGTCTATTTTGTTCCAGTACCATGCTGTCGTGATCACTACAGCTTTGTAATATAACTTGAAGTCCAGATTTGTGATGCTTCCATCTTTCTTTTTCTTTTTCAAGATTGCTTTGTCTATTCAGGGTCTTTTATGGTTCCATACAAATTTTAGGACTGTTTGTCCCAGCTCTGTGAAAAATGCTGTTGGTATTTTGATAGGGATTGCATTAAATGTGTAGATTTCTTTGGGCAGTATGGGCTTATTAACAATATTTGTTCTTCCAATCCATGAGCATGGAATGTTTTTCCATTCCTTTGTGCCTTCCTTTGTTTCTTTTTTTTTTAAGTTTCATTTTTTTTTTTAAAGATTTTTTATTTATTTATTTGACAGAGAGAGAGTGAGAGAGGGAACACAAGCAGGGGGAGTGGGAGAGGGAGAAGCAGCCTTCCCGTGGAGCAGGGAGCCCGATGTGGGGCTCAATCCCAGGACCCTGGGATCATCACCTGAGCCGAAGGCAGACGCTCAACGACTGAGCCACCCAGGCGCCCCATCTTCCTTAGTTTCTTTCATCAGTGTTTTATAGGTTTCAGAGTACAGATCTTTCACCTTTTTGAAGAGGTTTATTCCTAGGTATCTTATTACTTTTGGTGCAGTTCTAAATGGGATTGTTTTCTTAATTTCTTTCTGCTGTTCATTATTGGTGTATAGAAATGACATACTTTTTCGGTGGTAGTTGACATTTAATGTACAAGGCTATTTCATTTCTTGGATTCTTGCTTCTGAATCTCTTCCTGAATGATTTAATCACATGTCTACTTATTCAGATTACAGTTACAACAGTTAACTGCAGCCCCCAGTTATGGCAGACCCCTCAGCCCCAGCACTGACTGTGAGCCAAGCGTACCTGATACTTGGTCATGCCTGCTGGTATGCCCACCTGCGTGTTTGTGAGCTCCTGCTCAACTTAGCTGTGTGAGCGGAGGGGTCATGTTGTGTTACTTACTCTAGACCAGTACTTAGGACAGTAACTAACCCATGGTAGATCATCAATGTGCAGTTGTGAAATGAGTGAACAAAACATTAATGTTTCATAAAGAGCTTGAGAGGAGAATTGGAAACCACCAGTCAAGCCCAAGATCAAATAGGATAACTGGAGACAGGAAGACATGGCTGAATTTGGGTATAGGAGATACAAAGGGGCTAGTAAGAAGCATGTTTTTAAATTTTTACTCTAAAAATTTTAAACACAAAAGTTAAGAAAGTAGTATAGTGGTAGAGGAAATTTCCCATCACTCAGCTTTGAAACATATGTACTCAGGGCCAATTTTGTGCCATGAGGACCTCCTGTCCCTGCATTTTGATTACTTTGAACCAACTCCATGGTTACTTTTCAGTGTGTATCCCTAGAATATCAGAAGCCTCGACTAAGAGTGAGGTGAATGTGTGACTTTGGAGAGTAGGCAAGGGCCTTTGAGCTGTTTTGTGAGGGACACAGGTTGACATGATCAACAGACACCAGATAGAGCCCAGACGGAGTGTGCCTGGAGTGAAAAGATTAATCAGACGAAGGCAGTGCATTGCTTGGATTAGAAGGACAGAGCTCACTGCTTACTGTTCATTCTCTTTGGAAGCTCATTCCCCCAGAACATGCCTTCATGACTGCAGTCTTAGCTTACTGCCGTAGCCTCTTTATCAAGACAGTATTTTCCACATACCACAATTAACATTTAACAAAACCTTATTTTGTCAGTTTCTGTTTGTGACAAGCAGAGGTCTTGAGTAGATTAGAATCGGGTAAGAGATAAGATGGCCAAGTAACCTGTTTGTCCAGGACAGGTTCAGGTTTTGCTCTTTGTCCGAGAGTAATGCCTCAGTATAAACCCTTTCTGTTTAATGTCCAGACTTGAGTCTTGCAGTATATGGTATCCCTAGATGTCACTGTCTTAAACTAGAGAAGCCATTGGTCAAAGTAACTATTTCAAGGGCTCAGACAAGTTAGTAGAGGAGTCCATTTCCCAACAATTTTGGGTCCTCTGATTCCAGTGTTGAAAGTGATCTCTTCCCTTCATTTGTGCATCCTGTTTAGGGAAGCAGAAATAAGCTGTCACCACATCCTGGGGTCCTGAAGGGTCTTCTGTGGAACCAGGAGTGTTCATTTCAGCCTAGAGATGCTGGGTCTCTCTGGACTTCTTCCATTTCTAGCATGTTGGTGCTCAAGTGAGCAGGACTTACTTTTCAGAGGATATTGTAAATCCTTGACAGCAGAAAGCTTTAGTGATGGGTGATGGTTTCATGAGTATATGCATGTATTGGTCTGAACGCATGCAAACTCATCAAATTGTATACATTAAAGTCACACACTTTTTTATATTATCAGTCAAAGTCTATTAAAGATATTTAAAAACAACAACAAGAAAGAAAAGTAACAGAAAAGAAGGCAGAAGAAAGTAGGGTATCATGATGGAGCACTTCAACCATATAATAGTTACATTTATGTAACAGGGTTGTAGGGACAAGACAAAGAGAGAATGTATAATAGTTATATTTATGTACATGGTTGTACAGACAGAGAATGTATAATAGTTTCACTTATGTACCTGGTTGTAGGGACAGAGAATGTATAATGGTTACGTTTATGTACCTGGTTGTAGGGACAGAATGTGTAATGGTTACGTTTATGTACACAGTTGTAGGGACAGAATGTGTAATGGTTATGTTTATGTACCCGATTGTAGGGACAGAGAATGAGTAATAGTTACATTTATGTACCCGGTTGTAGGGACAGAGAGTGTTTAATGATTCCATTTATGTACCCGTTGTAGGGACAGAGAATGTGTAATAGTTACATTTATGTAAAGTGTTGTAGGGACAGGGAGTGTGTAATAGTTACATTTATGTAAAGTGTTGTAGGGACAGAGAATGTGTAATAGTTTCATTTATGTACAGTGTTGTGGGGACAGAGAATGTGTAATAGTTTCATTTATGTACAGTGTTGTAGGGCAGAGAATGTGTAATAGTTTCATTTATGTACAGTGTTGTAGGGCAGAGAATGTGTAATAGTTTCACTTATGTACAGTGTTGTAGGGACAGAGAATGTGTAATAGTTTCATTTATGTACAGTGTTGTAGGGCAGAGAATGTGTAATAGTTTCATTTATGTACAGTGTTGTAGGGACAGAGAATGTGTAATAGTTTCACTTATGTACAGTGTTGTAGGGCAGAGAATGTGTAATAGTTTCATTTATGTACAGTGTTGTAGGGACAGAGAATGTGTAATAGTTTCATTTATGTACAGTGTTGTAGGGCAGAGAATGTGTATTAATTTCGTTTTGTACCCAGTTGTAGGGACAGAGAGTGTATAATAGTTACATTTATGTACCCGGTTGAAGGGACAGAGAATGTGTAATAGTTACGTTCATGTCCCTGGTAGTAGGGACAGATAGTGTGTAATAGTCACATTTATGTACAGTGTTATGGGGACAGAGAGTGTGTAATAGTTACATTTATACACAGTGTTGTAGGGACAGAGAATGTGTAATAGTTACGTTCATGTCCCTGGTTGTAGGGACAGAGTGTGTGTAATGGTGACATTCATGTCCCCCAGTTGTAGGGACAGAGAGTGTGTAATGGTGACATTCATGTCCCCTGTTGTAGGGACAGAGAGTGTGTAATGGTGACATTCATGTCCCCCGGTTGTTTAGGGACAGAGAGTGTGTAATGGTGACATTCATGTCCCCCAGTTTAGGGACAGAGAGTGTGTAATGGTGACATTCATGTCCCCAGTTGTAGGGACAGAGTGTGTAATGGTGGCATTCATGTCCCCTGTTGTAGGGACAGAGAGTGTGTGTAATGGTGACATTCATGTCCCCCGGTTGTTTAGGGACAGAGAGTGTGTAATGGTGACATTCATGTCCCCGGTTGTAGGGACAGAGAGTGTATAATGGTGACATTCATGTTCCCTGTTGTAGGGACAGAGAGTGTGTAATGGTGACATTCATGTCCCCCGGTTGTAGGGACAGAGAGTGTGTAATGGTGACATTCATGTCCCTGGTTGTAGGGACAGAGAGTGTGTAATGGTGACATTCATGTCCCCCATTGTAGGGACAGAGAGTGTGTAATGGTGACATTCATGTCCCCCGGTTGTTTAGGGACAGAGAGCGTGTAATGGTGACATTCATGTCCCCTCGTTGTAGGGACAGAGTGTGTAATGGTGACATTCATGTCCCTGGTTGTAGGGAAAGAGTGTGTAATGGTGACATTCATGTCCCCTGTTGTAGGGACAGAGAGTGTGTAATGGTGACATTCATGTCCCTGGTTGTAGGGACAGAGAGTGTGTAATGGTGACATTCATGTCCCTGGTTGTAGGGACAGAGAGTGTGTAATGGTGACATTCATGTCCCCTGTTGTAGGGACAGAGAGTGTGTAATGGTGACATTCATGTCCCCGGTTGTAGGGACAGAGAGTGTGTAATGGTGACATTCATGTCACCCGGTTGTTTAGGGACAGAGAGCGTGTAATGGTGACATTCATGTCCCCTCGTTGTAGGGACAGAGTGTGTAATGGTGACATTCATGTCCCTGGTTGTAGGGAAAGAGTGTGTAATGGTGACATTCATGTCCCCTGTTGTAGGGACAGAGAGTGTGTAATGGTGACATTCATGTCCCTGGTTGTAGGGACAGAGAGTGTGTAATGGTGACATTCACGTCCCTGGTTGTAGGGACAGAGAGTGTGTAATGGTGACATTCATGTCCCCTGTTGTAGGGACAGAGAGTGTGTAATGGTGACATTCATGTCCCCGGTTGTAGGGACAGAGAGTGTGTAATGGTGACATTCATGTCACCCGGTTGTTTAGGGACAGAGTGTGTGTAATGGTGACATTTATGTCCCCCGTTGTAGGGACAGAGAGTGTGTAATGGTGACATTCATGTCCCCCATTGTAGGGACAGAGAGCGTGTAATGGTGACATTCATGTCCCCTGGTTGTAGGGACAGAGAGTGTGTAATGGTGACACTCATGTCCCCGGTTGTAGGGACAGAGAGTGTGTAATGGTTACATTTAGGTACAGTGTTGTAGGGACAGTTACGTTGATGTACAGTGTTTTTAGTAGTCATTGTCAGACCTGAAGGAAGAAGCAGGGTAGTGTATGTGATAGTGAAACCATGAAGTGTAAAACACTTACAGAGGTGGAATTGGTGGGCACTCCTGGCAGATTTGCTTCAAGGAACCGTAAACGTTGAAAAGGACAAGATGAATCAGTCCGGTCTGTCAAACCGCAGTGTTGGAGAGGTGAGAAGGAAGCCAATAGAAAGGGGGATTTTCCTGGGACCCCTGGGAACATGTGCGAATAGTGAAGGCGTTCAGTGAAGATGGTTTTGAATAGAGTAGAATGGATAAAGCCCCAGGGAGACAAGGCTAAAGTTGCTTCATTGGAGAGGGACTTTGCTCTACCTAGGTAGCAACTGGACCAGCTTTAGAAACATGTTGCAGAAGCCCACCCAGCCCTTTTCTGGGATTGTTTGCCTCAGCTCTTTGAAGAGGACCATGATTTCGTGGACACACAATTTCAACTAAAGCAGAAGGAACCTTTATTTTTCTATCCCTTCATTGCTTGCTGCCTCACTTTAAGATGGGTGTTTAATAGATGCTCAGTGAGGGGCGCCTCGGTGGCTCAGTTGGTGAAGCGTCTGCCTTGGCTCAGGTCACGATCTCAGGGTCCTGGGATTGAGCCCCACGTCTAGCTCCCTGCTCAGCGGGGAGTCTGCTTCTCCCTCTCCCTCTGCCTCCCCCCACTCCCCGCTTATGTTCTCTCTCTCTCTCTCAGATAAATAAATAAGATGTTTTTAAAAAATAATAAAAAAAATAGATGCTCAGTGAATAGTTCTAGATGAAAGGCTCCGTGAACCTTACCAGGACCTCACAACTGTTAAATATTTTCATTTTGTTCTGATGCCCATCATGCTGGCTTAAGCACTTATCACATCAATTTATGACTTAATTCAGATGGTTATATATTTATATATTCAGATTTATATATCGTGTATATATAACTGTATATACAATCAGATGTGCATAGTTCATGTATGTATTTCAGGTATTTATAGCTCACATATACATATTATATATATATAATTTTAGATAGAAAGTGTACAGAGGGTCTAGGGATATGCATTCTAGGAACAGAAATAAAAATGAGAAAGTATCAGCCTCTTGAATACCAGTACTGAAAAGAGGGAAACATTTTAATACAGAATTTTGTCATGTGAATTTTTTAACCAGAGCTAATTATTTTCCACCACTACCCCTCTAACAGCACCCATGCGAAAAAATAAAATAACGAAAACAGAATTGTACTTACATGGAACATATGGTGAGAAATCTTTGGAGCCCAGGAAGACTACATTTTTACTCTTCTGTACCACATGCATCTGAAGAACTTGGACATTTTTTCCTGTTTTCTTGTGCCTCGTTTTTTTTCTGTTTTCTTTTTTAGCAAGGACTGGTAAGACAATGGCTAATAGGATGGAGAATTTGGATGAATTTTCTACTGAATAAAAAAGGTGATTGAAATATATTTGAATTCCCCCCTGAAAGAATCAGTAAAATCTAGAAAATTGTTAGTTTTACCCCTTTAGCAGAAAACGATAACATCAGAGTCTTCTTCCGGGATCCCGGATTTGCCCTCAGTTCTGAGCAAGGTAGGTTGGGTGTGTGAAATGTAACACAGAAAAGCAGTGGGATTATGCGGAGCGCCCTAATCAGTTTAGACTGTGGTCCTGTGAAACAGCAGTCCTGGGACAGCGTGTAAGGCCATAAAACAGTTCAGTTAGCTGTGTGTGTGTGAGCCGATCAGAGTCGAACCCGAGGAACCGATTGTGGTCAGACATGGGCACTTCCTCCATCGGGAGGGGGTCTGCTCTGCCAGGAGGCGGTCGAACGAGGCAGATCCTTTACTGTCGTTGAATGAGATTGGGTGATACGGAAGAGTCCGTGGAGCTCTACGAAGGCGCCGCACGGGGCGGAGACCCAGTGGATGAGCCTGCAGTGCAGACGTGCACAGTGGGACCGTGTCTTTGAGGTGAAGGCGACCGAAGATGTGATAAGTCACATGTCAGTATCTTAAATATACGAGGGTAATGGGTTCGGCGGAGTGTCCTGCTTGCCCGTGGTCGCGTGGCCAGGTAATGAACAGACAGGGACTAGAAATCATTTCTTCCAGATTCCAGTGAGTATTCTGTATGCCACCCTGCCTCTTCTTTTTCTTTTTATGATTTTATAATTGTTGGTTTAAAAGAACAAAAGAAACCGTCACCTAGTCTTCAGTTTCCTCCATCTCCCTTAAGCGTTCACGTACACGTGAAGTATATTTGGAAAAGAAGGGAGTATTATTTTGAACATATGAGCAGTCACCGTGGGTCTCCACATCCCACGTCACCGTAACAGATGGTGTGACCCATCCAGCTCAGCATCATGGAACGATCCCTTTAAACATCTGGCCTTGCTCCTTAGAGTAGCGAGTTGAGATCAGTTGAAAACATACATCTCACGTATTTGACGCTCGCACTTTTCTCAGTATTTGTTTAAAGACACGAAACCTTTGCAGACGCACCGTTTTTCCATCCTCTTGTTGCCCACACGACTTAGGCATCCCGCGCGCCTGCCCACATCCCACGCGGCTGCCCGTGGTGCTCATGCCTTGACTTCACGGTGTCGACTGAAAGAACCGTCAGCTTCTAGCAGTCACTCACACCCATGCTCAGAGGAAAGTGTGGTCTGGAAGTGCTTCAGCAATTAGCAGTCTCTTCCAGGATGTACTGCTTTTTCCATCTCTGCGTTAGGCCCTTTACGTCACTCCTGAGACAACACACGCGCTTGGAGGCTTGGGTTGGGAGCTATGGCAGGCTGACTTGTGCCTCCGGGTGTTACTTTTCATTCTTATGTCACACTAGATACATGGCAAAAGGAACTTTGCAGCCTGAATTCAGGTTCCTAATCAGTTGTCCTACAGATAGGGGATTGTCGACCCGGGACTGACCTGATCCCAGCAGCCACATTCAGGCAGGGTTTTCTGTAGCTGAGAAGAGAAGCAAAACTCAGAGAGTTGAAGGAGGTTTTGGCTGCAGGGCAGGCACTCTGATACGAAGACACGTGAAGGACCTAGTAGCTGACAGGGATCCCAGCCGACAGTCAGAGAGACGATGGGGGCCTACACCCCACTTCCGCATGGACTAGTGTTCTTCAAAGAACCTGCGTGAACTTGAAGGTGACTCTTCCCCAGGGTCTCCAGGAGGAGCCTAGTTCTGCGGGCAGCCTAGTTTTGGCCTTGGCAGACCCCGAGCAGAGGAACCTGCTAAAGTTGCGTTAATACGTGATACGGCAGAAGAAAGTGCATCCTCTTCTGGGGACAGACAACACCTGGAGCATCATAAAGAGAACAGAGAGAGAAAGACAGGGACTAAGCACAAACATACTGGGTGTTAGTCGTGCTGGAGGACAGGCCTCTAGCCGCGCTGCAGGCTCAGTAAGGAAGAAGGTGTCCATTGCACGGAGTCCACAGCAGTCACCTGCAGGAAGTGGGATTGAGCAGAGAATAAGGTGTCTCCAGGCCTTGCTGTGTCTGTAAGCTCTGGGACAGAAGGCACGGCTGCACGTGAAGCCATGTCACCAGGGAAGAGCTAAGTCTGTGTCCGGGAACAAAGGGCAAGAGCATGTGCAGAGATCTGAGGAAGAAGAGGAGTTCACCGAGGATAAACCTAGGGCAGAAACACCGCGGAGGGTTTGACGAGGGAGGGAGGTGGAGGCCCGTTAATGGGGTGATCCAGCGTGCAAGAATGAGGGAGGGGCAGGTGAAGGGGTGACGCGGTGGGGGTCCCCTGCTGACGCCTGGTGACATTTGTCCCCGTAGCCCCTTAGCGCACAGTGAGGGAAGGGGGCACTGGGTGACAGCTGACCCCCTGCAGCTTTTGACAGTCAGAATCAGGCTGGCAGGCGCAGGGGAAATGCTTTCAGGTGGTCATGAGTTCGAAGCCCCTGAGCATCCACACCGTGAAGCCCAGGATGTGGTCCGTCTGTTGGCTGCGATAACCCAAGGTCGGGGCACGGCGCGGTCACAAGACGGGCGCCTTGTGCGTGTTTGCGGAATGCACTATGCGAAGTTTCTGCTATCTGTGTCCCAGGCTTACACCACCTGGCAGGAGGGGAGTCAACACATGTCTCTTCTCGCCCTCGTGTGAGGTATAAACGAGATCGAACGACCACGGAAGTCTCAAAACCCTTAATCCTCGTGCTCGTAGAAGAGCAATATTTGGATTTATGTTTATATTTCTGTTTCTCTACGCAGAGAAACTGTCCAACAGCGAGAACTTGTGGTTTCGCTCTCGCCGCGCCTCACCCCACAAAACATCACGGTCTTCCCACAGACTTGGCGTGGCAGCAGATGGCGGCCTTTTGTGGTCCCACGTGGATCACGTGGGTTCTCTTGCTACTGCACTCTGTGTCCTTCTTTCACGTGTGATGTAGTCTCTGGTTCCAGTGACTTGTGCACTACAGTCACTTCTCACGGCTTCCCGCCCCGCCATCCTAAACCACGTTACCAAGCTGGCATCAGACTCGCCCCGAGGGCTGGGAGGCCTGTCTGTGTGTCTGTCCGGCTGGTGTACCTGTTTCTGCCCCGTCCTCCTGTGCAGCCACAGTGGTTGTATTCAGGTAGAGGTCCTGAGACTTACCTGTTCCAGCGTATGTCCTTGCCCTGGCTCGTGGAAGTGTTCATAAGAAAGCCCCTCAGGGCTTTCCTTCTCAGCCAGCATGAAATCCATAGTCCACCCTGGGATCTTGTGCCCAGGCCCCTCTCCAGTCTCACCCCGCCTGTCTACCTGCTGTTAGGACACCGAGCCAGCCATGCTGCCCTCGGCTGATGGGCATTCCTGCCGTCTCCACTCCCGGAACCTTCTCCCTCCAGACACCTGCCCTGCTCCCTCCTCTGTCCTGACTCTCAGACGTATTTGTTTTCTCTGTCTGCACCCCCCGCCCCCACGCTCCTCTCCGGAACCTGGCGTAGTTTTCTTCCCAGCTCTCCGTATCCCCTGCCCTACCAGGTTTTTCTCTGTCGGGTCGTTTTCCCTCCCCACGTTAGAGCATGCCCTCTGTGAGAACAGCGCTTTCTCTGTGCGGTTCATTGTTGTCTTCCCAGCATCTGCTTTTGTGCCTGTTACTTAGCACGTGTTTAATCCATGCGAAATTAAATGAAGGAGTGGCTTTATTCTTTCCATAACTCACAGTCATTAGAGACTTGGTTTAAAAGAGAGAATCTTTCAGGAGAGAATAAAAACTTTTGTTGTATGAAAAAGAGCAAAGGGAGAAGGCAAAACGTGAACCCAAAATAACCGAATGATTGGATGGGCAGCAATTGACAGCATACAGAGCTGAGGGGGTCCTCAGTGTGCACACGGAGGCAGTGAGACCGGGGGGGGGGGGTAAATGCCCTCTCAAGCTCAGATAAGTACAGTAGAGCCTGGCCCGCACCAGAACAGTTTGGACTGTCCAAACTGCAAACCTGCCTCCAGGAGGTGGAAGAAAAAGATACGGTAAGAAACCAGGAGTAAGATCCCTTAGTGACTACGTATTTACCAGTCACACTGCTGGACATTTATGCATTCTCTCTTTAAATGTATTTCTTTAAGAGAATGTGAATATAGAGAATAGAACAGACCAGCAGGTTGTGTTATGTGTTTTATGACTGGTGAAATCGCTTTGGTTTTAGCAATGAACCTAGCATTTTTTTATAGCTAAATTTGAATGGGCAAAAATATATTAATGTTTTCACAGCATAGCATAGAAGGAATAAGTATAAATAAATGTTACAAATAAAAAATTAACAGCAATAGCATGCATTAGGAGGGAGGATTTATGTAGGATTGCAGAAAAATAGGACAAAATATTGGATAAACAATGACCAAATGACTACATCAGCCCAAATGATACTTCATGAGGAAAGTTTTAAGTGTACGTGAAGCAAACAAAAGTAATTTATTTTTTTTAATGTTTTATTTATTTATTCATGAAAGTCAGAGAGAGAGAGGCAGAGGCAGAGGGAGAAGCAGGCTCCCCGCCTAGCAGGGAGCCCGAGGCGGGACTCGATCCCAGGACCCCGGGATCATGACCTGAGCCGAAGGCAGACGCTTAACCATCTGAGCCACCCAGGCACCCCAAACAAAAATAATTTAAAACTTAATCATAAAAGGGTATAGGGAGATGAACCAAGCTACCATTTCGACCAAATCAGCCTTACTTATTGTCACACTGGATGACATATTTACATTCGCTGGCCACTGTGAGTGATTTATACGGATAAGTCATACTTAGCGTGTCTTGCCAATGCATTGCCGCAGATTAAAATATAAACACTCCCTAACTCCTGCCCCGTGGTTTGGATGTATCGTGAGCTTCATCTAAAAGCATACTTGGTTACGAGCAAATAAAATCCTTACACGTTATATTTAAACAAGGCTTCAACGAGAGATCATTTTCAGTACCGGCCCCATTTGTGGAATTGTCAGATAGACAGGCTGCCCTCTGGCAGCTGGTGCTTGGCTGGATCAAAGCTCACTCTCCCGTGAGTTAAGAAGACATGCATGTCCCACCACCACTCCTTTTGGGCAGCTGATGTCGATTGGAAACCTGCATCGTCTCCATCACTCTCTCTAAGGTCTGTGGGACTCAAACGGCCACCTGGCTGATCAGTGTCTCCCTGCTTCCTCTCTCTCGGGTTTGAATTGGTTATTTTGCCATTTGTTCCTTCTTAAAACCTCACAGTTATGTCAGCTCTCCTCTCTGTCATTCCTTATGCCTTCCAGCCGCAAATCCCTACTCATTGTACCTCTTCCGTGGTTGATAGTGTCTGCTCCTAAAACATCCCCGCTCACAGTTAGAGCTTGTCTCCAGAGCGCTCACATTAACCACCTTCTGGCTGCTCTCTCTGCCTCCATCCTTTCCCCCACGCTGATCCATCCCAAATAAAGCCCAAAGACTTTGCAGAACTGAGCCTTTTAATTGCTTCTCCCAACCCGTGGAGTGGATTCCAGAGTTCAGCTTGACAAGGAGCTTCCCTTTTACCTCATTCACAGGTCGGACCAGCCCCACAGAAATCTGTCCGTCTTCCAAGCACAGAGGGCACATTCCCACGTTGGTGACTTTTGTTCAGCTGGGTAACACTTTTAAAGGCCCTGCTGAAGCCCCATCCCTGTAGGTGGCTCTAAATCTCAGCTCTAATTTACAAAAAGAGTATTAAATTATCAAATTTCCATTCATACAGAGATTTTGTGTGTGTGTGTGTGTGTGTGCATGTGTGTATTTTGTATTTTGGTGGGTCTCATATCTATATTACCCTTTCTAAAAGTGGGGAAGAAACCCTATAAAAACCTGGCCTCTTTCTTGAGTGTTTCAGCATAATACATATGTTTCCCTGGCTACATCTGTTAATACCATTTAATCCTATTAGTGTTCATCTTTCCCTTCCTGTTTCAGGAGCCTTGCATCAAACCCTGCTCATTTTGGTATTTTTTAATGTATGGACTGCGTATTAAAAAAGCATTATCAAATTACATGGATACATGTTTTAATGACCTTAGGAAAGGGAAACAAAAGCAAACTTCCAGAACAACAGCAATTTATCCTTCCCCTCCTAAAGCTAGTAATTCAGACTACAGCTCACAAGTCAGAACTTTTGTTACAATGAAGCAAGATTGGTTGCTCCTCTTTGCCTGCAGACATTTTGCAGTAATGGACTGAATTAATCTCAATGTAGCCACGCAGGAGACTTTTTGTTTCAAGTTCACTGCATCCAGCCATAACAAATCCATGGAAAGTTCTTACTGGTAATAGCTATCCACGGGCAGACACTCCATGTATGGGTACAGGATGGTCGCTGTGATTCAGACATGATGAGAAACGCAAAGTGATGTATAAATGTTTGCCGCGGGAGGACGTGTTTTATACACTGTACGTATAAGAAAGAGATAGGAGTGTCACTTAGCTGTGAGTTAAAATTAAGATCCATTCCTTCTGCGGCTCTTTGTCCAGTGTCTTGCCCATGGCAAGGGTTTCTCAGGCACGGATTTTTACCAGCTCGAGTCCATCACACCTTTCCCCTGTAACAGCCTCGTACCATTACCACGCTCTCCCTGTTCCCTTTGCTCCTTCAGCTGCTCTTATCTTCTTCGTGGAGGCCTCTTTTTCCTCCATCCTGAGCATTCATTCCCAAACCCTGTTCCCACTGTCCTCATTCTGCTGTGGTTTTTGTTTGGCACCAGATGCTGATAGAGTGCAGGTGCACACACAATGTCCACGCGACTGTGGGGTTTCAGAACAGGCTCCTGGGGTGGGCGGGAGAACGACACCTTCCCCGAAGAGGGCAACATCCTAGTTCCGGGAATCTGGACGTTTGTTACTTTACGTGGCAGAGGGGAATGGACTTGGAGATGGTTCCTGACCTGCGGACCACAAAATAGGATCCAGCATTAATGAGGAGGATCCTGAAAAGGAGAAGAGGGAGACGGGTGGGGTGAGGGGATGCACTCTGACGAGCTTGGCCTGTCATTGCTGGCTTTGAAGGTGGAGGGAGGGGCCGTGAGCCCAGGGATGCAGGCGCCTCCCGGAGCTGCACAAGGCAAGGATGGATTCTCCCCCAGAGCCTCCACAAAGAACGCACCCTTGCTGACATCGGGATTTTAGCCCCGCGAGACTTGTTTGAGGCCTTTGCCCTGCAGAACCGTAAGACCCAAGTTGGTGTCGGTTGAAGCCCCTGAGTTGATGATAACATGTTCCAGCAGCTGTGGGATGGTAGTGCGGGTGTCCGCTTTCTGATGGACACGTTTATTGGGTTGCGTTACAGGCATCCAGCTGAATTCTCCTCTTTCCCTGATGGAAGGCACAGATAGCAGTGTAATGTTTCCACCGCAGCCACGACCCAACCACCTTAACCCAGGGCGATGTATTCCGGGCCGCCGCCTGCAAGGTGAGGGCCCCCAGCACTACCGGGACCCGCCTCGGTGTCACTGACCAAGTGCCTGCCTCTCAGCAGCAAGGGCTCCGTCCTGTGAAATCGGCAGCCACCCCTCTGTACCTTCCTTGCGGGCATTGTCCCTTCCTCACAATGAGCACTTTGTATTTTAGAATCAAAGGGAATGATTGCTGACCCCACACCCAGTATTACTCTTGCAAGGGATTGTTGAGATACAGTCTCTTCCTTTCTCACTGGGCTCCCTTACAGATGCCCTTGAGTGTTTTTGTCACGGTAAGCCTCCTGCTTGGAACTACTGGCCTGCCTTTCCCCCAGCGTCAGGGACTATGCATCATGAAGCAGTACCCGGATGTTTGTACGCAGAGACGCTGTACAATTATTTGCTACAACTGTACATGTTTTATGATGCAGATTTCTAAATCTGAGAAGAACCAAGTGCCTGAATAAACTTAAGTCAGATCTTGGCCCATTAAAATAAAATTTTTACAAAAATGAAACATTTATTACTAGGAAGGGTGAATGATACGTAGTCTGATGTTGGTCTTGTTATGTTTGTAGCTGTCACGATGGTTAGATGCATAGATGGATAGATGGAACCAGCATATGCATTGCTGTAAGCTCTAAGAGATAGTTCTTATACGTGCTAAATGAATCTTTCATTTTTACATATAAAATTTAATTTGGAAACGGTATGTTCAGGCCAAAACTGCCTTGTATATTTTAGTTTTCAACGTTTCCATAACTTGTATCTATTTTATTTCTAAGCATAGAAAGCATCAGATTTGCAGATGAATTTTATTTGATGGAGCCAAATTAATCCAAATGCAAAATAATCATCTGTCTTTTCTAAACCTTTGGACCTGAAGTTTAGGAACAACAAATGAAAAAGACAGGGTGCCAGGAGAGGAAACCTTTTATATTCTAGGTGCCTAGGGAATGGTATCACTAGAAACATCTCAGAGATTGTTCATTTATTAGCATGAATAGCTTCTTCCTGCATCTCAAGGATTGAGAAACATCCGCTTTGGGAGAAATATCAGCTTCCCCGGTGTTGTCAGCTCTGTGAGCAGAGAAATGCTCCTCCTTTCCTCCGCAGCTTGATGAAGGATTTGTGAATAGGTGTGCTTATGACCCCCACACCGTCCTCATATTTACAACTTCTAATTTGAAGATTGTGATAGATTTTTCTTTTTACCTACCTGTTGTAGGAGAAGTTCATCTCTTTGCTTTCGGAATCTAAACCCTGGGCATTCACACCTCACTTTTAAAAACATAATTGTGTCGAAAGGAGAACAGTTCTTTATGTTTCAAATCAGAAGTGTGTAACATAACCCACACTTAGGAGTGGCTTTCCGGATGAGAATTCTCTCAAATTGACCGGTTTGAAAGGGTAGCTAATGAAGACATCCTAGTAATTTTCAGAGCAAGTTAAGAAAAGGGAATGAAGACCCAGTCATCTTCCTAATTGAATGGTTCCTACTGTTCCCGTGTCTCTAGGACATTCAACCTTTGTCGGTTGGAAGTTTGCTTCCACTTTTATCTCCTTAAAGAGCTTCAGTTCCCTCTACACATAAGGATCCCTTGCTGTTGGCCAGTGGGGTGTGTCCACACAGTAGTGACCTCCCATGTAGAGAGGACTGAAAAAGCAAAGCTTTGTCCAAAGGTCACTTGGCCTAGACTGACCTTCCAGTGCCTTAGAGCGGGAATGACGGCCCTTGGTTATGAATGAAACTCAGAATGGAAAAGGACCGTCACCTCCAGTTCCCACAAGCTTGGGGCTTTTATGTGAGCACAGGGTTCCTTTGGGTCTCCTAAGTACACTGGAGAGTACCTCTGGATGTGTGATTGCTCCTTTTCCCTCCGTCCTCACTTGAAAGAAGACTGACGGGTATAAACGGTGTTATTCCCAGTGTGTAGGCCAATCTGGGACTGAGTTTGCATGTTGTACGAATCCCCTGCTATGGGGAAAAATCATCATTTGGCCTAATGAACTATGAGAAGCCAAGATTTTCCTTTTGTGAATGTGCTGGTATGTCAAAGAAATGGATTAATATCACTGAAGACATCATTATATATCCAGGCTGCATGGATTCAGGTCTCAGTTTATTGAAGAAAGATGAGACACATATTATCTATTGTCGTTCTCAACAAACATTTCAAACCAAGTGTGCCCTTGTATGCTATTGCTGTTCCTTGGGAAGGTTATTATGGTTCAGTTCAAGAGTGAGCATGTGAGCATGAGATCCAACCTTCAGGTCCATTTTCTCCAACTCCACGATATTCCCAATGAGTTCATCTTCCCAAAAGGAAACCGAGAGTTTAATGATTCCCCACAGTAAGTCGGTGTGGGGCATGAGTGAAAAGGTGAGTGGAAATGGAGCACAACATGGGAAACAGTGCATTCCCAAAAAGCAAGCGACAGGTGAGGTGCGCCGCGGCCCCCGAGTCCCCAGGACGGGGAGAGCTCTCAGGTTAATGATCTCTGGGGTCCATTGTGTAGCAGCGGATTGCTGTACTCAGCATGAATTCTACGGCTGAAACATAATTACCAGAATGTGAAAAATGATGGCATTCATTGAAATGATAAAATGGCATCTGTTAAGATCACTCTTGGCAAGGTTCCCAGCTTTTCATTACTTAAGAAAAATAATGATGTGCTAGTCACTGTGAAAAAAGAAAATTTGGAGAAACTGTTAATAATGACTGAAGTATAACGCCATCAGATACATCTGAGAATATCCCATGATGAATTCTTTTGGCCTTTATCAGCTATTTCTTGTCCCACTGAGGTACAACTTTACAGTTAAAAAAAAAAGAGCTTCGGTGCTTTTTTTTTTTTTTAAGTATGAAGTTTAGTACTAGCTGTTAAATTCCTTTATGGTTGATTCCTTATCATGTGGGGATACAACTCAGTGAGGGAGTAAATAAAAAGGAAAAAAAAACTGGCAAAAGTTATGTTTTAAAGGAACATATACATACATCCAGGACAGAGTGGAACGAAGATTCAGGGGCCACTAATAGAAGGTTCAAGTTTTCAGAATGGTGTCGATAGATGGTAGTCTGCCTACACCCACTCCAGATAGTTTAAGTTCGTATTTTCCCCACTAAATGCCAGAACTCTTTGAGCTTTTTCTTCTTAAGTGTTTAGGATTGCCAGAGAAAATGCAGGATACCTAGTTAAATCTGAATTTCAGATAAACGTGTTTTTAATTTACGCATGTGCTATGCATCTACTAACAATTAGCCGCTGTTGATCGGAATCTTAAACGTAATGTGATGACATCCTGTATTTTTATTTGCCAAATCCAGCAGCCCCAGCAGCATGCCATATTTTTACATACGTGAAGTTACTTGGTCAATGAAAACAAGGGAAATTGATTTGATAGCACAGCATAGCAATGGCTCAACATGTAGGAAAACATAGTCCAAAGGCACTTTTTTTGAGGGAAAAAGGTCATATAAGTTTGGGATATAGCACATATTATAATTCATTCTGGAAAATTCAAAATTCACATGAGTACATTTGAGTCTTTAAGAATTTCTAAGCTTTTGGGGGCGCCTGGGTGGCTCAGTCATTAGACGTCTGCATTCGGCTCAAGACGTGATCCCAGGGTGCTGGGATCGAGCCCTGCGTGGAGCTCCCTGCTCAGCGGGGAGCCTGCTTCTCCCTCTCCCTCTGCCTGGGCCACTCCACCTACTTGTGCTCTCTCTCTGTCAAATAAATAAGTAAAATCTTTAAAAAATTAAAAGAAGAATTTCTAAACTTTTAAAAATTGTTTGTAGTCGCCGAATTGCATAATCTTACTTCCCAGAGAACCAGATTTGTTGCCTTCATTTAGAGGAGAAGGGGAGAGGTCATTCCTCTGTGTGTGCGTGCATGCGTGTGCATGTGTATGTGTATGTGCGTGCACATGCCTGTGCATTCCTGTGTGTAACATGCCACTCTGAAATACAGGAAGTAGGAATCAATATAAATTCCAAGATTATGATTCCACTGCTTTATTCCAACATAACATTGAAAAATGTCTAGTGCCTTTCATTTGTATTTTACCATGTGTCCCCTGAAATCTTGGCATTCGGTGAAAAAGGGGAGGAGATGTTCTCATCTGCATTTTGAGTCATTCTCAGGACTCATAAGACCTACTGAATATTAAACTTGTACCGAAGATTATGTACACAGTCTACAGTGAGAGTATCTGCTAATGAGAACATGTTGAACATTAAAAGTGCTTCTAAGTGACAACAAAGTGTCAACTCTGGGAAGACTCAACTCTCCCTTTCTCTTGTCTCTCCTCCCCCTCTTCCTTCTCCTCCTCTTTCCTCTTTCCTTCTTCCCCCTCTCCCCTCTTTCCTTCTCCCCTCCCCTCTCTTTCTCCCCTCCCTCCCTCCTTCTCCCCTCCCCTCCCTTTCTTCCCTCCCTCCTCCCCTCCCCTCCCCTTCTCTCCTCCCCTGCCCCCCCTCCACCTCCCCCCCCACCACGGCCCCTTCCTTCTCCCCCTCCCTCACCCTTTCCCTCCCCTTCTCTCCTCCCCTCTCCTTCTCCCCCTTCCCTTACTTCCCCCCTCCCTCTCCCCCCCACCCTTCTCTGTCTCCCTCCTCTCTCCTTCTCTCCCTCTCCTCTCTTTCTCTAGCCCTGTGGAGTGGAGGGATGCACCAAGCTGGAGAGGAGCCTTGCAGTCTTCCCTTCATGCAGGGCATTCAGACTCACCTACTTGTTCCTTTCACTTCACCATTCCCCCTCTCCACCCCCACAGGCTTTTCTTTGCAGCTCTCTGAATGTAAGGCTGTTACTAAAAAGTCTCAAGAAGTTAATGATGCCCGGTATGTTCTCAGAGAGATGAAAATAGATAAATAATTGGAAGTCGGTCCTGTTCATTTCCAAATGAACTAGTTTTTTGTTTTTGTTTTTTTACCCCCTTCTCTAGTACTTTTTGGAGGTTTGTAGTGTAGCTCTTGACAAATTTGGGAGGATTTCACTTCTGGGGGGGGCATCCATCATTAGAATATTGAATAGGGTCATTTTATGGTATGCCTTCATTCTACTCTCTTTGCCTGGAAGGAAGGAGTGGATATTTGAAAGACGTAAAGAATAATTTATGGATTTAATGCAATTCTTGTTAAATTCAACATGTCCCAAACAACATCCATTCCATCCTCCATCTACCCTCCTTTTTCTGTTCCTGATCTCAGCTGGGGAACAACTCTGTCTTAGATAGTAAGACAGAAACCTGCAAATCATGTGCTATTTTATTTATAAAGGCACTGCTGTATGGCTAGATATTTATACAAAATGATATATTTGGGATATTGCTTATTTGTGGAAACATGAACTTGCTAAAAGACAGGATTTTTCCCTTTTTTCCTGAGATAAAGTATTAAAAAATACAATAACCTCGTACTTTTGGTAGCAGTTGGGTGTATTGCTTGTTTGTTTAATCTCTACGCCCAACACGGAGCTTGAACTCATGATCCTGAGATCAGGAGTCACCTGCTCTACGGTCTGAGCCAGCTGGCACTCCAGTTGGGTGTATTGTTAAATAATCCACTTACCTATGCAAAGACTGACCAGAAATTTAAGATCATACTTCTGGTACAGTTTGGGTGTATTGTTACATAACCCATATATATATTAACTGAAAATTATGTTTCAGCAATTTCTGGGCAACAGCCTCCAAAGAGTAACATTTTTAATTACCTCACACTCATCGTATGGATAATGAAATTTACTGGTTTATGGCCTTGGCTCTAGCCTGATGTTTGGGTTGGAAAGTAGATCCAAACACAACCTTGCGAGATACACAGAATCCAATCACTGGCCCCTTGGATGATTGTAGGAGTGGTGGCTCCTCTAACAGAAAGAATCTGTAAAGAATTGGGAATGAAATTTAACAGTCAGTTCATGGCTCAGTTATCCTGGTGAAGGAACTAGAATGGGGCGTTGTAATTTCCGATCAGAGCGGGAGAGGAGGCCGTGTGTCTCCAAGGGCATGAGGGATTAAAGACGACATCTAGAGAATCTGTCTCACATTAAATCCCCGCTTGCTGAGAGGACACCGTACGGTACTTAGGGACGTGAGTAAATTGCCTGATTTAGCAAAAACCCCCTTAGATAAGCAGGTGCCCCTTCCCTCAGCAAGCTGGACTTGAAGAGTGTAGATGCGTTCGTTTTAAGAACCCATGGGACTCAGACTCATTTTGCACTGATTTGGGGATTTAATCAGGGCAATATTTAAGAGAACAGTGCCCAATAAAAAGTCAAACATCTTATCTCGTAATTCCAATATGAAATATACAACTGAGTGATGGATTTAAGAGGAAAGGCATAAAAGCATTTTACCAAGTTCACAAAAGATACTGGACTTTTTGAGAACCTGAGATTTTATAGGTCTATAAGTTTTATTTCATTTACAAAAATTATCCAACTTCGTAGAGACTTTGTCAGACTATCAAGTTCATTTCAATGATTTAAATATTAATTTTATAAATATTGAATATATTGGTTTTTGGTGTGTTTTGTCTAGAGAAATCTGACCACTGAGACATCATACTCACATCAGCAGTCCCCATTCAGGCCCTATTTTTTTTTTCTCCAAGGTTATCAAAGGTCATCATCTAGCCATGCCAAAGCCAGGACAGGAAGACCCATTCTTGTGTGGTTCTTTCTTTCCCATCAGCGACTCCCACCCCAACACACACCCATCAGTTACCCTGCATTGTCCCACAGCTTTTTCTCAGGACTCTTTTCCCCCTTGTCTCCATCCCCTTTCCCGTTCCCTGAGGTACAGTTCCAGCCCATGTGCACGCAGAGACCAACCACAGTTTCTGGAATACAGGTCAGGTCATGTTAGGGGATCTCCAGTTTAAGAGCCCTCAGTGGCTCCCCACGAGCATCCTGAACAACTTCACAGCTCAGGTGCCAACCTCCCCCCTCTGCCGTGACTGGGTTTGCAGCATTTGTCTGTCTGTCCTCCCCGGAAACATACGCCTTTTGAGAGGAGATGTCTCGTTCACCGTTACATCATCCGTACTTGCGTGAGAAAGGTGCTCAGTACATGTTGAACAGATTCGTGAATTACTAACCAGTTGACTGTCTAACTGGTCGCTGTACAACTTTGACGTTCCCGGTTGTTTATTCATATCGGCCAGTGGTCTCAACTCTTCATGATTTTGTCCTGTAGGAGACAATCGGCCATGTCTGCAGGCATTTTCAGTAGTCAGCACTGGAGTGGGACAATGATCACGGCATCGAGTGAGCAGAGACCGGGGGTGCTGCTAAACATCCCTTAATGCACAGGACGGTTCCTCATGACAAGCATCCTGTGATGCACAGTGCAGTTCTGTATGCGGTGCAGAGTATCCATGCTGCTGCTGTTGAGAAACCCTGATGTAGACTCATTGTAAAATGAAACCTTATGTCGTCTTTAGTGGATTACGTTCAGTTGCTAACCACCAACAAAAGAATTTCTTTTTAAAGATTTTATTTATTTATTTGACAGAGAGAAACACAGTGAGAGAGGGAACACAAGCAGGGGGAGTGGGAGAGGGAGAAGCAGGCTTCCCGCGGAGCAGGGAGCCTGATGCGGGGCTCAATCCCAGGACTCCGGGATCATGACCTGAGCCGAAGGCAGCCGCTTAACGACTGAGCCACCCAGGCGCCCCAACAAAAGAATTTCTTGTATTCCTAGTTAACCATGTCTTCTCCATACTTTATGGATGATCGTTCAGTAGAACTTTCAATGAGCAATCTATTTTTTATGCCCCGTGGAGAATTAATGTACGTATTATATCAGCATTCCAGTTAGCTCCTTTTTGAGCACTGAAATGCATCTCAACTGTGTTCTCAGTTTCTTACTTAGATTTACAAGCAAAATAGATGCCACTTGTTTTCATTTGTGAAATACTTTGAAATTAAACTTATACAGAAATAGTTATCATCCTAACAAGTTTTCCTCTGTGGGGGAACATACCAGAAGTATTTCAGGATTGTGAGTGAGTTTACAGAAGTTGAGGGGGGCTCGACAATCCGGAAAAGCACCACCAAGGCAGATGGAAAAATGGTTGCTATACCCGTGAACGTCAATGCTCAGAAGAAGTCACTAAACCAACACATTAGCTGAGAATAATTGGTTGGCTAACAGCAGTGGAGGGTTCGACAGTATTGGCCTGTTTATCTGGCATAAGTGATTGAGACTTACTAGGGTTGCTCACCCTCAAGGCAAGGTCTGGGAGACTTCCAAGTTTGGGGAGTTTGGGGTTCGGGGGAGGACAGTGATGTCATAGATCACGGATCACTAGAACCAGAAAAGGCAGGTGACATGTCACAAGAGAGGGACAAAATAGAATCTGTTTATTACCTCACTTGCACAAAACCACGAGGACTTGATGCTAAGTACCCCAATGCTCTAAAGATAGAACGCAGTTACACTTAACACACAGGATTAACTGGCCCAACCGAGGCAAAAAGACAGCTGCAGAGACCAGGACCTCAGCTCCACCAACAAGGGAGACACCCACACAGCCCCAGCAGCTGGATGGAGAATCACTTCGTGTCAACGGCGTGTAGATGACTTATCACAACTGACTCAGTTGTCTATGGGTACAAACCAGGGACATCACACAAAACAGCTTTCTTGAAACAGAGAAGCTCTTACAAGGGTCACCCATTCAAATGGATGGGCCACAGTGATTTGGAATTTATTTTCTGTGAGAGCCGGACGGGACACACCTGCATTATGGTCTGTAGATTCCAAGGTCTGATTCGGGTAGGCACCCAGTTCTTGTTGAAAGCAGGGCCTGAGTGACTGTCAGCAGCGCCCCGGTACTGTTTCTGAGCAGAGGACTCGGTCCATGATGCGTTTATTTCGGCCTCCATTGTGTTGCTATAAGTTCACCTTCCTGGACTTTTCATGGTTCCTTCTCTTTGATTACTAAACCATCATTGAGTTGATGGAGCAATTTCAGCCAGTAGCGAATTTTTTGGCCAAAATAGGTGGCAGGAACAAGAGTAACTAGAAAGTGGAGACATTTTCATGCTGTTGAGTCATGATTGATGAGAAGATTAACCAGCCAACTCACTGAAACACTTTATATGCAGCAATGTGAATTCCATAGACATAGGCATGTGTAGGTATGCTGATAAATATTTATACAAGAGTTGGCTTTCCATTTCTTTTCTGTTGCTGGTTTTTGTGAGCTGCCCTGAGGTTGATTAATGCTTTCCTTGTGTACCATATATAGAGATAAACAGCTTAAACCTGATCCACTAGCAAACTAAAACAGTGCATTGTTCATGTTGTGGCTACTTATTGTAGTCACTGTTCTTCTGGATGTGTCATAGTCTAAGAATAGAAGTCTAGACTAAGTCCTGCTGCTCCTATGTTCATTTCTTTGAGGGAAAAGATAGATGGGATCTCCAGTGAATGAGTGACTTTGGGTGATCTCCAGTGAATGTGAGTGACTGTGGGTGGTCTGGTAATTAAAAGTCATCAACGCTGCACCATTTGGGACTTCGTTAGACAAAAGAGTATGTGGATGAAACCTTGTCATGCCTAATTACTGCAGCTGTTTGATTGATCTGAGGAAACTCTTCCAACTTTTGGAAAAGGTGAAAAGAATTACATCTCTGGAAGTCTGGTCTGGTTTATTCTCACCTTTCTGAAGCTCGTTAAATCTTCTACTTCTGGGGCGCCTGGGTGGCTCGGTCAGTTGAGAGTCCTCCTCTTGATCCCGGCTTGTGTCTTCATCTCAGAGTTGTGAGTTTGAGCCACACATTGGGTTCCATGCTGGTGTGGAGCCTACTTTAAACAAAATAAACAAAATAAAGCCCTCTACTCAGATGGAGCAAGAACAGCGTAGGCAAACATGAAAATATGGCAGCAGATTATCTGAAAAGAGCTGTGTTCATATCAGTTTTTTTTTCATATCACCATACATTTTTAATTTCTTTTGAGTGTTGAAGAATGTTTTGGCAGAAAAGCAACTGCAGGTTAAGTATTAAGTATTGAATCCACATGGAAGTCTCCATCCAACTGCCACCATCTTGAATGACCAAATGGATGTTGCATTCTTTGTATTCATGGCTTAGATATCAAACCAGCTACCATTAGAGTTGAGAGAGTACCGTGAACAAAGGAAAGATAAAAGAGGGCAATCACAGAAATCAAAGTTGGGTTTCAGTTAGTTAAAACTCAAGAAACATACATACATTAGCAATTTAATCTTTGGAACACCAAAGTTTTTTAAGCTTCTCTGTCTTAGTTAATAGGAATTTACCTTTACCATGTAATTTCAGATGGCAAAACAGCCATTGATAAAGAACAGAAGCAATTTTTACATATTATAGCAGTTTTGAAAAGATTGAGCCAAACATTTTAATGATTTGAAGTGCGTAAGCATTTGGTACATAAACAGGACATAGTAGGTTTATTTCCATATGACTGGCAATGTGTCCTCTATGTGTGGGTGTCTCCCTTGTTGGTGGAGCTGAGGTCCTGGTCTCTGCAGCTGTCTTTTTGCCTCGGTTGGGCCAGTTAATCCTGTGTGTTAAGTGTAACTGCGTTCTATCTTTAGAGCATTGGGGTACTTAGCATCAAGTCCTCGTGGTTTTGTGCAAGTGAGGTAATAAACAGATTCTATTTTGTCCCTCTCTTGTGACATGCCACCTGCCTTTTCTGGTTCTAGTGATCCGTGATCTATGACATCACTGTCCTCCCCCGAACCCCAAACTCCCCAAACTTGGAAGTCTCCCAGACCTTGCCTTGAGGGTGAGCAACCCTAGTAAGCATCTTCCAAATGTCTGTGTTGATGGTAAGGGCTTGCAGGTAGTTGGAAAGGAAGGAGCAGTGGACCCCTCTGAGAGGTGCACTTGTATAGCTCCCTTCCCTTTGGGTTGAATTTGTTTCCTTGGGAGTGATCTTAGAGGCAGACTTTGGTAGTGGTGCTGGTGCTGGTCGGGGGAGGGATTCAAAGCCTAATGCTTTGAGGCACTGCTTTCTCCTTAAAGAGCCGTGTGATGCCTCTTGTCCGCCCCCTGTCCCTGCATCTCCTCCTCCTCCTCCACTTTGCTTTGGGACAGTGATGGCTGAGACTCTGGGTGCCTCTCATCAAGTAACATTACTTGGCTCAGTAACACGAGTTCCTGTGGTGCATCAGATACTTAGGACACCTAATCCCCTTAACCTCTACCAGTTTATAAAGTTTAAAGTATTCTTCCCATTTTACATAAGGAAAAAAGTCAGAGTCAGAAGTTTAAAATTATGGCATGGGATGCATAGCCAGGGAGTGGCAGAGTCTGAACGTACCGTCGTGATCAATCCATCCCAAAGCCTAAGTTTTTTTTTTTTTTTTTTTTTTTTTTTTTTAAAGATTTTATTTATTTATTTGACAGAGAAAGACACAGCGAGAGAGGGAACACAAACGGGGAGTGGGAGAGGGAGAAGCAGGCTTCCCGCCGAGCAGGAAGCCTGATGCGGGACTCGATCCCGGGACTCCAGGATCATGACCTGAGCCGAAGGCAGTCGCTTAACCAACTGAGCCACCCAGCCGCCCTAAGTTTTTAACCTCGATGCCAATCCTCTGTCCATTCTGCATAACTTCTGTTGACTTTCCTTGTGCACCTGGCTGACTCTCCTCCATGGACCCATCTTCTCTGTGTTGAATTAGGCTTCTAAGTATCTAGGGCAACTCACCTTCTCCAAAGGGGCAGGTTCAAATTTCTAGTCATCACCAGTCTGGTGTTGCCTGTGACAATCGCACCATGCCTGGCTGAGTGCTGAGATAGAAGGCAGTAATCTCTCTTTCAGTACCCAGTGGGGAACGGGGTTCTAAAGTGCCTTTTGATCCAGACTTTCACTGAAATAGGTCTTTTGTGGCCCCTTCAAGATAAGAGCACGTGGTTGTCATTTTCCAGTTCTGCCATATTCCTGTCACATATGGGGAAGCACCTAGTAGGCATTTTTCTTATTTCCTGTAACTCCTAAAAATTCAAACACATTGGCAAATTTTCCCCAGTTTCATAAGGGTTTCAGCCTCGATAATCATTCCCCTACTCTTAATACCTCACGGCTCTGCAAGTCATATTATCACTGAAGGTAAACATTTCAGTGGACAATAAAACACTCCTGCAGCTACTAAGCAACATTGTATATTGTCTTGAGGATGTGTTTATTATATTAGGAAATTTCCAACAGTCCGTTTGTAAGTGGTTGCTTGAATTCACGACACATTGTCTCATATAAATAATGTTATAAATCCTAAAAATATTCCCAGGATAGCACATAAAAAACTACTAAATCTGTATGTAGCTGCATTAATCGTATAGGAAGAGTCCATTTCATCCAGTCCCCTTAGCTAAACCCTGTGTTCTAAATATGAACATGATTTTGAGTAAATGATGCCTATACTTTAACTGAAGAATGTTCTACTTTAAAACGTTGGATATGGTGCTCCTCTAGAATGTATTAAATTGTTCCCTCCCGTCTTAATCAGGGTGTTGTGTCCCTTAATCAGGGAGCTATACAAGTGCACCTTCCTTCCTTCCTTCCTTCCTTCCTTCCTTCCTTCCTTCCTTCCTTCCTTCCACATTAATCAGTAATGTGTTGTACTCAGGCCCTCCCATGTGGAGATGCACAGGGGTACTTGCTTGCCTCCTTGAAAACCAGCTCACTTAATTTCTTTTTTTATATATATATAAGATTTTATTTATTTATCAGAGAGAGAGAAACAGAGGCAGGCAGAGGGAGAAGCAGGCTCCTTGCTCAGCAAGGAGCCCGATGTGGGACTCGATCTCAGGACCCTGGGATCATGACCTGAGCCGAAGGCAGACGCTTAACCGACTGAGCCACCCAGGCGTCCCCCGGCTCACTTAATTTCATCTCTTTGTTTAAGCGTTTGGCATTTGTTCTCACGTTGAAGTAAAAATAGGCTAATCTGACAGTGAAAAAGTGATCAGATACAGTATTTTCATCACTTACAAGGATTAGAACCATCTTTCCCCCTTTTTTGAATGAGTAATTTAAGATATTTTTGATGAAGAAGGGCTATTGCAACTTAATGCTGTCATCTGACCACATCTTCTGTTGTGACATGGTTGAATCATACTAACAAGGTGATCTATCAAAATACTAATTTGCATAAGTTTTGAGAATGATTTTGCTGTACTCTGACCTCAGGAGATATTAAAATGCAAACTAAGGAGTTTTACTGCATTTGCTAAATTAATGCCTCTACCACCCTAAAAAAAAAAAAAAAAGCCTGTGTTACTTTTAAGAACATTTAAATTGCATTGCCACTAGTCATTTCAAGTTTGTATTCCAGGATGGTCAGAGCAAGTGAATATTCAAATGATCTAAATTTTATTTCATCTCCCATCTCTGTATCATGCAGTACCTTGAGGTAGTTCTTTCCCACAGAAATGGTCTTTCAGTTACTATGAGCACAGCTGTGGGACTGACCAATAGCCAAGAGACCTTCTTAATTATTTCTGCAACTGTTAGATTTATTTTTTTAACATCAGCATCTTTTTTTTGCCTATATTGAACTAGTAACTAGATACGAGATTCAGCAAGACTGGAAAAAATGCTCCAGAAGAGCTCTTGGGTAGGGAATTTGCTGTGGTCCAACTCAGTAATATATTGTATAAAGAACACTCTAATTTGTCAAGTGTCTAAATGTCCCCAGTGGAAAATAACACGCGCGTGCACACGCACACAGAGCTTGGCGGCATCCAGTTATATGACTATAGCCAACTCACCCCTGCTTTTCAAAGTCAGAGAATATATAATGCTAGGTCTGTAGATAGACACTACAAAATCTTTCGAGTAAAAAAAGAAAAAATAGGTCAGTGTTCACAGGTGTCTGAATATGCAAATTAAATGTTTTCATTTTTCTTTTGAAATACTAAGGTATATATATATATATATCTGTGGAATCTTGGTTTCAGGGTTTTTTTTTAATGTATATTTTGATTTTTCATCATGAGAAATATTATCTTTAATGTGATTTTTGAATCAAGAAGTTAATTTAATCAAAATGAAGAGGGATAACAAACAGAGGCAACAGTGACCTTTCTATGAAATGTTGCTCAAATCTGGTGAGCACCTCTTTTTTTTTTTTTTTAAAGATTTTTTTATTATTATTTATTTATTTGAGACAGAGAGAATGAGACAGAGAGAGCACACGAGAGGGGGGAGGGTCAGAGGGAGAAGCAGGCTCCCTGCCGAGCAGGGAGCCCGATGCAGGACTCGATCCAGGGACTCCAGGATCATGACCTGAGCCGAAGGCAGTCGCTTAACCAACTGAGCCACCCAGGCGCCCAGTGAGCACCTCTTAATGAATGAATTTCCCACCTTAAAAAATGGAACTTGACGTATCTTTCATTTTGAGGATAGTAGAGGATGAAATGACGCAGTGTTTGCAAATGCATTTTGAAAATAAAAGCTGAAAAGTAAAATATATATTTTATAGTTCTGTCTATTTTTGTGGGCCTCTAGCAAAATGAGGACCATGAGTTTAGGTGCACACATGGAAAAATCACAACAAATGAGATAAAAAATTACTCCTTGAGCCCTGCATTACTTAAGACACTATGAGGAGCTAGAAGATGTAGCGGTAAATAGAAAAAAAAAACCATAAAAATCCAACAAATCAAAACATAAGTAAGAATTTAAAAAATTGGGAGGAGTGACGCTTTGGTAATATGGCAGGGGTTAATTATGAATTGAAGACAGTAATTGCCCTAGGAATTCAGAGGGGAAGTTGACTGAAGATAGGAAGCCTAGCAAAGGCTCTGCTTGAAAGATGAAGTTTGACTTCAGTCTTGAGGGATGAATATAGTCTGTGAATTCAGCAGCGTGGATAGACCTCTTCAGAAGGGGAAATAATCAGCAAAGCCAAGCTGACATGTGCAAGACCTGGTGAAGGTTTCCCCTGCCGACACAGATTGGTAGGTGCACCTTCACGTACTAAACATTCAACGGGAACGTTCGGTCACTGAGAAGCTACTTCGCACCAATCACTGGGGGTCTTTGCTTTACAGACTTTATGTAATCTAATTCCCACACAAACCCTCTGAAGGTTCATCATCTACTCTTGACAAATTTGGACATTGAGGGAAAAGATAATAAATATGTTCAGTGGTACACAGTTAATAGGGAATTGAGGGCAGATTCACCTCTCTCCAAATCTACAATGATTCTGCAACACTGCTGTCCTTGCGTGGGTTCCTCGGGGTCACACAGCTGGTTAAATGTAAGTGTAGAGTTAGAAGCTGGTCTTCTGCCTCCCATCCTGCCGCCTCTTATGTTACATTCCCTTGACTGTTGCCGTATAGAGATTTCTCCTTTGGCTAAGTACTTTCACAGATCTCATCTTATTTTACAAAATAAAACTCCTTCCAGGGAGTTGGATCAGATCAATATTCATAGAGAGACATGGAGAGAAAGAATCTAACCACATCAGAGTTGCTAAGTGCCCAGCTGCTGGTAGAGTTCGGTATTTTAACCCAGATCTTCTGACCCCGAATCCCCTTGCTCATTCTGTGGTATTGATTTATTTTGAAATGAATGATCTTATGTTGCCTTATTTGGAAACTTAATTTGTGTACAGTCTTTTTGATAAAATCAGGAGAGTATCAGATACAATGGAGAAATTTATGTGGATAGGCCAAAGTCACCTTGATCATAGCCATTGAAATATTCTACAGTAGACCGTAGGATCCACAAACAGAACAGACTCATAAGTGGGAAAGGAATGCTATCAACACTACTCATTGAGAGAAGAACTGATACTGGACTCATAGCATTTCTCAGCCTGTGGGATGCATAATTCATAGTTATGTTGCACTGGAACATGGTTATTCCAGTTTCCAAAAAGGTTTGATTTTTCCCAAACTTCAAGCATATCCTTACTGTTTACATGTAAAAAAAATTCTTTTTAAAAACTATTTATTTGGGACGCCTGGGTGGCTCAGTCGGTTGAGCGTCTGCCTTCGGCTCAGGTCATGATCCCAGGGTCCTGGGATCGAGTCCCGCATCGGGCTCCCTGCTCCGCGGGGAGCCTGCTTCTCCCTCTGCCTCTGTCCCTCTCTCTGTCTCTCATGAATAAATAAATAAAATCTTTAAAAAAAACAAACAAACAAACAAAACACACTCCTTATTTTAAAAAAATAAATAAAAAAATAAAAACTATTTATTTATTTTAGAGAGAAAGTGCGAGCAAGTGGTGGAGGGAGGGGCAGAGGGGAGAGAGTCTCAAGCAGACTCTGTGCTGAGCGAGAAGCCTGACGGAGGGCTCTATCTCAGAACCCTGAGATTATGACCTAGCCAAAACCAAGGGTCGGTCGCTCTACTACCTGCACCCAGGCATCCCGTATGTAAAAAATTCTGTAACACATCATCTTATGATTTTGGTGGGGTGAGTAAAAACTTTGTCATTTAAGAACTAGCAGAAGCTGTGCCTGGGTGGCTCAGTCAGTTAAGCGTCTGCCTTCAGCTCGGGTCATGATCTCGGGGTCCTGGGATCGAGCCCCATGTCGGGCTCCCTGCTCAGTGGGAAGTCAGCTTCTGCCTCTCCCCCTCCTCCTCACCCCTACTCATGTTTGCTCTCTCTCTCTCTCTCTCAAATAAATAAAATCTTAAAAAAAAGAAAAAGAACTACAGAAATCCTGCTTTTCCCATCTATTTCTTTTAGGGATTTTTTTTATTTTTGCTTCACATTTTTTCTGTCAATCATTTGTGTCTCTCTGCATGAATCTCAAACTCATCTTTGGAACCGATGCTACCTGAAAATTGTAGTCAAATCTGAGATCTTAGGATATTGCAAAACAGGACCCAATTTTATAACTTAATCTATTTTTTTTTTCCATTTTTCGGAGTTAGTGTTTTCCCAGTCATTCTGTACGTTGTCAGCATCTACCAGAACTAAAATAAAATTTATTTGGATTGTTGATTATTCATAAAAATAAATATATTATTTAAATCTAAACCTGAAGCTTCTTTGAAGGAAGAATGTATGTTAATACATTGAATAGATGGGTTTAAATTTCTCGATGATCCTAAAATGTTGATGTTTAATTCCTCCCTCATCTTCCAGGCTGCCTAAATCTCTATAAACCCTTAAGAGAAGAGGCATGCATTACATATTATCAGGGAGATTTAAAATAGTGTTCAGTGTTCAGCGTCAGAATTTCCCTTGCATTTCCAAAGGCTTTCTGAATAACAGTATGATTATTGGACCCAAATTTAATTTCCCTTCAAGGTGAACAGTTAGGAACATTTTTATCTTCTGTTCTTTGTGAATTAGGGGAGTGTCCTTCATTATTTCCTTTTGGGTCTGTTTATTTTTAAGATTTTATTATTATTGTTTATAGTCAAATGCTTTCAGATTGACCATAAGATTGGAATTGTATTCATTAAAACATTGACCAAAAAACATAACCCATAAATAAAATTTAAATTTCTTTCACAGCTGTCATGCTGACTTAACCTTGGATTTTAAGTTAAGTCTTAATTTGAGATGACATAAACACATTTTATTCGCTATAAATTGATGTCTACTTTTACAATAATTTAAGACAGTAAGCCGTGTTCTAGTATATGCTAACACTGTATTTTGTACAAGGATTTTTTCTGCATTGATGCTTATTCTAAACTGACAGAAAATCCATGTTTTTATCAGTGGAATGAAGATGGTGTGTAACTTCCAACTGCAGCAAAACTTTGAAGAAGAAATAACTTACATTAAAGCAGATTAATACTCTTGTTAAAGAGAAGAAAGAAAGAAATTCTTACTATTAAAATTCTGAAAAAGAAACTAAATTTGCTTTGCAAAAAGGCTATCAAATCTTTATCTTCTAAGATCACTTATTATAGAAAAAATACTGTGGAAAGTTTAACTGTTCATTGACACCAAATTATTCTTGAGTCTCTCTTCAACTTTATATCAAGGAAGATGTTGAAAGGAAATTAGATTGCTTGTTTGCTTTCACCTTACAAAGTTTAGGCATAATCCAAATGAGAAAAAAAAACATATTTGCACTGTATCAAGTTAATTTTCATACACATGAATACTATACATTGAAACATTTAAGAAATGTGTACAATTTCCTATTAAAGTCTGATGCTTTAAACTTTGAAGTTGCAGTGTTTCAACATCCTAAAACTATTATAGGAGTATCAAAACTGTTCTACATTTTCTTACATTTACATTATCATATTGTGTCCTTCATATGTACCAGGGATTAGCAAATGGCAGCTCTTCACTGAACTCAGTCGGCTACCTATTTTTATAAATAAAGTTTTATTGGAACATATCCAAGGTCATTTATTTACATATTGTCTATACCTGTTTTTTGCTGCAATGACAGAGCTGAATAGCCGCCCATGTGGCCTGCAAAGACAAACATATTAATATCTCACCCTTTCCTGAAGATATTTGCAAATCCCTAGTATGTATCAATTTATGTCATTTTTATGGGACACACAGGAAATGTATAAGAGAAGTACAGCTGATTTATTAAGTTCAGGATTGCACTAATGGGGGTACTGTAACTTTGTTTTGTGCTCTGCTGAGGAAAGTACAAAAATCTATTCATGGCTGGCTGGGAGAAGCCTAAACTTAAAACATTGATACATAATATGTATCAATGTTTATTTCACAGTTATTTGAATTAGACAGTGCGTGCTCTAGTGTATAATGCTAACACTATTTTTTAAATTATTTTATTGCAATTAAGATTTTATTACACTTAATATATAGCATCACCAACCAAAAAACTATCGTATTAAAGCTAGAGTTTTAAAGAAAGAATGGATTGCAGACACAACCTGATCCTTTTTTCAAGAGAGGAAAACATGTTGGAGAAATTATTATTTTCTCACACTGTGATTAAATAAGAGCTGAATTTAAATCCTGTATCAGCTTCTATTTCCATTTCTTTGCCTCTGAACCCATCTGAACATATTCCAGGAAGAATATGAAAATAGTTCAATACTGGTCTGTCACTGAATCCAGTCTGAGAGTGTACAGACAGGTTTTTGGTATTTGGCTGATGTTCTACCATATTGTTTCTTCTTATTTTTTGTCTTCATTTTGATGATAATCTAAAAATGGATGAAGCATGCCCAGCATCATCAAGATGGCTAACTTTATACAAGGCTCATTGTGAGGTCTCAGTACCTTTGTTTTTGCAATTCTGTAGGTCCTTTGCTTATTTCAAGTAGTGAGAAAAAAAGAGAGATGGGCCAGGTCCATCAATGATATGTTTATTCCAAAGAATACCGAATGATTTCAACACAGTTGGCTGGATGAACTTTGTTCTTCCAAAAAGAGAGAAGCGCACATGGGTGATAAGGATGGGGTCCACTGCAGTTGAGCGCATCACCCTGCAGTTTTGTATGCCAAGTTCAGCACACTTGCACCTGGGAGCTAGCTCCACACTTATGTTCTAAGCAAGCATCCGGTTTTAGCAACATAGTAGCTTCTATTACATTAAATTAACAATAATTTGGATTTTATTGATTTTGTTTGCTTTTAACTTGTAAATTTGGTTTGCTTTTATTGTTGTATAATGCTAAAGATCAAGGAGTGTATAATCAGTTTACATTTGCATCTATTTACATAACACGAAGATGCTAATTTAAGTCAATGCTGGAGATCAAGGAGAAGTTGATTTTTTCATTGATATATTTTTCTTTACTAAGGCTATTTTTTGTTTTTATTTTTTTATGTTTTTAAAAGATTTTATCTGTTTATTTGACGGAGAAAGAGACAGTGAGAGGGGGAACACAAGCAGGGGGAGTGGGAGAGGGAGAAGCAGGCTTCCCGCGGCGCAGGGAGCCCGATGCGGGGCTCGATCCCAGGACCCTGGGATCATGACCTGAGCCGAAGGCAGACGCATAACGACTGAGCCACCCAGGCGCCCCCTAAGGCTATTTTTTAGAGCAGCTTTAGGTTCACAGCAGAACTGAGGATAAAATACAGACATTTCCCATGCACCCCTTGCCCCCATATATGTACAGCCTGCCCCGTTATCAGCATCCTCCACCAGAATGGGACATTTGTTACAACTGATGAGCCTATATTGACACGTCGTTATCATCCAGAGTCCATAATTTACATTGCCGTTCACCCTTGATGCCCTATGTTCTGTGGGTTTAAACAAATGTACAATGACATGGTTCTATCATATGTAGTATTTTCACTGTCCTAAAAAACCTCTGTGCTCCCCCTGTTCATCCCTTCCTTCCCCTGACCCCTACAGTCCCTGGTCTTTCACTGTCTCCATGGCTTTGCTTTCTCCACTTATGGCTCTTCTTTGGCTTTTCGTGGCTTTTGTGACTGCTCATTTCTTTTTAGCGCTGAATAATATCCCATTGCCCCGATGTACCACAGTTTATTTATCCAATAATTCACTGAAGACTTCTTGGTTGTGTGAGTTTTTTGGGGGGGTGTGTGTGTGTGTATTAAAACTTTCTTTCAATTGTGGTAACACATATATGACCTAAAATTTGCCATTTTACGTTCAGTGTGCGTTCAGGGACATTAACTACATTCCCACTATGTGCAAGCATCGCCACCATCCATCTGCAAAACTTGTCCATCTTGCAAAACTAAAACCCTGTCCGCATTAAATACTAAGTCCTCTCTCTCTCTCCTCCCACCCGCTCCTGACAGGCACCACTCTACTTTCCGTCTCTGTGAATTTGACCCCTCTGGGTGCCTCCTGTGAGTGCAGTCCAACAACATCTGTCCTTTCATGGCTTGTGTCACTTAGCGTAGCTGTCCTCGTGCAGGGCCCCTGGCCACCTGCGAGTGTGCGAATGTCCACAGCCTAGGAAGCCTCTGCCCTGGCTCTTCTCCTTTGCTTTCGTCAGACCCTCAGAAGAAGTTGTGATTGCCTGATACAGAGGATGCACGTGTGGGGCCCAGATGCATTTTACTTGCCCCGTGATTTGTGGGGAGCCAGTAGGCGTGGCACTCCTTCCCTGCTATTTATTAAATTAGCGTGACAGGTGTGGCTTCTGAAACTTAACCACCTGTCAGAGTGAACGCCTCTGGCGGACATCCTTCCTAGGACGTTCCGGAGGTTCCTTTCCCGTTTCACAGATGATCACAGTGGGCGCCATGGCAGCAGATGATCTGCAGGTCCTGCAAGAAAGCATACGTGTGCATCCATTCCCCCCACCCACCACAGATGCACACTTCTCTCTTCAACTGCAGTTCACTCCCACAGCGTGCATCGCGGTCGTTTGTTGTTCACCCGCATAAACGTAGCATTCACGTCACTGGCCCGTCTCCCTTTGTCTTTCATCACCTTGAAATAGTCCGAGGGAACAATCGAATGCCACGTTTGTACATACCAACGAGGGCCAGGTTCCAGATCCTCATGATGGGTCTTACTTAAGCTGTGATAACTTCAATAAACTTTAATTGAGATGGGAGAATAAAAAGTCGTCTTTATTATGATTTTTTCTGCTACAAAGTGATTTCTTTGTAAATACTATGTGTTTCTCTGAATATTATGGAAACCACCATTTATTTCCCAATGATTTACATGGGAAATTTTGGAGTTATTTGGAATTATTTCTGACCTTCTTTTCTCCTTGACCTCTCTTAGCTAATTACTCACCAAGTCCCAAAGAGTGTTCCTGCTTAGGGTATCTTGTTGTGATGACTCTGTTCGTTTTCATTAGTCCTACCCTGATCTTTTTGTTGGAACTTGGCAATAGCTTTGTCCGTATCCATCCTGCCCTACTGCCCACCTCCATCCTTAACCTACCACTGGTTGATCTCCCTAGATGCGACTTGGCTCAACACTGCCGTTGGTCCCATGTTGTAACAGGTAATCTTTCAATGCCTTTGCCTTCAGGGACCCATAAAATGGGGTCATGGTAAGCATTCTTGTTACCTGCCCCCAGGGAAGCACCTCTGTGGTCTTCCTGGTCCAGCTTCCTCATCTCCAAAGCTGTCCTCTCAGGCAAATTCATTATCTCCTGATTCTTTAGTGTGACCTCAAGGTTCTGTGTGAAGCAGCCCTTTCTTGCTTGTCATTCTCACCTCATGAGAACCTTTCCCTCATACCCCACCCACCAACCCCACCACAGTCATTGGTATCAAAACACACTGGGCCTTTCGACTGTTTACACTCCTTGCAGGTGGTATTCCCGCCACCTAGAAATGCTTCCCTCCACTCCTTCTCATGGCTACCAGCTACTGTCTTTTTATCCTTTAGTTCACAAATGAAATGTCCTTCCCTGAGAGAACTTGTGGACCCTATTTAAATCAACTCTTTTTTTTTTTTTTTTGGAGAGAGAGAGATGAGGGGAGAGAGAAAGGCAGAGGGAAAGGGAGAGAGAGAATCTTTTTTTTTCCCTAAAGATTTTATTTATTTATTTGACAGAGAGAGACAGCTAGAGAGGGAACACAAGCAGGGGGAGTGGGAGAGGGAGAAGCAGGCTTCCCGCGGAGCAGGGAGCCCGATGCGGGGCCGATCCCAGGACCCTAGGGAGAGAGAGAATCTTAAGCAGCCTCCACACCCAGCACGGAACCTATGCTGGGCTCTAACTCATAACCCTGAGATCATGACCTGAGTTGAAATAAAGAGTTGGACGCTTGGGGCACCCGGGTGGCTCAGTTGGTTAAGCGTCTGCCTTCGTCTCAGGTTATAATCTCAAGGTCTTGGGATCGAGCCCCACGTTGGGCTCCCTGCTCGGCGGGGAGCCTGCTTCTCCTTCTCCCTCTGCCGCTTCCCCTGCTTGTGCTCTCTCTCTCTGTCAAATAAATAAATAAAATCTTTAAAAAAAAAAACAGAGTCGGATGCTTAACCTATTAAGCCATCTAAGCGCCCCTTAAATCAACTCCTTTTATCTCTCCTCATGGCATTGCCATTTATAACTCCTTGGCCTTTTCTTTCGTAGCACGTAATTATTTCGTCTGCTAATATTTTATTTCTTCCTCTAGAGGGCAAGCTCTCTGTATGTCCACTTTCCACCACAGTTGACAGCATGGGATAGGTGCTTGATAAATAGATGGGGAACGAATTAAGGAATAACTGGATGTTTTTGCTTTCTCCACCTTCCCTCTATGGAAAAACAAGTCTCTTCACATAATATAAAAACTCTCTTCACCCCTCAAGCCTGCCGCTTCTCCCTGTAGCCTCAGGCAGCTCAGATGCACAGGATGCCTCCTCTCTTGCACATTTTGGCCAGCCTGGCAGTGCATCAGGGACCGGCAGGTGCCACGTGGTGTACTTTTCTGTTTTTCTCAATACATTTGGAGGACTGGCACGAGGAATTTTTTCAAGCTGCTTGTTATTCTCCCCATTGCGTGGTTCCAACACAATAAATATTTAATAAGGATACCAAAATTGATTAATTGACAGATAGTGTTGAGAGTCAGCATACAAAGAAGGCAAAACTTTTCTTCCCCAGCTAAAACTTTTTGAGGCAATTGAAGCACATGTCTGTGGAAAGCTCACAGCTTCATCTTCTGAACTGGCTGTCTCTTAAATAGGGTGGAGTAACAGGAACACAGTGAATTTACTTTTCCTTCAAGGGGATCTGTGTTTTACGAAGGTTGCAGAAGGCTCATCTCAGTGATCCTTTTGAATTGATGGCAAGAACGGCTGGAGCCATCTGGGGCTCTTTCCGCTGATAGTAATGGACAAAGAAGACAAGAGCCGGTGGAAATTAACAAGTATTTTTGTAAAGATCAAATTTTCCAGTGTCGGGACTGTTTGCTTGTTTAGCACCTTTCCTGACTATTATATACGAAGGTAAAAGCTAAGTAGTTATATAACAGAGGAAGCTTAACACAATGGATCAAAAAGACAGACGTGCTTTTCTCTCTTACTGGGTCCAGAGTGTAAAGGTAGATCTGGCTCCAAAGGATCATCCAAGAAAGACCCCCAGGAGAGCAGGAGACTCTCACCCTCCTCACATGGCTCTTAATGCAATTCTGTGTGTCCCAGATTTTAGCCAGCAAGAAAGAAAAGGGAGAGAGTTCTGCATAAGCCCCCATAAGGACCTGGAAGTCCCATGCAATAATTCTGTTTACTTCCCCCTTCTGAAAAGTAGATACAGACCACACTTGTACCTAGAAACCAGGAACAAAGTGTGCAGTGACTTTAACCACAGAACAAAAAAAAAAGAGAGAGAGAGAGAGAGGAAAAAATTAGGGAAATACCCAGAAGTCACCCAAAGTCCAGTCTCCAAGCATGTAAATAGATGCACATCGCTTACTTTCCACAATAGAAATACCTGGACTGCATTCTAAAAGACAACCCCAAGTCCCGTGTAGTGAGAGCATCCAGCTGAAAATACAGGGTCTGGAGAGAGATCCAATTTTCTTCTTCAGGTCCGTGTGAGGCTCCTGATCACCCACTTTTTTAATTTAAAAATTAAAAGCTGGTCCCGTGCCCTCTCACATGTAAAATGTCAGTTCAATAACAAGGTTGATATGAATATCTTCCATTCAGAAGAAGGAAAAACGAGGAACGGATACATAGCAGTCATGAAATCTTACCATTAAACAGAAATTCCTCAGAAACATAGCAGTTTTCCAACTGATTTACTACCCAGTAGGTTCATGTTCTTGTTGTTTTTCCCAAAGCTCTTTTCTGGAGAAAGGTTTCAAGTCTGCCTTATAAGGTACTTGACTAAGAAGGAATCAATGAAGGAAAAAAAAAAGTTTAACACAAAAGTTTCTCATCTTAATTCTGGCTACCATGAGGTCATCTAATAAATTAGGTGACATCCTGAATCAGATCATTGCCTTAAGGCTTGATTTCTTTATTTGCCTGAAATGGCTTAAGATGGCCTCTGAGGGAGGTTCCAGCAACATTTGTAATTCCTGCTGGTGAACAGACACAATTTTCTTTTTCTTAATAACTCAATCTCTGACCTCCCTATTTCCTTTCATCCTCTGCTTGCAAATTGGCTAATTACGGCCCCGGTTAATCTTCTTTTTCTGTAATGCCTTAACAAAAGCAGTTAGAGACCGTGGACATAAGAACCTTCTGTCTTTTCCATTCACATCCTGCAAAAATGCTCCACCTTTTAACTTATCACGTGTGACAAATTTACCAAATGTTTTCAAGGTTTGTCCAAGGTCCTCAGCTTTCTACCCTAAAAGATGAGTTTCTTTGCTGCCCTGTTAGGAAAACGATAAGGCTGTGCCTTATTGGTTATTGTTATCCAACACCATACTTGTATCTGTTTTCATATTGGTTAGTGGTCCTAACTTCTCATAGACTAACGTGCTGTGTGCTCAATAAACGCTATGAAATACAAGCATTGTAAAGAAAGTTATTGTAAAATACTGGACCAGTTATTGGAAAGAGTTGGAAGAATCTTGCTGATCCCATCAAAAGTTGTTGACCTTTAGCAAGTAGCTGGATCCATTTATATTTGAAATATCTTGCCAGGGCAGCTTTTAAAGCTTGTTGAAACAAGCCAATACTTGCGGCCGAAGAATCAGAGGCCAGTAGTAGAGCAGAAAGGCTTTGGAAGGTCTAAGAGTGAGTTTCAGATGGTTAGCAACAAGCTACGCAGAAAAGCCTGTGAGATGATGGCCAGAGTGTAATGGTCTTGCTCTCAGGAATGGTTTGGTTGATGCATAAAAGGCACACATACAGTTAGTTTGGTATCTGGGAGCATTTCCGTGAAGTCTCTGGGTAGGAATACCCCATTCCTGACGAACTGTCCTGAGACTCTCGGATTGCTTTGGGGAAAGTGGATCATTTACCTCTTAACAAGTGTGAGAAGAGCCCTGCCTGAGTTGCAGATTGGTTAAATCTCTCCTCTTGAGATGCTGCAGAATGTTTTTCACTTACGGTAATTGAAATAGAAAGTAGCCATGGACATACGATTTCCAGTGTGAATTTCAAGTGATTTTAAAGATGAGTCATACGAGGAATTTATCATCATCATGTTACTTTGTGGTAACTGACATTATCCAAAAAGGCAAGTATTTTCTAAATGAAAAATGCATCTTCTCAGTTTTTTCCAAAGGGAATAATTTATTTATACTATAAGAAAAGGGTATTGCTTCTCTTCTTTTTAAATGCTAGGATTGGGAGGATATTTTTTTCCTTTTTCTCGTCTAAAGTTCTGAAGAATTGACCATAATATTTATCCCAAAGGTCATTATGGTGGCTCTCTGCAGCCAGTTTGGCTAGTCTTCTTTGTCATATGTTCCCAACTGACTCTATGATGTGAATTTATGGGTTATTTATTTTGGACACAATCTTGTAACAATGGGAGCACAAAGTTATTTTTAACTGTGCTTTTTGATTTTGGAAATTTTACATGCTATCTGGACATTTTGAGATGGATTTTAATAACTTGCATATGTAAACAGTAAAAAGGAGAATCCATTTGCGACTACCTAGAATAGTTCCAGGCACAAAGGAGGCGTCGATGCGAGAATTGAGTTTCTTTTCTATTCTTTACATCTACTCAAGGAAGAACATCTATTAGCGCAAGACTCGTGGTCTCTCTGCCGCTCACTTCCTCCTTCCCTAGGGAAAAGGAATTGGGGGTACATACCTCTTCTTCTTCCCTCCTAGGCAGCAGCCCACCCAGTGAGAGCATGTGTTCTCGTCTGATCCTCTATAATCTCAATCCCATACAATATGAGGGGCCCTGGGGATCATATAGCACTGCTGTTTGCTGAGTGGAAAAAATGAAATCTTCTAGGATTTGGTTTTAGCCTGTTGTTGATAAACATCAAATACTTCTCTTCTAATGTAGCATTTATCAATAATAAAAGTGATATTTAGCCATGTGTCTGCCTGACTACTTTGCAGAAAAAAAAAAAAAATCATCTGAGAAAGTCCAAATACTAAACTCAGGCCTTTTCTTGGGAGAACCTGAGAAACAGACATCAGTTAGAATTTGGGACCCATGTCGATGGGAAGTTCTTGAACCTTCAGGGGGCGGGGGAGGGTTTGGGCTCAAGGCTTCTGGTCTTGGGATTACCAAGTGGCTTTGCTAGAAAATTTGAAATTTCTTTGAAAAACTTGAAAATTTTCCCTTTGGTGAGTCAATCCAGTTCTGGGCATATTAACAATAGATAAAATGTTTTCATGGTAATAGGTTATCTTAGGTAAAAACCAGCCTCAGGGATGCCAGCTAAGCATGCTTGTGTGGGACTCAGCACATACGGGCCATAGGGCACAAGTGGAGGGCTTGACGTAGAGTCACCCAGGCCCTGGGCACACAAAGACCTTCACAGCAGCTGGGCAGCTTGAGGGCTTGTAAGACATCAGCTGGAGGAAAAGACTTGATTCCAGGAAAATACAGTATTTTCAGTTTCACATTCAGCATTTTCAGATACTTTGGGGGCAGGAATTGGCAAACATATGCCTTTTTTTTTTTTTTTTTAATAAGGTGTTTTATAGTCCGGGCTTCATGGTTTTATGCCAGGACTTTAAATTGCACCTAAGTTCCATGCACATGGGGGCAGGGGGCATGAGTATGTGAAGTTCAAGCATTAAAAAGTTGTGAATATCAAACTGATGTTGGCAGAAGGGGAATGGCTGGAGCCCTTCTGTTGCATTTCGGGTTTTCTTAACTGCCGTCACCTGAGGAAAGGGTGGAAGGCATATCTCTCAGATTCACATATTCAGGTTGTTAAGAGTCTCTTAGCATCATGTGGACTAAGTTGGCTTTGGGTGCGAATATCGTTTAAGCTCACAAAATGGCCCTAGGTGTTGGAACTCAGTGGGATATGATTTAAATTCCTGGGGTTGTGTCAAATCTAGGAAAGTGTCTAGCGAATTTCTTTCATATACATGCTGTAAAATTGGAAGACATTTCTCCAGACTAGCTTCTACCCATTTCAAACCTCGTTTCTCCTGGCACATCAGACATACCGGCAGTGCTGGGACCCATTGAACATTGTCACAGAGAGAGAAAGCTGCCTGTCTGGGTCAAGTCACTGGGAGAATCAGTGCGGTAGGCAGTGACAGATTTTCCTGGAAGCCATTGCTATGCTGGGGGTATTCCAGGAGGCAGAATAATGGCTCCCAAAGATGTCCCTGTCCTAATGCCCAGAATCCATGTATATATTACCCTCCATGGCAGAAGAGACTGCAGATGTGATTAAGTTAAGGACCTTGACATGGGGAGGTGATCTTGGATGATCCAGGCAGTCCCGGGATCATCACGAGGGTCCTCTCTGATATGAACGGTAACATGGGAGAGAAGTTAGGAGTAAAGACATATAGAGATGATAACCGAATGCAGAAAAAGTATCTCACTTTCGCAAATGTTACTTTAACAGTTGTCGGTGTGAGCTGAACACGTTATTAGCGCCCACGGCCAGGAGTAGGATAAGCACTCAGGTCCAAGAGCAATCCTGCTTTTATTTAAAATTTTGATATTTTGTTCAAAGTTTGGTTCCTCCTTCCCCTCCGTTATTGGAAGCACGCTTCCCCCGCAAAAGGAGACATTGTGATCTGCCTGTCCCCACCATAGTGTCACAGGGCCACATCCCTCCTAGGGCGATTGGAGATCTAGTTTGGGAGATTAACTAGGATGAAATCCAGTTTCTGCATTTCTAACCTGTATCTTTCAATCCAACTTTTATCAGACACACATTGTGTATTTTTATTTCCAATTGCCTGACCTCTCTATCTCTTGTTTCCAAATTCAAGTGAGAAAAAGTTGATGTTAATTTAGTAGGTCCCCAGGGTGCCTGGATGGCTCAGTTGGAAGAATGTGTGATTCTTGATCTCGTGGTCATGAGTTTGAGCTCCACATTGGGTGTAGAGATTGCTTAAATAAATTTTTAAAGTTTAATTTAGTAGGTCCCCTTAATTCCCAATATTGGACGGTCAATAAATCTTTGCTGAATAAATATAAACAAGTGTATTTTACCTCCAAATTTAATTGTTTTTTGGTGACTATAGTAAAACCACTTATCCATGCTATCCCTCTTTTTAAGAAATATAATTACTTTTTATACATCCCGTTTTGTGTGTGTGTGTTTGTGTGTGTGTGTGTTTGTGTGTTGGTGGCAGGGAGAAGCCAGATTGTGTGTATTAAGGGCTTTTAGCATGCACTGTATTTGGTTTGATTTGAATTTGATCTGTTTTACGTTCAGGGTGAAAAATAAAATCCAAGTTTAACAAAGAAAGAAAACCAAAAGCATTATGAAAATTATATAGTTTCAAACACATGCTTCATTTGGATACAAACTCACAACCAACAGTGATTCAAGCAGACAGGTCTCCATTGATTGGTTTGGTTTTAGATTCCACTAGATTTTCCAGACCTGGAGCTCGTTGTTTGTCAGGCGGCCTGTATGTTAGTTGGTCAGGATATCAGACTTGTCAGAAACCAGAGATCCTTGCACGCTGCCTCGTTCCGTCAGTGTAATGAAACTGTTTTCCACTTGAACAGGTCAGTAGTGTTAGCCTGGCCCAATGGCTAACACTGGAACCTAAGACCCAACCTCTTTTTCATTAATGCATTTCTACTTCATATTGTGAACGTTCTCTGTTTTGAGGCCTTCCACGGCAATGCCTACAGCCTTCAGAGACAGTCTGCAAGCCTTTAGGAAGGATCCTATCTACCATCTGTTTGTGATTCTCGGTTTAACATCCTGCAGGCTGTCAGAGGCCTAAAGAAGAGGCTCTCCCGTTCACAACATTCAGAAACTCGGCACGGGTCGAGAGAGAGCTCCTGACCACTGCCCAGCACAGAGAGAGAGCTCCTGACCACTGCCCAGCACGGAGAGAGAGCTCCTGACCGCTGCGCAGCACAGAGAACTCCTGACCACTGCCCAGCACAGAGAGAGAGCTCCTGACCACTGTGCAGCACAGAGAACTCCTGACCACTGCCCAGCACAGAGAGAGAGCTCCTGACCGCTGCCCAGCACAGAGAGAGAGCTCCTGACCGCTGCCCAGCACGGAGAGAGAGCTCCTGAGCGCTGCCCAGCACGGAGAGAGAGCTCCTGAGCGCTGCCCAGCACGGAGAGAGAGCTCCTGAGCGCTGCCCAGCACGGACAGAGAGCTCCTGACCGCTGCCCAGCACGGACAGAGAGCTCCTGACCGCTGCCCAGCACAGAGAGAGAGCTCCTGACCGCTGCCCAGCACAGAGAGAGAGCTCCTGACCGCTGCCCAGCACAGAGAGAGAGCTCCTGCCCACTGCCCAGCACACAGAGAGAGTTCCTGACCGCTGCCCAGCACGGAGAGAGAGCTCCTGAGCGCTGCCCAGCACGGAGAGAGAGCTCCTGACCGCTGCCCAGCACAGAGAGAGAGCTCCTGAACGCTGCCCAGCACGGAGCGAGAGCTCCTGACCGCTGCCCAGCACAGAGAGAGAGCTCCTGACCGCTGCCCAGCACGGAGAGAGAGCTCCTGACCGCTGCGCAGCACAGAGAACTCCTGACCGCTGCCCAGCACAGAGAGAGAGCTCCTGACCGCTGCCCAGCACGGACAGAGAGCTCCTGAGCGCTGCCCAGCACGGAGAGAGAGCTCCTGACCGCTGCCCAGCACGGAGAGAGAGCTCCTGACCGCTGCCCAGCACGGAGAGAGAGCTCCTGACCGCTGCCCAGCACGGACAGAGAGCTCCTGACCGCTGCCCAGCACAGAGAGCTCGCTCCTGAGCGCTGCCCAGCACGGAGAGAGAGCTCCTGAGCGCTGCCCAGCACGGAGAGAGAGCTCCTGACCGCTGCCCAGCACAGAGAGCTCCTGAGCGCTGCCCAGCACGGACAGAGAGTTCCTGAGCGCTGCCCAGCACGGAGAGAGAGCTCCTGACCGCTGCCCAGCACAGACAGAGAGCTCCTGAGCGCTGCCCAGCACGGAGAGAGAGCTCCTGACCGCTGCCCAGCACGGACAGAGAGCTCCTGACCGCTGCCCAGCACGGAGAGAGAGCTCCTGACCGCTGCCCAGCACGGACAGAGAGCTCCTGAGCGCTGCCCAGCACGGAGAGAGAGCTCCTGACCGCTGCCCAGCACGGACAGAGAGCTCCTGAGCGCTGCCCAGCACGGAGAGAGAGCTCCTGACCGCTGCCCAGCACAGAGAGAGAGCTCCTGACCGCTGCCCAGCACAGACAGAGAGCTCCTGACCGCTGCCCAGCACACAGAGAGAGTTCCTGACCACTGCCCAGCACGGAGAGAGAGCTCCTGACCGCTGCCCAGCACAGAGAGCTGCTGACCACTGCTCACGATGCTGTTGCTCGGCCTGGACTGCAGTTAGTGCACGTGATAGGATCCCAGATGGGCACCACCATTCTGCCTTCGGCACAGCTGCCTGTCCCCTAGACTCTGCACCCTACACCCCGTCATCAAGGGCAGTCTGACGTCTTAAGTTTTGTGGTTGCTTCTCTGGTGCTTCCTTTGTTGGGTCTGTGCCAGATGATCCATTGTCAGCCTCTCCCTTTTAAGGTGGGAAAGTCCATTTTCTGCGGTGCCCTCTGGGTGTGGTTTCGGGTTAGAGTTTACCCACCATCATCAGGATCACGGGCTCCTGCTCTTATCCAGCAGAAGCATGGCAGGAACTTGCTGCACCTGCTAATCTCAAGCGACTTCCCTTTCTCCTTTCAGCCGCTTCTGGGCCTCTACCCCCTTTGTTAAACAATTCATTTTAAGTGAATTCCCTCTGAATGCATCCAGTGCTGATGCCTTTCCATCAGACTCCGGCAGATACAGTCTAACTGGGATCACACATCTCATCATATTCTCATGTTCATATATTCTTATATTCGTGCAGTTATATATTCTTGTCAAACAGCTCAAAATCACGTCCCTGCCCTTCACCTCCCAGCCTCTGCACGAAGCCAGGACAGAGAATAGGAAGGCGCAGCAGCCTCCAATTCTTAAGGGAAACTGTAGTTAATCAGGTAGTTTGTAGACTCTGTTAAGTCTTAAAAAATTCCTAAAATCATTTTCTTATCCTTAATGAAATTCCCCAAGCCAGGAACGAAGACGAGTGAGAATTAAATCTACCTTAGTGACTAAAGTTTCCCCAGGAATTTTGTACTAAGGCCTGTTTGCACTTCCAAATGCTGATACATTTTGTAAGCTTTATTGATGGACCCTTGTCCCCTCCCAATGAATTATGTCTCTATGTGAAGTGGAAGCTAGCAAATGCCCCAAGGTTCTCGAAGAATGATTTCGAGTAAGAACCATGTCTAATAGAAATGACAGACATAACTTATTTATGAAAGCAGAGATGAAATTCGGCGTTGGCGACGGATCGGTGTTTTCTGCCATGCCGTGGAGCTCTCCTGCTTCGGATGTTACTTGACTCTGTGGACTCGCACTTCTCTGATTAGCACTTACTGGGTACTTACTTTACTCTTCCTCCTCTACTCTAAGCCTCTAGTTTTCATTTACTTATGCTTTTCTCTGAGGTCCTCGAATGCAGAGAAATGTGTGTGGCAAGAATGGGGATTTGGGGATGGAAGGATGGACTCGCCTCCACATTACCCCTGCCACTGAGGAATAAAGCAAACGAAACGAAACTCCAGCACATGATGTAGTGGTGGGGCTTTTCAGACGTCCCCTGTGATTTTGATTAATTTCAAAATTTTTATTTTTTAAAAGAGAGGGAGAAAGAGAGCAGGAGGAGGGGCAGAGGGAGAGGTGGACAAGCAGATTCCCTGCTGAGTGGAGAGCCTGACATGGGGTTCGATCCCAGGACCCTGAGATCATGACCTGAACCAAAGTCCAGAGTCAGATGCTTAACCGACTGAGCCACCCGGGGCCCCCTTAGAACTTTTATTAAACAGTGTCTGCAAACATTGGTCCGGACAGAGCCACCTGCCTAGAAGCTGGACACAACTTTAGAACAAGAGAAAAAAGAATTTGCTAGACTGTGTACCTAAAATTTGAAGTCCTGCCTTAACATCGTGAAGTCTCATGGGACCCTAAAGTTCTGTGAGTCCCCTCTGTCCCTCATCCGGCAAGAAAGGCTCCCTGTGGACTTAGACCAGCTTCCTGTCAGTGGTGGTCAGCATAACGGGTTTCACCTCCCTGCCCGCCTGCAGAGTTATTCACACAAGACAGTCACACCCTCCCATGTGAGGGGAGCGCACCTCACCAACTTCTTACCACCCATCCGGCCGCCCAGGCCCCTGCTGGTTCAGTCTGCTCCCTAGGGCACTCCCAGTGTGGGCGTGCATGCCGTTCCCTCCTCCCCGAGAACGTGAGTCTGTGTGACCTAGAAAGTGCCGTGGACCTGCTGTGTTTGGCGCGGGTGTTTCATGTCCAGCCTCCGTGCACCGTTCAGCTGGAGGGTCCCTCCTTCTCCGGGCGCAGGGCTGGGAGGCCATCAGAAGAGCCTCCCATGGGGCAAGCCAGCTGTAATATGGAGCATCGTGGGGCCCCTTTGTGGACCTTGGCTTTCAGGGACGCGTGCTAGCTTCCCACCGGCGTTTCAACACTGAGCTCCTGTGGATTCTGGCCTCAGGAGAACGAGAGCCGTAACCGAGTCAGAAGTGATTCCCGTCGTCAGAGGTCGCGGCTGACTGAGGACCTGTGGCGCAGAATGGAGTAGACTCTGCAAGTTATTACAGAAGGAAATTTATAATTCGGCTGCACACAGAGGCAGAGCTAATGAATTCCGACCGTGGGAAGGGATTTCAGGAAGGCTTAATAAAAGGGATAATATTTGAGCTCGGCCTTGAAGGAGAAGTGGATGCTGGCAGAGGACAGTGAAGGGCGTTCCAGGGAGAGGCAAGGCTGTGCTTGAAGCCGGAGGAAGGGTCTTCGGAAGGAAGAGGGCTAGTGTGCCGTCAGGCAGTGGATCGTGGGGTTGGAGCAGGGACCGAAATCTGGCTGGGGACAGCTTTGAATGCAGGGGTGAGGCAGTCAGGCTTTACTCTTCGTGAAGTGGCGAAGTGTGGGCCGTGTTGTGTTCAGAGGCTGAATGCTCGGAAGTCTGTTTCGAGCAGCCGTGACTATCAGCGCTGGGGGTGGGGGTGCGTGTGACTGAGCCTCGGTCAGTGCAGCACGGAAGTGGCCACGTGTATTTAGAAAAATGCCTAAGCTACTCCTCACAAGTCGTTGTATGTGTCCGTTTGTACGTACATAATTGCCAAGTTGCACGTAAAAACGTTTATGTTCTAGAACATTCTTCCAAACTCATCTCAGAGCAGAATTGGCTGGAGCCAATTCCTATTTTGCCAGTTATAGTTTTTTGTTTGTTTGTTTTTTCAAAATAAACCTTGTATCATTCAAGTTTTACGACTGGTTTAGAAAAAAAAATGTTATCTCAGATGGCTTCTGAAAATTACAACTTAATATCAAGTTAAAAATAGAAAAGGTTTTCCATCAACCTGTTGGTCTCCTGACTGAATCCTTTGGCAGTCTTCTGCTTGCTTGTCGGCTGCACAAATGTTTCATCTTTTATTATGATAAAGATGAAGGAAGTCATGATGGGGGTGCAACGGGTGCTGATGAACAATTCCCCACTACCGTAAGGAAGGATCATAGTGATAGATGTCCGTGCCTTGAGCATTTTAACAATTTGAGAGCAAACTTACCCTGTATGGAAACAAGATTCCATTTCCAGTTTGGTTCTACCTTAGTCCTCTGTGCTTTATAATGTCATTTTAAGAACCAGTCAGATCCATGAACACCTTATGCGTTACTGGAAAAAAAAAAAGTCTCCTGTTATCATGTACATTGTTATAAGTTGTATCTTGACTAAATTCATCCAAGGTATCCCTGTAAGAATTCTTTATGTGAACAGAACTATTAAAATAGAGAGAGGTCGATGCAAAATCCCAGTTTTCCTATTCTTCCCTCAAACTGATAAATGTTTGATTAAATATAGTTAAAGTTGTAGTGATTAAGGAAATGATAAACAAACAAAATAACAAACAGGGACAAAGCAGTTCTTCCTGAAACAGTTACTTCTGAAATGAGCTAGGTCGAGTCCTTTTTGTATCGGGTGCCCGTCTGTTTAGTGACATTGCTACACTGTGGTTCTTAGTGTCTGATCACCGGAGAACCATTCAGTCCTGCAAGACCTACATCGTACATGTGCTTCTCTAAACATGAACTTCTAGACCGGCCCACATTTCAGTATTTACACAGGAAGGGTGAACTTGACCTAAGTAGACCGTGCTGGGGAAAACGTCGGTAAAACTTGACTCTGAAAGGTTTTGAAACCATTTTTCTCTCTTTTTAAATAATTAGAAGGGTGAGACAGAACATTCCTCCAAAGACTCGGGGGTAACATGACGTATCTGTCAGCAAAGCAGTGGGCGGGCGAGGTGATGTTCCTGAGAACGTGGCAGAAGCTACACTGCACGTTACTGTGCCAGAGAAGCTTGTTATTTTTCAAATCATGAAGCTGCGATCTTACTTTCTATCTCCGTACAATCCTTCTTTGAGGATGCGTGTACATTTTAGAGACGTAAGAAGACTAGCACAATCTTTAATGGCGCAACTGGGCGGGTCTGGGAGATGCTTTTGCTTCATTTCAGAATCTGAGAAGCATATTTGTTTATATTCATCAGCTTAATTGAGCTCCTTTTCTCTGAAAAATCCAAGGTGCTCTTGAGGGACGCTGCAGGTAATGAGCACGCAGTGTCTCTGAAAAGTAGAAGCAAGGCAGTCAAGGAGAAAGACAAGCAAATGAGAAAGGAGACACCTTGAGCATGAAAGTGAGTTGGGTCAGATGATGCTACAAACTTGGCATTGCTTGGAAACAGAACAGGAAACAGAACATTTTGGAGGTGGGCATTGCTGTTCAGTAAGACCAAGAGGTGACGGGTGCAGAATACCAGGCGTTTGATTCTCTGGACTCCAGGAAGCCCACTGTCTCCAAGTACCGATGATACCATTCATGATATAAATGATTTCCGAGTAGTGAAACCTGGTGTTGATGCTCTGGAATGCTAACCTTTCTAGAAACTCCATCCCTTTTTTTTTTTTTTTTTTTTTTTCGCGACTTATGCCTTTGATTCTGCTCTTGCATTCGGTCCCCTTCCTTCCCACAGGCCTGGAGCCCAGTGCTTGCCCGCCCACGCTCTTGCGTGCTTCTTTCTCACGTGTCTCATCCAGTGGTGCCAGTCTGCATTTACAGAGCTCCGTCCTCCTGCTTGCTTGCCTCTGTGTGCCCCTTGACCTCAGCCTGTGTTCATTCCTACCATCTCCTGTCCTTTCATCATGCTTGTGTTCCACCGTTCATATCTCTTCTCTCCCGAGTTTCACGTGTTTTGCCTTTCCTGAGGAATGGTCTTCCCTGTCAACAGGAGTCCCTTTTTCCTTTGTTCTTTACATCAAAATGTGTGTTACTACCCTAGGTAGTTTTTCTTCCTTTATGTTCCTCGTCTTCCAAGGCTGGATGCCCCTTCCACACTCTTGATTCCAACCCTTCTCCAGGCTGGGATCCTCTCCTTCAAGTGGCAGCTTTCTTCCCCACCTCCGTGGTCCTGGGGACTCTTGTCTTCAAGCTGAGGGACCACGGCGACTGAGGTTCCTTGTACAGAATTCTCCGAGGTTGTGAGTAGGCGTTGGCATTCTTCTCTCGTTCTCAAGATCCTGATTTCTGATTGGAAACTGGGGATGCTAACGTGGTGCGAAGGATGGAATTCCCCCACCACACCCGTTCCTGTATGGGAGCCCTAAGCCCTACTGTGCTAGTATTTGGCGTGGGGCCTTTGGGAAGTAACTCGGTTAGATGAGATCACAGAGCAAGACCCTAATGCTGGGATTAGTGGCTTCATAAGAAGAGAAAGATCGCAGAATCTGCCAGCACCTCGGCCTTGGACTTCACACCCTCCAGAACTGTGAGAGGTAGAGGTCTGTTGTTTAAGCCACTCAGTCGAGGATATTTTGTTCTAGCAGCCCGCTCGCGCTAACACCGGTACTGCAAAGCCTCCGACCCCATCTCTTCCAGGGCAACACAGGTTGCAGTTTCATAGCTCAGTGTCCAGAAAAATGCTTCATGTTTCCAGTTCCCTTACCTGAGTCTACAACCTCAAAATGTTCTCGGTCTTTCCTTCTCTTCAGAACACTGAAAAGACCAAGTCGCTATGTTCTCAAATTATTTATGGCCCAAGGGGGGAAAATGGGAGGCGGTTTATATTGTAAGGGACAGGAATCCCACACTGGAGGTTCATAAAGTTGGGTTTAGTGTGGGAAAGTTGTTTTTTATTTTTGTTTTTGTTTGTAGTTCATAGATTTTTCTAAAGTTGTAAGTAAAGTAAACATGAGAATAAGAACAGGATCCCTGGTAAATACGGACTACTAGTGTAGGCTAAAGCAAAACAGTTTATGCTAGAATATTGTCCACGTTTTCCAATTCTGATTTAAAGTTGGTATAAGCATGTAGGATTCTGTAATTAGCTCTTCAGTTCTGTGATTAACAAAGAACGCTTACAGCCTCGTGCTGCAGGGAGATGGAACCTTTCAGTGGAAATAACTTGTTTGAAAAAACGAAATTTGCTTTGCATTTAAAAAACATAAATAATTATTTGGCTCTCTGGTTGATTGGAAGTTGCAAAAAGGCGATCGTGGTGTCTTTACCTAGTATTTTTTAAAATTAATTTTAATACCAGTTGAAAGTGTGATCAAAGAAGATCTAGCTTTCTCCAAGCAGAACGGTACTTTATTTCTAATCCATTTCAATCCCCTCCAGCCAATTAAACCTGGCAGAGAGGTGGGGCTGGGCCACCCATTACGGTGTGAACAGGAGAGCCCACAGGATGTAAAATGCAATGAATCCGGCCTCTGTTTTAGGCTATCACACTACAATCACATTCTTATTCATAAACACTCATAGTCTCATAGAAAACCCATATTTCTCCTTGTAAGGGGATGACAGAATTATAAATCTCAGTCAAAACGTAAGTTCATACATCTCCCTATTGCTTTTAGAACAGTAAAGCTGAATCCCAAAGTCTGTTAGATTTCAAGAATTTGAATTGTTTCTAAAAAAACCAAAACAATTTCCTTGACTTTTATTTCAGTTAAATGTCATGTTTTAAAGCTTGGCTCAACTATGGATAGGTTAAGAAAATATTTCTTGAAATTAAGGAGGGGATTCTTAACAGCAAACCGAATGAGATAGATTCAAAAGCCTTTTTTAGAACTCGAGTGAAATCACTGAAGGGCTTCGTAAGGAGAGTTTGTATGAACTTTCCTTGAGTGAAAGGGATTGAGAAAGATGCCAACAAACTGTTTTGGGTGCCGTGACTCATGCCGTGTGAACGCAGGAGATTTCTGACTCAAGTCAACCGAGTTGCAAGCGCGTTTGGAGTCCACAAATTTCACTGATGAGTACAAAACATCAAATAGAATCTACTGTTAATAATAGTAGATTAGAAATAAAGTACCGTTCTGCTTGGAGAAAGCTAGATCTTCTTTGATCAGACTTCCAAGTAGTATTAAAATTAATTTAAAAAAATACTAGGAAATGACAGCACAGTCCCCTTTTTGCATGAGCTACTATTAACGTACTATAGTCTGGTGACCGTCGTAGTAATTAGCTTCATTTCACGTGATGGCGTTGTCTCTGGCCACACAGTCTCCCCAGAGAAGCTGGGGACTGGGGTCCCACGCCTTCGAACCACTGTCCTTTGTGCTGCTAATTGATGCACTTGAGGAGAACAGCCAGGTGCCGGCCCCTCTCCCCCTTTTCCTCAACTTTCACCCTCGAGGCCAGCCTTTGGGCGGAGGGTAAGGCCCAGGGGCAGCAAAGCAGAAAAAGAGCTGCAAGCAGAGGTAGAGGGGCAAATGGAAGCGTTGGCTACCAAGATGCCCGGCGGATAGAAAGCCCATTGTTGCAGGGAGGGCCTGGAAGCACAATGAGTCGGTGGGCACAGCCCAGAGCAGAAGGAGACTGTGGGAGAGGCACTGGAGGGAACGATGACATGGAGAAGGTTCCTGCTCTGCCTCAAGAGGAGGAGAAAGCCCCGTACAGACGCAGACGAGGCAGAAAGGGCCAGAGATGGGAGACATGAGGTCGGGGCCCTGGGCTCCGTAGTTAAATAGCATCTGAATCCCAGTTCTGCCGCTTCCTGCTTGGGGGATCTGGGCCACCTTGCCCAGCCACACTGGTTTCCCCTGTCCTCAACAGTGGACAGGAGTAATACTCCTGACCTCGTAAAAATGACTACATGCATTCCTGCACAAGGCTGGAGGCCTTCTGTCGAGTGCTGGCTAAGGTTTGGAGGGCGGAGGCCGGCTGTCTGGGTGAGAAGTCTCAGCCCGCCCCACAGGATGCTGTGTCTTCATTTCTCTGCGCTGGAGGACAGATGTACAATGGGGATAATAACCGTCGTAACCCTGCGGGGCCCTAATAAATCACACACGTAAAATATTTAGCATGAAGGCTCGCTTTCTCAATTTGGAATATGTGCGTTCTGTTATTCAAATAAAGGTGCTTTCCAAATGGCCATAAGGAGATTATCAATAAAGCGCATGGGATTCTGAGGGTCTTCATTTTACTTATCTATCGACATCCCGTAAGGGATTTATAAAGAGGACTCGGAGATTATGAGGGGCGACGGTTTTTAACCAGTGGAAAACTGGCAGTGGGGTTAACGGAAAACTCCTGTCGATACTCTGTGTTTAAGGGTAAAAAGTGCCGCGGGTATTTATTTTAGTGACTGATGTGAGGAGGGGAAACACTGGCTGTTCATTTAGGAAAGGTGCAGTGTCTGCTTTGTGCTCAGATCTGTGCTAGGACCTAGGGGTACAGAGAGAACGTGTGCTGCCTGAGGGAGCGGACTCTAAATTGTCAGGGTGACGAAACAGGCGGCGCAGGATGGCGAGACTCAAAGCGGGCCTCCGTGCTGGTGTCCCCGGGGGCACCCCTGTGCGGATCCCCTCCTACTGCCTTTGCCAAGCCCCTCACTCGTCCCCCGAGGTAGGGCTGCCGGGAAGGAGGGATGCAGGGAGGATACGGCAGCCTCCCTCGGGGTTCTCTGTCCAGGGAGAGGGCACCCCGTCCTCTAATGCCGCATCTCTTAACCTTGGCCCCAGGACATGAGGAGCCGCGTGATTCTTTCTTGTAGGGCCGTGCAGTGCATTGGAAGGTTTTCGTAGCGTCCCGGCTCCCTGCCCAGTAGCACTCTTCCGGCCCTGCCCACGGGGTTCCAGTAGCACTCTTCCGGGTGGGACGACCACAGATGTCTCTGGATGGCCGTGTGGCTTCTGGGGGCAGAATCTCCCCCAGTTGAGAAGCACGGGTCTAATCGCATGGTGTGGGTATGGGGAGCTGTGAATGTCCTCGCCTGGGACTTACTCCTATCCTCGAAAGGGCGGGGCAGGGAAGGGAGCTGTGGTGTTGGGGCGTAGAGAGGATTGGGGGGGAGCAGGCAGGCAGGTGTCCTCCCAGGCTTTCCTCCTCTCTTCCTGCTCTTGTCTTGGATTTTTGTCTCTTCTCCCACGTGAATAAGGTGGATGAGGCCCCTGGGGACAGGTCTTCACAGCTGTCACTTTGAGCTAAATGGCACCCCCTCCATGTTCCAGCCTCACAGATAACACAGTGGAGAATATGATAAGTCCAAAGTCCTCTTCGGTTCCCAGACACCCGTGTCCTTTTCTTCTCTGACACAGCAAAGCAAGAAAATTGGTTTTGCTGTACATGCTATTGTAGGTGATGCAGGGCACCATGTTATTTGGCTCCAGATGCCTTAAAGTCCCACAGACTGGGGTGGCTTAAACACAAGAGATTTATCGTCTCCTAGTTTTTGAGGCTAGAAGTCCAGGACCAAGGTGTTGGCACGATTGGTTCCTTCCGAGGGCTGGGAGGGAGAATCTGCTCCGTGGGCCTCCCCTAGCTTCTGGTTTGCTGACAGTCTTTGGCGTGAGTTGCCTGTAGGAACATCACTCTGATCCCTGCTTCCATCTGTGTATGGCCTTGTTCCAGTGTGCCTTCCTCTCATCTTCCCTTATGCATGTCTGTGTCCTGCCCTAATGTCCCCTTTTTGTGAGGACACCAGTTATATGGGATTAAGGTCTGCTCTAATGACTGCATTCAACTTGATTCCTTCTATAATGACCCAGTCTCCAGATAAAGGTTCCATTCTCAGGGAATGGGGTTAGGACTCCAGCTATGAATTCTGGGGAGTGCACGATTCCTCCCATAGCAGAAACTAATAGAGAAAGCCTGTTCAGTGATACAATGATTAAAGTAGTGGGATAAGGGGAAAAGAGAGGCTATAATGTAGGTAAATTTCGTGTATCATAATAGGACATTGTTAGGTAGAGTTGATAAATCAGAAGCTAGCAGCAGAAATGTATTCTTCGGTGACAGATAAGTACTGAAAGAAATAGAAAGACATGGTTCTCTGTTCTCACACTTGAGGATTGGAGGTGGGTTCAAAACTTCTGGATCTGATTATAAAACCTGTATTAAGGGGTTTACATGAATGGAACTCCTGTCTCCTCTCAAATCCTGCTTCCCATCTCCTTGACTGAAATTTAATGGCCAGTGAAAACTTGAGGCATCGTTAATTCATTCATTAAAATCGCCGAGGACTTTGTCTGGAAAACCACGGGTCCTGCTCTGTCACTCTGCAATATAGGGGCCCAGTGTGTGAGTTTTCTGCTGCTCGTGTAAAGAGTTACTACCAACTTCGTGGCTGAAAACAATCCTGATGTATTATCTTACCGTTCTGGGGCTCAGAATTCCTAAAAGACGATACGTGGCTGAAAATCACAGGGTTGGCAGAGAGTCTCTCCAGGGGAGACTCTGTTTCCTTGTGTTCTAGACGCTGCACGCATTCCTGGTGCTGTGGCCCCTTCCTCCTCCTCCTCCTTCAGCTGCCTCCCTCTTGCACGGATAGACACTTGGGATTACATTGGCCCACAGGGATAATGCAGGACACTGTCCCGTCTCAGAACCCCTAATATAATCACACTAGCAGAGTGCCTTTTGCAGTGTGAGGTAACAGATCACAGGATCTGGGGATTGGGATGGGGGCGTGCGGGGGCAGACGGCCTTAGCCTGTCTACGGAACTCAGGAAAGGACACGGGAAGGCAGTTTGAGGGTGGACGAAGGGGTAAGGCGGTGCAGGAGCTACTCACTGAGAAGAGCCCCGGGCCGTCATCCCTGCACTTCTGCTGGCAGTGCTGGGACCTCTCGTCCCATGCAGGCCACTTACCACGTGTCCTGGTGAAGGTGACGAGAACACGGCAAATGCCACCCACTGCTCTGTGGCCTTGAGACCCTGGAGGGGTTGGTGAGGTCCCTGCGCAGCGCTGTTTTGTCGGTGTGGCTGCCGCATGGTTACTCCTCCAAGCCAGCGGGCGGATGCTGGCTTTCAGGCCACAGAGAACCCGGGAGCGTGGGGACGTTGCCTCGTATACGGAACTGCGAAACTGTGCCGAGAACACCTCCGCGGTTCACTTGACGACCCCGTTAAACACGCAGCACTTTAAAATGCAGATTGGGACTGCGTTAAAATGAAAGAACCAGAACATGATACAGAATCCATCTAATAAATCGGCTTGGGGAGGAGGAGAGAAAGAAACACATGGATGTCGAGAGTATCCAGTAAGGAGAACCTGTGTTCCCTGTGGGGTCTGGCTTCCGAGGAGAGGTCAGGCCCCACTGATCCGCGAGCTGCCCGAGGGGCATATTAATTTAGACGGAGATGACAAAGTCAGTGACGTCTCTCTGCTACTTCCAATGCTGCTGTGGGGCTATACATCCAAACGTAGGGATAAGTTCAATTAAAAGAGAAATATCTAGCAATTACTAAATTGAGTTGTCTTTGTAGGAGTCCCATGCACACACTTGCAGGGACAATTACATGCAATTTGATGTCAAAATAAGGCAAGCCAAGAAGTTAAAAGAAACCTATGGTTCTTCATGTGTCTAAAATAATTTCGTAGGGCGTTTTTTTTTTCTAATTAAGATTTAAACAGGAAAACTATATATATTGGCTTGTCACTTTTATGTTTATTTCTGGAAGAGGTAAAAACCTTAAGAGTTATAATTAAAACCATTATTGAATTTTATATCAGCAAGTATCAGTGTTGTTAGTTTCTTGGTCTTAACCGAGATGAAATTCATGCAAAACATGCCCATCGTTTCTGTTCTAATTACACCAGTCTAGGAGGGGCAAGATTTCTTAATTTCTCCCCAAGGTCAGTTTTGTTAGCATTTAATCCTAATGGGAAACCGTGCTCTCTAGAAGGGGTTAAACTTGGTACGTAGCTGTCTACTGATGATGGAATCTCAGCTGCATAGAACCTAACTGCAGTTACCTGATTCCCCTAGCTGGGAGAGGCAGAGGTAGATGCCGCACTCCAGGGGTGTCTTAGGCAAAGTTTTCCTCTCCATTCTTTACCTCCGCCCTGTTGACTTCATAGGTTCATGCACTTGTTCTTTATGTGGTGTGGCAATTACTGACTCCTGAATGCTTCTCCTTGCATTTCACCCATGAGAAGTCATCAGCAAACCATCCCCAAACCCTGGGTCTCTCCACTCATCCATCATTTCAGTGCCCCATTAACCAGAATTAGTGAATGTAATCCATCAACCTTGAACACTGAAGTGGCATTTACTTAGCTAGCTATTTTATTGGAACTTCATTATTAGAAGGAAAAAAATCAAAATGGCGCAGATCAATATGGCAATGAAATGCTTAACATTCTGTCAGTGCTGGAGCAGATCTTAAAACTCGGTTGAATCTGTCAGCGTAGCACTTAGGTAGCGAGGGGCAGAGATCATGTTTAAATATTTTGCCCTACATCCATAAAGGAAACATGATTTTGGTGTTTGCTTAATAAAAATTGTTTTCTATTAAACAACAAAACCCTCTCCATATCTTTTCACAGAGAAGAAAGTAAATCAAGTTGTTTATTTTTAATTAGGTTAACAATAAGGTGAAACTTTTTTAAGATATCCAAAACATCATTTTAATAAATTCTGCAAATCATCAAGATGTATATTTTTTAAAAAATGCGTATTTTCATTTGACTCCCTCAGAATTTAAGACTTCTAACTTTACTACAAAATTTATTTTAGCTGTAACTTTAGTTTTGGAATTAAGTTAATTTGGGGCATTAAAATGGTTATCATTAATTACATTTTGTCCTTATGTTAGAAAATTATAAACATGTTTTCCTATATGCTTTCCCCTGTTATTTAGGTGGGTGAATGATAAAACACATTGATTGGATGTATGTATTTTAAGTGTAATCCCTATAACAAAGCATTCCAAAATGCTCAGAGAATGCAGAATTATTGGTAATGCATATTCTTGTTCATGGAGAGACATTATATAGATTCACGTTTAATGCGGCAGGCTCAGGCTTATCTGCATCTTGTCTATGGAACATTTTATAAGGCGACTCTCAGTAGTAGATTCTTGAATTCAGTCATTTCCTGTTGATATCAGAGGGTTGCTTTCATACCTTATAGGTAAAAATGGTACAACTGAAAGCATGGTGTAAGGACAAGATCTCTTAATTTTCTGTGTTTCTACTTGGTGTCAGGCCCCATATGGGGTCCCCTCATTACTTATCCTCCGTCCCACCGTCTTTACATTTACTTTGTGTTGGAGAGTTTGGAAGTCTTACTAGGATCCTATTTGATCTGTGCATATGAAGCAAATTAGGTTTGGTAAACAGAAACCAGGTCAGCACAAATGTAGTCTTAGTCTGTCAGTCACTCCCAAGGCCTTTGCATGAAGGCAAGGTCATTCAGCCTAGACCAGGTATCTGGGATGATGCTACCTGTGTGAATTACAAATCCTCCGATTAGACTAGTTATCCGGGATGATGCTACCTGTGTGAATTACAAATCCTCCGATTAGACTAGTTATCTGGGATGGTCCTACCTGTGTGAATTACAAATCCTCCGATTAGACTAGTTATCTGGGATGGTCCTACCTGTGTGAATTATAAATCTTTCAGCTTAGAGCAGAGATCTGAGATGATGTTATATACATGAATGATAAATCGTGCAGCCTATGGGCGCCTGGGTGGCTCAGTCGGTTAAGTGTCCAATTCTTGATTTCAGCTCAGGTCACAATCTAGCCCATGTCAGGCTCCGTGCTAGGCGTAGAGCCTGCTTGAGACTGTCTCTCTTTCCCTCTCCCTCTGCCTCTTCTCTCTCTCTCTCTCTCCCCCTTTCTGAAAAGCAATAAATAAATAAATCCTGCAGCCTAGACCAGGTATCTGAGATGATGCTCCATGTGTGAACTATAAATCCTGCTCTGGCCTTCCCCCACAAAGTGCTGCGAGCCTTTTACCTGGTGTCTGAACTCTGCAGAGGAGAACATATTGCATCTTAGGTTTTGCAGACACGACCTCTGAGCTGATTCTAAGCTCTGGGTTTGAAAATGCCAATGATTCCATCAGTCAGCGTGGAGGATTCTGGGAGTCAGGTAAAAATAGAATTTGGGGGCAGTGAGCCCGTGTGTCTGGAAACCCATCTTGTCATTTTCCTAAGACCTGAGTGCACAGTTGGAGCAGAAATAGCCAGCAAGTGGGAGAATCCCCACACTTGGCTTCATGATCCCTGGAGTGAAGGTTGTTGTGATGGGAAGAAATCGAGTAGAAGCCTACAGAGCTGGCTTCCCTATTAAAATACTGAAACAAAATTAATATTGCATTCCTGGGGAGAAAGGCAAAGATTGGTGCCTCCATCAGAACTCAGAAATTTCAGGTCACAACCCCATTTGACTCCTCGTTTGAGCTGTGTGGTAGACGCCTGGGACTTGGAGAATGATGTAGATTCATAATCACAGAGAGATACTGGCTTGATTCGTAGCTTTGGTCTGGATATCATTTGTCTTATTTGAACACATAACAAACAGCCTGGCACCAGATAGTCAGTTAATGAGCTGCCCCTTTTTTACCTATATTTATTCTCCCAGTATCTGTTGTCTTCTAGATACTTTTTTCACATACACCTAACCAAGTTTGAGCAGGCAAATGGGCATCGACTTAGACCCTACATTGTTCCCACTGCTTCGTAGCTTTGCATGTGGTCATGTCACTAAGTGCAGGCCCGTGGGATATGAATGGTAGTGCCATGAACAATTTCTGCCTGCTGTCTGTGAGGAAGAAGGACAGATGCCTTCCATTCTTGTTTCCTTCTTGTTGGCTTAACAGTGTTGGCAAGTGGGGCAGTTGACTTTCACCCAGAGATGTCAGCTCAGATGTTGAGGATGGGATGGCAAAGCCACCCTTCCAGCCCGTGGCCATCCACCCATCTCTGGGTTGCTGCAGAAGAGAGAAGCAAACATCCATCCTATTTGAACCATTGTATTTATAGTCTCTGTGTTACAGCAGTTTAGTTTGATGCCCACATAACGGAGAATATAACTCTCTCTGCGCTTAAATTCACTACTCCACATTCAGCGTGGGATGTTTGTTCCATCCCAGATGCCTGGGTTTTCTTGGTCCCTCGCAGTCCCTATTGTCAGAGTGCTTGGGTTTCTCTCTGTCAGCCTCTCATTGTGCCAAACCATCACAGTGCAAATTCAGCTCACACTCCCTCCCTTCCACAAAGGGCAGCTCTCTCACACACTCACCCCCACACACACACGTGGGTGTCACAGAATCCACTGATTATTTATATACTCTAAAATTAAAATGCTCTTCAGAAATAAAAGAAGAGCAATTTTACAGTGGAGAAGTCTGACAAACCCAGTGATCAAGGTTAACATCGACCGTGGAAGTCATGTTGACAGCATGTAACCTTGATATGATGTAACGAGAAAGACAATTGACCCGTGTGATCTTCCTCTCAAATACTCATAAACCCAGTTGGATCATGAGAAAAAACATGAGAAAAAAGCAGAATTGAGAGATGTTTTACAAATTACCTGACCAGCATTCCTCAGAGCTGTCAAGGTCATCAAAAACAAGGAAAATCTGGGAAACTGTCACCGTCTAATGAACGAGACCAAGAAGACATGACCGTAAACATAATGTGATGTCCTGGTCAGTAGTCAGTGGGATCCAGAATTCAGGGAGACAAGAGGAAGAACATCTTTGCAATTGCAGTAGGAGATAAGGAAGAAAAGATCGTCCCTTTCCCAGGCAGAAAAAAAAAAAAAAGTCGGTTTACACTAAGAAGTTCCAATCCGAGGACTTCTATTTTCACTCTTCACAGAAAAGTACACAACTTGGCTGATAATGAGGGAAACAGTCATGGGATGAAAGGTTTAGGCATTAGAAAAAAAAAAAAATCTGTCCAAAGATTCAGAAAAATGGAAGACATATAAGAAGTCTCCAAGAACCCAGAACCAAAGACTAAATATGACAAGACTTCTTAGTCTCTCTATATTGTATCTTCTCTCTGGTTGTTGGTTTAATTTGCTATGTTGGTCACTTCCAGTGCCCAGGAAGCATGGGTAGCAGGGCTCCTCCACCCCCATTCATGGGTTCACCAGAGACGTAGTAGTGCTCTTTACTGAGGCAGAGAAATGGCCCCCTAGTGCGGAGAAGGGCCCTGGGGCCAGGCTGCCTGATTCCAGTCTTTGATGTCATTTTAGGCAGGTACTTTGTCTCTCTGTTTTCTCATCTGTAAAATGAAGATAGTACACATCCCCCAAAATTGTGATAATTAAATAACAAACGCAGAACACATAAGCCAGCATTTGACATGTGGATCAGCTCAGAATTGGACTGTTGATGGGAGGATGTATGCAAAACTGGACCGGAGGAGTTGAAAGCATGGGCTAGGGGCGCCTGGGTGGCTCAGTCGGTTAAGCGGCTGCCTTCAGCTCGGGTCATGATCCCAGAGTCCTGGGATCGAGCCCCGCATCGGGCTCCCTGCTCAGTGGAGAGCCTGCTTCTCCCTCTCTCTCTGCCTGCCTCTCTGCCTACCTGTGCTTTCTCTCTCTGTGTCAAATAAATAAAATCTTTAAAAAAAAAAAGCATGGGCTAGATACCCGAAGAAATAGGAGATAGCCTGGGGCACCTGGGTGGCTCAGTTGTTAAGCGACTGCCTTCAGCTCAGGTCATGATCCTAGAGTCCTGGGATCGAGTCCCGCATCAGGCTCCCTGCTTAGCAGGGAGTCTGCTTCTCCCTCTGACCCTCCCCCCTCTCATGCTCTCTCTCTCTCATTCTCTCTCTCAAATAAATAAATAAAATCTTAAAAAAAAAAAAAAAGAAATAGGAGATAGCCTGATAATATAAGGGAGACCGATAAAGGGGTTATGGGACTGGAGGTGGAAGGTGTTGTATGAGCACATGAGCTACAGGACTAGGACTCTTAGTGGCCAGAGAGAGGAATATTTAATATTAAGATGTCTGAGACGAAGCCATCCCAAAGGATGACCAGGATTGAAGGAAAGATAGGGAATATTTGGAGAAGTCGGTGTTTGGGGACATGCACGGGATGGCTAGTCAAAACAACAAAGTCATAATGGTTTATTGCGTCTGTAAAGACAAAGTTAAACATGAAGGGAAGATGCAGAAGCAAGAATACTCCGGACCTGTCCACAAGGGCCACGGACTGATGAACGTAGGGGAAGTTAGGCGAAGGTGAGAGGTGCGCGGCTGGTATGCAGAGAGGAGAGACCATCCCACTGAGGTATTGGAGCTAGAGGTGTACAGCATTCCCGGAATTGAGCAGTGTTAAAGAGAACTGAAATTGACTCACTGTACCACCACAGCGTAGTAAAATGCTTTCTCGGAACTGGTTTGATTCCAGATCGCCGTCAAAGTAAAATGCCAATCTGCATATTCCTCTTAAGGTATAATGTATGACTTTGTACATGGTATGAGATTCATTTTGGCTGACAAGTAATGTGAACAATAATTGTGGGTTTTTGAAAATTGGTGTATTGCATTTGAAGGTCAGTGTCCTCATTATATGTCGTATGCTTGATTATGCCTTCGATTAGCTTGTAATTCGGAGGGTCTTCATGTTCTTTCTCATGTGCACTGCATTTCCCCTTGTGGAAGATGCCAATCATCAGGAAAAGGGCATGTTTTGTAGGGACGCGATGGAGTTGCTAAAGCAAAATGATTATAACTGAATTGGGGTTCTTTCTCTTGTAACTTTTGTTACACCATTTTGCATGTAGAATGTGATAAAATCTGAATCCTTCATTAATCGGTGGCTTCAACGTTCCCATGTCATATGACACGTTGAATCTTTCATTGTATTCTCAGTTCTTTCTTTTGGCTGTGAATTTGACCTCAGAAGTACTATTTTTTTTTCCCTTTTCTTCTTTTTAAAGATAATAACCAAATGTGATTCTCTTTGAAGGGACATTTTTGTCCAGAATTTTGAAGGATACTAATGTAACTAATCTGGATGGCTCTGGGATTCAAAGTGAGTGTGTATTTGGACTAGTGACATTCAAGAAAAGACCTTTGATATTGTCACAGTTTGCAAAGCGATTACATAATATAATTGATTCAAGATCATGTCTTTAAAAACTTAACTCCTTACTGATAATGTAACAGATAATGTTGATACCACTGACATTGAAAATCCTTTTCCAAATAATGGAATCTAATCATAGAAAACCGAATCACCACTTACTTTATTGCTAGACTTAGTTTATTTTTCAAGGTCATTTTAGCTTTACTGAATTATTGTAAAACTGTAAGCAAATGGCACCTGTATTTTGTGGAGAGCCTCAATTTTAAAAGTGCATGGAAAGTTGCTTTTTCCGTTTCTGTGTTGTTGGAGAATACAACAGAGGACCCTGAGTAGTTGGGGAGTTCTAGTCTACCAGGGGCTTAGAGGCAGGACAACTGACAAGTTGACCTCTGGTTCTTTTTCCATCATGTGATTCTAGAATTTCTATAAAAACATCACATGCCCTGGAGACCACGGTAATTGCAGAAGAAATCTGGGCTTGCCATCATCTGCTATTATTGACTTTGGGTCTATTCCAGGACAAGCCATTTAGCCTCTGTGATAGTCTAAGTTCCTCATCGGTCTGCAGAGGGAGGTGGGTAATGATTATCCACACTGCAGAGCTATTGAGGAGAATCGTTTGTGATGCATCATGCTAAGATTAAAGGTGCAACTGAAGTTGCTAATTTTTAACATGCTTATAATTAACATGTCTTCAACCATGTTATGGTATCATCATTCAAGCAGAGGAAATGGATGTAGCTATGGAGAATAATGTATTTGTCTTTACTTAACGGTTCTCAGAGTGTGGTCTTTGGACCCGCAACATCAGCATTACTTGGGAACTGGTTAGAAATGCAAATTCTTAGGCCCCCATCCCAGACCTGCTGAGTCAGAGCCTCTGCTGGTGGGTCCTGGCAATCTGTGCATTAACAAACCTCCAGGGATTCTGATTCAAGTTCAGGTGTGAGGCCCACAGCTCTAAACCAGAGGTCAGAGGTTTGCTATAAAGGGCCAGATGGTGCATATGATTGGCTTTGTGGGGAGTAGGTTTTCCATCTCAGCCACACAGCTCTGCTGCTTTAGCCTGAAAGTGCCCCCAAACAATGCAGGAGTGAATGGATGGGGCTGTGTTCCAATAAAACTTTATTTATTAAAAGAGGTAGGTGGGTCTGCTCAGTGGGCTATCATTGCAGACCCCTGTTTAAAACTTCTCTTACTGGGGCACCTGGGTGACTCAGTCAGTTGAGCATCTGACTCTTTATTTGGGATCAGGACATGATCCCCAGGGCTGTGAGATCCAGCCCTGCATTGGGCTCTGCGCTCAGCAGGGAGTCTCTCTCCTCTCCCTCTCCCACCTCTCCCTGCTCATTCTCTCTCACTTAAAAATAAATTAAAAAAAAAATAAATCTTTAAAACTTCTCTTACTAATTTTAGATCAATTGGGCTTGTCTTCTGTGAGTTGAAGAGATTTATCCACATATATTTTTAAAAGATTGTTTTTTATGCAGAATATGTTTATTCCTGAGTATATATTGAAAATACGATTTTTCATTATTTAAATTTGTAAGGCTTTTATGTGTAAACAGAAGAGATACTTATGATAAAATTAACTTAGGGAAGATATATATTCACTTTAAAGTATTAATAGTATATTTGGATTCATTATAAATACATAATGAACAAAATCTTACCTTAGATCTTATTACTTACTTTGGACCATTTCTTATATGTCATCATCCTTGCATTACAAGAACTGAGTTTTAACGTCCCCTCTCAGCATGGGAGGACTTCATAGGTATCTTTGCCTTCACCCTTACCACTAATAAATGAATGTCATTGATCGTTTAAGGAATCAGACATTGGAAGCTGTGTCAACAAAAAACGTTCACTATTATCAATGTTCCTGATCACGTAGATGCTTGGAATCCATCAGTTAGAGAATGTATCAGTCAAAGATTAATTCATGATACAACTTCACATGATTCGCTTTATAATATTTTCAAGTTGCAACCCTAGGTTTTAATAGATGTCATTTCTGATTTACGGGTGAGCATATCCTGGCAAATCATTTCTTTCAGCTGCTTGTTTAGCACAATGCTTTGACTTGGTGCCATAGTTGATGCCATTTTCAGTCGAGATAAATGTGCTATTTAAGCCTCATCAGCTGCCACAAACGTCCAGGAAGCAAAATCTCAGTGACTCAAGGTGATCTCAGCTTGTTCTTTGACAGGCTTCTGGAATGGAGTTTGCTTTTCCAGCCATGACAACCTGGTCGAGTCATCTGTCCCCACTCGTTCCCCTGCGGGTTGCAATACTATGTGGCTGATCATGGAAATACTCGTGTAGATAGCTCACATTCGTGGTTTCCAGAAAGTTTTTAATACTAGGGAGTGTTCTTAATATATATAATTCCCTTTCTTCTAAATCCATAAACATGATTTAATAATATATACCATGAGTAAATTTTAATAATACATTGTTAATATTTGTATGTATACAAATGCAGTACATGGTAAATGTAAACTATTTTCCCTTCCATTTCTTAAAATCAAAGCTGATAGGAAATATTTCTTTTAATTTTAATTTTTATTTGCATTCCAGTATAATTAACATGGAGTGTTAGTTTTAGGTGTACAATGTAGTGATTTAGCAATTCTGTGTCTTACTCATTGCTCATCAAGAGGACTGTACTCAATCTCTATCATCTGCTTATTTCACCCATCCCCCAACCTCCTCCCCTCTGGTAACCATCAGTTTGTTCTCTAGAGTTAAGACTGTGCTTTTTGGTTTGTCTTTTTACCCCCTTCATTCCTTTCTTGTTTCTTAAATTCCACATAGGAGTGAAATCATATGATATTTGTCTTTCTCTGACTGGCTTATTTCGCTTAGCATTATATTCTCCAGATCCATCCATGTTGTTGCAAATGGCAAGATTTCATTCTTTTCTTATGACTGAGCAATATTCCATTGTGTATATCTCTACCACATCTTTATCTATTCATCAACTGATGGACACTTGGGCTGCTTCCATAATTTGGGTGTTGTAAATAATGCTGCTATAAACATAGGGGTGCATATAAGTTTTGAATTAGTGTTTTCATATTCTTTGGGTAAATACCCAGTAGTGCAATCACTGAATCACATGGTAGTTCTATTTTTAACTTTTTGAGGAACTTCCATACTGTTTTCCACAGTGGCTGCACCAGTTTGCATTCCCACCAACAGTGCGCAGGGGTTCCTTTTTCTCCACATGCTCAACAACACTTGTTGTTTCTTCTGTTTTTGACTTTAGTCCTTTGACAGGTGTGAGGTGGTATCTCTTAATTTGTTTTTCCCTGTTGATGAGTGATGTTGAACATCTTTTCGTGTATCTTTTCGTGTATCTGTTGGCCATCTGTCTACAGGTCTTCTTTGGAGAAATGTCTGTTCATGTCTTCTGCCCATTTTTAATTGGATTATTTGATTTTTTGATGTTGAGTTGTATACATTTTTTACGGATATGTCATTCACAAATATCTTCTCTCGTTCAGTCAGTTGTCTTTTAGTTTTTTGATTATTAATGGTGCTGTGCAGAAGCTTTTTATTTTGATGTAGTTGTAGTGGTTTATATTTGCTTTTGTTTCCCTTGCCTGGATCTAGAAAAATGTTGTTAGGGCTGATGCCAGAGAAATTACTGCCTGTGCTCTCTTCTAGGATTTTTATGGTTACAGGTCTCACATTTAGGTCTTTGATCCATTTTGAGTCTATTTTTGTGTATGGTGTAAAAAAGCCGTCCAGTTTCATTCATTTGCACGTGTCTGTCCAGTTTTCCCAACACCATTTGTTGAAGGGACTCTTGTTTTCCCATTGGATAGCCTTTCCTGCTTCGTCGAAGATTAATTGACCATATAATTGTGGGTTTATTCCTGGGCTCTCTTTTCCTTTCTATTGATCTGTGTTTCTGCCGGTACCATACTGTTTTGATCACTACAGCTTTGTAGTATAGCTTAAAATCCGGGATATTGTGGTACCTCCACCTTCGCTTTTGTTTTTCAAGATTGCTTTGACTCTTTGAGGTCTTTCATGGTACTATACAAATTTTAGAATTGCTTGTTTTAGTTCTGTGAAAAATGCTGTTGGTATTTTGATAGGGATTGCTTTAAATGTGTGGATTGCTTTGGGTAATATGGACATTTTAACAATATTGGTTCTTCCAATCCATGAGCGTGGAATATTTTTCCATTTGTTTGTGTCATATTTAATATCTTTCATCAGTGTTTTGTAGTTTTCAGAGTACAGGTCTTTCACTTCCTTATTAGTTAAGTTTATTCCTAAGTATCTTATTATTTTTGGTGTAATTGTAAATGGAATTGTTAAGTGTAAGTACATAGTTTATTGATAATAGAAAATCATTTCCTATTCTTCTCTACATTTACAGAGCCCAGGATTATTATGAAATATATTTTGGAGAGCTTAAAGCACTAACATAGACTTTTACTAAGAAGAGAACCACTATAAATATTTGCTGAGATATTGAGTGCATTAATTAATGAATAAATGAGTTAATCAGTGAAGCAGTGACTGAATATAGGAGAAATTCTTTTTTTGAGGAACATTAATTGAAATGTGCTTTAACAAAACAGCCCCATGTAACTACTCCAAAATGATGATAGATGACTGCCCTATGTCCATATGTGAAAACATGTATATATTTATTTATACTGGATATATATTTTTCTCTTATTTAGCATATCTATTTTATGCTGTATCCTTTTTTAAAAAATAAAATTACTATAAATATCTGTGGTTATACTGAAGCTTCCACAGGCACTAAAAGCAAAAAGTTCCATTAGTTCCATTCCCATTGCATCCAAACTTTGAAAAATGTTACTTTTGGATAATTTTTAACCATGTTTTTGTATTTTTTTCAGAATTTGATTATGTTATACTTATTTTTAATATGCACTTTTTATTTCTTCCTTGCCAGTTTTTTTTTTTTTTTTTTACATTTTAAAATTGTTTTAGAGATTATATAACCCATAGAGAGCTCAGTTATTTTTTCAGTGTTCCTGTAACAAATGGCGTGAGGGCCTCCTCGGGGTTAGGCAGAGTATAACGCCCAGATGGGAGAAAGCGAGTAAGACAGAACTGGAACAGGAGAAAGTAAGGAGCCCCTGCAGGGCAGTGCAGCGTGAGAAGTGCCATGAGGAACCCACCTCCCGCACTCTCTAGGGGCACGTGCATGGCCTCCTAGCCCACCCAGCAGACCGTGTCAGGGAAGGACCTCCTTTAGCAGCTGACATCCTGCAGGGTGACATGTGATCAGACGCCGTGTGACTTCCAAACACAGGAAGTGTAGCAAATTCACATATTGCAAATAACTTATTGTTTTTAAAAATTTTAATTCTCGGGACGCCTGGGTGGCTCAGTCGGTTAAGCGTCTGCCTTCGGCTCAGGTCATGATCCCACGGTCCTGGGATCGAGTCCCGCATCGGGCTCCCTGTTCAGCGGGAAGCCTGCTTCTCCCTCTCCCTCTCCCCCTGCTTGTGTTTTCTCTCTCTCTTTCTGTCAAATAAATAAATACAATCTTTAAAACAATTTTTCAATTCTAGTATATTTAACATACAGTGTTATATTAATTTAAATTATTGCAAATAACTCTTGCACATTCCCAGCGTAGGTACAAATTGGAATAACCCTTGAGGAGAAATATATGGCAGTATCTGTCAGTATTAAAACTATGTTGATTGGGTAGCGTTTGTTGACCCACCTATTTCATTTTTAAGAATTTCTCCTACAGATATATTTGTGCATTTGTGATAGGGCATTTGTATAATATCATTATGACTGACATATCATTAGTAAAGGATGCCAGGCAACCTAAGTCTCCCTCGGTGGAGGAAGGATTAAATAGAATACATATGCTCAAAGATGGGCTTGGCACTACGGTGTAGATGTTAAGTGGAAAAAAGTGCATTTATGCACATGCGAGCTCATAGGCATGTATGTTCATGTGAGTACCCATGTGTATTATTATTTATTGAGAGAGTGCATAGCTTTCATTTTCAAAGGAATTTATGACCCAAAGAATATGACCCATTTACTAGGTACATTAAATATTGTTGCTACATTTGAATAAACTTTTTAAGGTAGCATCTCAGTGTGCCTGGCTGGTTCAGTTGGTAGAGCATACAGCTCTTGATCTCAGGGTCGTGAGTTTGAGCCTCACATTGGGCATACAATTTACTTAAAGGAAGATAAAAAGGTAGCATCTCATCTTCCATACACACTTAGTGAGTTGCTGTCTGCATCCTACAAAGTTGTTCAACTTTATTTTTTTTATTTTTAAATATTTGTTTATTTGAGAGAGAGAGAGAGAGAGCGCACAGAGGGAATGTGAGAGGGAGAAGCAGACTCCCCGCTGACCAGAGAGCCTGATCTGGGGCTTGACCCAGATGCTGGGATCATGACCTGAGCCGAAGGCAGACGCTTAACAGACTGAGCCACCCAGGCACCCCTAGGTTCAACTTTAAAACTCCTCGAGCCTAATACAGTATAGCGTCGACGGATTATTCACCTTAGAAATGTGGATTAAACAGGCATGTGCTAAGTCTTGAAGGGGCTATGAGACCACTTTAAATAGTGGCAGAATTGGGTCTATGTGTGTAAAAGCAAGGAAGAGATTGTGAAATACCTAAAAGCCAACGACTAAGAGAAATGTCACACAGGGAGACTCTGAGGAATCTGTGCAATTATTGTAACAACCTCACATTATGTACAGAGACAGCGCGATAGAGACGTGTGTAGAACACAGCCATGAACCGGCTGAGTACCCAAACAGTCATGGACATACCTGCTGACCTTGTCGTTAGAAAACCAGCGATCGTATGGCCTGGACAGGCTCCAGTCACGAAGGGCAACGAAGAGCTGAAGTTGAAACATAACCAAACTTAATTATAATCAATGCAGGGAAAGACTGTCTCCCTTGTCTTCAATAATAACAAGTCATTTTATAAATTTAAACAAATGTCATCCTCACAAACTTTTTTTAGATTTACTACAAAGGGACTAATGCACTCGATTAGGGGAAAATCTAAATATTTATTGTGATGGAAATATCATAAAAGTGAATTATGGCTATAAATGATATATTTATATAAATTATGAAATAAACATCATAAAAATGACTTTTTCAGTGTAAAGGAAAAATGCCCTTCTTTCTGTTTTTCTGTGTGTTCATTACTTACAGGATACTTTGTAGTCCAGATGTGTGTGGGTTCCCCCCCCACCAAGCAATTCTGTGACGGCAGCGGAGCATCCTGCCGTCTCACTCCATCAGACCCAGTCCACCTGGAGATGGGGTCAGACCCCACAGGGTCAGGGCTCAAGGGCTCAGCCCCACAAGACTACCCTCCCCCACCCTTTAGATGCTGATCTGATCTCCACATTGTCACCTGTGTTTGTCACCGTCTGTCTATAAAGCAGAGACGCCTCCTCTTCAGTTGTGATTAATTTGCTGGAGCAGCTCACAGTACTCAGGAAAGCATTTTACTTCCTGGACCGCGGGTTTATTAGAACAGGATATAACCCCGCAGCAGTCCGATGGGAGGGGTCAGTAGAGGGCGCTGCGTGGGGAGGGGCTGGGAGCTTCCCTGCCACATGGGCACCAACACCGTTCACCGACCCGCAAGATCCTCGCACCCTGCCATTTTGGATGTTTGTGGAGGATTTACTATGTAGGCAGGACTGATTGGATCATCGGCCGTTTGTGATGGAGTCGCCTGCAGCCCTCTCCCTTCCCCAGAGTCAGACGTGGGGCTGAAGCTTCCAACCCTCTCATCACCAGCTTGGTTCCCCTGGCAACCAGCCCCCTCCTCAGAGGCTTTCCAAAAGTCGCCTCATTCGCTTAACCTCAGGTGTGGTTGAAAGCGGCTCGTTAGGAATAACAAAAGCACCCGTATCACCCTGTGGCTCTGGAGCTACTTCAGGAACTGGGAATAAAATTAAGTTTAGTAACGGAAGATGCCTCTTTGTTCTTACAGAGGAAATGACAAGAGTTTTGGGAGCTGTGTGCCAGGAACCACGGACAGAGACCAAATACCTATTTCTCCTGTAAATCACAATATCACAGCCACAAACCAGCTGTGTTCATGAAGTTCCTACGGAAGATGTGATAAGATGCGGAGTCCACTCTTGACCGATCTGTCTTTGGCTCCTCAGTTACTACTCTCCCACTTAAGCTCTCTCAAAGTAGCCGACGCTTGTTTTTCCCGAGTGGGTGCTGAAGGTGCATGGCCTGAGGAAAGGCAGTGGATATCTCAGAAGGCTCACTCCCTACCTCCTTTTACTTTAATGTGGCACTGCACAATAAACAGAAATTAGAAAGTGGAAGCTACTCCATTTCTTAGCAAATACTTAACATTCCTGAACTCCAGGTGTGCTTCCGAACTCCCTGAAACAGCTTGGGGTTCATAGGGGTGACCTCTCAGGGTGTGTTCCGTGTAGATCCGCCCTCCTGTGCGGAACACAGCAATGTAGCCGAGGCACAGGACGGCAAGAGCGCCTGGCTCTGCGGGTCCCAAACAGACCAGCTCCAGCCACTCGCTGCCGACACAGTCCAAAGGCAGAGACGGTGGAGTTCAAACAAGAAATTCATTTCAGGGACACAGACACCAGCAAGACAGCGGACTAACATCTCACAGGCTGTCTCCAAAGTGCTGAAAATACTTCCAGGTCTATAGAAGGAAAATCTGGGCCAGAGGTACTAGGAGGTGGGCGGTAAAGGTCAGGTCCGTCGTTGTCTTGGGGTCAGTCACGAGGTTCTTGCTGGCTCAGGGCAGTCCTTATGGCTTGAGGCAGTAGTTTCGGTTCCCATCAGGAACACTTTGCTCTCCCTGTCTTTTGCCTGATTTAAGAGATAAGCTGGAAAGAACTTCATTAATTAGGAGGTTTGAGGTCAACGTGGAGGTCGTCGAAGTCCTCTTTCAGAAAAGCCAAGTGCTGCCGCTGTTCTTGACATCCGTGTGGTCTGATGTCTTTGAGCATCGTGGAGGGTTCGTTAACACTTGTGTTTTCTGTGGCCACCTGTCTGCATGTCATCCACGGAGAGACACAGCTCAGTCAGTTGGAAAATTTGGAGCATCTCCGTCCTTAGTACCATGAGCATCTTGTCTCGTAGAGTGGCAATGAAACGGTGCAGGAAGAAAGCACGGGACAAGCCTACTCTGTTTTCAAAGGAGAGACCAAAGAAGAAAATTCATGGGCCTCAAACTAAGAAAACTCTTCGAGAAGAAAATTATTTTTTCTGTGAATGTATTTGTTTGTTGGCCTCTGGGGCCATAAAGAATCTCTGAGAACAATTCTGAAACGGAAGTTGTCAAGGTCATAAAAGGCAATTTTTCAAACCCAGATGACCACCTGACCTCTTTCTGGGAACTTTCGTTCACTTTCAGTATTAACATGCCCGGATGAGTTAAAGAATGAAGACAGTGAACATGTTTGAATATCCTTTCTCAAGGCACCCAGAGAGGCCCCATTTCAGCTACATCTCCTGGAGAACAATACTGAAATGGAAAGACAAGAAATTAATGAAAGGTACACTAGGGAAATGATTCTTCCAGAGTCCCCCTAATTTTACCCAACTGGTAGAGACTCTATCCACTGGATAGAAATTAACTTGTATGGTAATAGTAACCATAAGTACTGAATAAAAACCCAACTTCAGACTCTGTGCTAACTGGGTATATACATATGTATCCATGTATTAGGTAATCCTTCCAACAGATGGAGACACAGGAATTATTTACACCATGTTTTTAAAGTTTGTTTTCTTTTTAAAGACCCTACTTAGAGAGAGAGTGAACGAGAGAGAGAAAGAGAGCGCATGAGCCCGGGCAGTGGGGGGGAGCCAAGGGAGAGGGAGAAGCAGACTCCCTTCTGAGCAGGGAGCCTGACCTGGGACTCTATCCCAGGACCCCAGGATCATGACCTGAGCCAAAGGCAGATGCATAACCAACTGAGCCCCATATTTTTAAAGTTTTTAATTTTAATTCCAGTATAGTTAACCTACAGTCTTATATTAGTTTCAAGTGTACAATACAGTGATTCAGCAATTCTGTACGTTACCCACTGTTCATCTTAAGTCTATTACTTTTACTATATATATATTTTTTTAATTTTATTTATTTATTTGACAGAGATAGCGAGAGCAGGAACACAAGCAGGGGGAGTGGGAGAGGGAGAAGCAGACTCCGCCCTGAGCAGGGAGCCCGACGCAGGGCTCGGTCCCAGGACCCTGGGATCATGACCTGAGCCGAAGGCAGACGCTTAACGACTGAGCCGCCCAGGCACCCCTTTACTGTATTTTAAATAAAAAAATTAATCCCCTATTTCAAATAAAGACAGTAAAATTTCAGGGGCTTAGGAAACGTTTCTATTTATAAGAAAAGATTGGAATCTGATTAGAACTTTTTCTGAACCACTACTATCGACCTTCCTATGTTTACAAAAGTAGTGAGATCAATCAAGGAAGAAAAACAGCAATAAGTAAATTTGGCCAGGGAAAGAGAAGCAATAAATGTGTGAATAAATTTACTCATCATAAAGGTTCCCTGTTTATTATGCGGTACGCTGCTTAATAAATAAATAAGGTCTACCTCCATTATTTTTCAGGTGAATAGGATAGTCTTCATGCACATATGTGAAAATACGAAATCATTCATGAACACGTTACCTATTTCAGTGTTATGCATTTTATTCAACAAATACATAGATATATGAGCAGGTATAAATGTATGACTTTGATACAAAGAACAGAGGACACAGAGAAATTTATGCAGCATTGAAAGTCTTTGGCCACTGGGTGTCGTGGTTTTCCCCGTAATGGTTAACCCTTCAATAATACTTGAAAGGTTCCTGTATTTCTCGAACAGAAATAATAAGTGTTAACAAAAGTAGCGTACTCCGTTTTCAAAGGAGAAGCCAAAGAAGAAAATTCATGGGCCTCAAACTAAGAAAACTCTTTTTAAGTTTTATTAAACTATGCACAACTCCTTTTTTTACAGATTACTATGTTGTGTGTAAAACACATTACCGGTGTCATTTTCTACCTGAAAGTGGCTGGTGAGGATTAAATCTCCAAGAATTTAAATGGCAAGGAATTGTGTAATTGTGTTGGCCATACTTCAGTTTTACTGTCTCCAGCTCAGATCTGAAGAATTTGTGCGGTGCATGTGTGCATGTGCTTGGGTCTGGTTTGGAAAAATTCTTGGCTGTACAGAATTTCCACACTACAAAGATGTGCTGTTAGATGTAATTATCGTATTTTAGTATCTAATTGCTCTTGCCCTTTGCCTCGTGTATATGTATGTGATGGCAGATGAATTCTAAAACGCTAGGACTAATGAGAACCAGGCAGTCTTGTGAATACGGTCCACGCTGCCAAGTATGATGGAAGAAATGAGTTCTTGTGACTGTATCGGGTGTTTGCTCCATAACCGAAGTGCTACCAAACTTGTAGGAAAGCCCGTTAAAGATAGAACAAGCCAGAAGGCAGCCCCGTGCTCTGAGAATACCATGGGCAAAGTCCTTGCATCGCATTTTCTCGTTTTGATAACTAGTCAGTGCCAAAGCTGTAAAGGTGAATCTGATGAAGGGGCTGACTCACTTACCAGTCAGGATTTAAGCCCCGTAATGGGCTATGCGTAGGGAAAGTGTTGGAAAAGATGAATGGGTTCATGAGCTATCTGATTTTATTATTTTGTTTTTGTCACTGCTGTTTAAAACAAAATGTGGAAAATCTCCGAGTTATGCTTGAGTGCGTAACACTGAATCCTTGACGGAATCTTTAAGATTTTATTTTTAAGTGATCTCTGTACCCAGCTTGGGGCTCTAACTCACCATCCCGAGACCAAGAGTCGTGTGCTGTACCGACTGAGCCAGCCAGGTGCCCCCCTGCTTGACTGAATCTTTACGTGGTAGTGTTCACGTATTCTAATGGTTAGTCACGTGTCCATTGGTGTTGAACAGATTACTTGTTACTAGTCACTCTGATCTCTTTGTCAGGAAGGGGGTTGAGAGCAGTGTCATGATTCCCACTTAAGAAGGACTAAGGAAGGGGCGCCTGGGTGGCTCAGTTGGTTAAGCGTCTGCCTTCAGCTCAGGTCATGATCTTGGGGTCCTGGGATCGAGCCCTGCATCGGGCTCCCTGCTCTGCGGGGAGCCTGCTTCTCCCTCTCCCTCTGCCTGCCGCTCCCCCTGCTTGTGCTCTCTCTCTCTCTCACTATCTCTCTCTCTGTGTCAAATAAATAAATACAATCTTTAAAAAAAATGTGACTAAGGAAGTAGGCATTAGCAAAATGCCTGGGTTAATGGAAGGCCTGCTTTCATTTGAACGAGAGGATTATATTTTCTCTTCGTACTGTGAAAACACAGCAAATGCCCACTTCTGTCAAATCCATGTTCAATTTTGCGTGTGGGGAAGTGACACAGGAGGAATCCTACAGCACTGACAGAATGGAAAGGTGGTGCTCTTGGTTACAACGTCCTGTAGAAAAAAATCGTAAATGAGATAAAAACCGAGAAAAATGAAGAATCACGCATTAAGCAAACACTTTTGGTGTACTTACCATATGGATGAAAGTAAACTTCCCCCTCAACCAAACGGATAGTCAGATAATGGACCAATAATCACAGAGAGATGTCATTAAGAATATGACACATTCTGTTGGAAGACCCATCTGCTTCGGGGGTACAGAAAGGTGCCCGTGATGGACTGACGTGTGTTCATCAGGCCTGGCGGAGCAGGGCCTGGGACAAGGTGGTGAGTTGCCCAGGGGGCACTCGTGACGGGCGAGGTGCTGGGATGCTTGGGGAACTGAGGGACGGTTCCTGCAGTTAGACCCCTCTGGGTGTTCCAAGGGGGAGGCACAGCCCACGATGCATGTGCAGAGAATGGGAAGGAGGAAGTATCCTGCAGGGCTTTCTAGGAAGTACTGAGAATCGTAGCCATTCCTTAAGAACAAGAGAGAAGAGAACGACAGAGCGGTTAGAGGTCAGGCGCGGTAACCTAGCCACCAGGTGAGGGCAGCCTGCGTGAGGGTGCTTCTTGGAGCCGATTCACTGCCGCTTGCAGGTGGTTCCCCATTGAACTGACCAGAGTAATGGGTGGTAATTTGCTGGTGAGAAGAGGTTGGTGAGGGGAGTCCTCAAGAACGTATCTCAGGCTTCTGGTTTGCATAACTGGTGGACACGGATTGGCTGGTAGAAGGAGTGTGGTCTAAGGAAAAAGGTTTTGACTTCTCTCTGGAGATGGTGAACTTGAGGTATCTTTGCAACTTCGTGGAGATCAATATTGAGTAGACATGATGTGACTGGTCTGAATCTCGAAAGAGAAGTACGAGCGAGGGATGGCGCAATGGTTAATCTTATGTGTCAACCTTGGCTGGACTGTGGTGCATGGATAGGCAGTCCGACAGATCTGTTACCCCTCAGCCAACCTCACCTACACGGTGAGTGGGCGGGCGACCCGCTCAAGACCCGTTGATAGAGCAATCCTTAGCTTTACCTGTCACATTTTCTAGCTGTGACTCCTCTTCTCGCCCTCTCGAAATAGCGTCAATAAGCCATCTGTCACCTAGAATCTGTTTTCAGCACGTTCTTGTAGGCTACAAGCTGTGTGTGCCCAACAAGCCATTGTCCTCACCTGCGGTCTGGCAGGCAGCTGTGTCAGTTTGTTTCTTCTGTAGGAATTGCAGCCACCCAAGCACAATGGGGACATCCGCGGGGGAAGGAAAGTGTGCCGTTGCACCAGGTCATTATAAATGTACGTGGGGGCCTCCTGCTGAGCAGTAACCAGACGATTTCTGTGGATGGTGTCCTACATTTCTTTACTACACGATGAATCGAACGGGAAGGCTCTCTTCTCTCAGGTCGTGTAACTCCGCGGGGGCGATCGTGACATTGCGAAAGGAGACCATGCTCCTGTCGGTTCTGAGGGTCTGTGTCTGTCGTGGGGGGCGGGGGGGGGGCAGGAAGGCAGTTTACAGCCCAAAGATGAGTCTCGGCATAAACCAATCCATGCGTTCCTTTACAAGAGGGTCTCAGGCTGAAGTGAAAAGAAAAGCTCATTAGCACAGTAGGAAGGATGGTTATCAATGGGCATCACTGTTGGCCGTCACTGTGACTTCTCCCGCACTCCATTGAAAATCAGAGGTGCAGAGCTCTTTAGATCACAGGCAGGTCAGTCATTGTCATCACCATCTAGTACTTCAGAGCAGAGTACACTTTATTTAACTGTGTGTAATGATGATCCAACCAGGCACCCCGGGAAAGTCTGAACAACCGCGATAACCCCGAGGTTTCCAAGTGCTACGTGGGAGGGCCATACTCCTGTGTCTGCACTCCCCTGTCCCCTGCATCCTATTCTCCCGTGCAGCTCAAAGTTTCGATGAGTTTGTCTCTTGGCTTTCTCGAACTTCCCAGAATTGTATCCTGCACTGCTGTGGCTGTTCCAGAATTCACACCTGGGTGTGCCTTCGCTCTTCCCCCTCGTCAGCTGAACCCCAACGTCTGCAACAGCTGGGGAGGGCCGCGTCTTCCCAGCAGAGGGACAGCCTCGCTGCACGTCTCAGGAAGGATGACACCCCCTCCGCCAGCAGGAGCTCCGCCCGGGCTGTGTGGGTCATGTGGTGAGGCTCCCTACACTCACAGAAGACGGAGCACGACCACAACGGGCATTCAGCGCTGTGGGAGAGTCAGAGCAGAAAGTGAAGGGAGAGGACCAAACACAGCAGGTGGCTGGAGCAGACAACGGCAATGAGAATTAGAGGATTTGCAGAGGGGAGTCAGAATAATATAAACAAGGACAGTGGTGTAAGCGTCAGAGCGAGAGAGAATGAGGGTCATGGGCTCGACAGAGAAGGTACACAGACAACAGACAGAGAAAAAGACATGCATTGTGCGTGCCTGTTGAGTGTGCACGCGTGTGCATGGAGAAACAGCAAGAGAGGAACACACGTAGAAAGAAAGGGTGTTGTCAGCCTTACACCCAATCAGTCTTGATTCCCACAAGCAAGTCTTCATTGGGAGACGTTAAAAAAGAGGACAGTCCTACATAACATACTATCCATTGTATCAGGATAGAATGCCATCCAATTATAAAATTATAATACTCTAATTATTGTAATGGTACATTTTGGTCCTTCTGTAGTGTTGTCCTGTGGAAATTGTAAGAGAACATCAGCTTAATATTTTGGATCAATACAATGCAGCATCTGTGTTTTAATACTTGTGCTTACTCCGAGCAGACCAAAACAAGTTTCCAGAAAGTTACCTTGATGTTTAAATTAAATCTAATTACAAATGTACTGATTTAATGCCTAGTATGTGTCAGGCATAGAAAGATGCTAAAGGAAATTGGACCTAGAAGGCATGTCTACTAATCATTGAGATGCAAGGGAGAATAGGATGCATGTTCTAAAATGAAAACTATTTAGTGATTCAGGGGTTCCCATCTAGGGGAAAATTCTACCCGACTCCCAAGAAACAACTAAAGACCCATGAAAAGCTGAGTGCGGTAGTGTAGGAAGCAAAGTTTCTATTGGTCTAGCAGGACAAGGATTCAATGATTCAAAAGTAGGAAAAAAGTGAGCAGTCTCATCTGGCTTGAACCCCAGACCAGTGTAGGATGAGGACAGAAGACTAATGTGGGAGGCACGGGGCTTGGAAGCATCTGCAAGGGCTTGGTGTGCCAGTTGGAGGGGAGTGTGGTTCTTGAGGGGCTCAGGGGAGGAACGGAATGGTTTGGAGCTAAAGAAGGATGTTGCATGGCTCTGACAGAGAAATGGGGATTTGCACATTCAGTGTAAAGATTGTTACTAATGTTGCAGACTATAATCCAAGGCTCACTCCACAGAACAGAAACACAGGTGTTGAGAATGAGCATCACATATGATGACATCCTGTGTAGCAGTGTGTTCACTAGAACTTTCTGTGATGACTGAGACATTTCCTGGGTGTGCCGTCCAATGTGATAGCCACTAGCTACATGTGACTTTTGACCACTAACCTGTAGCTAAGATGGTTGAGAAACTTACCTTTTTTAACCTACATCTTTTTATAGATCATAAGGTTTTTATTTTTAGATTTTTCGTATTTATTTTTTATTGAAGTGTAATCGCATACAGTGTCATATTAGTTTCAGGTGTACAGTATAATGATTCAACAGTTATGTACTTTTCTCCGTGCTCATCAAGGGAAAGCATACTCGGATCTCCTGGGTGGCTTAGCTGGTTAAGCGTGGGACTCTTGGGTTCGGGTTGGGTCACAATCTCAGGGTCGTGAGATCAAGCACCAGATGGGGCTCCGAGCTTAGCGAGGAGTCTGCTAAAGTTTCTCCCTCTGCTCCTCCCTGCGCTTTCTCTCTCTTTCTCTCTCTTTCAAATAAATAAATAAATAAGTCTTTAAAAGAAAAAACAAAGGTAAGCATACGCTTTTAGTTTTAATGCATTTAAATATTAATGTAATCACCCTCTGTAGCTACTGTCTACTGTATCAGACAGCCTAGCTATATAAGGATATAGAGTGGGGAAAAAAACTTACAAAGCATGCTAAATAATGTAAGACAGATTTTGTCCCCTTGAGGTCAGGAAGTTTCTCCTGTACCCACTTCTGATACTCTATTATAAAGTCCATTTTCTTTTTCTTTGTTTTTTTTTTTTTCAAGTCCTTTTTCGGGAAATGTCTTCTTACTGTGGAACTTGAAGTTTAGAACATTGTCAAGGACACCCTACAGGGTGTAATGGACCAGCAGTCTATGGCCTAATCTAATTTAGCAATCCACAGTTTCTATTTTTCTATCTGTTACAGTCACTTGACCAATTTTAATTGAACATTTTCATGTAGTGTTTATTAAATACGCTCAACCTTTTAAAATGCTATCCTTGGTGGCAGCTCATTTTTGAGGGTGGATTTCTTTTGGTGGCTGAGAGAAATGTAGCTCCAGAAAGTCATTTCATGCTCAGAGATTCACGCTGCTATAATTGATTTAGGTGTTGGGCACAATAGTTCAGGTAGGGAATGCATCCATACAGAAAGGTCATCACTCCGAGAGGAAAAAACGTGCATTGAAAGACCATCGGCAAGAACAAAATAACAGGGAGGGGCTCTTAAATTTAGGGAAATCCAATGAAACCAAGGGATTCCAACCGTTCAAGTGAAGACTTTCAAAATTGTGCCCATGGAAATGGACTGATCTGTTACTGATGATCTTTGAGGTGGGATTCTACTTCTTTAAAGTTAACGTGGTTGCAAGTAGGTCGGGAGACACACTTTGACCCCAGTCCTATTCTGTATTGGCCTTCAGGCACCTTCATCTTGCCCAGCGTCTAGAGAGAACAGAGTTGCACAAAATAAATGCTTGAATTAGAAGAAATTGCTTCAGTGCTATTCTAGAAGAAAGCAATAATTCCTGTTCTCACCAAGATCACCCAGGAAGGACAGACAGGTGGGCGGGCAGGTGGAAGGAGGGAAAGTGTCCGAGCCCGTAAAAGGCAGGTGGAGGGCACAAGTTACAGATTCGGTTCTGTGTTCATCCCAGGCTTCAGTTGCTTAGCTGGCAGCTCCTTGTCAGAGTAGCATAGTAAGAGTGAAAGGAACACTCGTTAGAGTATTTTTAAATTTCCACTCCTTCCGTCTTGGTGTTTTGTAGTTCTCAGAAAAAGATCATTTTTCTTTGGAAAGTGTCTTAAAGCGTTGACTTCTGTGGATGAAACTCTGAGAACAAGTCATCCTTGCCTGTGTGGTAGAGCATTTGAGAGTGTGAAGAACATTTCAGGACTTCTGCTGTCAGAGTCAGAAAGGAGGAAGGCTGTCTGGTCCTTCGCTTGGGTGCCAAGAGCAAAGACACGTTTCTCAGAGTACCTCAGGAAGTCCCTGACTCTCATTAGCCTGAATGGTGGCATGGTATCCCTGAACCCATTGACTTCAGTGGCAGGAGAGGCAACTGCCTTGCTTGTCGTAGACTCTTGCCAGTGTGCTGTACTCTGGAACATCTGGCTACTGTTGCCCTTCCCAGATGAAAACCTTGACCCACACCCGTCCTTACGCAAATCCGACAACTGCCTGAGGCCGGCCCCGTGTCTACTTCCCCTGAAGTCCCAGGCCGAGCATAGCAAGGGGACACAGAATGGAACACAGAGAAGGAATGGGGGAGGATGAGGATAGCCGAGAAGTCAGGGATGAGCGGACATAGATACCAACTGAATGACTTTCCGGACTGACACATCTACCTGATTCCTTATTTTTCTTCCCTAGTCAAAATACTGTTTTCCACATAAAATGTAATTGTGGTAATAGAATTGCTTTTGTGACATAATTTGCTAAATCTCTTATTAGAATGCTTAGATCTAGAAGCAATGTTGTTTGGTCTGTGCATCGTAGGTGGGCAGCCTTCATAAAAAATGAGAGTGGACAGGGGGTGGGGTCAGACACCGCGTGAGCATGCTGCTGTCTCTTGGGATCTCGTGGAGAAACAATTGCTAACATGATGCTTAAAACGTGGAGTATTTCCTTAAGGACCTTTTGGAAAGCATACTTTTTAACACATGTGAGTTCCCATCATGTAGGATATTTTCACTGATTTTTGAATCACTTAGTACTGTAAAACCTTTAGTATCTCTACTTTATTAAAATGTGTTATTGCGATTCTACAAAAGTGCCTGGTGACCGCAATAACTTGGAATTAAGAATTCTTACTTCTTTAAGGAGCCTGCTACCCATCTTCACCTGGAATCTTAGAGAATTGTTGCTAGTTCATAAGGAAATGCAATACCTCCACCATTCTTAACTCATATGGTTATTAACGTGTATTAAAACAACCTAAATGTTTTCTTAAGCAACCCTGGATAACAACATAATTATTCTATCTGGATATAGGATTATATCAGGACATGTTACAATGGATCATTTTCTAGAAACACAAAAAGAGCAGGGATGAATTTCACTGCCCTTACTCTAATCATTGGAGACCAAAATTGGTTTACTACAAACTCTTGAAATCAAGTAAAAAGGTCTGCTCGTGTGCTTACAGAGTTATTTGTTCTAGATTTAATCTTACAGCTACTTAGGGGAAAAATTGAACTTAAAGGTAAAATGTCACTAGACGTATTTTCAAATCTTGCTCAAAGTTTGATTATTAAGTTCATGTTTAGTTATCTTGAGAAAAACGTTTTAATGCTTACCTCATGTTCCCTGAAAATTCCTCATGTATTTTTCTGAGATGAATATCCAGGGAGGGGAGGAACATCTCTGTCCTGCAGTGAGAAATTTAGGAATAGACAGTGGATTAGCTGAAGTTGCTTCTATAGACACCAGGGTATGATTTATAAGTCCTGGAATATTAGAGTTACCCTGGCGGCTGTCTCCATTACAATGTGTGTTGTAGGCATGACTTCGTAGAGCCGCAGATTTAATAAATAGGGACACATAATAAGTGACTGAAGAAACATAACTGTATCATGCAAAGCAATGAATGTGGAGCTATAGGAGAAGGACACACAAATTCCTGTGAGGTTCTAGAAGGCAGAGTTCAGGTGGTCATCCAGGAGTGTCTTGAAGGAGTTGAAAGGCAGAGTCTTGACACCAGCCTTTATAAAAATCCATTTGTAATACACGGTCTATATTATTTTCCTGGCGAGCTGAATTGGGCATCTTCCTTTGCATATTTTTCCAGGGCAGAGATGATAAAGGACCGATAAAACACATTTTATGGTCTTAAGGACGAGGGAACGGAGACGCAGTATTCACATTAGAAAAGAAATGGTAGTACAGCTTGCATGCTGTACTTGCCAAATCAGGGGCGTCCTGAGTATCATGTAATTCAGAGCACTGAGGCACTGCTCAGAGACCGATAATTGGGTCTTCAGAGGAGCTGTAGGGGAGGGGAGATCCGAAAGAGCCCATGCATGCAGAGGAATAAGGGAGTTGAGGTCGGGGGTGGGGAGAATTTAGTAGTAATATTTGTCCCCAGCTTTATTGAGATGTAGTCGACATGGAGCGTTGTGTAAGTTCAAGGTGTCCAGCGCTGTTGATTGGATGCACTGATACGTTGCTGTAGGATAACATTGTAGGATTAGCTAATACCACCCTGTCCCACAATTCCATTTCTGTATTGTGCTAAAAATATTTGACATAATTCTCTTAGCAGCTTTCAAGTGTACAATACAGAATTTTTAGCTATCTTCACAAGGCTGTGTGTTGCAGAAGGTGGGTGGTCCCCATGATAATTAAACTAGGATTCTACCAAAGGAGGTTTTCTACCCTGGTTCTCCTCTGAGAAGTGACTTCTAAACAAATCGAGGTGGAAAGCGAGGATGGGAATGGCCTTTTGAGGGGCAGTCTATACTCATGGAATAATGGTCTTTTGCATATTAGATCAGTTTTGCACCCTGTAAAAAGTAGCTCCGTACAATCTTCCCACGTGAGAATAGTGGTTTTCTTAAATGGATGCTATCTCCAGAGCCTCCAGACAGCTCAGGGGCTTGTGAGGAGGGTAACGAAGAAACAAAATTTAGGTTTTTAAAAATACATTTGAAATAGATTTTCAGAGGAAGATACTGCTTCATCAGATTACCAATTAAAAAAGAGTATTGGGATTTCAGAAACGTTGGAAGCAGGTGGCTGATCATTTGACCCACTGAGTAATAATGAAACTCGTGTGTGGATCCGCTTTCTGCAGCACGGAGTGCGTTCGCGCTGCACGTTAAAGTGGCAAGAATGGGACACCTGATACCAGCCGTGAAGTATGCCCCTTGTCTACAGAGTATGATGAAATGATGTCGTTGGCATACTCGGGACTGGGTTGGTTGTGCTCTGAATTCTTTGCTGTCTGTAGAATTAATCTTTTCAGCCATCTTTTATCAGGTATTCATCTCTCCTAGCAATTAAGATGCTGGGGCAGAGCTTGAGGTCAGTCAGTTGAAGCTAATGCTCTAGTTCATTGGATAAAATGATACAATAGGAGCATGAATCAGCCCCTATCTGCCCACAATTCCGCATCCCCCCCCAAGAAAAAAAGTCATTTCACAGCCCTCTTTATACAGGTATTTCCAAAATATGAACTTTGTGTGACCTTGGCACTTCGCAGATAATTTAAACCATTATGTAAGTGAAAACATACTGTAAAAACATACAGAAGACAGACAAGTCACAACTTCTGCAAGGGCCACCTGTTTCATCAGAGAAGCATTTTCTCATTATTTGCTGAACTAAATAAATACCGAAGCCAAGAATAACTACCTTCTTACAATTCGTCACATGGCCAACTCCCCCAACTCGTAAGTCTTACAGTAAGGGGTTAGTTTGAAAGCTCGATGTCATGAGTTTCACAGAAGAGGCAGAAAGTTGAAGCTTGCCTTTAAGTAAGAAAATAACAGTACATTTATAAAGTGTCTCGTGTTGACCGTGGCTCTGCCATTCTGCACGTGGAGACCGCATCTTTGTGACCGGATCCCTGTTCTGTCTGTAACCATCCCAGACGTGTGAGCCGTGTCCAGGCACCGCAGCACGGGAAGGCCGTGGGTCTCCTGGGGATGCTCGAGGGGACGCGCCAGGGGCGCCACGGCAGAAGGTGCAGTAAAACCCCCACGCGGCCGCCCAGCACTTGTGTGTGGGGTCGCAGGCTGTTTGAGCAGCCGCCCTGAAGCTCACTCTTTTTACCCGCGGACACACTAGCATGTTCCTGTCAGGGTCAGATCTGCAATCCATTGCCGGCTCTTAGCTTCAGGGACCTGTGCCCAGCTTTGGGGGAAGGAAGCCTTAGCATTTTCCCTGGGTTTGTGGTCACTGGTCAGGAGAGCCCAGTAGTCTGCAGTCCCTCGGAGGAGAATGCACAGGTATTTTGTCCAGCGAGCTGTGAAGAGGGCCAGTCCTAGAAAAAAGGAATTTCAGACAATGCTGTCTTCCTTTTCAGTGAACATTGGCTTTGCTGTTTGTGTTTTTTTCCACATTAAACTGTCGAATCTTTAGAATATCATGCAAAGATTATCTGTATTACCCTGACATTCATAGAGGAATGCTTCGTTTCCTGATGAATCTCCTATATTACACTTGGAAGCTTTTTTTTTTGAAAACATGAAATAGTGCTTGAAACGGTACATGAAAAGTTTCTCTTGTTCTTCTAAATCATCTTTGACTAATAGAATTTCAACAGAAGCCAAAATTTGAGGTGGCTCTGTAATTGTAAAATTTCTAGCAGCCACATCGAAAAGGTAAAAAGACAGTAGTGAAATTAACTTAACATTATACTCTATTGAACACAGTACATCTCAACTGTTGTAAGTGCTGCATGCAATCATTATAAAATATACGAGGAGATACTTTATATTTCACTTTGTTGCATCTTTATGAGGTCAGAATGTATTCTGTATTGACGGAATATATTTGTATATCTCAGTTTGCAAGTGCCACCCTTCTGAATGCTAAACACCAGCATGTGGTGAGTGGTAACCATATCGAACAATGTGGTTCTAATATAGTTGGTGTGGTTGGGCAGCGTGGAGACTGGCCTTTTCCTTGGCCTCTGCATTACCCACACCACTGTTAGTATCACTGATTGTGAAAGGCCCTCTTTGGATTTTGTACCATTGACTTCATGCTGTTACATAATAGCAACCTTGGCTTCCCCTCACAAGACCTTCACCCGGAATTCCTTCGCTCACATTAGGCATTTCTCAGAACCATGTAGGGAGCCCCAGACTGCAGGGCGCACACTGAGCGTGTTTGCGGACAGAATGACGTTCACCTCAGAGACAGGTGCTGTGGCTCACGGTGAGTTGACTTTCAGGAAGTTAATTCAGCATGCACTCATCATGGAGGACTTCAAGTCTTGTAAGGACAAACCAAGATGACACTTTTTCTTTTTTTTTTAAGATTTATATATTTATTTTTTAGAGAGAGAGCATGAGTGGGGGGGGGAGGGTGGGAAGACGGAGAGGGAGAGAGAATCTCAAGCAGACTCCACACTGAGCGTGGAGCCCAACACAGAGCTTGATCTCATGACCCTAAGATCATGACCTGAGCTGAAACCAAGAGCCATCACCCCAAGATGAATCTTTTAATGTGAACATCTGCTCATCTCCCATGGAAACAGTTGGCAGGGACCTAATATATTATTTAACACATTCCCCTCTTCTTATAGTTGAAGAAACCGAGCCTTGTGCAAAGTACCCGAGTCACCTAGGAATTTGAAAAATATTTTTAAGTAAAACAAGATCTTCCCATCATTAGAGATACTTTTAAAAGATGGATTTTTAGGGGCACCTGGGTGGCTCAATCGGTTAAGCATCTGCCTTTGGCTCAGGTCATGATCCCAGGGTCCTGGGATGGAATCCGGCATCGAGCTCCCTGCTCAGCAGGGAGCCTGCTTCTCCCTCTGCTTCTCTCTCTGTCTCTCATGAATAAATAAATAAAATCCCTTAAAAAATATATTGTTATATAATTAAGTGAAGTCCAAACTTTTTCTAGATTTCTTTACTTTTTACCGAATGTCTTTTTCCGTTCCAGGAGAGCACATCACATTTAGGTGCCATGACTCCTTAAAGTCCTCTAGACTAGGACAGGTTTTCAGACGTCCCTTATTTTAGATGTCCTTGTCAGTTTCGAGGGGTACTGCTCAGGTATTTTATAGAATGTCCTTCACTTTACATCAGTCCATACTGCAATGTAGAGCAGAGTTTGGCAAACTTTTTCTGTAAAAGGACACAGAGTAAATATTTCCAGCTTTGCGAACAGTACATGGTCTCTGGTGCAGTCCCTGAGCTCTGCTGTTGTTCTGTGAAAGCACGCATAGGCAGTATGCAAATAAATGGGCAAGGCTATGTTCTAATAAAACTTTATTTACAAAAATAAGCAGGGGGCCGAATCGGTCCTTGCGCTGTTTGCCAAGCCCTGATACAGAGGCAAGAATGCTACACTAAACTAGGTCTTTCTGGTTCTATATAGGGAAAGAAGGGGGGAAAAAAAAAACAGATTGAAAAAGAAATTGAAAGAGACAAAAGTCAATTCAAGTCAAAGAAAGCCTTGATCCAATGTGGTTAAAGAACAAATACACATCATGAGAGAGTAGGAGGAGAACCTTTCTGAGGGCTCTTTACAGTAACCCCCTCCACTTTGTTGGCTGTTACTGCACGGCTCCTTTCCAGTTAAACAGAACTGCAAGTTGTGGAAAATGATGCCAGGTTAAGTCAACCTGAGGGCAAGGGCGCTTCGCTTGTTACAAATGACTCTCCCTTCCCGGAAGCCCTGTTTGGTAATTTGTAAATACTTTTGCAAATTAAGTAAATGCTTTGCCTGCTCAGTGCATTCCTAGTTCTTTTTCTTTTTTAATCAAAACCAGGACTCCAATATTTCTCTAGTTTTTCTAGTCTTCTTAATCTTGGTGGTATTATTATTACCACTGTTAACCGTGATAGTACCAAGTCCTTAAAAGAGTGAGTGGGTCAGGTACTTTAGATCAAATACTCGGCTGTATAAATATATTTTTCTATTTTTTATAACTCTGTAAGCTAAATTTGAGTCCTCGTTTTGCCAGATGGCAAGCAATTAGGCTGTAGCAAAATTCTAGGTAAACTCATTCACTTAGAGTCAATTAAATCATTTCCTGCATTCTTTCTCCTCTTCAGTGAGATGACATCTGAAATCCTAGACTCTTACAGTCATTGCCCTGGAGCAAGGCATCGCTTTCGGTCATTGGCTTGTCCCTTTCTTGTCCTCAGTTCCCAGCCATTGGTTGGTCCCATGCTGAAATGCAATAGGATATTCTGTCGCATCTGACACGGGCAATATCTGACTGTTCATACCAGCTCTGTCTGGTCTCAACTGAAATCCACATCATTTTGGGGAATCGGGGTTTTGGCTGTTCTGACCTTGTCTGTCAGAGTCTGTGGGGGACATGGTGCCCAGTCTGACCTTGTCTTTGCCTGTATCTGCCATTTCTTCTGCCGTGCTCCTAGAGCATACCAGAGATATCTGGGTGACCTACAGACCCTTGCCCCCGGGCTCCAGGATGTGAATATGTGTTCCTCTGCCCTAGGATTCCTGAATGCACTTGGGGATTCTGTCATGTGTCCCCTTTGCCCTGGTCTGAGGCAGACTCTCTTGTGCACTGAATGGGCATCTCATGTTCTCTCTCCCTCTGACTCTGGTCCTAATCTGGCATGGAGTTTATGTCTCTTCTTTTATGGTAAGAGAGGAGAAAAAGGATGAAAGAGGAAGAGGAGGATGAGAACAACTGACCCTCCACTTGGCCTTCTTGTTCCTAAACATCTTTCTCCTATATCTGCATTAATGCCTAAGCAAGGCTGACTCTGGTTTTGGACTCTGGTTCCAAAGCTACGGTCTCTCATTTGGGTAACAGCAGCGTCCTACCAACTGGTCCCAAACAGAGGGGATGAGAAGGAGTTGGGGGTTCAACGTTTTGGGGAGAGGGCATCATGGGCTCAAGGAGAAGAATACACACCTGTTCTGTTTCGCATTATTAGCCCTTCAGCATCCCACTACAGGACAGGACCTCAGGGGTAGAGAATCCTAAGTGTCGGAGACAGGCTCATTGCTTCATGGAGCCAAAGAGAGTCCAAAGTATGTGACCTCTGGAGCAGACTAATACACGGGCCATCCTTGCAACTAATATTATTTAAATAATTTTCATTATGTATTCTGTGACAGTGGAGAAATCTACTTTTCTTTTTCCCACTATTAGTTTTTGATCGGAGTGTAATGCTGCATGCGTTGAGTCAAGCCTTATGAAATAGAGGAAAAGGGAGCGCTCTGTTATGCCGGACCCCACCCTGCTCCTCCTCCCACCTTTTCTCCATGACCACACAAGGTCATTACACGCCCAGCAGCCTCTAGCTCTTCCTCTGATCTGTTCTTCATACAAGTTATCACCCCTTGACGTACTGTAGACATTTTTGTCTCTTCACGCTAAAAACAGTTCTCAGTAAGAACAGATTGGTCGGTTTTGATCATTGGCAGGTCACCAGGGTAATGTGGAAGGCTCGATAAATATTTAGTGGATGAAGCAGTTGCATTGCATTTATATATTCATTTTTCTGGAGTGATTTTTTTAAATGGATAGCCCACGATACACAGCAAGACTCCCGTAAGTAGTTCCTATGCTATGTGTGGTATGTAGTTCTCATAACTTTATGAGTGTGTTGTATGAGGTGGTGAAAATGGGAGAATATTTCTGGGGATAGCCATGGTTTTTCCTATGTGTGGGAATGGGCTATTAATGGGTGCAAGCAGGAGATGAGATGATTACTCCTCTGAGTTTCCCCTAGGACAGTGTTCGTATCAGTGGTGCTCATTAGAGTTGACCTTTACTGAGAGCTTCTGGAGGAATGCACTGTGTTACATACCTCCGTGCGAAGCCTCTCACATATGGTTGAGAGTTCAGTTACCAAAACAAGCCCATAAGGCAGGACCTACTGTTGACTCCTGGGGCTTGGGAAGGCTAAGTAACTGACTCAGAAACCCAGAGAGGGTACATGGTGGGGACAAGTTTTGAGAGCCGTCTTGTCCTGGTACCTGTTTTCTAGAATCAAGAAATATTTCTTGGATCCAGAATAGGGTCTGGATACAGAGAATGTTCTATAGATTCTTAGAGTGGGTACATGAGTCCTAGGCTGGTGGCTTCATATTTTCCAAATGACGTCAGACGTAGGGTCATCAGTTGAGAATAGGTTTTGGGGAGCTTTGAAGATAAATGATTGGAAAAGATTCTGAGAGTCTCAGAGATGTAACACCAAGGACAGAACAGATTGGGGCCACTCTGAAAAGGCCACGGCAAATCCACCAAATCCTTTTAGGAAATACGCCCGTTCCAGGAGTTGTACACACATACACTGCAGGCTTCCCTCGGGTAGAACAGGAATTTTGAAAAAAAAAAAAAAAACAGTGATCCAACTGCTCACATTCTCAGAATGATGACTCTATTTTGGGGTTTGGGTTTTTTTTTTTTTTTGGTTTGAGTTGGTTTTTTGGTTCTTATGTGAATACATGGCTAAGTGTTTCATCTTTAAATCATCCCAGAGCACTTTGCAACCAATCTGTGTGTTTCTTTTCCCAGATGATAGCATTATTTGGTTTGGTTTGGTGGGCGTCGTTGGCCTTGGCTAATGTCTTGTATTTCAAGCTCTTCTTCCTTTTCCAAGCTTCCCCTATCACTTAGCCACACGGTGCATTGTTCCAGCCCCGGTCCCATTAATCAGGCTCTTGCCAACTTTTCACAGCTTGGGAAGAATTTTTACTCAGAACATTCAAACCCAGCATTTCACGGAATTCAACTGTGGTTAACAATGGGCAGCCTTGTTGGTGGGGACCACATTCAAAGTTAATGGGCTTGAAGGAGCATTTTGGTGCCTGTTGGAATGCATGGGAGCTGGAGCCCGGGCTGCTCAGCTGTCGGCAGCTGCAGGTGGAATTAGGGTGCCCCGACTGGCACACCAGCCGTAGAGACAGCTTTGCTGGCTCCGCAGTGATCTCAGGGCCTGGGACGGGGGACAAGTAAATGCGTCTCCGTACGCGCTGTTGTGAGCACTCCCCATCAAACGCAGGGATCCGCCACGAGAGCAAAGTTGGGCATTGTGCCACCCATGCTTTGTGTTGCCCTCAGAGTGAGGTCACAGTGACCTGCTTTCTCTCCTGCCATAGAACAAAGCCCTCTAATAAATTTATTAAGTCTAAGTTATTTGCAATGCATGTGCTCTTTGCAAATCAAGAGTGGGTTATGGGACGATGCCTTCACACAAAAGAACTGAGGCCTGAGGAGGAATCCAGGCAGCAAGTGAGGAGAGGAAGCCCTTCTGAATCATCTCAGAAGCACGTCAGGTAGGTTTTTCTACAAACCACGTGTAACACCCTCTCTGTGTTCGTGCTTCGCAAAACTGCTTTTTGGAAGTTTCTGACTGCTCAGCGCAGAATTGTATTTGACACGCTGTGACACACTGTGCCCTTAATCGACGTTTTCTCAGCAACTTACTGATTAAGGCATCGCTTACATTTTCTACCGTAAAAACATTTCATTTTCTGCATTCTGTGGATGGAATTAAAAAAAAAAAAAACTAGTAAACTTTATTTCTTAGCAGTTTCAGGTTTACTGAAAACTTGAGCAGAAAGTACAGTTCCCGTATCGTCTGCTTTCCTCCTCCCGTCTAACATCTACGTTAGTGTGGTCCGTTTGTTGTAATCAATGAACCAACATTAATACATCTTTGTTAACTGAAGTCCCCAGCTTGCATAAGGGCTCACTTTTCAAGTTGTTCAGTTCTATGGATTTTACCAAACATAGAATGTCATGTGTCTACCATGACAGTAACATACAGAAAAGCTTCAGTGCCCCAAGTCCCCTGTAATCCACCTAATCATCCCTTCCTACCTTCCCCTAATCCCTGGCAACCACTGCCCCTTTTTTACGGGCTGTGTAGTTTTTTAGTTTTTAAATCTTGTACCTTTTACCATCCGAGTATGTTCCTTTATCAAAACTGAATTTATTTTCCTGAAAATGACCAGCACCGAGAGATTGCGACTACAGTTTAGGTTCAAATCATATATTTGGTTGTCATATGTAACATGTTTTAAAAAAATCCGTCAAGTGTTAATGGATTCACTTGTTTTTGTTGTCGTTTGAGAGACAGAGAAAGAACGTGCATGAGCACACGGGGAGAAAGGGAGAGGGAGAGGGAAAATCCTAAGCAGGCTCTCCGTCCAGTCCAGCGCAGAGCCCGATGCGGGGCTCAGTCGCACGGCCCTGAGACCATGACCCGAGCCGAAATCAAGAGTCGGAGACGCTCAACTGCCTGAGCCACCCAGGCGCCCGTAGATTCACTTGTTTCTTGAATAATAACAAAATCACTAAGCACCCCTAGACAGTAATGGCAAAAAATTACCTCAGAGTGTACTAGAAAGAAAATACAAGTTTTAGGTTGTGATTTCAGTGTAAGGAAATATATCCTAAAGGACTTAGGTGACACGCGGCAGGAAGAGGATGAGGTCCACCCTGTTGTTGCCTCTGGGCGGTGCCTTGAGGACTCTCTTGGGCCCAGTCCAGTTGTGGTGTTTGGGGGGAGGGGCGGGGGCAGCAAGCTTCGGTTCGCTTCTCCGAATGCGTGCCCTTCCTAGAACCCCAGCGAAACCCGCTGACTCTGCTCCCTGTGTGCCTTGAAGTGCAGCCTCAGGCAATAGATGTCGTGCTCACGTCCTGCCCACACGGACGGAAGCCTTCCTTCAGCTTTCTCTTTCACCATTCCCACTTCATAGGGAACCCTACTCTGCTTGTCCAGTGTCAGGATTTGGAGTGGGGTTTTATTATTTATTATTTATTATTTATTATTATACAGGTTTTATTATTATTATTCAGGTAGGGTCAGGCCTCCAGATCAGGAGACGTCATTGGAAAGGTGGCTTGTTAAAGTTCCCGAGAGGAGAGGGTTCCCACACCATGAGGGGCCACCCAGGGAAGCATCGGGGTCAGTCTGGAGGCAGAGGGAGAGCGGAAAACGCAGACAGGAACCTTCGTTGTGGGAAGAAATGGGTGAGGGAAGCAGGCTGAACACGTTGAGAATGGGCTTGCGTGAATCATTTCAGCAGGCTCTGCGGTGTAGACGTATCACCTGATGCTGGGGTATTTCAGGCAGGGCAATAGTAGCCTGCCGTGGAAGATCCTAGCAGGGGAAGCGGTCACTGGGGAGGGGTGACGGGCCCTGCACTGTGTAGTGTGCATGGGCAGGGTACACCCCCAGGTGAGTCATTCTCTGTGCCGAGGAATTGGCTTGCCTTGGGAGACGCAGTTCCACCAAGGCTCCCTAGGGTCCCTGGATATCAAAGCACAGAATACAGAAAACAGAAAGATAGGATTAATGCCTGTCAGGTGGCACCCGGTTGACAGCGGACAGCTTAGATCTCATGGTCTCTTTCTGTCCCATGGCCAAGGAGGGGTTGGGCTCCACCAGGACTCTGGAGAGCGAGGAGTGGTTGTGAAATGGGTAAAACCTGGGCAGAAGAGGACATGTTTGCTTCTGAAATACCACGGGGGCTTTCCAGAAGCTTCAGTCCTCTGCTCTGGGAATGTCGGGAGGCCACGGTGTTGCAGAGATCACTGCTGTTAACTGGAGGAGGCCCACCTGTGCCTGAAGTGAGCAAGAGATACGTGTTGGTTGTGCTGAGGCACGGAAACGTGGGAGCTTGCTTGTTACCGTATCCTCATCTATCCTGTCCTGACTAATCATACTGTGATCGGTGTATCTGCACGGTTTCCTTGTTGTACGTTTGGTTTTCTGCACTCTACTGTAACTTGAGGATAGGTTTTTGGGTTACTGTTCCCAGGAACTTGTAATTTTCTGTGCCCCACTTACTAAGGTCTCAGAATAGATTCAGGAATGAACCTAAAGAAGAAAAGGTGGCGATGAAAGATGTGATATAAATACAGATACCTAAGTACACTTACTTGTAACCCCATGTACACACACCTACATCTCTGTCTCACAAAGGAGGAGATATATTTGGAATAAAAAAGGAAAAAGAAAGTAGTGGAGTATTTGCTTGTTCGTGTATTAGCTTTTTCTTCTGAGTTTTTCAATGATTTATTTCTAGGGTTTAAAAGCTTAGACTGAATTTAACTAACTTTTAGATCAAGTTCCGTAGTTTTTAAGGAAACAGTCTTAACTGTAATAGATGTTTACAAAGGTAGTGAGCAGCACATTGAAAATATATTACACGTGCATTGAAACTCCGTATGCACCCTTGATGCATCCCGGGTGTTTAATACAATCCATATGGGTGGTTGCGTTGTGCTGACGAGGCCCCAAGCAAAACAGGTTATTCGGAGGTAAAAACGTGGAAATGCGGCAGATATGATTTGATCTTTTTAAGACGTTTGACTTTTCCATGACATCTATGATGAGATACTTTTTAGCAGCCGTAAAATCATCAAGAGTTGGGGACGCCTGGGTGGCTCAGTCGTTAAGCGTCTGCCTTCGGCTCAGGTCATGATCCCAGGGTCCTGGGATCGAGTCCCACATCGGGCTCCCTGCTCTGCGGGAAGCCTGCTTCTCCCTCTCCCACTCCCCCTGCTTGTGTTCCTGCTCTCGCTATGTCTCTCTCTGTCAAAAAAAAAAAAAAAAAATCTTAAAAAATAAAATCATCAAGAGTTGTCTTTTCTGGGGACAATAGCAAAACAGGAGGCTCTGCTGGAGAAAAGAAAGCTCAGCTCCAGTAAATAGGAAGCCTGACTTGGCCAACGTGCCCTTGACCTTCATTGTATTACCATGGCGGGGCTCGTGTTCGTGGGACTGACATGCTCACAGTGGGGTAGGAAGTGTCACTCATTCCACAAGCAGAAGAATGAGGTAATGACATCAGTGAGGTAATTACTAAGGTCTCAGAATAGTGACCGACGTATCAGATCAGTGAGATCCGACGTATCCACACTCCAGATCTGCTTGAGAAACTGAAGGTCAGATACAGAGAGATACAAAACACAGCCTCCCGCCAACTCCGCTGGGTTCACATGATTAGACCATCTTACACTTGACAAAACACAGGGCCATCGGTCCCTGAAGAAAGTCCGAGAACTGCCCTAAATGTACACCGCTAAGAATCTCACTGCGTGTTTCCCATGTGACTGAAGAAACACAAGTCGGAAAGAAAGGCACAGAGAGACACCACACTTCACATAACACAATCTACAATTTAATCTTGACAGTAAATGTGAGTAAGATCTCTATGAATATAAAAAGACACTCATATCAGATTACAGTCAACTGATAAATTGTCTACCAGAGACATACTTAAAACAATTTGATCCAAACATTTTTTTTTTTTAAAGATTTTATTTATTTATTTGACAGGGAGAGACAGCCAGAGAGAGAACACAAGCAGGGTAAGTGGGAGAGAGAGAAGCAGGCTTCCCGCCGAGCAGGGAGCCCGATGCGGGGCTCGATCCCAGGACCCTGGGATCATGACCTGAGCCGAAGGCAGACGCTTAACGACTGAGCCACCCAGGCGCCCCCTGATCCAAACATTTTTATTGAAAATGGATGCAATGTATATCAGGGAGGAAAAGTTAATATGAAAAGGGATAAAGAAAAGTATAGATAAAAGCCAAAACAGTGAATGCTAGGAAAACTGTCAACAAGTGTCGATAAGCTATGAATGTGCTTTTTTATTTATTTTTTTAAGGGGGCTCCGTGCCCAGCATAGAGCCCAGTGCAGGGCTTAAACTCATAATCTGGGATCAAGACCTGAGCTGAGATCAAGAATCGGACACTTAACTGACTGAGCCACCCCGCGCCCCAAGCTGTGCATGTGCTCAGTCGTCATGAGTAAAAACCATTAGAAATACATGCAAGGCGAAAGGGAGGCTCTTCACACATACTGCTCAGACCTCAGAGATCACGTAAACAGAATTGGAAAAGTTCATGTAAGAACCAAATAAAATAATTATCAGGATGTAACATAGATGTCTCTTTATTTAATAAGTATGTATCCACAGCCAAAGTTAGGCAGACCATGCCTTCCGTTTCAGGACCCACAAAACATTTGCAAAATCTGGCTTTATGTTTCGCCACAAAGAACCGCTCCCCCCCCCCCAAAATCAAAGGGGGCAGTAAAAGACACCACATTTCATGATTTAGGGAACAAAAGATTAAAACCTAATAAAAAATGTAATAACACCTGAAGTGGTATGTTCTTTTAAAAACAGCACTTTTTAAATAACAAGAGTTAAAAGAGGACATTTAAAGTATAGTTACAGGTTACTTTGAAAATAATGCTAACGGGCAGACTATAAATCAAAACATTAGAGATGGTCAGTGGTTCGCTGACAAACACTTAACAGCAAGTTCCCCAAGTGTATGTCCAGCATGAGTATTGTTCGCGTATCTGGTTATATTAACAAGTAAGACAGAAATAAAACAGTGAAAATGTACATCAGAACTTGTGCATCAATAACTGAGTAATGTCTTTGCTGAATTGGGTAGTTAATAGTCCTTGAATCCTGGAAGATACTTCCTCCGTGTGTGGTGAGTGCACGCGCACGTGTGTGTGTGTTTGCGCACGCGGGTGTTTGCCTGCTTGCTATTCACAGTGTGATGACTTTAGACTCAACGCTGGGTTTTTTTTATGTTTTGTTTTGTTTTTTTACTTTTTATTTTGTCATGTGAGTCACCATGCAGTACGTAATTGGTTTTGATGTGGCGTTCCACGATTCATTGTTTGCGTGTAACACCCTGTAACGCTGTTTTATAGTTAATGCGCACTGTTACCATTTTCTGCAACATTTTCGTAAGTCCCAGGAAAATCAATCAAGCAATCGGTGTGAGTCCTGGTTTGGAGCACCTGCTGCCTCCTGTGGTGTAAATATTCCCACCGTGGCCAGTTCCAAGCTACCAGTGTGGTCACTGCACAGAGAAACGGGGAGAGACCTGCAGTAGGCACCACTATGTAACATGACTGCTGCAGATGTAAACAACCTCAAAAGCTGAGATAGTATGTAATGAAAAAATAGGACAATGAGAGAATTGTAGGTTTGGATAAGTATTACTATGGGTTTAATACAATTTTGTTTTATAGAATGTGATTTTTTTGGTTTTATGTGATGTAACTTAAGTAAGTTTATATACCGTAGTTTTTACTAATGACAGCCTTGTACAGCAGGGTCCCCGAATTCCTGAAAAGGAACAAATCAGTGTGAGCCACGTCCAGCCCATGACAGGCAAGCAGTCCAGTTCAAAATGTTCTTAGAAGAAAATTCAGAATCTAATGTTCTCATTTCAAACCCAATAAAGTAAAATATGAACCTTAAAATAATGCAACTAGACAACCCTAAAAATAGGACAGAGGGGAAATTAATAGAGCTAACAACAAAAAGAGCAGTCCGAAGAGAGGAAAATGGGTGAGATTTATAAATAAATACTGTGTGGTTTCTCGGAACACATGGCAATGCATACAACTTGAATCTGCCAGTATTTCCGTTGTTCTGGTTGACCTCAGTGCTCTTGAGAGAGAAGGTCCTGGACGTGGGGCACAGAACACGTGAAGTCAGAGCAGGAAGCAGGGGAGTGCTTGTGGGAGATGATGGGGACGGGTTCAGATGACTCTGAAGGCTTATCTGCCTCCCCCTGTTCTGGAACTGAAGTCCCTTTAGGTGGCAAGTATTTTGGTCTAATGTTGAGAGCTTGGAGGTTATGAAGTTTCCCTATGATCATAGTATTTGATTTGGCTCCATATGGCTTCATCTGGCCCATGCTGGGGGCATCTCACCAGAGAATAGGTCCTGAATCTAGTTCCAAAGATGTGGGAAGGACTATCTAGCCAGCAGTAGGACCGGTTTATACCAGTCTAGCTTGCTCAAGACCTTTACATGAGCTGAACAAAGTATTTTAAGGAACCCACTCTTCGCTGAGACTTAGTTATTTAGGTGCAGAGGAAAGAAGAAGAGCAAGTGGACCCGAGGAATAATGTCACTTTCCGTCACCATGCGGGCACTCTCCGGATCCGGGGCTGTATTTGGGATGCACGTGGCTGACAGAGGACACAGGTGTGATGCCGGCTTGCTGGCAGCCGGGCACCCAGTCCAGATCCATGTGCGTAGGGACTCTGAGAGCAGAGTCAGGTCTCAGCGCATCCCTCAAATGACAAACCAGAAATGCCCACTGCAGCAGCCTTCGTTCTGCAGCGGGCTCCATGTTTGTTTTCCTTGGTCCTCATTGTTAGGTTTGGGAGCTTGCTTCTCGCTGTCTTATTCCATGATGGGATGGCCATATTAGCTTTAGTGAATGTTTCACGTTGGTTCCTGTGAGGTTCTTGATGCCATTTAAGATAAGCCAAGGACCAGCAGAAGGTTGCAGATGGAGACAAGATTTACATTTGCTGTCTTAGAGCTGGCCTTGTAGTCTAGAAACAAACTTGGTAGTTACTTGTAGGTTTTAATTTCTTACGGCATGGTGCACACCGCACACCTACAGAGAAAATACTGTATACGCTAGTCTAAGTGAAGAAAAGAGAGGAGAGAGAAGGGGAATGGGGGAGAAAGAATAAAATGTAATGGAAAAGTAAGGATGTAAAATGGGCATGTATAGGGAAAACAGTAGAATGTTTGTGAGGATGACCTTTTTCTTGGTGGGATTTTAGGAAACAGTCTCATAGTCATGGTCTTCATTGAGAAAAGATATCAAAGATGCCCCCAGTCTCTCCACCCACCTATGAAGTGACAGATGAAGGTTATTACATAGGTAATCTTAGCCCAGGATATAAAGACAGTGAAATTTCTATGCTATTAAAGTTTAAAGGAACAGTTAATCCCTAAGGTACTAAAAACTGACCAAGACCATAAAAAGGAAGGAATACATGTATTAGATATTATAAAGGTAGATTAACTGTGATATTAAAATCTGACAGAGATCAGAAAATAAGAGTTATATGCATATATATGTGTCATCTCAATTACAATAAATATTAATGCAAACTCTCTAAGTGAGCATTTAAACTAGCAGTATATTAAGAATACCCCATGATAAAGTAATATCTATCTTAGGAATACTGGAATGATCCAATATGAGGAAATCTATTAATGTAATTCATGATATCAATAAGTTAAATGAAAAAAATTACTGTTTCAGTAAGTACCAAAAAATAATTTCATACAATCCAATGGTTATTTCAGATTAAAGGTCTAAGCAAAATAGAAATGAGAGTAATAAAAATAAATTCGACCAAATGTGTTTTGATGCTGCAATATCCCATTGGAGTCAATAAGAAAGAAGAAAACAAAAACAAACTCAAAATGGACTAAAGACCTACATCTGAGACCTGAAACCATATAGATCCTAGAAGAGAACACAGGCAATAATTTCTCTGACATCAGCCGTAGCAACATTTTTCTAGATATGTCTCCTGAGATGAGGCAAACAAAAGCAAAAATAAACTCTTGGGACATCATCAAAATAAAAAGCCTCTGCACAGTAAAGAAAACCATCAACAAAACTGAAAGGCACCCTATGAAATGGGAGAAGATATTTGCAAATGACATATCCGATAAAGGGTTAGTATCCAAAATACACAAAGAAGTGATACAACTCAACACCCAAAACACAAATAATACAGTTAAAAAAATGCACAGAAGACATGAATAGACAGTTTTCCAAAGAAGACATCCAGATGACCATCAGGCACATGAAAAGATGCTCAACATCACTGATCATCAGGGAAATACATATCAAAACCATTATGAGATATTACCTCACACCTGTCAGACTGGCTAAAATGAAACAACAGGTGTTGGTGAGGATATAGAGAAAGGGGAATCCTCTTGTGCTGTTGGTGGGAATGCGAACTGGTGCAGCCACTCTGGAAAACAGTATGGAGGTCCCTCAAAAAGTATAAAATGGGGTGCCTGGGTGGCTTAGTCAGTTGAGTGTCTGACTCTTGGTTTTGGCTCAGATAGTAAATCTCATGGGTTGTGAGATTGAGTCCTGTGTCAGGCTCCGCACTCAGCAGGGAGTCTGCTTAGAGATTCTCTCCCTCTGCCCCTCCCCCACTCACGCTCCTGTGCCCTCTCTTTCAAATAAATAAGTCTTTTTTTTTAAAAAGTTAAAAATAGAACTACTGGACGCCTGGGTGGCTCAGTTGGTTCAGCGTCTGCCTTCAGCTCAGGTCATGATCCCAGGGTCCTGGGATCTAGTCCTGCATCAGGCTCCCTGCTCAGCAGGGAGTCTGCTTCTCCCTCTGCCTCTACCCCTTCCCCTGCTTGTGCTCTCTCTCTCTCTCTAAAATCTTTTAAAAAAAATAGAACTACCATACAATCCAGCAATTGAACTACTAGGTATCTACCCAAAGAATAGAAAAATACTAATTCAGAGGGATACATGCATCCCAGTGTTTATAGCAGCATTAGTTACAATAGTCAAGATACGGAAGCAGACCAAGTATCCATCAACTGAGGAATGGATAAAGAAGACGTGGTATGGGGTGCCTGGCTGGCTCAGTTGGAAGAGTATGCGACTCTTGATCTTGGGATCTTGAGTTCGAGCTCCATGTTGGGTATAGAGATTACTTAAATAAATAAACTTAAAAAAAAAAGATGGGGTGTATATATATGCAATGAAATATTACTCAGCTATAAAAAAGAATGAAATCTTGCCATTTGCAATGACATGGATTAAACTAGAGGGTATTATGCTAAGTGAAATAAATCGGTCAGAGAAAGACAAATAACATATGATTTCACTCCTATTTGAAATTTAAGAAACAAAACAAATGAGCAAAGGGGGGGAAAAAGAGAGGCAAACCAAGAAACTGACTCTTAACTCTAGAGAACAAACTAAGGGTTACTGGAGGGGAGGTGGGTATGAGAATGGGTTAAGTAGGTGATGGGGATGTTGTATGGAATTGTTCAATCACTATGTTGTACCCCTGAAACTAATACTATGCTCTATGTTAACTAACTGGAATTTAAATAAAAACAGAAAAAGAAAGAAGGGTACCTGCTATCATTTTTATTATTAATGTCAGTGTGGAAGGATTAGCCAACACAATTATTTAAAATTTTAGAAATCAAAATTAACACTGTTTGAAGATGGGAAAGTCAAAAGAATTAATAATAATAATAATAATAAACTAATAGAAAACAAGGATATTAAATACAATAGCCTTTTAGAAAATAAGCATATACATGTAGTTTCCTGTGGTTAAATCACATTGAATTTATAACAGAATTAAATATTTCATTTATCATAGCACAAATTGTTATAAATACTCAAGAACTCAAGGAACATTGTTCCCATACCTTTTTCCTGAGGAAACTACTAGGAAACAGTCTTCAGACAACGGAAGTTACTAGAGACATCACCTTAAGAATAGTGCTGACCACTAATTACAGGTACCTTATAAAACGAAGACAAAATATAGGTTAAAGTAGAGAGAATTAGTGCAATTGCCATATATTCTGACACTATGGATGCAGTATAATGATTGAAAATAAGAGATAATGGCAATAGCATATGCAAAAACTTGAAGTGTTTTTAGCAATTATAATTGGTCTTAGTACCATGATGTCAATACTGTTGTGTTTGTAATGTGGGGATAGGGTACATGAATGTAATAAGATGTTTTAATTCTGTCCTCCTGTGTTCTTGAGAATGAAGATTTTCAATGTGGAACAAAGATATGGTACGGAAGAGATTTAAAAACCTTGCACTCCTAAATTTGCATTGGAAATATTAGTATGAACTCTCAAGTTTCATATATACTTTTCACAACTATGTTGAAAATTCTTAAAAACAATGACCAATTCAGTGGCAGTGGCATTCCTAGGACCCAGATTTTGGTTTTGATATACCATTTCCTATTTTCAGAAGCTTGAGTTTCTTGGAGAAATGACTGATTCTTGTCCTGGGGCAGGGGATGCGGAAGATGAGACTAGAACATCAGGACAAATCAGAGCAAAAAGGATATCAAAATCTAGTAGGGTTATGTCAAAAGAACTCAGTGGCCAACGTAATGGAACTCAACATTGGCCAAAGCTGAGACAGTTTGAGCTTCACTGAGGACAAGATTTGTAATGGATTGAAACCCATCAAATATACTTAAATCCATGGATTTATAAAGACATTTAAAAATAAAACCAGTTGGTCACATTGTGAGAATAAGAGGTAGCCAGTTTATTACCTTGAAAGTCTAACGTGCATCTTGCTTTTTCTGTGTAAGCAACAGAACGTTATCTGAGAATTACAGTTACTACAGTTAAATTAATGAATAAATAAACCGATCGAATTAGAACATCACCATTTTTTGCCCTCAATGAATTAATGGATGTAGGCATTGAACACTCAATGCTGATAACATTAAAAAAAAAAAAAAAAAAAAAAAGAGCAAAAGCCACAAAATATTCACGTCCTGATGAAAAATTCAGTTCCAACTGTGGTCTTGCCAAATGGATCAAATCTGATTTTGATCAAGCCCCTGAATTCAGCTGATGATTATCCGGAACGCAGAGAACAGAACAACCTGTTTAAGCACAACATCAATAGGCAATATGTAATACTCAGACTGTGGAAAACACTGCAATCCAAACAACCCAGGTTTTGCAACAGATAAACTGTAATGGAAAAGAGGGATAGAATAAACAAGACTAAAATCTGAAAACACACAAACCAAGCACTAACCAGACTACTCCCCAACACCAGCAGCATTCAAACAAAGGAGAGGATTTATGACCAGCTTGCTATGCAGCCTGATGTTTCCAAGTGTCTGCAAAGCTTAGCTTGGTGCCCTTCCGTGCATGTAGCTTCTCATTCCTCTCTCCTTTGAATCTCTATAAAGAGAGAGTTTGGTAAATCTGAACCTGTTAAATGATCCATAAGTACCCACAACTTGTAAGAGTGGCATTAGGACAGAGAAGGACTTTGGCCCAGGATGGAGTGGAGGAAATTTTCCAAGGAAAGAAACCCCTTTCTGAAGATCCACATGCCATTGAAGACGTGAGAAAACCAGTAGAGTACACAGTATGATGAGAAAATGGAACAGGAACAAACTGTATTTCTTTTCTTTCCCTTGCTTTTCTAAATATCAGGAACGTAGGGAAGAGAAAGATTAAAGAGAAATCAAATAGTTCAAGATCTGCTAAGTGAGTCGGGCCACCCAGAGAGCCACATGGCATGTCCTTCCCGATCTTTGAAGACCAAAAGCTGGGGCCAGCTTCCAGCTCTCACTCATTCCTCATTTTCCACATGGTATGTGGAAATGATTCGAGTGGTGCCATTGAGCTTGGCCAGAAGGAGAACCAAGTGGACTCTGTGATGGAAGTAAAAAGCCTTCAGGGTTTGAAGCTGAATTCAGAGATGAACCGGATGCCTGAGAATAGCATCTTCCTGGAGTAAATCCATCTTCAACAGAGCAGTCAAAAGAGCCAAGGTCTACCACCCAAAGAATGGCATGTCCCATGTCTCCAGAAGAGTACAAACCAACCCTCCTCAAATCCAGGGGCTGAGGACAACTTAGTATTTAAATCCCGTTCCTTAGCAAAAACAAGGCAAACAGTGTTGAGAAGCATTAGTTCGTGCTGTATCAGTAAAAGTAAAATCTCTGCGGAGGGCCACGCATAGCAACCATGGTCAAAATGGAACAGGAAACCAAGGATCTGTGAAAATATAGGAGGCTGTAAACATGCCAAGGAAACTGCCCTAGGATGCTGGAAAAGACTGTGAGTGTGCTGTGCATTTCACAAATATCGGTAACGTTGTTTCTGGTAATTTTGGAAGATAGAAAATGTCCCTAATAAGTTGTTGCCCTGGAACAGAGACCTCTTCATGCAGATTGCTGCACGTGTCATTGGGTCCCTCCTAGCTGCGTGTTTAAGGCACTGCAATAAGACGAATGGAAAAAAAGACGAATGGATGCAGAAAAGTTAAAATCCTGGGGAAAAGATCAAATCCAGCACACTACCAGAAAGATAAGACCTCGGGGTAAAGATCAAAGCAAGAGTGTTGCGGTGAGGCCCTACGTTAAGGCTTCTGAAAGGGTTAAGATAGGGCGTAGTAGAAGCTCTCAGCTGGGCACAAGAACTGCCAGCCTCAGAGCACTGTCCTAGCACAGCCTTACCTAGCACAGGAGTAGCGACTTAGTCTAGGACGGCCTCTGTCTCGTGGTTGTAGGTTTGTATCTAAGAGGCCAGTCACTCATCTCTTTGGTTCACGTGTCTTGAGAGCAAGAGGAGCTGCATCCAAGTAAACCCATCTGCACCTGGAGATGATTTAGGAGACCTCGTCTTTTAATTTAAGCCTGATCCTGATGCTGGAATGAGAGGAGGCTTTGGCATCGTGGAAGAGAAGTGAATATTTGGAAACCAGATATCGAAGGCTGGTTACAAGTCTCCAAACGCAAGTCCCATTGAAGCACATCTTGTATGCATGCCCTTGTGCAGCCCCCCTCCTCCTTGAATTTGGGCTGTCTCCCTGACCCTAGTGGTCACGTGATGCTCTGCGCCTCCATGCCTGAGTCTCAGGTGGGTGTGGAAGATTTGCTGTTGTGATTTTGCAATCCCTGAGCCACCATGTAAGAAGTCCAGCTTCCCTGCTGACAACAGTGAGACCTTGAGACTCAGGAAGAGGCTCTGAGACCATATGGGAATCCCAGATGTCTGGACATCCCAGCAGAGATCAGCCTTCTAAGGATCCCTGACAAGCTGCCAGAAATATGACTAAACCATTTTATATGTTCCAGTCCAGTCAAGCTCTTTCAGATAGCTGTGACTTTTCAGCCAGTATCACGTTGAAGAAAAACTGCTAGTTGAGCCCAACTGACTCACACAATCATGACAGATAATAAGATCATTGTTTTAATAAAATACGGAGTGTTAGGATAGATTGTAACATAGCAGTGAAAGAGCAATACTTACTTACGTTGACTATAATCACAACCAGATTACATCATATTAACTGCATCACCACCGTATCTGTTCATAAGTAGCTTTGCAGATGCTGTTCCCTCTGTGAACTACTTTCTTCTTTGGGCAGGAAAAGCCTACTTATCAGTAGTGTGTTGAAGGCTAACCTGGCTTCCCCTGGAGAGAAGGGACTTCCCTCTGTGCCTCCGTCATTCTCCAGGTCACCAGGTAGATATGTAGGTAGGCAAATAGACAGGGGACATAGGTGGATGGATAGTAGATCTCATGAGATCGCAGTGATCTGCATATAGGTCTGCAGGCTCACTCTTTCTCAAAGTCTTGGTATCCCCACTGCGTAACCCCGAACGGGCACTCAACACCTTTTGTTGACTGAATGAATAAACTTTGTTTTCTGACTTGTTTAGAACTTTTATGTGGATTTTGTAAAGAAGAAACATGAAAGCTACATTGTAGAATCACTCACTATCAAATACATGTTGTAAGTGTATTAAATATCCCATCCATCCAACTTTTATATTTCATTATTGAAATCAGTTAGTTTTAAACATCCCTTTTAGTTGTTTTTGGAAGGAAATTCTGGAATGTGAGAACCATAAATTTTCTTAACATCTTCTGAAGCCAAAGTGCTGACTGCTGATCTGTTCTCCTCTTCCTGTGCCCTGGCCAGCCACAATTTATTGCTTAAGAAATAACAAAGTTAAGCCTTATAACATTGAAATATTTCAGTAACAAATTGCAAGAAATAACAAAAAGGAGACACTAAACATCATCTGCTAGCCTCTGGTTCCTTTGCATTTGCAAAAATAAAAATCCGACATTCGGGGCGCCTGGCTGCCTCAGTCGGTAGAGCATGTGACTCTTGACCTTGGGGTCAGGAGTTTGAGTCCCACGTTGCACATAGAGATTACTGAATTTTTAAAAAATCTAACATTTTCCATCTAAGCAGGGTCATCATTTAAAAACAAACAAAAATAGGGGCGCCTGGCTGGCTCAGTTGGTAGAACATGCAGTTCTTGATCTAGGGTCATGAGTTCAAGCCCCATGTTGGGCATGGAGCCTCCTAAAAACAATAAATACAGTGGAAAAATTATCATCCCCTTAAATAAATATGCTTAAATAGTTATATACTAATTATGCAGATTGTAGTTCTGTCTCAGTAAAATGTCATCAGCATATTGGGTCCTTCTATATTTATTGGATCCCCAGAAAAGAAGACTTTTATTCCCCAAGGAGGATTCAAAATATAAATCAGGCAAAAACACTGATCCGTTGACTCACAGGACCTCAGGATATATGAGCACTGGAAGGGAAGCTGGAAGTTTTCTAGATTAAATTCACAGCACCGTTTGGTGCTTCCTATTACATCCCTGTTACACGGACACCCAGCTGTGTTTGAACAGGTTCAGGAATGAGGACCTTCAAAGTCCTATAAAACTATCATTCTGATTTCTGGCTAAAAAATGAAGCTGTCTACAAAGATAGGAATAATTGGCCTTTGAAAAAGAGTATCTTACCTTACGGTTTTCAGACACAAATACATCAGGAAATAAATTATGTGAACTTCATGTAAATTCATGTAATTTTTTTTTCAAATTAAATTATTCGAAGTTCATAATGGCTATAACAAGAGGGTCAGTATTAATGCAACACCAGGAGTGGAATTTTCCTGGTATTTGGAAAAGTTCAAGAGACCATTCAAGCAGTGAAATGATTGATAACTTAGTAAATTCTTTGTTGATAGGTCAGCTGAAAAGCACACCAAGAAAACTGATCTAAAGATGGAAAATAAGAGAAGTGAATGTTACAGCAAAGATAAAAACTCACCATGCCGTTCGGTTACAAAGACAATGGATGTGGACTTCAAACTGTTGCATAAAGATACTCAGGGGCTTTTAGGGATAGAGAAAGGATTTCAGAGTGTTAAAACAAATACCTTAAGCATGTTCTCATCTGAAAACCTGAAAAGAGATGAAATCTTTACAGGTGTTTTTTCACTTACCAAAAAAAAAAAAAATCCAAAACCTTATACATCTCTGTCCCCACCGTAAAATACACTTTTCTTAGCTCAGAGGCAGGGAGATACCATGTACTCAGGGAATATTTGCTGAAACAAAGAGTAGAAATGGGAATTTCCCTGAGTATAGGTAAAATGAAGATGATATAATAAATAATTGAACTGAACTAAAGAAGTTGACCATAGTGATCATTTTACATTTTTGGAAGTGATGGTCTTTCTTGGAATATTCTACATACAGTATATCAGTGTTCCTAAGAAGGCAAATTGGGGGACAGATTTGGAATTAAGACTATCTGCTGTCACAGACTTTTTTATCCCAGTTTGATGCTACCAAAACCATAATACCTCTTCGGTTTTCAAATATTATTGGAGACACTTAAAAATCATACTGCGTTCTTCAAAGTGCTTATGTAAGACTTATATAAGTTATCATGTTATAAATTCATTTCTTGGACTCTTAGTTATTTCCTGTTATTTTAGTTTTCGGACAAGATGAAATCCAATCACTTAAAAAGCAATTTACAACTAGGCTACTGCACAAACCCCACATTCCGAAATTACTTTTCTTCTTGGCTTCTGTGGAAAAATATGTCAAGTTCATTCTCTCATGTATGTCCAGAAGTATGATCAGGATGTCAGGATTGTTTTTGACCACTCCGTAGAAGCTCCTGGTGTTAGCTGGGAGGTTGGGTGCCATTTAGACCACACCGTTTGTACACTAAGTAGAAGAAGAGAGCACGTAACCCTCACCCAAGACAGAAAAGAACACAGCTAATTCACAGTCTACAGATACATAGAATCATATCCGATGTCTTTGAAGTGTCTCTATAAGTTCTGGTGGTGACAGATGGGAATATCAGAAGTATTCAGAGGAGAATGAAGCTGCATATAGATGAGTTCAATGTATCACGGGGTGTCACTGCTTGGTTTGAGTATCCTGCACTTGATTTGCATACTTGGTGAATATGCAACTTGAACATAGGCTATTGACTTCTTTTAAAGCATTTGAATATGTAACTAGTGGCAAAAGTAGAGGGTTCAAGATTGCAAAGAGGGTTTGAAAAAATTCATCCTGGATGACTGCACCCCATCCTCCATTTCATGCCTCACTTTTGGGAGCATCATTTGCTTGTGTTGTTAAATCAGGCAAGATATACATACAAGAAGTTGAGTTTTCCATTTGAAGTTTTGATTTCCAGCCCGCAAACGAGAAACTGTCCAAATACCCATGAATAGAAAAATACATTCTCTTATATTCATGGATCTATGCCATGCATAATTATAGTGAACACCTTAAAGCGTGCGTAACATGGATGAATCTAATCAGTCTGATAATAAGCACAGAAGAATGTAAAGACCTGCCTTTTACGTGTCAATTAGACAGCAGGAATCATCTGACCCAATAAATTCTGAAGATGGGCTTATGTGGGTAAAATGAGAGTGGTGACCTTGAGTTGTGGGTGAGGTATTGGACGTGGAATGGACATGGGTGTGGGGGAGAGAGGCAGGCAAGGTGCAGTGGTCTCTCCAGCACTGTGATCATTGTGAATCTCTCAGCCAGATGCACCTGCACATCCCTCTCACCACAGAGACCAGTCCACCAGCATGAAGCACAGGGAGCCCCATGTCTTCTGTGTGTTCCCCGGGAGCCTACGAGTATCATAGGCAGTCCCCTCAGAAGGAAGCTATGACTAATACACAGGATTTGGATGAAAATGTAGTCCTAAGGGTCACCTGTTTAACGTGCTGTGTCTATCACAGACTTGTCTACCGTGCCAGGACCTCTTAGAAATCTGTACAGGGGCATGTCATCGATCCATAGCTGTTTGCAGGTTCAGTGTTTCAGATCGTCTCAACTCACCATGGCAGAACTGTTCCCTGACTATTATGTATAGTGCCAGGCCAATGACTTTGCTTCTTGTTTTGCATTTTCTTCCTAGATGTATACATGTGTGAAATATGACCACTGATGGTGAGCGAAGAGTTGATCTGCAAACCCACCCTTTTTCGGGTAAGGAAACTTACATACAGAGACCCTGCATCAGCAATCCCGAAACGCAGGGTTGTTTATCGAGGAAGGTAGCTCACAGTACGGCGTCACAATACGCCAGAGGTGTATTAATGCCCTTATGTTTTGTTTTGTTTTTTTCCGATACAAAGCTGCAGGCTTAACGGGTCTGTTCTGTTAATCACATCCAAATCAGACTCTGTAAAGATTTTCATTAAGTTCAAGTTGCACCCAACTTGCAATAATATTTTTCAGTGTCAAAAGCTATACAATATTTAAATTTAAAAACATCAGAATTCTAACCTGCTTAAAACACAAAAATTTTTTAATGATTTTTAAATGTCGTCTTGGAGTTATGTTTTCTGCGTTAGAAATTATTTTCTTCATAAGGTGTTTTAGTCTGCTTTCTCATTTAACACTTTATCAGCATCGTTTTCCATAATCCCAAATGTGCTTCAGAATTATAAATTGTTAAGTTAATGGTTGTCTTTTGATCAAAATACCAAAACCTTGTCTACTGATCTCTTTGGTGGGCACTTCACAGTTTTTACTGCTATGTGTATTTCCCAGCACATAACTTCAGATTGGTTAAAACAGGTTCCCTTTGGTGAAGATTTGAGAAGGAGGTTATTGGGATTAATATTTTGAGAATAAATAAAAACATCGTGATAAAGACACAAGAACTGGTAGGTCAGGAGAGGCCTTTGGGCGAATTCCATCTCATCCCTGTACAGTCGTGGGACCTCAGCAAGTACCGAGACTTTGGAACTTCAGTTTTCTTGTTAGGAAACGAGTGTAGACACACATATCTTTTTTTTTTTTTTTTTAATTTTATTATGTTATGTTAGTCACCATACAATACATCATTAGTTTTTGATGTGGTGATCCACGATCCCTTGTTTTCATATAACACCCAGTGCTCCATGCAGTACGTGCCCTCCTTAATACCCATCACCAGGCTAACCAATCCCCCCCTCCCCCCTTCCCTCTAAAACCCTGTTTGTTTCTCAGAGTCCATAGTCTCTCATGGTTCCTCTCTCCCTCCAATTCCCCTCACCCCCATTTTTCCCTTCCTTCTCCTAATGTCCTCCATGCTATTCCTTATGTTCCACAAATAAGTGAAACCATATGATAATTGACTTTCTCTGCTTGACTTATTTCACTTAGCATAATCTCCTTCAGTCCCATCCATGTTGATGTAAAAGTTGGGTATTCATGCTTTCTGATGGCTGAGTAGTATTCCATTGTATATATGGACCACATCTTCTTTATCCATTCATGTGTTGAAGGGCATCTTGGCTCTTTCCACAGTTTGGCTATTGCAGACATTGCTGCTATGAACATTGGGGTGCATATGGCTAGACACACATATCTAATAGGAATGTTGTTAAGATTGTTTACAAATAAAATATTCCATCCAGTGGTAAGATATGGCAAGTGCTCAATTAATGATGTTTAATATTTTCTTCATGGGTCTTGAAATCTCCTTCTCCAGAGTTTTATGATATTTTCCTTTCCCACCATCTGCCTGGGGTACATCTCTTTTTAGCATATGTGGTTTATGTATTGGGCCTACGTTTATACCTTAACTTTGCTCTGATTTTCTAATTTTCTCTGGTTTTGTCCTTCTTTAATGAATCAAGTAGTTATTATGTTATAGAACAGAGTAATGGATAAAGAGACTATCCATCCTATGAATTGATTAAAGCACCAGACAATATTGTAATGAATGTTTATCACACTTAAATGGCCCACGAGAATCCCCAGCTGATATACCATTTCTCTAAACATGTGAACATAGAATATTGGATCCTAGGCAATGAGAACCGCCGCCCCCCCAAAAAAAGGCATTGAAAGCGCAGAGCATCTGAGGAGAGATTTCGGGATTCTCCCCTTGCATTTGAAGAGAGCTGGAGAGACTGTAATGCTGGGGGGCATTGTAGTGACTGCATTCTGAGGTTTTGAAATCAACCGTGGCTGTTTGAAGAGCCCTGGCTCAGGTTTGTGAACCCGTCTCAGGAGTTACAAGAACAGTAGATGATGCTGATGTAGTACATGGGGCCATATGCTCTTTGAACTTAGAGCCACCATTCCTGGTGATTTTTTAAAGGTTTTTTTTTAGGGCAGGTTTAGGTTTATAACAAAATGGGGAGGGAGGTACAGAGCTCTCTCGTATGGTTTCTGCTCCCTCACATGTGGACGGCCTTCCCAATTACCAGCATCTTTTACCAGAACGGCACATGTTTTACTGAAGATGTACCTACATTGACCCAACATCTGATGACGTGTATCCACCATTATAATGTCACACAGCGTAGATTCACTGCCCTGGAAAGCCTCTGTCCTCTGTCTGTCCATCTCCTCCACGTCCTAACCTCATGCTTTTGAGAAAACAAATTTTTTTCATTAAAAGTCCCACATGATAATGAAAAAGAGAGATAGAGCAGAATCGGAAAATCATCCATGCTCATCATGCTCATCATGGTCATCATCCATGCTCTTGACATCGGGGTACCACTTTTTCCTCTCTTTTATATATGCATGGCTCTGAACACACGGGCTCATGTTTTTACATGGTGTGCTCACGGCCATGCCTGCTTCTCAGAGCAGTCTCAGAATGGCTTCCACATTAGCCGCCAGTGACTCAAATAATGTCTATGTGCAGAAAATATAATGGTAAGCATTGTAATTAGTTGTCTTTGTGGTTGTTACTCTTGATTTATTTTCCTGTGGGAATGTAAGGAAAAATATGTTTATATATTTAGAGATGCATCCAGAGTGCAGGGACACACATAAATAGGTACTGATTTTACTTTTAAAAGTGTAATTTGTAATCCTTTTCATGGTCCACTGAAACTGTTTTGTATTTTAATATATCAAATGCAATGTGCCCTTTTCACGGAGTCATTTTGTTTTGAAAACATACAGACTTTAGTACTTTGTAGTAATATAAAGCAGAAAACTCAAGTCAGCAATCAAATGAATAATTACATATCCTCCATTCTCCTTAAATGTATAAAAGTACATAACTGTTTATGGTGTTAACTTGCAGTAAGAAAAAAAATATTCTGCCTCAAGATGCTCATGAAAACAGTCATTTTTCTTTTTTCGGCCATGCCTTTTGGGTGGATACATATTACTGTCATCCTTTAAAAGAATTAAATACAAATTGGAAACGAAGTGAAGGGAAATAAAATGCCACAGAAACTGCAAAGGAAGATTTATAACTTGAATATTATGAACAATGTTGCCAAACCTTATGATCTCTATATCCATCACTCTTTCTTTGCACAGTGTGTAACGGTGGATCCCAGACAGCTAAGATTAATAGAATTAAGATTGGTAAATTTCCAAAGAATCAACTCTGGAAAACCTCAGATAAGATCATTTGACCAGGATGCATTACCATTAGATCTTTAGAGCTATTCAGATGTTTGAAAATCCAGATAATCTGAAACTATGCCAATGATGAGAGAGAGAGGGAAAGTCACCCAATGAAATCAGCAACATATACTGGAACTTCTATAAAACGCAGCAGTATAAAGGTAATTTTACATGGAGAACAGTGTTCTAAAATCCAGAAAATAATAAAGTCTTTGGGGGAGATACAGACTAAAATTGGGGGGAAAAAATTGGGTTGAACCATGTTTTTACAAGGTCTTCTATTTGGAAATCAACTTCACTGATTTGTGGTGCTCGTTGAACTGTATTGATTAAAGAGAATGGCCGATTGATTGGAAAACGAGTTCAAAACGGATTCAGTTTCATGAGTTTTTAACCGAATGAGATATTTTTAAACCATTATAATACAGTTCAGTTTTAACAACATTAATTTGTATGCCTCATTTCAGCTTTACTGTTAGATCCAAGCTTACAATTTGTAAATAGGCCCAATAGGCTATTATGTGATAATGAGTCAATTGTAAAGATAGATTTTAGAGATGGATTTAGTAATATCTATGACGTTTATGGAGCATGGGGCATGTTAAAGGCAAGACATTGAATGTTGGGGCCAGCCTTCAGCTGGAAGACGTAAGAAGGGATAGGTCAATACTAGTGTTCTAGGTACGATGGTTCACGGCCAGCAAATCTTTATGTTCGTTGGACAAGATATCATGTGGGTACGGTGTCAGTAGCTTTGTTGCTCGAAGTCATTTTTCTTTTTTCCTCTGTCCTGTTGCACAGTGAGGCCAACAAGAGAGTTGTTTTTAAAAATGCTAGTGTAGGTTCTAACTCCGTGGGGCCAGGGTAGGAAGCTTGTGGGAAATGCCTCTCTGTTTTTTAGGGCTCATTTTTTCAAGTTGATTTAATGTGCATCCAGAGCTAAAACTGCTGGCTTGAGTCATGAGTAGGGTGAGATTCCATCCTTGTTTCTCTCTCTTTCGTTTCTCTTCAATGAGCAAGAGCGTTTTGAGCTATAAGGTTGAAATAAACTTTGCAGCACGTTTTAGAAATACCCTTGCGCGTTGCAGCGTAGTTTCCGAACGCACTCACAGATGAGCATTTTCCCTGAGCAGCGACCCACGTTATAGTCTGGAGAAGATGTTTCAGGCTCCCCCACTTTAAATTAAGAAAAGGGTCTGTGGAATTGCAGAAGGCCCAGTATTGGCTTGAACTCAGCATGTCAACTGGTTGATTTTTGTTTCTTATGAAGTGGCCAATATGTGGTTTGGGAGCTGCCATGATGGGAAATTTTGGTGATACTAAGAAGCCATCCTTCTGCTTTGTAACAGCCCAGGAATGTATAAATACTCAAAAGCCAAAAACAGTTTAATAATAATGTCTGAACACAAATACGGAAAAGGGGCATCTTGTCTCTGTTGCCTTCAGCTAGTTCTCATGAGTGTGCCCAGTGATGCTGAAAGTCAAGTAACAGTAACGTGGAGAAACGGAAGGAGAAGGAAGCTGTGAATCGACCACTTGCAGGGTATCCCGGAATGACAGATACCCAAAACCTACAGCCACAGCAACCCCGGACCCGGGTGGTCCTAGTCCTCATTTAGGGAGACACCCTCTACAAGCAGCCCTATAAGTGTATTTATTCAGCCATTTATTAATTCATGTACATATTTGCAGATGTGAGAAAGAAAAAAACAAATGAAAACCTTTCCTTGGACCATAATATGTGTTTTTTTTCTTCTGATATTAAATCAGTACATTTTTGTGGGTTCCTGAAAATACTTTGAGCACCACGGGCAGCATGCCCACCCTTAGCTGAGTCGTTCCTCCTGCCTTGGCCACGTGAACAGTACGTGGGCCTCAGAGGACACTGCTTTCTTGGGGTCCTCGTGCAACGTGCCCAGTGTCACTCACGACAGGGTGCTGGGTGTTAGCCTCTTGGATGGATGCCTTTCTCATCTTCAGTCGTCCCCTTCAGGTTTGAAACATACTCATCCTGACATGTCCTTCTCATTTGGCGGTGGGCCCTCTTTGGGATGGTCTCACGCTCCTTATGCCTCATGAGAATAAGCATATGCTTTCTAAAGCATGTACTCAGTTACTTATCATTTGTAGTCGTGTTACAACTTTTATGGAATCCATTCCATTTTTCTTTTAGTTTCTTCATCATTGTTGTTGTTGTTTTTTCTTAAAGATTCATGAATTTTTAGTCCTCATTTGAGATATTTGCTTCCAGGATGGCTTCTCAGATGTTGCTTGCTTGCTTACTTGCTTCTTCCACCCTTCCTTCCTTCCTTCCTTCCCTCCCTCCCCTCCCTCCCTCCCTCCCTCCTTCTTCCTTCCCTCCCTCCCCTCCCTCCCTCCCTCCCTCCCTCCCTCCTTCCTTCCTTCCTTCCTTCCTTCCCTCCCTTCCTTCTTTCCTCCTTCCCTCCCTTCCATTCTTCTCTCCTGGGTTAGTTCAACCATTTCTTGAAACCCAGACATTCTCTTTTTTATATTTTCCTGAAATATATCTTCCAGTTATGTCATCAAGGAGACTGTGTAGGACATAAATTTTATGAAGCCTGACTATGTTTATGCTTTCCTTCTTCAGGCTTGATTAATAGTTTGACCGGGTTCATATCATTTTTTCCTAAGAACTCTGACATATTGTCCTTGATGTTATATAACCACACTCACACGTGAAATGTCTAAAGCCAATCTTAATCTCATTAATTTGTAGATAAATCTATGCTGATTAGATATTCTGCTCTCCATGAGGTTTAGCTAGTTCTTGGCATTCTGAAATTTCACAAGGATGTGAGTTCTCATTCATTCGTACCACCTTTGACCTAAAACCATGCATTTCTGACTTTATATTTTTAAAAATAATTTATTCCCTTTTGTTTTCTCTTTTTATAAGCTGTGCTGGTATGATCCAGGCTCTTGATTGAACACCTAAATCACTTATATCTCAAATTGTATGTATTTATCTTTCAGCTGTATGTTATAAGAGTTTCCTTACTTTGTCTTCCATCCTTCCAATGAAATATTTCCATCCTTATATTTTTAATTTGCAAGTATTCTTTCTGGCTTTCTCATGATTTCCTTTTCATATAAATTTAATTTTTGTTAATGAATGCAAAATGATTTGAATGCTGTTGAGGGCTAGGTCAGAGAGAGAGAAAGAGAGAGAGAGAGAGAGAGAGAGACAGAGTGTGTGTTTGTGTGTGCGACATTCTCTTCCCTAAATCATCTCTTCCCTTTGAGATCAGTTTTATCTTTAATGTACAGGGGTTTTTGTTTTTTTGTTTTTTACCTTACTTTCTGCCTAACTTCTTACTGACTTATGACTTGGGGTTTTCAGAAGGTGGGGTTGATTGTACAAAGTGGTGGGAGTTTCTTCTCCTGCGGTTTTGTAATATTCCATTTTCCCATTACTTTTCCCCAGTGAATGTGAAATCCATCCAGGTATTCAGTCCAGATGAGCAGTTTGTGGACTTGCAAGGTTTTGTTGGATGGAGTTTTTCAGGGTTGGATTTCATGTCACAAGGTTTCTGAATGATAGAATAAAGATACTCCTTACCCTGGGATATCAGAACTCAGTCTGGTTATTCATTTTCTCTAGGCACTCTTTCAGCTTAGAAAGACAGGAGCCCTGTGGTGTTTGTTTTGTGCAGGCTTGAGGAAGGCAGCTTGACAAACTGCCTAGGAAATCTCCCTCCTAGTCAGTTTTCATTACCCAGCTCCTTCTCCTGTCCTCTGGCCTCTACTCTTGCTTTCTGATTATCCTTACATAACCAAACACATGTTCTGGAAGGTGGGTTGCTCTGCTCAGTTCCTTACATGAAGAGTCCTTCCAGAAACCTGTTGGAATCTGTTGTTCAGAGCTGACCTTCTTCTACTTTTCTCACCAATTATTTATTCCTTCTTGGTGGCTGTTGTTCTTTTTACATGGGCATCTGGGAGGGAGGGAAGACTTGTAATTGTTCTCCACCCACAATGTGGAACCAGAAGATACCAAGAGTTTATTTGTGCATCACTAAACTTACAGAACCATAATTCTATGACCACACTCCCAAACGTGTAGTGCAGTTTGATGATTCAAACCTGAGATACACAGAACACAATTTGCACAATAAGCCCACATTCCATGAACTTTTTCTTCTCCCATGAAGTGAAGGGATTGGATATATCATCTGTAACATTCCTTCCGTACTAATGTTCCTTATCCTGCCACTGTAACATAGTATAAGGAAACATTTAAAACACTAAATAAAATATGCCCTTTTTGAAATTTGATTCACAAACAAAAACACACAGTTACTAATGGTAGCCTTTTCCTATGAAAGGTTTCCATTTTATATGACCTTTTATATGACCTTTACACTAATCACTTGTAACTTGACCTTATTTTACTGGAAATAAGTTTCATAAATAAAAATAGAGCCTTCTGGAAGCACAGAATATGAAGTATGGATTTGAACAAAAATATTTTGATTTTCTAAATATGAACGCACATCTCAAACACCTACTTTTTCAGCAGTTTTATTTTAAATCTCAGTTGTTTTGTTTTCCCCTTTGCCTGGAATGATGGAAGTTGAGAGTCTGCTAATGAACTTAAGGCCGCAGAATTATGTATTCTCTATCTTTGAATAAAAGCAAAGAAAGTGCTTTCCAGGTAAGGACTCTTAGATTTTGGAGTTTGTATCCATCCTGTACTCGTCAGATTTATTTTACATCTGACCCCTACTGTTTGCCTAAATTAGATTGGAAATTAAGGAGCAAAGGGTGTCTGGAGCAAAGGAACAGCACATTTTTAGAAGTTTGAGCAAAACAGCAGAGGGAGCTTCAGCTGGGCATTGTGACCTAGGACTCATTAAAGCAGACTGGGAATCACTAACAGAAATAGGCCTAATCTGCAAAAGAACAATGAAGACTTCATGTGTGAGCTATGTGCCACGTAAAAGCAAGGTGTTTTATATTTCCTTTCATCTCACTACTAGGAAGTAGCCACGCTTAGTGTGTGGTATGTTTATGCCACTTGAGTCTAATCTTCCTTTACTCTTTTTCTTCGTTCCTTTCTTTGAAAAGTCAATGAATGAACAAAGAACAACCACAACAACAAAAACTCCAATCATTTGGCACATGATGCCCTGTAATCTGGCATTCTTTTAAACTTCGGTGCGTATCGTATGTGTATTTTGAGGAGACTCTCACATCCTTAGAATCTGTGTGCACAGATTCATCGTTTTGGGTTCTCTGAACAACCTAAGGCAATGAACCAAGTGCTCGAAGGAATACGAGGATAGATACCATATAGATTTTGCCCTTCATGAGCTCAGAAGGGCTACAAGACATGCTAGATCGTGAGGCCTAGACTTCCAAGGGCCACATTCTCGTGCCATGGAAACTCGATGTGGAAAAGACCCTCGTACTGCACAAGAGGCCTTCATGCGCTAGGCCACATCTGAACTCCGTGCAAAGAACGGGCACCATCTTGGCGTGTGTCCCAGCTGTATACTTGTGCAAAGGCACAACTTAGAACGTGCTAGAGGAGCAAACGTATCCGTTTGGACTGAGCCAACAGGGCATGAGGTGAAGACTAGGGAAGTAAAGCCGGAAAGGTAGACAGCAGACAGGTCTTGGAGAATTTGAGTCCCCTCAGGGGGGATTTATAGTTAATAAAGTATATAATAATGATTCATGAATAGCTTTTAGTTATCAAGATAGCGTGGTCACAGCTGTGTTTCTGGAAGGTGAGCCTAGCGGTGGATGGTATGAGGGAGCTCAGAGCAGAGACTGCAGGTGAAGTGTGGGGGGAGGGGCGGCTTACAGAAGTTTAAATAAAGCCCAGACTGAAAGTCAGAAAAGGATGCATTTGAGAAACGTGTAGATGGTGGAGGCAGTGTGACTTCAACTATAAGCGAAAAGCTAGAAAATTAATCCCCAGGTGGACACTTGCTCTCAAAACAGCAGATCCTTAGTTTTAATAGAAGACGCTGGTATTAGTTTTCTATCACAGTGTAAACGCTGGTATTATCACAGTATAACTCATTACCACAAATCTGGGGGACTTTAAACACCACGTGTTTATTAGCTCACAGTTCTGTAGGTCAGAAATCCAGCAACATCTTGCTGGATTCTCTGCTGAAGGTCTTAGAAAGCTGAAGTCATGGGGCCATGCAAGGGTAGGCTCTGATCTTCAGGGTCTGGAGGAGACTTGGTCTCCAGGGTCATTCACATGTGTGAAGAATCCAGCTCCTTGTAGGAGGGAGGTCCTTGCTTTATGGCTGGGTGTTGGGCAAGGACCACTCTCAGCTGTCCCCACATGTGGCCCGCTCTGTCTTGAAAGCCAGCCACAATGCATTGATGCCCTCTCATGCTTGAATATCGGTGACTTCCTCTTCTGCTGAGAAAATGCCCTGCTTATAAAGGACTCCTGTGACAGGACTAGGTATCTACTGGGATAACCTCCCTTTTACTTAGCCTCAAAATCGAATGATCAGTAACCTTACTTCCATCTTTCAGAAACCCTTTTGCCTTGCATGGCTTATGAACTCGTACATTTGTGGTTCTGGGCATCCGAGCAGGGACTCTCGCGGTTGGGCCATCTCTCAGCTCCGCCCGCCACAGCATCTCTCAAGGAATTACTCTCCTGCGGGAGCACTATACATCCGTGCCACTTTCTCCTTCACACCAGCTGTGTCGTTGGTTGCCTTTTACATTTTCATTCCAGAAACAAAAGCAAAGGGAATGCACAGGTGAGGAGATAAAGAGCTGCAATAAGGCAAAAGTGGTATCCTAAAATAGTGCTTTCTTTGAAAAGTGTGGGATAAGCACATATGCTGTGAGTTGGCACAGAGTGGAGCTTGTCAGGGGCTGAGAAGATACTCAGACGTGAAGGAATCTGTCACCACTCAGCTCATGCCAACGACAGCGTCAGACCACGTCAGCCATGAGGCTAGGAACTGGCTTGCAGTAATGTGATAAAAATAGAGACTTCTAAATGGAGAAGCTTCCAAAACTGGCCAGACCTACAACCTGAGAATTACAAGTGCTTATTTTATGGCTGTGGGATAAATAAAAAAGGCAGTCATTTGAAATTTATGACAGTTGCAAGTGTGAAATTCTAACGATTTGGGTGTATGTGGCTGTTCTAGAGTCTTCTGTCTCCGAGAGGTGGATGGAAGCTCATAGTCTTTACCGCCATCTGTATGTGTGCGGGCTGGGCTGCAGAGTCCCTGCATTTCACTGAATCTGCATTTTGTCTTTTCGTCTCTTGCTGCTCACGTTGAGAAATTACCAAAGTGAATTCTGTGATGGGGACTCAACTTGGCTCCATATTTAGGAAAGCAAAAGGAGTAGAGAGTCAGAAAAGGGATTGATATTGAATGGAAATAGAATTTCTCATGGGACTTGTTCTTTCAGATTTTTCTTTACTTTAATACTATCGTACCTGGGTGTTATGCACAAACAATGAATCATGGAACACTACATCAAAAACTAATGATGTAATGTATGGTGATTAACATAACAATAAAAATTAAAATAAAATAAAAAAGCAAAGTTTATAACAAACCCCCCCCCAAAAAAATACTATCGTACCACATTGTGATGGTGACTTGTGGTACTGAAGACAATGCTATAAAGACCCTTGTCTGACAAGACAGCTGTGAGACTCCCCAGTGACATCAAGACAGATTAGAAAGCACACATTCTTTGTTTATAATTTGCTTTTATTCTCTTCCCCACCTTTCTCTCTCCACATATTCTGCTGTCTCTTTTTTAAAAAACTTTTTATCATTTAATTGTTTAGATTTTCTAGGTGTTTAAAAATGCTCATAGAATCTTCAGGCTTTGTCACATTTATATGAAATCTCTTATAGTTTTTCTTCTGATGAACATGGTTATATTTATTTTCAACATATTCCTTCTGTGACTCAGCAGCCTCTGGCTTTTATGACCACTGATGATCATAATTTTAGAAGTACTGCTTCTATACAACTAGCATGTTTCAAATCAGCCCACGGTGTTAAAAATTCCAGTTCTGATATTAATAATAGACCTCTTTGTAACTATAGAACTATTATTTATGTTTTTAAACTTAGCTTACTGGAAACTATGTATAAAGACTGAGAGACTAAAAGTCATGTGAACGTGAAAGACACTTTTGTGAAGTATGAATTTTTTTACATGAGAGACAAATTTCACAGATATATACAATAGAGTTAAGTGTTTTTTTAAAATAAGCTGTAGTTTCATGGTCAACTCTCTTTAATATGGGAATGTGGTACAGTTAATAGAATTATGTCACATTTTAAATTCAAATCACATTGTGCTTGTCTCAAATCTTCTTTTAGGCATTAGATATGTAATTGAGTTACTGAACAAGTAAGTTATTTAAATACAGATATTTTATAACGTCTAAGTAATTCAAAGATGATGGCATAAAGTGGCATTTGTTAGATATTGTAAACATAGTACTATACAACATTTCTTAGTTGTTGTGAGTTTGGATTTGGAATAAGATCACAGTATTAAAGTTGAAGCATTTCCCATTCTGTGTTTCACATTTTGTTCTTGGCCCAAGGGAAAATCACTTTGGAATGTAGTCAGTGTTTTACTTGTGGGAATGGGAAAGATGTGTGTAGGCTTATTTGCCTACATTTTCCCAAAGGAAACTTTAAAACCTTAAATGTAGCCTCTAGCTAGTGGTCGTCTTAGTTTTCTAGAACTAAAGCATGGATAAATTGTGAACCCGAGAAGCCTATCTTCATGCCCAGAGAGAAGCTGGCTCAGAGCTTTGGAATGCCCTGGAATCCATGCCTGGATGCCTCTGGTTGATAGAAAGAACAGAGAAGTGAGAACGGAGAGGGGAAATTCCAGCCCATGAAGCATGGAATGACAAATCAACAGTCAAAAACCATTTCAGAAGTGATTTTACCCTAGATGAAAATTAAATCTCCTCCTTCTCCACATGTCTTAGACCAGCAAAGTCCCATGCACCAGTTCCCAATGCCAGAGACAATTTCTTTTTTCTTAAAGTGAGGTGGAATGTGTCTTGGTAGAGATGAGGTCTCAATTATGCTTTTCCTGTGGCTGAGAGGGGTCCATAGTAGGTGACCTCAGAACACAGAGGACAAGCAGTATTTGGAAGCGGGAGATGTGAGCGAGTGTGGCCGTCTTGGTGATGATCAGCACCATAGGAGACTGGACAGAGCCCAGGATTTGTTTATGTCCTGAAAACATGACCACAGCTAAGACATAAACAGGGAGACTGAGGCATATTCACACACTTGCAACCAAACAGCTCTGCTGTGTACATAGGAAAGCAGGACCTTAGAAATTCTTGGGCACAGTCACCCTTTCACACACACATGTCAATTATAATGAGTCGTAGGACACCATATTTGTGATTTGGAAATCACTTTCACTCTCCGTGATTGTAGATTACTGACATGTTTGCATTTTGGTCTCTCAGTTTGGTCTTAATATTTTCAAAGCTTCACCCTCAGGAGTGAACCATTGGGTATGACGAATGTCTCATAAAAGATGTTTCAGGTTCTTAGAATTATTGGCATGCATTGTGAGAGAGGTAGCAGTATCTTTAGATAAGAAGTGTTTAAAGTCCTTGAAAAATACTTTATAACCTGAATATTTGGTAGTGTACAAGTCAATTATGGCATCACTGTGTATGGGTTTAAAATTAAGCTGAGGAGGCACCTGGGTGGCTCAGTTGGTCAAGCATTCGACTATTGATCGAAGTTCAGATCTTGATCTTGGGGTCGTGAGTTCAAGGCCCACATTGGGCTCCGTGCTGGACATGGAGCCTACTTTTAAAGATAGATAGATAGATAGATAGATAGATAGATAGATAGATAGATAGATAGATAGATGATAGATAGATAGATAGATAGATAGATAGATAGATAGATAGATAGACAGATAAAATTAAGCTGAAGACCAACCGAGCACATGTTGGCTCCCCTCCCAGTTCCTGGATGTGCATCTGGGCTTGTCCATTCCCTGAAGAACTCTGACATAAGCAGTGCATGTTTTATGCTCATTTTTCTATTTTATTTCTTCATGTATGTGATCCCACGATTAGGAGTCCTCTTTACCTATTAGAAGTCCCTTAATAATCTGTCGATCCGCTCGCTGTTGTTTCAAAACCGCTATTGTATTTTTTTCACAGAGTTAACTGTTTCATCATTTGTCTTTGTTATTTTGGCAGGAGGGTGTGTTGACGAGTGTCCCTAGTCTATCAAATTTACACAAGCTCTGAACAGACTACTGTAACTTTTCTGAAACTCTGTGTTTGTACTGAGGCATCTCAGTATGTTGCCCAATGTATTAGGTGTGTATTACTGTGTGGAAAAGTACCGCCAAACATCATGGTGTTTAAAACAACACTCATCGGGGCGCCTGGGTGGCTCAGTAGGTTAAGTGCCCGCCTCTTGATTTCGGCTCAGGTCATCATCTCAGGGTCATGAGATCGAGCCTCAAGTCAGACTTTGGCCTCCACGCTCAGCAGGGAATCTGCTTAAGATTGTCTCTCCCTCTACCCCTCCCTCTCTACCCCCCCCACCTCCGCCCTGCCAAATAAATAAATATATCTTTAAAAAAATTTTTAAAGACCCCAACACTCAAGTATGATTCACGTTGTTTGGGACAGATTTACCTGGTCCTTGGCTTTGGGGTTTCTCACCGGCTGCCATCAACATGTCTATGAGGGCTGTAATCTCAGGGCTTGAGTGCCAAGAGTTGATTCTAAGCACAAGTGGTTGTCGGCAGGCTTCAACTCGTCACCAGTTGTCAGGCTGCGAGCTTCAGTTCTTCGCTGGATGATGGCTGAATGCTGCCCTGGTTCCTTGCTATGTAGGCCTCTCCAACATGGCGTCTTGCTTTATCGAAGTCTGCAGTCCTAGAACGTAGTATGGAACGTGTGCTAGCAAGGTGGAAGTCGCAGTGCTGAGTAGCCTTGTTGGGGAAGTGGCCTTCGCCTTGTTCAGGTCACTGGTCGAGCCCACGTGGAAGAAGGGGATGATACCGAGGCGTAGATACCAGTGCTGAGAATCACGGGCGCGGTCTTTCCCGTTGGCTCACCACCCTTGTATTACGTCCTCTCACGTTGCATGTCACAGTTTTACAGTAGACCTCTCTTTCCTAAAGCAGGTTGGTCATACACAATAAATGCCGTCCCCCCAAAAAGGAAGAACTCAGTTCTCCATATTCCGGGAATTAGGACATCTCTCCCCCTTTAGGGATCCCCTGGTCCTACACTACTCAGAGTGTATGCTGTGTATCCCCTGGGAGCTCATGAAGATGCAGGTTCTCAGGTTTCACCCCAACATGAAAATCAGCATTTTAGCCAGTTGCACAGGTGACTTGTGAGCACATTGAAGTTTGAGCCAGGTGCTTCTCACCCTGGCTGCACAATGGACTCACATTGGACTCACCCTACAAATTTTAAGAGATTTGCACTTCTATAGCCTAAGCCATGGCCTGGGCAGTTTCCTCACAGGCTTCTAAGGAATAGTTACATAGCTAGGACAGACAAGTGTTAGTGTATTCCAGCGTGCATTGTAACAATCAGTGATAGAAAGGAAAATGCCAAACAATTTTGCGTATATAATTTCTCATTTGTTTTTATGTAAAACGAAGTTATTTAAAAAAAATTTTTTTGTCATAGGTAACAGTTGAAGATGCCTTACGCCAATCTGGTATAATTTTAGTGCTTAAGCTTGATCACAAATGAATGAAGACAAACATTTCCTGAAATTCTTGATGATTTGCCCGTTAATTAAAGGTTTTAAAATCTGAAGTGACACTACTGACCACTTTGGGAAGGCATGGTTTCAATTTTTATTGTGGATATTACTTAGTAATTGCAGAGAAGCATCAAGTTGCATACTGGTTCCATTCCTTAAGAGTTGTAAATTGGTTTGTAGTTGTCCAAGGGACATTTAAATACAAGTCTGAAAATTCAGTGTGAGGGAGTGGATCTGCCATCAGTTGATATATAATTGTGATGTTATAGATATTAATATTCAATTAGAAGATTATCCTAACACCTACTCTGCACCAGTCACTCTCCTTAAGGGTTCAAAATAAAGAAAAACATGTATAAGAAATACGTCCCTTCATACGGAACCTACAGTCACTTTGGAGAAATAGATATGACCTTTCTCATTGACCTCTATGTGTAACTGAACACTGAGAAAAAGTTACACAGCATCATGTATAACAGAAGCTACTCGTGGTTGGGGAAAACTGTCCTGAAGCCTTAATGTTTAACTGGGGCCATGGAGAATAAGTAGACACCTCCCTGATGACATGGGTGTGGCAAGGAGGAGTAAGAAGGAAGAGTTACTGCATTGTTGGCTTTTTGGAGTAGAAAGGGGCTGGGATAAGAAGGATCTATGACCAATGAGAATGGAGGGAGAAGAGGATGGGCAGACCAGAAATGGCCTTCTGGCCACTGGAGGAAGTTTGGACTCTGTAAGAGTAATGACAAGTTAAACAAAAGGCCAAGAGGCAAACACCAAGAAAGAAATGAGTAAGGCATCATCTCCGTCTTGGAAAACCTCAGATATAGGGGCAGAAAAATCATAAATATGAACCTCTAAAGGGATGTGATGGATACTCCAGAGGACATTTTTGAAAGGATATGAGCACTAATATGTGCACCCCTATGTTTCTTTCAGAATTAGTTACAATAGCCAAGATATGGACGCAACCCCGTGTCCATCCACTGATGGATGGATAAAGAAGAGTGGTGTATATTTAATGGAATATTACTCAGCCATAAAAAAGAATGACATCTTGCCATTTGCAATGACATGGATGTACCTACAGGGTATTATGCTCAGTGAAAAGATAGAGAAAGACAAATACTATATGATTTCAGTTATATGTGGAATCCAAAAAACAAACCAAATGAACAAACAAGAAGCAGAAACAGACCCGTGAATACAAAGAACAAACTGATGACGGCCAGACAGGGGGGTGCGCAGGGTGAGCAAAGTGAGTGAGCAGGAGTGACAGCTGCAGACTTCCAGTTATGGAATGATGAGTCACGGGGATCGAGGAACAGCTTAGGGAATAGAGTCCGTGGTACCGTCATGCTGTGGGATGGTGACAGATGGTAGTTATACTTGTGAGGAGCACAGCTTCACATATCGAGTTGTCAGCTCACTCTGTTGTGCACCTGAAACTAATAGACCATTGTGTGTCCACTGTCCTTCCACTGAAAAAAAAAAAAGGACACAATGACAAAGTTATCACCAAATGCCTCAAGGGCAGTTGGACTGCAGTGAGCCGCCAGAAACACTCACTGCCTTTTTTCTAGAATCAGTAAGAAAGTGAGACCTAGTGAAATCCCAGGAGAAATTTGAAGCCCTCAGAATCTCTTATTTCGAGAGAGCACTCTTTCTTTTTCATGGATTTATGTCAGCTTACAGTGTAATGCTTATGAATCTCAACCTGATTTTCACTATGACTTTAAAGTTAGTGTTTCCCCTGTTTTATATTTTAGTTTTGTTTACTTTTTCCACTCCTAAAATTTTCTTTTAATTTTGAAAAAAAAAACAAATGGTGATATCCAAAAGGGAGCCATTTCTCAAGACATGATGCATTCACGGACAGACTGGGGAGGACTGACAGCCATGTCCATAAGGAGGCATTTCTTGCATTCACGGACAGACTGGGGAGGAAGGCATTTCTTTGCACATTTTCCTCATCATTTCCATATATCTTGGACTGAATAATTCAGTTAGAACACAGTAGTCATACCTGACCCTCGTCACAACTGGTCACAATAAGTATTTGCGCCCTAGTTAGTGTATGAATCTACAAGTCTCCTTGTGGAAAGAGGCTGTCTGTTATTTCTGGGTCCTTATGCCAAATTCCTGGGCACACAGCAGCCTCTCTGCAAACACTTGTCAATCAAATTAGGCTTCAGCCATGGGAACACAGAAATAAAACTCAGTCCAATTCACTGGAGACTCCTTGGAAACCTGAGAAAGAACATCAAAATCCTAGCACAACCAATGACTAAAAGAGTGGCCCAGAACGGTCCTGCTCAAATTGTACAGAACTTTAAGGAAGTCTCAGATGTATTTTTCATTGACAGAACACCCTGGGAAAAATATGTATACAGCTTTTTCTTAATTGCTTCCTTCTTAGGTCAGGTTGGCCCACTATAGCCAAGGAAATGACCAGGAATAAGATCAAACTTGGACTTGTACACTTTTTAAATTTAAGAAACAGAATTCATATCAGTATTTATTATTAAATTAGTCTACGATTTCCATATGATAAATATTACTTGAAATTGGAATTATTCGTATTTAAGTATTTATCTTAATATCTTTATATTTTTTTTCTTTCAAGGCCATGCATGCAAATGTCATTGTTTTACTGATTAAAAGGAGATAGTCTGTCTTTTTAAATCTGTTAGGAAGAGAAAAAAAAAACTGTTAAATTTAAAATCCATAGTAATATTTGCTTGGTCTTAAATTCTAGAATGAATATATAGCTTTTATTTATGAAAGGAGAAAAGGCCAAGAGTATTTGTCTAACATTATCCTTGTCTGTCTTGAATATATGATGAAAATGATTTACTAGAATATAAAGAGGATAGGGGTGCCTGGGTGGCTCGGTCAGTTAAGCGTCTGCCTTCAGCTCAGGTCATGATCTTGGAGTCCTGGGATCGAGTCCCTCACTGGGCTCTCTGCTCAGCAGGGAGTCTGCTTCTCTCACTCCCTCTGTGCTCTCTCTCTTGCTCTCATGCTCGCTATCAAATAAATAAAATCTTATTAAAAAAAAGAATATAAAGAGGATAGAGTGTGAATAGATGGATAGTTTAAAAATTATGCAAGGAAAACCTGAGAATAAAGAACGGAAATACCACCAGCCACCCACATTACAAGCTTATAGAGGGCTATTTGAAAATGCGGATTCCCGGGACATAACCCTGGATATTCTGATTTAGAGAGTCTGAAGTAAAGTGTAACAATCTGTATTTTTTTATTTAAATTCCAGTTAGTTAACATACAGTGTAATATTAGTTTCAGGTGTACAATATAGCGATTCAACACTTCATCCAGCACCCGGTGCTCATCACAACAAATGCTCTCCTTAATCCCCATCCCCTGTTTCCCCCATCCCCCCACCACCTCCGCTCAGGTGACCATCAGTGTGTTCTCCAGAGTTAAGAGTTTGTTTCTTGGTTTCTCTCTCTTCCTATCTCTCCTTTTTCCGTATGCTCATTTGTTTTGTTTCTTAAATTCCACATAAGTGAAATCGTATGATATTCCTAACAATCTATATTTTAAGAAAAAACACATTCCTACTCTCATGAGACTTTGGTGTGCTGACAAAATTAGGTGCCACTAATATAATTCCAAATTCCCCTCTTACAAATAAGGAGAATGAAGCCATTCAGAGACCATGCATTGTTCACTCTTGTTGATGCTATTTGTCACAAAATACAAAGGCAGGTCTCAGAAACCTAGTGTTTTTAGCAGTTGCTGCAGAGCAGACAGCTGTTGTGCTCTGAGCCTAACATCATACGAGTGCTGAAAAGGATATATGGCTTAGACATCTCCCTGTCCCCTTGGAACCTTCTGCTTCACGGTGCATGAAACACGCATGTACACAAAAACTTGTAATTATATAATTAAGTATGAAATAAGGGCAAACTGCCATGGGACGTGAGCATGAGGACCGTTTTGACTGGGATGGGAATCAGATGAGTCTTAAGAGAAAAGATGCATTAATATGAGTCTTGAAGCAGAAGGAAGATGTCCAGAATGGGAAAATGGGAAAGGGAACATCTGAACGTGGACAGAGCAAAGGATCATGGAAGTTCCCCTGTGCTCAGGAAAGTAGGAATCTTAGCATATGGCACCAGGACCCGAGATGTACAAACAAAAACTGTTGGATGAGGTGTGCTTGAACAATTAGGTTACAGCGATTAAGAACAGAGGTTGAAAGGCAAATGCCAACTTATTAGGGGTCAGGGAGGTAGCAAAGCAGGGAGCTGGTGAAGTAGACAATGAGATCGGGGATTGTGGGGACCCTGGTATGTGGGAGACTGCATGGCCCAGCCAAAGCTAATTGAAAGCTAAATCATACTTTATAATGCCCTGATGGCCAAAGAAAGCAGACCTCTGGGGCAGATGTAGTCACCCCACCCCCACCCCCCCAGCCCCCAGCCCCACCACAGATGCCACTTTCTCCTTCTGAAAGCCCAGTTCAGGACTAGAGCTCATCTCCATTCTCTAGTCTCTTCCCAGGCAGTGTCCACCATGCCTCAGGCTTCAACTGCTATTTAAATGTGGTTGTCCCCCCTGTGCTTTCTCCTTTCCTCCTGTGTCCCTCACATCTCTATTTGGGTATCTCAGCGGCACCTGGAACTTGAACATGACTGAATGAACCAGTACTTGACCTCAACGAAATCCCTATCTGTCCTCCTTCCTCCTGGTCACCTTGCATCTATCTTCTAGTCCTGCCAGTTTTACCCTTTAAATACCTCTCACGCCCACATACTACACCATGCCCACGAGTGTATGGAAAATTGCCATCAACTCTTTCCTGGGAGGAGCTTACTCTGGACATCACTGATCAGTCCTTTTCAGTACACAGCAGAGGTGATTATGCACCTTTCTCCCTTGTCGGCTGGAAAACTCCATATTCTTTCACATTGCGCATACACAGTTAGAGGGCCTGGCTCCAAGTTACCTCTCCAGGCTCACTGGGTACTGATGTTCTGGTCTTTCTCTCTGGGCAACAGCAACACGGATTTGCTTCAGTTTCTGGAGCACATCCTGCTTCCTCTGCCTAAACCCCGTTGTACGTAAACACTGTTCCTGCCCCTGAAATCTTCTTCCCTCCCTTCTGCTCCGTCTCCAAGACTAGTGGTTTATGCATTCATGAGATCTTTATTCTAAGGTCAGGTTCCATAAAGTACTTCCTGAACTCATAGACTCAGCCATGAGGCTACACGTTTTTTTGTCAACAGTGTTCAGTTTCCTTTATGCTACTTAACACAGTCCATAACCTTTTGAAATTTTATTATTATTTTCCTTAGCGTTTGCCCTGATTATTATTAACCCATGCTTCTAGGAATTGTGTTTATAGGCAGAGATGTTATCTGAAGGAGTTAATGAATAAGCAAATTAGCCTGTTCGGAGATATTAAATATCAAGCTAAAGAGGAAAGTTTGTATTTTATTCTGGAGTTAAAGTGTGTGTGTGTTTCGTTTTGTTTGTTTTTTAACAGGGTAGAGCATGGTATGATGTTAACCCTATTTAGGAAGAGATACCAACTTTCGGTGATAGTCCTGTGGAGGATATAGAGCAAAGGGTGGTGGGTGTTGAGAAAGCGTAAACGATCTGATATAAGACGGAACCACAGCAAGGGCTGAGGGGACAGAAGAGGGGTACAGATTTCACTGAGTGGTGAGGTTCAGTTGCCAGAACTTGATGGGTAGAGGATATCTTCACGGGGAGAGGAAAAAGGTGAAACATGAGTCAAAATGACTCTCCAATTTCTAGGCTGGATATATAGAAAAGCAGGTGGCACCATAACCCAATTTAGGAAAGTCATAAGTAACCCCAAGACTGCTAATTCCAATTTTCTGTCGTGATCATAGCTAAAGAGATGGACCCTGCTACAGCTCATGAACACCATCAGTTGCTTCTCAATTAAAGAATACTCCAGAGTGGTCAAAACCAATACATCATTAGCTTGTAACAAATTGTATTAGTACATCGTACAAGAATAAAAGGAACGGCTTCATATAAAGCAGACTACGTAGAGGTTTGTAACGTGGAGCTATTTTCTTCCTTTTGTGCATTTTTATATTTGTGAAGTGATAGGCACAATCTTTAGGCACAGTTTTCCGTCTTCAAATACCTTCAGATGTTTTCTGTTTTCATTTTTTTATTATTATTATTTATTTATATTTATTTATTTTCTGTTTTCACATCTGTGTGAACCAACCAGATAGATGTAGTAGACTTCATCTTAGAGCTTAAATTACATCACTTACTTTAAGGGAGTCTTAGGGTATCTGTGCATGATTTTCTTTTTAGGATACTGGGTAAGCTTGACACATTTTGGTTTTGCAGATGTGATGCTTTTAGGCATTAAGAATACAGAACTGGATGGGGCACCTGGGTGGCTCAGTCAGTTGAGCATCCGACTCTTGGTTTTGGCTCAGGTCATGATCTCAGGGTTGTGAGATCAAGCCCTGAGTCAAGCTCTACACTCAGTGCAGAGTCTGCTTGAGATTTTCCCTCTTCCTCTGCCCCTCCCCTGCTCTATCCCTCTCTCTTTCTCTCTAAAAATAATGAATAAATTAAAAAAAAAAAAGAATACAGACCTAGAGAATTTTATTAATACAATTAACTACTATATAACTAGAAAAGCTAGCAAGGACAGGCAGCCGACATAATCAATGAGATGTCAGAATGGGTTGTCAGTGTTCATTCGTCCCAAGTCTACACCTGTGCTGTCCAGGATGGTAGCCACTAGCTGCCTGGGACTGTGTTTGCATTATTCAAGATTAAATAAAATTTAAAAATCAGTTCTTCAGTGGCACTAGCCACCTTTCAAAATGTGATTCCATTTTGGAAAGTGCAGTTATAAAATATTTCCTTCACTGTAGAAATTTCTGTGGAACAGCCCCTGGATGGGCTCTTCACTGTCCTACTCTAACAGCCAGTATGTTTGGAACCAATATTATTAAAAGGAGCAATTAATTTCTTCCTGTCAAGTCAACTTCCTCAACAGAGGAATTCTTTTAAGGACACTTTGCTTTTCCCCTTGATTTAATCATGTGAACTGGACTACATTGTATTGTTGCTACAGTGTGTATGCATACCAGTGGAATAAATGATCTGTTTCCCAGGACTCAGAGTTCTGTTGAGTTCCTCTAAGAGGCAGGGCAGCTGACAGTGAGAACGTCAACATTGCCCTCTGAGTGGCTTTTCCACTGTCAATGTCAATGTGTTTGAAAGGTTCTTTCCAAGGTGCATTGCACTGTGTTTTAAATAACCAGTGTTCACGTGTCCCTGTGATTTCAGGGGTTGAGCAGAAGGAAAGGAAAGGATGGATAAATAAATCTTACTAGTTCCCAAAGGGCACTGTGTTTGCAGTTACTTTTCTTACTGGTTTTAACTCGTTTATTCAATTAGGTTTACTGGGCTTACCTCACCCTCAAACAATTAGGGGTAACTTACAGAAACATTTACAATGGCCTGGGGAAAATAGATGTAATTAGAGTAAAGGAAAGTGAGGTTAGGATAATAAGCTCACGCATGAGCTAAATGCTTGCTGTGGCGGAAGCCAGACTGTTGAATTCTGTTTCTAGAGGCAGGGACCAGGGGTGACCCAGGAATCACAGATAGCTCGAGTGTCCTTCAAGCACTTCTCCACGAATATGACAGTTCACAGTCTGGCTTTGAGGATAACTGGGCAGCACAAATATGACGTGAGCTACTGCTAAGAAAGTAGTTTGCACTGTTGTATATTCACGATGAAAAGCCAGTCTCTGTGACTTCCCTCTGACACAGAGGGCCAAGTAGGCACATTCTTAAGAAAATCAATGAGCCTAATGACAAAAACACAGTTTTAAGTAGATGTCCATCGTCCATCGGCAGCCCACCAGAGAGCCCATTGAAGAATCATCTTCAAACAGTATTCATATGAAGAAACTGTCCATTGTAATGGAATGATTTTATAATTGATTTTCCAATTACCTGCATTCATATGATAAACTCACTTCTCCTTTTCCCCAGTGACATACCTATGCCTACCTGTGTAAATAATTGTTTTCCTATAGTGAAGAATTGTCCCTAATAGTGTATTCTGAAACAGCTGAAATGAAAGGTGCAGCTTATGGCAAGGGATCAGAGCACAGTTAGCCACCCACTTGGGTTTTGACCTACCCTTGACCTTGTTAGCAGTGTTGTAAGTGACCTCGTCCGGGTAGCAGACAGGAGATGTCGGAGGGCGCTGTTACCTGATCTCCTCCTAGAACTTATCTCTCAATCTCTCAATGTCATTTACATACCAGTCTGGGCTCCTCTTTCAAACAAAGCAGTCGTTTTGATAATTTGGGTCAAATTTTATTTTTTCTGTTAACTAGGTAATTACCTTCTTCTCTGTTATAAGTAGGCAGCCAAGTGTAGACGCTCAACTCTACAACTAATAGGTTGCAGACAACCTACTTGAAGGCCTCCCCTTTCTGTCTAGAGATCATCAGCATTAGTGTAAGCGAAAGACTGCCAGGAGGTAAATTAAAAACAGGAACTCATTTTCTGTTTTGCAAAAATCTAAAATGACAACGGGGGGCGGCCCATGAAGTTACATTTACATTAAAATATGACTTTGTCTTCCTCACAAGATTACATGTAACTCACTAGCTTAAGCTGTAAAACCACATGATTTAAAACTTCAAGCATATAACTTCCTAACATGTAAATTAAAACGGGGGATTTCTTCTCAAGAAAGGGGACCGTTGCATGCGATATATATATCGGCAAATTGGCCGGTAAGTGTAACAAAAGGTCCTACATCATTTTAACATCCAGGAATGTTGCTTTAAAGGGCATCCAAGATAAAACAACTGACTCAGAAAGAAATACACCACATGTTGGAGTTACAAAATGTCATTTCAGGGATCAAGAGTGAGTTGTAAGTATGATTTTTCCAGCTATAGTGATGTTTTCCCAGGGACAATGATATTTAAAAAGGAAATTGTAGTTTAATCCACCAGCACTATCTTTCTTCCACTTTGTTAGAAATAGTTGTTTCTACTGAAGGCAAATTGTCCAGTTTGGGACTAATTTCTTTATCAGTGTTGGGCACACATAACTGACCTTTGTCAGTCATTTGAGAACCTAAAGTTGTGATTTATGTTTCTAAGATACTGGGTGAAACCAGGGACTTTGTAAATGCAATTACAAATCCCTAAAATTAGAAAAAAGTTAAACCAGAAACTTACATTTTTCTAACCTGTAAGGTATGGTTTACAAGCTAATCATAATAAATTTTATATGTATAAATAACACACTTTATTCTGTAGTGCAAACAGCTGTCACTAAATTCCAATCAGAAGGCTTTTGTAAGTTTTTTAATTTATGCCACTTTATCTGAGATCTCTTGGTATGGATTTCACCAAAATCACGTTAATCGTATGACTTGAAATAATTTTCACTTCCATTTTGTACCACATCAAGAGCTGGTGTTTATGTCTGCTCTGGAGCTGATTGCTTCATGTCTTTGAGCAAGTAACTTTTGGCCTTGGTTTTGTCTGGAAAACGAGCTGCTTGAGCTAAAGAGTCTCTAAAGTCCTTCAGCTTTTAAAATTTCTACAATTCTAAATAATAGATGGAATTCAGTGCTTAAAACGGTTACCATTAGGACTTAATAAAATTGACAGTAATTTCTCCATTTATTAAGTGCGAAACACTACACTCAAGTAAGCCTTTCAGAACTCCAGTGGGGCAGAGAGAAACATCCCCAAATGCATCCAGGACAAAGTGGATTATAAAACTGTTATTTCTGTCAGAGTGTCCCACAGGCAGTGATGTACAGGCAGAGGAAAGGGAAAAGGTGGATTGCTTTTCGGAAGAGGTACAAATCGGTGGGGCCCAGGTGTTGAGAGGCTTTGAATGTTGACTTAAGGAGTTTCAATCCCAGCCCATCCCCACGACTTTGCAAGAACCATATCATGGTTAGCATGATGGGATACAATGCAGAGCCCATTGCTTGAGGAAGAGGATCTCAGTAGGATTGTTTAGATTGAATTGGGGCAAGGAATGATTGGGATGGGTCTGATGGAGATGTGGAGGCAGATTGGAGTCAGAGGGGAAGTCTGCCCAGGCTCTGTTTTGTTGACCTCTTCCCAGTGATTCTACTCTCCTTCTCTGGGATGACTTTTTTTCCCCTTCTTTGGCTCTTCCATCTCAATTTTCTTTTCAAGATGTATTTCCTTACAAACTCCTATAGATCGTGCTTTCACCAGCGTGGTGTTCTCAGGTACATTTTTACTCTTAAGACTGACAAATATTCCATATTTTCCCAGTAATGGAAGCTTTCTCCCAAAACCCCACAGTTCCCAGTAGCACATAGATACCACTGATTGGATAACTCCCAAATTTCGAGCTCTGTCATGAAACCCTCTAACTTACTCATCCTTATAACCAAAACTGTTAGACTTCTCCTCTGGTTTTTCCAAGAGTCCCTTGACTTAAAGATTCTCAAAGTTCAGTTTATTATTTCCTTCAAATCTGCACCTTCTGTCTTTCCCCTTACATTTAATAAATTGATGTTTAATCACATTCTAAGTCCTAAAGATTCTATCTGCTTATTATTTCTCTAAGCCACCTCTGCATTGCACCAGCCGCCAGTTTTTAAATTTTGATTATTGTAACACACTCCAAATTATGTCTTTCTATATCTTTCAAGTATTCCCACACCAAATCATACTCCAGACAACTACTGGAGTGAGCAGCAAAAAGAAATCTGTTACATAAATCCCTTTGTTCAGTTCTTTCAGTGGTTCCTTATTAAGATAAAATCCTACTTCTTTAACATAGTTGGAAAAGAACCTTTATAATCCTGTCCCTGACAACCTGTAAATTTCCACCTATCTCACTCTGCCCTCCATAGGTGGGTGTTTGATCATTCTTTTTTTTTTTTTTTTTTTAAGATTTATCTATTCATTTTAGAGCAAGAAAGAGAGAGAGAGAAAGCATGCATGCACGGAGGAGGGCCGAGGGAGAGGGAGAGAGAACCCTTAACAGACTCCATGTGAGCACAGAGCCAATGCGGGGCTCAGTCTCACGACCCTGAGATCATGACGTGAGCTGAAACCAAGAGTCGGACACCTATCTGACGGCGCCACCCAGGGGCCCCTCTGTTCATTCTTGATGACCTGCAGTTTCCCTCTCTACCTGTCTATGCTCATTCTCAAATCTCTTCTTCAATCTTACCTCCCTCGATAACTTTCCTAGGTATACGGACATCTGTACTTGCACCACTATTGCCCTATGCATGTCCCCTCCGAGCATGGACACTGGTGTTTATAATTGTGTATTTCCTTGCATTTACCTCTTCTTTTCTCTTACACCCAAAAGTTCTTCTCAATGTAGAATGCACACTAATACCGAGCACCTCCTTGGTGCTTAATACTTGTGGATAAGCACGTAAGTAAGGAATAGCCCAGAGAGTAGGTAGTAAATCCTGGACAAATGCTGTTAGGGAGGATGGGGAGCAAGATGATGACTGATTATAAATCCTGAATCAATGTCAACATTAAGGGGCAGTTGGGGGTGGAAGAGAGAGGATCCAGCTGGAAAGATTTAGGAAGTGAATCATAGAGAAAGACAGAAGGCAGGGAAATTGGAGAAAAACAGAAATCAAGGAGAAGTGTAGTCTACGGTTTCAAATGCTGCAAAACTGATCAGGTTTAGCATTTTAAGGAAATAAAAAAAAAAAAGATTATCTTGTGAAGCAAACTCCAAAAACAGTTTCAGTTTTACAGTAGAGGAGGACTCTGTACTGCAGGAAGCCAAAAGTATTAAAAACAGGAAAGCAGAGATGTTACTGATGTTAGAATGTTATTTCACAATATTATTATTTTCCTGAAAGGGAAGAAGAACGGGTGAAAAAAATCTAAGAAAAGAAAAGGAATTGAAGTAGAGTTCTTTCAATGCAGAGAAGTTGAGCATATCTTCAGATCTGGGGGAAGTTAGCAATGGAAAAGTGTAGACCAAGGATGAAGGAGGGAAGTCAAATTGTAAAGGAGCAAAAGTCCAAAGACTTGAAGGGCCATGAGCTAAGGGAAGGAGGGAGGTGTTGTGTTGATATGCAGAAGGGTTGTCAATTTTGCTGAGGTATGAAAGAAGAGTTGAAACAACAGAGGGCACTTTGGTGGTGCAAACGGTAAGAGCGAGTGATATAACATGATATTAAAACACAAAATTCAAAGTATGAGAAATCCATCTCTTATGAGTGAGGGATCTGTGCAAGAAAGAATGGTCTCAGGCATAAAAATAGAATTAATTTTGTACACAAACCTGAACATCAATGAATTAGCACTGCATATTGATTCATTTATTCAGTGATATAAAAATTGTTCATTATTATGCCATGAAATAAGATGTAAAACAAGTCTAAAACAGCAAAACAACAAACTCACTTGAAGTTTTAGTCTTGTGATACAGAAATACGCTGGCAAAAAATTTCTTCAGGGACATTATTAATTTATTCCACTTGATAAGGTAAGAGCAAGCAACAGTAGGGGGAAATTGGCACAATTTCTGTAATAAACTGTTCAAACAGTATTGCATTTTTGGAAAAAGAACTGGATAAAGTGATTTTACTTTGATGTTAAGAATGTGTCATATTGTTAGGCATTGAGTCAACTGGTAACAACATATTTTGATTCATTATTGCTAATCTGCAGGGATAATCATGAGTTAGGACAGAAATGAGATTCAACCTCTCATTAGGAAGGAAATCAATAATGTCCAACACCATGTAAACCTAACATGGACAAGCAATTAATAACAACACAGCCTAGCGCACTGTCAGATAGAAAAGTCCTCACTGCACCAGCATTCTGAAGAGGAATAACCAAAATGCATCAAAGTATGGAGTTTACCGTTTGAAAACGCAACTTTACAGCCTTGTAACATACATCAGTGAAGCATATTTTTGTAAGAGATCAGAGGACAGTAAGTAAGGTGCTTACTGATTCTAGGCAGGAAGCTACTGATTTCCACTGGAAAAGTATTTAAAACACATGGAGTAATTGTATTCATATAAAATATTCCTTTATAGTAATAGCATTTCTAAAATTATATTTGTGGGTTTATATTATAGATTGAAATGATAGACGTGTTCATGCTTTCTCTCATGAACAATGAGACATGCAGTTTACTTTCCCAAATTATCAAATCAAATCAGAGGATCCCCCAAATTTAGAAATCCACATTATATTAAAGGCATCATAATTCAATATTTGCATTACATAGATTAAGAAACTGAGTCCAATTGAAATAAAGGCACCAATGTGATACTCCAACAAACAAGATGAAAATAGACTCCTTTCCATGATCCTGTCTCTAGTTTTGAAGTATAGTAGGTTATTGGTGCTTATAATGCAGTGTATTCATTCATTCTTAAATTCACTGAAGCATTGTTTTTATATTTTCTTCTCTGTGTAACCATGATGTTAGGTTCATATTATATCATGGGTTGGTAGAAATGTGTTTCAATATTACCTTGCGTATTTTAAATCAAATGGATAAAATCCCCTTATTAAAATCTGACTCATTAAATTTTGTAGGAAAGGAACAGTCACTAATACTTATGAGCACTTACTGTGTGCCTTTTAAAATTACGCAATTAAATATTATGTCCCAATTTTATATATCAGAAGACCAAGTCTCAAAGAAGATCACTTATTTATCCAAGTTTCTAGTCAGGAAAAGATGAATCTAAGATTAAAAATCAGGACTGTCTGGGGCACCTGGGTGGCACAGTTGGTTCAGCATCCGACTCTTGATTTCAGCTCAGGTTATGATCTCAGGATTATGAGATCGAGCCCCACGTCAGGCTCCGCACTCAGCGCAGAGTCGCCGGAGTTTCTGTCACACTCTCCCTCTGCCCCTTTCCCTGCACTCACTCTTTCTCTCTCTTTCTCTAAAATAAATAAATCAATCTTTTTAAAAAATCAAGACTATCTGATTGCATAGCCAATCTTTCCACTGTACTCTTTCATTTATTAAATTTTAGCTGTCTTGAAAGATATTAAGCATATGATTTTAGGATAGGTCAGATACAATGGAAGTGAAGATAATCATTAACTCCAGGGTTTATTAAGGTAAACTTGTAGGGTAAGTCCCATAAAATAACCAGTAAAAGAATATGAATAACATACAAGGAAAGATCAGGAGGCAAGACAAACAGAAGTGGGGGAGACAAAGAGAAGTCATAAACCGTTAATACGGTTTTAGGCCCAAGCTAGTATGGTTGAGGTCAATTATCAGAGTAATACATGCATCTAAACAAAGGAATGAAAAGCACTGGAAATAATAATTATGCAAGTAAATGTGTGATATTTTTATTATTTAAATATCTTTATAATATAGTTGACTGTTTTGCCAAAGTTAATAAGAATGAATTATGAGGTTTTAACCCCTATAAAAGTAAAATGCACAACAACAACAGCATGAATTCCAGGACAGGAAATGGTAGTAAACTATTTTAAGGTTTTTATACTAAATGTGAAGAGGCATAATAGTGTTGAAGGTAGACTATAATAAGTTAATGATTCATAGTATGAATCTTGCAGCAACCCCTCAGATAAAAAACACTTATAGCTAATACCCTAAAAAGGGGATAAAAATGGAGTCATGAAAACAAGCCAATATAAAGAAGCTAAAGAGGAAAAGGGCACAAAGAATAGGCAAATAGACAACAAGTAGCACAATGGACCCTTAAACCTCAGCATATCAGTTACCACGTTAAATATAAATTGTTACTGGGTTGAAGGTATTTGTCAAAATTCTCTGAACGTGGCACTTGAGATAAGTGAATTTTATTGTTCATAATGCGTGATTCAGTCTACGAAAATGGTACCACAAGAGAAAAAAAAAAAACAAGTCACAGTTGAGAAGAAATATTTGCAATATGTATTACCACCAAAAGAATTTTTCTTCAGAATGAATAAATAACGTCTACACATCAATAAGGAGCATTCAAACAGGCCAAGGGAAAAATAGGAAAATACGTGAGAAAGCGTTTCACGGAAGATGAAACAAAGTTGCCAACAAAAATAAGAAAATATGTTCGTTTTCATTATTAATGGGGGGAGTGCATATTAAAGCTATGCTGAAATACTGATTGGCTAAAATCTAAACATCTGATAAGTATGAGAGGACATGGAAGGATGAGACACTATTGTTGGGGGACATAAATTAATAATCACATTTTGGAAAAAGATGTTGAGTTACCTAATTAATTGGAACAGCATATAAGGTGCAATAAATTTCATTTTACTCCTTAAATAATTACTGTATAGGTGTACTAATTAATTATCTTCTTCAGTCACTCTCTTTTTATCTAAATACATCTTCTACACACATCTTCCTCTCTCTGGCTTTGATAATGTCACTTTCCTACTCCAAAAAATCTCATTGCCTACAGAATTAATCCAAACTCCTTAACCTCATTCTGGCCCCTCACATTCTTCCATTCTCAGCTCCCAAGACTGACTTCACACATGCTCGGTTTGGACTGCTTTCTGTGTCTCCTGTGTACGCCATGATTACTTACCTGGAATACTTGGAGTATGTCCCTCTGCCCACACCCCAAAATCATTCTGTTCAAATGCCAGCCATCCTTCGAGATACAAACTAAACACTCTTCCATGTTTGTCTCAACCTTGCCTTAGAGATCAGACTTTCTGGCTCCCATGATCAGGTGAACTATGTCCTTAAAATCTCTCTCTCTTTCTCTGTCTCTCCGTATATATACACACATTCTGTGGATTCTGTATCTCTGGCAGACTGACTGATTTATTATGAGTCAGTCATGTTTTTCCTGTGCTTCTCTTGGACCACATCATGTTTTCTAAACCCATTCTTGTTCTTGCCTCCCCTCGGCCCATCATTATCTCTTAGTCTGACACTAGAGATCAAATCAGTGTCCCTTCTTAATAGGATGCTCCTGAGACTCCCTCACCGAGTTGTATCTTTCCGATGCGTACTGTCTTAGTACCGTGCATCTGCCGCTGCAGGGGATTCATCAGAATTGCAGCTTCATACCTGTTAGGGTGGTTTGATGAAGATCTGTTTCCCCCAGTATATTGTGGGGACCATGGAGGCATGATCCGTGTCTGATTTTAGGATAGTACCTGCCATGTTATGGGAGCTGTTTATCTTTATAAATTGTGTGTGTGTGTGCACGCTTGCACATAGGTGTACAGCATAGTAATGAACACTTTTTGTCATATATTTTAATTTCTTTATTCGACATTACTCTTTTGAGTTCAGTATTCATATGTGGTTTCTCTCTCCATCCCCAGTAATTAAGGTCTTTCCACACAGTGTCTTTAAAGTAGGATTGGTAAAGGGACATAATCATTATAAAGAAGCTATTATGTGCTATGTACTATCCCAAGGATAGGTTTTCAATGAGTGCGTAGATGAAACCGTGGATTAATTACTCTCTTTGATTTAAAATTAAGTTCTGAGGTTGAGAATGACATCGCATTATCTGTAGAGATGACTGAATAATTTATGAAAGGCAGTTAAAGTGGGGAATGAGTATGGTTGGCAGCCTTCAATCAGTTCAACAGTTTGAGAGTTTAAGGATATTTTATACATGCCCACAGCAATCCTAACACATGGAGGAAGAATAGCCTTTCAAGAAGGAAATGTCGCTCAACAGGGATGATTATGTTAGGAATTAGGCCAGATGAGAACCGGACAACGTCCTTTAGATTTAGTGAAGGAAAGACCAGTGAGCTCAGGAAGACCTGTACCGGCCCGAGATGGGGCCTGCAGTCAGACCGCAGTAAGTGGTGAGGGTTGGGGACACATGTCTGAGCCGTGCTCCTGAGTGACCTGGGGTGACGCACAGGTGTGTATGTTAGTCTGAAGAACACTTTGTGCGGTTTTGCAGGTGGTGTGATTGTACAACAGCCACAGAGAGTTTGATGTCCCTGTGCATGTGGCCGTGGGCACACGTAGGTTCTGGCTGATGTACCCCCTGTGCTCCTGCCAGTAATAAGATCAGTCGTCGGAAATGTGTCGGAGGAAAGATCTTGAGGCTGAAACTGGAAAATCCATAATCTCTCATAAAATAATCTTGGGACACTTGCACAAATGTGAAGAAATATTTGGAAAGACCACAAATAAGTTTTGCTATTTGCTGTTTTGAGTTTAATGTTTTGTTTGCTCAAAATAGGCAGTCTGCAAGATAAACCAGCCTTCTTGGTGAATTAATTAAGGTCTATGCCACTAAGGAGACACCGATATTTAAAGCATGGCTCACAATGTCTACACAGTATGCACAGGGGAATTTATGAGAAGAGGACCAAAAGCACATGGGCCTTGGAAATCTTATGAAATCTCTCTATAAATGTAAGAGATGATCTCAGAACACCATTGTCATGAAGAAATTGAGTGGATGAGCAGTTAACCCAGCTAGAAAGAACTTGTCAGTAGAATCTGTGTAATAGATTAGCTCATATCACAACCTAAAACTGAATGATGGAACATTTCAGTGTTCACCACTTAAACAACTGCAGATAAAAATTGGGAGAAAATCATAATCAAGAAGACTATATTTTTGCAATTGTTTACTGTTTTACTTCATGAAAAATTCCATAGCTCTTATTTTTGCCTATAAATATATACCAAATTCAATTCAAATAATTTTAAACATTTGTAAAGCTGCCTATTTCCATTGTTCCGCTCATGATATATTGTCAAAGTATCATTTTCATCGGAAAGACAGTACTTAAATTTTTTAAAAGGCAGACATTGTTGTGGAGATAATGAACATGATACCAAATGAGAAGAGCCAGATTTGATTTTCTTACACAGATTTTATAATTTTCACTTCCTATCTAACTTATCCACAAGTGTTCTTGAGTAACAGATTGTATAAACTTCTATTTCCTGGAAAATGTACTTTAAGCCCTACCATGGATAAAATATTGCTGATAACAAAAATAATCGAGACATTTATCAAAAAATGAAGGTGTTTTTGAAGGTGTTAAAAATTTTGTACAGATAGTTGCATTCTGTTATCTGGGGTTATATAATAACTTTGGTGTCAGATCCGTTTTTAGAAGATTAAAAGTTGGAAGCATTTAAAAGTGATCCATAGTAGTTCTCCCTTCAGGTTGTGTTAAGTGGATGTAAGAAAGAGCAAAGAGCTGTCGTATCTACTTGGATTCTGATTGTTAAAACTCCTGGCTTAAATCAGGAAATGTCCTTTGTAAATCATTCCAGTTAAGTACAAATTCAGACCACTCCATAAAGTGTCTAAAGGAAAAGAAAAAGAATTTCACTTTTTCTTTTAACTTTTACCCCAAGATATGATTTTATTATTCAATCCCTCCAATCCAACTACCAGTGAAGTTTATCCTAATAGAATGAGTAAAGGAAAGTTGAACACTAATACCATCAGAATGTTTATAAATATTTCATAAAAGTATACAATTTTAGAATTCATCACACGTTCAAACATTTCATTTTAAAATACATTTTTGTTGTGATATTATATAGCATTGGGCTTATTTCTATGAATTGAAGAAGAAAATTGATTGGGTGGTTTGTCCTCATAGAAAATATTATCAAATACATGAAAAGGAATACAAGACAAGAAAGTAAAATTTAAAATGATTCAAATGTAACATAGGTGCTATCTAATATGTATAATATGTATCATATGCCATGGAATAGATACAGCTTACATATGACATTATAATGGAATATACATCCATAGTATCATGTGCAATGTGATATATATATAATATTACATATGATTATATATTTTTCAGTTCAGACCAAAAATTGAATGGTGCAAAAATAATGGGGAAAAAATATACCTGTTCTCCCAAGTGGCAATGGAATTTTGAAAAAGCGTATTTCAAATTAGGCCTGCAGAAATTCTAATGATTGAGATCAACAGTGAGCTCACACCTTGTGATTATTGGGTGCCCAGGGAGGAAAGCCACAATGGTGGGAGTTCACAGAGAGATTTCTTATAGATTGTACAACCTTTTTTTTTTTAAAGATTTTATTTATTTATTTGACACAGAGAGAGAGAGAGCACAAGCAGGGGGAGTGGCAGGCAGAGGGAGAGGGAGAAGCAGGCTCCCCACAGAGCAGGGAGCCCGATGCGGGGCTCGATCCCAGGACCCCGGGATCATGACCTGAGCTGAAGGCAGTCACTTCACCAACTGAGCCTCCCAGGCGCCCCAAGAGTTAATGAATGGATAGAGAAGATGTGGTGTATATATACAATGGAATATTATGCAGCCGTCAAAAGGAATGAGATTTGCCATTTGCAACGACATGGATGGAACTGGAGGGTATTATGCTGAGCGAAATAAGTCAAACAGAGAAAGACATGTATCATATGACCTCACTGATACGAGGAATTCTTAATCTCAGGAAACAAACTGAGGGTTGCTGGAGTGGTGGGGGGTGGGAGGGATGGGGTGGCTGGGTGATAGACATTGGGGAGGGTATGTGCTATGGTGAGCGCTGTGAATTGTGTAAGACTGTTGAATCACAGACCTGTACCTCTGAAACAAATAATGCAATATATGTTAAAAAAAAAAAAAGATAGTAGGAAGGGAAAAATGAAGGGGGGGAATCAGAGGGGGAGACGAACCATGAGAGACTATGGACTCTGAGAAACAAACTGAGGGTCTTAGAGGGGAGGGGGTGGGGGGATGGGTTAGCCTGGTGATGGGTGTTAAAGAGGGCATGCTCTGCATGGAGCACTGGGTGTTATACGCAAACAATGAATCATGGAACACTATATCCAAAAAAAAAATTAATTAAAAAAAAAAGGGTAATGCATTAGTCAGGATTCTCCAGAGAAACAGAACCAACAGGAGATTGATAATGAATGGGAAGAGATGTATTATAAGGAACTGGCTCATGTGGTTATGAGGCTGAGTCCCAGGATGGGCCATGTGCAAACTGGAGGCCCAGGAGAGATGATGGGTGGTTCCAAACCCAGAGGCCTGAGAGCCAGGGGCACTGATGTTTGAGGCCAGGAGATGAAAAGTCTCTGGTTGAACAGAGAGGAAGTCTGTTCTTCCACCTGTTTATCGTATGGGCGCTCTCAATGGATGAATGATGCCCACCCACTCTGGAGAAGGTGGATCTTCTTTATGATTCAAATGCTAATCTCTTCTGGAAACACCCTCCCAGACACACCCAGAATCAACGTTTTACCAGCTATCTGGAAGTCCCTTAGCCAGTCAAAATGACACATAAAATTAACCATCACAGTTATTTAGGAAAATTCCCCCAGAATGCATCACAGGGAGAAAAGGAAATGGGGGGCGGGGAAGCCCACTAGCTAGATATTCTGTAAGATGGTCAAGGAATATAACTTTTTAAAAGACATTATGCTAATAAGATTTACATCTTATATAGACAAAATCCTCAAAAAAAAAAAAAAAAAAAACCCCACAGGTTATTAAAATTGAAGGAAAAAGAAGAAACTCAGAATATCCTATCTGTAAAATAAATGGAATTTAAAACAAATTTCATAAAAAATCATCGAGGCCCAGTTTCACTTAAGCAGTTGAAAAATCTCACTAGTGAATGAACAAACAATTAGTAATACCAATCATAGATACCTTCTTTCAGGAAATAATGAAAGAAGGATTCCTTCCTAGCTTACTTTATGAAACCAATTGGTCCTTGATACCGAAACTTGGCAAGGACTTTGCAGGAAAAAACAGAATTATAGATCAATATCTCTCATGAATGTGGATATAAACATTCCGATAAAACAACAGTAAATTGAATTCCGGGATAATCTAAAAAGGTCGTACCATGAGCAGCTGGGATTTCTCCCAGGAATGCAAGATTGGTTATAGCATTTGGAAATCAGTCAGTACGATTCACCTCATGAAAAAAATGAAAGCGAAAATTCTCAGTAGATGCAGAAAAAGCAATAGAAAAAAAGTGAACGCTTGTTTATCATATAAATTCTCGGAAAACTAGGAACAGAAGATAACTATTGATCTGATGGCTATGTTTTTTACAAAGCTACCCTCATATATAATGTTATTATATTGAAGTATTGAATATTTTACTCTTAATTTAGGGAAGAAGATAAGGCTGTCTGCTTTGATTATTGCTGCCTAATATTTTACATTTTACTGAAGATATGAGCCAGTGACTAGGGAAAAAAAAAAAAACACAAGGTGAAATTTATGGAAGGAAGAAGTAAAACTGTCTTAACTATTATTACTCCCACACATATCATTGTGCCCATAAAATCCTGTGACATATATATATATGTATAGTCTAAAATATTAAATGAATTTATTAAGGTCACAGAATACAGTATCATTATAAAAATATAAAACATCAGTTGCTTACCTCTAGAGCAGCCACAAACTGTTGGAAAATGGTTTAAAAACAGTATTTATAGGGGCAGCTCGGTGGCTTAGTTGGTTAAGCATCTGACTCTTTATCTCAGCTCAGGTCTTGATCTTGATCTTGATCTTAATCAAGATCTTTGTCTCAGGGTCATGTGTTCAAGCTCCACACACAAAAAATAAAAATAAATAAAATAACGGTATAAAGAACATTATTTACAACAACATCAACAAATTTAAATATGAAAGAAAGATCCAATTTAATGGAAGATGGCAGGATTTCCACACTAAAGATTATAAAACACTTTAGGAATTAGTGAAGACTGAAATACATTGAGAGATGTGAGAATACTCAGGTTACATCATGCTATTTTTCTCCCTGGTGACATATAGATTCCATGCAATCCCAATAAAAATTCCAACATTTTTTTCATGGAAACAAACAAGCAGATGATCAAATTGTGCTGTAGAAATTGGATGCCGACAAGGGAAGAAAGTCAACTCTGACTCTAATTCATAATAATTAATGTGAGTTAGAACAAAGACTGAGAAGCAGGGACTGAAACTAGAAACTTTCTGTAAGACATAGGAATGTATGTTTTTAACCGGAGCATGCGTGATCATTTCTTTGCCAAAGTGCAAATTGTACTGCTTATTAAAATAATAATAAATTTGACTATATTCAGAACAAAAAATACCAACTCAACAAAAGCACAGTTAAAAAAGTAAAAGTAAAACATCTTCATACTGTGAGAAGATACTTGGAATTCATATGTTTAACAAAATCGTTTCAGTCAATCTTTGTAATAAACTACAAATCAATTAAGACAAACAACTTATTTTTAGAGGGGCTAATTTTTAAAAATGGGTAAAAGTTTTAAATCAGGCAATTCGTATTAGAAGATATCAAAAACTCCAATAACATATGAAACGGTGCTAAACATCACCGATCAGTCATAAATTAAAACCACAGTAAGATACCAGAACATACTCAGCCGATGACTAAAAATTTAAAAAAACACCAAACCTGACAATGTGAAGTGTTGGCAAAGAGAAAGTGGAACTCTTGTATGTTGCTGGTGGGAGTATAACATGATACAGCTCGGACAATTACTTGACAGTCTCTGCTATGAATAAATATTTGCTCACTACGTAATCTGGCTGTTCTGCTCCTATGTATATATCCAGAATGCCTTCCTCCACAGAAAGGGTGGATGAGAACACAGAGAGAAACCTCCGATTCAGAAGTAAAATCAACTCGAGCAGCCATCACCTGGAGAATGAAAAACTGCCATACCTTCATACGGCAGAACAGTGCTTAGAAACCAAGAGGAAGCAAGCGCGAGCAACCCGCGGGACACCAGGGATGATGCTGACGGTCATGCTCTGGAAAAGAACGCAGATGCAGCTGAGCACATGGCGTGGGGTAAACCCCCACAGCACGTTCTACCGCAGGCACAAGAAACTTCCGGAGACGCAGCTCAGACTGGGGGTGGCCTCAGAGAGCGGAGTGCTGGCTGGCTGGGCACATGAGAGGTCTTCTGTGATAATGGAAGTGTTCTCTCTGGCTTGATCTGGCTGACAGTTCCTGCAGGTCTTTCTCCCTAAGGAGTTATGAGCATCACACCCAAGATTTGTGCGCTCCACTGCTTGTAAATGGTGCCTCACTAAAAATGCACACATTTAAAAAACGATAAAATGAGATGGAAAGGAGAAAAGCAGATATATCAGCGATCATTGTAAATGTGAATAGAGTGCAGTGTCCAATCCAGAGGCAAGGCACTCGGGTGACGTTAACGCACGAAATCCAACAGCAGTGCTCCTTGCATCCAAAAATCACATCTCACACGAGGCAATGAAGAAGGGTGAGCAAGACAGGTCTGGGCCAGCTTACGGGAGGCAAGCATAAAGCAAGAATGCCATGCCAATAGCAGGTGAAGCAAAACCACACTCACAACATGCTAAAGACCAAGGAAATGCATTGATGAAATAAAAAACAACTCATTATCAAATGTGATTCAGTAAGCAGTCAATTCCCTGGAAAAGCTCTGGAACAATAAAAGAAACACAAGGTCTATAAGGAACTCTCCCAAACAACACCAGGTCCAATGTTAATAAAAAGATAATCCCTGTGGTATAGCTTTCCATATAACTTGTTCTGGGGGGAAAAAAATTAAAATGTCAAAAAGCCGCTCATGTAAATAGAGCAATCTCATTTAAATCAGAGCAGTGTGTTGATTGACTCAGAGTTCTTTGCTGCCACAGAGCTTTCATGACACAGCCTCTGGAAGCCCCTCAGGCGTACCCTATGAAATTGTTTTCCCGTCCTTCCCGCGGCAGATGGAATTGCCTGAGCAGGGTACTCCGAGGATGTGCGTGTCTTTTTGTACGAAACAGAGTAAGAAATAGAATATGCAATAAGGAAAGACAGCGTGTGCCGTAATCTTGCCGTGGGAGGAATCTTCTGGCTCACAGAGCATGCGTTCTTGCTGTGTAATGGCTCTTCTGGAGAACAGAGGAACTTTGGCTCCTCGGTGTTAGAAGAAGGCTACCCACTTAGGATGACAAGCAGTCTTCTCAGCTTTCCCATGGAGATCATGTAATGTGTAGACGAGCTCTGAGTGAAACATTCCTTCCGGGCGGCCTGGATCCTTCCAGTAGCAGATGCTCACCTGCAGAAGCAATCTTTGGAAGCAGCCAGGTTCCAGGTCCTAATCCCTTCACACAAGAAGTGTCTGTAGAAACATTCTTGGTAGCCACACACATCCATTTCAGAACTTTAAGGTCCTTCCAAGAAGGGAGGGCATTCCTAATTTTGGTAGGTCCTTAAACCTCCCCATTCCTGAGGTATTTCAGGTGAATAAGGATGAGGCACAGCAGAAAGGTTTGACCTCTCAGAACCTTCCCTTTGCGTGCCCTGAATACCAAGCACGGGTCAGTTTGATGTCTGCAAACGAGTTTCTGGAATGCAGTCTACTTGCTGTGATGAGTAGTCACAAAGTAATGCGAGAACTTACCATGCAGATGAGTACTTTCCTTCAGCAGGTGGGGACACATGTTGTTACGGCTCTAAACAATCTTGAAAACTTTTTTGTTTGTTTTTTTTAGTTGGTATCAGAACCACTTTAGGAATCCCATGCAGGGAAAGATTAACTGATCGTCATGGGAAAGATATGCCCCAGAGACTGTTGAAATACTTGCACAGACAATATGTTAGACGAGAGAAATACTATGATTTTCTGTGTTCTACAAATGAAGAAATGAATCCTGAGACTTTAAGTTGTGAAAGAGTCAAATTGAAATATTTCAGTTTCTCCTTTTCTGTTAACAAAATTAGTATCACCAAATACAATCACTGTATTTACATATCCATCTTGATACAAGATTAGCTAAAGCTCTTTTGTAGCTCTAGGCATACCTCGAAAGATTAAGAATTTCATAGTTGTGATAGTCAAAAGACTATGTCCCATAAATTTCAGGAATAATATTTCAGTATAATTATATTTTTGATAACCAGGTATAATCTATTCAAAAATTAATTACTGCTTAATGCTTTATGAAATTATGCTTTATGAAAGCATAAAATGAGTGAAGATAAAGTCCGAAAGCTCTTTGTAGGGATTCTGGATGATTTGGAGGGAGTATTCTTTCTTACCTAAAAAATTCACCTCCGTTACTGTTTACATCTTTAATAATTTAAAGAAATCATTGTCGCAGTTTTATGGGAACTTCAAGTGGGTAAATTTAAAAATGATCAGGAAAGGGATGCCTGGGTCGCTCAGTCGGTTAAGCGTCTGCCTTCAGCTCAGGTCATGATCTCAGGGTCCTGGGATCGAGCCCCACATGGGGCTCTCTGCTCAGCGGGGAGTCTCTCCCTCTGCCTGCCCCTCCCCCTGCTCGTGCTCTCTCTCTGACAAATAAATAAAATCTTTAAAAAATAAAAATGATCAGGAAATACCCACAAGAAATCTGGCCATTTCCTTTTGGGATAGCCTTTTTTGGTCGCTGGTGGGGGAGGGAAGCCTCTTTTGGAACACACTTACTGGTCATTCAAAGGTCTCCTGGCGTTGGACACAGTATTTACTTGACTCAGAAGTCAACGACAGGCAATGAATGTGGACCCTGGCTTGCACATCCTAGGGGAAAACTGAAATCATTCAGCCTCCTGGGAATGTCCAGTAGAGATTGTAGGAAGGAGTTCTTGCTAAGATGCTAACATCCGACTCTCAGGAACCGATGCTTTCTTAGTGCTAAAATTACCTTGGCTCTGCAGTCCTGTGAGAAACACTCTCTTTAATCATGAGATAATGAATCACGTTTTTGTGTGATGAAAATGAAATCCACCTTGTCCGCTGAGAGTACCAGCCACTTATAATAGAAACCCCCATTTGCCCTGCATACTGAACGTCCCTTGTCTGAACATGGGGTTCAACCGGTATTTCAGGCGCTCCCAGAAGTTATGATTTCTTTTACCTTCAGGGCCACGATGGGTTGGTTTGGACCAGGTTACACAGATCCTAAGTGATAAAGCTGGACTTGACTTCCTGTGTTCGTGGCACCAAAGTTGGAGGGTTTTCACTCTTTACGAAGAGATTTTGGCCATCACTTCATACCAGGGGGAACATCAATGATAAAGGAGAGATTCGGGAACGTGGTGGTAGTGCTGGGAGGGACCCTGATTGGGGATAGGTGTGCTAGGTTTCACATCATGAATGCCTTCATCAGTTTTTCAGTTTTCCTGGGTTCCTCAGGTTTCTGTCTACAAAAACACCTATTTTCCCCGTCTTCCACCCAGTGTAGTAGGGGGCAATGGGTCCCTCTTACCCTTCTCATTCCTTAGTAGGATCCAAGACACAGAACCTGGTCTCCTCCCATTAATAATTCCATCAGAAGCAGAGCTGCCTCCCTGTCTCATAGCATTCAGAAGTCTTACCGGTCCCCTAAAGAATACTTGTGTTTCAAAAGATACCATATTTCGTAGGTTAAAACAACTTTTAAACTCCCAAAAGGTGAGGGAAAAATAAACCCAGAAAAGTACAGAATAAAAAGAAGATTTTCTGCAGAAAAATCCTTTCCAGATAATTAGGACTGTTTATTTTCCTCTGGGAAAAGTACATTTTAGTTTAAAAATCAATTTTTAAAAATGTTGTTGGTTCTGTGATGTGAAGGAGTTGGAAAGGTTGCTTCCCACTTTAAGCTTCTATCATTCTACAATAATTGCACTGAAGATTTAGAATCCTAACTGAATGTGGATGCGCTATAGTGTTCTTTTTCCTCATCAAATGTCTGCTCTGGAAATCTTTACTTTCATAGTGTTTTTCCTAATTGTGTTGTCTTCTGAAGAAGTTTTAATACCAGCAAATACCATTCAAATCATTAACATAATTCCAAAAATAGTAAAATTGAAAGTCTCATTTGTGATGACAGAGAGAGTGGGGAGGTAATGAGTCACAAAAAGAAAAAAGGTTTCAATTTTCTTGAAAGGACACCATATGGAATGATATATTCAATCTAATTTTGTATTAGTTTTCTTCCTTAAATTCCAAATTTGCAGTGCTTTTGAGACATGATTATTTTATGTTCCATTTTAAGTTATACTTAATTTCAGAGAGTCTCAAGGTTAAATCAAAGCCATATTATGCTGTTTTCTCTTTTATTACTTATGGTATTCCATAAGAAATACTTACGAAGATAGGAGGTTCCTTGTTTTATGTACATTCAAGAAAAATGGACATGGAAAAATATATTTTACAGCTCCTTCAAAGAGGTTAAAGGAAAGTCATGAATATTCAAAAATAAATTTTATTTCTGGATCAGTGAATATGAGAACATTTGTTCACATTTTTAAATTATCCCACCTAGTGCTACTTTCCATTTGTAAAAGGATTTTTTTTTTTAAATCATACTGATGAGAGAAGATAAGTTTCTTCTGACCTCTTTGTGCTGAGGACAGTAATACACTTGACCCTTAAAGAATGCAGGGGTTGGGGTTCTGACTCCCTATGAGGTTGAAAATCATGTATAACTTTTGACTCTCCAAAAGCTTTCCTAATAGCCTACTGTTGATGGGAACCTAACCCATAACATAAACAGTAGATTATTACATTTTCAATGATATGTGTATTACATACTGCATTCTTACAATAAAGTAAGCTGAAGACAGTATGATTCAGAAAATCATAAGGTAGAGAAAATACATTTACAGTACTGTATGGTATTTATCAAAAACCAAACCCTCCTCTAAGTGCAGTTCAAGCCCATTGTTGTTCAGGGGTCAACTTTATTGACCCACTGGCTTGTGGCTTTGAAAAATAACACGCCAGTGCTCAGAAATGACAGCATTTTGAATTATCAGGTAACCTAACCCCAACAAAAATCTGTGATTTTATTGTGGACAATTTGCATAACAACGGAAGGTTCGTAGTCTTGACTCTAGAAATACTAGGTATTTCAAAATAAGTCAACAGTCTCATTTTTGCATGACAATTTTCTTGACCTGAAAATTTAGTAAGACTTTAAACACACACCCTACAAAAGGGGAATCCTATTAATTTTTAACATGCTTTCATTTATTTTCCAAAGAAAGGGAAAACATATACTTTGTGATAATCTGTTTCCTCCAGCAGGAAATACAAACTGATGTGTGGTATGCCAATTTATATGGCAAAGCGAAGTGTGTGTATGTCATTTTTGGGTGTGTGTGTGTATTATATATATTTTTGATACTGGGGTTATGAGTTTGAAGTGCCCTCAAAACTCTTCCAAAACACCAAATAATAATATTGCTTGATTTCATGGTTCATGCATCTGCTTTATGTCCATACAGAAACCGGCACATGGCTATTATTAGTAGCTTTATTTATAATTGCCAAAATTTGGAAGCAACTGAGCTGTCCCTTGGTAGGTGAATGGATAAACTGATCCATTCAGAAAATGGAATGTTATTTAGCACTGAGAGGAAATGAGCTATCGAGCCATGAAAACATAGGGAGAAAACTTCAGTGCATATTATAAGTGAAAAGGCCCACGTAGAAAGGCTGCATACTGTATGATTCCAGCTCTGCCTTCTGTAAAAGACAGAACCGTGGAGACAGAGAAGAGATCAGTAGTAGCCAGGCATTGTGGGGAGGGAGACACGACTAGGCAGAGCAGAGGATTGTTAGGGCAGTGAAGCCATTCCGTGTGATACCGTCACGGGGGGTACATGTCGTTCTACGCTGGTCCGAACCCATAGAATGTGCACCACCAGGAGCACATCGTAATGTAAACTATGGACTTTGGGGATGATGATGTGTTCATGAAGGTACATCATGAAGGCACTTTGGTGGGGGGTATTGCTATGGGGAGAGGCTATGCATTGGGGCAGGGACGTATGGGAATTCCCTGTTCCTTATGTTCATTTTGTCATGAACCTAAAACTGCTCTAAAAAATAAAGTCTATTAAATATAGAAATATAAATATCTTTCCAAAGTGACTTCTCTCTAGTAAGCACATCAGGGCATGAAGGCAGCATTGGTGCTTGGTAATTTCTCATTGTAATACACACTAAAAGAAGAACGATTTTGCATCAGATAACACTCATCTGACCTCAGAATGACTCTGATGGCCTGTCTAGTGTAGCCGAAGCACACAATCCACTTTAGAAATTATCTGTTACTGAGTACTTGGATATAAAATTTTATAGATGATGTTCCTTCATACAAATCCACAGTCCATCCCTTCACTTCCCAGTAGTGAGTGAGCTTTTGTAAAAGCTGTTCTGTGTCCTGTTATATAACTGTTCACTCATTCATCTGTCTCTCCATCCATCCATCCTCCATCCGTCCATCCATCCATGCATCCATCCATCCATCCATTCGGGAAAAGCTGACTTGTATACTGTGTTTCTCTATTTTTTTTTTAAGATTTTACTTATTTATTTGACAGAGAGAGACACAGCAAGAGAGGGAACACAAGCAGGGGGAGTGGGAGAGGGAGAAGCAGGCTTCCCGCGGAGTAGGGAGCCCGATGTGGGGCTCAATCCCAGGACCCTAGGATCACGACCTGAGCCAAAGGCAGACGCTTAACGACTGAGCCACCCAGGCGCCCCTGCGTTTCTCTATCTTTGATGAAGAATGCAAAAATGAAAATGAGGTACCGCTTGCCTTAAGAAATGTTTGTTCTATAGGAGATCTATCATGTTCAAGTAAATAGTCATTTTTCTGTTGTGTGATACCATATCTGATCAGAAGTAGACCCTCAGTGGTTTAGTAATTCATATCAATAGTAATAGCGCTATAGACATTTAAGAAGAGTTTTATATGTTATATGCTTTCTTCTTGGCTGTTCAGTGGTTCATTCATGCCATGCATTCTCAATAGGAGCAGTATCATCACCAAAGGGGTAGAAATCTGTTCTTGTGGGTGAAAAAAAATCACACTCTTTTATGTATAAAATACAGGTATACGTACAATACATAAATAAATATACAGAATATCTGAGGAATTAAAATTTCATTGGGAATGGAACGTAGAGAAAAGAATGCCTAACAAGGATCCTTAGGAAAGTGATAATGAAAAAAAAGTTTAAGAAACAGCAGTTTGTGCCCTCTACCTAGAGTCAAATGGCTCAATCAAAATGATCTACATGAATCAGCAAGGGGGGACCACTGTGATTCTTCCAAATACCGTTGTCTTCAGTGATCTTCTCTGGCTGCTTAATAGAATAAACAATTGAGTACTACGCTGGTTTGGATGATTAATAACGTTCTAATGAGTTTAATCCTCCTCAAAATGTCATTGACTTGCCTCAAAGACAAGATCAGTGGAAGGAAATTCAGACACTACAACCACAGGACAGAAAGAGGAGAGAGTTTTTATGGCTTCATTCACGTGATCATTCCATGACCCGTTTTAAGATCATTCCTGTAGTTTTACTCAGTTACTTCAGTGCTAGGCCTGTACTTTATTAATCCTGTTATTTGGAAGCACCCAACTTTCAAATCAAGATGCTCCATTACACACTAAAGGAAAAAATTCTTTGTTACAACCATTGTTCTTAAACAACATGTTCTATTTAAAGTTTGACATACTTGAATGAATTACATACTTACTTGTTGACTTTGTTCTTTAAGTGCATGGACTGTACTTTATTAAAAGTCTCCATTTTCCCATTTTAGTATTTTTCCATTTCCCTCACATACAGCTCACTCGGTAAGTTTTAGTTGGGTTGACTATGCATAACCAATTAGCCACAGATACATCTAACCTTCTTATTAGCTCCATGCTTGGAATAAAATTATTTATTTTCATGTAACTAATTCTGTCTTTAGTCAAATCCATCCTGAGATTGATATGTAATTTAAGACCTTGCAGGAATCGGGTGTCTTTAATAGGTACCATCGTTTAAATTAGACTGAGTTGACTGGACACACTTTCTGTGGGTGGGCTCAGCTTCCATCTAGGACTGTCATAAATGAGTTAGGCCTGCAGCTCCAGATCTTACTGCCATCATGCAGCAACGGTCTGGATCTCACAGAGCTTGACCTGATACCAAATATCTTATGTGAGATTAAGGAAAATGTATCCATATCTTTACTCTATAATTTATGTGAGATTAAAGAAAACATACCCAGATCTTTTCGAAAACTTTATAGATTAGATACATTTGTTCCATTTGGAATATATTCATAGTGTCTTCGCAGGAAGCCAAGGGACAATTTAGTTTTAGTCCTCATTTGACAGTTGAGGGAACTATGATCTAAGAATGTTTTAAACAGTACTATAGGAGATAACACTCAGGAGGACATATATATGAATAGGCAGAGCACAGGAGTTTTAGAAAAGTGATACTATTCTGCATGGTACTGTATTTTCTTTTTCATTTTTTATTACTTTTTTGAATTCCAGTATAATTAACATGCAGTGTCATATTAGTTTAAGCTATACATTGTAGTGATTCAGCAACTCTATACATGACTCAGTGCTCATCACAGTAAGTATAATCTTAATCTCTTTCACCTGTTTCACCCATTCCCCCACCCACCTCCTGACCGGTATTACCAGTTTGTTCTCTATAGTTAACAGCCTGTTTTTAAGTTTATTTCTTTTTTTTGTTAGTTTGTGTTGTTTCTTAAATTCCACATGACTGAAATCAGATGATATTTATCTGATTGATTTATTTCATTTAGCATTATATTCTCTAGATCCATCCATGTTATTGCAAATGGCAAGATTTCATTCTTTTTTATGGCTGAGTAATATTCCAGTGTATGTAATACCCAGTAGTGTGATGGCTGGATCATAGCATGGTTCTATTTTTAACTTTTTGAGGAACCTCCATACTGTTTTCCAGAGTGGCTGCACCAGTTTGCATTCCCACCAACAGTGCAAGAGGGTTTCTTTTTCTCCGCATGCTTGCCAACACTTCTTGTTTTTTTATCTTAGCCATTCTGACAGGTGTGAGGTAATACCTCATGTGGTTTTGATTTGCATTTCCCTGATGATGAGTGATGCTGAACTCCTTTTCATGTGTCTGTTGGCCATCTTTATATTTTCTTTGAAGAAATATCTGTTCATTCTTTTACCCATTTTTAATTGAATTACTTGGGGGTTTTTGTGTGTTCAGTTGTGTGAGTTCTTTCTATATTTTGGGTACTAACTGTTTATGAGATATGTCATTTGTAAATATCTTCTCCCATTCCATAGGTTATCTTTTAATTCTATTGATTATTTCCTTTGCTGTGCAGAAGGTTTTTATTTTGATGGAGTCCCAGGAGTTTATTTTTGCTTTTGTTTACCTTGCCTCAGGATACATATCTAGAAAAATGTTGCTACAGCCAAGGTCAGAGAAATTACTACCTGTGCTCTCTTGTAGGATTTTTATTGTTTCAGGTCTCACATTTATTTTGTGTATGGTGTAAGAAAGTGGTACAGTTTCATTCTTTTGCATGTAGCTGTCCAGTTTTCCCAACACCATTTGTTGGAGGGACTTTTTTCCATTACATATCTGCGCCTCCTTTGTCGTATATGAATTGACCTTGTAATTGTGGGCTAATTTCTGGACACTCTAATTTGTTCTGTTGATCTGTGTATCTACTTTTGTGCTAATGCCATACTGTTTTTGATTACTACAGCTTTGTAGTATATTTTGATATCTTGGATTATGATACCTCCAGTTTTGTTTTTGTTTTTCAAGATGGCTTTGGCTATTCAGGGTTTGCATTAAATCCGTAGTTTGCTTTGGGTAGTATGGATATTTTAATAATATTTGCTGTTCCAATCCATCCATTTGTGCATCTTAAAGTTCTTTCATCAGTGTTTTATAGTTTTTAGAGTAGAGGTCTTTCACCTGCTTGGTTAGGTTTATTCTTAGGTATTTTATTATTTTTGGTGTAATTGTAAATGGGATTGTTTTCTTCATTTCTCTTTCTGCTACTTCGTTATTAGTGTATAGAAATGGAAAAAAATTCTGTATATGGATTTTGTATCCTGCAACATTATGAATTCATTTGTCAATTCTGGTAGTTTTTTTGATGGAGTCTTTAGGACTTTCTATATGGAATATCCTGTAATCTGCAAATAGTGAAAGTTTTACTTCTTCCTTACCAATTTGGATATCTTTTATGTATTTTTCTTGTCTGATTCCTGTGGCTAGGACTTAAGTTCTGTGCTGAATAAAAGTGGTGAGAGTAGACATCCTTGTCTTGTTCCTGATCTTAGGGGACAAGCCCAGTTTTTAACCACTGAGTATGATGTTAACTGTCAGTTTTTCATATATGGTCTTTAATATGTGTGTTCTCTCTAAACCAACTTTGTTGAGGGTTTTTGTCATGAACAGATGTTGCACTTGGTGAAATGCTTTTTCCAAAATCTATTGAAATGATTATATGTTTTGTATCCTTTCTCTTGCTTATATGGTGTATCACACTGATTAATTTGCGAATATTGAGCCACCCTTTCAATGACAAGATTAAATCCCCCTTGATTGTGGTGAATGATTTTTTTAAATTATGTTGCATTCAGTTTGCTAATATTATGTTAAGGATTTCTGTATCTGTGTTCATCACAGATATTGACCTGCAGGTCTCTTTTTTTGTAATGCCTTTGTCTGGTTTTGGTATCATGGTCATGCTGGCCTCATAGAATGAATTTGGAAGCTTTACTTCCTCTTCTATTCTTTGGAATAGTTTGAGAAGAATAGGTATTAACTCTTCTTTAAGTATTTGGTAGAATTTACGTGTGGTTCTAGAGTTTTGTTTGTTGGGAGCTTTTAATTTCCTTGCTCGTAATTGGTCTGTTCAAATTTTCTATTTCTTCCTGATTCGGTTTTGGTAGGTTATATGTTTCTAGGAATTTTTCCATTTCTTTTAGGTTGTCCAATTTGTTGGCATGTAATTTTTCATAATATTCTCTTGTAATCCTTTGTATTTCTGTGGTGTTGTTATTTCTCTTTCATTTCTGAATTTGTTTATTTAAGTTTTCTCTCTTTCTCTCTCATGGGTTTGGTAGAGGTTTATCAATTTTGTTTCTCTTTTCAAAGAACCAGCTCCTGGTTCCTTTGATCTGTTCTATTGGGTTTGGTTTGTTTGTTTTTAGTTTCTATTTCATTTATTTTTGCTCTGATCTTTTTTATTTCCTTCCTTCTACTGGTTTTGGGTGTTGCTTGTTTGTCTTTTTCTAGCTCCTTTAGGTGTAAGCTTGGGTTGTTCATTTGAAATTTTTCTTCCTTCTTGAAGTAGGCTTGTATTGCTATAAACTTCCCTCTTGGTACAGTTTTGCTGCATCCTGAAGATTTTGGCCATTGTGGGGTTTTCATTTTCATTTGTCTTCATATAATTTTTTTAATTTCATCTTTGACTTCTTTGTTGACCCATTCATTGTTTAGTAGTGTATTATTTAACCTCCATATATTTGTGCTCTTTCCAGATTTTTTCTTGTGGTTGATTTCTAATATCATAGGGTTGTGGTTGGAACAGATTCATGGTTTGACTTCAGTCTTTCTGAATTTTTTGAGGCTTGTTTTGTGGCCTCACATTAGGTTTACATATAACATCTTATTTATATAGCAGTCTATATTAAGTTGATGGCCACTTAAATTTGTGCCCATTCTAAAAGCACTAAATTTTTACTCTCCTCCCTCCCACATTATAGGCATATGGTGGAAAACCTTACATCCTTTATTTGGTGAATCCCTTGACTGGTTTTTTTGTTTTTTGTTTTTTTTTTTTAAGATATACTTGATTTTACTGCTTCTGTGATTCCTTCTTTTCTTATTCCTGTTTATGGTCTTTCCTTTCCACTCAGAGAATCCCCTTTAACATTTCTTATAAGACTGGTTTTGTGGTGATGAATTCCTTTAACTTATGTTTGTCTGGGAAACTCTCTCTCCTTCTGTTTTGAATGATAGCTTTGCTGGGTAGAGAATTCTTGGTTGTAGGTTTTTTCCTTTCAGCACTTTGAATATATCATGCCAATTTCTTCTGGCCTGCAAAGTTTCTTCTGAAAAAATCAGCTAATAGCCTTATGGGTTTCCTTATATGTAACTCTTTTCTCTTGGTGCTTTTAAAATTCTCTCTTTGTCACTACTTTTTGCCATTTTAATTACTGTGTATCTTGGTGTGGACCTCCCAGGGGCTGACTTTGTTGGGGGCTTTCTGTGCCTCCTGGATCTGGATTTCCATTTCCTTCCCCAGATTAGGGAAGTTTTCCACTGTTATTTCTTTAAATAAATTCTCTGCACCCTTTTCTCTCTCTTCTCTTTCTGGGATTCCTATAATGCAAATGTTGTTAGGCTTGATGGTGTCACTGAGTTCCCTAAGTCTATTTTCATTTTTTATAATTCTTATTTATTTCTCTGGTTGAGTTTAATTGCATTCCATTACTCTGTCCTCTAGGTCACTGATTCATTCTTCTGCTTTCTCAAGTCTACTATTCATTCCCTCTATTGTATTTTTAATTTCTATTGTTGATTTCTTCATCTCTGATTCATTATTACTTATATTTTCTACTTCTTTGTTGAGGGTCCTACTGAGATCCTCCACTCTTTTCTCAAGTCCAGTGAGTATCTTTATGACCATTATTTCAAATTCTTCATCAGGTATATTGCTTATCTCTGTTTCCTTTAGCTCTCTTGCTGTGATTTTTGTCCTGTTCTTTCATTTGGGACATTTCCTTCTATAAGTCCTCATTTTGTCTAACTTTGTGTGTCTTTTGTGTGTATTAGGAAAGTCAGATGGGTCTCCTGCTCTTAAAAGTAGTGGCCTTATGAGGAAGTTCCTGTAGTGCCCTTGCTGTTCAGTGCCCCCTGTTCACCAGAGTCTGGCACTTCAGGGATGTCTCCTAGGTATCTTGTATGCGCCCTACTATTGTCATTGATCTGTGTTTGCCTTCAGTCCAGTCTTCTGCAATGGCTGTCTTAGCCTGTTATGGGCAGGTTTTGGTCCCTGTGTTGTCCCCTGAGAAGCTCGCATTGGTGGGCAGGTCAAGCAGTCAGACCAGATGTCTGCCCTCGGTTCACTGTCATTGCTGCAGTAGGGCTGGTGTGTGTGGTTATCTTACCCTCTCCCCAGAGCAGGAGTCACTTTGGAGTGGTGCTGGCCCCTTTTGTGGCTGCTTGCACAATGCCATTATTTTGGTGCTACTTCTGAGAACTCCTGGTCTGCTGTGGGAGGGACCTGGAGCTGCTTTGGATGGATTTCTGCTGAGGATAGGCTAGATGGGGCAGGTCCACAGGAGACCCTCGTGGTGGGGCACGCTGTTAGCAAGCGAGGTGGAGAGTGTTTGTGCTGGTTCCTGCTGGTGTTGGTGTACATAGGCTGGTGGGCAGGAGGAGGGAAATGGTTAAAGATCCCTGCTCCTCCAGCCACAAGCCCCGAGATGAGTAAATAAATCTCCCTCCAGTATACCCCAGGCATTTTTCAAAGTCTTGCTTCTGTGCTGTATCTCAGGAAGGTTGTTTGTTATGCTGTCTCTTTAAGGATGGGGACTCAATTTCCTGTGCCCTCCAGCTCTCTACAATGGAGCCCTCCGTTTTTTAAGTTCTAGGTGTTAAGCCCCACTGATTGTAAAAACTTGCAATGTTAATCCCCTCTGTTTTTCAAAGCCAGTTGTTAAGGGGGGATTGTTTTCCCGGCAGGTCCTCTGTGCCTGGAGTGCCTGTGTGGGTTCTGCTCCTCTCCCTCTCTCCTTTCTCTTTGCTTCTGGAGTCCCTCCCTCCTGTGGTCAGTCTTGCCGTTTGGCTTGGTTCCAGACCATGTTTCCACCGTTCCTACCATTCTCAGTGTGGTTTCTCGTCTAGGATAAGCTTTGGAGAGTCTGCGGTGCCAGTCTTTGGGTCATTCTCTGGGTTATTTACACTGATGTGGGTGTCATCTAGATGTGTCCGCGGGATGAGGTATGCTTAGGATCCTCCTACTCCACCGTCTTCCCCAGATGTTTCTTTATTGTACTTTAATGGTGGATACGTGTCATTATACATTTGTCAGAGCCCAAGTAATGCACAACACCAAGAGTGAACCCTAATGAAGCCTATGGACTCTGGGTGATGATGATGTGTCAGTGAAAGGTTATTGATTGTAAGCTATTGATTGTACAAATGTAGCACTCTGGTGGAGGGTGTTGATAAAGAGGGTTGTGGGTGTGTGGGGGCTGGACGTGTATGAGAATTCTGTGTGCCTGTTGCTGAGTTTTGCAGTGAATTTAATACAGCTCTAAAAACTGAAGCCTATTTTTTAAAAAGGAAGAATCTCTATTATGATTCATAGTCCTTTGCCATAATTAGCTTCTATTAAAATATAATTAACTGATTCAGTCTCTTTGGGTCCTTTTAAATACAGCTGGAGGGGGGTGCCTGGGTGGCTCAGTTGGTTAAGTGTCTGCCTTTGGCTCAGGTCATGATCCCAGGGTCCTGGGATCGAGTCTGCTTCTCCCTCTTCCCTGCTGCTCCCCTTGCTCATTCTCAGGCTCTCTCTCATGCTACATCTCTCTGTAAATAAATAAATAAAATGTTTAATAAATAAATACATACATACACACATACATACATACAGCTGGAAGGGTTGGTTATTAGTGTGACCGTTAGTATGCTTCTTAACTTGTCTGCCTCTAGTTTCACATCCATATATTGGGAAGCTAGCTTGAAGAGGTATGACATAGAGGTAGTAAATAATACACATAAAGTCATTTTAAATGCCTATGGGAGGCATTAATGAATAAATGGTAGTAGTTTTACTTAATGACCTTTTGAATTAAATGTTCGATTGCAGGATACTCACTGCTAACTTTCCTATCATCATCACAATTTATAATTCCTCTTATAAAGTATTTAATATCTAACATTTTTATTCTAATGCATACTAATGTTTTAAAATAATATTACTTGGCATTTAATATTGCGGCTGCAACATTTCATTTAATTTTTTAACATGACATTATCACTCCCTGCAGAATGAAAAATATTACACTAAATGTCATACCTTCACCTTATGGTGTGTCTGTGTGTGTTTAATCGTGAACTGTGTGTCTGGCTTTCTTTTTAATGCTAGTGGTAACAGCATGGTGACACATTAACAATGCCTTCTTATACTATTTGTTGGGGGCAGAGTCAGGAGGATATGGTATAATCACCCTTAGAACCTGGAGTGCTTTCCTACTTTACTGCTGTTCCCCTGATCTCTTCTTCCCTAGGAGGGGATCCTTGGAACTCAGGAGAACATTACCCCCTTCATTACAAAGTGTTACAAATGATCTCAGATGTGCTGTGTCCCTGCTTTTCCCTGTCAACCCATGAAGTAGTGTTCCACCAGGCCAGGATGAATCTGAATGAGTAGGCAGGAAGAAAACATCTGATGAATGTTATCTACAGAATTATAAACTGCAGATGAGGAATTTTTTCCACATTCCTCTTCCACCAAAACGGCATAAAGGAAGAGACGATCCAAGGTGTGCGATGGAAGAGAACTTAGAAGCCAGGGGTGGGGATTGCGTCCCTTTCCCCCAAGCAGGGAACCACCGTGCGCTGTCAATGGTACTCCTTTGCCCGAAGAGGAGACTCGTGGACTTTGTAGAACTGCCTAAAACCTGGGATTCATGAATTCACACATCTCTCCTGGCGGTCTCTGGAACACAGTGGACCTGTAGCGAGGAGATGAGACCTGGGGAAGAATGGTCAGGGGCATGCAACCCTGCTGGCTTTGATGATGGAGGAAGGGGGTCCATGAACCAAGGATGCAGCCAGCCTCTGGAAGCTGCCAACGCAAGGACACGATCCTCCCCTGGAGCCTCCAGAGGGAACCACAGCCCTGCTCACACCTCGCCTTCAGCCCCTGAGGCCTGTGTTGGCCTTCTGACCTTCAGGACTGTGAGATAAAAAGGGGGCGGGGGGGTTGCCTCTACATTTGTGGTAATTAGTTACAGCTGTGATAGAAAATGAACACGTCTCACTCATTAGTTCAAAACACATTTTTGAGTGTTGGATAAACGAGACATGGTACCTACCCTTTTAATTATGTGACGGAAATGCTGTGGGATACAGAAAGTCCTGTGTCCTCAATTTGGACAGTGGGAAAAGACGGAACAGAGGAAGAGTATTTTTCACTCAGACCATCAGGAAGTTGCCAGGAGGAGAAGAATGAAGTTGTTCCTTTCCTCTTCTGATGCACCCGCAGCACAGGCTCATTCATCAGTAAGTGCTGCATAATCAGGAGTAGGTTAGTGTAGCACACACCGAGGCCCCCATGAGTATTCTTTCTAGCCGTCTCAGCAGCCGTGTGCACAACCTCTCTCCCCGTGCACAGCTTCCGACCTCACGGACCTGCGTCTCCTGCGTCTCCCCACCCGAGGGCCTTCTGCGGCTGCTGGAAGCATCCCTGGCCCACGGACGTGCTGGGGAGTGCAGCCCTGCTCAGCCGAGCTCTGACTCTGGCGGTGGATTAATGGTGGATAAATTGTCCTTGTCCTCCACTCACGGAAGACAGTGCTGACGTGTGGTCTCTTGGCCTTGCAGAAGCACCCACCAACACAACGATTATTCGCAATTCTGAGTGTTTAGCCCTGGTGTGGCGCCTGTGAAACCAGAAGACCTTATTCCTTCGTATCCTTTGGTGCCTGCAAAACATACTGCAAAAGTAAACAAATAAAACCCCACTAGATACCGTGTAGGAAGTCACAGTGTGCCAGTGGATTGGGTCCTGTAGAAATCCTTTGCATGTTCCCTAAACACAGAAACACTTCTGTCCCTGAACGTAGCACCTGAGGGAAGGCAGTCCACCGAGGCATTTCAGCCAACGCCCCACAGGGCCACCCAACCCATTTCAGGAAATGTCAAACTAAATGCCGAGATCCTGTTGATTGATTGAATGATCCAGAAACCATAATTAAGGTTTTACTTTTATAACCTATTGGTTACAAGCAGAAAACGCAATGGTTATATGGGCTCTGAAAATAAATTTCAACAATACTTATAGAACCCCCAAACTAAAGTCATTTTCCATATTTCTTTGCTACAAGGCAGAAGTATTTAATTGTCTCTTACAAGACAATTGCCTATCCCTCAAATTCTTATAGATTTACAGACAAGAGTTTCCAACAGCAACACTGTAATTTGTTTTTGAATTTCAGTGAAGAGCAGATGTTCAGATTTCATGATAAATGCACATAAATATACAAGCTAATTTTATACCATGCCAGTCTTTTGAAATGCAGATGAAATAATACCATTCCTCTTGTTCTTACAGATTTTATCCCTTCTACACGTTTTTCATGATCTCTTGACTAATGTGTACAGTACATGACATCACTTGGAGACAGAACCTTACTAAGAACTGAAACCTAATTATATTTTTTTGTTTCCCTTATATTTTATGTTTATTTTTTTTATTTTAAATCCAGTTTAGTTAACATACAGTATTATATCAGTTTCAGATGTATAGTATAGTGATTTAACAACTCTGTATATTACTCAGGGCTTATCACAAGTGCCCTCCTTCATCCCCATCACCTCATCCCTGTTTCCGCCCCCCACCTGCTCTCTGGTGACCTTCAGTGCGTTTTCTGTAGTTAAGAGTCTGTTTCTTGGTTTGTCTCTCTCTTTTTAATTTGTTCATTTGTCTTGTTTCTTAACATTCCACATATGAGTGGCCTCATATGGTATTTGTCTTTCTCTGACTGCCTGATTTCGCTGAGCACCTAATAATAAATTTTGAACTTTGGAACAGTATGAGTAATCTTCCTGTCTTCTGGCGGTACCAAAGTGGTGTCAGTCCCCCTGCTTGTTCATGGAGCCTAGTATAAACATTATGTTTCCATTTCTGTTGGAATACTAAATTTAAAACACAGACCAGTGATTTTAATGCATCTTTTCATTGTCTTAAAAATGACATGATACACCTGTTACCCGTGTCAGAAAATGGCATAGATTATCCCTGATGAGATGACTATATTTATGATGGAGATCAATTATACTATGAACATTTGTATCCGTTTTAATGACCAGAAAAGCATATATTTCACCTTAGTTTTCTTAGTGCTGATGGTCATGACTTAGCACTAATAGCACAAGAAATCTTCCCCAAATGCCCCTGACCTTTGCCCTCTGCAAGTGGAGTGGGGGATCTCCTTCTATGAATGATGCTTGTGAAGAAATGCTCTTCAGCCTGTAGTCTTCCTGCCAAAGGTCGTGTGAGCAGAAACCCAGAAGTGTGCGTTTCCTCGCCTCCTGTACCCAGCCCTCTGTGGGCAGCCACACATCTCTGACCTTACCTGGGAGCGCCGCTGCCCGCTGGGCTGAGCAGCTCCTTGCAGGGGGGACTCTCTCTTCCTGACAACATCTCCCTTCTAGGGCACAGCGCTCATCTTAGGTATTCTGACTCGGACCGTCTCAGCTTGTGCTCAGTAGGACCCCAGGGAGACCTCCGGGCATGCGTGCTAGTCCAGAAATGAAGCCAATTAACAGCACGGGACAGTTGGATGTCCATAGTGTCCTTCTTCAGTTTTCCCTCCCTCCCTCCCTTCTCCTCCTCCTCCTCTCACTCTGTCTGTCTGTCTCCCTCTTTCTCTCTCTAGAGAATCTATGATATAATCTGTCATCTTATCTATCTTACCTATCCTCTACCAGCAGACATGATAGAGACACAGACTTCTAAAGGGTCATTTTAAAGGACTGTTTGTGTATTAAAGGCAATTTTATTGAGTGAGTAATAAGCAGATGATTTCTCATCAACGATTCTTCTTTTAGTTATTAAAGTTGGTTAAAGACCAAGTGTTATGGACCAAATGTTTATCCCCCCCAAATTCATATGTTGAAACCTAACCCCCAATATGATGGTATTTGGGGGTGGGGTCTTTGGGAGGTGACCAGATCATAAGGGAGAAGCCCCCATGAATGAGGTTAATTGAGAGAGACCCCAGAGAGCTCTCTTGCCCTTCCACCATTGAGGACAGAGCGAGAAGAGGACCCAAACACAACCATGGTGGTATCCTTATCTCAGACCTCCGGCCTCCAGAACTGAGGGGAGGAAGTGCCTGTTGTCTATAAGCCTCCCTCCCAGCCTATGGCTTTCTCTTACAGCAGCTTGACCTGAGACACCAGATTTCTCTGTGTTTAAGGAAAGATGACATGCTAATTATAATTAAGAAATCTGAGTAAGTTCAGGAGCAGAAGGTAAATGACAGAACCTCTGTAAGAGAGAAGTTTGATTCCAGATGTAATAAACACCTGTTGTTTAAAGGAACGGTGACAAGAAGAGCGGAATGTCTGCCCACCTTACTCTGGAAGGCCGCTCACTGGCAATAGCGAGCTATGAACAATGCTCTTCTGGATTCCCTCCCCCAAACACAGTCCAATCTGGATTCCCTCCCCCAAACACAATCCAGTCTGGATTCCCTCCTCCAAGCACATTCCAATCTGGATTCCCTCCTCCAAACACAATCCAGTCTGGATTCCTTTCTCCAAACACAGTCCAGTCTGGATTCCCTCCTCCAAACACAATCCAGTCTGGATTCCCTCCCCCAAACACAGTCCAATCTGGATTCCCTCCCCCAAACACAGTCCAGTCTGGATTCCCTCCTCCAAACACAATCCAGTCTGGATTCCCTCCCCCAAACACAGTCCAATCTGGATTCCCTCCCCCAAACACAGTCCAGTCTGGATTCCCTCCTCCAAACACAATCCAGTCTGGATTCCCTCCCCCAAACACAGTCCAGTCTGGATTCCCTCCCCCAAACACAGTCCAATCTGGATTCCCTCCCCCAAACACAATCCAATCTTATTGTCATAACAATAGTGCTACAGCTTTCTTTGCTGCTTGTGTTTTCACAAATCAAATTTTAAATTTGATTTTTTTCTTCAGATGATGAGCTGCGTGCATATTATTACATCTAGTATAAACATGGAATATCAGCCAAGTCCAAGTCAAATTAGATCATCCTTGGCACCTCTTTATATGAAATGTTATGTCTATAAGCTCATCAAAAAATAACATCCAGTTCCATATGACAAGCATACGTTCCTGCCTTAATCATCTCTAGAGCTTTGTCACTTCCAGTTACCAGTGATGGGACAGGGAGCCGCGGTACATGATGTCACGGACAAAAACCCTAGCCAAAAATGACTTGTGAGAAAGACATATGGAGAAGACTTTAGATTTGGAACTAGTTCCAGCCTATAAGCTATTTCTTCAAACCATGTAGTTAGCCTAGATGGGGTACCTTTGAAACAGAGTCTCTGGAGCCTGTCAGAAGGTCATAAGCAGCTGTGGGCAACATGTCATAATACTGTCTCTCAATCGATGTGGACAAACACTAAGAAGGAAAAATGCTGGAGGCTGTCATAGTTTAAGCAGAAATGAGTTTTTGTGTTTATGTGTAAGTTATTTACTTGATAATAGAATACAATGCTGGATTCCCATATCAGGAGTCTGAACTCTTTCTGTATGCATGGGCACTAGGTAACTTCTCCATTTCAAGGGATCCTGCTGTGAATGTTCCCGTGGAGGAAGAACTCATTCTTTTCTGTGAAGCATCAGTCTCGTTTTCAGTAAACTTGGGTTTGTGTTCCTGTATTTAATCTCCTTAAGAAAGAACTACTTCAGACATTAATTTGACTTTAAAATGTAGCTCAAAATCATTTTCCTATTCGAAGAATCATGACTTTTAGTTTGCTAGATATCGCAAAGAAACAAACCTCTCTTTTGTCAAGAGGGAATCATTTTAAAGATGAGAGATTGGTGGTTTTTGGCCAGTTTTGAATGTAGTGGAACTTGTAGATGGAAGTCCTTACCCTGGAGGTTTTCCCTCCCAACCCTGCCTGCAGACCTGCCATCAGGCCTGCATTTTGAAAGTGTGCGCGTGGGTTTGTCTGTCTGTGAACATGGTCTTATCTGTGAACATATAAAATAAGTACACTGTTATCGGCAGTGGTCTCACAAACGCTCCGAACTTTTCAACACAGGGTGTAATGCTCGTGCAGGAATTAGATTTACGGCAATACTAAGATGTGTACATGCCCAACGGAATGTATCACAATAGCTTGTAGGCTGGAACGAGTTCCAAATCTAAATGTCTGCTGGTCACTAATGTGGGTGTGCAGCGCTGGTTCATACGCTTGCTTTATTAAAAATCAAGAGAGAGTAAGAGGACTGGGAGTTGGCTAGCCAGCAGAGAGTTTGTGTAGAGCAAAATCCCCCTCTGTCGTACTCATCAGAACAAGAGAAACTTGCCGCTCGTGAGTTAATTGTATCCTTGTATTCATAAAGATTCAGTCTCGTACTGGGCTCCGTAGAATATACGCTTGATAGTTGTCTGACCTTAGGTATGTACATTGCTGATTTTTTCTTTTTGTAATTCTGTAATTTTGAAATATCTTTAGGACCCTGCCTGAAGTTATTCTACATTTGATACTTCACTCGCTCGTCTGGGATTTAAATTCTGTAGGTTAATACAAAATTCAAAACTTCTCACTCTAAGACATATCAGTAAATTAAAATCAGTTGTTTTTAAAATATAGGCATACATATAGAGATGAGCTCTCCTTCTCTGTCTCTGATCTATTGGTTTATCTACATGCACATATCTATCCACAAAGAAGCACTTAAACCCAAACAATGGGTCACGCATCTAAACAGTTTCAAATGACTTTATTACAAGCAAAAGTGAATCCTATTATTCTCAATAGAAATCCTGGTAAGACTTGGTTCAGTGGCATGAACTTCCACAGAAGATTGTCTCCAGGATCAGAGAATAGCCAAACCTCACCTTGATACACTCCTACTGGAAGTCTTCTCTGCTGTCTGCGTATTCTCTCTTCTGCGCAACTTGGACTTGCCAAGGGACAGTAGAACAACACCTCTCCCCGCTGCCTAAGCCTTTCCGGGACTTGCCATCATGTGCAGGGCGAATCCCAACCATGCTGGCATCATGTGAGAAGTCTGCAAAACCGAGAAGAGTCTGTTTAGCTGTTTCTTGTCTCTAGCAGAACCTCCCCCGTGTCCCCCTCTTCTTGCCATGTCTCCTATCACCTTCCCCCGAGGAAACCAAGAACGAGATGGAAATTCCAAACACGAGAAGACTCCTGAGACATGTTCATCAAATTGTTTCCTGTATCTGGGATCTTATTCCATTCTCTTCTTGGCAAGACCCTACCAAACCCAGCTCAAGGTCACCTGACCTTGTTGGAAGCACCTTTAAACCCAGTTAGTCACTATCCGCTCAGTCCGTAACATTTCATACGTTAAGGAGTGAATATTTCCCTCCTTACTTGGTAGCATTTCACAGCAGGGCAAGAATTTCAGTTAGACTCATATGATGTATCTATGTCTACAGTTCTATTGGTTTTGTGTCAAATAAACTGAATGATGAAATTGATTGGATCATCACGCTGCATGTGATACAAAAGAGAAGAGCAGTAAAAGTTAATATGGTATTGACCTCTTGAATGAAACTTTTCTCACCGTGAAATAAAGCCCAATTATATCATAATCCGATTTCACAGAGCTGTCATATTTTAACTTAAATGAACCACTTTATATTGCATTGAATAAACTGTAACAGCGCAAAATGTTACATGACATACTATAGGTTTCATTTCTTTTTTCCTAAAAAAAAAAAAAAAGGCTATAAATATGTATCACTGGCAGGACTCGCTCATGGATTAATGGAGTAGGGCTTATCAGCAAACTGCCGTATGATTCGAGGGGCAGACAGAACAAGCTCCATAATATATACATTTTCCTTGTCAGATGAAATCCCACCCACATTTTTGAGTCTTCCTGAGTACATACTGGCCTTTCTGTTAAAATTCCAGTATGTGTGATGACCTTGTTAAACACAGAGCCAGAATCTGAATGTATAGGGGACATTCTGGCTCACTGAGACAAGGATTTTTTCACTTTTATCTTAAATCCTGAAGCATTTTTATAAACTGGCATATTGGGTAAAACCCTAATGGACAGACATATAAAAACAGAGCTGGTCACATTGAATCAGAAGGGCCACTCATTGTCTTCATGTAGAGGACTGTATGGATGGTACCCCTGTTTGTTTCTCAGAGTCCATAGTCTCTCATGGTTCATCTCTCCCTCCGATTTCCCCCCCTTCATTTTTCCCTTCCTTCTCCTAATGTCCTCCATGCTATTCCTTATGTTCCACAAATAAGTGAAACCATATGATAATTGACTTTCTCTGCTTGACTTATTTCACTTAGCATAATCTCCTCCAGTCCCATCCATGTTGATGTAAAAGTTGGGTATTCATCCTTTCTGATGGCTGAGTAATATTCCATTGTATATATGGACCACATCTTCTTTATCCATTCATGTGTTGAAGGGCATCTCGGCTCTTTCCACAGTTTGGCTACTGGGGACATTGCTGCTATGAACATTGGGGTGCATATGGCCCTTCTTTTCACTACATCTGTGTCTTTGGGGTAAATACCCAGGAGTGCAATTGCTGGCTCATAGAGTAGCTCTATTTTTAATTTTTTGAGGCACCTCCACACTGTTTTCCAAAGTGGCTGTACCAACTTGCATTCCCACCAACAGTGTAAGAGGGTTCGCCTTTCTCCACAACCTCTCCAACATTTGTTGTTTCCTTCCCTGTCCATTTTTCCATTCTAACTGGTGTAAGGTGGTATCTCAGTGTGGTTTTGATTTGGATTTCCCTGATGGCTAATGATGATGAACATTTTTTCATGTGTCTGTTAGCCATTTGTATGTCTTCTTCAGAGAAGTGTCTTTTCATATCTTCTGCCCACTTTTTGACTTGATTATTTGTTTTTTGGGAGTTGAGTTTGAGAAGTTCTTTATAGATCTTGGATACCAGCCCTTTATCTGTAGTGTCATTTGCAAATATCTTCTCCCATTCTGTGGGTTGCCTCTTTATTTTGTTGACTGTTTCCTTTGCTGTGCAGAAGCTTTTTATCTTGATGAAGTCCCCAAAGTTCATTTTTGCTTTTGTTTCACTAGCTTTTGGAGATGTATCTTGAAAGAAGTTGCTGTGGCCGATGTCCAAGAGGTTACTGCCTATGTTCTCCTCTAGGATTTTGATGGATTCCTGTCTCACATTGAGGTCTTTCATCCACTTTGAGTTTATCTTTGTGAATGGTGTTAGAGAATGGTCCAGTTTCATTCTTCTGCATGTGGCTGTCCAATTTTCCCAGCACCATTTATTGAAGAGACTGTCTTTTTTCCATTGCATGTTTTTTCCTGCTTTGTCAAAGATTATTTGACCATAGAGTTGAGGGTCCATATCTGGGTTCTCTATTCTGTTCCATTGGTCTGTATGTCTGTTTTTGTGCCAGTACCATGCTGTCTTGGCGATCACTCCCTCACCCAGTCTTTAGCACAGGAGCGTGCAGAAGAGAAAACTATATGGTTTGACTCTGCTCTCTGCCTTCTTTTTCCACTTTGCCTCTTAATTTAGAGCAGGGGAGAAAAGAATTTAAAGAATGTGGAGATACTGGTTCACTGAACTAGGCTTGCTATTTCCGTGTTCTCTTATGTTGGCAGGTGGTCAGAGCTGACTTTGTGGCAGGTGTTTTTTTTGTTTTTTAAAGACTATTTGAGAGAAAGACACACACACATGGAGGGTGCATGAGTGGGGGCAGGGGCAGAGGGAGAGGGACAAGCAGACTCCCCGCCCAGTGCAGAGCCTGACGTGGGGCTTGATCCCAGGACTCCGAGACCATGAGCTAAGCCGAAGGCAGATACTTAACCCACTAAGTTACCCAGGCACCCGTGTGGCAGGTATTTGAGTGTGAAATGCTGGTCTGCTCCAGAGTTGCCAATGGAAGTTCTTGGAGAGGGACCCATTGAGTCCTCAGCACTGCACAGCTGCCCTATTATGAACAAGCCTTGCTTCCCATTGACCTTTCACGCTCCTGTACCAAATATTCCCCCCCATAGGCTCCTATCGCTGGAGCCGTCTGGGTTTGTACCAGTTGAGCATAAGAACTTCAAGACAGAACAAAGCCTGGTGCCCTTTCTCATTTTCCGTGTAACCTAAGGAAAAGCGTACTCTTCTCACCAAGGTGAGGGATGTAGGCAACTCCACCCAGGCAGCCTGTCCTTGCTGTTGCTATCCAGAATTGCTCTGGCCTTCAGAATTTTCCGGTTCATCAGCAGGCACCCCTCCCTGTGTTCATGTAGACCCTCAAACTCTCAGCAACGTGAGCAAGGCTCCCAGTGGCTTTCAACACACATGGCCCTGCAAACAGGGCAGGAAGAGAAGTCAAGTTCTACAAGTCAGCAGGCATGCAGCTATGACGTAGCATGCCTGTCATCCATCAGTCTCCAGATTTTTTGGAATCACCTTCATATAGGATGAAATACCAGAAGCACTGTCCTCCCTACCTAGTGCCACAAGGTATTAGGGGGATAATAACCCGTTATAAGCAGACGTGCACTGGGGTAACCAAATTCCCTTGAATTTCCAATGTTCCCTTTTTTATGGGCTAGAGGTGGGTGAGTGGGAGATTGTCACAGGACTGCCATCTTTATTGTAAGTAACGAAGAAATGTGTCCCTCTTGTGACTGTGTCCTTCCTGACAGCTGTGCTCAGCCCCATTCAGCTTCTGATACAATGACATTGGCCCATTGCCAAGGACTGTTTTTCATGTCAAGATTTGGGTGAAGGCATTTAACTACATTAACTGAAACATTTTTTCACTCTCATTTAATTATTTAGGCCAACTGACTCCACTATGAATTTTAAAATCCAGTTTTTAAAAGCCTTCCTTATGCCACCTGGAAGCATTTAACTTCACAGAGCTAATAAATTCCAAATTAGTGTAATAAAATTCAGCTATACCCCAACTAAGCAAATTTCTTTTTTAAATTTTTAACGTATCAGGTGCATCTTTTTCAGTGAAAATAAAAATGCTCTGCTTGTCGTGCAGCATGCATTAGGATTCCATCGGACGTAGCCAGGAAATGGAAGCAGAGCTACCCCTACACGGCATAAAAACGGTCACGAGCTTCGGCACGCGCAGTCTCGGAGCTCTGGCTTTGTCCATTTTCCTTCTAGCCAGCGTCTCCTTAAGGAGCCGGCTCCTCTCGGCGACTCTATCCTCTCCTCGACATTGGCTGCCTCTGCCTGTCCCCAGCCTCAGCTCTCCCAGGACTGTCAACAGAGCTCTCCTGAACAGGACCCGTCCCCTCAGAGCCACCGGAGACCTGCTGTTGGCACGACGGCCTTTAAACTTGGCGCTCAGAGGATATTCACATTTACCGTATGGCTTCTTCCAGAAGCCACTGCGTTCCACGGGGGCAGAACCACCTCTGAGAGGTTGGTGCGGCGTGAGGCTCCAGTCCCAACACAAGGACGTATGAGCCGGAAATTCTAGGCATATTATCAGGGAGGTGCTGGCAGAGAGCAACCCCACGCCCCATCACGGGATGGAATCTCAATCTTTCTTTGTGGTCGTCTGGCCCCAGGTGTACCATTTGGATTCTGTTTTCCCTTAGCTGTCGTGTTGTGTTTTGTTTCTCAGTCTGACTCTCATTCTTGCAGCAGGGTGAAATTTTCTTCTGCACAGAGCATCACTTGTTTCTTTTGAAAGAAAGAAGCTGATTATTATTATTATTATTATTATTATTATTATTATTATTATTATTTTGGTGGCCTGAAAGTTCCAGAGGAAAAAATGGGTTGACATTGGTTCATCGCTCAGATCTCCGTGCTACAAGAGAAAAGGAGAGAGGAGTATCCCGACTGCAGCTACGTCCGGATAGGGTAGCTTCCCGTGGGACTCCGTCACACGTACATTTCTCTGCAGTGGACCTGTTCCCCCTGCATGGCACGTGCTGGTTCTCTGAGACGTCAGTTCTCCTCTGCGGACACGGCCAGTTTTCGAAGATCCAGGAAGCGCGGCCTTCTTTTGTTCTAATTTACAGGCCGGCGGTGTGGAGGGCGTGTTGCAGAGTCGTGGTAAGCTCTGTGCATAATTATCTTACGGTGCATTATCCATTCCATTGTCCAGGTGGAGGAATCACGCGCTTCTTTGTCTCTTGATCTCTTCGTTGCAGCAACAGCTTACCCCATCAGAACTGTTTCATAAGCTCCTTCCCGTCAACACTGACCCTAAAACTTTATCCCAGGGAATCTGTTCTCGAATCAGCAGGATGCTTTTTTAGCGTGTAGAAAAGCTGACCTTTCCTAATGGAGCTCTATATTCACAAAGGGAGCCTCTGAATCTCCTTGTGGAAGGTCTGCCGGAAGAAGATGAATCATAGAAAGATGATTTGCATGTGTTCCTTTTTCTCGATTATTTGTTTCATATTAAACTCTATGTGTTTGCTATCCGGGAGTAAAGAAAGGCCACAAAAAAAGTGTAATTTTCATGAGATAAAATTGTGACAGATGGGCAAAAGGAAAACAGACATTTTCTTTAGTGAAAAAGACATTTTGCTTGCAAGTAAAAAGTGATTCTCCTTTTTCTGATGGAAAGAAAAAAGAAACAACCAAAAAAAAAAAAAGGAGCCCGGACAGAAGAGCCCAACTGCTGTCACCCATCTCCGCCGTGGAGAATGCCTCCCAGGACGGGAGTGAGGCCCACACGGCAACCAGCTCTGTGAGCCTCACGACAGAGGAGACCACTTGGCGGGCCCTGAATATGGTCTCTTCAGAGTTCTCATAAATCAAACCAGATTTGCCCAAGATTGGGCATGGGAGAGGCCACACTCTAACAGACCTGCTCGAGAGTGTATTTTAGAGGACTGAATCACGGCAGCTTGAACATATTCTTCAATGTAAACCTTGAATTTAACAGAACCTGCCTTACATTGTTCTAATTAGCAACCTGCCAGGCTTGAGTGTTGATAGGATAAATGGGTCATCTACATTTCATTGAAGTTTTTCTTTTTTTTGAATGAGTGGTTGGGGCATGTGTGTGTGTTTCGCTGTTATTTTGTTTTTATTTCTTCCGTGTTTCTGGCAGAGGATGTTGCCTCCAAATTGCAGATGGTTCCCATCAGCAGACCTCTGCTAATTCATGTTCTTCAGAGGGAACTATTTAAAGAGGTAAATTTCCATTTGAAGGAAAGGACTCTTCCACAAATCTTGGTCCTTAACCTAAAATGAACAGATGTAAACGGCTGCTAAGTGTTTTTTTTTTTTTTCCTCCTGTTTTTCAGGTATTCTGGCATGAAGAGAGTTCTGTGCCCCCAGTCTTTGGAAAGTTTCACGGGCTGGGACCTCCTGTCCGCAGCCAACAATGATGTTTTGTGTCTTCATCCCGGTTGAAGGGCCTGGCAAGCAAACAGCACAGCCTATTCATTCCTGGAGCGATTTTACATATGCGAGACCGAAGCCAAGATGCATGTCTTCTTCCCCCGACGTGCTCGTTCAACCACATTCTGGTAAGTGCAAACACTGAGATGAGAAGTGGGGTTCGGACACACGTTCCTGATCGGTAAGTCTGCCCCTGCTCACATAGCTCCCTCTTTGTTGCAGCTCCATCGTCCAAACGGACATTTCATAGAAGGACACTTGTTTTGTCCGACTGGACTGCCTCCAGTGGGGCCGAGATGGCGTCACCTGCCCCGGGGGTCCTGTTGGCTCCCTCCTGGGGCAGGGCCGCTGCCAGGCTTGACAGAATCCCTCACATTGACTCCCCGACGCCCCAGCCAGCAACCGCAGGCTGCCATCTCATTGGGAAGGGAACTCTAGACCTCTGTGTTTTCACCGGCCAGACCTTCTGAATCAAGCCTATGTCCCCAGCGCTGGCAGCTCCTCAGAGAGCTCTTTGAGAGTTTGAATGGAGGTTCTGGAGAAGTGTCCCTTTCATTTGCCGCAAAGATGAAGCTCACGCCAGTGCGTGTCCCCGACAATGTACAGGTGGGACTGGAAACAGTGCACAGCGTGGGAGGTGGGACAGCCTCCCACCAGTAAGGGATGCACCAGTAAGGGATGAACATCTGCATTCCCCGAGGCGAGAAGGGGCTTTGCGACGTGGGCTGGAGGTGTGCCGATGACCGGTCGCCTTCGGGGTGGCCCCGCTGAGACACAGCCGCACAGGGGAAACGACAGAGAGCCCAAGCAGCTTAGCGTAGCCGTGCCCTTGAAGGATTTTGCACAGAGCTGTTGGTAAAGGACCTGGTGACTCACCCTGGCTTCGGTTGCCCCATCGCGCACAACATCAAAGTCATAGCCAATGCGTGACACGTATTTAGTGGGGGTTTCTCTTTCCAGTTTATCCTCTGCTGATTTAGTAGTTTTTCTTTTCAACATTCCCTTGTTCCAACAACACAGTCACCTTTATTCTACTTAAATTGTACTTGATATTCCATTATACCTTTACCTGCTCTTGGGATCCCGCTTAAATAACGTTTCTTTGCAAAAATTATCAGGAAATGTAATGTCTATCTAACCTGATGGCATAGTATATTAAACAAAATAGAAATTGGGAAATTCTCAGCTGGACCTTCATTTAGTAAATATTATGTAGAAAATAAGTACTTGATGGATGCAGAAGGACACTGACGAGTGACGTCTCTTGCTATGTTTGTTTTTCTCTGAAATAACCCCCACTGTGAAAGGTACAGAACCATGATTTACTGTCTTTTAAATTATCTGCATAAGGGATGGAAAATAATTGTCATTCGGAGAGCAACTCTCATGCTGTGGGCTGGGTCTAGTTCTGCCTCTTGGAGTCCGGCCTGCAATACCGTTGTACAGGATGCAAGTTCTCGCGACAGCCGGGGTCCTCCACTGGTCCCAAAACCGATGCACGCTGCTGCTGGGTAGGGGTCAGTAAAGCTTTCCGTGTGAAGGGTCAGGGAGTAAATAGCTTGGGCTTTGTGAGCCATACAGTCTGGATTTCCGCTCCGCAGCTCTGCTGTCCTAGCAAGCGAGCGTGCGGGGATATGTACTCTGTGAAACGAAACATCGGGGTGCTTGTGCTCCAATAAACCTTTATTTACACAACTCGGTGGGGGGGGCCCGTGCCATAGTTCTCTGTCCCCGGCATGACACCGTGATTTCTCTTTAAAAGAATACCCTTCTGTTTCTGCCGTCCGATCTGGGCACACCTCCCATGTCTGCAGCGTGCTGAGCCGCGGACAAGGGCTCTGCTTCCTCCCATGCTGTTCCTCATCAGTTCCAAAATGGAAAACCGGCTTCGCGAGTTTCTGCCGTCACCGTGCTTCGTGACAAGGTCAGTCTTGTTGTGTCAGACCTTCCCTATCCTGTTCCAAAGTGCCTGTTAAACAAGACGGCATGGTGGTTTTACTGGAGGAAGAAGGCCTTCGGGTGTGATCCCTGGAGAGACCAGAGAGTGAGGACCCCAGGAAAATGCGCGTTTATGGCAAACTCAGGGTGAGTGAGTCAGACCCGGAAATCAGAATCATGAGAAGTGGGTACCGTTGGAGCAAAGTTCTGAAAGGAAAAGAGACGGTTCGTGCCTGCAGGATTTGGGAAAGGGAAAAGAGGGTTGTTCCTGTGCGCAGTTATTATGCTCAGGGGTGCTCCCTACACAGCCCCCTTTCATGTGAATAAACACACTTTTGTAAATTCACAGAATTCAGGGACGGACTTCAGTTAGCCACATTCCTGCTCACACGTTATGCATTTTGAGGTTTAAGCTTTTGCAACAAGATCGAGCTTCTCCGCTAGAGTAATGCGCGGGGGCTGATGGGGTTCACAGTGAGAATGTTCTCTCTGTCCTCTGGTCCGTCTGCTGCGGGGGCAGGAGGGCCTTCCGTCCGCTTGAGGAGGCTTCATGCTGCAAATACCTACTATGGAAATAGATCTGAAATCTCGAAGTCAGGAGGAAACCAAGCCCAGTCGCCCTTTGTGTGCAAACGTGGAGTGGCTTCGTAGGCTGCTTCATTTTCCTTCCATGGTCTCTCCTCGTTGGTATCAAGTAATGCTGCTCTTTCTTTCAGTTTATTCCTTTCAGCATTTACATGCATCCGCTAAGAACCCAGTGTTCTCGGTACCACACAAATCTTTCGTTAAATTCCGTTAAGCAGCACTAATTTAGTGGTTAATGTTTTGTGAGTAGTTGCTAAGTGCTGGGTGAGGCCTTGAGTATGTTCGTAAGTATCTCACTTCATCTCGTGTGTGTAAACACAGGACGGGTACCGTAATGATCGTCGTGCACACGAGGGTAGCAGCTTGCTCAGGGTTCCTGATTGGAATCATGGCTGTGAGTCGGAACAGCTTGACTTTGTGAGCCCAGAGCTGCAGAGCTGATGTCACACTCAAGAGGACTCTGCGTCTGTGTCACAGGACAGATGCAGGGAGTCGCAGAGAACAAGAGAAGCGATGGGTGTCTGTGCTTCTGGTCCCCCGGGTCGTCTCGGGAGCAGAGCGCGAGGAGGCCGAAGCCGTGGTTGGATTTCTATGCGTCATGAGTCACTGCACGGCGAACCGAACAGCTGAGAACACATGCGTCATGTCACAGTTGCCAGGGGTCGGAGCGTGGGTGTGACTTTGCCGGGTCCTGTGCTAGGATCTCACGTGGCTCCGGTCCAGGTGGCAGCTGGGGCTCTGGTGTCCTCGGGAAGCCAGACTCAGGCAGGATCCGCGTGTCAGCTCCCTGACGGTGTTGCTCCAATCTAGCTCCTTGCAGTGTTGGCATCCAGCGCAGAACTGCAAAGCCGACACGTTAACCCAGAGGCTGCAATTTCAGGAAGGAGCCACCGCCGTTTGCTGGGCAGCGAAGCAAAGAGGTTGGGATTCTTGTTTGAAACCTCCAAATTTGTGGTACTTTGTTACTACGCAGTAGAGAGGTAAATGTCACAGCAGTGTGCGTGGAACGAAAAAGCGCAGTTTGGTGTGAAAATAAGCACGTGTAAAGGGATAGGTATCATTATTACTTCCATAAACGTGAAACACACAAAGAACGAGACGTGTTCCATAAAAACACGTGAGCAGATCAGTCACCTGAAGCATGTTACTGTAGTGGCCGATGGCACAGGAAGGGGAGATGGGGTAGGGGTACGGATAAAAGGGAGCACGTCGTAAAGAACAGAGGATCTTCACATGGACCGGTGTGAAAACGCACCATGACCTGAGCACGTGTCCTATAACGGACCCAGTCTTCTGCACCACAGACTCAAGGGGGGAGGGATATATTTGAAACCATTAGTTAATGTATTTTTCTCAGAAGGTAGTTAAAGCCAAAGTAAGCAAAGATACCCCCCCACCACCTTGTACATATGCTTACGCTATGAATAGAATTATGTTGGCGACCATAATCATCGTTATGTGGAATTTTGCCGACCCTAAAAATTTACATTAAAAAAAAAATACTAAAAGTTCACCTTCAGCTTAGTCCCCACCCTAGCCGGTTAGCTCACTGCTTCTCATAGCTGGATGATTACTCTGTACCTTATTAACTGTGCTCCTTTTTCCATGCTGATGCTGTCCCGATTTCTCTGCCGTTCGCCTGGGCAGAAGAGGGCTCTGAGAAGCAAGTGTCCTTATAAACGGAGAGTCTTGAACAATGAACGTGTGTTGGCTAGCGATGAGCGGAGCTTCTCATCAGAAACTCCGGACTCGGAAACCGAGTTCTCTGACCAGGCTTGATTATCCTCACCTATTAAACTCATCACAGCTAGATTCGTTTGTGCATTTGTTACCTTTAATCAGGCTCCTCTCCTTGCATCGTGTTGGGAGAAACCAGGTGAAGCCAAAACGCACATGCCAGGAATCTGAATTGGGTAATGACTGCATCCTTCAAGTAGACACCCTGGTTTCTCATTTTGAACGAGCATAGCCTTCCCAGCACCCTTTGCTCCCCGACGTTGAGTAGAGCGCCGTCTTGAGGTCATGACGTCACCAGCAGCAGACGTCTGAGAAAATGAGTGAACAACTCGAGTCTCTCCTTTCCTGTCCACACAGGAGCTGAGAAGCAATGAATATATTTGAACCTCTCTAAATGCCTTTCGTGTGGAACTCTCAGGAAATATCGTGGCCCCGTCTCCTCATGAATGATGTTTTGGAAACCCAGCTCTTGTTGGAACCCCTGGGTCTTCATAGTTGATGACTTTACCACAGTGACTCATTTACTAAGACTAGATATAAATGAAATAAGACTTAGCCAGGTTCATGTGTGGAAACCGTGGACCTGCAGATGCAACGGTAGATCTTACACACAACTTGTTTGTTAGCTTTAGGGTTTTGACGTGAGGTAGAGGAGGAAGCGCAGATAGAGAGTGCTACCTTCAATCGACAAAAATAACTTTAGCGATTAAAGATATTTTCATTATCAGTAAGCCAGACTTTTCTGTTGGTTTTTCAGATCTGATGTGCGTTCGAGGTGAGAGGAGAAAAAAAAAAAACCCAGATAATAGTCCAGTTTAACATCTCTTTTGATTCTCCGAGAAAATAGTAGGCATTGTGCTTGGCATACACAAGACAAAAAGTAATATGAAAAATGAAAGGTTCTTTCTCCATATAATGTAGTCTTCAGTGGGATGGTTCATATGAAAACAAAGCCGAAGTGATGATTACTCCATGCACTATGTTTAAAGTGAAGAGGAAACATGTAGAGATACATATTCACAGAGAAATTTACTTAAGAAATGGTTTTGAGGGGCGCCTGGGTGGCTCAGTCGGTTAAGCATCTGCCTTCGGCTCAGGTCATGATCCCAGGGTCCTGGGATCGAGTCCCTCACGGGGCTCCCTGCTCAGCGGGAAGCCTGCTTCTCCCTTTCCCTTTGCCTCTCCCCCGGATTATGCTCTTGTTCTCTCTTTCTGAAATAAATAGGTAAAATCTTAAAAAAAAATAAAAGGGAATGATTTTGAGCCAAGCCTGAAATGTAACAAGTTGGCCAGGGGAAATGGGTTTTCAGATGGCAGGAGACATGGCTTCATCAGCCATGGGAATTTGTCTAGCGCTAGACGCTTGGCGGTAGCTCAGTACGTGTGTGGCACAGAACCTAGGGGTGGGCACACGGCAAACAAGAGAAGTACTTCGATAAGGCCCGCTCATGAACGACAGGCTAAGCCATAGTAATCCATGTGCACTTGACGTTTTTTGGCAACCCGCAACCACTGGAGAATTGTAAAGCAGAGCATAGCCCAGTCGTCCTCGCCGACTAGCATGGCTGTTTTATGAGCAGTATGGAGGATGCACTGGAGAAAGAGGCGGGAGACCTGGCTGGCCTGCAACGCAGAAAAGAGACAGCTACAAGGGCTCTGTGTGCATGGACGTGAGAGCACGGACAGCGACCGGCAGTGTAAAATCCAAAAGTACGCCCCCATGTACATGCTCAGGTCTAACTAGTAGGACCTGCTGACTGACTGGCTTTGGAGGGTGAGGAATGTGATCGGCACTAGAGTGGATTGCAAGTGTGTGACGCAGGCCAGAGATGATGAGAAGACCAGAGTGTTGTCTCCTTCCCTTAGCCTGACCCAAGCAGGGGGTACAAGAGGAGGGTGTGTGTGCTGCAGGGATGGCCGCGCAGGGACGCTAGATGTAGGATACCGTGCACGTCAGGCCGCCGTTGGGTGTCCGTGTAGAGATCCCTGGTGATAGATTCAAGTACAGATCTGGAAAGGACAGTGAAGTTCTAAATACACTTAGGAGGCAGGCATGTTGAGGAAGGAGGAGAGACATGTGTGGGCATATCCGTAAATTGTGCGGCAGGATGATGAGAAGAGCAGTCGGGGCCTCAGCTTGTCCAGGCTGGTGATGGGAGACAAAGCACACGCATATCCACAAAGCTGGAGCCGTCAGAGAGAAGGTCAAGGACGGGTACAGCGAACCCCCCGGGGCTGGGTGGGAATGCATTTGCCATCACCAACTCCCCAGGTACTCTGCGTATTCTACCGACGTTACTTTATTCCAGCTTTCTGGGCAAACACTTAATTCTTTTGGTAGGAAATACACTTCTGATGCCGCCACCCATCTTTCCATAAGCTCTGCTCCTGATAGAAAAAAAACAGACTTCGCTTTTCTTGACCCTCACTCCTTAAAACCCGCAAATGCTTGTTTGTTTCTCTGACGAGAGTCTCATGATTATAAATCAAAGGCACTTTGGTCTTCAAACGGTTGTTTCTGCTATATTTAAAAATTCAGCCAGGTAGCCCACAGGATTCCGTATGTTCCGTGCTCTGTTTGACCGTGTGTGTTAAATTCTAAGCTGATGTGGCTTCATATGCACGAAAGGAAGGGGGCACCACTGATTCTTATTTTTTGCAAGTGATTCGTTCACAAATAATTCTTGAGACCTGCCACCAGCCAGACTTTGGACCAGGCAGAAGGGACACGCGATGAACAAGGTAGTCTCGGTTTCTGCCCTCACAGACATCACTGTGTCTAGTTATCTTCTGTGGAATCCCAAGAATCACATGGACATAGTTTGGGTTTTCTCAACAGCAGAACCCACAGCAGGGATTACAGTACCAGTGACTTATTTGACAGGTGACCTCAGGCGAGTGGTGAAGACTTAAGAGTCACTTGACACTCACCTTCCCACCTGAGGTGGCCCCAGGTGACGCTCCGCCTTCTTGTTTCAGCTTGCTCCCTGTAAACAAGTGTGCTTTCTTCAGTGTGTGGGGCGCCAGGCTTTGGAATTTTGTACCTTATTTCAGTGATTTCGCTGTTTAAAATGAGCCCCTGATGCAGTGCTGACGTGCTGTGTAAAGACTAGTAGGAGAAAGGAGACGTGACCCCAGAAAGGGCGAGTTGTCGAATGAATGGTCACATGAGCAACGGAGGCCAGTCCCACTGGAGAATTCTGAGTGTGTAGAACACTCATGCCCCCACCCTGCTGTGTGAGGTGGGAATCAAACCAGAGTGTCTGGGCAGCACGTGGGGCGGGCCTGGGTGTGAAGGACACATGTGCATTGGTGAGGAGTGAGTTCAGTGCCTGAGCGCTGGCGTCTGACGGGTCTGGCTTCCAGCAGAGCGCTGCCTTGTCCGGCTTGTGAAGTTAGAAGAGCCCTGCCGTCCCCTCACCCAATTTTCCTCATCCGTCCCTGGGAGCCGTAAAGGAGAAATGAACTTAGGCGTTCATGGAGTGCGGTGGGCTCCTTGGCCGGCATGTGTAAAGCAATAAATGGTTCCTTTCTTAGCTAATAGGATTACTCCTGACTTGCCTGAAGATCTCATTACTGTCCCCTTCTCGCACAGTTGTACCATTTCCTCATTTTCTGGCATCTCTTGCAAACATTTTTCTCTTTTCCTTACCGCTCCTCCCCTCTGACTTAGTAACAGGGGACTCACGTGTGTTTCCATAGGATGATCAGAGAAAACAGAGGCAGAAATATCGAAGAAACAATGCAGAGGAAAGTCCTGGAACTGTACATGTATATGTATCTGCCCCCCAAGCTGCTGAGAGCTAAGTACGGTGAATTAAAATAGACCCACGTCATGCGCATCACTGTGAAATTTCTGAGCACCCAGAATAATGGAAGCCTGCAGTTCATCCTCATTGTTCCTGGATTTTGTATGTGTGCTGAAGTGGGTGTGTGACCCCCAATCAGTATTCGCTGTGCTTTCAGTTACCTGCGGACGCGTACGGTGGTAAAAAATGCGTGTCAAGTGACTCTCACTTTTTCCAGCTGAGGTCAGACGGGGCAGCGCTCCGCCTTCCTGTCGCAGCTTCCATCCTATAACCAGGTACCTACACTTGCGGTCGATTCAGCCCCATGTTTTGGCATTTCTGTGCTTTCCACAGTGATTTTGCTGTGGAAAACGGCCCCCAGGTGTGGGGCCGACGTGCTCTGCAGCATTCCTGAGCACGAGAAGGCTGTGGTGTGCCTTATCGGGCAAATAACTGTGCCCTGTCGGCCTCATTTCGGCAGTCACAGTGCTGCTGGCTGTGAGTTCGACGTTCCTGGATCAGCAATAGATCGTAAGTAAAGTGTCTTTAAACAGAAACACAGATAAAACAAGGTTCTGTATCGACCGGTTGATGAAAATGGGGTGAGCAGAGGCAGAAAGCAAGCACCGTATGTCCCCGTGCAAGCCGTTCTGCAGAACTTGCAAATCCGTGTGCACGGAGAGCGTATGGAACGTCACTACCATGAATAATGAGAATTGACGGCATAGATATTTTAAATCCAGACAGGAAGAAAAGAGAAACAAAACAAAACTTACAAGAGTTTTCGTAGCCAGGACTTCATCGCGAAACACAGTACCTGCCGCGTTCTGAATGACAATGATGCTCAGATTATCTTGTAATAACCCACCGAGGCTCTTCATCAACGATCCGGACAGAGTGATGAATCAGGTGGTTCTAAGGTTGCGTTCATGAGGTCGCTGACGCTTCCGCATTCACTCGCTGGAGGCTTATCCCCTCCTCGGAGCATGGGCTGTACTGAATGACTTGCCCCGCCATCGATGACCAGAAGCAGAGGGCATGGTGTGCGAGTTCAGAGTCCGGCTTATATAAAAGCACCGCAGGTTCCATATTGGTGTTCTTGATTCTCGGGGATCCCCTGTCTTGGGGGAAGCCAGCTGCCGTGTCCTGAGGCAGCCCTGTGGAGGGGCCCCGGGGGTGAGGAACGAAGGCCTTCTGCCACCAGCCAGCAGGGACGCAGCTCTCCTGTCAGCCGCCCTCTGAGTGTGCCTTTGCAGAAACAAATCATTTAATTATAGGCTTAACCCAATTGGAGATTTCGTTCCCTAGATGCATGAGGCTCTAAGAAGTGCTGGTAATCTTGTATTTCTGCAATCCATATCTTTGCACCTGTAACCACGTGAAGGAATTAAAACATTTATCAAAATTATGCATTTTCCAACTCAGTGCGTCAGCCGCCATTTCAGTGTTGCAGTTCCCATTGTTCCATTTTGTCCTAGAAGTGTAACGTGTCTTACTCCTGCAGTTGGTCAGTTTTTGACGGTATGAGTCTAATGTTATCTTTCTGTAGTTCCTCGGTGTACACGGAATAAACACTGTGCGCACTTAGAGAGGTGTTGTGCGTCCAGGAACTTAGCAGTCATTAGAACATGCCTCTCCAGCGGGTACCGTCTGCCCGTTCTGAGATTCACAGCTCACAGACAAGTCTCTTTGGAGACCTGTTTCTTCTCAATTAATGTTTTAAATGAGGCATAGCCTAGAAATGATATTAAATTATTAACGTGTGTTGGTTAGGAAAACACATTTCATGAAAGAAAGCAATTTTTTTAATAACATGCGTAAACAAATCTTAAAACACCTCTCTATTTTTATCCTTTCTGCCAAATCCCAAGGATGATTAAGAAGTCTCTAAGGGGGAAAGTGTTGTTTTTAACAAAGGTGACAAAGTAAAAATTCTTTTATTTGGGGTTTCTTTAAATTTTCTGTAGTGATTCTTTTCCCTACTGATCATACACGTTCTTTTTCTAATCTGACAGTTGACCTTGCTTTTTGGTTTCTTCCTTCGGATCCAGGGAAGCCCGGGGTACTGCATAGCAGCATACCCAATACACGCTACTACCGCGTGTTTGCCATTGCCTTGAAGGACAAAATCGTTGTATTCACAGTCAAAAAAACTCATTCTTTATGCACTAGGGTATCATTCCAGCAAATACATCTTAATAATTTCTGAGGGGACTGAATCACTTCCCATCTCTGGATTTGGGAATACGTCCGTAGACTTTTTGCTTGACCTCTTGTCATCAATAACTTAGAGGTCAATAAAACAGATGATTTTTTATTTTTTTAAAGATTTTATTTGAGAGAGAGAGAATGAGAGAGAGAGCACGAGAGGGGGGAGGGTCAGAAGGAGAAGCAGACTCCCTGTTGAGCAGGGAGCCCGATGCGGGACTCGATCCTGGGACTCCAGGATCATGACCTGAGCCGAAGGCAGTTGCTTAACCAACTGAGCCACCCAGGCACCCCTAAAATAGATGATTTTTTAACTATGTTGTCCATTCTCCCCATTTTTCCATGACTGCATATTGGCAACATATAACATGTTGAATTCTAGTTGTTAAAATTTTAACTGTGACTTCAAATTGAATACTAACCAGGTTTTGGAACTACCCATGCTTGCATCATAAATTTGCCATTTTCACGTTAATCACCATTATCATAATACATGTGGTAAATGGCACTTACGGAAAATGTTTTGTTTTGTTTTTTAACTTTAGATGCCTGGGAAATAATATCTCCACCTGCTTGCTACTTACTGTATTCTTCTCCACTAATTACAGTGTCTAGAAATTTAGAGTCCCCCTTCTGTTCCTGCTACAGATAAAGAGACAGCCTTACAAATGGAGATTCCTCTAGTACAAGTAAATTTCTCTTACAAAAGGGCTACTTCTACTGGGTTTTTGTTTTGTTTTGTTTTTAAGATTTTATTTATTTACTTCTACTGAGTTTTCAGAGCTTCTCCTGTGTGTGCTGTTTCTTAGCAATAATGAGCCTCCTCAAGATAACCCTTAGGTAATCACATAGACATTATAGGGTGTTATCAGCTGCTCCCCTTCAACCCATTAGAGACCACAGAAACCAGTGCCTGAAACTCTTACTTGCAGAGAAAGATGACTCCAGAGAAAGCAGGAAACCTGCCCTGGATATGCCATGAATTACTGTAAGCTGTCGACTCGTTGCTGTTTTCATACTATAAGCTACCTGTCTTTTAGTAAACCCTCTAAGACACGTATTCAACATCAAAGATCATGTTAAAGACTTAATCTGTAAGTCAGAGGAGTATCTGAAATGTTAATTTTTTTAGCGCTTAAGATGAAATTTATTGAAAAAGTTTTCTGTAAGAATGACTCTAAAAATATGTGAGTTTAAATGCAGATTTAATGCATACTTACATGCACACTTAAATGCATGATCCTTCAGCTTCATTTCTTCTATTTTTTTTTACCTGTCTCAAAAAAATAATAATAAAAATTAATTAAATACAGTGGGCTCAACAGAGCATAATATTATGCTAAATGAATTTTATGTTTAGGGAATTTTAATTTAAAGGAGGAATTTAGGCAGAATAATTTGATGGTAAAACACTTTGACTCTGATAAAGCAAAAGCAGTTGATGAGCCATCATGATAGGAGAAACAATTTAAAGTTCTGTCAAAGACAATGAATTTTTGTACAGAATTTCTTATGTAGCGTGTTTCAAATTGTCTTGGGTAGAAAGTAAGAATGTTCCCTTGAAAAATCAATTATGCCCACCTCAATAGAGTGATAAACAACTTTAAAAAACTTAAATTTTTTCCATTAAACATGAGGTTTATTCTTAAGAACTTGAAGATATCTCATAAAAATGATTTCTTTCTGAAATCTGTGTGAATTACTATCAAGGGCAAAAGCCTGCGTGGCTCTTTCTCTCTTCTTTACATAAGAGAAGAGGTTCACCATTAGTGAGGTCTGCCTTTAAAAGAAATAGAATATCAAGAACAAAAGAGAAATCCCTTCCAAATAGTTTCTAAAGTTTTCTTACAATCCATTTGAGTACTAGTTTCTAGCTCTTTTTGATTATAGAGGCACAATATCAGCCTTTTTTTTTTTTACTTTTTACTGAAAATGCTTTCAGAACCTCCTTCCTTTTTATTACCACTATCAAAACTCTATTTAAAAATATATATATATTTACATAAATATATATATATATATATATATATATATATATATATATATATATTTAGTGAAAAAAATTAAGGAGCAAAAAGTAAAAAAGAAAAGAAAATATGGAAAAAATAGCTAATGTATGTCACAGCAATAAATGTAAATGAGATAAATTTATCCACCTATTCAAAACAAAAGATTCTCACACTTAGACGCATGCATACACACACACACATACACACACAACTTAAAAGATTTCAGAGAGTAGAAATAGTAACTACTACCATCTCTTCACAAACAATAAAATGAGAAATCAATAACAAAACAGAAAGTTTTAAAAAGTCCGGAAAAATAAAAGTTAAAAAAAGTCAAACCAATTAACTGTTGAGTAAAAGAGGAAATAAAAACTCAAAATATATAGAAAATGACATATTTTATTGGGGGTGGCTAAAACATGCTCAGAAGAAATTCATAACTTTCAATAATTAGTGAATAGGAAAGAAAAATATGTAAAGAACATTTAACTGAAGTTAATTGAAAATGAAACTAATGCTTTCCTTTTTTTTGTTTTTTGTTTTTGTTTTGTTTTTTTACATTTTTGTTTTTGTTTTTTGTTTTACATTCTTCTATTGGTACTAAGTCTTCAAAATCTGGTATATATAAACCACAACATAGCTCAATGTGAACACTAAATTTTCATCCAAAATACTTGATCTGTATTTAGATTTCATAAACTTTGCAGTTGGAAAAGTAGATTCACACACTTTAAATGTGAATTTGTTGTTCCTTTGATTTTGCTGTGAACCTTAAACTAAAACACTTCTGAATTTTAAAAAAGACAACAAATGAAGAAAAATGAAAATAAGCATTAGGAAACAGACAAATGATAAATAAACCCAAGTGTTGTCTCCTTGGAAAAAACGAGTAAAATGAATTAAGTCAGTAGATAATATAATTTAAAAGTTGATGGAAGTACAAACCCAAAATTTGAAATAAAATTAAAGAAATAACAGGGAAAATTAAACATTGTAGAAGGAATTATGTTAAGTCTACCCTATGGAAACACATTTGAAAACTTCATAATAAAATAAAACAGATAATTTTCTAAATAACAAGGTATATTATGCAGAACTATTTTGATAAAAATTTTTCACATGATAGGACAGTGATCCCTTCTTCTGTGGATCTCAGTGCATATCCTGTAGTTTTCAAATTAAATGGGTGAAAACATATGTAGGTAATAAATGATGATGTGTCTCTGTTGATGCATGTTGACACATTGCTACTTATCAGTAGGAAAGAGAAATAGGTATCGGAAGCCACTCAGACACACTGTGCCGGGTACTGAAGAGTCGGCCATGAGGTGGCAGAAACCAAGACCCCGTTTTCCAGGGGCTCACAGCCTAGTGTTGTTGGAGGAGAATCCAGCACACACACACACACACACACACACACACACACACAATTGCACTGCAAAGAAGAAAAAGTACAAGGCTCTAATAATTGGGGAAGCAGTCTAGCCAAAACGTGTAAGCAGGGTTTTCCCGAGAGGACTTACTGTCCCTGAAGCACCACCTGGATGGAAGGGACAGCATGACTGGAAAGCCCTCGACAGGAAGGAAAACAAATTTATTAAAGAATAAAAAGGTACGTGGAGGGTCTGACTCCCACCCCTGCCCTCTCTGTGTAGCGCCCCCCCATTTTATTTTTTTCTTATTTTTTTTTTAATTTTATTATGTTATGTTAGTCACCATACAATACATCATAGTTTTTGATGTGGTGATCCACGATCCATTGTTTTCATATAATACCCAGTGCTCCATGCAGTACGTGCCCTCCTTAATACCCATCACCAAGCTAACCCGTCCCCCCACCCCCCTCCCCTCTAAAACGCTGTTTGTTTCTCAGAGTACATAGTCTCTCATGGTTCGTCTCCCCCTCCAATTCCCTCCCCCCATTTTTCCCTCCCTTCTCCTAAAGTCCTCCATGCTATTCCTTATGTTCCACAAATAAGTGAAACCATATGATAATTGACTTTCTCTGCTTGACTTATTTCACTTAGCATAATCTCCTCCAGTCCCATCCATGTTGATGTAAAAGTTGGGTATTCATCCTTTCTGATGGCTGAGTAATATTCCATTGTATATATGGACCACATCTTCTTTATCCATTCATGTGTTGAAGGGCATCTCGGCTCTTTCCACAGTTTGGCTATTGGGGACATTGCTGCTACGAACATTGGGGTGCATATGGCCCTTCTTTTCACTACCTCTGTGTCTTCCCCCCCCCATTTTAAACAACAACTTGTATTAGTTTCTTGATGCAAATGTAAAGAACCACTACTCCACCTCTCTCTGTATAGAGAGATCTTACACTATTTTTTGGTCTAGATGCATAGTATTGCATCGTGTACCTTATCAGTTTATTCCACAACTCCCGTTAATGGCTAAGTCCCAAGTATTGCTACGTCTAGCCGTAGGATTGAATGTCACAAACACTGATAATAGCTAGTATGAAAAGTAATGTCCTGTGTTTTTCTCTGCCTCTGCTTAACTGTAGGACAGCAGTGTTTGTCTGTGAGCAGCTTCACGTTCTGGACTTGTGTGTGAACTTTTTCCCCTTGCGTCCATGAGTATCAGTGCTGAGCTCACTACCATTTTTCAGCCCTCAACCACAGAAATGGTTGTAAGATGAAAACATAAAGCTGTGCTAATCCATCAAGTCTGACACCGAGCTTGTTACTAATGAATGCCTTTGATGGTTTTTAAATACTTGCCAGCCATTTAGAAATAATGGAGGACCTGAAGCGTGTTCGATTGCTTCCCTTCCCAAGCAAACTCAAGTTTACCGATGGTGTGTGAATTTCTCCCATTGTTATTTTTAGATACGACTGTACTGAAGCAGATCAACACATTTAGACCCATCTCAGTCCAATTTGGAAATAGGAAACATGTATAGTCCACACTTTCTATTGAGGTTTTGAGTTACTAATTTGAACTCCTCCGTCTCTTTGAATTTTGTGAACTCAGGCCTGAGATAAAGGAACCAGAGATGTATTTAATTCCAGTACTGTCCCTCCTGAATACACTAGGATGGGTGTAGCCGTGGTCGGTCATGGAGGCCATTCTGATCAAGTCCACTCCATTATGGTCACTGTGTGCGCTTAATCTGTTACTTACTCAATATTTGAAATCACTCCTGACTCTTGGTACTCATTGTCGTGCCTGCGTTCTCACGCAGACTTTCTGAACTAGGCCAGGAATGCCCTGAGTCCAGAATAAATACTCGCCCGCATAAGTACCCTGAGTAACTGAGACAGAAAAGTCTTTTGGAACCGACTGACTTGTCAGAGGCAACTATCTATACAGTAACGTCCGTTTTCACCAAATTGAGGGAGTTTATCATCTGAAAATGGTGACTTCGGAGCTTCCATGAAATTGGCCTATGAGATAGAAATCTGTTAATACTCATTATGAAGCCCAGGTTGGGATGTAGTTGGATGTAGCAATGTTCAGTTTTGAGAAAGAAGGCCCTCTCGCTTGAGCTTTGTTCAGAACAAATGGTGCAGGTCAGTGGGAAGCAGTGGTTTCTTTGGAATTGTTTCTCCCTGGAACAAGCCTGTGCAGGAGCCAAATTCCCCAAAACACAAGCAGACTTAAGTTGAAATTCATACTCACTCCACCATCATGAATCTGCTTTTCAAAATAAATAGCATGAGATTAAAATGATTGGTATTCTAATTCGTTTGCAGTCGCTTCTAAATGTTTATGTGCAGTAACTATATACAGCCTACAAAAGCTGTTAATAATATGATGAACTGGGTAGTATGCCGTCTTACAATTATAAATGAGCTCTAGAAGCATTTCAAGAGCAGCTGAAATGTTGAGTCTAGATTGAATCTTTCATTCTCCACCATCTCTGTGATTTTAGGAAAAGTCCCAACGCTAAAGGAAAGGAGAAAGAAAAGTATGTAATGTATTATCATGTACATATTTTACATCTCTCCATTATTAGCAGTTACCTGATACCACTCACCATCTTCAATACTTGTAGGTCATAGCATGAAGCAGATAGAGCCAGAAAGACTTGTATTCATGTCTTAGCTCTCCCATTCACCAGATGATAGACCTCAAGGCAGGTAGTTTTGAGCCCTTGAACCTCAAGTTCCTCATCTACACAATGAAGACATGTGGGGTTTAAGATAAACATAATGCATCATGCCTTGAACAAAGTACAGACATGGCACACATATTTTCTATTGCGACTGAACTCTCTTGACTCCCCTAAAATACATAATAAATTACTTCTTTTTCCTATTGCCCTTTGATTTATGATTCCTAATCCAGGTCTCTTTTCAAAATGTATTTGAGGCAATATATAAGTCCCAAGATAGTATACACAATCTACAAAGTGTACGTAAAACCTCCACATCAGTGTAGAGATGAGCAGTAATTAGAGAAGAAATGTTAAGGACAGGTAAGTTACTGGAGGGCAGATGAAAAGTTAAATTTGAGTTTCTGGGAGCCACGGCAGGGAAAGAAACACAGTGAATTGAAAATGCTGGTTTTCAATGAGATGACGCTTCCTGAATCATCAGAAGAGACAGCTGTGGGGCGCCTGGGTGGCTCAGTCGGTTAAGCGTCTGCCTTTGGCTCAGGTCATGATCTCCAGGTCCTGGGATGGAGCCCAGTGTCTGGGCTTCACGCTCAGTGGGGAGTCTGCTTCTCTCTCTCTCTCTCTCTCTCTCCCTCCCTCTGTCTGCCCATCCCCCCTGCTCATGTTCTCTCTCTCTTTCTCTCTCAAATAAATAAATAAAAATCTTTTTTAAAAAAATGTCTATTTCTAGAAGACAGATGTTTTCCTGGGTCTGAGTGGTGTTTATGGCACATACTTTTATGGAAGCTAAGCAAAGACGATCTTTCAATGTTAGTTTTTCAAAATGCAGCATAATGTTGACTTCCTTTGGTTCTTATAGTGAAGCTCTTGATGCTGTAGGAGTTCACCGTGAGCTCGGCTTCCAGGAAGCTGACGCTCTGCTCAGTCTTGGATTACTTTTCTGTTGTGCGGAAGGGCTTCTCCCTGGTCTCACTGGAGCCCGATCTATCCTAGGCAGTCATGAATAGCCAGCAGAGAGGACTTAACTCCCCTGAAACAACCCCCAGGGGTTAAATAACCCTCAGTGGGACAATTCTGAGTGTTTTTGGAGAGTCTTCAATTGGAAGAAGCTCTCTATACCTATGGTAAGAACCTTTTCTAGCTTCTCTTCCTTCTGTGTTGAACCTTCTCACTTCCTCAGCAATGCTTCCCTGGATGCCTTTCCAAATAAACTGTCAGCCCTTATATCCTGGACTCAGGATCTCCTTTGGGGAATCCCAAACCAAGACAGATGTCAATTAAAGTCAAAGCATGTTGATAAACTACAGCTTTGCGAAGGCTTTTCTGTGGGAAAAAGATGTAAGCAAAATAATGTCCACTGTATCTGGGTAGTGATCTCCCCAGTTGCGTGAATAAATAATCTCGAGTAATGAACAGATCGCATGCACTACCTCCTTGCATAAAGTTATGTAGGAAGCTATCCAAATTTAATTTCTGATGCACACTTATAATTCAGACATTTTATGTTACCTTTGTGTAAAATGGAATGATTCCTCCCTAGTAGGACTGTGGTGAGACACCAGTGATATGGGTAGAGTGCTCGGCCCTGGTCTGGCACAACTAGGAACTCAGCCAACTGTCCCTTTACCTTGTGTTTTCAAGGGGCATCAGTCATCTCCTCTCAGTATCAGGAAAGTAAGTGGTGTGATGATAATTTATTATGAAATTTAAAGATCCTAAAGTAAATTCTTAACCTGGTTGATGGATGCCCAGCATTCCAACAAGCAGGCTTCAGTTTGTCTTCTTGAAGAAGTCTTGAGTTCAATCAGGGTTCCTTGAAGACTAGCGAAGGAAATCTGGTGGTTTTGCAGACAAGAAATACCAGCATCTGCCCATAACCTGGCTGTGTTTTCATCCTTAGGCTCCTTACAACATCCGATGTTGAGCACAACCCAACAGTCCCTCCACGGTGAATCTTTTTTTTCACCATAAATCAATTGTGTTGATTTCTGAGCTTCATATAGTCATAGCTATTGAAATCAACAAATTTATCAACGATATCTCACATTTTGTCAGTTTCATCTGACTGCAGTACGTGCCTCAAACTTGTGTGTTAAATGACTGTTTTGCAAAATCTGGATGCTCATCAGACTCAAAGTTGGAACATTGACTGACTCATAAGAGCCCATAGCATTTGATTTCATAATGTCCTTTGTGTGACCCAGGCTTTGTATCTTTCTTTAATTCCACGTATAATTCTGAAACATAACCTGGCCTGAAAAAGAGTCTTAATATTTGAATTTTCATTGCCTCAATCAAGAATCAATTTTCGTTTATGCAGTTACACTGCTTTATGTTTTCCTCCAATGAACAAGAAAACACTCCAAAAATTTTGTGTGAAATCTCAGTGAAAATCACTGGATTGAGAAGGCATACCTTTCCCTAATTTCCTCCTGATCATACCCAATTAACACAAAATTCAACCAAATCACAACTGAATCAGGAACTCCTGGCTGTTCAATACACATTCTTGCTGTGTTCAACCAGATGAGATTTTGAAGACGTCTCTTTAGATCCAGCAATGAGCCAGGGTCGTGGAGAGTCACACTTAGCATCTCATTGTGCATGCACATGGTAAATAGAGGTCTACGTTTCACGACATAGGATGTGATCAGTGCCGGGAGGGGTCACGAAAGGAAAGCCCCCTGGTAGTGGAGCTCAGGAAGGGCACTGTGGGCCTGAGAGGTTCAGAAAGCTCTACCAGACCACTTGGTCTTTGGATGAGTGGTCAGGCATCAGGAACATTCTTCATAAAACAGGACAGAGCCTGAGGGAAAATACAGGGCGTGTAAGAAAAGACCTCATGGTGGGGTTACCGTTTGGTTGTGGAGGTCACGGGGAGCAGAGATTTGCTCGCTCGACTAGACACTTCTTAGGTTGGTCCGAGTGTAAGGACTTAGACAAGGAGCATGTGGATGTGGGTTCCAATTTACAAAGAGGCTGCGCCACCGAGATTCCTCTCAGCCCCTGGTGAAAAGCAGGCCCTCAGCATCAGCTCACTGACTGGCCGATTGCTTGAAATCTAATTTGATAGTGTATGCGATACCGCTGTACTTTGTGGCAAAAAAAAAAAAAAGATGCAATAAGAACATTCAAGAAGACGGGCTGAAGGCAGTAAAACTAGCAGGCAAAGCTGATAAGCAAAGACTGCCAAGTCCGGGAAATGTTAGTGCCAGGACACATTTTCGAGCTGGAATTCATCTCAGAAACCACGGAGCGCACGCTGTAACCTTGTGAACAGGGCAAATGATCCTACAGATGAACCTCATTTATGTTGTAACTTCCCCATTGTCAACATCCAACTTAGGCATCGCCGGGATGAGATCCCTCGTGCGTCGCAAATTTGCCGTCGGAGAAATTTTGTTTATCCCTCAGCCCATGTGATTGAAACCCCGTCCCAAAGATCAGGAGCATTATTACATTATTTTACAAGAGGGGAATGTTTAGGGAAAGGTACATGCATATTCTTTTTTCCCGAAGATTTTTTATTTAAATAGTAGTCACATAACAAAATTGTCAGAAATGTGTATGCAACCGTGCTTCATTTTTTTTTTTTTTTTTTTTTAGATTTTATTTATTTGACAGAGAGAGACACAGCGAGAGAGGGAACACAAGCAGGGGGAGTGGGAGAGGGAGAAGCAGGCTCCCCGCTGAGCAGGGAACCCCATGTGGGGCTCAATCCCAGAACCCTGGGATCATGACCTGAGCCGAAGGCAGACGCTTAATGACTGAGCCACCCAGGGCCCCCCTCTGTGCTTCATTTTTAAATAAGAGCAAAACATAGCATTTTGGAAAGATTCTAAAAGTAACAGTTTTCATCAAGTACTTAGTATGTGCCTGATCCTAATGACACTGTCAGGGGAACACCAGTTTTTATTTTCCCAACCCTACCAGTAAGGAAACTGAGGCCTCGGTGATGAACTGAGGACTTTAGATTGCCCAGCCAAGCGGGTGGAGTTGGAATTTGAAAGCAGGGAACCTCTCTCCGACAGCCAGGGGCTTAGCCACTATGCAATTCTAAAGGCCTTCTCGGATTCAGTAAGTCCGCCGAAAATGAAAACATTTGCATGACAGTGCATAATTAATCATCACCCTCCTGCGCTGTCATGTTTGCTGACCATGCATCTGTTTCTACTTACAAGGTTTGGGACTTTTCCATTTTAAATGGTTTCAAAACACTTTGTGTACAGCTAATTGATTAAAGTATCTCATACAATTTTCCCTGTACATCAAGCAGAGTGTTTTTATAGAGATGGTCTCAATACCTTTACCCATAACAGGGATGACTTTTTAAAAAGTGGAGTTTAATTCTGCTCTTCACTGGGACCTGGCGAACATGGGGTTTTTTCCCTACATAAACTTGTGATTCTTCCCTTGGATTTCTACCACGTTATTCTCGTTGGTCATTTCAAAGGGTAAAGAAACATCATCTTGTCTGAAGTGTCTTCCCTTCCTCAGTGGCCCCCACGTCTCCTGTTTGCTTTCCTTTGCCACTAGGTAGCCAACGGTGTGTTTGGTTTGAGTCATCTTAGGAAGGAAGTTTCAAGACCGGGCGAATTTCTGCTTTCATGAAAACACCATTAAGGGGACAGAATTCTCTGTACTGAATCACTGTAATTTTAAGAAATCATTTCAGAAAAGAACAATATTTCTCCATGTTTTCTTTTGCGTTTGCTTGTCTGGGGCTGATGAAATGTGGAATTCATGGCGGGATTATTCTCTGCATCTCATCACTATTTTTCTTGGTCCAATGAATGATATCCTTTTAGCCTCCTAACATACTAGGGTAGGAAATTTGGCTGATGGCTTTTTTTTTGCTTAAAAAAATGATAAAAATGTTAACTCACATATTTACCTTTTCTCAGCCCATCCTACCCCCAGCCAAAAAAAAAAAAGCATCCTCAATTAAGAGAATATTTATTAACTTGATAAAATATTTTAGCCTTCCTTGTGATTCTGGGTGTTGAGAAGAATACCCCAATACATGAAGCTTTTAAGCTGAATGCTCTGCTTTATGCAAACCTCATTTAGAAACACTTTGGCAGCATACACAGATTCTTCCACATCCAGTTGTTTCCAAAGACAGCATGATGAACTTGAAAATTTTCCTCATTTTCCCACTTATATGTATATAGCTGATGCTTTAGACAGAGGCATAATCAGCAAAGTAATTCACACACAGAAGGAGGAACGGGTTTTTGAGCTTCTGTTTAAAATGGAAAAAAAAAAAATTCTCTTATAATAAGAAATCCCATTCATGCTGTCTACCTCATAAAGTTGCAGCTGTTATATTTGGTTGGTTGGTCGCATATAGTTTGAAAGCTTGGCGGTGTGTGATGTAAACTCTTTAATGGTTAAACCATTAACCTATGTTCCCCATGGGGTGTACGTCACTTCAAAATACAATTGCTACCCTGGAAATGTGACTCTTAAGAAAATTTCTAATTTCAAAGAGACTTTTCTCTAGCTATAGGGAGTTTAAACAAATGGAAGAGGCACGCCTGGGTGGCTCAGTCGGTTAAGCGTCTGTCTTCGGCTCAGGTCATGATCCCGGGGTCCTGGGATCGAGCCCCGTGTCAGGCTCCCTGCTCAGTGGGGATTCTGCTTCTCCCTCTCCCTCTCTGCCTTCTTCATGCTCTCTCTCTCTCAAATAAATAAAATCTTTCAAATAAATAAACAGGGGCACCTGGGTGGCTCAGGCAGTTAAGCGTCTGCCTTCGGCTCAGGTCATGATCCCGGGGTCCTGGGATAGAGCCCCACATCGGGCTCCCTGCTCAGTGGGGAGTCTGTTTCTCCCTCTCCCTCTGTCCCTCCTGCTTGTGCTCTGTCTCTCTCTCTCTCTCTGTCTCTCTCAAATGAATAAATAAAATCTTTTAAAAAATAAAATAGGGCACCTGGGTGGCTCAGATGGTTAAGCGTCTGCCTTCGGCTCAGATCATGATCCCAGGGTCCTGGGATCAAGTCCCGCATCGGGCTCCCTGCTCCTTGGGAGCCTGCTTCTCCCTCCATTTCTCTCTCTCTCTGTCTCATGAATAAATAAATAAAATCTTTAAAAAAATAAAATAAAATAAACAAGTGGAATAAAAATACAAAACAGTATTTGTAAGGTCTCTAGTCTTGTTTGCTATGAATTTATAACTTATGACTATATATTAAATGTGGACATGGGTAAAATATGCATCAGATTTATTCTACATGGATATGAACTATTTAACAGCAAAGTCCCATTTGGATACAGGGAGGAATATTTTCAGTTCCGTGACCTTGTGGCCTCCAGAGCTGTGAAAGAGAAAACTCTGTGTTCTTGTAAGCCCCCCGGGTTGTGGGGTAATTTGTTCCAGCAGCCCCGGGAAAGGAATACAAATACAACCCAAGTTTCCATCCTTATGTCTCACACAGGAGCACGTCATCCCAGAAGCATGGGGCCAGGAACCTTGTGTCATCATTCGTGGTCCCGTGTCTTCCTGGCTTACGTGAAATGTGAGGTGCTATTCCTTAATTAAAATGCCATATCCAGGCATTGTCCAGATGATGAGTGACTCTCATTTAGAAGTCTTTGCAATTTGATTCCATTTGATTACCTCCGCCAGGGAGCCCGTAGCCTCCTGAATCTAATGAGCTGATAGAGTAAACAAAGTTAATATGATTTGATCGGTGTTTTTGTGTTTTGTTTTTTATTTTTTTGACGACTCGATCTGTATTCTTGAACAAACCCCATGTTTTCTTTTGTTTTTTTTTTTTTTTTACAAACATGACATCCATCCAAATGCGGAACTTTTTAGACAATACACAGTGTTAAAGATAGCCTGGACGCATCTTGGTGGTGACAAGTGTATGTGGGTTGGAATTTTGGAAAACCAGGTTTGCGACCTGGCCTGGGAAGGGTGAGAAAGCAGCATAGCTCCTTGGCCATCAGTTTTTCCGTCTCAGCAGTGGGAAGAAGATAGATCCCTGATAGAGCTGTTTGTGGAGATTCTTGGAAGTGACAAATGTCAGCCCCCAGCCGAGGGCCTGGGGCTTCCTACGCACTCAGCACCTGCTAGGTCCTCATGCATCTCCTCCCCAGTGCTGATGGGAAAACATTTAAGGTAAATCTGATCATCCTGCTGACATATATGTATGAAAGACAGATGTCAGCTTTCGAGGGATGCCGGGAGAAATTACCACTAACTCGGTGGCTTGAAGCAACAGACATTTATCATCTCATGGTTCCGGAGGCTGGACGTCCAAAATGAAGGTGTCAGTCGGGGCAGGTTCTGTCCAGAGCCTCTAGAGAAAGCCTTTCTCGTAGCTTCTGAGGTTTGCCTGCGGTCCTTGTCATCTCTTGTCCTGTGGACACACCCGTTCTTCTCTGCCTCTGCCAGCACCTGGCCTTCTTCCTGGTGTCCCTCTGTGTCCTTGTCTTAGGAGGAGAGGAGATCAGTCACGGACGTTAGGGTTCACCTAATTCAGCATAAGCTGATTTAGTGTTTCTGATCCCATCTGCAAAACACCATTTCCAAATAAGGTCCCATTCTGAGGTTCCAGGTGAACCTGGATTTGGGGAGTGACTGTTCAACCCCGCATGACACCCCATGGACTCCAGGTGGAATGAGAGGGGGTTCCTAGCGCTAGGAGTTGTACGTATCGTCTCGCAGGTCTGTGTGTATTTGGTTGGTGAATATAGTGTCTGTTGTCAGTTCATTTGCTTGAGCTCGAGTTCTTGTTTTTATTAAAGGAAACCCCCGAAGGTGAGAAAGCTTATTTGATTGGCCTTGTTCAGGATGCTTAATGGCTATGCTGTTGCTTTAGTCCCTAAATTGGCATATTTTTTAGTACATTGATTTCATCCTTTTGTTATTAGAGAAACTGTCTAAGAGGGTGTGTCCACACGCCGTGTTTTCTCACTGCAGCCACAGCTGGGGTCTAGAGGAGGCAGGACAACATCTCTGTTCTTCTGATCAAGCTGCCTGCCAGGTATGGGGTCTGCCACATACGGGCTGCCCAAAGTCGGCTTCTCTTTACGTTTGTAACATTCCTTCCTCTTCTGCCCCGTTCCCCTCTGCGCACCTGATGCTAGCCCGCCGTGCCCCTCTGCTCAGACCCGAGGGGCCTGTGCTCCCTGCCGGTGGTGAGGGGCCTGGCTGTTCGCTGTGGGTGCCACATTCTCCCATGGAAGCCCCGCACGTGAGCACCAGCCCCTACTCCCCATGCAGTGCTCCTGGTCGCTGCCTGAGAGCATGAGCCTGGGGCCCTTCTGTGCTGGGAGAGCTGTGCCCTCGCCCTGCAGGGCTGGGCGTCAGCGGAAGAGGCTGTTCGTGCAGATCAGCATTTGCATCAGGCTGCGGGCCGCGGACACTTCCCGCTCCCCTTTGTGTGTCCAGGCCACAGAACAGGAGCTCGACGGATGTGAAACGGGTGCGTACGGAGCCCAAACGAGGCCTGAGATGATAGCCAAGCCCCTGCTGTCCTTGCAGTTTCCCCGCCTGCATCTCTGTGGTTTATGTCGACCCCCCTGCCGAGCCCAGGGAGCAAGGTTATCCCTGTTCCCTGCCCTGGGTGCGAACATGTGCAGAAATCCTTCCAGAAGGAAGCAAGTCCACTTGTAGAGTCCACGATGCACAGCTGACTTTTGCAGCGGCACGGTCTTAAAGAAGACGTGCAGGTGAGCGTTTGGATCCCCTAAGCATGATCATGTTGGACCTGTTTGTGTTCCTGTTGCGTGTGCTGAACACACACACACACACACATTTGCATCTGTACGTGTGTGTACATCCTATGTACTTCTAAGCAGCCACGCCGGCACGTTTTATTAATTACTCTAAGACAACAAGCTAAAGCAGGAAGTGGGATGTTGTAGGCACTCAGTACAGAGGGAGAGATTCAGCCCACAAGTTCTCGGTGCCCACGATGGGCGCATGCACAGGAAAACAGATGCTCCCAACCCGGCCACGTGGCTGAATGGTGCCTGGCTCTGTGCTAGGAAGCGTGGCCGGATGAGCCCAAGTGCACGGAAGGGACCCTCCTCCTTCCATCCCACGGGCTGCCAGCTTCCTTCATAGCACTCCGCCCTCCCCCCACCCCTGCATTTCTGCGGAGCGCTCCCTGCCTCCTCCCCTCCTTCCCACCACCACTGCCATCCAGTGGCCCAGGCTCTGCTCCTTCCCCTCCTGCTGCAGAGACGCACGAGGGTTTTCCCGGCAACCTTCCTGTGCGTCCTCCATCCTGCCGTTGGACCGTCTCCCACAGTGCAGACCTCATTATGTGCTTCCCCCACTCCAGCCCCCCACAGGATGCAAGGTTTAGTCTGCCTTCCTTTGGAAACACGGTACTGAAAGGCAGTGTAGAGAGCACATACCGCGAGCAGAAAGCTCAGTGATGCTGATGCACTGAACACACGTGTCCATCGTGAAACCAGAGACTCCCCTTGCTCCTGCTTTGTCTTCCACACTCCCCTTCCTCTGTAAAGGTCAGCGCTGTCTTGGGATCAAGTTCTGACTCCCTTGGTAGCCCGTGTGGTCTAGGCTCAGTGTCTGCTTTTTTTCCCTACTAGGAAACCCAAACCACCTGGTTTTGCCCTTGTGCCACTGAATGCCTCCAGACCCACATGAAGTGCCTTTCCTCCTGCCTGGATCACTGCCCGTCCCTTCTCTGCCTAGCTCCTCCATCCTTTCAGAGCCCATCGTAGGGGTGGGCTTGGACGAGAAAGCTCGCTGACCGCAGCCTGGCTGCTGTGCCCCTGCTCTCTGCCCCACGCTCTCTCCACCCTGTAGCACCCGGCGCGGTCATTCCGGGTATGTTCCTCGGAAGGCTTCTTGAGAGCAGTCTTTCTGTCCACCTCCAGCATCCAGCAGGATGTGGAACAGCGGACAGAACAGTATATGTCCATGCGTGCATGCATCTGTGCGTGTGCATGTGTGTATGCATTCAAGAACTGTTTTTTTTTAATATTTTATTTATTAGAGATAGAGCTTGAGCACAAGCAGGGGGAGCGGCAGACGGGAAGAAGCAGGATCCCCGTTGAGCAAGGAGCCCGATGCGGGACTCGATCTCAGGACCCTGGGATCGTGACCCGAGCCGAAGGCAGACGCTTAACCAACTGAGCCACCCAGACGCCCCTCAAGAAGTATTTCTGTAGCACCTTCTATATGCATGTGGGGCTCCATGTGTGAGTATGGAACTCTACATATGAACATCGAATGTGCTATATGAATACTCGTGGGGTAAATCAGATAGCCCACGACCAAATAAAGCTCACACTTTGGGCCCTCTGCTCTACCTAATACCCCAAGATGATGAGTGTAAAGAACACCTTTCAAGCTGTGCTGCTCTTTAGCGTTGACCAATTGAGCAAGAGGGTCGGGAGCTTTGTGTGGAAGCAAAGAGCCAGGCTGAGAACGTTCCTCATGACTCAGCACGCTGAACAGATGGATGGGATTCCTCCTCTTCTTCATTTCAAGCACCACGTCCCTGTGTGCGCCCATGGGGTGCCGAACCGTGGTGTTGGCCCCGACAGGCTTCCATCCGGCGCTGCGTAGAGGGTAGGTCCTGTCCCTGTGCCTCCACAGTCTGTGCCAGGTCACCCTGACTCACCCGACGTCCCTGGTCCACCTACTGGCATTTCTCCCAGGTACACGTTACCCAGCAAGTCATCCTATGTGTCTCTCATCGTGCCGCACTCTCCATAGCTTCCCCCAGGCTCCGCCCAACACCGGGAGATGCTCCTGCGTCCTGGCATGGGATCTAGAGGTAGCTCAGGGCAGCCCTCACCTTGTCCGCCAGTGACAGAGCAGCCACTGATCTTTCCTGAGCACTTCACCGGGAAACACGCCACTCCCTCATCTCTCACCACCTCTGCAAGCAGCACACAGCCCTCGGGCTTCCTTACCTGGGCCCTGAGGAGTGTTGTTCCAACCCCAGCTCTCCTTCTACTCCTACTGCGGCAGCATGCAGTAGGTGATCATGCAATGAACGATGCATGCCTTGCTTGATTGGGCTGCCCCCACAGGACCAGGGACCAGATCCTCACCAGAGGAAACGATTTCTACGAGCATCTTAGTACATTCCTGCCTTGCACTGAGTGAGCAAGTTTGTTCTGTTTGATGGAGCCCGTGGAGGTAAATAAAGATCTGAGGCAACCATCTCGTGGTTCAGGTGTCTCCCGTTGGCCGGGCATCAGGCTGTGGTGGCCGGAAGACACATTGTCTACCTTCCTTGTGCCTCTGGCTCAGTGGGAATCAAAAGGTAGATATTTAAACAAGTACGTAAGAACATAAGGGGATGTGTAAGTACAAAATGGGCTTTCAACAGGTAGTTGAAAGGCAGGAAGGAGAGAGCCATGTTAAGAGTTAGATGGAGAGCATTCCAAGTAGATGTTTAGAGTGCATATATGGGCACATGCATGAGTCCTATGGCAAGAGGGTCACGTTACATATTTTATTTGAGGCAAAGGAAAGCAGAGGTGTGTTGGGCTGAGGGACGGTGGGCCGGGGAAAGGGGTCCAGCTTGACTGCCTTAAATTACTTCTTTGCTCTGATTTCTTTATCCACCACTCATACTTTAATTTTGCTTTATCTTTATTGACATATCCTTAAAAGTATTTGATCACAACAAACAAATTTGCTTAAATGGTTTTTCTCTTGTATCTTACCTTTTAAAAAATTTTCACAAGCGAGGTAAACTAATTTTCAGTTTTCCCTTTCATTCATAAAATTGTATGCCACAAAGATTCTTGCTTCGATATAGCGCAGGAAAAGAGAAGGAAACTAATATTTTTGTAAACCTTCTGTAGGTCAGGCACACAAATTAGTGATTTGCGTAGGATTTATTAAAAAAGGCCCGGAAATAATTGTTTGTTCAAAATCTGGACAAGCTAGGATGTGTTTGTTCAACGCAAAGGTAGTTTGTCCTAAGATACATGGTGTGCATGTGTGTGTGTGTGTAAAGTATACGTGTATGATTCTTTGGAAGGCAACAGATTCACTCTTATCTCCTTTATTTCCTATGCACAAATAATAGCTTATTTGATTTGATGTGCTCGTTTGCTGCAATAGTAAAACTGTGTGGTGTTTAAATCCACCATCAATTAAGGTCCCCAGGGAATTAGAATATGTCTCCCAAAGGACTGGTGATGTTCCGTTTTCTCAGGGATATCCAAGCCATCCTCCGGAATACTTCAGGCTCTGAGTGCTTCCAGCCTAGACATACCGTCAAGCTAGATATCATACTCTTCTTGATGCATGACATGACGTTTGTGAATTCCAAAGGTTTTTAAAAATTATCTTTGGCATTTGAAAACTTAGAATCTTGAAAGCTATAATTCTCTGTTTTCACCAGCCCCCACATGGAATTTGCCCCTCTGCCGAGTGGTAGTTCAGACAAACTTTGTGATGCACGGCAAGTAAAAGCGGTTTTCATGTTGCCTGAATTAAGCATGCGTGGCGGTCATCCGTGTGCCTCCTCAGTGTGGACGCAGGGGGGGAACCTCGGAGCTTTGTGAACGGGGCGTCTGTGCTGGTTCAGCTCCGCAGAGGTGTGGGTTTCTCATCCATAACTCATCATTAGAAGGCGCAGCCTGCCCAGGCATATCCGGGCACCGCCGCTTGCTCACACAAGATCAGACAAGGTTGTTAAATCGCACTTTACTCTTCTGCAAACCAAAACCGTCCCCAGGGCTATCTGGCCTGCAGTTTGTTTATTTGTACCTTTGACGTGTAAGCCTCCACCTTGGGAAAGAGTAAAGGTGTTGATGAACTCCAGGGGCGCCTGGGTGGCTCATTCGTTAAGCGTCTGCCTTCGGCTCAGGTCATGATCCCAGGGTCCTGGGATCGAGCCCCACATCGGGCTCCCTGCTCAGCAGGAAGCCTGCTTCTCCCTCTCCCACTCCCCCTGCTTGTGTTCCCTCTCTCGCTGTGCCTTTCTCTGTCAAATAAATAAATAAAATCTTAAAAAAAAAAAAAAAAAAAAGATGTTGGTGAGCTCCAAGGTATGAAATCACTGTAGTTTGACGGAGTGAAAAGAGGCGCTGGAAATAGCGGAGGCTTTCACCGTAGGACACATTTCTGTGATTCATTCATACTGCGTGATGGGAACATCAGCACCAGGGCGGAACAGAGCTGAAGCTTGACGACTGGCCAGCAGAGTCCTAGCTGGGGACGGTTAATGGGGGCCAGACTCCAGCCAGATTCTCGACGGTGCCTTTGTGTGGGTGGGGTTCTGGAGGATGGTGAAGGGGTACTGGATGATAAAGCACAATTCAGGGCCCCAGCCCTGGCCGTGACCCCGGCTGCATGACTGAGGGACGGCGACACTGACCTGGAGCTCAGGTGCGTCGTCAGGGACATGAGTAGTCTGTGAACGTGCTCGCCAAAGTCCTGCCTGGTTGTAAACTTCTAGGGTTTTTATGCATTTCTTCTTTCTGTAGCAAGTGTCTCCTACCCGGGGAGATCTGTCCTGGAATCCAACTCGTCTTTCCATTCTGGGGCTCATCACGTCAACACTGTCATTGCGCACCCTTAGTTCTCTGCTTGACTTGCTCTCTGGCTGAGCCCTGCCCTCCCCACGCCCCACACCCAGCGCCACAGAAAGGTACTCAACACAGTTGTCCTGAGCGCAGTAGGCCTGCCGTTGCGTGCAACAGACCCAGGCCCGGATGCGGGACTGAGGGCTTCCCCGGCACCCCACAGACTCTGCCACCTGGGTCGCGAGGCAGAGGTCAGTACCTGAGGCTCTGGCCACGCTGTGAGCCAAGGCAGGGCCAGCCAGCACGTGACCAGCACGTCCTCCCTCCGCAAGGCGTCCCGCTGCCTCCCGTGAAGATCCCCTTCAAGGGTGGTGTGCAAACTTCAAGGCAAAACCCTTCAGTTAGGGCCTCGCTACTCCAAGTGTGGTGCCCAGACCAGCAACACTATCACATCCCTGGTTGCTCCTTAGGACATCGAGCCCCAGGCTCCCCCAACCCGCTGAATCCGCGTGGGCATTTTAGTGGCATCGGTCGGCTCATAGGGGAGAGTCCCTGCTTAGCTTCCCTCCAAGCCTGCAACCAACGCTTGCGATTTTAGTTGTTTCAGGACCAACTTTTGTGAGCTTCTCAGTCCAGTTCTCCCTTCTGTTTTGCTGGGATGGGAGGAAGTGTGTGTGTGTGTGTGTGTGTACATGCGCATGCCTGCCCAGGGGAGGTGGGGGAGAGTAACTGCTTCCTGCAAGCAGCCTCACAGCTGTGTATGTGTGCGCAAAGGTACCAGCATCGCCCGCCCCACACCACACACCCAGGTGCGTCCTCCACACGCAGTGAAGGCCGGCTCGCGTGGCAGATCCGGGGAGGCGGCACGCACAGACTCAGCGCTGCACGCTAAGTGTCCCGCCCGAGGCTCTGCTCTTCTCATCACTTGTACGCACGAGAACCTGCTTCCTTGTAACAGACGCGTGTCTCAGGGACCCCTCACCTGGTTGCACTGAAAGCAATTCGAGGGAGATACCGTACGCATCTCTGCTCTCTCCGTCACTGAGTACGAGGAGGTAAGAGGAAGCCTTTTCTGAAACCTACAAAATAGATCCGTGTCCTTATTAAATATCCTCAAATACCAGAAATAACAGTGCCTACTTTTTAACTTCAGTTAAAAAAAAATCTTGTAACTACCTTTTTTCCACGCGTGTCTTGGGTAGTGGACAGTGAAGTGTGGGAAGGCAGCGACTATGTCTGTTCCTTGTTCCAGATCTAGCATTGCCAGATTTAACAAATAAAAGCACAGGACTTACTAAACGTGAAGGTCACAGAAACAATGAGCTCATTTTATTTTAGAGGACGTATACCCTGTGCAATACGTGACTCATCCTTATATTAGAAAAAGATTTGTTGTTTCCTCTGACCTTCAGATCTAAGTCAGCATCTTGCATTTAGTCTGGTAACCCAGCCTGGACCTCAGTGCTCTGCTGAGTACCCAGCCCAGAGTGATGTTCAGTAGATTTTGAACATTTACATTAGGAGGCACAGAACTGAATTTGTGAAGCGTGTAAATGGAGCAGATAGGTGGGGAAAAGAACACTGAGCTGTGAGAAATCAGACCCCAGCTCGTTTTAACCAACTTGGAAGACTGCAGAGTGGCTTTGAAAGGGGAACATTAATGGATGGGTTACTTCAGTGAGAGAAAAGGCAAGTACCATCAGGGCAGTTAATCTGTGGCTCTGGCTTCATAGAAGAGTCCGAGTTTCTTCAGGGGTGTTTCTGCCAGTAAAAGATGGAGCGTAGGGGCACCTGGGTGGCTTAGTTGGGTAAGCGTCCAACTCTCGATCTTAGCTCTGGCAGGTCTTGATCTCAGGGCCCTGAGTTCAAGCTCCACGTTGGGCTCCATGCTGGGCATGGAACCTACTTAAAAGATGCAGTGTCAGTTAGCTCAGGGAATGTTTCCTGCCTTAGGTGACATAGGAAATTGTGAAATGGCCAAACTGGACACACAAATAACATATATTTGTTTCTTTGGTGAACACGGGAAATGTAGACTTAAAAAGAGGGATGGTTGAGATAAAATGGAAACTCTCCTGTGAATCAGAAATGTAGCTATAAATGAAATGTATTAAATTGAAGGAGACTAATCATCGCATCCTACATAATTATGGAATATTTTAGCCATGCATAGAAGATGACATCATTATTTCCAGTTTCTCCCCCATCCCCATCCCTGCCTTTATCATGTAACTGCATGGTGCTGTCCTACTGTGATCAGGGTGTTCTTCCCCAGCCTGGACTCTGCTCTCATTCACATGACTTGCTTAGGCCAGCAGGATGGTATCAGACTTGATGCAGGGAGAAGACTGAGAAGTGCTGACATGATTGGGTGGACCTCTTCCTTTCCCTGCTGCCAGTGCCAAGACAATACGTCCAAGCTAGCGGCTGAAGGACGAGAGGTACCTGGAACACAGCCAAGTCACTCCCGCTGCCCCTAGCCAAGACCGGCCCACAAGCTGTGCTCTCTGTGAGCCCAGCGACCATCAGGAGAACCACCTGGCTGACACCCAGCCCCACGCCCCACTGACATCAGACACAGGAGTACTAAACACTTAACATTGTATGCCACTGGGGTCTGTGCTTGTTTGTTACGCAGCAGCATCCTGGCAGTCGAGTACAGAACAACCTGTAAAGGAATTTAGGAACACAGTAACAATTATGAAATCTTGTTTCCCTGGTTTTGTCCCCTCCCACAGTGTAGGAAATCTAGTTCCTCTCAAATATTACCCAGTGGTCTGGTAATCCTGAGAAAAGTGCTCCTGTGTGTTTGCTAGCTAGACTTGCTTTCTGAGCTCTTCCAACCACTTGGATCCTCCCACTGCAGGCAGCTGTGGTGAGGTTTCCTCTTGTTGAAAATGCTGCAAGTCCCTCCTCTGTGACTGGTACCTCCCCAGGTAGCTCCCAGGACTCTCCAAAGATGGAACCCTCCCTGCTGATTGTAATGCCCATGGGAAACCCTGCCTGGTAGTAAGACGCTGAGGCCACATGTCCTTGCCTACCAAAGCTCTCTCCATCCCTCCTGAGACCCATTAATACTCACACAGATGCCACTGAAGATCACAAACAACCCTCACTTCATATTTTTCTGTATAGCAAAGTCAAGAATGAAGTGGTATGTTTCAAGTGCCACCTACATACATGAGATACTCCTTATACATTTAATAATGTTTCAGTTTCCAGTGGCGGCCATTAGTCAGACCTCCCCAGATCTTATTCACACTCAAAAACTTTGTGAGAAAACAATGTATATTAAGCTTACCAAGATTTTTCGCCTCTGAGAAAGCCAATCAAGCATTCAACAAATATTTATTGAGAACTTATTATGACCTTTAAATATTGACCCCAAGGCTGAATCACAGGCTCTTCTACAACTGGAACATCAATCAACAGCTAGACACCCTTCAGTCCCAAATGACTATCTATATAGTCCGGACTCTTCTTTACATTCCACACCCACACACCCAACTGTGGCCACCTGTGAATCTGAAAGGTGCATCAAACTCACCATTTCCCAAAACAAAACTCACACTCTTCTCCTCCCAACATGTTTCTCATTGCATATGTCACCCCAAAAAGCCATTTGCCTAAGCCAAAAACATGGAAACCATTCTTCACTCTTTTCTCCCTCCCCTCATCTACTGCAAACATTATCCGTTGCTACATCCTGTGGATTTAGATCTATCAAAACTCTTTCTTCCTGTCACTCTCTTGTTACCACTTTGTGAGAACTGCCATCATGCCTCACACAGACGACCACATCATGGGCCTTCTAACTGGTCTCCCACATATTCTCTCTGATCCTCAATCCATTCTCCACCAGCCAGGCAGATCTGTTAGAAACACAAGACTACATCTGGTCACTGCAGTAGTGAGAAGTCGTCTGTCACATTCCAGGGTTTCTCGGATGAATTTCAGCATCCCTCATGTCCTGCCAAGCTTTCAGAAACTGGGCCCCATCTTGCTTTCTGGGACCATGTTGCATTAGCCTTCCCTTTTAGAATGATACCTCATCTGCACTTGGACACTTTCACTGAATTGCTACTTCCTGCATGTGCATCGCTCTCAGCATCTGGGATAAGTATTCCATCCATCCTGTGCAATGAGTAAGCAGTTAATCTTCCCTCTGACTCCAAACATACATCTTTAGCATGGCCATAGCTAACCCCCACAGCATGCTTTCTTTCTTCTTTTTATTTTAAAGATTTTATTTATTTATTTGAGAGAGAGAATGAGATAGAGAGAGCATGAGAGGAGGGAGGGTCAGAGGGAGAAGCAGACTCCCCGCCGAGCAGGGAGCCTGACGCAGGACTCGATCCTGGGACTCCAGGATCATGACCTGAGCCGAAGGCAGTCGCCCAACCAACTGAGCCACCCAGGCGCCCAGTATGCTTTATTTCTTGACAGCACTTTTCATAATTGGGAGTAGAAATTAATTGGGTAATGATGTGTTTATTGCCTGCCTCCCAGTCACTGTGTCTTGTTTCTCTGTTGTAGCTCTAGCATAGTACATTATACACACCAGATGCTCAATAAACATGTCTGCAAAGAAAACAAATGGATGCATCCTGGTGAATGAAACAGACCTAATCCTAGTCTTCTCCAAGCTACTGTGTCTCTCTTCCATTCACACATACCGCGGTTGTATAAAGTTCTCTCGTCAAAGTCCTGAATACACAGACTCTTTGTCTTTTGGTACTTACTGTTGCTAGTTTACAGTGAGAGAATCAGCTTCATTCCATACCATCTTCAACTAGTTTACTTTACTTGGTATTTGAGACCTGTGTTTCTTTATACTTCAATTTTAAAAAGCTTTGTAGAGGACGTACATGTATTTTCATTAATTTTGCCAAGAACTCAATGGATCTGCTAATTCTATACATTTCATTTTTAAGCTCAATTATATTTTTGATACTTTTGAGAAGCGAAGGTAGTAATATCAGATGCCTTTTGACACTTGAGTTCACTAGATGCTTCTCTCTTCTTCTTTAGCCACTTTTTGAAGTTTATAGAATGTGTTTTCACATGTTGGGGATTTCAGCACTAGTAATTCTGTTAGTTTCTACTTTGCTTTGCTTTCTGTTTGTTCCTATGGTGTTTATTGGATTTCTTCCACTGCCTTTATCTACTTTCTCCCTGCATCTGAGCTTTAGCCTAAATAATGCCTGGTTACAATAACCAGATGTAGATGTTCTTTGGATTAATGAAAGGAAAAATAACTACCATGAAAGGTGGCCATGGAAGGATCAGTAATGGTAGTCCTTTTGGACTAAAGACTATAATTAACCCAGTATGTGCTGTTAAGACCCAGGACTATTTTAATCTTATTTAGTATACTGTAAATAAAATACTGTCTTCAGTGTACATTTAAATACTGCCTGGCTCATCTCTCAAATTTAATGTAATTATTTGTATCTCAGTTTGACTGCAGCTAGACTGTACAAGCTTCATACAAATCCGACATAAAATGAAAGCTTAGTTATTTTTATTTGAGTCATAACTAAGAATATGTGATAAGCACACATGCATTATGGAGATAAAGAGAACATTATAATAAGGAATTAGCAAACAGACCTACCATAGCGAAGGGGTTGCACTGATATAAAATATAGCCTACTTAGCACTATAATTTACTCTTATGACCTACTTTGTTTTGTAAAAAAAGGGAAGTGTGAACAAGATAGAGTAAGCAGAATAATGGGGGAAGGGGATCAGTAGAAAAATTTGGGGAGAATCTAGACATTTAGAGTTTAAGAAAATCTCAGAAATCATCTACCACAGCCTTTTTTTGCTAGCTATGACAATTAGATATAAATGATTTGTTCTAATTCATATATAATAATTATATTCAAATGGTTGACAAATTGGCCTGTTGATAAAGATTGCATCGTCTCTGGTGATGATTCTGTGTGTCATGGTCAGTGTAACTTCAGTGATGATAGGAGGGTCCAGAATTTGCAGTATGATTAAACAACCTTAAGGATTAGGGAAGGGAATCTGGTCTAGTCTTCCATGGTTGAGATGGCCTTGTATTCCCTTAGGAAGATAATGGGGGGTGGAGGTGGTCACCTTAAGAAACTGAGAGAACTAACTAATTAAGGCAGGCAGAAGTTTACACCAGCAAAACACGTCAGCAGGAAGTAGGGTTCACTTCTTGAGATGGAATCCCCAGCTGGGCCACAGGGCCGCGGGGCCATGGATGGTGACTGACCAGAGCAAGCTGAACAGGGGTTAAGAGGACTGTGGCATCAGGGATATTCTAAGACAAGCACTCAGGCCCAATAGGCCAGTTATTTTACCTCTAATAAAAGGTGGTGGTCCAGTAAAGGCTCAACACGGGGGCCAGTGTAGCCACAAAGCAACCTCATGGAGACCTCAGGGTGCTGGCTTGGGGCTCCTCGAGTCCCTTGAGTCTGAGGTCTAGATTAGTGCTAGACCCCAGGACAGCCAGACATAGAGGTAGATGTGACGATTTCTAACAGGAGGAGAGAAGGATGTGGGAACCAGGCAGGGCCAGAGGGATAATGGTGATGATGATGATGATTATTATTTATGATTATTACATGTGTCTCTATAAAGAACATCAAGCACTCATATAGAAAAGTAGCAGAAATTGATTTTAACTCAATATATGCCATCACTTCTTGTATATTGGTTCTTAATATACTTGATAATCTCATGAAGTAGCAAAGCTATAATAAATCTCCACTAAAAACTCCCATGAGCACACTCTCATGGAGCCCTATAGTCCATCTGTGTATTTCAGCATGCTCCAAGGATGCCTGGCTGAACAACCATGCCCTGCCATTTAGAGCATCCACAAATAAACAAGTCTACTATGAAAGGTGGATAGGCCCTAGCACCATATTTAAACACAGGCTGAGTGACCCCTGGAAGAAATGATTAAGATTTCCAAGTGTCTAGAGGAGTGTTACTGGACTAATTCACCACTAAGAGATCTTTTAAGCCTAAAATAACTTGTCTATGATTCCAGTATCTGGAGGTATCTGGCTCTTCGGAACAGACCCAGCCAATTTTCGGTAGCTAAAACTACTCTTAAGTCTGAGAATAAGGGATAGCATATCCCAAAAAGCCTAAATATAACCACATACCTAGGATAACAGAATTTCTGTGGAGAAGCAGGGAACAAAAGGAGGTGGCTTAGGAAAGGGGCACACGACTTTGAGAATTGTTCTTCTTGAAAAATAACAATAGTTTATGGACTGTCTTATTCTATTAAAAAATGGGCTATAGTAAATATCTATTACTGTGTAACCAATTATCCTAACACTTTGCATAAAGCAATAAACGTATTCTATATGTATATGAATATATATATTTATCTATATAAATGTTGATAGGAATACACAGTCATAGTCTATGAACCTAGAATTTGCAAGTGACTTGGCTGTGTGGTTCAGGCTCGAGGTCTCTCGGGACCCTGAATTTGAGTTGTCGGTCAAGGCTGTAGTCTCTGCTGGCTCTGGAGGATGGAGGATCAGGTTCCGTGGCTGATGGCCTGGGCCCCTGGTTCCTCATTGCATGGGTTTCCCCATAGGAGCTGCTTGAGTGTCCTCACAGCATGGCAGCTGGCTTCCTCCCAAACGAGATATCCAGCAGAATGCAAAAGAGAAACTAAAGTGTCTTCATATCGGAGGCTGGACAGTCACATGCCATAATTTCCCCCATCTTGGTTATGCAAGTCAGCCCTGTTCAGCAAGGGAGGGGGCGCTACAGGGACACAAACACCAAGACGTAGGGATCATTGGGGGCGTTCTTGGAAGTTGGCTACCATACTGTCTTAGGACCAGATGGGAAAGAATTGCAGCCAATTTTCAGTTCATTGCAGTGAGTTTGGTAATAAGAGAAATTCTATACTTTTGAGAGATGATGAAGCACTTGTCATTTCTAAGGTCCTATACATAAAGCATATAGGCCAAAGAAACGTAGGCCAGTACTGCAAATAAAAACCACATGCAGAATAATGTGACTTCAGACTTTGATAGGTAAGATGCTGATGTACACATCACCTCTAACTCAGAAGTGGTTTTCAAGTGTGAAAGTCAGGCTTGGTGTAACCCACCTGAGTTTTTAGAAGTAAGTTATGGTGTAAGTAAAGACTCTTCATGTTACATATCATAAAGAAAATTTAAAATGGGTTAAACCAGTGTTGTCCAATATATTGAGGGTCACACATACAAGCCACTTATGTAATTGTACATTTCCTAGAAGAAACAGGTGAAAATAATTTGACCAGCATATCTCACTGCCCCAGTTTATCTAAAATATTATAATTTCAACACATAGACAGTATGGAAGGATTTATTTTACTACATCTGAAATCCAGTGTGTATTTCACACTTACTGCACAAGACCGTTGGACAAGCCACGTTGCAGGTGTTCAGTAGGCACACTGAGACTAGTGAGAACTAGGATTGAATAGGGAATTAAAATAGGGAATCAAACCCCAGTGATCTGTCTCATCACGCCAGACCTGATCAAGAAGCTCACGTAAACCAGGTCACCAAGGACATCTCTGTCTCACTGCTGTGCCTCTTCCAATGCTGATGTAAACTGTAAGCACTGACTGGTGGCTGCTCAGTCCAGCAGGCTCTGTACTGTTGTTACTGAGGAGCCACAGGTCCCCCAGAGCTTCACACCATCACACCAGCCATGGAGAGAATGAGCATCTCGTATAGCTCATGGCGGGGGATGCTCTTTGGCACCCATTCTGTCTCGGTGTCCTGAATCGGGTAACCTGCCCTCTCTGGGACTGGCCACTCTGGTTAGTATCACAGGGTCTATGGATGGTGTAAGGCCCTTCAAGGCTACTCCTAGAATTCAGAAGGGGGCTCAAGCCTCCCAAACCATATTGTGTGTTAAGAGGTAGGAGTTAGTGCCCAAAGAAAAATGAGAGCACTTTTAGCAAGATGTGAAGTGGGTTAAAGATAAAAGCAGGGGCAAGAATGAACACACATCCACCATCCACTTGCCTCTACTGAGGTGTCCAGGCAGATGTCTTGATTCCATCCCTTGATGTGCTAAGCATGAAAGGAGAGGCAAATTAAGGGCCACCACAGGTATGGATCCACAGCTAGGACCACCTACAGAACTCTTGGCTGGGGTTAGTACAATTCTTGGTAGCTTAGAAGATCTGTGACCCACTTGTAATTCACTAATATTGTGGCAGTGGCCACCTTCAGTTTCTGCAGACAGAAGCAGCATCTTCAATTTGCAGAATGATAGAAAATGTAATTGAAAATATGCACACTCTTATGTGGTAAGGAAATAACTTTAAATGGAATGTAGCTTCAATAACTGGAGCATGACTTGAGACTTTTGTATTAACATTGAAATGCTTCCTACAACCTTAGAACAGTTTCTTCCTTTAAGGACAGATTTCGAAATTCTGTTCTTTCCTGATGTTTGAGTAAATGGATCTTCCTAGGGAGTATTAAGTGAATATTACCGGATTTATTGGATCTTACAAAATTACTTGAGTAAAAATTCCAGTTCTGCAAGAGGCCAAATCAAGTAAAAAGAATTCCTTAAAACAAGTAAAGGAACCAATCAGGTTCTACTACATGTTACACTATAATCGAATTATGTTAAAAAATATGTATCCAGGTTGGCCTGGTGATGGGTATTAAGGAGGGCACGTTCTGCATGGAGCACTGGGTGTTATACGCAATGAATCATGGAACACTACATCAAAAACTAATGATGTAATGTATGGTGACTAACATAATAAAATTTAAAAAATATCCATATGGACAAAGACAAGATGGATTTTTTTTTTCATTTAAAGAAACAATGTGTTAGGGTGGAAAGATTGTAGATGATATTTTTTTTTCTTCAGAAGTCTTCTGTTGATGCTATAAAAGCATTTGTGCAAGTTTTAAGAGAAAATGTGTTTGTTAAATCAGTGACTCACAGCTTCCACACAGTTTGAGAACGAGGCGGGGAGAGAGTCACACAGAAGCTGAGAGAGGAGAGAGACTGTTTTCTTTCACTCTGAGTCTGTTGCCATATATCCTGTGTCCTTCTCCAGGACATTCTTAGGAAGCAGAGTAAAGTAATTGTCCAAAGACGCATGCAGTAAGGAACAGCAGAGAAGTGTCCACAGTCTGGGAAGCTGGGTTTCCTCTGACACGGAGGGAATAGGCTGCCTTATGCATAGAGGATTGTCATTTGTTTGAGCCCCAGATTGATAGCTGGTGACATGTGCACTGTCCTTCATCTCCTCAGTATATTGTAAATTATTCCCAAAACCACTTTTCTCAAACTAAGAGTGGGGGGGAAGAAAGAAGAGAGAACAGGAGTACATTCTCATCCTGCTTGTAACTCAACTGAAACGTTCCCAAGCAGAACCAAAATAGCTCCCATAGAATTTCAAACGATGAGAATCAAGCCCAGATGGTCCAGACTTAAAATGTTAACTCTGATGCTATTGGTCTGTCAACTGAGATGACATATTTGTGTTTTTCTGATTCTATTTATAATTAGTCTTTTTAAGAGGTCCATCTGCTCCAAAATGTCTTTCCCACTGCCCTGCCAGGGCATGAAGTTTGCACCCTGAGTCATTCACTGGGCAAAGGAATGGAGTGTTTGGAGACCCTCGTTACGTGATCAGTGTGTCTGTGGAGCAGAGAACACGGTAGCCCACAGTGCCCAGTTCTGCATGCACATGCGTGTTTGTTGGGTGGCCCAGAGTGTAAGAGCATGGTGTTTAGCGCGTGTGCACGGACTTGGAAAGAATGGAAGCGCAAGCCCTCTCCACTCTACTAAGTCCCAGTTTGCTGGTGCCAGAACAACGGCTCAGTCACTTCTCTTCTTCCTTCTCAGCCTACACTGGGTATGTCCTTCGTCTGTAAGGGGCAGTCCTCTCCCGTGATAAAGCCTGCTCGGGCCAACACGGTCTTTACCTTCTACTGAAGTCAGAAGACTTGTGTCCGGTCTTTCTGACTTGCCGGGTATATTCTCAAATCATCTTCTTTGGATAAGGCTAGCTTTTTCTTTCTTCTTTTTTTGAATAAGTCTTTCTCAAATCTTCGTTTTTCTTCCTCTGTGCATAAGTCCTGGCACTCCAGATCAGGATTCCATGTTCACATTCCACTGTCGATACTCTGATGGCCTGAAGGCAGGAGAACCTTCCTGTTCTTCCTCAGCTGATGAATGGAGAGCTGTAAGGTCCAAATGTCTTCACTGTTTTTTCTTCTGATAAACTTCAGTGAATGAGATCTTTTGTTGGCTCTGGGCGCAGAAGAGAGAGTGGATATCAAGTGAGCCTGCGGGGGGCCCAGGAGAGGCGGACCGTGGGCGGACATCGTGGGGCTCTGAGCTAGGACAGACCTGTCACCCCCGCAGGGACTCTGCAGAGCAGGCAGCCCCCCAAGGCGGTGCCATACTGCTACTTCTCCTCTCTCTTCTTGGGCTCCTTTGGGGTCTCACCTCCATTCATTATCTGCTCTTTCTTCACAGAATCAACAGCTGGTTCTCACTGCACCGATTACAGGAGCAGAGAGAATTACTTTAACGCTTACGGGCAGCGTGGCTGGCCCTCCTGAGTTGCTTCTGTGGAAGGAAGGCATCCACACGAGAGTCAACAGTGGAGCCCAGTCAGTTCTGTGTGGCGAGACAGAGGCTCGATCGCACCCATGAAATAGGAGGACCCGACAGTACATAGCAGCTGTGACTTACAGTGTGTCTGTCCTTGTCCAATTTCCCTGGCCACCAGGCCGCACTGTGGCAGAATTGAGAGCCCGCACACCAGGATGTGTGAGTCTAGCTGGAGTTCTGTGTGTTGAAGTGTGGCGTCGACCTGGCCGCCGCCTCTGTGGGGCAGCTGTTCTTATTAGTTGCGGCTCACCTCCCTTTGCAGCTCACCTCCCTTTGCAGCTCATCTCCCTTTGCAGCTCACCTCCCTTTGCAGCTCACCTCCCTTGGCAGCTCACCTCCCTTTGCAGCTCACCTCCCTTCGCAGCTCACCTCCCTTCGCAGCTCCCCTCCCTTGGCAGCTCCCCTCCCTTTGCAGCTCCCCTCCCTTTGCAGCTCACCTCCCTTGGCAGCTCACCTCCCTTTGCAGCTCCCCTCCCTTCGCAGCTCACCTCCCTTGGCAGCTCACCTCCCTTTGCAGCTCCCCTCCCTTTGCAGCTCACCTCCCTTGGCAGCTCACCTCCCTTGGCAGCTCACCTCCCTTCGCAGCTCCCCTACCTTCGCAGCTCACCTCCCTTTGCCCAGAAGTGACCCCTCCTCGTTGTCAGTAAACAGAAAGCTTTGCTTCTGACTGTCATTTGCACACAGCGCAGAGACTGAACTCATAAGAAAGCATGAAGGGACGCATGTGAGGCAGGACAGGGTCCCCGTCACTGCCACCTCTGGGTGGGCTCAACGCCCTCACTCCCTGCTCCAACATGCTCCCAGCATATTAGCACGCTCCTGCTGGCAGTGTGCACGAGTAGCTCACAGGGAAAAAATTCACAGGCATGAAGATGACTTCATGTCAATTAACATGTGGAGTCTAAAAGTTGGTGTCCTATCCATATCTCCCTATTAAAAAGGGCAATAGCAAAAAGAAGAAAGAGTAAGCGGGATTACAATTGGAATGCATCCACATGGCAAACTTGTAAGCAAATATCAAGTCATCATGATTCCTGAAATCGTTCTAATTACCCACGACCAGCTCACACGGGATTCCAAACACCAATTAAAGAGTAAGTGTTTCCATGTTGCCACCGACCCTCCCTTCTTTGGGTGAAGAACAACACACCGTGGCTAAGAGAGGTCTCATCAAAGAGTTTTTCTCCAGGTGTATGGTAGCGTTTCTTTAATGGATCCACTGAGATATATTTACATACCGTAAGTTTCACCTCTTTGAAGTGTGCATTTCAGTATTTTCGCAGGGTTGTGCAACCTGTATTAGACTCTAATTTTACAATATTTTCATCACCCCTAAAGCAACCATGTAGCTCTTAGCACTCACTCCCATTGTCCCTCCTTCCAGGCCCTGGCCACCCCTCACGCACTCTCCGTCTCTATGCATTTGCCTATTCTGGACAGTGTCTGTAAATAGGGTCACACAATACGTGGTTTTTTGTGACAGCCTTCTTTCACTCAGCAAGTTTTTGCATTTCATCCATATTTTAGGAAGTACCAGCACTGCATTCCTTTTTACTGCCGGAGAGAACTCTTGTCATTTCTTCGTTGCCCCTCAGCCCACAGTGCGCACCCCTCAGTATAAGCTCCCCCGTAAGCTGTGGGATCCCTTTCAACGTCTCTCGGTTTCACGTGAGTACCATGGCAAAGCCTTCTCAGTAGGGGGCGCTGGAGGGACATGGCAAGGGGAAGCCGGTCCCGCGGCTTCCAGTGCAGGTGCACGGGGAGAGGAGACGTGGGGATGTGAGGACTCCACGTGCAGCCTCCCCCGCCATGGGACTCCGACCCTGAACAACCTTGACACCTGGGCCTGGCGATAAGCTGACCCCAGAGTCTTCACACAGGGTCACACCCCAGGCAGCTGTCCTTCTGCGAGCTCCCCTGTGGCCTTGCTGGCTGGCTGCTGATCAGCTGCTCCCGCACCTGCATTCGGGGGTGGCCTGCACTTTGCCCAGCAGCTGCAGACCACCTCTAGCCTGATCAGAGCAGCACGCGTGTTCACGCTCTGGTCACGGAGCCATGCTGCCCCCGAGAAATTCTAAACCCTTCCCTGGTCTGCCTTTGCTTGGGCATTTTCTGTGAGGCCAGGAGCACCATATAGAGTTCCGTGTGCCTTATAGTTAGTTACTCACTCGTCATAGTTCAGAATCCGTTACATTGAACTTCCCCTGTTTGACCTGCCGCGTGGTTCCATGTCCTGATGGACCCAGAGTGTTCCCGTGTTTCCTTGAATGGGCATACCAAATACTGTTTACCCACTCTTCAGTGGGGGCGTTACTGGCGTTGTTTCCTTTCGTTTGGCTTTTGGAAAAATGCTGCAGTGAACATTTGGGTGCGAGTCTTTGTGTGGACAGGTGCCTTCGTTTCTCGTGGGTACACACTTAGGGGTTGAATTGCTGGGCACATGGTCTGTTTAACTTTTTAAGAAGCCGGCAAACCACCGTCCACCGTGCCGCACGGTTTTTCTGTCCCAGCAGCAGCATCTGGGTTCTCCGGGTTTTCCGTAGCCCCGTCTACATGCGTTGTGGTCTTTTTGGATGATACCATTCCAGTGTAGTTTATACTGGACGTTCAAAGTCTTGAAGGCAAAAGTGAAGATGGAGTAAAGGAGAGTTGTGTCCAGTATTCAAGAAGAAATAGCAAAGCCTTGTCTATTATTTTGTTCACGTCCTTATCAAAAGTTTAAGGGACTGTTTCCTTCTGGGCTGCAGTGATGGTAATGCTCTGTGGATGCCATGGCAGCAGGGTGGGTGAGAGCAAACTCACACTTTCTTTTGCAGCCCAGGCAGCAGTAAATTTTGTTTCCAGAAAGACTTCATATAAACTTCAATAAAATAATGGGAAGAAAATTTTGAGCGAAAAGACAATTTGAGTTTGTGTCTTTTAATAGAAGAGTCATTTCTTTCTTTCTTTTCTTATGGTAGGAGCTTTAAAACTAACTCATCTGTTGGTCCAGAAACAATGTTTAATCACTAATTTCTAGGCTACGCATTTGGGCCCCGTACAACTTCAAGGAATGGAGAAATCCTCTGTTTCCATTTGGAATTCAGGGAATCTCTCTCTGGCTGTGGTATGGGTTTCCTGTTTTTCCTCAAGGATGGTTGAAATTCGGGCAGATCAGTGAGGTTCAAATTATGCTGGAACAGGTCTGGCATTCTGCAAGCAACTTAAGGCTTTGAATTGCCACCCACTCTTTCTTGGCTTGCACGGCCAACCTCGTCAGTCTGGAGAGACTTAAATTGTTTCAACAAGACTCAGATGAAAGGGAAAAACTAAGAAAAATTTTTTGATTACGTTGGTTTTTGCTAAGATGCTCAGATCACAAGCCACCTCCTTGCCCTCCACTTTGAGATTCCACTCAGTGAAGTATGTAGCTAGGAGTCAACCATAATGAACTAGTCAGGGATGTAGACCTAAAAAAAAAAAAAAAAGCCACGTATGTTGGAAGCTGTTCACTTAAATCTTTTTTTTTTTAATTGTTAATTTTTTTTTTTTGAGAGTGCATGCAAGCAGGGTTGGGGAGGGGCAGAGGGAGAAGGAGAGAGAATCTTACGCAGACTCCGTCCTGACCGCGGAGCCCGACATGGGGCCCGATCTCACAACCCTGAGATCACGACCTGAGCCAAAATCAAGAGTCGGATGCTTAACCGACTGAGCCACCCAGGCACTCCAACTGGTCCTTTCAATCTTACCTTGATTTCTAGCTTATCTAAGTATTAGACACCAAGTCTAGATATGGAGACATAAAGCTTTGTGGTGGTGGAAACTTCTCATGCACTAATACCTCCTTCTTCATAGCTACTTTGCTCTCTGATATTGAAATATGCCCATTCTAAAAAAAAAAAAAAAAAGGGAAGAAAGAAAAGAAACATGCCCATGCTTTGGGCCCTTTGGGCTTCAATATGTGCAAATGCCGATAATGTCAAAGATCATTGGCAATATTATAATTCTTAGTAAGGTATATAGCAAGTTATCATAACTCTACATTTATTTTTTTAATTTTGAGTACGGTTGACACACGTTACATGAGTTTCAGGTGTACGTCGTAGTGATTTGACAACTCTGCACATTAACGCTGTGCTCCCCAAAAGTGCAGCTCCCATCTGTCAGCACTCTTACTATACCATTGACTAGAGTCCCTATTCTGGGCTGTTGATTCCCGTGCCTGATTCGTTCCATAACTGGAAGCCTGGACCTCCCACCCACCTTCAGCCATTTTGACCCCTGCCCGCCCTGGCAACCCTCAGTTTGTTCTTTATATTTAGAGGTCTCATCCTGCTTTTCATAACTCTACATTTACAGGCAGAACTATCAGATTGCAAAAAATAATATCATCTTATGTAACTAACTTGTCACCTAACCAGTATGTCATTTGAATATGATCCTTTTCAATATATTATTTATTTGATATAGTCATATAAATGTAAAAACAGTTAAATATAACATGTGGGTTTTGGAGCGCCTGAGTGGCTCAGTCAGTTAAGTGTCTGACTCTTGATCTCAGCTCAGGTATAGATCTCACGGTCGTGGGTTCAAGCCCCGTGTTGGGCTCCACACTGGGCATGGAGCCTACCTAAAATTAAAAAAAAAAAAAAAAAATGTGGGTTTTAGTGGAAATATGGTACTGATTTGAAAATAGTGCTATCTATTCTGATTAATTATGAACATTTACATCATTTACTTTAAAGACTGTGTAGGTCTTTATTTTTCAGGTATTTATTATTTAGGTATTTGCCTACTTATTAGGTGTCTGTTCAATAAAAATTATAATCTTCAGTGTTTTGTGGTAAGTCTTTACATTAAAGATTGCAGGGGTTTGGGCAGAAGATCCACACTGTGAGAATATAGGACTTTGATTTTATAACACACAGAAAGGACACATTTGGTATCTAATTGGTTAGTCTAGTATGTTTAAATTTTAAATGATAATGTTTTAAAACAGTGTGATCTCCACATGTTTCCATATGTTGTCTAGGCAGAAGCAATCTTTGGGAAGGTGGTAAAGTAATGGCGTTAGGGACCCGAGGTCCAGATTTCAGAGGCAGATCTCCACTCTGGCAGGAGGTTTCGAAAAGCATGCTTTCCCTTCTTACCTGTTTTTCCTGATCTTGGTTGTCAAGTCGCATCATCAGCTCATCTTTAGAAAACCAGAACATGAAAGAAAGTTACATTTTGCATGTTTTGTCCTCTGACTCAAGCAGCATTATTATTTTAGGAGAGAGGTTTAGATCAATAGCTCTCGGAGTGTAGTGAGGAAGGCACATTTCTGGAAAAGAGCATAACAAGTACCTTAAATGTATTGTATATTTGCCTTTGGGATTCCATATCTAGGAATCCGGCCTGTCGCACAACTAAACAACAATGTAGACCAAGATTTAAATGCAAAGATATCATCTACATAAAGATTTGTAGTTTTAAAAAAAATGTAAGTCAAGCAAAATATCTCACATCATACAGCTCTGTTGTTTATATAAAAATTATGCAGCTCTGTGAATTTTTCAGTACTGGGGAAATAAAACGTTGCAGTGATGTACCCAAAAATTCACATCAGACACAGTCCATGACAGTGTGTAGAGGACATCCTTCCAGACTTGGCTCAACATGTGCATATGAGGGTAGGCAGCAAGACAGAGATACAGATAGAAATACTTTCTAAGGATCATGCTTTCTAACTAAAAATGAGTGCATTTTTCTTAAATTTAGGTACAGAAAAGGAAACTGAAATGATACCAAAAGGATCGCTGACTTTCAAATATTTGAGGTTCAAATGTGTAAGCACAGTGGGATCTGAATACTTCAAGGTGAGATGGGTCAACTGCATGGGCATACCGAGTGAGATTGCACTCGGGTTCACATTCCCAGTTAGAAAAAGAGCAAGGCCAACTGCAGGGTTTGGCTGTCCATCAGCCAAACAGAGGGAAGTCCAAGATGCAAGAAATGAACCAGCCTCAGGCCTCTCCCACATGGCAGTTTATGCATTAAAACAAACAAACAATAACAAAGCTTATTATGATTTATGTAATCCTAGAATCAAGATCAGTAACGTAATTCTGATCATTCATCTTCATTGAGGAGTTCTGTATCTATTCATAACTAATAATTTATCATGAAAATATTTGGTGAATAAAATCTTCTCTACCAAGAAAGTTGTATCCTCCAATAAAAATTTTAGAAATATTTTTTATACTTCTAAATTCTTTAAGAATAAAAAGAAATAAGATAAAGTGAGGATCTGATTCCAAGAGTAACTCTCATTAAAAGTTTTCCGAACAAGTGGGATACAAAGAAGAAAATGTCAAGTAAGCACAGGTAACTCTCCTTCCATTTTTTGCATAATAAAACTGAACAAGAAAAGGCTGAGCCAATACATCTGTTTTGAAATAAAATTGACAACGTTATTAAAATAGAAAATTGCATTACCAACTCCTCCTCCAAAAATAATATTTTAAACATGTCTTGTGCAGCTAAATGCTCATGTACCACTGTTCTTTCTTGGCTCTGTTACTGCAATCACTGTCCACCTCTGGGGCATCTGATTCTAACATCACACTTCCTCCCTCAAGTTCCCTACAAAGTTTTGTAAAAGATACTTAGGAATATCTAGAGCTCATTTTAATGACAAAAAAAGATCAGTAAACCTTCCCAAACAATTGGATGCTGTGTATTGCTGTCCAAAGGAAAAGAAACAAAAGAAAACGAAACTACGGGCATCACTGTTTGGTATATTCCAGTTCTAAGCATGTGCAGTGATCCCAGAGACTACCTGTTTTTTCTTTAAATTGAGCGAGGGAGCGACCAAGTAAAAGAGCTAAGGTGAAAACTAAAGGTAGAAACCGGTGAGACAGAGGAATGATAAGAGAAAAAGACAGTAGAGATGAGAGACGAGAGAGATAGACCGACGAGAGAGAAACGTCAGCTCTCCTTTCCAGATCCCACCTCAGCTCATAGTCGACACACCAGCCCTACCGGGCAGCCTTGTCCCCACCTTGAACTTGCCCTTGTTCCTTTAAGTGCAGTCCATTGAGTCCATTCCCTCAGGACACTGCCTCTTCCAAAGCCTTGAGTTCCTGGGTTATGCCGACCGTAGCAGGAGGGGCATGGCATCCCCACTCCCGAGGACGGCCCAGGACCACACTGTCCAGTGGAGATATTTAGCATGATGGCAATGCTTTATAATCCTGTGCTGTCCAGTGTGGTGGCCACTACCCTCCCTCGGCTCTTGAGCACCTGGAGTGTGGCTCGCGTGGCTAATTGAACTTCACATTCTGTTCCATGGGAAATAATTGGAATATAAGTTGCCACTGTGGGTAGTGGCCATGAGACCGGGCAGGACAGCTCGGGGAAATGCTGAATGCTCCACGGTTAAGTCCCTTGGAAGGTCTCTGTGTCAGTGGGAGGGGAGGATTCATCTCCTCGATCTTCTTGGTCTTCAAGAGGATAATTATTAGAAAATGAAGGATCCAGTTCATACAGCGTGTGCACATACACACGCACTTTCCAAAGATCAACAACGATTCTCAAATTTAATGCAGCCTAAATCCACGTTCAGGAAGGGAAATGCCTCCCAGCTGGGAAATAACCTTCTTCCCTCTGAGACCGTAGATCACTTCCCTTCCACTCTGCTTTTTTCCTGCCGAGCCCCCTGCTCCTCTCAGTGCTTGACAAACCTACCCATCCCTTTGCATTTGCAAACAATGGGGCCATTTCCCCAACAGTCCCAGGTTACACTCAGTAAAACTTTGCATTTATTCATCACTTGCACCTGGCCAGATTACAGCTGACCCTTGAACAATCTGCATGTAACTTTTGATGCCCCCAAAACTTAGTCTTTAATAGCTCACTGTTGACCAGAAGCCTTACTGATAACATTAGTGTATGAACACGTATTTTGTTTGCTGTATGTGTAATATACTGTATCCTTGCAATAAAGTAAGCTAGAGAAAAGAAAATGTGATTAAGGGGCGCCTGGGTGGCTCAGTCCGTGAAGCGTCTGCCTTCGGCTCAGGTCATGATCCCAGGGTCCTGGGATCGAGCCCCACATCGGCTCCCTGCTCAGCGGAGACCCTGCTTCTCCCTCTCTCACTGTCTCTGCCCTACCCCTGCTTGTGCTCTCTCTTGTTCTGCTCTCTCTCAAATAAATTAATAAAATCTTTTTTGAAAAGAAAATGTAATTAAGAAAATCATGAGGAAGAGAAAGTACATTTATCGAAAATCTACATAAAAGTGGGCCCAGGCAGTTCAAACCCATATTGTATTATTCACGGTCAACTGTGCATTCCTCCACTAAGTAAGCCTTTTAAACCATTACCATTCACTTCTCGTCAGAGCAGAATTCCAGAGAGCGTAGGCATTTATTAGTTTCAGTTACAATGATTCTTTGAGACGAAGTGTTGTGATCAAGTGAAGACCAAATGATTAGCTGTTGCTCAGTGGCCCTGGAGACATATAAATGTAGAATAAAGTAACACTGAAAACCAGCATAGTGACGTTCCCGTACTCCGGCAGGAATTTGACCTGACTGCAATAACAGAAGAGGACCTGGCTTAGGAGTGCGATATGAGGACATGTTACTTCCTTCGCTCACATGGAAAAGTAACCTCGTCTTGCCTCGGCATTTTGAGAACATGGCAAAGTTAGCGTGTTGGGCTCGGGCGCGAGCCAGCACATTTATTCTAGAAACCAGGAAATAGAATGAGTGAAAATAAAAAGTGCACTTTTGTTGGCCCGTTTACCTGTCGTCGTGCTACCTCTCATGCGTGAGACCGTGCAGTCGATCCTAACTCACTCGGACGAGGCGGTGAAGTCTACCGCTGCTGAGGCAAGATGTTAACTTTTTTACAAGTAGAGCTTCAGTCCCCTGTACCGGGCTCACGTTCAGTGTCAGCGTGTTGTTGATCAGTCGTCTCCATCGAGAACTATCCTGGGAGCACCGGCAAAGCATGCTCACACCTCTGGGACTGGGGCAATGGGCCAGAACAAATTGGATGCGAAACCGAAGGAAAATATGAAATTGTAAAATAACTTGACATACCCAAAATGTTTAAAAAAAGAAAAAAAAGTATTGGTAAAATAATCCAGCAATACTGTTTTTTTTTTTTTCCAAAGATGGAGATTTTTATTTTGTATTGTTTCTCCTTTCATTTAAGTTAGGATTTCGCAGCCTCGGCTGTCCTATACGGTGTGGGGTTTCTAAGAGCATCCTCAGTATGAAGCTGACGAGTGTTGTGAACCTGAAGGGAGTGTTGCCAGGCAGCTCTGATTGGATTTCATTGACCACAGCGACTGACCATCACTGATTTCAGAAGGAACAATACAGAAGGAGGATCCTTCTATGTTCTTTTACTTTTTTTAATGCTAGAATCAGAATCCAAAAAGTTCAGTATCCTCTGCACAAAACATATTTGTTGAACCCATTTTTCTGTGTATATTGACATTTGACATTGTGGAATCTATAGCTATTTTCGTTTGGTTAGTGAGATTTTTGGTTTTCATCCTATAACGCAGGGATCGACAGAGTGGCACTAAGACCATCCCGTGGTGACAGTTGACCTTTGAAATTTGTGTTAAATTGATGTGGATGTGGTGCCACTTGGAGTGAGGTGGAAAGATTTGAAGGGCACAGAGCAAAGTAAAATAGATCTCCAGGGGATTGAAAGCAAATCTAGTCAGAACAGTTCCTCTTACAGCAGAGGCAGTCAGTGGGAGGAAGTTCCCAGAATAATTCAGTTAGGCAGAAACACCCTCACATTCTTCTTCTTAAGTCAGTTTTGTGTTGAAATCGCTTACACCAATGGACCAGATAGTTCCAGGAAAAAAATATACTGCAAAAACTGCAAATCGGTTCATCCATGTATTTTGAAACCAGAAATGAAATTATTACATCCGCTATTAAGACAACTGAGTTTGATCCGATGACTTTGTATAACTATAAACACTTGAAATGTTCTTGTCATCCTTTCTTCCCAGTTACACATTCAGTGCCCTTGGGCATTTGCCCATTCTTTGTGGACATAGTTCTTTAAATAACCTTATAGCCTCCCAGAATTGCAAAATGGTATCATTCCCATGACCTCAAAAAAATGTTTGAAATTCTCCTGGGACAGAAGTTAAAGAAAACATGCAAAATATATTTCTTCTTTGTTGTTGTTTTTTTTAATCTAATTCCAGTGTAGTTAAGATACAGTGTTATATTAGTTATAGGTGTACAATACAGTGATTCAACAATTCCGTACATGACTCAGTGCTCATCACAACAAGTGCCCTCCTTCATCCCCTTCACCTATTTCCCCCATCCCCTCTCCCACCTGCCCTCTGGTAACCATCAGCGTGTTCTCTGTACTTGTTTCTGTGTTTGTCTCTTTTTTCTTTGTTGGTTTGTTTTGTTTCTTAAATTCCACATAGGAGTGAAATCATATGATATTTGTCTTTCTCAGACTGACTTATTTCACTTAGCGTTATACTCTCTAGATCCATCTGTGTTGCTGCAAATGGCAAGATTTTATTCTTTTTTATGGTTGAGTAATACTCCATTGTATGTATATGTGTGTGTACCTATATACCACATTTTCTTTATCCATTCATCTGTTGATGGGTACATGGGCTGATTTAGTATCCTGGCTATTGGCAATAATGGGGCATTAAACATAGAGGTGCATGTATCTTTTCAAATTAGTGTTTCATACTCTTTGGATAAATACCCAGTAGTGGAATTACTAGATCATATGGTAATTTTATTTTTAATTTTTTGAGGAACCTCCGTACTGTTTTCCACAGTGGCTACATCAGTTTGCATTCCTGCCCACAGTGCAAGAGGGTTCTCCTTTCTTCACATCCTCAGCAACACTTGTTTTTTACCTTGTGTTTTTTATTTTAGTCCTTCTGACAGGTGTGAGGTGATATCTCATTGTGGTTTTGATTTGCATTTCCTTGGTGATGAGTGATGTTGAGCATCTATTCATGTGTCTCTTGGCCAACTGTAGGTCTTTGGAGAAATGTCTCTTCATGTCTTCTGCCCATTTTTAATTGGATTATTTGGGGAGGGGGGATTGTGTGTTGAATTGTACAAGTTCTTTCTATATTTTGGATATACTATTTATCAGATATGTCATTTGCAAATATCTTCTGCCATTCAGTAGATTGTTTTGGGGGTTTTTTTGTTGTTTTTTTTTTTAGTTTTGTTGATTGTTTCCTTCGCTATGCAGAAGGTTTTTATTTTGATGTAGTTCCAATAGTTTATTTTTGTTTTTGTTTCCCTTGCCTCAGGAGACACATCTAGAAAAATGTTTCTATGACCAATATCAGAGAAATTACTGCCTTTGCTGTCTTGTAGGATTTTTATGGTTTCAGGTCTCACATTTAGGTCTTTCATTCCATTTTGAGTCTATTTTTGTGTATGGTATAAGAATGTGGTCCAGTTTCATTCTTTTGCATGTAGCTGTTCTGTTTACCCAACACTGTTTGTTAAAGAGACTGTCTCGTTCCCACTGCATATTCTGCCTCCTTCGTTGAAGATTAATTGACTATATAATCGTGGGTTTATTTCTGGGCTTTCTATTCTGTTCCATGGATCTATTTTTGTGCCCATAGCATACTGTTTTGGTAACTAAGCTTTGCAGTCTCTCTTAAAATCTGGGATTGTGACACCTCTAGTTTTGTTCTTTTTTCAAGATTGCTTTGGCTATTTGAGATCTTTTGTGGTTCCATACAATTTTAGGATTATTTAAAAAAATTTTTTTTCAAAAACAAAATATATATTTTTCTCAATAAATTTCTGGTCAAAATTCAGTGCCTGACCCCTTTTCAGTGACTATAGGACAATAGAAAGAAATATCTGGCAGGGAGAGGAGAGAGGGAAATACGTTGCCGAGAGTGAAATAGGAGACCTCGTGAAAGCACCTTCCTCACCTTCATGTCGGTCTTTGCGATTGTTAGTAATAGTATTCTGAGGACCAGGGGTGAGGAGAGGACACAGCTGTGGAATGCTAGAACCAGAACCGTCCATGCTTGCTGCTGAGCACGGGCTTGAGCCACAAGACGATTATGGAAATGCTGTGTCCACCTTCCCGGGCATGAGTGAATGACAGGTGTCTGTCTGCTCTCAGAACCATCTCAGATGATATGTAAACCACGATATGATGGCCTTCCTTCCTGAAGTGACAGTTCTTAGCTCAGTGCTTATAATGTTGGTGGGATTTAGGTTCACTTCTGTTGAGGTTTCTTAGATATCTCTCCCATGTATCCACTCGTGGCACAGGTATTTGCTGAGAGCCTCTGTGGGCATGCACTGTTCTCCATGCCCCCTGCCCTACCATCCTTGTTACTGGATGCTGCCTTCAAGGGGAGAAACAGGCAAATGGGGACACAATGTCCCTGGTGGGGCGGGGGGAGAGCTGTAATCATACAGGAGGCTGCTTGGAGAGTGAAGAAGGTGGGGGGTGGGAGACCGAGTAATTCAGAGTTGTCCAGGAACAGAAGGAAGTGGGCCAGGATGGAGGGGTTCAAGGCAGAGAAGGAGGACCAGGGGGAGGTGGAGGGAGGACCAGAGTATGTAGGACCCCATGGGTCCATTTTCAGGACTTTGAATTTCATAGGAGGTTTTGAGCAGAGAAGGAATAAGACTCGACTTCCATTTGAACATGTTTGCTCCGACTTCAGGGGAGAGGATAGGTTGAACGAGGCAACAATGATGGAACCATGAACAGAGGGCTGTCTCAGTCCAGGTGGAAGATACGGATGGCCCCGACCCACCTCATCAGGAAACCTTTCTAGTGGCTCAGGAATTGCTGTAAAAGCCACAGGAATAAAATAAATCTGGATTAGGTTGAAAGCAGCAGATCAAGCATCCTTGAGCATATTGCAAACACTAAGAAGAATTCACGATTCCTAGTGATGTATATTTTGGCTGTATGTTCTCTTATACAAAATATTCTCACAGACATATACAATTTAAACACAAACTATATTACTTTATATACAGTTTAAATATAAACTGTCCAGTTGTTTAACTACCGACTATGGAAGTCACATTCCTACGAATGTCCCGAGTTCCATCATTTGAATTAATTTAATTCTTTATGTAAACTCTTATACCAGGCGCCTGGGTGGCTCAGTCAGTTAAGCGTCCGACTCTCGATTTCGGTTCAAGTCGTGATCTCAGGATTGTGAGCCTGAACCCCCATCAGGCTCTGTGCTGAACATGGAGCCTGCTTTAAGATTCTCCCTCTCCCTCTGACCTTTGCTCACGCCCTTGCTCTCTCAGTAAACAAACTCTTCTGCCTTCTCTGAGTGGCTCTTTGTACTTCCAGAATAAACTCCCCAGCCAGACTGTGCTCAGAAGAGCATCATGGGAGCGAAGTGGGCACAATGCATTGCCTCACACGGAGCAGAGGGAGGACAGACTCTGTCCTCACGTCCCCACGTCCTTTGCCCTCGTTTACAAGGACCTCTTCTCACACATAAGCCATACCTGTGAGTACTGCTGGAAAGGTCCACTGTGACTCTGACCATGGTGCCTTCAGTGAGAATGGGGACAGTAAGGCCGACCTTCCCGAACAGGCGAGGGGAGGAAAAAAGAATTTTCACCTTTAACTGGAGAGAACGTGAATGTAGTTATGTTCATGGACGGGGCAGCTGCAGAGGGGGAAAGCCTGGGCTTCACAGCCTGTTTCAGTGGGGCCCAAGGATTCCCGGTCTTGAAAGGTCCCTAGGTGATGCTGATGCTTGTCCACGGACCACATTTTGGGAATCACTCATCCAAGAAACGATTGTACTCCTCTTACTGCAGTATTGATATTTGTACTTGCTGAGGGCTACATTCCATTCGGAAAATATTGTTCCTATTTACACCGCACTTCTTCATTAATCCTGTTGTCTGCATTCTCTGAAATGTGCGAGGAAGAAAAGGAAAAGATCAAAGGGGAATTGGGGCCATGAGAGAAATTATGCAGCCGACATCCAGCGTGCACCCAGTACCACCACAGGCTTTGGTCTTCGGGGAACACTTTTGGACATCCGTAGCACCCTGCAATCCCAAAACGTGGAGAACTCTCTAAATTCTGAACTTTCCATTTTGTGCAGAAGTGGACAAAATCTGTTTCGATGGCCATGGTTTCTCTCTCTTGGCAAAAGTATTAAAGAAGTAACCAAGCACTGTTCCTGTCAAGGTGATGGATGTGCCTCAATAAAGGGGAAGGAAAATCCCAGTTACCTATTGAAGTATTTGATGTTCCTTATTAAAGAGAGGTTTAACGGTCCTCGAGCTATGAGCCAGAGCGAGAGAGATTTAAACACATCTGCTCCACGTTAAGGATCCTTGGTGCATAGATCACCTTCTTCATGAGGGTGTTTACTCAGGAGGCGCAACGGGTCTTCTGCTGACGAGATGGAAGTGTTACTCAGCTTGCCAACAGTTTAGAAATGGGAAGAGAACACGAGGGACCCAGGTGACCTGAGGCCAGGGACATCTGTGTCCCGCATACGTCCTCTTCACCCTTCCACAGCCAGGGGCCACGTGGGGACAAATTATTAGGAAATCATGTTAGTTCAAACTGCATCGCGACCGAATTTTTTTCCTATTTGCTAGCAGCTACTGTTTATTGAAGCCATTCTAATTCTACGGGGTTGAACAGCTCTTCGGTACCCCTGGATTCATAAGCCTGGGGACTCTGGGTCTGAAGGAGTCTTTGAGAGAGGTGCTCTGCGGTCCTCAGGGTCCTGAATTTCAGCTTTGTATGTGTCTGAGACCTGCTTTCTTCTCATGCCCTTGGCTTACTCAGCACCCTTGGGTTAATAGCTGATTGGACCAATGATGGTTTTTGGTGAATGGGTATGTGTGCGTGCGTGGTTTATTTCAAAATAGCCAAAGAGGTATTTTGGCAAGTTAAAGGCTGTCTCAGACCAGTAAAATTGACGTCTGTTGATAAAACTCTGTCTGTCCATTTTAATCCTAGTAGAAAAGTGCTATCTGTCCCTTTTCACAGAGATTTATAGAAGAAAAAATTTTTTTTCTTAGATGTTTTCATGCGGTAACTAAAATTTTCTCCCGGAATTCCAACCAGTTTGGGGTCTCAACTGCTCCACAAATGATTTTTCACTCAAGTCACGTGAATCTCTTTCTTTCTTTTTTCTCATTCTGTCCTGTTTTGTTTTGTTTTTTTCTGTAACACGACCGTTAGTCTTGGTTTCAATATTTACACATGACCTTAAATGCTTTTACTACGTGCATGTAACAAATTGTACATGTCTTGAGGAAATAGTCTCCATTTTACTTTTTACTAATCTAAAATTGTTCACATGGAAGGAAAAAAAGTGTCTGTAACATATTACAGATTAAAAACAAAGCTGAAAACATTGTAACACATTGTGGAAAAGTTCAAAAAAGGTAAAGAAATAGAATTTAAAAAGTAATGACTCTTAGCCTTTCTGCATCTCTTCATCTCTCCTGCCCGCCCCCCACCTCCAAATATGTGCTGTTTTGAGATTCTTTTCACCTGAAATGTTTTGGCCATCTTCTTTTTGTCTTTGGTCTTAGCTATTCCTCCTGTTTGATAGCTGGAAATCACACCTTTTACAAATATGTCCTCATATTTAATCACAGGGTTGATGTGATTTCCAATGTTCTGTTCTTCCAGCAGCACAGCAGTGGGAATAGCAGAATATGCTTAGATGGGCGGCTCTGTAAAATAGATTTAAAGAAGTCGAAGAGTTGTGTTCCAAGTGCTTAGCACATTCTAATTTCTGATTGCTAGTTTTAAGTCACCCGTTTATAGAAATAGGGAATTTCCACTTGAGTCTTAGGACTGTGTCTGTATTACAGAAAGTAGAAACTTTATATCGTCTCTAATTTTCTGTAAAAAAGTCACAATCACTATATATCTCAGGGATGGTTAATTAACACCCGAAGGACTCTTATCAGCCGTTCACAGGTCAAGGGTGGGTGGCAACAGAAGGCCCCCATCAGGAATCCACGGTCCAGACATGGTTACTTACCACCTCCTGCTGGCTCGTAACCCTGTGTCTGCTCAGCAGATGTTGGTCTAAAGCTTGGATGGATGTATCATGCCTCGTGGTGGTGAAGTTTCAAGGCAGAAGACCACGCTTCCTTGTCCCTCTGAGTGCAAGAGGCTAGGAATTGCTCAACAGGCAGTTATTGAAGGGGAAAGGGTCTAAAATACAGAATTTAGGGCAAGGTGCATATTTATTCTGAAGGTTCTAGATCTAGATCTACATGCTTCCTCAGCAAATAAGCTATTGTATTTGAATTAGATGGGTATTGACTGGATTCTCCTTTCTCTCTCTCTCTGTCTCTCTCTCTCTGTCTCTCTCTCTCTGTCTCTCTCCTTTTTTCCTAAATATGGGCACATTCTGCCACATCTAACTTCATGACTTTAGAAAAATCGTCCAACCCCCAGTTTCTGCCCACCCATACTAGGACTATGCTGTAGACAGATACTTTCCATTCTCTCTTTTTAATATGTACTTTCAATCCTCAATCCAAAAATAGCATCAGTCTATTATGAGCTAGGAGGCAATTCCTATTAATATAAAACCCACATCTCTGGGATTCATAGTCTCCCTATTTTAAATACAGTTTCAAGCATAATTAAATATTTTAACATGCCTTCATGTCCTTGTGATATACATTTATTGATATGGGAATAAATTTAAAAAGAAATGTACTCATTTTAGGAATATGTCCAATATGGATCAGAATGCTTATTCCATTTAAAAATGGTAGTTTGAGATAATAGTAGTTTTATCTGAAGCAAGTCATTAAAAATAACCTCCTTTCAAGGTTGCTTTTCTGTCCTGCTTTGAAAAGTTTTGAACAGAACACAAGATGCAGCAAACTACTTCCCATTTTTCTAAAATGATATAAAAGATGTTCGCAGGAATAGTTAGTTAAAAGTTAATGAGAGACTTTCTCCAAGCAAAGGAAGTATAAAGATTTTCATGGTTATGTAGACAGTGAATATAATTAAATATGATCCTAGTGTTCCAAGGACCAAGACTAATCTCCTAACAATCCATCTTTATCAAGGTGGATTCTTGTGGAAACATAGCAGAGAGAAATCTGAACTCAGGCTGCTCAGTTAGAGGCTGATTATGTGAGTCAAAAGAATAATCCTCTTTATAAGGAACACAGTATGCTATTCTTCAGAGCAATTAGTTCATCCATCTTAAAAATAAAATAGAATTCCTCTGAAGGGTGCTCCAGAGAAATGTATATTTTAAGTAGTCTGTCCATTCTCCATTATGGTCGGTTCTTCCCTATAACATCCACAACTGAGTCGCCACTTTCAATTGTGAACACATAAGGAAAGCAAATAAATGTAGCCATAATCAGTGCGCTTGTTTTCTGGCTCTGTGTCTTTAAAGTTATGGAAGCAATTTAAAAGGACCTTGAGGTGTGGCCAGCGTTGGAAACGCTTATCTTTTGGAATCCCCGCAACATATCTCAAGTCCTCACCTTTTTTTAGCTTGTATGATCCCATGCGTGCTAGATCATGGTATTGGAATTGGGCATTGAGAATAGAATTAATCTGTTTGCTTAAAGCAGAGGTTCCCAACTAGGGGTGATTCAAACCCCTCCCCGGTGGACAATGTGTGGAGACATTTTGCCTGCAAGGAGCGGGGGGTTCTACTGGCGTCTAGTGGGTAGAGACCAAAGATACTGCTAAATGTCCTAAAATGCCTTGGACAGCCCCCACAACAAAGAATTATCTAGACCAAATGTCAATAGTGCCAAGGATGAGAAACCCAAGGCTAGAGGTAGGCTCATTTTTCATCTTTTGAAGCTTTGAGTTTTCATTGGCAAGGGACCACTTCACTGGAGACTTGATCTCCCCGCTTTCCAGGAAAGAGACCTGTGTGAGTCCAGGCCTACCTGCTCTTCAGCTCGGCCGTAGCAAGAAATGCCCAGCACGCGTCACTGTAACTTGTGTCTGAGGTCCTGCCAGCTCGGCCCCATAAATCTGTGCCGGGAAGGCACCTGAGTGGAGCCCCTTTCTCCACGGGGCCACCTGACCAGACACCATCGTGCAGCTGTGTTTTCACTCAGCTCTTTTGTTTTAAATCACTGGCCGTTCGTAAAGTCCTTCCAAAAGATGGGAAACTACTTAGGTGCATAGAAATGCAACTGGATCTGGTATGACTATATAATTTTTATAGAGAGAGACAGTATTGCTGGCAAAACGAGGTTTCTTGGCAGACCAGATTTGAGGACTTCTTTTTTTAATGCGGATGATTAACAGTACCTCCCAAAGTGTCAAGGATATTGGGAACTGGGGCAGAAAAGGAATTCCTCGCTGCCTCCTACAGGTGCTGCGTGGTGTGTTTGTATAAGCATAACACAGTATATTAGTTATCTATTGCTGTGGAACACATTACCACAAATTAGTGTGAATTACTGAAATTCAGAGGTGATCCAATAACTCACCTAAGGATTTGAGCTTTATACGCAGCTCTTTTGACACGAAATCTCATATATTTTCAGATGATTAAGGTGACAGGTGGAAGTCCTGTCCCCTTTCTGCACATGCCCTGCAAAATCCGTCATCCTGAATTCGGGAAACACCTGTGAATATGTTGGGATGACGCTTCTTGTACCCAAACTTCCAGCCCATGGAAACGGTGATAATAAATATGGGTTCTTATAAGCCACAAAGGGGTAATTATTGTCCCTGAGCCTCAGTTGCCCAGACTGCAAACTGATGCCTGTCTCCAAGGCTTGTTGTGAGCATTCAGTGGGCCGGTGCGTGAAGAGCTTGGCATAGGACTGGCACTCCTCCGTACACGCTAGTTCCTCGCCTCCCCCCACCCCCTGCCATTGCCTTTAATTCCGTGTCCCTTACAAGGAGGAAGGGAGATGCTAGTAACAACACAGCAATCAAATTCTGTTCCAGGGTTTTAAATTGCAACATGGTGACTCAGAGTGTGATACAATTGTCCCTGGATGATAAAATACACTATTACCCAGATGTATCATTCATGTATCTTTTACTCATGTGTTCATTAAATTTATGGGCTGGCTACTTCCCTGTACCATATTTACAATGGGATCTACAAAGCAAAGGGTCATGAAGTGGCTCATGTGCTCTCATGGAGCTTACGGGCTGGGGAGGGGACGCCGTAAGCAAGCAGGCAAACGCAGTAGAGCATGGATGGAATATGCTGGTCACCGACAGCCTCCCAGCAGGAGAAGCCTTTCGCTAGGTCACGAAAGCTTCCTTGGTGCACCGAGAAGTGGAGGAGTACATTGGGCAGGAGAAAGGAGTTGAGAGAGAGGGCGAGGACGAGGGCATTGAGACAGAAGGAGCATCCAGTGCAGGGCCTGGGGGGGGTGGGGGGGACGAACACACAGCACAGTTCTGCAGCTTTGAGTCGGTCAGTGGCCAGATGAGGAGGTGTTAGGGGATGGGGCGGGATGACATAAACAATTAGGGGGTCAGAATCACGCAGGGCCATGTCACAGAGCTGTGGAGTTGGAACTTTATCAAATAAAGGACGCTGAAATGTGGTTAAGATGTGGAGGTATTTGAAAGGCATGGGCAGGCATGAGCTTTAACCCAATCCCTCTGCTTGCATTTGGACTAATGAATGTTCAAAGTCGGTTGGAAGCCAGATGTACTTTAGGAAGCTGTGGCCGTCAGTGGAGGAGAGAGCGTGGAAGCTAGACGAAAGGTAGACGCGGTGGGGAAAGAGGGAAGAGGCTGTGTGTTCGAGGAGAAGCCGGGAGGCTTGGTGCTGCATGAGATGTGGGGTAAGAGAGGCCCGGACGCCCTGGCTTGGAGGTTGTGTGTCTGCTGCTGCCATCTGCAGAGGCCAGGAGTCTCAGAGGAGCTCAGACAGCGTACAGGAAGGAGTGAATTCACAGTGAGGGATGGTAAGCTCACATTCCTGTGCTTTGGGAACCTCCAGGTGGAATGATCAAATAGGACTGAAGAAGCTGGTGCTCAGGAGAAAGGTCTGGGTGGGGAATATAAATGTGAAAATGTGTACTTAGGGATTTTACCACAGGTAGTAATGAAAGGGACGGAGAAATGGAGATGCTCAGCCAGGGATGATTTTATGCCCAACAGACACATGGCACTGCCTGGAAATCCTAAATCTTAGGCAGGCAATCTAAGTCAGAGGAAGGGGAGACACCAGCGTCCAGTGAGCAGAGACCAGGGATGCTGGTAGACGTCCCACAGTGCCTGCCCCAGCCCCACTTCCCACAGCGGAGAATGATCCGGCCCAGAAGGTCAGCCAGGCGGTGCCCGAGTTGAGAGGCCCCTGAAGCAGAGGCGCGGGACCGGAGGACACAGGTGTGAGAACGGTACCCTGCTGCGCTCTAACCTTGGCAGGAGAAGGAGAGGATCCCACAAAGGAGACACTGTATTGAAGTAGCCAGAGACACAGAAAACCAAGACATTGTGATGTCACAGAAGCCAAAGGGAAGACATACAGACAGCAGGGAGATCAGGTACCAAAAGGCCAGGCAAGGGTTCACGGGGACACACGGTGGGCAGGTCAGCGAGGACCTTAGGAGGAAAGTTGTGCTGGTGTAATGGTGGCATGAGCATGGGAGTGGGTGTAGAGGTGACTGTAATAGGAAGAAGGAGAAGGGGAAGACACAAGTCTTGTGAGAAATTTAAAGAGGGGACAGACATTGTTTGGTGGATGTCAGAGAAGACAGGGCTGAGGGAAGCTGTTCTTTGTTGAATTGTTATGGAAAATACGTTCTTTGTGGATACCCGTGGAAGGGGACCAGAGACAGGATGAGGCTGAAGACACAGGAAAAGCCACTGAGTCCCTAAGGGGGGTTTGATGGGATAGGACCCCGAGCCATGATGGAAGAATTAGTCTCCATAAGGAGTGAGACATCTTGTCCACTGAAGCAAGAGGGAAATTGGGAATTAGGTAAACTAGAATTACAGTTGACCATTGAGCGTTGGCATGCCGACCTCCTGCGAGTCAGAAGTCCCACTTTTAAGTTTGGACTCCCCCAGAACAGAACTACTACTAGCCTACGGTTGACTAAAAGCCTTTCAAATAACATCAAGAGTTGATTAAGAGCACATAGTTTGTATGTTATGTGTACTATATACAGTAATCTTACAATAAAGTAAGCTAGAGAAAAAATGCTGTTTAGAAAATCATAAGCTGGGAAAATATGTTCACAGTACTGTGTATTTACCCAAAAAACCTGCATAAAAGTGGCCCTGAGCCCCTCAATCCCGTGTTGGTGAAGTGTCAGCCGTACTTGGAGGAGGAGGAGTTCAGGAAGGTTCTAATGCCTGAGTTCCCAAGTCTACCCCTTCAGATCTGTTCATCCTCACACCGATGACTTAACCTCTCTCCACCTCCCTTTCTTGAGCCCTAAAATGGAATAATACGACTAACTCTTACCCTTAGAGTGATTGACTAGGTAAATACATTAAAAGCACTTAGAATGGCTCTTGGCATCTAGCACCAACTCAGTACTTGCTAATTCCTTTTATCAGCTGAGTCTAAGACAGACTGCGTGATGGAAAGTTTAAGGAGAATATGACAGCTTTAAGGTGGCCCCTGGGGTGAATGGAGCAGGTAAGTAAAGACCAGAAGGCTGTGGGTCTAGTGGCGTCTCTGACCAACATGATCGGCAGCGGACACCACACCCTTAGCCCCGGTTCCATTAACTGAGGGCTCCGTGTGGGTGTCCCTCTTTGAGTTCCTTCCTGCTGTTCCTGATCATCTCCAGGTTCTGGAGTCCAGCACATGGATCCTAGGCCCCAGCCGTTCACTTCTAAAAGGAAGATGAGATTGGAAGGAGGAGACTTGGTTGTCCACGTTGTATAAATAGCTTACTGCAGGGGCCATCCTTTACTAAGTAGGTTTCTGGCACCTAGTATGTAGCAGGCAGGGGAAGAAGGGCCGTGACGGACACACGCCGTTTTCCCGACGTCGCATGGTTAGCCCCGAGCCGCGGCGAGGCAGGGGGAGCCCGCATTCCAGAAGAGAGGAAGCTGCTGTGGGTTGTGGTGATTTGCATCTAGTCTCAGAGAGCTGGTTCCAGCTCTACTTACCGTGCAGAGATTTGAGAAGGATCTAGCCAGATGACGTATGGGTGCGTGACTTGCGGATGCCACAGCTGTGTAGGAATGCCACTTTTTGAGATTCCTGGACCTGAAATGCCTTCCAGCTCTCCTCCCCAGCATGTCATGCCCGGGCCCCTTTTGGATGACCCCACCGTTTTGGCCACAGCAGGACCTCCCAGACACAGTGGTCTCAAGGGATCATCCTGGTTCCCGTCTCCGATTGCCCCCAGTACTGCTGCTCCCGATGCCCACGTACACATCCTTGCCGCTCAGACACTCTGCTGAACGCTGACCCTGCCCACGCGTGGTCTCCAGCCCTCGGCGCAGCCCAGCAGCAACAGCCTCCTCTCGGTGCTGTGTGTAGACTCAGCTAAAGACGGATTGTGGAGGGGCTGGAATTAGGACTCGGGGCTATAGACTGGAGAAACCAGGGGTGTAAAATGTGAATTTGTGGAGGCATTGGAGAAACTGGACAACGCCTTTGAGAACTTAGACTTCCGGCAGAAGTTGTCTCCTAAGCTTGGCTCAGGGAATCAGGTCATTGCTGCTTGGTGTTAGGCTGCTTGACTAGACTCATTCATTTCTGTTCACCACTTACTAACAGGTTTAGAATACAGACAATTGTACCTGATAGAAGAATACTAGAGATGTGAGGTCACATTCAAAAAGAAATCAAGGAAGGTCCTGAAATGGCTTGGTTTTTTGTCTCCAACATGAGCAGATGGATAAGTATTGAATTTTTGTATCCGCTGACCCAGTGGGCACTCAATAAATACTGTTTTCCTGACAGCTTACATATTTCTTACCATTGAAATAACAATTATGAATCTGCACCGTGAGTTCTCCTTTCACCAGGAACACATTTTCTCTTTAGCAACACATGACGGTATTTTGCTGGCAAATTGGGATGATATATTGGCACTGATGTCATGGTCTGGAAGTAGAATACAGACACGATATATAAAGTAATCGTATATACTCATGGGTGGACGGAGAGCATTTTTAACAATTATTTATTTTTATTATGTTTATGGCCGTTGAAGTGGTCCAAGTTCTCCAGATTTTGCTGGCAATCATCACACACACAGAAATCAAGCTGCTTATTAAGATCATCTCGGCGGCGGGGCGCCTGGGTGGCTCAGTCGTTAAGCGTCTGCCTTCGGCTCAGGTCGTGATCCCAGGGTCCTGGGATCGAGCCCCGCATCGGGCTCCCTGCTCGGCGGGAAGCCTGCTTCTCCCTGTCCCACTCCCCCTGCTTGTGTTCCCTCTCTCACTCTGTCTCTCTCTGTAATTATGTTCAGTCTTTCCCCTCCGCTGGTGCCTCTCAGCAAATGTTGGGTGCACTTCTCAGAGGAAGCATCGTTCAGGCCATCTGGGCTTTCTGTGCGAGGGAACAGTGACACTGCCCCAGGGCCTAGTTTGGAAAACACTGGTTCATAACCGTCCATGGAAGGTGGGCTAGACCTGCCTGGAACCCCACTTAAGCCCGAAGTGACAAGCGGAAGCACGAGCCACCATGCTCTGAAGCCTGATGTCAGCACTGGGCACCTGTCGCCCCATGTCTTCAGGAAAGGCAACACAGAACCGAATTCTGTTTGTTCATGGAGCACATCTTCACACCCAGGGGGAGCCACACACGGAGAGCTCTACCAAGTTCTGCAAAACTGTCCCTGGCTCTTTGGGATTTAGTACTTACTGAAAATATAAGCCTCACCCAGCACGGACCCAGTAAAGGAAAGGAACAAATGAGCAAACCAGGTTTTTTCATGGATTATTTTAAAGTGTGGTACCGTGTACCGAGAGACACAGTAATTTTCCTCACTACATATCCTCTGCAGGGTGTGTGTAGAGTCTTTTGCTTGTCAATTAATGTCTTTCAAACATTTTTCATTATTAGAAATTTTTTTCTCAAAAATATATATACACACAGGTCAAATATATGTACGTATTATATATATGTGCCACACACATATATATATGTATCACAGTATCGATATGCTTGCAGATGTGTATCTAGCTAGATGTACACATACCTCTATATCCATATATGTCACCTACATACACACACCATGATTGTCCGTACTTAGTGGGACGACCCCGCAGGACCGCACTCTCAGCCTGGGTCTCTTTCTGGACTCCTGCGTGTGGAAGGCACTTGCCAGGTTGTGACAGCGAGTTGACCTATGTCACAGATCCTCAGATCAAAAGGAGACGACTCTGCACCTGGTCCATGTTTCAATGCCAGGAGCCCGGACCTTGAATTTGCACTTGACGCCGTAGTAGACGAGAGCATCGGGGCATTTTGAGAGGGGATAAGTCTATATAGAACAGTATATAAAAGGAATGTAAAATGAGGAATAGAAATAGTTTATCACTAAGAAGCAGACTATGGTGGTTCTAAAAAATGTCCACAAATTCCTGACCCCTTGCCATCTGGAAGGTGGGGAGTGAGGGATGGTGTCTGTGTCCCTGCTGCTGAGCCTGGCTCCGTCAGTAAACGGAGTGCAGTCGAATTTTCACTGCTTTGCCTCTGAGGCCAGTTACAGAAATCAGTGCAGTTGCTTCTGGGGTCTCTGGGACAGTGGCTTCTGGAGCTCTGAGTCATCGTGTAAGGAGGCTGGCTATGTGGAGGGTACCGAGTGGAGAAACCATGCGGAGAGATGACAGAGCAGGAGAGAAAGCTGGGGAAGCATCCCAGCTGTGGTAGCCCCCAGCTGTTCGAGCCATGCCAGACCGCACCCAAGCCTACACGTGCAGAGACCACGGTGTCCCTGTGGGACAGCGACCGCAGGACCGCACCCCTGGGGACACCTGTCTAGCTAACGGGATCACCTTGGTCAGCCTACCATCGCGAGCAAAATAGCTGTTCTTGTTCTCAGCCAATATTTGGGGGACACTGGGTGTTGTTCTACAAAGGACAGCTGTGTTCTTTGCTTTGAAATTGTGTCCAAAGTTCCCCTCTGCGTGCATCAGTGGACTGATTAGTCAGTGTCTGAGACGTATCATTCAGATTTGAGTAATTTGGAAAACTTCCTAAAAGCAGAAAATGTTATGTGCTGCTATAATACTTAGTATCGTTTACCCTCCTTTTCTGTGTAGACCCAGTTTGCTTTAATTCATGCCTAAGAATGGAATTTTTTAAAAACACTTTTTAAGAGTTCTTAGAAACACCACGTTGGCAGAGATGCTCTTGGAAGGCCCCTAAACATGTTCCTCTAGTCATCTGCGCCCCCCCCCGAAGGTGTCCCTGGTCCCAAGCCTCACTGACATTGGTCACAAAGAGAAGTGATGTCCCCGAGAGCATTGTGTCCCTCGACTGCAGGTTCAGGGACAGCAGAGGCCCTGGGAGAACCTGCTGGGGTGTGGAGGTCGGCGCGTCTGCTTTGGAGACCAGAGCGGGCTTCGTCGCTGCCTTTTCACCTCTTGCATCATGAAAGGACTTCGCGGGGAATGAAGCGCGATTCCCAAGGGCAGGCTTCCCGCCCGGCTGCCAGCACCACTGGTTCCCAGCTGTGTGGGATGCGGCAGGCTGCCCTCAGAGAACGGGCGAGAAAGAGCATGTAGGCTGCCCCCGAGCATCCTTCGGGGCTTGGGGGGGGGGGGACGTGGCCCGAGTGCGCTAATGAATGACAGCCTTTCTCCTGGGTTCGGCTCAACGCTGTCGTTCTGCCATGCTGCTGGCGGCAACCCAGGCTGTCACTTCTGTTTTTGTTGTTAACGCTCCTACTTCAACCAGATTTTTTGGACTGAGGCTGAATTCCAGACATTGGAAAACACAGTCAAGAACTTAATAGGGACATCAAGAGTTAATCTCTTTGTTTATTCCTCAAACAGAGCTTTGCCTTAAAGTAGTCACAATCAATTAAATGTCATTTCTGTTATTTCTGGCGCAGGGAGGATGAAGGCCATCCGGATGACTTCACAGAGAGGCCAGAATTGCCCTCACTTAATTTTGTCCGAATAGGGAGCATTCGTCAGGGGAAAGAAATGAATAAAACTATCAAAGTTATGAAAAATGCACCGGGAAAAAATTAAAGGATTATATTTTAAAGCCTCAGGACATAGAATATTATTCCTTATAAAATATGTTCCATGGCATTATTTCCTGGAGTGCTCACTTTTTTTTTTTTCTTTTTAACGGCTCGATGACTAACACCACAAACATACAGATACTATGAGCTGCAGGGACAGTATGGTGGTGTTTCTCCTCAATCAGGCATTATTAGCCTGAAGTGTTAACCTCAGAACAATGAGTTCTCAAATAAGCGTGTCACTTAAAATTAGTAAAATACTGAATAGTCTCCACAACAGTTGTATGCCTAATGCAACTCTGTGAAATGGGTTCAAGGTCACCAGTGGAAATGCAAGCAGACCTCAACTGTCAAACAGAGGAAGTTCCTACAAGCAGCAGAGGGGGATTCCAGAGTATCGTCTTCCCACCTAACTTCCTTCCTAAAAGATGCTCTTGCAAAACTAAAAATTCCGTGGTCCATGCCACTGAAGATAGATCTTGAGCAAACCCCCATTGGCTTTTTAATAACGCAGACTTGTCATGTCCATGTCCAGGCATGCTGGGGGGCTATCACTGCCGTAGGTTGTGAACTTTGTGTTGACATGAGATGACGGACAGACAAAGCGCTTGGTTTTGTGGTGCGCGGTGCATTTCCATGGACAAAGCACTTCCCAAGGCCAGGTGCCACATCCTGTCTTCGCATCTCCTCTGTGAGGAGCTTGGATTACCCGGTGAGGCGGTGATACTCTAAATCCCAGAGGCAGCCAGAGAGATGCGGGATGGAGGGTTGAACAAAACTGACATTCTCTCCCTCGCAAAAAGGAGCAAGATGAGTGACAAAATTCTGGCCCTGAGGGAAAAGAAAAACACTTCTTGCAGTATCAAGTCTTCAGTATGGAGCGTGATGTCTACGGTTAGTCAGTCCCCAAACAAGAAGAGTACTCTTTTATCTTAAACGTGCCTCAGAAAACTTGGTAATGAGCCCCTCTGTATCCTGAGAGGTAAATGCAGTTAATTAAAAATTGCATATTTAGTTTCTGTCTGCTGTGTTGGAGAAGAAGCTAATGCATGCTAGGATGGGAATTGGGATTCTGGTAACTTCCTGATAGATATTAATAGGGCAAAAGCACAGGATGTTTTCACTTTCAGTGCTTGAAATGCATTGACCTATCTAATCTTTGATTTTCTTTCCCTGAAAGAGCTTGTTTATTCATTAGCTTTGCAAGTTTGATTCCTTCCAGAAAAGGCAACTTTCACAAACCACTCTGAATTTATGATATCTGCAGGTAACAGGATATTAGACTTTGTCTTTTACATTTTATAGGATTCCTGTATGTGTGATGCTGTTTAATGGAAGAGTAGATCAAGGTGTAGATGTGTGTATAGACAGTTACATCGAAACATTCACATCTCATTGCTTACTTTTTGTTTTGTGTGCCCTTTTATTTAAGTTTCTGTTTTAATTCTAGGTGGTTAACATGCAGTGTTGTATTAGTTTCAGGTGTACAGTAGAGTGATTCAACACTTCCATACAACACCCGGTGCTCATCACAATAAGTGCCCTCCTTCATCCCCGTCACCGATTTCCCCCATCCCCCCCACCACCTCCCCTCCGGTCACCGTCACTGTGTTCTCTATAGCTAGGAGTCTGTTTCTTGGTTTCTCTGTCTCTTCTTCCATTTGCTCATTTGTTTTGTTTCTTAAATTCCACATGTGAGTGAGATCAAATGGTATCTTTCTCTGACTGACTTACTTCACTTAGCGTAATACTCTAACTCTGTCCGTATCACTGCAAATGCCAAGATGTCATTCTTTTTGATGGCTGAGTAATATTCCATTGTATAGATATACCGCCTCTTGTCTATCCATTCATCTCTCGATGGACACTTCAGCTGCTTCCATAGTTTGGCTATTGAACATAATGCTGCTATAAACATAAGGGTGCATGTATCCCTTTGACTTAGTGTTCTTGTATTCTTCGGACAAATACCTAGTAGTGCAATTGCTGGATTATAGGGTAGTTCTATTTTTAACTTTTTTGAGGAACCTCCATACTGTTTTCCAGAGTGGCAGCACCAGCTTGCATTCCCACCAACAGTGCACGAGGGTTCCTTTTTCTCCACATGCTCAACAACACCTGTTGTTTCCTAGGTTGTTGATTTTAGCCATTCTGAGAAGTGTGAGATGAGTGTGTGATTTTGATTTGCATTTCCTTGATGGTAAGTGATAATGGACATCTTTTCATGTGTCTGTTGGCCTGATTGCTTGACTTTTAAGGACGGAAGAAAAGGCCCACATATTTACCTTACCTCTCAAAATCCCTTACATGGTTTAACCCTCAAACAGCTCTGTCCTGGATTTAAAGGAAGGGGCACAGGTGTACCAGCTCTGAGCACAAACTATGGGACAACACTGTGTTCAGATTTTATTCACTGTGCAACCACAGGCAAGTTTCTTAACCTCTCTGTGCCTCAGTTTTCTTATTTGTAACACGGGGATGATGGCATTACCTGCACGCATGGCATTGTTGTGAGAACACCTGAAACGAGAGGTCCATGGGACGGTTGATGTCACACTTTAAGTGCTAAGGAGGTGTTAACTACTCCTATTATTACAGATGTAGAAAACAATATTTTAAGATGTTAATTAACATTCCTGAGTCCACAAGAGCAGATTCGTGGTTGAAATGCAGGTCCGGTTCCACATTCCTCTCCTAAGGAAGGCTTTGCTGAAGGGGGTTTGAGTCTGATGCTCTGAATTCTTGTTCCAACTTTCTGGAGCTCCGACTCCATGAACTAGGCCATTTTCCTCTTGGAACTAATTTCCTCCTTTGTGGATCATTGGGGCCTCTTAGTGGAATTTCGAAGCTCTTCCAAGTTAGGGCCAGAATCAAACAATTTACAAGCAGTTATTAGAGAAGGCTGAAAAGGGTTCTGTGGTGTGATTTCCCAGTTTCTTATATACATGCAAATATGTGAAGGAAACATTGTTCAGCATATAAGTCCTTAAGACAAGGAAGGGAGACATCCGTGGTGGGGGTCCCTTGGGCTGGTTTCTAAAAGACATCAAATATATTTTGTCTTTTCCTTCCTTATATTTTATTTTTACAGGGATTTATGTTTCTGGATTGATTTGGGTATTCTGCTTATGTTTGTATTTTGCTGGTTTTTTCACTTAAGTTATGGATAACAAGAACAGACATCTAGATATCTAGAAAGGGTTTTGAAGAGAAGCAGAATCGGTAAATAATGTAGGGCCAAAATCCAACTTTCCAAGCAGGTATGAAGTAGAAACCAAACCCCAAATTCTGTGTGTATAATTTGATATATTCCTGGCAAACATGGCCCTCTGTCTGTGAGAAATCAGATGTGAATAATTTTTGGACATTAAGGAGCTTTTAAAGGGAAATATTTGATGAGTTGACAAAGGACTGAACAATAGCCGTGCGATTTAAATTTCCTGAAAATTCTCTAGAGTTGGAAGTGAGAGGAATTTTGACTTTGGCACAATACATCTCAGAGTTGGCAGGAGCAAACATATTTCTAAGAGAATTTGCACTCTTAGTTGAGCCTAAGACATGCTGGTTTTTCCCCCCACAAGCCTTAGCTTGTTTCATCCACAACCTCTAGTTCTTTACATCCCAAAGGAAAATGTAAATTTGGGCACATAGAAATAAGTGGGAGTTTTTAAGTTAAGACGAATGGTCTGGAAAGTAATTATAGAGTGTAGCAGGTGGTCGTCACGATGGCGCTGACCCATCCTGCCTCCGGGGTTCACCCGCTTGGACACACCTCTCCCTCCTTGGACCGGGGTTGGTCTCTGCTAGCGTTTCTACGTTCTGCGTTAGAGAACAGCTCGTTTCCATACAGCAGTCATGCTTCCAGATCAGCGGTCTAAGTCTCGGATCCCTACTCTACATGTTCAACATCGGTGACTGCATGCAGACACGAAAGGCAAAGAGAAAACCACTCTCTGACCAAAAAAAAAAAAAAGTGATTTGGCAGCCTTATCCTTGCATAGATGCAGGATGGGAAATTTCAGTATTTAAAATTCCACCTACTTACATCTTTTGCTTCTGCTTTATAAATATTAAAGAACACTGCCTCTCACAATGGATCTGGTTTTTTTGATCCTTTATATTTATTAAGCTGGGAAGATGTGAAGATGCATATGTAGCAAGAGTATTTTATCAGGAGAAACAATCAAGAGGAAGGTCATAGGTTTCTGTCTAGAAATATTGCCTCGATGTCCCCTAATTCCCCTGTTTGCAACAACCTTCCACAGAAATATTTTATTTGCTAGCACTTTGATAAACATAGCGTAAAACTCCTAATATAGCTCAGAATCCTCAAGATCATATTTTGTGCTGAGCAGTAGAATGTTTTGAAGTGCATGGATGGCAGCAAGATGAAAAAGTAACATCTTTACTTAAATGGCTACTTTGTGGAAATGAGTATATCCATTGTCTTCTGGACTTCAAACACGTGGCATCGTTCTTATGTACGTACCTTTGAAGTCAGCCTAATTTTTGGTGCGATTTCCGGTGTGGCCACTGGAAAAGTTTTCATGGTCCTGTAGACACAGCTACAATATTTGAAATCTGATGGTGTCCACCAGGCCTGGTTTCTGGGAAGTATGCAGGCCCCGAGCACGTCAAGGAAGCTTCGTGAATAATGGCGTCTCTCACTTCACACCCGATGTTCTCACCATAGCTCCCAGTTTCTGGGAGTTCGTCGGCGAGTATATGCTGTTGCGGTCTTTTCCCTCATTTGATAGAACATTCTGTGGATGCTATTCTTTAATGAAACCCATGTTTTTCACGTTTGCTGTGGCAGATTACATTCAGCCAACTTGCTTATCATAAAACTGGCAATAAAGAAAACCTCATTTGTTTAAGACAGTAAAAGGTTATATACGTTTTAGGGGGATGGCAGGAAGAATTAAACACAGAAGTAAGTCTCCTTTTTTACAAGGATACTAAATTTTAAGTGCCTGCTTTATTTGCTTATTACGTGAATAATTGAAAATCTCTCCTGCTCAATTTTATTATCCTTTAGGATAGGAGAAGACTTGCAGGCTCCACATGATACCAGATTTTCAGCCCTAATAATATTCTTCCCAGCAGGTGAAAACTACTTGCTTTTATATATCTGGGTACTTTATTTTCATCAAGTAGAAAGCTTACCTCCCATCAGTATAAGATATGTATACCAGGTAATAAGTATTGGCATCATTTTTATACTAAGGTCGGAGTGAAGATTTTTAACCTTATTAACCTGCTGAAAATGAAACCCAGCAATGTGGTAATATGGTAATAAATTATGTTGCTCTTTACACAACATTCTCCTAATTTGTCCATTTTTGACCATGGAGACAAACTTTATAATGTCACTATTCTTAACATCTGTTGGTCTCAAGGGAGAGACTTACTCTTGAAAACACAGAAAAGGTCTGTTAAGGTAAATTTCTTTTCAATTGACATTTCCCAACTGGTATATTTGATAAATACTTTAAAAAAATTTTTTCAGACCAGCAGTGTACATTTTAAATATATGTTTACTCTCATAAATCAGTCTTTTACATCTTTGGAAATGCTTTTCTGCTGTTTTCTTGACACTTGGCTTATTCACAAATACCTGGAAGATTCTGCGTGTTTCTCTGTTGACTGTACTCGGCTTCTCCAGCTCAAAAAGAGGCCAGAATAAAGTATCATAGACTCTGTTTCAATCTGGTGAAATGGTCTATTGCAAATTAGACCGACCTGGTTGGGGTGGCTTTGACACTTTTGTTCTGATGGCCTCACTGTGGCCCCCAGGCCTTCAACTGGCTCACGACATTCTCATCCGAACTATAACGATGCTGGTGTCTTTCCATCAAGCAAGTATTGTGCGATGCGGCTGCACCACGGGGGTTAGACTTTGTGGGGGAGCACCTGCAGCGTGTGCTCTAATTCTGGCTTCTCTCACTGAGTGGAAATGCACACCCCAGTCATGTCATCACAGAGGCCTAGGTCCCGCATTTGGGAAAGGAGGAATGACAGTAGTATGAAAGTGTTCCAGTGTGTTCCTTTGCCTAGCACATGCTTTGCATCAATGGGTCCTCAGTGGAATGATGTGGAATAAACAAATCATTAGAATGGGGTGACATCTTTTAAAAAACCATTTATTGTGGCTTCAAACACTCTTTTGGCACAAAACTCTGTCAGTAAATTTAATTGTATTCACATCAGCCATGATAAGGTGTGGGGTGACACACGCTTTCCAGGCATTGGTGTTCCTGTTGAAAGCTGTTTGGAACGGAACCCCGTACCTTTTCACGTGTTTCCAGCCTTCAGCCCCCAACACTGCGTAGCTGTGGTTTGCTTGGCAAAACCCGTCTTAGGAAATAAAAGTTCAGCTGATAGAGTCATGGCTTCTTACACCTGAGCTCATGAAAGAGAGTGCTTCCAGCATTCTGTTCTGCACAGAGCGTCAGTCTGGACCACACGAACAATGCGAAGTTTATATTCATGGCTCTTTATCCTGTTTGGGCAGAAGGCAGGAGGCCGGGGAAGAACGGGAGCTCGAATACGCACCGCGTTTGACCCCCTGCAGGCAGGAAGGCTGGAAACCTGCGGGAGGGAGGCTCTGGTGAGATGCGCCGCGTGACGGGGCACCCGCAAATGACACTGTGTCTCCGAGGCTTCAGGAAGCCTCTCTGAGATCATAGCTTCTGTTTTAGAACGCTCACTCTTCCAGGTGAAAAACAGAAGGTTGAAGTATGATGGCAAGCTTGTAATCAACAAGCTAGTCAACACAAAAGAGAACTAGAAAAAAATGAACTGGAATAAATATCAGTGGTATCTTCTTCTCTTTTTCTAAAATGCCACTTTTATAATAAAGAAAAATGACATGCAACTTAATATATTTTTAAACTCATGGAATTTAGGCTGATTTAAGAAGATTTTTTTTAAAGGAAAAACTTTGTAGATCTTTTTTTTTTTTTAGTTAAGATATACCACACCTACGATATCATTCACCCTTTTAAAGCCCATAATGCAGTGCTCTTTAGAATGTTTACAAAGTTGTGCAGTCATCACCACCATCTAATTCCAGGACATTTCCATCACCCTAGAAAGAAACCTGTCACTTTGAGCTGTTTCCCCCGCCCCACCCCACCACCACGAGGCAGCCACCAATCTCCTTCCTGTCTCTGTGGGTTGGTCGAGTCTAGACATTACATATGAACGGGATCATGCAACATGTGGCCTTCTGTGCCTGGGATCTTAGAGAAAAGCACCTCTGTATCTAAAACAAGATAAGAAGGTCCTATTAGAAAACTTCGAGCACTCAAAATGGATGAAAACGTCAATCTGAGACAGGAATCCATCAAAATCCTAAAGGAGAACACAGGCAGCAACCTCTTTGACCTCAGCAGCAGCAACTTCTTCCTAGAAACATCATGGAAGGCAAGGGAAGCAAGGGCAAAAATGAACTCTTGGGACTTTATCAAGATAAAAAGCTTCTGCACAGCAAAGGAAACAGTCAACAAAACCAAAAGACAACCGACAGAATGGGAGAAGATATTTGCAAATGACATATCAGATGAAGGGCTAGTATCCAAAATCTATAAAGAACTTATCAAACTCAACACCCAAAGAACAAATAATCCAGTCAAGAAATGGGCAGAAGACATGAACAGACATTTCTGCGAAGAAGACATCCAAATGGCCAACAGACACATGAAAAAGTGCTCAACATCGCTCGGCATCAGGGAAATCCAAATCAAAACCTCAGTGAGATACCACCTCATACCAGTCAGAATGGCTAAAATTAACAAGTCAGGAAACGACAGATGTTGGCAGGGATGTGGAGAAAGGGGAACCCTCCTACACTGTTGGTGGGAATGCAAGCTGGTGCAGCCACTCTGGAAAACAGTATAGAGGTTCCTCAAAAAGTTGAAAATAGAGCTACCCTACGACCCAGCAATTGCACTACTGGGTATTTACCCCAAAGATACAAATGTAGTGATCCAAAGGGGCACATGCACCCCGATGTTTATAGCAGCAATGTCCACAATAGCCAAACTGTGGAAAAAGCCAAGATGTCCATCGACAGATGAATGGATAAAGAAGAGGTGGTATATATACACAATGGAATATTATGCAGCAATCAAAAAAGGAAATCTTGCCATTTGCAATGATATGGTTGAAACTAGAGGGTATTATGCTAAGTGAATTAAGTCCATCAGAGAAAGACAATTATCATATGATCTCACTGATGTGTGGAATTTGAGAAACAAGGCAAAGGATCATAGGGGAAGTCAGGGAAAAATGAAACAAGACGAAACCAGAGAGGGAGACAAACCATAAGAGACTCTTAATCTCAGGAAACAAACTGAGGGTTGCCGGAGCGATGGGGGGTGGGAGGGATGGGGTGGCTGGGTGATAGACACTGGGGAGGATATGTGCTATGGTGAGCGCTGTGAATTGTGTAAGACTGATGAATCCCAGACCTGTACCCCTGACACAAATAATACATTATATGTTAATAAAAATAAATAAATAAACTTTAGGGACAGAAAAAAGAAAAAAGAAAACTTCGAGCAAAGGCAAGAAATGAAATTTCTGCCATCAGTTTTGAGAGGCGGCTTCCTTCTTGCTTTCAATGAGGTGAATATTCAGTGTGGCTTTATCATGTACACTCACTGTCAGTCTCCCCCAGGATCTCATTATTTCTATAATGAAAAAAAGAGTATGGCAACAGTGAGTAAAGTTGCTTGTTATCAGTATTGAGCCAAAAGAAAAATTGTCAGACATACTGATTTTTTAAGGTCAGATTGTATAAACAGAGGACAGCACGAGCTGAGAAGAGCTGGAGACATGGTGGTTGACATTGACTGAGCACATAGCGTGTGCTCTGACTCTTGCTGTGTGCTCTCATATAACCCGGAGACGGACAGACCAAGGGAACAGAATGCAGAGTCAACACACAGAACCACACAGAGTCCATTCACTGTTGATAAGGGAGTGGAGGCTACTCTATGGAGAGTGTGTCATCTGGTGCTGGAACAATTAGGCGTCATTACCCAAAACACAGAAAAACACCGAGACTCAGACGTTCAAGAAAGTGATGCCCATCAAAACCATCTGAGAATGGAGCATCGACCTAAACGTAAGACACAACACTGCAGAACTTGTAAGAACTAACGTAGGGGAAAATGTAGGTGACTTTGGGTTTGGCAATGAGTTTTCAGATGGAACAATTAGACGTCATTACCCAAAACACAGAAAAACACCGAGACTCAGACGGTCAAGAAAGTGATGCCCATCAAAACTATCTGAGAATGCAGCATTGACCTAAACGTAAGACACAACACTGCAGAACTTGTAAGAACTGACGTAGGGGGAAATGTAGGTGACTTTGGGTTTGGCAATGAGTTTTCAGATGGAACAATTAGACGTCATTACACAAAACACAAAAAAACACCGAGACTCAGACGGTCAAGAAAGTGATGCCCATCAAAACCATCTGAGAATGGAGCATCGACCTAAACGTAAGACACAACACTGTAGAACTTGTAAGAACTAACGTAGGGGAAAATGTAGGTGACTTTGGGTTTGGCAATGAGTTTTCAGATGGAACAATTAGACGTCATTACCCAAAACACAGAAAAACACCGAGACTCAGACGGTCAAGAAAGTGATGCCCATCAAAACTATCTGAGAATGGAGCATTGACCTAAACGTAAGACACAACACTGCAGAACTTGTAAGAACTGACGTAGGGGGAAATGTAGGTGACTGGGTTTGGCAATGAGTTTTCAGATGGAACAATTAGACGTCATTACACAAAACACAAAAAAACACCGAGACTCAGACGGTCAAGAAAGTGATGCCCATCAAAACCATCTGAGAATGGAGCATCGACCTAAACGTAAGACACAACACTGCAGAACTTGTAAGAACTGACGTAGGGGAAAAATGTAGGTGACTTTGGGTTTGGCAATGAGTTTTCAGATGTAACACCAAAGGCCTGGTCTGTGAAAGAAACAGATTGCTGAGTGGGACTTTGTGAAAATTGGGAACTACTCCATGAAAGACACTTTTACAAGAATGAAACTGGAAGACACAGACTGAAAGAAAATATTTGCAAAACACATATCTGATAAGGAAATTACATCCAAAATATACAAAGAAGTCTTAAAACTCAACAGGAACAACACAAACAGCTCAATTAGGGATTGGCCAAAATGATCTGAACAGACTCTTTACCGAAAAAAGATATACAAATCACAAATTGTCCAACACCTTTTTTTTTTTAGGGAATAAAAATTAAAATGAGCTGTCTTACACACTATTGGAATTGCTCAATAAAAACTTGACAACACCAGTTGCTGGAAAAGACATAGAGTAGCATGAACTTTTACCCGGTGCTGGCGGAAATGCCAAATAGGACATTTCACATACAGTTTACTGTTTTCTAACAAAGTTAAACACAGCCCGACTCTACAGCCTACCACCCATGCTCCTAAATATTTATGCAACCTATTTGAAAAATATGTCCACACAGAAACCTGCCCATAAATGTTTATAGCAGCTTTAGTCATAATCACCAAAACCTGGAAGTGACTGAGATGCCCTTGAGTAGGTGAACGCTCAACCAACGTTGGTCCATCCAGACAATGGAACATCGTTCAGTGCTTGAAAAACACAGAGTGGGCTATCAAATCAAAAAAAGACATGGATGAATCGTAAATGTATATTGCCCGGTGAATAAAGCCAGTCTTCAAAGGATGCATCCTATGTTATTCCGTTTATGTGGCGTTCCGGAAAAGGGAAAATTACAGAGATGGTAAAACATCAGTTCACTGCAGGGGTAGATGGGACAGGTAAAGCACTGATCCTATAAGTAATGGTGTGTATGTACCACCATGCACTCGACAAAACCCATAGAACGTTACAGCACAGAGTGAACTTTGTTATCTGCAACATTTCCCAAAATCATAGGACATTTGGAAGATTCAGGATAGAAAACAGAGTATGACAAATCCTAAGTGTGACAAGTTTGAGAAACAACCTGACCTAGGGGAAAGGACCAGAAGTGCTCACCTCGGTCACTCTGGAAAGGAGGAGAGATTCTAAAGCTAAAGGTAAAAGAAACGGCACTCTCTTGGGTGGATAAAGTTCTCTCCCCAAGGATACAGGTTAACGATTGTGATACCGCGATATGTGTGTGGTGGAACTGAGCAGTTAAGTAAGTGTGGTGTGTGGTGGGAGCCGGTTTCTCTCTGTTGGAGTGGAGGGTGCAGGCCACCGAGGGAGGAGGCCAGAAGAATCCATGCAGGATGGATTGGAGTTGAGGACATCCACATGCACTCCCGTATAGCTGAGTATAGACATACATGTTTACACATAGCCATGTTTCTAGACATCTGTGCATGGGCTAGTGTACTTCAGAAAGAGTTAGATGAAGTTTAAAATCCATCCAAACTAATCCATGATGACAAGAGTCAAAAGAGAGGTTGTCTTTGGTGCGGTGAGTACCAGGAGAAGAGCAGCTCTCGGCCAAGGGAAGAAAACGTACTGCGTGATGCACGGGCGTACACACGGGTACCCATCACGGGGCTGCACACTTAGGACGTGTGTGCTTTGCTGGAATTGAGATGATGCTTCAGTGTTCACAAAGCCAAACAGACCATTTCACGTTGTACGGAGCGTATCTGGTTTCGCGGCGCCTGGACCATCCGACCCACCAAGAGCAGACGTGACGGAAAGAAAGTGCAGACTTCTTAACAGATCAAAGTCAGGCTCACGTACCCTCCAGATGCGGCCTTGGATATTTGTTGTTTTGAGAGAAGTTGTCCTTTGCTCGCTGCCGTTTCAGTTAACCCTTCGTGTGTCTAGGGCAGACACGGATTGTTCACTGTCCACTGCTAGGCTTTTGGGCTTCCTTTGCTTCCAGTCATGTGCTGGGGTTGGATTATGCATTCCCTTCCTGCCTTCTGTTCAGCGTTAGCAACTGGTGAGGAAGAAATCCAGATGCAATTGTCTTTTCACAAAACTAAACCAGCAAACGTTCCTACCTCTTCGTGTAGAACGTTTCTTATTGAATGAGCTGCCTTCAGATTCAGCAGGAGCTTCATAAGCAGGAAGCCGGAGTGTACCGCACGTGCCTGGGAGGGGGAGTAGAACTTCTTCGCTTGTACACCTGCCTTTTCTGCACCAGCAGCGTGAATCCATCTGCAGTGGCTGACCTCCGCTCACGCACAGACGCCCGTGCTCAGTGTTCACGCCCGAGGCTCTGTGCCTCGGTTGGAAACTGAAATGTCCTCATAGGAAAACAAAACCAAACCGGAAGGTACTCACTTACAAACTAGAAAGTACTAACTTCTGGAAAAAATTTCACATGTCATCCCTACATTCCCCAAACACAGACCGCTCAGCCAGGGCCAGAGGCAGCGGAATAAAGCCGGGGGACTGAATATTCGAGTCTGAGACTCACGTAAACATCTACAAGAGATGACTGGAGTGCAGACCTCTGTAACAGACGACCTTGCGTGGTGACCGAACAGTGCAAGTTTCCAAACTCTGGAGCAGGGGTAGGGGGGTATGACAGGTGCTATCAGTGAATGCAGGAGTGGGGGGGCACTGAAAATGTTAGGCAGAGTGTCATTCTTCTTGTCCTGTAGTAATGTGTATTGGGGCCCTCGTTTTATGACCGCTTTGTTGGCCACAGAAACTTGAAACAATACATTTTTTGCAACTACGTGCAGTGCTACGATATGCAAAGTTCAGGTTTTAATGTCATTCTCTCCCTGTTGAGCCAAGCATGGTCTCTAAAGGGAGAGTTCTGAGTTTATGATTCTTGAGTGATGGGAGTCCCTCCTCACTAGCCTGCCTTCAGAGAACTATGCAGAAGGAAGCACTGAATGTATGGATTTTCCAAGATTCCATCTGTCGCCTGCCCCTGTTTTAGGAGAAATAGAAGATTAATGTCCAAAAGAAAACATTAACTGGCACTCGGTTATTATTTCTGCCGGTGACCTGTCAAATCTGTACTCGAAATCTCATATTGATATAAAACAGAAACGACTGTTATGAATTCTTGCAATGACCTCGCCAGCCAGCCAGTGGATTCTAACAAAAGTCAAACATTACATAGAAGCTCGATAGGGCAAGATGATGTGTATCATATGAGAGGGATTTTAAAATTATATTCTAGCATCAACACATCCTGACAAGTTTCCCTCTGGAGTATTGACCGAAATCCACCTCCCTCTCTGCAGCCTCACCTCTGCTGCCCACTTCAAGGGCAAACCACAGTAGACACCTACCCAACTTCGCTGACTCTGCTCTGCTCACTCACGATTGGGCAGTCCTGGTGATTCTGTAAACAATTTTTTTAGAGCAGTTTTAGGCTTGTAATAAAACAAAGGAAGGTACGGAGATTTCCCATACACCCCCGTACCCCCACATATGCACAGCCCCCATTTTGTCAACACCAGCCACCAGAGTGAGACATTTTTTATCAAAGACGAACCTATGTTGACACGTCATTATCACCCAGAGCCCATAGTTGACCCTAGGGTTCACTCTAGGTGGTGTACGTTCTGTGGGTTTGGACAAACGTGTACTGACCTATGTGCATCCTTATACTATCATATCATACGGAGTATTTTCACTGCCCTAAAATACTCTGTGTCCTGTCTGTTCATCTCTCCCTCCCCTTCAACTCCTAGAACTAGTCAGGTTTTTTTTTGTTTTTTTTTTTTCCGTCTCCATGGTTTTGCCTTCTCCAGAATGTCATATACTTGGAATCATACAGGATGTAGCCTTTTCAGACTGGCTTCTTTCACTTAGTAATATGCATTTAAATTTCCTCCACGTCCCTAGTGACCTTTTAAAAACATAAATCAGATTCTGTGACCCCCCCTTCAATTTTAAATTACTTACTGACCCCCACTGAAAACTTAATAGTATGTCCTTAGAGTCTTGCAACACGTTTTCCAGAAGAGCTTGTCCTGTCAGAAAGACCCTAATGCAATTGGCCACCACAGTGTGTCCCACATCACATAAATGTGGGATTTACAAAAATTACTTGGACTTGACCATTTGTAAGATTCTAATGCAAACACAAGAGCTTGTTTTTGTAAGTACAATTTATTATGCAATGTTCTGTGTATCCAAACAACATATGGGTTACATTTGTACAAATTATGAACCATAAGAATACAAGGAACCCCTACGAACCCTCCAAACACCTATGAAACTAAATTTATCTCTGTATTCCTCTTCTCTCATATCATCTTTTCTCTTCCCAGCGACAGACGCTATAGTGAATTTTTGTGCTTTTTATTATCTTGGGGTTTTTTTAAATAGAATTTTATTACATGTGCATTTGTCCCTGAATAGATTATTTTTTGTGGGCTTCCCAAATCAGTTTTGTATATTTGTATTGGTTTTGTTGAGGTTATTTCATGTATAATGAAACGCATCTGTTTTTTAGTTCATGAGTATGTTCTCATAACAACCACCGTAACGAGATGGAGCGTATTTCTATCACCGAAAAATGTTATTTCTTCGTCCTTTAGAAATAACTGCCCACATCCCCCTCTTACCTCCCAGAGACTGTTGACTGAAAATTCTCATCATCATTACTCATTGGAAAAAGCAAATTTACATCCCAGTGAGATATCAGTACGTGCCTATCAAAAGGATTAGAATTGAGAAGAGTGACCACAGCAAGTGTTGGTGAAGATGTAGAACAGCTGCGCCACTCGCATGGCAGGCGGGGATGTGAAGTGGAACAACCACTTTGCAAAACAACTTGGCATTTTCTTAAAAAGTTAACACGTGGCCAGCTGTCATGCTACCCAGCCATGCCACTCAGAGTCCTCTCGTGATTTCCCTGAGACATGATAACATGTATGTCCGCACAAAGACGCATGCCCAGATGCCATAGCAGCTGTATTCATACTAGACCCAAACCAGAAGTGACGGGAAATTAACACGTAATAACACCAAAACAGATCAGGTTTGTTTGTGCTTTTTAAAAAAATGATACTCAGTATGCAGTGTAGTGACTTGATTTCTTTCCTTTAGTACCAAGTTTCTGAGGTGTTGTATGTTGCTATAGTTGACCATAGCTCATTTATTCTGCTCGCTGTGTAACATTTCACTGGGTAAACTGGTAACATTTGGCCCACGGGTCGTAGTTGACCAACTCCGGCTGGAAGCTAGGATCTCAGCGCTCAGGACCCCAGACTCTAGATACCTGGATCATGTCTGCTTCTACAGCAAGGGACAACAAACTATAGTCTGTGAGCCAAATCTGGCCCATCCCTTGTTTTAGTAAATAAAGTTTTATTGAGACAAAGTCACGGTCATTGCTCTGTGCATTGTTTTGGCTGTTTTCATGCTGGAATGGCAGAGTCGAGTAGCTGACAGTAGAGACCACATGCCCTTCCAGGCCTAAACGATCTACTGTCTAGCGCTTTGCAGGAAAATTCTGCAGGAAAAACCCCTGGACCAGGGTATGAATAAAGATTTTCACCTAAAATCAGAGATGAACAAATGTAAGCAAAGACACCCTTCAGGATGTTAGCTAGGAAAAGCAAAGGAAAAATAAATTACTTATATTATCCCAAACTGAAGCTATTGAAATTATCCCAGACTGAGTCTAGTGGGCTACACGGAAGCACATTCTATTGCACTTAAAATAATTAGAATGTTGTAGTTTGTATGGCCCAGATGTCTGTGGCTTTGTGACATTCACACCATTTATAGGCCGGGCAGTAGTCTTGACATCAGCCGAAGCTGGTAATGGCTTTGCTCGGCAGCTTGGGGTTGCCCAAAGTGCGCATGAGGTTAGAAGACCCCACGTAGACCCTCCTCCATTATGAGATTGGTATCCAAGAAGAGATTGTGTCTCAGGGTTCTGGTACAAAGATGCATCCTCTGATCATGAGGGGAGCCTCTTCCAACAGTTAAGTTCATTTGCAGAAAATTAATCTATCCAGACCCTGTTTTTCTTTTCATTTTTTTCTTTACCCTAATTTGACACAATCTTTCATTCGTATCAGTGAATGTTTCCATGTTCCGGGGCCATCTTCCTGTAATGGGCAAGGATCCACATTTGTTAAGGTGTAGGAGGGATTTACTTTCAACTCAGCAAACAGACCTCTTTTATTTCCTCAGACCTTTTAAAGAAGCTCTTAGCCAAAGTTATCCTTAAAACACCCCTTTTTCTGGCTTAATAACAAAACCACCTTCTACTTGCTCTCTTTCTGTTGCTCCAAGAGAGGCCCCATTGTCTGAGAAACTAAGCAGGTGGCATTTTGCCAGAAAAGTTCCCAAAAGGAGCAACATCCCCTAAGGTATTCTTCTCAAAATCACAAACCCATGGTCCTGTGTCTCCTGGGAAATATCTAAAAGGAGCATCCTTCCATTCAGAAATCCTTTCCTTAAACATAACTCAAAGAGGTAGCCTCTGAAACAAATATTATTTTGGCAAAAAAAAAAAAGTTTCCAGGTTCTTGTTTCCAAACTGTCTCATTCTCAGCCTGCCAGGCTTCCAGTGTACAAAAATGTCTTGATTTAACTTTATCTGCACCCGGTGATTCTCGTCTGCCTAGCAGTGTGATCTGCAAAGCCTCGCGACCAGGCAGAACCTCTCTATCGAAGCCGCTGGCTGTGTTTGCTGAGCTGAAAGGGAATCGAGATTAGGAGGCCAAACTATTCCAGGCTTCTGTGCCAAGAAGACACCAAAGAATGTGTCCAAGTGTCTCGAGCCTCCTGATAACATGGGGTGGGGGCCGGCACCACCCTGCCTGTAAGCTGAGAATGTGAGCACCCACACAGAAGAAAAATGTGTTCATTGTTACCGGCCAGCACTGGGGTCATAATAACAAAAAAGCTGGCAGTTTTGGACATTCTCAAATTATGGGTCACAGCTTTATGAGTTCTCATTGACCGCTTTCTACAAGTTCCAAGGGTCCTGCCAGTGAAAGTAAGCATCGCCTTTTTCTGTTTGGATGGGGCTCCTTAGGTTGGTATTGTGGCATTTCGGCTCCCATTGTCTGACACAAACACCACGGTCTACCTTTGAGGCAGGGAGGAAATGTATCCGTCCGGAGGGGAAACCCCAGACACGGAAGAAAGGACAGTTCTGCCCTGTGTCCGGAACCTCAGTGAAAGGATCACCTACCCCTCGGCTGAGACCGCAACTGGCTCGGCCAATCCAGGCCCTTTCTTTGGCGGGAGGTTTTCTGCTCCTTGAGTGTGCAGAGAAGTTTGTGAAGCGCTCGTGTTGCGGCTGGAGGAAAGGGAAATCCAAAATGGTCTCCCCACCCCCCCAGTAAAACCGTGATGCGGAATGTGGGAACTGTTACTTCTCTAGAGAGCCTCGCTAGGGAGGCTGGGATCCTGATGTTACAGGGAGATGTATTCACGTGGCGGATTCAGGAGTCGAGGACATGCAGAATTTAAGATCGTTGGAATCCAGTACATGTGGTGTGCCTAAAGATTATTATTGATTCTGTCTGTCCACGTTTTTTTTCCTCCATCAGAGGAGTTGTTCCTAGAAATTTGGACTCCTTGATCCATGTAGTTCCGTTTAAATCATGAAAACATAACGCTGGCTTCTGTCATTGCTATTCTTGCTTTAATAATTACTTTATGGCTGGCATAAGCTTTCCTGTAAATACAGTATTTTGTGTTAGCCTTTCAAATTTACAGGGCAGCAAGTGAACCGTCCCTGCCCCCCGTCCTAATGACCCTCACGCCTGATGCTAACCGCACACACCAGGGAGGACCCCGCCGCTCGCGTCACCTGCCCTTAGCGCAGCCGACTGACCCAGGGCTGCGCCGCCGGGCGGGAAGGAACAGGCTCCGTCCGAATGCAGCGCGAGCTCAGATTCGCCGGGAAGCGCTTATCATGACTGTCTCGAACACACAACAAGCCGAGAAGTGTTATTAGTGTGGATCATTAAAGTGCAGCCGCCATCACCATTACACCCCGGGTGGCATATGGTGCTCTTGCCAGGCTCCCAGGGCTGTGGCCGGCCTGTGGCTCTCCCCTCTCCGCAGGAGACAGAGCTTTCCACCGCCCCTCTCTGGCACTGGGACACCTGCAGTCTGTCAGCGTTACAGGAAGTCATCGCTTACTTCCCACAAATGTCCCCCCACCTTCTACGTGCTATTTATCACGACTTAAAACTACCCAACGTAGGAGGTGTTTCTTCTGTATGACTTTGTAATCCCTCTGGCACATCCAGGAAATTTCCTGCTGGGAAGGCAAATAAAATCCTACGTGTATGTTTCTTTGGGTCCTCGGGATGCATCTCACGCTCTGGATAAAATCAAATGGTCTCTTGAAAACTTTTGTCATGATAGAGCTTGTCCCCGTTATAATTTGGGGCTTCAAAATAAAGGGAAATCCAAAAACTAATAATGTAATGTATGGTGATTAACATAACATAATAAAATTTTAAAAATGCAAAAAAATAAAGGGAAATCAATAGTGAGGAATCTCCTTCCCCACCTTCTAAATGTTTGTCCTCAGTTATCAGCACATTTATGTACATTCATATTTGCATTTCAAGGTCCAAAATCAGACAATGGCAAAATTTTTAAAAAGGGATAATGTGGGTCAAGGTCAATGACATTGGAGAAATTGAGGCATGGGGATTTACTATTAAGACATATGACTCCAAATTACAGTGATTCTCTGCACCTTCTCAGAGAATCCTGCTCAGCAAAGCACGGACTAATGGTTACATGAAAAGAATTTCAGAATCCAAAAATATTCATGTCCACCTCAGGAGGGATACATGCTGAGGACAAAGAGGAACTGGATCCCTGAGAGTTTGGGGAAATTCTGACACGTGGAATGTTTAGAGACTTGAAGTGATGAGTAAACTAATGCCACACTTTTAGGGAGGAAGGAGAAACGGATTGCATTGCACACGGGACACAGCTGGGTGCATGGAGAGCCGGGGAAACATGCATGAGGTGGGTGGACGTCAGCTCCCTGGTGGTGCCCTTGGACTGCAGTCCTGCAATACGTTACCTTGGGGGCAGTGGTGAAGGGGACTTGAGCTCTCTCTGCGTTCTTTCCTACATTTGCATATGAAATAAAACAATGAGAGAAACTGTGTGGAGGAACGCAGAAAGAGAGCTGGAAGATGCCTGGCCTGAAAATTGTCCACAGAGGGCAGGCAGGTGGAGCAGGTGGGTGTGATCTTTAGGGTCCCAAGAATAAACAGTGGAGGGCTGAAGGAAGGCTGAGCAATGCTGTGTGTCACTGAAGACTGATCAAATAACCAGGATGCACTTACCACAACTAAAAGGAATGTCTCCAGGGTGTCCCCCCACCCTTGACACAAACATGCAGGTGCACAGTGTTGGCGTCTGGACTGAATAGAAACCACCAGCAGTTGTCCTTGCTTTTAGCACTGTACACAGATGGAATCCTGAGCCTCCCATGTTGCCTTCTTGCACAACTGTGAAAGCTGGAATCTGACGCGTGTCCTCGGCCTTGGTTCTGCCTCTTCTCTTCCCGCACGTGGGTCCAAGAGCAGGCTCTCTTGCTAACAGGACGTTCTCTTGATTCCCTCCAGCGTTGCTTGTAACCGCCCTTCGCCCTTCCGGTTTGCTCTTGCCAACATTCATACTCTCTGTCGTGGGGTCACGCCACGGTTTGTGTGGCCATTCTCCTTTGCATGGATGTTTATGTTGCAATTCAACTCCTAGGTATATTCAGGCGAGAAGAGTAACAACGTGTGTGCACAGAAGACTTGCACAAGAATGTTCACCGAAGCTTTAGTCATAGGCATGTGATGAAGTCAGGAAGAGGATGTGTGAAGGTTAATAAAGCAAGCGTCCTTGCACAAGAGGGCTGGCAGAAAATTTCAAGCAGGGGGTCCAGGAGGTGACGTCAGGCTTAGGAAGCCTGCGTGCATTGCAGTCTCCATTTAGATGCTTTATCATCTCCGTTCCCCCTCCCTTAGTTCGGAATGCTAAAATTATATATGAAACAACACTTAGTTTGTCAGGCAACTGGCTGGGCAGTTAAAATGGGCTGACTCTAATTTCTACAGTTAAATGACAGCCCACTATAAAAATATTTTGGTGAAAGAGAATACATTCGTCCCCTCCACTTCCAAAGAACTGATAGGATACATATCAAATAGTAGACAAATTGCTGGAAGCGATGCAGTGTGTGGAGATGGTGTTGGGATGGGTATCATCATCCCTGGATATTTTACGGTCCCTGATACTAGACAGCTGCATCAACTTGAAAAAATACCTTTGCCTCATTGCAGTGCTTGGACTAAAAAATCATGGCATTTCATAATACAGCTCTAGAATTCTTTGGGCTGCAAAAACCTACAAAGAATGTGGAGTTCTCGTTGCATAAATCAGTGGCTGTACATCTTTTTGGTTCGCTTTCTCCTGATGTCTCTAGAAGAACACACCCAAGGTGAATTTATTTCCTTACCAGGATTACGTGTTTCACGCTGAACCGAGCGGCTGGTTTCACCACACACAGGCCAGCCTTTCTCTGTGTGTATCTGTAAGAAAACATTCCAAGCAGGCAGTCACGTTCTCTTTCCGTGAGTCCGAGTCTCTTTCCGTGACACCTGACCCGCTGCAATGGCTGTCAGATACAGTGATGCACAAAGTTCAGTGTGTCACCTGAGTGTGTAGGGTGAATGTTCAGTGATTCACTAGTACTATCATTATTCCCCTGCAGGCGTATTATGCACATTTATCGCTTCAGTACTGCTCAGCTCATTTATCCAATATGAGATGCGTGTGAATGAGGACTGAAGCAGCGAAGCAGAACTCCGAGGATACTTATTACAATATTTTAATTATTATTACATTATTATAAGTTTAAGGGGCTTTAAATTCATTTTATACACAATTTTTATTGATTCTCACAGTACTTCAGAGAAACACAATAGCCAACCTGCCAAGAAACTATAATTAATAAAAGACTTTATACTAATTGAAAATACTTACAAGTAAATAAATAATTACGAATATGGTAAATAATTAGGATTGCAATGAAAATTTCCATTTAAAGATATTGACTTCTGTCAACTTTGGGTTTTTTGGGCTTTTTTTCAGGAGTAGAATTGAGTGATTCACCACTTCCGGACATACCCAGTGCTCATCACAAGTGCCCTCCCTAATGCCCATCCCCCATCACAACAAGTGTACTCCCTAACACCCACCACCTATTTAATCTGCCCCTCCACCCACCGCCCTTCCAGTAACCCTCCGTGTGTTCTCTAGAGTGAAGAATCCATTTTATGGCTTGCCTCTCTTTTGTTTTTCCCCTATGTTCATCTGTTTTGTGTCTTAAATTCCACATATGAGTGAAATCATATGATATTTATCTTTCTCTGACTTATTTTGCTTAGCATTATACTCTCTAGCTCCATCCATGCCATTGCAAATGGCAAGACTTCATTGTTTTTGATGGCTGAGTCTTATTCTCTTGCGTATATGTATATACCACATCTTCTTTATTCATCAGTCGATGGACATTTGGGCTGTTTCCATAGTTTGGCTATTGTAGATAATGCTGCTAAAAATATCAGGGTGCATGTATCCCCCCAAATTAGTATTTTTGAATCCTTCGGGTAAATACCCAGTAGTACAATTGCTGGGTCATAGGGTAGCTCTATTTTCAACTTTTTTTTTTTTTAAAGATTTTATTTATTTTTCGACAGAGAGAGAGAGAGATAGCGAGAGAGGGAACACAAGCAGGGGGAGCGGGAGAGGGAGAAGCAGGCTTCCCGCTGAGCAGGGACCCCGACGCGGGGCTCGATCCCAGGACCCTGGGATCATGACCTGAGCCAAAGGCAGACACTTAACGACTGAGCTATCAGCTTGCATTCCCACCAACAGTGCACGAGGGTTCCCCTTTCTCCACACCCTTGCCAACACCTGTTTTTTCTTCTGTTATTAATTTTAGACATTCTGACAGGTGTGAGGTGTTATCTTATTGTGGTTTTGATTTGCATTTCCCTGATGATGAGTGATGATAAGCATCTTTTCATGTGTCTGTTGGCCATCTGGATGTCTTCTTTGGAAAAATGTCTGTTGACATCTTCTGCCCATTTTTTAACCAAATTATTTTTTTGGGGGGTGTGGAGTTGTATAAGTTCTTCATATATTTTGGATACTAACCCTTTATCAGATATGTCATTTACACATATCTTCCCCCATTCTGTAGGCTGCCTTTTAGTTTTGATTGTTTCCTTTACTGTGCAGAAGCTTTTCATCTTGATGAGGTCCCAATGGTTTATTTTTGCTTTTGTTTCCCTTGCCTCAGGAGACATATCTAGTAAAAAGTTGCTACAGCAAATGTCAGAAAGGTTGCTGCCTGTGTTCTCTAGGATTCTAGACAGGATTCCTGTCTCATATTTAGGTCTTTCATCCATTTTGAGCTTATTTTTGTGCATGGTTTTAAGAAAGTGTTCCAATTTCCTTCTTCTGCATGTTGCCGTCCAGTTTTCCCAACACCATTTGTTGAAGAGACTGCCTTTTTTCCATTAGATCTTCTTTCCTGCTTTGTCGAACTTCTCTCAAGTTTTAAAATGAATGATTGGGTAGCGCCTGGCTGGCTCAGTTGGTAGAGCATGCGACTCTTGACCTCAGGGTCATGAGTTCAAGCCCCATGTTGGGTGTAGAGCTTACGTTAAAAAAACAAAAGAACAACAACAAAAAACTTGCATTAAAATTTTGAAAAAAAAAAAAAAAGAATGGTCAGATGCATTTCCAAACTAGTAATTTCTCCATATTTTTAAATGCATTTATAAAGTTCAGTAAATGAAACTTTACCTTGTGAAGATCTAATGAGGTATTAAATCGTCAATTGATAAGCATCATGATGTTAGACTGTTCTAGAAAAAGGAAATGTGTGTTAAACATTAGAAATGGTCCCTTCTCTCGGAAGTTCAGAGCATGAAGCGTGCTGTTACTTGCACAGTGATAGGTGACGTGGAGGTGTATTTTCACACAAGGACAGTTGCTGGGGTGGGAAAGTGCACATGTAGTTTGGGCACCAACATGGACATCAATCAGGAAAGCATTTGGTCCTCAAGAAATAAATGAGCATACCAGTGGTGGCTTCTGTCTACACCTAGCAGGGTCCAGTCAAGAATCAAGGAGGGCTCTTCTGAGGAGTTTCTGTTCGTAAGGCTTGCTTTTGAATTCCTGTATTTCAACTCATAAGATCACTGGCATATTTCTTCTCAGTCTAGGAGATTCCTGCTCTGCGGAATGGCATGCCCCAAGCATGCTCTTGCTTCCTTCGGGCTCCCTCCCTAACGTCCCGCTCCCCCCACCGGCTGTACTCTGGTGTTCTGCTGCTTGCTCTCTGCGCCCCACTCTGACAGGTTCAGGACCTTGTCACCCCCACTGTCTCCCCAAATCCTACCTTTTGCTCTCCCTGCGATGGAGATTTACGACCCAGTCATACTTTACAAATACGTGTCTTAGAAAGGAAGGGAGGTTGAGTCCATCTTCAGTGTTCTTTGAATGTCTGAATAGTGTGTTATCCCAAATGCCATCTTTTTGAGGGGCGGGGTCTTGTTTTGGGGATCTAATGGAATGATCTCCTTGGAAGGCACCAGAGTGAGGGGAAAAGCTGGAAATCCGAAGCCACAGACTAAAGGTGGATACCGTGGAGTTGTTTGTTCTGAGTTAGAGAAGAGCACAGCGGTGGGGCCAGGATTGGGTCCCTCCCAGGACCCCTGGTTCTGATGCAGGAGAAGGTTGGTGCTTGTCTGGGCACAAAGGTCCCGGAGGAAGGTTGGGGAGAGAATTTCCCCAAGCAATGAACAGTGCCAGGGGCCCACACGAGCCTGCAGGGAGCGGGAACAGGAGATAATGACTGACCCTCTCAAGTGCCTACCGTATAACAAATAATGTACACACACGTGCCATGGAGAGAAATGGAAAAAACCATGTGGAATTCAGACCCAGACCCTGTTCCCCAATGGCCATTGGTTCACCAACCAACCAACAAGGGGGAAGGACTCGGAACTGGTCCCGGCAAGGCAATGAGCTGTGCTCTTAAAGGGCTGAACCATTATGGAGGAGGTCGTGATTGACAGCCACAGGCACATGGAGTAACGGTGCATCCGGGCATAACCCCAAACAGGGAGAAGTGCAGATTTCAGGTTTCGGGTTGAAAGACTGTGACCTCTGACCTTTGTTTTCCAAGGACTCTTTTCTTTCAGTCTACTGTAAAGGACAACATAACTAGCTCTCTCTTCTTTTTCCAAAGGCATTTATTTTACCAGCGTGAGTGTTTCAAGGTCGGAAAAATTACCTGAAATGTTAAACGTGCAGTGTTTCCTTTCAGACAAGTTCCTGCTGACTTTGAACTACCCACAAAGGAAAAGACTCATAGTAATTAGGAGCTCCCAATGTGGTGACTATCCAAACAAACAGGAAGGGGCATCTCTCTTCAGTTGCGTGAAGCAGCAGCAGAAGGCTCCTTGTATGAGTGAGGAGGCAACAATTAGGTCCTGTGGTCATATCCCTGAATAGTACAGGTCCCCCTGATTCTCCTTCTGCTGGGCATTCTGCTTCAAGATGTGTCCATACGTGTAGCAACATTTTCTTCTGAGGCTAGCGAAATAGAGAATGCACCGTTGAAGGTTTAAGTTGTTGCTTCCTGAAGAGACATATGAGCAAGCATTTAGGGCTTAAATCTTTTTTTAATTATCGTTGAAAACATGTAGATGCCTGATTCTTTGTAGGTGAGGCTTTGCAACAGCCCATCCTCAAACCTTAATGGTGGGTTCTGAATTCAGTTTAATTTTTAGTATTTTATTTCATTAACTCTGCTCCCAGAGTTTCCTTTTATTTATTTTTTAAAATGATTTTATTTATTTGAGAGAGAAAGCAATAGAGCACGAATGGATTGGGGGGGTGGACAGAGGGAGAGGGAGAGGCAGGCTCCTGCTCGACATGGGGCTCGATCCCAGGATCCTGGGATCATGACCTGAGCCTAAGTCAGATGCTTAACCGACTGAGCCACCCAGATGCCCCCAGATTTCCTTTTAGAATAATGGACCATTTTCCTACTACTGCTTAAATAGCTCAGCACAAACTGTAGTTGTTGTAAACAGCACAAAGGTAGGATCTTGAAGTTCTTGCAGTTCAGCTGGGCTAAACACTGAGATGTGGCAAGGATGCGTTCCCTCCCGGGGCCTAGGAGCAAGTTTGCTTTCTTGTTTCTTCAGCTTCTAGAGGCTCCCTGCATTCCAGCATTCCATGGCTTATGGGTCCCCTCCGCACACTCAGCCTCTAGTTCTGCTGTCACGCATCCTTCCCTGATTCCTACCCTCCTGCCTCCCTCTCACGAGGACCCTTGTGATGGCATCGGCCTGCTGGGTAAGCAGAATACTCTCCTCATCTCAGGGTCCTTCACTTAATCCCACCTGCAGAGTCCCTTTTGCCATGTAGGGTGACATAGTGACAGGTTCTGGAGATTAGGATATGGACATATTTGGAGGCTGTTATTCTACCTACCCCAACGACATATGTGTGTGTGTGTGTATACATATGTACATATATGTATATTATATATACAATAGATAAAATAACAATGCATGACTTTCGTATGGGAGAAAATAGATGGTGGACAGTTTGGAAATCATACTAATGTGTCTATATTAGTCTGCTCAGGCTGCCATAACAAAATCCCACAGATTTCATGGCTTGAACAACAAATTTATTTCCTCGAAGTTCTGGGTGCTGGAAGACCCAAGATGGAGGTCTGGCATGGTTTGGTGTGTGAGCACTCTCTTCCTGGCTTGCTGGTGGCCACTTCTCAAAATGTCCTGACACGGACACAGAGAGACTGTGGTCTCTTGTTCTTCTTCTTACAATGGCTGCAGTCTGATCAGATTAAGAGCCTACCCATAGGACCCCATTGAACCTTTATTCTCTCCTCACGGGCCGTATTTCCAAATACAGCCTCACTGGGGATTCAGGCTTCCACATAAGAATTTGGGGATATAGCAGTATCTATATCCACTTAGATTGGTGGGTACAGAAATAACTTAACCGGAAAGCTTGAAAACAATAGATTTTGAAACTGCAAAGCTATGACTTGAATACATAGAATTAGAACAAATCTCCAAGTGAGGCGTCCAAAGGCCACATCTACTAGAACTTGCACCCCACCAGTGTCTGCCTGGACGTCGCCCAAATGTATAGTCTCTGGACGTATTTTGTTTTGGAATATGGCGATCATGACACCTGCTCTCCCTTCCCTAAGGGGTCGTTTCTGGGATAAAGGAAGACAACTCTCTGTTGTCAAGAACTCTGAGATGCTTTCTGGGTGTCTGTGGTTTTTCCAGATGGTTTCCGTGCTGGAAAATGCTTGCCCGCTTTGGAGAGAATCTGTTTGAGGACATGAGGCAGCATCATAGAATTTGCAGAAGCACTGGTATTGTTCTTGCTCCAGTCTTCTGTAAAGGGAAGGAAAAGAAAGGAGAAATAGCTACTTGGTACAGAGAAATGGCTTTTCCTTACAGAGAGATCCAGGACACCTCTGGGCAGGTGCCACCCAAGGCAGGAGGTAATGGCTCATCAGAAGGAGAAGAGAAAACCAGACTGAAGTTCTGAAATAATTGATAGAAAGAAACTTAGGCTTATTGGGTTAACTATTTACCAGTACTTGGGTACTTAAATGCTCTTATTTCTTACTGTGCTTAAACCCAGCAGGTAGTGTATTTTGGTAAATCTTATCCTATCATCGTAATAAAAAATAATTTAAAAAAAAAACAAAGTACAGTATTATCGAGTCCGGTGCTGATGTCCAGGAACAACACTACGAATGCAAACAGCCCCCCGGCCAGTACTGCCGCTCACCCAGTGGCGGCTTTTGAAAAAGCTGGAAAACGGTTCTAGGCCGATAACCAGTTTCTTGAAAGATGGCCTTTGCAATTCTAAATTATGTGAGTTAATGTCACAGAACATATTTGATTAAAAGTTGGATATGCGAACCATCCTCTGGACCATTTCACCCTGAGTGATGCTTTTCGAAATGCGTATGCACATTGTCTTACAAAATCCAGATTTAGATGAGAAAAGAATCTTAAAATGTCATTCCAATCTTCGTGAGGAGGGAGCATGATATCCTGTGACAAGGAGCGAGCGTGAGCTCTGTTTCTTTATTGTCTACCATTCCAATAGCTTAGTCTTTTCCAGTGTGTGTCGAAACATGCAGCTCTGAATCGGCTCCGTCAGAGTAACCTTATGCTTTAAGCAGGCTGCCATGTTAGGGGGCACTTTGATCTATGAGTAACGTTTTGCAAACACGATGAAACCCAGAGTCCCCGAAGTCTCTTGAACGTAATCAGGGACGCTAATAGGCCATGTCAGCAAGAGCAAGGAAAATCTTGGAACTGTAATGGAAAAGGTGGTTTATTCCCCCGAAGGATTCTGTAGAACAATCTTACAAGAGAATCAGGTTATGCTGCACATATTTTGTGGTGGCGATATCCAGCCTTGATTTATCGTCTCTTCTCCAACATCTCACTTATTCTCATTGCCTGAAACATCTTAGCTCAGGCCCCACTAATTTCAGGAGGATAGTATAAAGGGAGCCTTATTAATTGTAGTGATATGCAGATGAATTGGCTACCACCTACTCTAAGAAAAAGGAAATCATGAATCTCACTAGTTAAACCATCCAATAAGCTTCTGGGACACACTATTTCAAGTGAAATATAGCTCTCATATAAAGTATCTGGTGTATTGACAATCTGCCTTATTTTAGGGGAGAAAAATCACTTAAATAGACATTTATCAGGTTTTCAATAATGCAATACTGTAATTCAATCTCTTCTTGACGTCACCGAGCAGTAACAATTTATGGCATGATAGGTATTGTCTTGCAAATTATAGATAAATTTTACTCTCAGACATACACTGGCCTGTGGAAATGCCTTGCTCTCTGCGTTTGCCACCCATAATTCAGTAATTAGCTTACAAGATACCGTCTACATATTGTGAAATACAGTGGTGGGAGGTTATTGGAAGATCCAATAATTGGTTTGGTTAAAAAAAGGAAATCTATGGAGGTGATAATAAGAAATCAGATGGTGGCCTCAAGGAAAAGACTTGGTTTCCCCTACGTGTTCTTGAGAGTTAGAGACACCTGCCACGGTCCTCCCTCTGATACTTAGAGGCCAGTCAGCACCGCTGCATTGGTGTGTCCACCATGGTGTGAAGCCGTGAGGGAGGCGTCACCACTCACTGCACTGAAAACTGAAGTATACTTTCTCTCAACTCCTCGTTGGTTCAAGATGAAGTCAGAGCCTGGCGCTCCTCCATTCATAGCCTGCCAGTGACTTCCCATGTCTCCCAGAACCAAAGTCAAGTCCGCGATGGCCGACAGCGCTCCAGGAGATGGGCCGATGCCCTGTCTGCAACCTCCTTGTTCACTCAGTTCAGCTACATGCTCTTCCTCACTCTTTTGTGAATAACCCGAGCTTCCTCCTGCCTCTGACACTTTCCTCTTAGGTCCTTCTGCCCAGAGCACTCTCTCCAGACACCTACTTGACTTGGTCCTTAATGTCCCAAGATCTGGGATCAAGTGTCATTTTATCAGAAGAGACTGACTACACTCTGCGACACAGCCCACCCTCTTCTCTGCTAAGCTTCCTGTCCCTATGCACTCCTTAATTGCTCTCTGTATCCCCCTAAAATTCATAGTATTTCAGAGTGTGCTTGCTTTTGGAGATAGGGGAGATAGGGTCTTTAAAGAGGTAGTTAAAATGAGGCCATGAGGGTGGGCCCTTTCCCATATGACTAACGTCCTTCTAAGAAGAGATTAGGACACACAGAAAGACACCAGAAGTGTGTGCCCACCGAGAAAGGCCGTCTGAGGACACAGCAAGAAAACTTGCCCCCACCCAAACATAACGGAGTAATAAATAAGGCTTACTCACTATATGCAGGACACTGTACCGCTGACTTGCCGTGCGTTATGCCGTCTGATTCTCATGATAACTCGGTGAGGTTGGCATTATCATTGGCCCTTTTTATGCAAGGAACCAGGTTGAGATCTGACCAAGTTCCCAGAGATGATGAGTGGCAGAGCTAGGAAGGGAACCGGCTTTACTTGAATTCTGCCACTTTGGTCTTGGCTACCGTGCCCTGTTGCCTCTTGATATTATCTGAAGGAAGACAAAAATCAAAAGTCGCAGGGTTTGGACCCAGAGAGACATGTGTTTGAGTCCTGGCTCTGCTTCTTAGCACATCTGGACTTGCACTCACCGCGTCTGACGTGCCTACACACGGGAAGCACGCCAGTACTGTTTGCTTCTGTTAATATCAAATTATTTTTATTAAAATATCCTGAGATGGCCATTTGCAACAACATGGTTGGATCTAGAGAGTATAATGCTAAGTGAAACAAGTCAGTAAGACAAAGACAAATACCATATGATTTCACTCATACGTGGAATTTAGAAAACAAAACAAATGAGCATAGGGAAGAAAAAGGGGAGGAGAGAGAGAGACAAATCAAGAAACAGACTCTTAACTACGGAGAATAAAGTGGTGGTTGCCAGAGGGGAGGTGGGTGGGGAGATGGGAGAAACAGGGGTTGGGAATTAAGAGCACACTCATCATGATGAGCCACTGAGTCATGTATGGAATTGTTGAATCGCTATATTGTACACCTGAGACTAATATAACACGGTATTTTAACTGTACTGGAAATCAAACAAAAAACTTAATAAAAAAATATCCTGAGATGATGTTTCTTTGTGGCAAGAGCTTTATGGAATATACTTACTCAAAATCATTTCGATCCCTAAACTGCTGACCAACAGGAATTTTCCAGTGATGCGACTGCATTTTACATCATTACTTACATGCTTTAAAATTAGTTGAATTTGAATCACTTTCACATGTGAGCCCTTAGATCCTCCAGTGAAGTTTTCCATAAATGTCTTTATGTGCCAAAGAGTGAAGGAGAGGTATATAAAGTGAATATTGGCCTATCTGTTTGAAACTTATTACTGCTATTATGAATTTATTCCAGTCAAAATTGCCCATCTTTGCAAATTCAGCACATGATGTCATGTATATTACCAAAGGGCCATTTTCTTTCCAAGGATAACTTTAAGATATATTTGAAATGAAGTGAGGGCTGTGAATGGTCAGATACAGTAATAATTCTTTTGGGTGACATTTCTTTTGAAATACCAATGTATAAAATGATCACGGCAATCATTTTTCTAAAAGGAGATGGTTTCATTTTATGCATAGCCTCTAATGGCCTCAGAGTCCCCTTTTTTCCCAATAAAGCGAAGAAAATATATTTCTTCTCCATCATTTTGCTGAAATGCATAGTATTTGAAAATGTATATGTGCATGGATTCTGGAAAACAAGAACCAGAAATCGATTTTTTTGTCCCCTTTCTTTAAAAAATGCCTTTACAAACATTTTGTTGTTGTTGTTGTTAAAATGGAACATTTTACCACATAGTAGGTGAAGGGGAAAAATCAGAGATTTTCAAAATTATCATCTTTGAGACCTAATATATGTAAACTGTACAAATCTGTGTGAGATTCAGTGGTATATTACTTAGGAATATATCTATGTTATTATCACTCTGGACAAAATATAAATATTCCCAGGACCCCAGAAGACTCTGTTTTGCTCCTTTTCACTCAGTATCATCTTCTCATCCAGAGTCACTATCATACATCCACTGACACAGATTAGCATTGCCTTTCGTGACCTGTAGATAAATCGTCACACAGCACGCTTTTAATTCTGGCTCTCGCTTGCTCATCATTATGTCTCTGAGATCTGTTCATGTTCTTCCATGCAGTGGTAGTTCATTGTATTTTTATTATTACTCGGTAATGCTTTTTGTAAAAACATCCTGCGGTTGGTTTTATCCATTGTATTGTTGGTGATGATCTGGGCTGTCCCAATAAAGGCGCGATAAACGCGCTCCTGCCTTTGTTGGACATATGTATGCAGTGGTCGTAGCTACACGCCCCAGAAGGAAACTGCAGCCTGTGGGGTCACTCGGTGTTTGGCTTTAGTTGGCACCACCAAACTGTTCCCCAAGGTGGTTGTGCCAGTTCACGCTCCCACCGGCCATATGAGTGGTTTCCGTCCCTTCACGGCCGTGTGGATGCTTGACCGGTCTTCTTGTTGCGATGCCATCCGTTCTAGGGGCTGCACAGTGGTATGCATTCTGGCTTTCATTTGCGTTTTCCTGCTGAGTCACGATGTGGCAGAACTTTTCATAAGCTTATTGGTCATTCAGAAATCCTCATTTGGAAAGTGTCAGTTCAGGTCTTTGGAAAATGCTTAATTCGGTTGTCTTTTTTTTTTTGTGGTTTATGGGAGTAGTACCTTACGTACTACGGATCCTGGCTTTAGTTTTGTTTTGTTTTTTTGAGACTGTGATGTCCTACATTCTGTGTTATCCTTTAACTTTTATATTGATGTCTGCTGATGAGCATAAAATTCTTAATTTTAATGAAAACCAATTTACCATTTTTTTTCTTTTATGCCTACTGATTTGTGTGTCCTAGTTAAAAATTGTTGTACACCACAAGTTCATAAACATACTCTCCTGGTTTTTGCTATACGTTGCACTATTTACATTTTACAGATGGTCTTTGATCTATTTTATATCAACTTATTTGATGTAAAGGTACTGATTCCTTTTTTAAAATATCGATATCCAGTGAAACCAAAATGACTTACTTAATTAGAGTCCTTTCGCACAGTGAATTGATGCGGTGCCTTCTCATAAGTAAGCTGACTGTGTAAATGGGTCATCCTACAGATTCTACACTGTTATTCATGGATCTTTTTGTCTACTCTTGTGCTACTTTTTTCTTGTTTTATGTGTTTTACAAATGTGCTACTGTCTTGATTACTGTAGCTTCATTGTATGTCTTCATATCTGGTAACTTAAGCCCTTGACATTTGATCTTCAAGAGAACCTTGGCTAATCCAGGCCCTCGGCTTTCCATATAAATGTTAGAACTCCACTTCTCAATTGCCACAGAAAACCTGGTGAAATATGGATCGGGATTACACTGAGCCTATAAATCAAGCTGGGGAGAATGGGTACCTTAAAAATATCGAGTCCTCCAATCTATAAACATGATCCCTTTCTCTACTTAGGTCTGCTTTAAATTCTCTCAGCACTTTTTTTGTTGTTTCCTATGTAAAAGTTTTCATATAATTAGATTTATTTCTTGGCATTTGGTATCTTTGATGTTACTGTAAGTTGTACCTATTTATATATTTATTTGTTTCCTGACATGTAAGTTCCAAGTTCGTTGTTGTTTGTATCATTTTCAGGTTCTTGTAAATCATGAAAGAACTCTGTAACCTGAACCCTGGTGGATCTTCTCATATCTCACACCAGTCCAACCACACAGCATTTTAGGACTAGTTACTCTGAAGCAGAGCTGTGATCGTAACATTTTCTTACCAAATCTTCATAGCGTTCTAGTATTTTTAATTGTCACTGCCCTTTTTATCCAGCTTTGTCTCTGCTGCTTCCTCTATATGTGCTTTAGACACAAAATCAGAATGTCCACCACAACACGGCTTGGATGTGCCCTTGGTTCATGCTGGTTTTGCTTACGGAATCTCTCTCCATATTTGCTTCTTTTGTATCTGTTCCTGAGGAAATGTGTAGATCATCACTTGGTTTTAAATAAACTATCTTATGAACCCTCAACCAAATATAACCAAGTGCTTCTTCAAGATCACGCAGTTCTTTTCCAAGTCAGGGGAGCCTCAGTTGGTTAAACGTCTGTCTGCCTTTGGCCCAGGTCATGATTCTGGGGCCCTGGGATCAAGACCTGCATCGGCTCCCTGCTTAGCAGGGCGTCTGCTTCTCCCCCTCTGTACTCCTCCTCCCTCAAATAAATAAATAAAATCTTTAAAAAAAATACTTTTCCAAGTCATATAGTTGACATTTTTCATTGCATCACGTAGACTACTCATGGGAGGACATACTTTCCCCTAAATGTCTTCTGACATAGTGCAATCCATCCTTATATCCCTAGTAGTATGCAGCACAGTCTTGGGCTCACAGTTGTTACTTAATAAATATGTGTTCACTTAAATTTAATTTTAATAAATGCAACTAGGAAACCATAATGTGCTGTGCTATCTTTTTTGTTTGAGTTTTGTCAGCCATGGAACCCAAAAAAAAAAAATCTTTTGAGGTGCTAAAACGAAAAATAGGCAAAACTCCATTTTGCTCTGCTTGAGTATCATTAAAGAATTCTGAACCTTCAGTTTTTTAAAAGCATATAATTTAGGTGTATTATAAAACCACGCTTTGTTTTCACAAGTCAACATCGTTAATGCAGTCTGTCAGAGTGCATTCTCACTAAATTGCTTTGATGAACATGCCAGCCCAGTCACTTTCTTTTAAGGGGAAGAGAAGAAAGAAAGAAAAAAAAAAAAAAAAACTTCTGCAGCAGCAAAAAAGAAAGTAAATAGAACAGGTCTAGACTTTGCTGCCTATTTTTACATCCCAGGTTGCAAATAATTTGGCCGAACATTCTCATGAGCCAGGATTCTACCTCAAAATTTGCAATTCAAAAGCTCAATCTTTGTTTTGTAAGCGATATGTAGCGCCGATTTCAGCTTCTGCCCCATGTACTCACTCATTAACAGGTCCTGAGCCTGTAGAGACTTGAAGTAATTGTAAACGTACAGCTAGGAAGGCCGTCCTCGGCCTGCCCAGCCTGAGCCTCAGCACTGGGAGGTATTGCACAAACCTTTCTTCCCAATACACCCCCATCCCAAGATCTCACCTGCAAGACCTCAAGCACTAGGTCTCGGCTACTTTTGAAAAGGCTCTTCGGTATGCAGGAGTTGGAATAACTAATAGAACCTAGTAAAACTTTCTGCATATATTTTCCTAGAATCTTTAAAACAAAATTATTAGTTTCCCTCCCTACTAGAGGTGGAGGTGGTGGTTTCTGTAAAAATGTAGGGAAAATGAATAGCAGAGACATGCATTTGCTGTCTGTCTTCACTGGAGCTCTTGATGAATTGAGCCTTACCCCAAAGCATGTTGATTCAAATAAATAAAATAAGACACCTTGTCTCATTATGTATCTTTATAAGCATGTCTGTGGGTGGGCGGGTGCAAATATTCAGTCTTACACACACACTTGGAGAAGATCACTTATACCGGACTTTGGTACTCAGCAACTCTAGAATGCCCTTCACTTCATTCACTTCAGTCCAATCTTTCCACAAAACACGGTCAGGTTTGGAGGGAGATTCTCTCTCTGGAATTTCCACATTTCGCTTGATTCCTAACTGGTGTCTCCTTGGGCAGAAAGATGAAAAAAAGGATTTATGAAAGAGAGCTACCACATTCTTACATAACACAGTGACAAATAAAGAAAAATCGTCAGTGAATATTTTATTGTGTGGACACATATAGTCACCACGATTTTGTCCTACTTTTCACCTGGAAATCAATGTCAACCTGACATTTTTTGTTTACCTCATTTCACCAGGGTAAAAAATGCCCTTCTAGTAAAGCAGCGGTCAGAATGTCCTTGCTCTGGGTCTGAAAGACATTGCTCAGGATTTCTTTCAAAAGCTTAAGAAGTTGCAGCAGACTGATGCCCTTGATTTGCTATGTGTCGGAAGGAAACATGATGGGGAAAGGTTAATAAGTGGAGACACAGGCTGGAGGATGGAACACAAGGCCACGGCCTGTCAGGGTGGTTCTGGAAACCCCACAGCTTACAGCACAGAGGCACTTCCCTCCCGTGGTGACGCTTTGATGACTTCTGAATGGTCTTTAATGCCTCCTCAGGATCTCCAGAAGAAATTCACACCCTTGCATTTGAGATTCAAGACTTTGCAAAATGCTGCAGGAGACGTGAAAAGTAGATAAAGATAGTCTGCCTTTCAAGACTTATATAGTTTGGTCAAACTTGATGTGTACTCTCCCCTCCTAGTGCTTCTCCCCATGAAGGGACTGTTCCGTCAGCCTGCTCAAGTCTCTGGAGCATGATCATCTCCTTCCACATACTCCACATGACCAGCCCCACTCCCATACCACACCCAAACCCATGGATTCCTTACCACACAGAATAACAGCCTCCTCTTTGAATCCTAGGTCACCCCCTTACCATCATGGTGCCAGGCTCATCTCAGGGCAGAGAAACACTTCCCAACTATGCCCTCATTGGACAATCTTGCCCTTTCTCTAAAGCAGTTGTGGGAATATTTCCTAGCAAACCCCTTCTCTGGAGGCAGAGAGGCCTGGGAGATAAGATTCATTGTGACACAGACAGTTGTTGAGTCACAGCGATGGAATGTACAATTTTTTTTTTTGAGAAGGATGTTACTGTCCTCAATATGATTATAAAATACATGGTGATTAAAGATGTTCAGTTACCAAGTGTTTCATGGTCTTAGTCCAGCTGTGTGTGTCCCAGTGTAAACAGTTATTTCCAGACGTGAAGACTTGAGAAAGATGTGCAAGAGCATAAAGGTCTGGGCTGCACCATATGCAATGGTTTAAGACTGTAGGACCCACACCTTACACTTTGGAAAGCCTACAGAGGCCGTGCCAAAATCCCTAAGGGTAGGAGCCCCACTTGTGTTGTTCAGCATTGTATTTATAGAATTCTGTGTTGGAAATGAGCTTTTCTCTCAAATATCTGGTAGATACTCAGTGAGTGAATGAATAAATGTGAATAAATAGAGAGCCAATTCTGGTGTTGTGATGAAATCCATCCATTGGGACCAGAAGCAAAGGTTCCCCCTGCATGGTGTAGTGGGAGGCATTCCTCTAGGGAGGGAGGGGTTTCCTGTTCCCAACTGACCTAGAGAAAGGCAGATTGAAGGACAGAAATGAGAATCAAGAGAAGAAACGTTTGACTCAGTTGAGCAGGGGATTCCTTCCCCCTTTTGGCTTTATGGTAAATTCAGTTCTGGGGAGGGAGGTGTTCCTGGGTTCCATGGGTGTTCCTGGAGTTTCTAGGCTATTCTTGACAGGGAACTGGGTTCCAGTTGCTATTCTGATGAATGAAGATCAGCTGGGCCAGTGTCTTCATATATCCAAACTAATCTAATCTTCAGAAAACTGAAGCTTAGTCACTCTATATTCCTTGTCCCTTGACCCTGAGCCCCATACAGACTGATTAAAATCTGTCTGTTCTTTGGGTCATTTCCAGCTTGTTATTTAAAACCTCTTTGGTCATCTGAGGCCCATCATTCTTACTTAGATGCAGGCCCCTGAAGGACAACAGCCATGGCTTATTCTTTTTCTTCTTAAAGATTTTATTTATTTGAGAGAGAGAGAGCACAAGCAGGGGAGGAGGGGCAGAGAGAGAGTGAGAAGCAGAGTCCCCGTTGAGCAGGGAGCCCGATGTGGGACTCAATTCCAGGACCCTGGGATCATGACTTCAGCCGAAGGCAGACACTTAACCAACTGAGCCTCCCCAGGCACCCCCATGGTTTATTCTTTATGGTTCATAATGCCTAACATAGATAGACCTTGTCCTAGTACATATTCATATACATTTATTTTGTTTTTCTTATTTAGGTTTTGTAGTTTGTTTCATTGGGCCCCTTACTCAAGCAAACTAAGCAAACGTGAGACTTTCTGCATCCTATTCATTTCTCAACCAGCACATCAACCCAATGACGGGTAGGTCCCTGTTCCTCATTTGTGAACGACTGTATGTTACTTGGGCACAGCATAACTTAGAATCGATCGATCATCTGAATGGTTCTTTGACATCTCAGTTCTCAGTAGCGTTTTATGGTCACACTAGCTCTGGATACAGTTATACCTGTAGAGTTTGTCGTTAACTCCTTCAACAAGGAGGGAATGCCTTCAACAAGTTCATGAGGGAAGCCAGGAGTGGTGTGGTTATAGTCACTGAAGGAATCTGTGGACCGTCTTCCATTTCCACAGGCCTGGTATGAGTTTGGGCAGCGTCTACCTTATTTGACATCATGGTCAAGTGGAGCTAATATTTATCTTCTTCAAGTTACGCCCTTTACATGCTCCACATGCTTACGTGTCATTAATATTTGCAACATGCTTGAAGTTCCTGGGATTCCTGTGCAGACTTCAAGTATAGCAAAGGACAGTTGGAATAGAGTGAACTCGAAGGCTTTGCAAATGGGCAGCTTGGGAACATTTCAAAGGCATAGCTAATAATAGCACATGGCTAAGGTGATCTGGAAGCTTCTCTGAGTTCCCTTTGACATCCATTTGCTGGGGATTAGGTTTACATATTGAGACTCAATTAAATTTCAGGGATCTCAGATCCTGAAAATTAAAAAATCGAATAAGGTTATATTTTTTTCTTTAAGATTTTATTTATTTGAGAGAGAGAGGAAGTATGAGTGGGGGAGGGGTGCAGGGAGAGGGAAAAGCAGGCTCCCCAGTTGAGCAAGGAGCCAGATGTGGGGCTGGATCCCAGGACCCTGGGATCATGGCCTGAGCCGAAGGCAGACGCTAAACGACTGAGCCACCCAGGCACCCCTGAGATTATCTTCAGTAGTGCTCCCAGTTTATAGATTCATGATTTATCCGTGAACAGTGAAAAACCCTAAACCTTATCTGCTTTGGAATATAAAGCATTCATTCTTATCACAGAGTAACAACTCCCCTTCTAAACCCCACAATTTCAGGAAATAAGCTGAATTTTTCTCTTTTCACAGAATATTTGACAATAACATGTGACCTTAGCAAATCCAATATGGCCAATATTTGACTCTGCTATGACACTAAAATCTAAGGATACTTTTATTGTAATTATTCTGTTTAAAAATTTTATTTTTCCAGCATTTAGATGTAAGTAGTGCTCTCATGTAAAGTAAACACGGGCTCACAAACATTATCTTATCTTGCATATTTTGCCACCTCACAAGATGATTCATGTAAGATTAGCTATGGGCTTGAGTAAATATTCATCATAAACAATATATTATTTTGTAGATTTATATCAAATGCCCCACATTGTTTTAGTTACTAATAAACACTAAACACTCATGTTTTTGTCTCACAGAAACATTTCTGTGTTAGACTCTGGCAAGTGGATTGCTAGCAAGTGCCAGAGAACTCCAAGGGACTGTGGACACCATGATTTCATTTAAATATGGTTTTGTTTGTTACTGTAAAATATTACAGTGAAGGGGTGCCTGGCTGGCTCAGTTGGAAGAGCATGTGACTTGATCTCAGGGTCGTGAACGTGAGCCCCACATTGGATATAGAAATCACTAAAAAAATGCATAAACTTAATAAAATAAAATATTACAATCAAGAGCCAAGTATACAAAAAACAAGATTTGGGCAGTATTTGTATTCTTGTATAAGTAACGTTAGACACCAAATGTTTAAGTGGATTGTAGGCAAATATATATGATTTTATTTACATATGCGTTATATAGTATATTTATATATATTCTATATTATATAATATTAGGTATGTATAATCAAGATATATATATATATGGTGATATATGATCTCATCTATATATATTATTTCTGGTGACCAGCAAAACAGATAAAACGGAAGAGCAATGATTATCAGAAGGCAAGACGATGATCATAATAAGAAGCCAGCTCTAATTTTATCTCCGCCACCTTGCTGAAAGATGGGTAAGCCCGATGTTTCTAACTGACATGAGCGCATCTGCAAAGGTCACATTCTCTGTAATTGTGGATTTCTTACTGCCGGCTTAATTCTCAGCTTTTTGGCCACATCCCTCGCACTGAACACAAGGAAACGTTTTATAGAGTGTGGGTGAGCCTGTCATATCCTCTCTTTGAGTATGAGTTAATGAGGAATAAAAAGAAGGAAGATTAATAGAAACCAGGTTCTCACAGTTGCAAACCAGAGTTGGGACTTTGTATAAACCCAGAGAAAGAAGCTTTCTAACAGTAATCGTGAAAATTCTGACCTTTAAACATGAATATCCAAAAAACTAAATGAAAGTTTCAAAGGCTTGAATCAATTCAGGCACTAGAATGGCTGAAATGGCCGTTGACCACAGAGAGCTGATAATTCCAGTTCTTTTAAACACTGGGGCTAAATTACCACTTGACATTTTAAATTATTGCTCAGGAAGGTAGTTGTAAAGAATTGCCTGGTGATTTGTTTTTGTTTTGTGGGGGTTTTTTTGTATGGTCATCTCACCTTAAAATTACAGAATGCTGTCAGTGAGAAAAACTTTTTTAGATACAATAGCTTGATTAATGAGTGAGGTAGGAATGAGTCATCTTCTGTCTGTTTTCATTTTCTCCCTCAGCTCCACAGTATTGTGCATTTCAGGAGGTTATTGGTCTTACTCTGCACTGGCCATTCTGAATGATGATATGTGTTACTGCCTTAGTCTGTTTGGGCAGCGACCGCAGAACACCACAGACTGGGGGCTTATAAACAACAGACATTTCTTTTCTTTCCCACAGTGCTAGAGACCAAACGTCCCAGGTAACAGCACGGGCACATTCAGTATCTGGTGAAGGCCGGCTCCCTGGGTCAAGGATAGCTGTCTTCCTGCTGTGTCCTCACATGGAGGAGGGTATGAGGGAGCTCTCTGGGGTCTCCTTGAGAAGGGCGCTAATCCCACTGACGAGGGTGCGACCCCCTGATGTAATCACCCCCAGGGGACCTCGTCTCTAACACTAGGGCTTACAGTTTCAACACATGAATGGGGAGGGGGCTGGTGGCAATAGCAGTTATATATGGGGTTTTGAAAAACTGTTCCTATATGTTATCCCGTTACCGTTCTGACAGGCGTAGACACACTGTGAGACAGACGGCATGGAGAGTCAAGATAAACACAACTGGGGGGAGTGAGACTCAATCTATATTATATGAATCATCTCCCCAGGTACAGACCAGGAGAGTTTCAAGGCCAGGACAAAATCGGTGATCTGAGACAAAAGAGATTTGCTCCCTCTCTTTTGGTGTTTCAAATGATAAGTAACACAGGAAGACGTTCATCAAAAAAAAGTTGTATGAACATCCATTTGTGAGAAGCAAAATGTTGAGGATTATTGGCTCCTTAAAATAACAGTCCAAAGATAGCCATATAGAAAGGGATTTAAAAACTGTGTGATCGATTGCCTGGGAAAATGTCACTTACGTTTTTTCCTCAGCATGAAAACGGAACAGCTGTTTTAAACCATGAGTATTCATTAATTCACTATTCATTCACCCATTTTACCATGAGTATTTGTTAAGCAGTTACTGTGTGCCAAGGATTAAACACTGGGGAGAAGAGAGTGAGTAAAACCAAAAATCCAAACAAACATCCTATTTTCTGCATCATGGAATATGTAACGTCTTGGTAAATCAAAGGTTAAGAAAATGATTTTTAAAATGTGAATTATGTATCCATTACCTGACAAGATGGAGTAACTCGTGGGGCATGGTTTTGGGAATCAATGAATCATGTTCTATGGGAGTAACGTTAAATGGAGATCAGATAGAGTCAAGTGAAGATTTCTATGTCAAGACAAAGTCACCTAAGGCAGTTCCTCAAACACCCTTGAAGAAAATGTAGCTCTGTGGTGCTGTGCTTAGTCACCCCTGGGACTAAGATCTCAGTGCCCACCATATCATATTTTCTCTGCTGATTGACTTAAAAAACTTTAAGGTGGTTTATTAAATTGCAGTATCTTTGACTTACATTTGGGGGATTTTTATTCAGCTTTCTTCTGTGTGGATGTAATTTATATATGTGCATTTATCATTTGATTGAAGTAAATTATTGTTTACTCAAAGTCAATTAACCAAAATATAGCTCTTGTTTTATGTTATTTAAATCTGTGCTGTTAAAATAGCACTGGAAAATGTGTACCATGCAAGAACATCACAATTCCATATGACTCTGACCTCTAGAAACACATTTTAGAAAAAATGCTGAAAAATGTGTCATAGCTGGTTTTTGTTTTCCCCTGACAAGAACAAAGACAGATATATCTAGAGATTTATTAGCACAACATGCTTTTGTGGCAAAATTAGCAGGAGTCTAACCTTTGAGATTTACAGAAAGCAAAACAAAATAGGAAAAAAAATCTTCTCAGTTAACCCTATCATTCACAAGATAGAGCATTTGAGAAAACAAAGTGAACCACTGAAGATTTAGGCACTGGTTCAAATGTTAGATGGCTAGGATACTTCGGGGAAAGGAGTTTTAGGTCGACCTCAGAAATAAAAACAAATTGAATGATAAAAACCAAAATTCCTAAAAACAAAATTTAAAATTCTGGTTTTGATCCATATAGCCACATAAATGTTAAGCTTAGTGGAATTTGAAAGTAAAAAACAAAGAACTGATATGTTAATCTCTTACATGCTTTTCAGCCACAAGGGATTGCTTAAGACTAGAGAATGAAGACTAAGCAAGGTCCTAATTTTCTTGGTTTTGGACTGACATTTTTAGTGTAACGTAATGATTTTTCGCTCTGCTAGAATCTTACTGCCAACTAACAGTAAAATGATCATGCATACAGAATGGGCAAAACCAGAAAGGCAAGCATCTCATTGGTATTTATTCTTAGCAAGATCGTGTCTTTGTCCAAATATGCTGTAATAATGTCAAAAACACAGTAGCCTTAGGTGACTGTGTGAGTGCCAGAATTGTTCTGGTTCAAATAGCATTTCTTTTGAGTCCTAGAGCAACTGTCTATCTAGAGTACTCTTGCAGGAAGCCAGTTTATTTCCCATGAAACAGAAATAAAGGCAAGTCCCATGAGAGACCAAACCAGAGGCACAGTTGACTTCTGTGTCCTCTGTCCTGAGCAGCTTCCCGTCCTGTCCAGCTCCGGCACAGGGGAGAATTCAGCCCCGCCTGAGGCCGGAGCCAGTCCTGGTTATGGCTGCTGGCATTGTGGAAGCCCAGTGCTGCCCACATTTGGGATTTGGAATGGGTCTTGCTGTATAGGTACCCTACGGGTCTGCAGTAATCCATCCAGCTGGCTCCTCTCCCAGGACGCAGATGCCCACCAGCCTCCCTGCTCCCAATGGGCATTCTGCTCTGAACCCGTCAGTAATGGGATGGAGCACAGCCCTGCATCTTTCGGGTCACTGGACCATCCAGCTCTCCCGGCCTTCCCCCATCGGTTCCTTCGTTCTGAACAGTTCCCTTAGGAACATCTCATTAATACCCTGGGAGCCCTCAAGTTTTCAGGCCAGGAAGCCCCAGACGCTTCCTCACGTGGGTTTATAGGGGATGGGAGAATGAGCACATTCAGTGACCAGCTCTCTTGGAGTCACGTTGTCTTTGTCGGCACATCTTCTAGAACGTTGGCTCTGGAAAGGAACATGTGGCCACCGTCAGTTTCTGGAGCCCTGGGATGTCTGGGAACAGTTTCCAGCACAGTCTTCATAGGCAGCAAGAAGCAGAGCTGGTAGACACGTGTGCTCTGTTGGCTGCATCGCCCTGATCGCCTGCCAGACCCGGGATGGAGTATGTTGAGAACTTCATTGACTCGGTGTTGACACAGATTAAGGTCTAATTTTGCTTCATTTTATATCATCAAACCTCAGGTTATGTAAGCACAGTCCTTCTATAACTTCACACGGGGTGAGTTATAACACAAAAATGTGTTGAAAATGCTCCAGAAGACCTCCTACCAAGATGGTTATGTTTGTGGCCGATTTTTGTGCAGCCCCCTTTAAAACACGTGTCTCCACTGATCTTGGGGGCTCAAGTCTCCCTAACAGGGCTGCACATTGAGCAGAGATTAATTACTTCCAGGAGGCCATTCTACCCAATAATTCTTGATGGGAAAAGGAGCATTTGAAATACCGACTGTACAATTTACAGTTGGTGGTGAAGTCTTCATTTTGGTACCAGCTGTTCTGTATTAGACATTTTCACACTACAAACAGCTCCAGAATGGCACATAGCTGGGAATTGTATGTGGTGTTTTATCACTCTTTATCCGGGAGAGGAAATATCATTTGTCTTTTACTGCAAGAGTACCTGGGGAGTTAGTCAGTTTTGGGTAAGGAAGAACACACCGAGCCAAGATTCTAGAATCGAATCTGAAAAGCATCATTTCTAGAGTGTTGTTGCTTGCTCGTACAATAATGTCTCGTACAATTCATGGTACCATCCCAAAGGGCAAGGAGAAGGACAGAAATCAAGCAGAGATAACCCACTTTTATCACTTTTGTCAATTCAGGTTTCAAAGTTTTTTTAAAGAAAGAACTCTGTAATTTACGAATGTGTGAAAACAGGTTAGTCTGTGGATTAGCCACGGTAAGGCATGATGCTCTTTTTATTGGAACAAGGAAGGACGGGTATTGTCTGCATCCTGCCCTCAGAAATCTCACAGGATATTGCAGAAGATACACACAGTGTGTCCTCGTTATGGAGTCCATGTGTGCACGTCTGCTTACTTGCTAACGTTTATTTGTAACCCCCAAACCAATACTTTCATAGTCATCCATGGACATGCCAAGTGGTAAAAATTTCTCGTCGATAGACACCCACATTCCCAGCTGAGTTGGAACAAGTCTGTGCTTTGCCTTCCCCTTTCAACTCTTGTACTGTAAACAGGTGTCCTTTATGAGGTCTGATGTTGTTCTCGGGTTTGTGTTTTTGGTTGGTGATTGCAGAGCTTACAGTGACCCCTGAGCATAGTGCTGACATGCTGTCCAGTGTTCCTGAGTGTAAGGCGGCCGTGTGTGCCCTCCAAGAAAATAGGTGTGAGATAAGTTTAGTTCAGCCATGAGTGATGCAGTGCTGATGGATGTGCATTCAGTGTGGATGAATCAACAATAGATATTAAATAAGGAATCTGTCATTTTTTAACTGTTTCGTTTCTTTTTTTTCTTTTTTTTAAGTAATCTCTACACCCAACATGGGGCTCAAACTCATGATCCTGGGATCAAGAACCAGAGGCTCCACCTACTGAGCCAGCCAGGTGCCCCTAAATAAGGAATCTTTAAGTGGAAAGACACATAAAACAAGGTAATGTATTGATCAGTTGATGAAAATGACCGGAGGCTTGCAGGCAGCCTGCCCTGCATTTCCCTTAGGAGCAATGGTTCACGATTTGCAAATTCAGTATGCATGGTGATTTATACAACATCACTGCCACAGATAATAAGAACTGACTCTGTGTGTTTGTGTATGTGTGTGTGTCTAGGGATATATGTGTATGTGCATTCATGTATGCATATATGTGTCCATGCATGGTATTATACTACTGGAAATACACACAGGTATCATGGAAACACATAAAATAGCCCACCCCTGGGAAAGGAAGGGTATAGTCAGGCCCCAACATAACTCTCCATCACATTCAAACCCATCAGTGGAAGGCTGCTTTCTCTGGGGAATGTGGCCTACCTCTAGCTTGGCACGTCTGCCTGGTGAGAGGTGACATGAACAGTAACCACTGTCTAGTTACTTTAGGTCCACTGAAGCTAAATAATAGAAAGGAGATTGGAAATATTCTCTTGAATCCTGTGATGCCAAAGATCTTACACAAACATAGTCTCATTTTGGAGAAAGTGCTTAAAATTCCCTCTTTTAGAAGTATTTTAAGTGCCAAATCTGACAGAAATCATATTAATTTTATCTTTTTAATAGTTATGCAAGGAGCAAAACAAAGTATCGGCTCACAGAAACATGTTTCCTTCTTCCAGTGTCCCCTTCATATAATAAATTATCTGACCAACAGCCAGAATGATATTTTTAAAATATAAATCAGGAGGAGGGAGGGATGAATAGGTGGAGCACAGAGCACTATTTGGGCAGTGAAATGACTCTGTGTGATACTAGAATGATGAATACACACCATTATACATTCGTCTAAACCCATAGAAGGTGCAACACTAAGAGGGAACACTTATGCAAACAGTGGACTCTGGGTGGTTATGATGTGTCAGTGCATCTTCATCAGTTGTAACAAATGTCCCACTCTGGTGGGGACATTGACAGTGGAGAATGGGGTTGTAGAGGAATCTCTTAACCTGCCTCCCTCAATTTTTCTGTGAACCTAAAACTGCTCTAAAAAATGAAGTCTATCAAATCTATGTGCATATATATAGTAAAAATCTATGTATATTTCATTTAAAATATATATGTTTAATATTTATATATTTAATAATAATAATAATAATAATATATAGTCAAGCCACTCCCTTCTTTATCAAACTTCCATTATCCTTGAAGGAAAGTCATGACTCCTCAGTGTCATCTGGCTGACAGGTAATCAGACCTCATCTTTATCACTCTCCATCAGCAGAGGCAGATACAGGTTTTTTATATCTGAGGCTTAAAGAACCATTTGTAATAAGAACATAAAGTAACAAAATCTGAATTTAGGTGCAGTGCCTTGCAAAGATTCATTAGTTTGATAATAAATCCAGCACTGGTCAATAACCTAACACCAAACCCGTGTTCCTTTTGCTCACTGAAAAGGCCAAACCCATTCACAACTCAGAGCGCTTATGCTAGCTCAAAATAGGATCCTTCTCATCATTCATTCACTGAAATCATCAGCTCCTCAGAGAGGTGGGGCCTTAGGTACCATGTCTGCAGTAGTCACACACCACCCCACTCCCATTGCATTACTTTGTTTAGTCATTGCACACTCTGGAATTGCATTACATTGCATTATACTGCATGTATTGGTATGGAGCAGACAAATATAGGTTGAATGAATGCATGCATGCATGAGTCTACTTTTTTTAAAAGAGCGTATCATGACAGTGTTCCATTCCAGAAATCTGAGACTCTATCCAGGTTAACATTAGTAAACATGATGAGATTGGTCATAATGACAAAGTCAAACCAGTAAGGTTCTCTTGCTGCTGCAGATAGATATCTGCATGCAGATAGACGTCTGAAAAAGGTTAGCATGCAACAGAATTCCTTAGTTAAGTCAGAAGAGCTTAGTACTTTCTGAATCTGGGAGGTGACACAAGGCAAATTACACCCTCATGCTGGACAGTGAGACAACAGTAGTCTTTCTAAGCATGATGGAAATAGACAAGTATTCTGTTATCACCAAAATGTTTACACAATCCCGTGAAAGGGCTAGTAACTAAAAAACTTTTCAAAGAGTTTGACAAGGAATTAGGAAAAAAAAAAAACAACTCAAGAATTCATTTATGGAAGATATTTATATGAAAACGTTTCTATCCCCAAATGACACTCAAAAAAATAGCAGGTATGAAATATTGCATTCACAGTAGCAAACAAAATAATTATGCTCCCAGGAGTAAACTTAACCAAGTGTTATGAAGGAAGAACGTAAAGAAAGCCATAAAGCTAAAGAAAATTGTAGTGCCTCAGAAACGAGGCATAAATTGTCACTGAGATAGCTCAGTATTGTAGAAGTGTTGGTTTTCCCTAAATTAATTTGCAAAAATTCAAAGAACCCCAGCCAAATTCTTTTTATTGACTTTTAAAATTCATCTGGAGTGAAAGAACCGCCACAAACACCCTGAAAATAGAAATTATGGGGCATTGGAACATATAGGACCATAAAATTGATGCAATAATAAACATATGCTAGAAGAGACAGATCACAAAAACAAGAATATAGTAACAGATAAATAGAAGGAGGATCTCATAAAGCTAGCACTCCAAATCTGTCATGAAAAGATGGATTATTCTCATGAAATTGGTTTCCTATCTCACTCCACACAACAAAGCAAATTGTAGATAGATTTTTTTTAATTACATGAAGTAAACAAAACTGCAACAGTACGAAAAGAAAATATGGGTGACTCCTTTGTAGTGTTCTGCTGAGGAAGGCATTTCCAGGCATGGCAATTAGAAATGCAAGTGTGAAGAAAAACCTGGATATTTTATTTATTCTGTATGCAAAATGAATGATGTAAAAATGCAAACTAGACAATTATCTGGAAACAAATGGTCCTATATCAAAAAGCAAAAAGTTGATATCTGTTATTTACCCCTTAAAATACCCTTCACAGCAAAACAGAATTGAGCAAATTTGTGAACAGGCAATTTCCAGAAAAAGAGAAGGAAATTAACTAATAAACATTTAAAAAACCAAACTCACTACTATCCTTCCTTCCATAAAATAATTTTGCAAGATTTTACTTTTCTCCTATTATTTTGGCAAAAAATTAACAAAGTAGTGACATGAATTTTCTAAAAAAAAAAAAAAGAAAAAAAGCTGGAAGATGGAAACCTTTATACAATCTTGGTGGGTTAAATTTATGAATATAGTCAAATTTCTATTATATATATGCAATGTATGTAATGTGTATACAATTCTTGATAGTGTGATTTGTTTCAAATGAACTAGTTATAAAAATATTTGCAAAAGTGCCCAAAGATACAGCTATCTAGAAGGTAAGAATGGGTAAAATATGTAAGACACACAAATCCAGGTGTTTATTTTTATAGAGAAAAAAAGTGAAGACTTAATTGTTCACAATAGAATATTATGCAATAGCTTATTTTACATTCATCCAATAGAATAGCACCCTGAACTTTGAGGTAATGCTGTCATTTGAAAGATGCTATGGAAAGATACGAATAACATATCGTTGGGAGAATGTGTGATGAGATTCATTGTTGCAGATATATATTTACAACATATTCTGTGTCTATATCTGGGAGGAAGAATTATGGGGGGGTATGAGTGGGTATTTAGAATTTTTAAAACTTGTCTTTACATACAGATCTATTACTTTGAGAACAAGAAAAAGAAGTAATTATGTGCACAGTTCAAGTGAAAGTATCTGAATAAGAAAATCATTTATTCTACAGTCATTGGGGAGGCAAGATTTGTGTGAGCAAAATAAGCAACTAATACTTAGAAAAGAATTTTTAGCTTGAGTCCAGCAGAATAAAAAACACATGCTCTTTAGTTGAAATATGAGATGGCTCCCTCATGGTGAGAGAATCAACCTCAATTTGCTAACATCTTGCAACTGTGTTTCTCCCAATATGTTGAGATCACTGTGCTCAGGTGCCTAGAGAATAAAATATAGTATCCCCTGAAAACCAGTCTTTTTCCCTTTCCAGTCAAGAAGAAGAATGATTTACACTCTCTGCCTTCATTACTTTTCTTATGAGATAAGGAGATTGAATCTATTTTCTGCCAAAGAAATGCTATTTTATATTAACATTCTTGCCATAAAAACATGACAACAGAAGGATGCCTAGTGGGCTCAGTGCATGGAGCATGCAACTCTTGATCTTGGGGTGGTGAGTTCGAGCCCCGTGATGGGTGTGTGTGTGTGTGTGTGTATAAAACAACATGGTCTGGGGGAAGTCTTTAAGAATTGTTGTGATCTTTCTATCATGTTGAAAAACACATCTTGGCAATTTGGCATCTGACTTGAAGGTTGGACCATGGTGAGACTGAGTAGGGTCTGCCTGCGACCAGGAGCAGGTTGACTTTGAGAATGTTCCCAATCTTTAAAAAATACAGCAGGTCTTTCCAAAAGCTGAGGTGTGGATGGTGGGGACAGATGAGTGGGTATATGTTTCATTCGGTACCTAAGCTTTCTGATTACTGATTGTTCAGTTTTTTTCTGGATTCCCATGAAATTTCTTAATACCACCTTCCCCCTTTTGTGAGCTAGACTGATGGAGTTCCCATTCCTCTCAATCAAGAATTCCCACTGTCCATTTTCACATGTTTGCAGCAAGGCAGAAATAGCTCCTTTCTAGGTCAGATGGAAAAGGGCACCACATCGGTAAATGAAATGGCCTGGGTAACAAAAATCAAATGATTCACTTGGCCCTGGTCATTTCTATCACAGCAGGTGTTCTAGGCACCCTGAGAAGGAGCAAATCCTTATACACAAGTTATAATGCTACATTTGACAATGGCTGAAACACAGTAGCGCAAGGATGTAGGTTTTGTGATTTGTAATGGTTGAGACTATGTTTCAAGGAATGACTGATTCCACTCAAATGTGTTTATTCAGGGAAATTCTGTAGTACATTGAGAACAAGCCAGATGAGTGAAAGTCAATGGCCATAACCCCAGGCTGACTTGTTTCATTATTTTCCCTCATGCTGGTGGATATAGGAAAGCATGGAGCTAATGTGGTCATTAAATCACAGCTCTGAATTTGCTTGGAGTTTTCTGTTGTTCGGTTAAAATAAGTTGGAAAATTGGAAAGGCTTTCAGATTTTTCCCCCCTGTTTAACTCAATTCAGTTTGGATCAATCAAACCAGACCTTGAAACTATGTTGGATGCTCTTGTAAATCTCAGACTTCTCTGCCTCTATATTGTGTTCAGAGAGAGGTCTGGAAATGTGAACCTAATGCTATGCAGGGAAAATAATGGGCAGAGTTATAAGCAGTGGCTTTCGTAATCACAGCAAAAAGATATTTTCTTTCTTTTCCATGAAAAATATATTGCAAGTTGCTCCCCTAAAGCAGATAAAACTAAAGGAGGAACCACAATTTCTGATGACATTAAAAAAATGCCTTGACAAAGAGCCTATTTCTTGTTGGTTAATCTTGGAGGCTGGGAGCCAGATCGTTGTGGGTGTCACGCAGGCTGAGGACGTGTTTCAGCATTTGGCAAACTACGTCATGCACAGGTTAGGGATTACTGATGAAACCATGCATTTGAGACTCAAGTATTAATTTCATTGCTTACATATCTTTTGGTCAGATTTATATTTTTTAAAGACGTATTTATTTTAGAGAGCGGGAGTGTGCTTGCACACAAGTTGGAGGGGAGGAGAGGAAGAAGGAAAGGGAGAGAATCTCAAGCAGACTCCCCACTGAGCATGGAGCCTGTCGTGGGGCTGGATCTCACAATCCATGAGGTCATGACCTGAGCTGAAATCAAGAGTCAGACACTCAACTGCCTGAGCTGCCCAGGTGCCCCAAGGTCAGGTGTATTTTCAAAAATTTATCCTCAACTATATCTGTTTTTCTTAAATACCAGCAGTATTGGTTTAGAAGTGGAAAAAGGTTAGTAACTAGTAATTTTGTCTTTCTAGAAATAGTTTGGCTACTTCTTTTTCATTGGTTAACAAATTGGTATTACTGAATTTGTTTAGCATTATGAATTGATTATCTGTTGGCTAGATAAGACAGTAGGCAAAGCTTACTTCTCACTAAAACTGTATGTCTCTGAGACTTTGCAAACCATATTTTGATAGGAGTCTTTGGAATTTTCTCTGATCATTCTATAAATTCAAGTTATCATATTTCAGGTAGATTATAAGTATATAAAAATGCATCCTTTCTGCATCCCTTACGATAACATGACCATAAGGGATATGCAAGTGATAATTATCACTATCAAATTTGGAATTTCATTCTGGCACATACCTTTATATAGAAGATTTTACAGACCTGTAGGAAAAAGGTAAACCCACTAGAAAAGGAAGCAAGGGATACAAGAGACAATTTTCAGAATTACAAATTGCATACAAAATACTTACTGAAGGGGAGCCTGGCTGGCTCAGTCAGTGGAGTGTGTGACTCTTGATCTCGAGGTTGTGGGTTCAAGCCCCACGTTGGGTGCAGAGATTACTTAAAAATATAGTCTTTTTTAAAAATACTTATTGAAGAAATGGTAAAACAACAACAAAATGAGTAGAATTAAAAATACATTAACATAGGGTCGCCTGGGTGGCTCAGATGGTTAAGCGTCTGCCTTGAGCTCAGGTCATGATCCCGGGGTCCTGGGATCGAGTCCCACATCGGGCTCCCTGCTCAGCGGGGAGTTTGCTTCTCCCTCTGCCACTCCCACAGCTTGTGCGTACGTCTTTCCTCTCTATCTCTCAAATAAATAAAATCTTTAAAAAAATGCATTAACATAGGAAACACCATATAATCCAGCTCGAAGAATATCAGTATACAAAGGTAATTTACAATACTGGAAGTGGTGAGGAAACTGGTATCTTATGCTCCATCAGTGGGAGAATGCTCCATACTCAAATGACATCATGAGTATTGAGGGCAAACTGACACGGCATTCACGGAGGGCAGGTAAGGAGAATATTCATTATAAATGTGCATACCTGGGATTGAATGATTCTATTGCTGTTTTTCAGAAATTTTACCACAGTCACACGAGGTAAATATACAGAAATTCTTTTAACACTGTTTTGTAAAAGTATAATGATAAACTTCCTAAAACAGCGACATAATAGCAGTGGTTAAAGAAATCTATGTTAGCATGAAGAGATACTTAGAACTGGTAACAAGGTGATGTCTTCATTGCTTACAGAAAGTGGTTTAAAAGCAGGTAGTAGAGAAAATATGTATATCTAATGCAATCATGGATTTTAATCTGTGTGTATAAACATGCCCAAAATTATGTGTATGAGGCTATGCATACTGTTTATTGTAGGGCACACAGATGAATGGGGGGGATAAAGGTACAAAGGCCAATTTTTCTCTACGCTCTACAATTCTGAGTAATTGAACTTATGAGTTCATAAGAAAATATATGCCATATGGTGTCTTAAGTGTTTTTTATGAAGAACACAAAACTGTACAAACCTTCTATGTAACTGTCCAGCTTGCCCTCTGTGCCCTGTAAGAATATAATATAGTCCAATGTCACCGTATCCCTGAGAAAACCAAACAACATAATGTCGCAGTAATTTTTCAATTTTTAAGCTATAACACAAATGTCACACTCTATGATTTTAAGTATTAATCTTCATTATATTCACCCGCAATAACTCAAGCAAACTTCAATTTAATTACATAAAACTTGAGATCATTGCCCCTCAAAATATTTTGAAGAAACACGATTTTGAAAACTAGAACCAAAGTACTCGCAAATCTGTCTTAAAATAGATTGAGCCTAGGCAGGTGTTAATCATCAGTGATATAGAGTTTCCCTGTTTTTACTCCCCTTCCTTTGCGGCAGCTGCGAGTAGGCCACCCCATTTCCCTGCCTCTTGTCTGAGTATGTGGGCTTTATGCAGCCCTCGTCTGATACGGCCGTGTGGACAGATCACAGTTTGAGAGTCTGTCCTTCCTGTGGTAGCAACAAACTCAGCAACACAGTTCCATTACCGACACCAAAGAGAGTAATTTACAAACGTTGCCTGAATTCACCCCGTCGCACAACCACTCCCTTTGTTAAGTTCATAGGATTGATCAGTCCACTGGGTAAGATGAACTTACTCCATCTGGCTTGTGGTTGGTTTTCAAGTAACTGGAGAAAACCTTGTGACATGATTTCTAACTTCATCTTCCAGGTGGCTTTTGGGTTGTCATTCTGGCTTGTGGAGCACAGTTCATTTATCTCCTTTAAAAAGTAAGTGATAGAAATAAATTGAGTAGAAAGCTAGAGGTCGGCCTGGACACCAGTGTGTATTATGAATGAGTATTGAGGGCAAACTTCAGAACAAACTCCTGGCCACACAAAAAAATCTAAATGAATGTTGGGAAGACAGACATGGTTTAGTAGGGCCTGTTTTTCAATGAAATGAATTTAATGTTGCTATGTGATAAAATTAATACATATTACTTATAAGCAATTTTGAAAAAATAGCTAGCTGTTGACAGCAGTTGTAAATGGCCTTCCATATTTCCTAATTTTATTGCTTTATATTTGTTCCATATTGATCAAAATCTTTTATTGCATTTTTCATTTTAGGTTATCTTATCCATGCCAAACATTTTAATAATTGCATAATATACTGCCTTAGAGTGGCTGCACCAGCTTGCTTTCCCACCAGCAATATAAGAGGGTTCCCCTTTCTCCACATCCTCGCCAACATTTCTTGTTCCCTGTCTTGTTAATTTTAGCCATTGTGATGGGTGTGAGGTGGTATCTCACTGGGGTTTTGATTTGCATTTCCCTGATGCTGAGTGATGTGGAGCATTTTTTATGTGTCTGTTGGCCATTTGGATGTCTTCTTTGGAGAAGTGTCTGTTCATGTCTTCTGCCCATTTCTTGACTGGATTATTTGTTTTTTGGGTGTTGAGTTTGGTAAGTTCATTATAGATCTTGGATACCAGCCCTTTATCTGATATGTCATTTGCAAATATCTTCTCCCATTCTGTGGGTTGCCTCCTTGTTTTGTTGACGGTTTCCTTTGCTGTGCAGACACTTTTTATCTTGATGAAGTCCCAAGAGTTCATTTTTGCTTGTTTCCCTTGCCTTTGGAGACATGTCTAGCCAGAAGTTGCTGTGGCTGAGGTCGAAGAGGTTGCTGCCTGTGTTCTCCTTTAGGATTTTGATGGACTCCTGTCTCACATTTAGGTCTTTCATCCATTTTAAGTCTATTTTTGTGTGTGGTGTAAGAAAATGGTCCAGTTTCGGGGCGCCTGGGTAGCTCAGCCGTTAAGCGTCTGCCTTCGGCTCAGGTCATGATCTCAGGGTCCTGGGATCGAGCCCCGCATCGGGCTCCCTGCTCAGCGGGAAGCCTGCTTCTCCCTCTCCCACTCCCCCTGCTTGTGTTCCTTCTCTCGCTGTGTCTCTCTCTGTCAAATAAATAAATAAAATCTTTAAAAAAAAAAAAAAAAAAAAAGAAAATGGTCCAGTTTCATTCTTCTGCATGTGGCTGTCCAATTTTCCCAACACCATTTGTTGAAGAGACTGTCTTTTTTCCATTGGATGTTCTTTCCTTCTTTGTTGAAGATTAGTTGCCCATAGAGTTGAGGGTCCATTTCTGGGCTCTCTCTTCTGTTCCATTGATCTATGTGTCTGTTTTTGTGCCAATACCATACTGTCTTGATGATTACAGCTTTGTAATATAATCAAGCCTCTTATTTTAGATGAGGAAGCTAATGCCCAGAGAAGCAAAATGGATTTACAGAGGCCCCAAATAGGTTCCAGTTCTGACACAGAACTAAAATCTCCAGCGTCCCAGTTCAGTCTTTGTGGGAAAATGGAGACGTTGAAGGATAATTTGGTACCAATATCTCTTATGTGGGATGAGCAACTAAGGAGAAAATCAGAGTTAAGACATGGGTGTGAACAATAATGAACTAGAACTTAGAAACATTCTAAAAATAATAAATAAAGTGATGGCATAAGAAAAAACTTAGTAACAGTCTAATCTAGTGAATCACGACTTTAGAGAGAAGGAATAATATTCTACGCACCTTTGAATTTCAAGTGCCAGGCAAAGTGCCCAACTTGTAGAAAGTTCTCAAAACTGTTCTTAAAAAACTGCTTCACAGTTTTGCAGTGCTCATCAATGAGTGGGATGACTTGAGCCATTTTTATTCTTCATCAGCAGTAGACTGCAGTAGGCAGGTGCTGGCCATATTGGGCAGTGCAGGTTTCCGTGTGTGGGTACAACTGGAATATTGGAAACACCAGGACTGAGTTTAAATCCCAACTAAGTCCTCGTATCAGCATGAACTGTGCTGTTCAACATATAACTTCCGGTTGGGAAAATTTGAGTTCTTCTTTGATTTTTAGTTAAGAGAGAACTTTCCGGATGCATGGGTAAGCTGAAACATTTGGAATCCTTCTTGCTCATGTCATGTGTATTAAGTACAGCTCCCACTCAAATTTGAACTTGTTTGTTCCCTTGGCAGTTCATGCTCAAGAGCTCAGGACACACTGAAGTGTCCGTCTAGTGTTGGTCCCAGTGGTAGCGTCGCTGCAGTCTCCTGATGACTTTGTACGTGTCTGACATGTCCCAGCTCCCCTTGGGGTTCCTGCAGTGGCTCACTCTCAGGAGCTAGAGAGCTGAATTTTCCTTGCTAGCAATAGCTTTCATGTGTTTTCAATAAGAGAAAACAGATGCATATGCAGTTATCTTTGCAGTCCATAAATTCACAGAGAATGCGGTCTTTTTTTTCCCCCATCCCCATCAAAAGCTGCTGAGGTTTGCCAGGCATCCGAGACCTTGCTCTTGACGCATAACCTCTGAGCCCCATGCAGTCCTCAGCAAGAGACCCTATCCCCAAAACAGTGCACCTGCTTAAACCATCTGTGGAGTCCAGACAGATTCAATTTCCCTTGCACTTCATTTATGCTAACAGAAATCACATGGGTGAAGCTGAATTTTTCCATCAAGGCATCAATGGACACATAGATCAACCCCAAGTAATCTACACAGGCAGTATGCTAAAAAAAATTTATATGCGGAAATCCACTGAAATCTTCTACCGATGCAGTCATTTCAGAAATGAGAAAATCAAAGCATCTGATCACATAAGGTAACCCGCCTCTTCTAAGATCACTGGAGTACTGACAGACTTAACGAAAAGTGTTTTACAACATCCCTATATAATTGCTACTCAACTCAGTTTTCATCTGTTAAGTATGTCCATTTGGAGAAGGACATATTAGCTATATCCTGAATAGATCATTTCTTTTGATTTGCACTAAAAAAAAAAAGTGATCATGCCTGCAGCTGAACATACAATGACGATATGCCCCTGTGTAACCGTTGTCCAAGACGACACCAGCCTTCCTAACCATTCATTTATAAAGTCAGATACTTATGTTCTAATTTGGACAAATCAGCTAGTAGAATTCCTCTGTCCTTCCTACTCAACATTTGGGATATATTTCTATGACTCTCTTTATTCTGAGGGTAAGAATAAAGCCTTTGGTAATGTCCTGAATCTTGAGCAGACTCTCCCTGTATTTCATTGCCTTTTTGTCTTTCTTTTCTTTTATTAATGCCTCCTATTCACATTTTCCTGCCCTATCACTGGTTTTCTGCTTGAAGAAGGATTGAAAATGCTTGAGATCTCAGATATCATAAGTAAACTAACCTCTCGTGACTAAACTCCGCAATGTCAAAAATGCGGCTCTGATAAATCAAAAAAAATATGTAATTGTGGGAAACAAGGCTAATGAATGAGGCATATTGACATGATGATCACAAATGTGTCAAGTCTAAGCTGTTAGTCCAGATTCTGCTACAAACTTGCCCTGATTTCTTTGATATTCTGAAGACATTTTTCTTTATCTCTTCTTTTTCTTTGTTGGTTTGTTTTGTTTCTTAAATTCCACATATGAGTGAAATCATATGGTATTTGTCTTTCTCTGACTTATTTCACTTAGCATTATATCCTCTGGATCAATCCATGTCATTGGACATGGCAAGACTTCATTCTTTTTTATGACTGAGTAATAGTCCATTGTATGTATATTCCACATACCTTTTTTATCTATTCTTGTATTGATAGACACTTGGGCTGCCTCCATAATTTGGCTATTGTAAATAATGCTGCAATAAACATAGGGGTGCATATAGCTTTTCAAATTAGTGACTTTGTATTCTTTGGGTAAAATACCCAATAGTGGAATTACTGGATCCTGTCATAATTCTATTTTTAATTTTTTGAGGAACCTCCATAAAGTTTTTCAGAGTGGCTGCACCAGCTCACATTCCCACCAGCAGTGCACAAGAATTCCCCTTTCTCCACATCCTGGCCAACACCTGTTGTTTCTTCTGTTATGGATTTTAGCTATTCTGACAGGTGTGAGGTGATATCTCATTGTAGTTTTGATTGGCATTTCTCATGATGGGTGATAGTGAGCATCTTTTCATGTGTCTGTTGGCCAACTGGATGTCTTCTTTACATAAATGTTCACATGTTCATGTCTCCTGCCCATTTTTTAATTGGATTATTTGTTTTTGAGGTGTCGAGTTTTGTAAGTTCTTGATATACTTTGGATACTAACCCTTTATCAGATATGTCATTTGCAAATATCTTCTCCCATTCCATAAGTTGACTTTTAGTTTTATTGATTGTTTCCTTCCGTGTGCAGAAGCTTTCTATTTTGATGTAGTCCCAGTAGTTTATTTTTGCTCTCGTTTCCGCTGCCTCAGGAGACATATCTAGAAATATGTTGTTACAGCCAATGTCAGAGAAATTACTGCCTGTGTTCTCTTGTAGATTTTTTATGGTTTCAGGTCTCACATTTAGGTCTTTAATCCATTGTGAGTTTATTTTTCTGTCTGCTGTAGGAAAGTAGTCTAGTTTCATTCTTTCTTTCTTTTTTTTTAAGATTTATGTATTTGAGAGAGAAAGAGAGTCAGAGAGGACACCGAGCCGGGGGTTGGGGGTGTGAGGAGCAGAGGGAGAGGGCGAAGCAGACTCCCTGCTAAGCAGGGAGCCCAAAGCAGGGCTTGATCCCAGGACCCAGAGATCACGATGTGAACCGAAGGCAGACGCTTAACTGACTGAGCCACCCAGGTGCCCCCAGTTTCATTCTTTTGCACGTTGCTGTCCAGTTTTCCCAGTACTAGTTATTGACAGGATTTTTTCCCATTACATATTCTGCCTCCTTTGTTGTAGATTAATTGACTATATAATCGTGGGTTTACTTCTGGGCTGTCTACTCTGTTCCACTGACCTATGCATCTATTTTTGTGCCAATACGTTACTGTTTGGATTACTCCCGCTTTGTCATATATGAAGAGAAGACATTTAAACTACATTTACATTACTAATAACTTTTAGTAGTTGTTAAGGAGGATAGGAGAGTGAGCAAGAATAGAACCTCATTTAAATTATAATTTCTTTATGTGATTATATATAATATATAATTGCTGAAACTCCGATGAAAACATTTGGAAAGAGATGGGGAACCTGGAGCACAAAAAAAAAAAAAAAAAAAAAAGAAAAGGTGAAATGACCTACTAACCTAGAGTAAGCACAGGAGAAATTTAAAATGTTTTTGAAAAGCAACAATGAGTGGGGCTTAACAACTATTGAAAAGAAATGCAAAGTGATCACCATAAGGAAATCAGATGATAGTTAGGAATTGATACAATCATACAAATGTAAATTCCGGAATACTTTCCAAAGATGACTAAGAAATTAAGATATGATGAAGGTGGCATTGTCATCAATGAGACAGGTCACATTGGCCAATCAATGGCATGGTCACAGCTGCCTGTTTTGAATTCTACCGTGTTTTAGCTCACGGTAGACGTAATATCCAGTTAGTATATCCTCACAACAGCATAATACCCAGACGGAGGAAAAGATTTAAATATAAAAATAAAAGAAATGCTAGTAACAGCAATATGAATGGTTTAATGGTTAGGGGTTAACATAACTTTTTAAAAAATTGCACAATGATTAGAACAACAAATGTTTTTTAAAAATAAGTAATTAAAAACAAACAAACCAGTGATACCAGGGTTTGGAAAACTAGAGCAAATGTGCCAGTTCTAACCTGGGAATGGATTTTATGTGCCCGTTCTAAGAGTGGTGTTTAATGTTTAAATGGTCATTAAAAAAGGGGGGGGGAAAGAAGAAAAGATATAAAACAAGAATGGACAAAAGGAAAAACAATAGAGGAAAAATGAGAGAGAACAAAGAAAAATGATGTGCAACAGGAAATGTACACGGCCACAAATCCTAAAATATTCACTGTCTGGCCCTTTATGGAAAAGGCTATACCCCCTAGTTTTCACTATACAACAGATAAAAATAAAAATGTCAAAAACACCATAAACAATAAGCATGAAATGAAAATTTAGGGAGAGAGGGAATTTGAAATATATATGTCAAAAACTTAGCCTCTTTAATACAAGAATAAACAACCCAAACAAAACAAAACTTATTTCGCTGCAGTATTACCTGCTGGGAGTCTCTGATTATGTTTACATTTTAAATGTAAATAATCATTTTTTCTGAGTGTATTTTTATTTCACTTATGATTTACTATATTTTGTCTTATAAGAAAAAAAGTGTTCTATGGATAATCAAGAGCCGCAATTTGATGACTTACAAATCCATTTGGTGGAACTGACAAAAAGGTGTCAGCATTGTGGGAGCTGCAGATCCAAACTCTGTGCTCTGCGGAAATGTGTAACTACTTAGTGGTTTGGTGTCTTGGAGGCCGCAAGGGAGAGGCACACTCTGGACTTCCCAAGGATCCCGAGCTGGCCTGAGAAGTAAGAGGGACCCTTCTTTGCTCTTGTCCTCCTCGGAGGGGGCTCAGCGTGGAAGGGATGACGGAAGTGACCACTCAGGGGTAACAGTACAGATGAGAGATTCAGGGTTGGGGGGCGTGCTGGAGGCCACCCTAAGGATAGGTGCCGTCCCAGTTATTGAGACTGATAACCAGGGAATTTGTGTTGTTATTCAAAATAGCCATTCATTCATACATTCCTATCTGCTGTGCACCTGCCAAATGACAAGATAGGTTCTATCCACAGGCAACTAAAAAGAGTTGCAGCTCAGTTTCCCACACAAGCAAGAGTCCTGTTTGCGTGTCCCTCAGAGCACACTGCGTCTTGTCCCGTAGCTGTCCCCTTGCTCCTCAGTCCGAGGCAGCTAGACCAGTCCGCCTCTTGCACCAAGCCGCGTGTGCATCCTCAGCCTGTGTTCTGGGCAGCAGGGGGCTGAGGAAATAGATGAGTTTAGTTTACAAAATCATAAATAATCAGTTATGTTTCTTTTGTACTGCATTCACTTTCCTTACCTCGTGGTCTGTATGGGTTTTGCATTCAGTACCTGCAAAAATCCTAAATTACGTCCCATCATGCTTTATACATGGAAGCACTACATTGTGCTGTTTAATGTCTCTGGTCATAATTAACTAACATCTTAGCTATGAGAATGCATGTGCGTCCATCAACATACACACTACATCAAGAGACACCGAGAAATATATAGATTGCATCCTTCTTCAAGGGTTAGATATCTAATTTTGTTTATCAAGTGATCCTATGTATTTAATTCAACTTATAAAATTAGCTTCTGAAGTGTAGAGGCATGGTCTGAACGAGAACGGTGATGAGGCTGAGATATTATTCAATGCTTATTAAATTGGACTTCCATCGTGCAATCTGGCGTGCGTGATGCAAGTCTAGCCTCTTCGTTTGACGATGGGCCCATTAATTTGACATTGATTTTTAAAGCACAGGCTTTAGTTTAGAAAATAGAGATACCAGCACTCTGGCTGGTGTATTGACAAGCCAGGCCACCGAGGGGACGGTGTGACCTAGGTCAGAGCAGCTAGTGAGGTCCATAGGGCAATTAGGTCAAGCCCTGTTTTAATTAACCTGAAATCACTTGAGCATCACTCCTGATTTTTGGTAATTGCTGTCCTCCTAAACTGACTCATGGGCTCTGCTGCTTCCCCAAGGTTCAACATAATTATGTCATTGTTATGTCTCAATTATATTTCAGAAATGCAGATTTCCTCTTTTAAAATTAAATGTCCTTAAGATCCCAGGTTTGTGTGCACACACACACAAACTGATGGTTAATCTGCAAAATTTAATGTTTCCTAGTTGATGAATAAAGTCCTACAGACATAGCAGATCAAGGCATGTTACCCATCATGGTTCAGAAAGATGATTTTAGGGGCGCCTGGGTGGCTCAGTCATTAAGCGTCTGCCTTCGGCTCAGGTCATGATCTCAGGGTCCTGGGATCGAGCCCCGCATCCGGCTCCCTGCTCGGCGGGGAATCTGCTTCTCCCTCTCCTCCCCGCTCGTGCTCTCTCTCACTCTCTCTCTCAAATAAATAAAAATCTTTTAAAAAGAAAAAAACCAAAAAGATGCTTTTAGTGGAAATACTCTATAAAATAACAGAGCCATGTAAATATGTGTTATTAGCGTAGCGCCTTGAGTTTTGCAGAAAGATATATTCTGAGGTCTTTGCAAACTTCCAAAGGTGTGAATACCACTAGCATGTGACTTGAACCCCGAAAGGCAGTGACGAGTCTGTCAGTTTCTTTTGTCAGAATATGGGCAGTAAAGATCGAGTAAATGAAAAATGCTTGTACGAAAAACAGCATTTACAAAGACGAGGGCCAAAAAGCCAGGCATGCCAAGCTGAGGAAGAAGTCCTGAGGTTCCATCAGCATCACTGTGAGGCTCTGGACCAGACTGACCCAGGACTGGAACTGAGGCCTCCGCCCGCTGCGCACTTGTTACCGCGTGGGGAACGTTCAGGCCACTCACGAAGAGCCCCACCTGAGCATCCAAGTCCAGCGCTGCCGCGAGCCCGCCGTGTGGACGCCCTGTGAAAGGTCTTAACCTCCAGAGTTCATAAAGAGTGGGCGTCATGGACACAGCACATCTTGGGGGAATTAAGATAGCATTTCTCCCAGTTCTGCACACAGCTGCATTTTGAACCTCCTGCCATGGGAGAGCGTGCGTAAACGCCTTCCATTTGGAAAACGGTAATTCGCCACCGATCAGTTTTCTTTCGACGGGGCAGAGAAATGTTGCTATTGAAAAAGTCCAAAGTCTTGTCAAATATGGGAGGCTTCACTCACTGGCTGATGTCTTAATGTCCTTATTAGCTTCAAGATCATTTGATTTTGACGTGGGTAATGAAAGCATTTAGTCATGTGTCAAGGAGATCCATGTTGGGGAGCTGATGTGTGCTGTCCTAAAGCATTTACTGAGCACCATGCAAGCAAGCCCTCGGTAAATGTCTGCCCTCCTCGATTCTTCACGGAGAGTATGTGAGGCACATCTCCTAGAGTGGTGGGGAAATGTTTGCAGGTGGCAGAAAGAAGCAAAGCTGCTCATTTCCTAGTATATTTAGGAAACTGTATTTTTCCAATATTAGGCTGCACTCTTAATTTAAATACAGAGCATTGCATGACAGAGCGTTTCAGTCAGTGGCTCAGAGGATTAGTCGTGTATTGAAAGTAATAAAATATATTCTCTCTGAAGCAAATCCCATTTCTGAAAATCTGCAATTGGGTTTTGGTCGCTTTAGTTATCTCAAGAACTTTTATATATGTAAATGTTAATCAAATGGTATTTCGCTGCCCTATGATTCATATGCAGGTTATATATAGTACTTTTGCTGTATTTATATCCTATCTTGGCTTCACTGGATTTAAAATATTAAAGGGAAACGTTAACATTTTAAATACACGGAAATTACATTTTAATAGTCTGTTACGTCTTCTCACTGCCCACACTTCAAAGACTGAAATCTCTATTTTTTAAGACCTTCATTTCCACACTCAAATAACTGATAACAATCAGGATTGTTTAAATGATCTGAATTTCTGCCTCAATTTTCCACCTCGTTGTTCACAGACAGCTGGATGTGAAAAGCTCACAGAGTTCAACAACAATGAAAATCAGAGCCCCCCACACGATGCTCCCTGCTGATGGATGAGTTTTGACAAGGCGTTCCCACGGGTGCTGTCGCCGCAAGTCCGCTCAGAATCAGAACGGTGGCAATGGCGGGCCCCGTTCGTCTGACAAGACGTCATGTGACAGGTCCAGTGACTCAACACGGCTTCTGTTCTGAGTGGGACAGAATTCTCCCCAAGCCAACAGTGTGAATTTAGGCAAGGGCTGCTCTCTTGTTGTTGACATGTCTGTATCACCCAACACTGTGTACTTGACGCACACGTCTTGAGGATTTATACGGGATGAAGCCCGGAAAAGCATGAGGCAAAAACTGGAAGAGCCCCTCAAAATAGATTGAACAGGTCACACACCCAGTCTTTGGAATCACGAGATAGGTCATCTGATCAAGAAGCATGAACGATCATGTTGGAGTAAAAATGCACTTGGCTTCTACCTTCAGAGAGTCCAATATCTAGTTCACGGTGTAAAGAAAGCAGACTTTGGCACATGCTCAAAATCCTATCTGTATGTATTCTGTGTTTGATTTTGAGTAACAAACCGGGAAATGTTTCTGGTAGTTTTAATGATTCGTGGAGCTGTTGCCAAGAAAGGCAGCAATGAAAGTCTGGGAGATACGGAGCTTTCGCAGGACAGAGATTTCTGATGAGCATCATTGTTGCTCCCGGAAAGTTCCAAGACAGCAAGCATGAGCCATGGAGGAGCGCAGGGAACACACACACCACAGGGGACGCATCAGTCGGCCCGGAGGCACTGATGTGCACCGAGGGCTAAGGCTCTATCATGCACTTAGTTGAGAAAACATATTTTTGTAGCCAGCATGACATGTCTTAGAAGAACAAACATTTATATATTAAGGACCGTGCGTTGCTTTTATTTTGAAGAATAGCTCACTTGGCTTCAGCAAAAGACCCATGTGTCACCTGTTCGGCTCTCTTTCCCTAGAACAGCAGCAGCTGCTGGTACTTCTTCCTAAAACTTCCAGACCGGCATCTCGTGCTGATGGAAGGGAACGGAAGACATGTGTCTGTGGGAACTCCTGGGATCTATTGCTGTAGAGTCCCGTCCCGTCATGTCATTCGTCGCAGGAAAAGCAAGCATGTGGGGAGGTGGTGCGTGTGATCTGCCATCAAGAATGCCCTTTCCAGACGTGAAGCAAAAAGAAGCCTCATGCATGTGTGCAATGCTAAGGAACAGTCTGAGCTGGATGATGCAGGAGAAGTCAAAGGGAACGTGAGGAAGGATTTCTGTAAGATTTCCGTGGACGGAGAGATCGCTTCCCAACTCAGACAGCAAAGAAAGGCCTTCTGGAGGAATCAAGGCTGAGCCTGGGTGTGCAGGATGCCTTCTGAGTTCCGGCCACGCACCTCTGGTGTTTACTAAACCCCTATCAATGTGTATCAACAGCTCCGCTGCTCTGGGAACCAGGGCCTTCATTTTCCTGGAATGGATTTTCCAAAAAGGAAAACATACCTATATATTGTGCATCAGACACATGTTTAAAACTGTGCACTGGGGAGCCCCTTCCAGCTCTGCAGCCCAAAGTACTCCAGCCTTGTCTTAATTAAACCCACACTAGTCTTGATTTGGTACAAGAAATACGATATTGTGCATGAGGCTATAAACACAAGCTGCCAATGAATGGATCGTTCATTTCCCTTAGCAAGTATGTTTTGAGTGTCTGTGATGGACACAGTTTTGCACTAGACAGGACTCCTGTTATAAAAAAGCAAGAAATCCTGGAGCACAGACAAGGAGTGACCAGAGAAATACAAAACCCTTAAGGGGAATGCAAGAGATGTGTCTGGGATGGCGGCACGCAGACCTTTTCAGTGTCCTGGGTACACGTGTGATTCTGTTCCCAGGTTGTCTGAGTCAGGGTTCTCCGGAGAAACAGAAGCAAGGGGAGAGTATTTGGAGATGCATCCTGAGGAACTGGCTCCCGTGCTGGGGGAGCTGAGAAGCCCCCACATCTGCCATGTGCGAGCTGGAAACCCAGGGGGCCGGTGCTGTGAAGGGCAGTGTGAGGGTGGAAGAGGGTGAAATGCGATGTGCCAGAACTGGAGTGCCGTGGCTCGTCAGCGGACACACGTGCACCTTGCTGATGTGAAACCTGAACACTCGGGAGGGTGGCTGAGGGCAGACTGGCCACCCTGGAATATCTTGGCAACTTCTCTGTAAATCTAAGGCTGTTCCACAGTGACACGTTTCTGGGTGGGTTGGTTTGCTTTAAACGGGAGGGAATCCTGGGTGGCAAGAGGGGACTGAGATAACGGGTGCAAGGTGGGACATTCAGCGGTGGCTGCAGGATGGTCACCCACCGTTGGGGTTGACGGGATTAAGGACGGCGGTAGTTCGGAGGTGATGGAGGAGAAACGTGGTTTTCAGGGCCCAAGTGGCAAGAAGACGTGAGCACGGAAGGAGTTTGTATCTGGACGTGGCTGGCTGGAGGGTTCGAGCTGGGACCCTCGGCAGGAGCGCCTCCAGCACCGGGCTGAGGCCCAGAGAAGAAGGAGCTGGAACGGACTAGCACGGGGAGGTCGGGGCAGCCTGGGGTCTCAGGGACACAGCGAGCAGCGTGCACGGGAGAGGGAGGAGCTCTGTAGGCCACGCGCTGACAGCCACGGTGGAGCCGGGAAGCTGGTAGCCGGAGAGACGTCACGGTGAATGAGTCCAGTGTAGACACCGGGTGCGGGGGAGACAGCATGAGTTCCACATTTAAGGAGAGTAAAGGAGGCTTCGGGAAAGGAGAAATGGAGAAGGCTGTATTGTGCCCCAGACGATTTATGAGGGAGGCTTGACAAGATGGGGCATCCGGGTACGGCAGGGTTTCTCGACCTCTGCACTGCCGGCCTTGGGGCCTGATGGGCCTCGGACGGGGGTGTCCTGCACCCTGCAGACTGGGGGGGCCGCCTCCCTGCCTCCACCCTCCACCCACCACGCGGCAGGAGCACTCACGGTCCCCAGCCGCCGCAACCAAAACTGTCTCCAGACGTGGGTGCACGTCCTCGCGGGGATGCAGAGCCACTGATTTGGAACTAAACTCAGTCTGTGGGGCAGAGAGGAGCCTGCCGGGGAAAAAGGGAAGGCAGGGAAGAAAGAGGGAGACGTTTGTATCTATTTCTGCTTTGTACAAGCCTCGACTCCAGCCGCCAGCATCAGTACCCTTAGAAGCACCCCCCATGGGATCTGCTGGATGAATTTCGTAGGCAGGAAATATGTGCATATTGTGTGTGTCCTGTCAACCAAGCCAAAGTTCACATGTACTAATTCCCTTGCAACGTGGGAAGAATTACTCTATGTTTGCAGGCCCAGGTCCCAGGCTGAGCCGGGCCACACACAGAGCCGCAAATGCCCAGAACATTGATTGTGTACGCCTCACGTGAGGTGGCCCTGTTTGCAGAACGGAGCAGCTGTTTGTGGCAGATGTGAGGGAACAGTCGGGCTGGCAGCACGCCCCTCAGAGGCAACAGAGCCGAAGCGCTTTCCAGACCAACCAGTGCCCTCACGCTTCTTTCCTTGCTTGCTTGTGTGCCTACTAGGTCAGTCCTTACGGGGCCCCTTCCTCGCCCCGTGCGTCTTCCTGGAAATGTGTGACATCCCATGACCCGGGTGCAGCCGAGGATGCTACGCACAGCAAGCCATGCAGGGCAAAGGCCTTCTAAAAACAAGCTAGTTGTGTCTAGAAGCTTTGCAGGCTCTTCCAGAGCATCGGGCACTCTTTATTAGTAAATACTGTTGCTTCAGGATTCTTAACTTGTGCCCTCATCATGCCCACCAGATGTGGTGTGATGAGAAGGGCAGTTCACTTCCACGGGGTTCTTCCTCCCAAACCCATACGCCCAGATGAATGCTCCTCAAATCAGCCAAACCCAGATTGGGGGGCGTTTTACAAAATACCTGACCAGTACGCCTCAGAATTGTCAAGGTCATGAGAAACAAGGAAACACAAAACGCCATACAATGTGGGGGGCTCATAGAAGTGAAGATGACCGCAGTGTGGGCCCCTCCGTGGAATCCGGGACGGGAAGAGGGCGTTACCCCGGAGAACTGAAGAAACCCAAGCGCAGTGAGGACTGTAGCTAATAATACGGCAGCAACGTTCACCTCAGTCGTGACAAACGTCCGGTGGTTGTGTAAGATGGGAACATCTCAGGGCCGCACAGGAACTCTCTCTACTCTTTCCAACTTTCCGTACATCCAGAATTATTCACAAATACAAAGCTTATTTAAAGAAAACTGCATCCTTAAGAAGTTGGACGTGTGTAAGTTTTAAATTCCAACAGCATTAACTGGGCAGCTGTGAAATAGCTAGTCCTGAATCTGATTTGCAAGTTCAAGTCAAGGCCAAGAAGATGCAGTCCTGGTGGGAAGCGGTTACAGGTGAAGGCAAACAACTGCTGAGCAGGTGACGAGTGGAAGCCAGCACTGTGGACATGTAATTCCATGCTAAGCGCACGGCATCTTATGTCAGAAGTATGTGTTGTGGGGCGCCTGGGTGGCTCAGTTGGTTAAGCGACTGCCTTCGGCTCAGGTCATGATCCTGGAGTCCCTGGATCGAGTCCCTGGATCGAGTCCCGCATCGGGCTCCCTGCTCGGCAGGGAGTCTGCTTCTCCCTCTGACCCTCCCCCCTCTCATGTGCTCTCTCTCATTCTCTCTCTCTCAAATAAATAAATAAAATCTTAAAAAAAAAAAAAAAAAAGAAGTATGTGTTGTGACAGGTGAGGAAACCTAAGCACACCGTGGCTCAGCCGCGTGTCCCATATACACAACTGCGTGGAGCACACTTGAGTTGGATTCTCCTCCGTCCACGGAAAATGCCCCCATTTTCCACTCAATGCAGCTTTGGTGCAAAAACGTAGGACACAGGAGAAGAGATTAAAGAGGATCAAGACAAGATCTACATACTCCCAAGTTAGAAATAGCTGTGTGGACAGGCATAAAATGGGGAGAAGACAGAGCGGTTGGGAGAGTGGAGAAGCCCGTGCTGTGGGGTACAAGGAGCAGCTGGGGGAGTGGAGAAGCCCATGCTGTGGGGTACAAGGAGCAATTGGGAGAGTGGAGAAGCCCGTGCTGTGGGGTACAAGGAGCAGCTGGGGGAGTGGAGAAGCCCGTGCTGTGGGGTACAAGGAGCAGCTGGGAGAGTGGAGAAGCCCATGCTGTGGGTACAAGGAGCAGCTGGGAGAGTGGAGAAGCCCGTGCTGTGGGGTACAAGGAGCAGCTGGGGGAGTGGAGAAGCCCGTGCTGTGGGGTACAAGGAGCAGCTGGGGGAGTGGAGAAGCCCGTGCTGTGGGGTACAAGGAGCAGCTGGGGGAGTGGAGAAGCCCGTGCTGTGGGGTACAAGGAGCAGCTGGGGGAGTGGAGAAGCCCGTGCTGTGGGGTACAAGGAGCAGCTGGGGAGAGTGGAGAAGCCCGTGCTGTGGGGTACAAGGAGCAGCTGGGGAGAGTGGAGAAGCCCGTGCTTGGGGTACAAGGAGCAATTGGGAGAGTGGAGAAGCCCGTGCTGTGGGTACAAGGAGCAGCTGGGGGAGTGGAGAAGCCTGTGCTGTGGGTACAAGGAGCAGCTGGGAGAGTGGAGAAGCCCGTGCTGTGGGGTACAAGGAGCAGCTGGGAGAGTGGAGAAGCCAGTGCTGTGGGGTACAAGGAGCAGCTGGGAGAGTGGAGAAGCCAGTGCTGTGGGGTACAAGGAGCAGCCGGGAGAGTGGAGAAGCCCGTGCTGTGGGGTACAAGGAGCAGCCGGGAGAGTGGAGAAGCCCGTGCTGTGGGGTACAAGGAGCAGCCGGGGGAGTGGAGAAGCCCGTGCTGTGGGGTACAAGGAGCAGCCGGGGGAGTGGAGAAGCCCGTGCTATGGGGTACAAGGAGCAGCTGGGAGAGTGGAGAAGCCCGTGCTGTGGGGTACAAGGAGCAGCTGGGGAGAGTGGAGAAGCCCGTACTGTGGGGTACAAGGAGCAGCTGGGAGAGTGGAGAAGCCCGTGCTGTGGGGTACAAGGAGCAGCTGGGAGAGTGGAGAAGCCCGTGCTGTGGGGTACAAGGAGCAGCTGGGGGAGTGGAGAAGCCCGTGCTGTGGGGTACAAGGAGCAGCTGGGGGAGTGGAGAAGCCCGTGCTGTGGGGTAGAAAGAGCAGCTGGGAGAGTGTCATGTCCGTCAAGCCCAGAGGGACCCGCGTGAGGCACATGTGTCCTCATGGAGCACGGCGTCAACCGTAGTCCTCACACGATGCTCCACTGTGGCATAACTGCTCCTCGTGCGTTGTGAAAGGTAGCAACTGTTTCGGAAGAGATTTTCCATGCCAGACCCCTTCCCGCGCCTCCCTGGATATCTCAGTAATGATGTAACAAGGAGTCTGACAGCTCAGAGTGCCATATCCAAACAAGAAAAGAAAATAAGGCTTTTATAAATTATTTCAATAGTGTGTTGAGTTCAAGAAAGAGAGCTCCATTTCATGGCGGAGACTGATCCATTCTAAACCTATTGGTAAGTTGAGAATCTGCTTTGGGAAACCTCTTGTTGGACATCCAGGGACCATGGCAGTTAAATATCCAAAAAGCTATCCTCAGTTCACACCTCATCATGTTTGGGGGTTAGGGTCTGGAAGCAATGATGAATCTAGCAGGTTCCTACACTGCGCTCAAGGGTTCTGTGTGGCAGGAAAGTTGGATCGTATTATATGCATTTCTCTCAAAAGATGAATAAACCATATTGAAAACAAGTATAGTTAAAACGTGTCTGTTATGTCCTTCTTTGCTTCATAAAGCTTATTGTATTAATAACAGAGAAAGCTGGAAAAGGAAGGAATTGTAGGAAGGCAAAGAGGAGGAAGAGGTGTTGAAAGAATGAGAGTGCATAACATTACATCTGAAGAAAAGAAAATTGTTAATAATAATAATAATAATAATAATAATAATAGTGCTTTGATGGAAAACCTGGATATGGATCTTAATTCTGCCACTTTCTGGTTGGGTAGATTTTTATTAGTGTTTATTATAAATGCTTTCCAATCATAATGTATTTTTTAAAGATTTATTTATTTGAGAGAGAGAGTGAGAGCTTGGGGTGGGAAGGGGCTGAGGAAGAGGGAGAGAAAAACCCAAGCAGACTCCACTCAGCACAGAGCCTGACGCGTGGCTCAATCTCATGACCCTGAGATCATGACCTGAGCCGAAATCATGGGTCGGATGCTCAGCCGACCGTGCCCACCAGGTGTCCCATAGAATATTTTTTTAAACACACAAAAAAGTATAGAGAATGTTATAATGAACAGTTTCGCACCTTGCATAACTTTTAATATTTTGCCTTATTTGGTTCAGTTACTTTTTTTAACTATTAGAATCGTTGACCACATATATTGCTCCCCATCCCCTTTCTCTCCTGCCCATCCAGATGTAGTTATTAGTCCTTACTTGGTTTTTATTATCCTCATACGAACTCGTATACCTTTATTAGGCACTCATGTGCATCTGTAAACAATATATGGTTATGTAAATGGCATATTGTCTATATTCTTTTGTACTCGTTTTTTTTCCATACAAAATTATGTGTTTGAACTTCAGTCATATTATATAGATGAATGGTATAATATATTTTAAGTGCAGGTCAGATTTCATGAAACTATCCTGCACTTAAAAAAATATATGACATATTTATGCATTCTCCTATCAGTAACTATCTAATTTGCTTCTGGTAATTTGCTGTTACATCCAGTGCTGGAATTTGTTTATAAATTACTTGGGGCTCAAAACCAGAGATACTGAATTGCAATCCAGGTGTCAAGATTTTCAAGACTTTTCACAGGAGAGCCTGAGGGGCAGCCCAGGCTCCTCATCAGACCTCTCCCAGACCAACTTAATCAGATATGGGCAGCAGGTAACAGGCATTTCTCTTTGTAGAGAAGTTGTGAGATTATAACGGGCACCTGGGATTGGGAGGAGCCCCTTCTCGAGAGAAACTCTTGCATTTGATAGATAAGGAATGATGCACAAGAGCGTTTATTCTACTATATCCTGGAACAGGGATTCTAATGTGCAACCAGGAATGAGAACTTCTGCTCCAGAATACACAACTGGAGGTGCAGTTTCCAGGTGGTCCCGGCGGAAGGAGTAAATTAACTTTGTTCAGTATTGCCAATTGCCCACCAGAAGAATTAGATCAATTATATATGCTCTCATCGACACATAGTAATACTGCTCTCTTGGGGTAGAAATGCATGCCTTTGTGTGTTATTTTGTAACTTCTTTTGTGACCTCACAGTGAGGTCAAGCTCTTTCTGGTCATTGTCCATTTGGGTTTGCTTTTCAGTAGATTGCATGCCATATAATTTGCACATTTTAAAATGTCTTGAGGAGGGATGCCTGGGTGGCTCAGTTGGTTAAACATCTGCCTTCAGCTCAGGTCATGCTCGAGTCCCTCATTGGGCTCCCTGCTCTGCAGAGAGTCTGCTTCTCCCTCTCCCGCTCCCTCTGCTTGTGCTCGCTCACTCTCTCTCTGTCAAATAAATAAATAAATAAATAAAATCTTTAAAATGTCTTGAGGATTTTTTAATTAGTAATTTGTTGCTTTTAAAAAAAAAAAATCCAGAAACCACGTATGTCAGTAAAATGAATTGGCATATGTGTCCTTCTCTTCTGTGTCTTGTTTTTTGTTTGTTTTTTTTAATCTCATTTATAGTATCTTTCCTTTTGCAAATTAAGAGAACAATGTCAAATTGTCAGTGTTTTTATAAGTTTCTTAATGATTTGCATAGTGTTACAGCTTGAGGAATTCTGTAAAACGCACGCATCTTCGCAGAACGTACCCCTATCCAAACAGAACATGCCATCACCTCAGAAAGTTCTCTGTGGAACGTCTGAGAGAAGCCTCATTTCTTTTTTAAGATTTGCAGATGTTTTGGGGCGCCTGGCTGGCTAAGTCAGTTAAGCGTCTGCCTTCGGCTCAGGTCATGGTCCAGGGTCCTGGGATGGAGCCCCGCATCGGGCTCCTTGCTCAGTGGGAAGCCTGCTTCTCCCCCTCCTTCTCTGTCTCTCTCAAATAAATAAATAAAATCCTTTTTAAAAAAAAGATTCGGAGATGTTTTAAGAACATGATGGTAAGAACAAGGCGTGGTTCAGACATTGTAACTGCAATTACTTTCCTCTCTTTGGTGTTTTCACGTTCCACTCTCTTAAAGGTGTCTTTTGATGAGTAGAAGGTGGGTTTTTTTTTTTTTTAATTTTGAAAAGCCTAATGTATTAACTTTTACTTTATACTGAATGTACTCTGTGTCATGAGAAGTCTTTGGCTGCCTCAGGATCATACATTCCGCTTTTCCTTTATTCTAGAAGTTGTTTATGGTTTCAGATTTTATGGTTTCATCTCGGATGCATTTCCGTTTGATGTTCTTCCAGTTAGATATCTACTTGTTCCATCACCATTTTTGTAAATTCGTCTTTTTCATTGGCAGAAAGTCAGTTAGGTTCAGATCCTACCTTCGGTCCCACGTTCTGTGGGTGACAGTTCCCACATCACGTGAGTTTTCAAAGCCTTTGCCGACTGTGTGAGTGTGCCCGCTGCATGCATCCTGGAAGCGGGTTAGAGAGTGGGAGGGCGCTCTGCTTCCTTGTGTCTGTTCCACGTGGTGCACAGTTTGGGAGGAAGACTGAGACCGAGACTTCGGTCAGCTCACACGCACAAGTAGGGGCTGCACTTCTCCAGCTCGCCCCCTCTGCGCTTAGCCCCACGTAGGCTCACCAGGAAAAATACAGCATGCCCAGTACCATATATGATGAATATTTTGTTTAGTATGGGCACGTCCACGTGCTTGTATTAAAAACATGTTCACTGTTTATCTAAAATGCTGATTTTACTAAGAATCCTGTATTTTTATTTGCAATCTTGTTGTTAAATCTGCCAAACATACCCCACACTCTGTGTCTCCTAGGTGCTTCTTTACCTGATTCCTGTGGCCAGAAAGACAGGTCTCCATCACGTTTCTAGCGGCACGCATGTGTGTGCGTGCACACACACACACACACACATACACACACACACACACACACAACACTGTTGTGCTGTTCTGCGTGACCAGGCCCGCATTTGGGATGAAGCAGGGAGAGAGGAAAGGTCGTGATTCGCCCACAGTCCACAGGCAGCGAGGGCTCCTTTTCCTCCTCTGTCTGGGCAGAAGAAGCCCAAGGGGTGTCCTCTGGGGGCTTTCGCTGCAGCCCTAGGGCCTCCTCCACAGCAGCGCAGTCGTTCAGCCTGCGTCAGTCCGGAGAGAGGAGACAGAACCACCAAGCACAGAGACACAGGGATTCCCATCATGTTCCCCGGCACACAAGGCTCTTTCCCGGGTTTAGTGGCGAAAACCGGGGAGTTTCTCCTGCAGATGTGCTGTCCCCGCCCCCTGCCCGATTCTGAAACCCACGCAGCCCTCTGGTCGAAGCTGGGAAACCAAGAAGGAAAAAACTAGGAAACAGTTCTGTTATGGGACTTGATCAAGTCTGGATTTCAGTCCCCCAGGTCCCTACTATTGACTTTTTAGGGGTCCCATGTGATTGTGTTTGTGTTTTGTCCCCAGATTTTAACTATGCTCAATGGAAGAAGGGCGTTTTAATTGTCTTATTCCATCTTGTCCCCATTATTATGCTCAATGGAAGAAGGAGGCTTTAATTGTCCTATTCTGTCTTGTCCCCATTATTATAATTTGAAGTAGCTCCTCTTTCCCCCACGAAATTTCTTTGGCATAGTTCCTCCTCACCATAGATAAATACAGGTGTGTGTCTCTTTCCCATCACTGATGTGACCCACTGATCGATGTGTGTGTCTTCCTAGGACCAGGCAGTCCTGATTTTTACTCTGACCTATGCTAGTTCCAGAAGAACTATCAAAAGCAAGCAGTGGGAGGCCTGCAAAGTTGCTCATGTTTTTCAAGGTGGTTTTGGCTATTCTGAGTCCTTTGCCAACCCCCTTTAAATTTCAAGCATAGGGCGCCTGGGTGGCTCAGTCGTTAAGCGTCTGCCTTCGGCTCAGGTCATGATCCCAGGGTCCTGGGATCGAGTCCCACATCGGGCTCCCTGCTCGGCGGGAAGCCTGCTTCTCCCTCTACCTCTCCCCCTGCTTGTGTTCCTGCTCTCGCTATCTCTCTCTCTGTCAAATAAATAAATAAAATCTTTAAAAAAAAATAAAAATAAAAAATAAATAAATTTCAAGCATTGCTTGTCAACAAAGCTTGCTGGAAATAGAATTAGAATTGCATTCCATCTATAGATAATATGCCTGGAATTGAGATCTTCAGAAATGGAGTTTTCAAATCCATGAGCATGATTCATGTGTTCACTAATCTAAGTCTACTTTAATTTCTCTCAGCAATGTTGTGTTGTTTCTGGGTAGAGGTCTTGCTCAGATTTTGTTAAATTTATCCCTGATCTTCTATGTTTTATGATGTTATTATAGATGGCATTTTGGTACATAAAATTCCATTTTTTGTTATTACTATGTAAACATAGAACTAATGCATTTATATTAACCTCTTAATTCTATCCCCATGTGATATGCATCAATTAGGTGAATTAGGATTAATAGTTTGTATATTGTAGTATTTTCTACACACAAAATCATGATTCTGCAGTGATAGACTCTTGCATCTACCTTCTTGATATCATCACTTTAAATAACGCAATTTATAGTTGACCCTTGAACAAAACTGGGGTTTGGGTGCCGGCCCCCTGCAGAGTCAAAAATCTGCCTATAACGTCTGATTCCCCAAAAAGCTAACTAGTAATGGCCTACTGTCGACCGGAAGCCTTACCAAAAACAAGGAGTCGATTATCACATATTTTGTGTGTTCTGTATTTTACATAGTCTGTTCTTACAATAAAGTAAGCTAGGAAGAAGAAGATGGGATTAAGAAAGTCGTAAGGAAGAGACAATACATGACACTACTGTACTGTATTTATTGAAAAAGTGGACCATCCCAGTTCAAACCCCGTGTGGTTCCAGGATCAAGTAATAACTGTATTGTTGTGCTAACTGTGACCTTCAGTACAATAGAGAATAAAATGAGAATATTCTTTTTTTTTTTTAACTGCGTTTTAGTGGAAAGTGTTTAGTCTTTCACTATCAGACTCCCACAATCATAACTGGGACTTAAATTTTATCACAAGCCCTTTCCACTTCTACATTTACCATATTTTTCTCTTATATTAATGAAAGGAGTTATACTGATTGGTTTTTTACATGTTAATGCAGCCTTGCATTTATGGAATGAAGCTCCTCTCACCATAACATATTATCTTTTTGTCCCTGATGATAGCTGAATTTTATTTTGTTAAGGATTGTTGTGTTTATATTTTATTTCTTATACTATCCTTACTTATTTTTGGTGTCTAGCTTTATTCAGTCATACATATTGTGCCTTCTGGTTTTTCTGAAGGAGTTTGTGTAGTTTTCCTATTATTTCTTCCTTTAATGTTGCCTAGAATTCATCAATTGAGCTGTTTGACCTCAAATTTTCTTTGGAGGAAGGTATTAGTTATAAATTCAAAGTCAGGCCTATTCTGATTCTTTTTTTCCTGCTATGTGTACTCTGGTAAATTATGGGGTTTTTTAATGTCAGCTTTATTCAAGTGTTTAATTTTATTGGCATGAATTTTTTCATAGCATCCCCCTAACATCACATAACACATGCAGTGATGCCCCTTATTTCCTTAGGAAGACCAGCAGTCACTCTGTACACCCCTTCTTCCTCCGCTGCCCCCGCACCACATTGGATCAGGTTTACCCCTGCTCTTGACCTCTTTCAATGCACTGTATTGTGGTTTGGTTGACACTCGCTATTATTTCTTTCCTTTCTATTTCGGTGCTTTCAATACTCTCTTTGATATTTCTTGTTGTTTGTTTTTTTACTTAATTTGGGATTTATTTGCAATTCTATTTCTAGCTTAAGTGGAAGCTCAATGTGTCAGATTGGAAACTGTCTTTTTTTTTCTTTTTTTTTTTAAGATTTTATTTATTTATTTGACAGAGAGAGGCACAGCGAGAGGGGGAACACAAGCAGGGGGAGTGGGAGAGGGAGAAGCAGGCTCCCCACTGAGCAGGGAGCCCAATGCGGGGCTCAGTCCCAAGACCTCGGGATCATGACCTGAGCCGAAGGCAGACGCTTAACGACTGAGCCACCCACTGCCCCTAAACTTTCTTCTTTTCTAAGAAGAGCCTTGAGAGCCGTAAACTTTCCAGGACATATTGTTTTCCTTATCATTGAGTTTTTCATGTTTTTTGACAGTGTTGTCATTTCTTTCTTGTCCTATAAACACATTGCTTAATTTCCAAGTATATTTATTGGATTTTTATATATATTTATTTATATTTATATATTTATTGGTATTTCCTAGATATCTTTGTTCCTTATTTCTAATGGTCTTCTTATTGCTGAATATGTGTGTGTATTTTCAGTCCTTTGAAAGTGAGGTGTTTCATGACCCTGCAGATATCCTCTGTGGATAATTATTCCATGTGTCCCTGTAGAAGAACATGTACTCTGCTACTCTTGGGCAGAGGGTCCCATAAACGTCGATCAATTAGGTCCCATCCTTGGAGAGTGTTCAGAGCCTCCGTGTCCTTCATGACTTTTGTCTACATTCCCTAACAATTCTGGAGAGAACAGATTTGTCGGTTATATATTTTTCCCTTTGTTACCTTCTGACCTGTTCTTGCAGGTGAGAAATCTGCTGGCACAGTAATTGCTACTCATTCCAACCAAATTGTGCTTTTTGTTTGGGATATGCTGTCATTTTATCTTTATCCTGGAAAGAGTGCTGTTTCCCTGGGATTGTCTAGGGTTTGCTGGTTTTACTGAACCTGCTTATTATTGGATTGCACTTTTGATTGGACTACTCCCTTGCCTTTCTTAATTTCCATAAGGTTCCGTAAAGCTATTTTTTTCTTAAAATGTCTATTTCTTCTGGAACTTTAATTAAACGTATGTAGTAGATTCTCAGTCTATTCCCCAAACTGTTGAACTTCTTTCCTATTTCTTTCCTCTTTGTCTATGCTGACTCTGAATAAATTTGTACATATTGCCTTCCCAGTTACAAAATCTCTTTTTAGATTTCAAAGTCTGCTGTTTATCCTATCCCTTCAAGATTTTTTTTTCATTTTGGGGAATATTTTTTCAGTTTTCAGTGTTTTCTTTTTTTTTTTTTTTCAATCTTCAGTGTTTTCAGTTGTCTCTTTTTTAAAATCCATTTTTGGTCTATATCTGGCTTTTTTTATTTCTCTTTATTAATATTTAGCTTTCACTTACTGTTTGGGGGGATCCAAAATAGTTATTTTTTTAAAGATTTTATTTATTCGAGAGAGAGAGAGCGCCCAAGCAGGGGGAGTGGCAGTCAGAGGGAGAGGGAGAAGCAGGGTCCCCACTGAGCAGGGAGCCCCATGGGGGACTTGATCCCAGAACTCTGGGATCATGACCTGAGCCCAAGGCAGACATATAACTGACTGATCCACCCAGGCGTCCCCCAAAATAGTTATTTTAAAATCTTTGTCACGTCTCTGTTTTGTTTGTTTCATGTGGACCAGACTTTCCTACAATCATTGGTTTCATGATGTTTCCCCCATTTCTCTGTATGGGTATGAATTTGCATTGCACGTACATTCAAAGAAGGAGACGTGCTAGTCCACCTTGTATCTTCCAGCCCCGCCCCCCCTCCCCGGGCTCCTTAGTACCTCCACCAGACCTGTGGTGGATGTCCTCAGGGCAAAGGGCTATCATGCTTGGCAGTCCTGCCCTAGTGAGACTGGGCGTGTGGCTGATCCTTGTGTCACTAAGCCCGTGCGTGACATGGTTAACTTGCCTTTGAGTCATTTTGTCGCATGTCTACCTTATCTGGGGCCCTAAGCCACAGCTTTACAATAAGCTAGAGCCTCCAGGCTGTCCACAAGATAGCTTCCTCTCCTGAGTCCCCGGGTTCACGGAGGTAAACCTGGCTCTAGTCCGCCAGCCCACGTTGGGGAAATGCAGTCCTTGCCACTTCAGTGCAGACTCCCAGGGAGCCTCGAACCCCATTGGCAGACCTCCCAGCTTTATCCATTGACATTGAAGTCTTCTGTTAATGTCTGTCTGCACTGCTGCCTGTTTGAAACAGCGGGGGTTCCTCCTACGGAGCTATCTTAATTGGAAATCAACATTCTGTTTTGTTTTCGTTTTTGTTTTGTTTTGCTCCAGTGAAGAGGCTTTCATGTGTCACTAGAAAGGAGCTGTCACAGAGGCCCTAGCCCTTAGAGACTGTGGTCTTGCTCTTGAGTTAAGGAGTCCTTAGCAGCAGAGCGGTGGTGCTGCTCCCTGTAGAAGAGGGTGCAGCGCTTTCATTCCATTCTCTTCTCACTGCCCCCTCGGCTCACCCTGCCCCGGGGACGCACGACGTGGGCTCGTACACAGCAGCAGGAAGCAAGGACTGACCATTCCCGTCCTGCCACCTTGTCAGTGCCCTGGCTCAGCCGTAAGCCCCTCCAGCGGTACGGATTATACTGGCCCTCCGTCTGCTCTCCTTGGGGTCCGACCGGAACCATACAGGCTCGTGTTTGGGTCTTTAGCGAGAGCAGAGGGCTGCCACCCAAACTTTGGCTGCTACTGCAAAGTGTTCTTCAATCTGGCCTTTTTCTAGCCGTGGAAATGGACTGAACCGCATCTCAGAAAGCCCTGACACGAGCGTGGTTGACCCTCCAATGAGAATAGTAATAGAAAGAGCAAGTATTACAGAGAAAGCTGGCTGGGTGGAATCCATCGAGGATTTTTTTGAGCTCTTACTGGAAGCCCTATTACAGATGGGAGTGGGAAGGGGATTCCCTGTGCAGAATTACGACGTTATGGTTAGTTGCTTACAGCCAAGGGCCGGGAAGCTCATTACGTGAAAACGCAGGATACTTCTCAGTGACCGTTTCTGTGTAAATAATCACATTGAGATCCTTTGAGCTTCTCTTAGGGGCCAGAAGCTGCGAGCTTTACATGTAGCATCGCGTGTAAGCCTCACTGCTCCTCAGTCAGGCAGGCACGTTGCTGATCCCTTGTACTAATTGTGCAGCAGAATACACAGATAATGGGCAGCCCTGAGCTTGACCGAGGGCCAGCTCATCCCATTGCACTACGCTCCCTCCTCTGCAGGAAACAGGACAGTTGTCTCTGCCGTTAGTTCGCACAGAGCAGGAAGGAGCGGGTATAAGGGCCCTGGCCCAAAGCACACACACAAAAATTAATTCACCAGCCACGTGGAGGTGACATCTAACAGTGTGAAACCCATTAAGAGACGTTCATCAAATTTTCCTGGGGTCTCTTCTTCTTGACATCTCCTGTAAGCGAACAACCATCTCATCCTTGGCATAGCTCCTCGTGTCTTGTCTTCCTCTGCTGGTGGACAGTTTTGTAACACTGGCCATTTGCTGACGGAAGGGTTCCATTGAAAACCTTGAGCTCCTTGGAGGCAGTGTTTTCTTTTCAAACAGAATGTTGTGATTTACATCAGGGGTCACGGTGTGGCATCGGCAGGGCTGAGACCTTATTCCGGCGCAAGTAAATGCAGTCCAGGACCCTGCCTGAGGAAAGGGGAGGTGTTGCTCTCCTGGGTCGTTGAGAACATGATGCTTGGGACAGAAAGTAGGGAGACAGGGCTGAGGGGCATGCTACATGCCTACGGCGAGTGACAGAATACAATGAAATCGCATGCTGATTAGCGGGAGAAGCAGCTCTTCCTCTGGCCACAGCGTAATCTCTACCAGCAGTGCTCCCAAATCCAGGAATTAAGTACCACCACCTCAAGGCGTCTGCCACCTCCTCATAGCTCCAGTACAATTACTGAATGAAAACATTTATTTAACACCTTTTACAGGGGCATCTGGGTGGCTCAGTCATTAAGTGTCTGCCTTCGGCTCAGGTCATGGTCCCAGGGTCCTGGGATCAAGCCCCACGTCGGGCTCCCTGCTCCGCGGGAAGCCTGCTTCTCCCTCTCACACTCCCTCTGCTTGTGTTCCCTCTCTCGCTGTGTCTCTCTCTGTCAAATAAATAAAATCTTTAAAAAAAAAATAACACCTTTTACAGTTTAAATACCTCTATCTGAAAGATAGACTTTATATCATGAGTGTAACTTCAATCCTGTTATCGTTTGTCATCGACAGAAGGTTCCACTGAAATACATCCTCCACTATTAACAACCACGTGTCTGCAACCCGCACTCACATCAGGGACCACACGAAGGGAAATAGAAAGGAAAGAACCTTCCATGCCTGCTGATAGCACTGATCCTTATGCTCGACTCGAGGAAATCCGTGTCGTTCCAATGACCCACCGAGAGCTGCGTAAGAGATCAAAGATGTGGGAAGAAAGCCTGTAGCCCACACTTCTTTGTAACGCTAACAACCTTTACAATAATCACAGATGAGACCAAAGGACATTTCCCCCAAAAAACATGGAGTTCAGCATGAACCTCAAAATGAGAAAACCTGATAAAACTCCACTGTCTTTTCAGAATTATTAGGAGCTCTCCTAATAGTTGCCAGCATGGGATGCCGTCACCGGTCCTGAGCGAGGAGCACGAAAACCAGAACAATTTCTGGTTGTTCCAGCTGCAGGTTTTGCGGCACTCAAAGGAAACGGTTACCTGGGCCAGACCACAAGGACATGTCCCTCTGTCTTCTGGCTATAGCCTCCAATCCTGCTTTGCTTGGGGAGTTTCCTTATGTTCAGCTGTTCCCATCAGCTAAATCAAGCCTTTTACCTTGAGTCTCTTGAACCAGCGTCATCGTGACGGTTGTAACCAGTGGCCCCAACAACACTGATGTGGGCTTGTAATCAGAGGGTCTAGGTGCAGGAAGCACATGTGTTCCCTCACCTCCTGACCTTTCTCACTCCTCTCTGAGGTCCCCCACTCTACCATCTTCACCTTAGCAACTCTCCCAGCCTTCAAAACTCATCTACTGTTACAGACGGAATGTGTGTGTCCCCCCAGATTTCATATGTTGAAGCCCTGACCCCCAGTGTGTTGGATTTTGGAGGTGAGGCCTCTGGGAGGGAGTAAGAGTTAGATGGAGTCGTGAGGCTGGGACCTCATGATAGCATCGGTGCACTTACAAGACAGACCCCAGAGAACAAGCACACACAGAGTCCATGTGAACACATGGCAAGATGGCGGCCGCCTGCAACCCAAGAGAAGAGACCTCAGAATAAAACCCACCTTGCTGGCACCTTCATCTTGGACTTCCCAGCCTCAGAACTGTGAAAAAATAAATGTTGCCTGTGGCATTTTGTTATGGCTGCTGTAACTAACTAATACTAACTAGTTAGCTGTAGCTAACTAATACTAATACTGCACTATAGTTTCGATAATCCCCACAACAGGAAGCAGTAACCTCTTCTCTGAATTTACTATCTTACTGCTATTGTCATAACCTGCTTCCAGATACAATCACACATGCACATGGGTGTTTACCCTTATAGATAATAAGCTATGTAAGGGCAAGGACCATATCTCATCTCAGCATCCGTCGCTGTGTCTTATCGACAGTAGGTGATCTATAAAGTGTATTTCTCATTGCTGAAGTACACAGTTAACAACGAATGGGGTTTTTTGGTGAAGATTTCCTCACTTACTATAATATTTCATTTCTGACTGTATTCATTTGAAATCCAAGGGAAACACAAAGTGAAGGATGTAACATCTCAGAGTAAATGTGAGGAAGGAATGACCAAGGGATCCATTTAAGAAACAGTCTGTAACTAGAGTAACAAAATCGTTCCAATATGTTTATCCATGCAAAAGGCTGGCCTCCCTCTCTTTGACTTATGTTCTATGCATGCTTGCCTCTGCACTCTTGCCCCCACCATTCCAGACTTGGGTCTTCTCTCATTTTCCTTTGAATCCGATCCTTTTAAGCCCCATTGAAGCCCACTTCCTGGAAGAAAATTTCTGGTAGAGATCTCGTTTTTCCCCTCTTCTCAATTGAAATAGAGCATAGCAATGAGGCTCCCATATGCCCCATATTGCTTTTGTGCTTCTCATGGATAATAAATTCTGTATCTCCCACTGGTTGATTGTTAATTAAGGGCAGAGATTGAGCTTTCTTCTTTCCTCAGAACCCCCGTCGAACTGGGTACTGAGCCTTGTGCACAGTTCAGGGTCAATATTTTGCTGTTGATTTTTCATTTGTTAACTTAATTTTAGGATAATGTGGTTCCTGGTTTCAGTCATATATCCTTTCCAAATTTTTCATTAAAGTATTTTGAGGCATTCATGTTGCAGATTGGATACCAGAAGTAACAAAAGATCCATCCCCCATCGTTTTAAATATTATATCTTTGATGTCACATAGACGTCTTTGTAGGCTGTCAGACAGAAAAACGAGGGCCCTGGATCTGGTTGTGTGCAATGCTGTTGGTTTTTCTGACCTTCATCCCCCTCATTCTGGCCTCCGTCCTGACCTCTTGCCTGCGTTGAAATCCGTGTCCAGGAATTTCCAGCATACAGACAGGTGTTGGTGTGCATGGTATCATCTCTGAGTCAATCTCAAGGCCATGGGGAAAAGAGCTCTTGTTTTCCTCTATCTGGGGCACATCAGTCAGCCACTGAGGCAAAGAGACCAGGATTTGCCTGATTGGTGGTTGCTATGGAAATCAGGACCCACCCCCAAGCTGGGTGTGATATCCAGTGGGTAGGGTGAGGGTGGACTGTGCACTATGGGGGAATGAGGATGCAAGCATCGTGCTGACCACAGCACTAAAGTTACTTAGGGCATAATGCATAATATTTAATTTGGCATTTATAAGAAGCCAGTTACCAAATTTAAAAAAGTAACAGTTCATCCATTTGAAACTCTTCAATGAAGTCAGCATGCACCTTTAATCTCCCTAGAAATCTTAGAAAGATTTTGATAGTCGTTCTGGTTTGGGCTTATTATTTGTATTAGAATTTTAAGTATTATTTAAGATAAATAAAAGTAGGGCGCCTGGGTGACTCAGTCGTTAAGCGTCTGCCTTCGGCTCAGGTCATGATTCCAGGGTCCTGGGATGGAGCCCCACACTGGGCTCCCTGCTCGGCGGGGAGCCTGCTTCTCCCTCTCCCGCTCCCCCTACTTGTGTTCCCTCTCTCGCTGTCTCTCTGTCAAATAAATAAATAAAATCTTTTTAAAAAAGTAAAAATTTTTGTGTATATATACAAAATAAAAATTCATTTTGTAGAATCCCATTTAACTCAACCATTGAATTATTAGATATACCTCTTTATAATAAAAACATGATGGCTGTGCAAGTGTTTTTAATGCATCTTTAACACCTTCAGATAATAGTGTAACACCTTTAAATAATGTGAGAAACACAATAGTGTACTTATGTACCCTGTCTGGTGCTATTTTTTTAAAGATTTTATTTATTTATTTGACAGAGAGGGAGAGAGAGAGAGAGAGAAAGGGCACAAGCAGGGGGAGTGGAAGAGGGAGAAGCAGGCTCCCCACTGAGCAGGGAGCCCGACGCGGGGCTCGATCCCAGGACCCTGGAATCCTGACCTGGGCTGAAGGCAGACGTTTCACCAGCTGAGCTATCCAGTCTCCCCTAACCTGTTAATTATTTTTAAAATACATTTTTAAAACGAGAACATAAAAATCTTATGTTTGCCCACATACACTACCCTTTCACACTCTCCACTTTGTATAAATTCAGTTTTCCCTCTGGTATCATTTCCATTTTGCCTGCACAGCTGCATTAAGATTTCTTGCAAAGCATCTCTTGGAGACAAATTTCTCAGGTTTTGTGTGTCTTACAAAGTCTTTATTTCCCTCTCATTTTTTAGTGATATTTTTACTATCCACAGAATTATAGATGGACAGTCTTGGGTTTTTTTGTTTTGTTTTTTCTTTTAGCCCTTTGTAGATGATAATCCATTACACCCTGGTGAGCGCAGTTTCCATGGGCTCAGACTGTGTGTGTCTCAGTTCACAAAAAGAAAAAAAGGCTGCAGAGCAGTTAACAGATTAACCCACATTGATTTATACACTCCTCAGAATTGGAATCTCGGCCCACCAACTCCTACACAAGTTCACATCAGTGAGCTAGATCTCTGTTACCCACCCGCCTGGGAGTTCGTCCACTGGACATGTTTTGGGGGGTGATGGACACCATGTTCCTAAAGTACACTGGACCAGCTTTGAAGAAGGAAACTAGGAACTTAAGTGGTTAATGCATCCCAGTAAACAGTGCAGGTGGCCCCAGAGAAATCACTGCCTCGTTAAATTAATGCTGCACATGGTTGGCACAATGTGTACTCTAGGAGCATGGTGTCCATAAAAATCTTTAATAATAAATAAATAAAGGAAAAACAGTGTTACAACAGCACTGTGTGGGTCCCAGTGTTTTCATGGCTGTGAGCACCACAGCTGTGCACGTTTCTCCAGAACCCACTGGTCACAGTTTTGACTCATTTATCTAGTTCCATTTAAATACCTGTTCGTTAGTACAGCAATTGCTTAATGTTTTTCCTTTATTTATTATTTATTCTTAAAGATTTTTATTTATTTGACAGAAAGAGAGAGAGTGAGGGCGAGCACAAGCGGGGGGGGGGGGGGGAGTGGGAGAGGGAGAAGCAGGCTTCCCGCCGAGCAGGGAGCCCGATGCGGGGCTTGATCCCAGGACCCCCGATCATGACCTGAGACAAAGGCAGACCCTTAATCGACTGAGTCACCCAGCCGCCCCTATTTTTACTTTATTTAAATGGGCAAACAACTAATTTGCTAGAATCAGCTGATTTTTTCTAACATTCTATGTACACACTCTTAAAAATAGCATTAAATGGACTAAGTGTCATAGGTTTGTATTGCCAGGATTTGCAGTGAGGAGTTTCACGTTTTAACGGCAATTTTCACTTCTGGGAGTCACATTCAACAGGGTCAATCAGAGGCAAACGTTAAAGTCTTCATTTTGTCTCCATTAAGTAACAAAGAATTGATTGGGGGACTGTTGACCTGTTTGTGTCTGAGAGGAAAAAATGCGTATAATCGGGTTGCTTGGTTCTTTTTTTTTTTTTAGCTTTTATTTCATAGTGAGCACGGACATTGCAGGTGAATAATGTGTGAAATTTATTTAAAGTGACAAATGAATTCCATACGAAACAGAAAGTCTTTGTCTTGGTTTTATTTCTCTTGCATTGTCATGTTAAAATCCTCCCCTATTATCAAAGGTAAAAGATAAAATTATAAATGATAATTTATAAATTATGGAACATTAAATCTTAAAAGACACGGGATGAAAAATAAAACCATAAACAGTGGAGGCTGGTTGCTTATGAAGCAATGACAAATCCTTGGAACGCAGAAATCGTGTATTGCTCCCAGGGAAAAAAGTGAGATGAAAAACACGCATAGCCCGTAAAATACCACTCACCGTGCCTAATTGCCTGCAAATGCGTTCCTCTGAATACAGAATGGAACACGGTTTTGTTCCAGATTGACTTTGCAGTGTGCTTCAGGGCAAGTGCTAAGGAAGGTGCTGGTTAGTAATTAGTTATAAGCAGCCTGGGCTGCAGCCGACAGTGCGGCCCGCAGGTCGCAGGGGCTTCCAAATGCCTGAGCCCAGGGCGGCCTCCCTGCTGATCCAGGGTGGGCCGGAGCACGGCAGCTCTGTCCTCTCTCAGAGCTTCTAGCCACCACCAGCCTCTCTGCTGCAAAAGCTGTCACAGACTTTAGAATTCCTGCGAGATGGTGCGACACCTCATAGTATGAGCTTTTACGGAATTCAGCCAGCAATGCATGAAAATAATAAAAATGAAAGCAAAGGACGATAAGCTGAATTCACCTGGAAAACTTCACCTTTGTAAGCTGCCCATACGATGTGAGTGACGACCCCAAAAAGATCAGAAAGGCAGAAAAGCACGTAGAGTTTGCCGGAACGGTGCATTTTTAATTGAGTAACGTTAACTGAGCATCACCTGTGTGGCAGGCCACCATGAATGCTGTGGGTAAATAGAGATACGGAACACACGCTCCCCGTCAGGTGAGGGAACCAGATGCGCACATACAGGGACACTCGTAGGTACGGTCCCTGACGTGCGTTCCCTGCACCATGTTCTAAACACTTTGCAGATGATGCAGTAGCGACATCAATTCCTGGACGTAGATCAGGTTAACGATGACACAGGGACTCTCGGTAGATAATTTTAAAAGAATTTATGTCCTGGAAGCTGGAATGACTTATTTGCAAACTGTTTTCATTATCCTAAACTGGAAGTTGTGCCTCTGATTTTTCAGGGAGGGTTATAACTCACAGCATCTACGCTTGGTGACAAAGGGACGTCTACAGCACGTAATTATGTAAAAAACTGACAAAAAAGAGCACATTTTATTCTCACAGCCGTGTCCTTAATCTTACTGATTTCTGAAAGCAGTGTCATCATTTCGAACAAAAACGAATGCTTGCAGAATATAAATTTCACGTTGTCGTGATGTTAACATCACTTTTCACGAGTTTGTATTTACTCATTTTTCCATTTCTAAAATTACTCATCTGTTCTGCTCTATGTTATTCTCGCTTTAATCTATTCATGTTATAGTACATAAAAATAAGCTTTCTTCAAAGACACTGTTCAGAATGATTTCTCCTGCTGGGTGTAATACCAGTGCTGGAATGTTAACGTGGAGATTGGTCGAGTCCAGCCCTTCTCAAACTTTGATGTGCCCGAAAAGTACGTGGGATCTTGTTACAGTGCAGATGCTGATGCGGCAGGACTGGGTGGGGGCCTGGGAATTTGCATTTCTCACTGTCTCCCAGGTGATGTTGACATGCTGGCCCTTGGGCCACACTTGGGGCAAGTGATCCAAACCACCCTGTCTGATCCATTGTACTTACACCATCTCAGAACTGGTCCTGGGGACTTTCCCTGGAATATTCAATCACATGACGCTTACAGTTTGCGGCACTGATGAGATCACTGTCATAAGATGCACAAGTCCCATTTTCTTATGCAAGTTTGTCGTGAAGGGATTTCTTAATTTGATAAATCATAGGCAACTTGGAATGACTTGCCATGCGTTGTCATGATCTTTATGTCTGCCATTAAAAAATAATCTATCCAAAATTAACGTTATTCCTGGAAATGGATTGGAATATTTTGTTACTTGTTTTGTGTAATAATTGTTATATGCTAATCAGGAAAGATGATGGGCACAAATTATTCTCATCCAGTTACATTCAGACACAATGATCATAGTGAATGACCTGCATCACAGACTTATTTTTTCTAACAATTACATGATAGCAATCATAATATTACCTACAACTTATTGAATACGTGCCTTGTGTATTTGCTGTGTAATTACATCAAATCCTACCATCGACCTTAAAACTTAGGTATTATTTGATCCCTGTTTTGCTGCAGGGAAGCTAATTTCTGAGAGGTTAATTCATTTATTCTTTATGTCGTTTATAGCAAGTTAAAAGTGGAACCAAAGATTCAGATGCATGCAGATTCTTTTTTTCTCTGTATGTGGCTGTAGTTTAGCTCCCAAACCTGCCTCGTGCCCATCCAAAAGCTGCCTCTTTCTGGAGGTAAATTTGCCAGTGCATTTTCTGTCTTTTGAACTCCTTTCTCTCAGAAAAGTCTTCATTTCCAGGAGGTTACCTGTTCTTTTCAGCTGAATATTTAGAACCCTCTTGGGCCCTCACACCTCTTCGGTCCTAAAGCTCCCCTGTATGTCTCTGGGGTCCCCAGAGAGTCAGAAGAATGCCTCTATCCCTCTTTGTTATTCTCCCACATGTATATTTTTTTCCTTTTGGAGGAAGGGATTGCCTCTTGCAAGACTTTCAGGTGGGGAAAGGATGCGTAAACCTATCTTGAAGTTTCATCTGCTTCTTGATACAAGGCAGCCATGCGCCCCGATCAACAGGCTGGTGCATCCATTTATCAGCTCCTTTCTCCCCGGACTCTGCTTTCCCTTTGCTTGGGGAGGTGCTCATCTCATGCTCTCACACCAGGGGGTTAAAGCCAGACCCTTAAGGTTTTGAGTTCTCCAAGGATCTGACTCTTGATATTTAAATGAGATATTTGGAATTTAAAAAAAAATTACTTTCTCAAGTAATAAATGCTTTGCTCTCAAGACCAGTACTTCTGCTGTGAATGGAGAGCTCAGGTTTGCTAGTCAAAGCCACAAATTTGACTCTGACCTTCCTGCCTCATGTGCTCATCCTCTTGTGGGGCAATGAGCTTCAGCCCAATGGCTCATTTCAGGGGCGAGGATCTGCAAAAGATAAAAAATGACCAAGAAGAAAAAAATACACCAGTTATTACTTCCAGAAATTTTTAAAAGTTACATTCATTTGGTTGGAAATAAGAGTACAAAATGTGAGCAAGATGCTTTTGGACAGTGAGTATCCAGAAAATAATCAAGCAGCCAACACACATAATTTTCTTGCACACATGCCACTCGCTGTCAAGGTTGAATCAAGAAACTGCCCTTATTGGAAATACTTTGATTTCTGTAACTTTATGTGAAGTCAAAAAGAGAAGGGATTTGTCTGAGACTAAATAGTCACCAGTTTTATAGAAGTCCTGAGTGAGTCTCTTGAAAACACTTTGGAAGTGTGAATACAACAAATCAAAATTTCGTTTTGTTGGGTTTGGTTTTGGTTCCCATTCTCTTTCATTATAATTTTCCTATCTGCATAGAATCACCCAAATCTAGGATGAATCTCTTTTTTTTTTTTTCCCTCCCATCTTTTTGAATTGCTGCTGAAGGAAAGTATCAATTCTTAAAAAACTGAAGTGTTTTCCAGACGTTCTTATAATCCCAAGCCAGGTAACCTGATACAGCTTATAATGATAGTGTAAACACTGACCCTCTTTTTTCCCCACAAAGGCAGTTTTATTTTTCTTCGCCGAAGTTACAACTGATAAAAAACAGATATATGGTTAAAATGGAAAGGAAAATGATATGCATACCTGAATTCACGCTGACGTGCTTGCAAAAAGTGTAACAGAAAGCCGAGGGGACAGGAGGAACGGGCTCTTCCCTGAGTTGTCCTGGGGGAAAGCGGTATCGTGTGACTTGTAACACTTCTCGGACGCCCGTGTGAGCTATTGCACGCAGATGTCTGATGGAGCAAACAGACCCCGAGAACGCCCGCTGCTCATGAAATCTCCACACGAGCCTTTGCAACTCGCTCGAGATTTATGGCTCCTGAATCCAAAGACAGGCACACAACCCTTATTCCTCCAGCTACTTATGTAAGACAACACCAGGTCACCCATCTCGTCTGCAGGCTTTGAGCGGTTAGAGTGCTTGCCTCTGCATTTGGGGGAAGGATGGAAAATCACTTACCGGCCCCCGCTGTCCAGTGTCCCCTAGGGATGTTTCTAGCCAATGCATGTGAGGAAACAGGACCCACATAAAGCAGCAGGCTGACGAAGCAGCGCCTCCACTTGGGAGTTCTCCGTTCTTTATGCACTGGGAAATGCATACTGTTCACCTTGTCGAGCCACGTTTTCGGGGCTATGTAATGATGTAGATCTCCTCATGGATAATTGCCTTAGGAATAAAACAACCTCCGCTCTTCTGTTTTACCAAAGGGTATACAATTCAGTGAAGAATTCAACGTGCGGTTCTTCATTTCCCCATCTTTGCATTATTCGTGCGAGAGATGAAAAAGTTTATCATAACCTAGAAAGAGCCAAGATGCAAATGACATCATGAATCGTATCTCAAGTTTTCAAGGAGCATAATACAGAATAGGCAAGTGGTGTCACCACTGGTCTTTGCAGAAAACGAAAGTACTATTAAATCCAGATTCAGGGCGCATGGGTGGCTCAGTTGGTTAAGCGTCTGCCTTCGGCTCAGGTCATGATCCCGGGGTCCTGGGATCGGGCCCCACATTGGGCTCCCTGCTCAGTGGGGAGTCTGCTTCTCCCTCTCCCACTCCCCCCTGCTCATGCTCTCTCTCAAATAAATCTCAAAAAAAAAAAAAAAATCCAGATCCAGTGGGAATTTAGCATCTTTGAAGGTTGTTCTGATGTTCATCTTAAATGGATTAGATTTCTGGGATAATGAATTTAGTTGAAGACTCTACAGCATGAATGTGGTACAGCCTCCATAAACAAATGAGTTTCGTAAGTGAAAAAAAAAAGTTATTTTACGCCCTGCTACTTTTAAAATCTGGCCCTACTTCACAGAACGGAGCATGGGTTTGGGGCAGTGATCAGGGAGTCGGACCAGGTGCAAAGATAAGGTGTTTGAGACCGCTTCGTATCATCCTTTACGTAAGACTGACACGTGGGCACCTGTCCGTCTCCAAGGCTGGATGGAGTGAGTCATGATGGAGGTGACCTTCACATGGGAGCCACCACCGGTCTACATCCACACGAATGCTCCACAGTGGACTGTTTTCTAGGATCAGGCTTTCATTCTAACTTGATGCCATGTGGATTCAGGAGGCACCAGTAATTTGCTGGTGGGAGGAAGAACCGTTTCCTCCTTCGTCGCCAGCCAAACTGAACTTGTAGAACATGAGCACTTGTTCTGCCTCGGGCTGTCCCTGGACACTGCTGTTTCCTTGACAGCTGCCATCAAGCAGAGCTCATCCACATGTGATTTTCCACCTCCAGGAGTCTCCGGTGCTAGGATTTCAAGCGCCGAAGAAGAATGTGGCCATAGTGCTTTAGCTTAAATCCCCTTGGCCAAACGCTTTCTGATCGTTTCCCATCTAAGACTCTGGGCTTCACGTAGACAAGCTCTCTGCTTCTTTCCAGGACAGAAGGAGAAACCATTCCAGACAAAGCTTCACATACCTTCGTGATTTGTCACTGAATATTTTGACATCTGTTCTTTTCAATGAATGGGTCAGAACTACTTATAATATTTTCAAATGTATAATTAACACACAATGTTATATTAGTTTCAGGTGTTCAGTATAGTGATTCAACAGTTCTGTACATTACTCAGTGCTCATCATAAGTGTACTCTTCATCCCCATCACCTATTTCCTCCATCCCCCCACCTCACCTCTGGTCACCATCAGTGCGTTCTCTGGAGTTAAGAGTCGGCTGCTTGGTTTACATTTCTCTCTCTTTCCTTTACTCATTTGTTTTGTTTCTTAAATTCCACATATGAGTGAAATCGTGTAGTATTTGTGTTTCTGGGACTGACTTATTTCACTGAGCATGATACCCTCTAGATCCATCCCTGTCATTGCAAATGGCAAGACTTCATTCTTTCTTATGCCTGAGTCATATTCCATTGTATATAAGTACCACGTACCTTGTTTATCCATTCATCTGTGATTGGACGGCTTACTTATAATATCCTTAAAACGCATTCAGAAATACAAATAATGAACCTAATCACCATTTATAATATTCAACCAATTTTCTCCCTCTACTCCTTCCGCAGACAAGGGAACTAAAGGATGCCTTTTCCCCATAGATAATTGTCACTAAAGATTTCTGGCCTAAATTCCTCAAATATATACGTCAGGTTGATACTGTTTCTGAAAAATCACTGATGGCCTTGAACTCCATGAACAGTTCGAGCAAATTGTATACATATAATTAAACTTGGATTCTGTCACAGGAAGCTGTTTGGATTAATTCTTTTTTTCCTATTTCATTTAATGATGTTACTTCTGAGAGCATTTTACATAAAATTTGGAAAACCATAGGATGAAGCTTACACCACATTATGTTACAGTTCACCATATATAAATAAACACATTGTAAAATGTGTACTATTAAATTCAGATCTGAAAAAGCATGATAGTTTCCAGCTTTCACATTTGGCATGAGGCTTTGCAGAAATTCTGCAATTGGTGTTAAGAAGTTCAGGCATCCCAGACAGGCTCAAATAGTGCGCTCCCAAACAGCATAAGAAATCTAAATATTATTAGGTGTGTTTCTGGTTAAACATGTTAAGTTTCACTGCACTCGGTGTTACAAGGTATTCTGCTGAAAGAGAATATAAACAGGTATTCTTGTTAAAGGGTACTGTAAGTGCTCATTCTTCCGTTTCTGCTTTCCTGGAACCTGGTTTGTGTGCGTCAGATAGCTGATAAGACAGAGCAAACCCGTCAGAAAGCAAGACCCACCACGAAACTCAATTCATCCCACAACTGAGTCAGAATGCACTGACTTGCAAGTTATCAGTTACTCAGAGATGTATAATTATTTAGATTTTTAAAAAATTTTATTACTGAGGCCAGTTCACATATGATTTGATTTATCTTTAATTCTGATTTTCATCCTTATTTATCTTTGCTGTCATTTTTTATTTTGATGTATTTTCAAACATACAGAAAATGTCTTAGTATAAAATTAACTAAAAGCTGTTACCCAATTCAGGATAGGCTGTTTGCCACATTTTCTTTGCGATATTTTCCTTCTTTCTTTCTTTTCCTTTCTCTCTCTCTCTCTCATCTATCTGTCCATCTGTCTATGCATCTCTGTCTATCATCTATCTATGTATCTATCGATTGATCTACCTCTCCTCTTTCCTGTGCCTTTTTATTCACACACATACACATAACACAGGTACACATACCCCATAGACAGAAAAACATGCATAGTTTTCTGAACTGTTCGAAACTAGCTTACCAACGTCACCTCCACGTCGCACTGACTGCTGTGGTATGAATTTCCTCAGGATAAGGACTGCATGAGCGTGGTACGGTGGTCGGAATCAGGCAATTGAACATCGGCACAACAGTCACCGAACTGACAGCCGAGCACCAACCTTGAGTACTGCCTCTGCAATTTCCTTTCCCCCCACGTCTTTCCTTTCCCAGGACCCAATCCACAGTCATGACCGGCATTGCTTTGTCACACATCTTTGATTTCTTTCAGTCTAGAACAGTCTCCTCTTGTGTTTCATGACAGTGATATTTCTGAAGATTGTAGCCCCATTCTTTTATGGAATGCATGAGTCTGTCTCATGATTCCTCATGATTAGCTCCAGTTTATTCGCTGTGGGCAAGAACACCCCGTAAGGGAGGGTGTGCTCCCTGCGGCGCCTCGTACGAGGGAGTGCGTGATATTGCTTTATCCTGTTACTGAGGATGTCAAACTGCGTCACTTCGTTAAGGTGATGTCTCCTTGATTTCCTTCTCTGTAAAGTTGCTAATTTCCCCTTTGCAGTTCTTAAGAAGTGTGTGATATAGATAAGAAATCAGTGAGGTATTTTGAGACTGTGTGTATATCATCTTGTTCATCAAACTCACTTTGGCATCCATCAGAAAAAGATGAAATCTTGCCATTTGCAACGACATGGATGGAACTAGAGGGTGTTATGCTAAACGAAATAAGTCAGTCAGAGAAAGACAATTATATGATCTTACTCGTGTGGAATTTAAGAAACAAAACAGAGGATCGCTGGGCAAGGGAGGGTAAAATAAAACAAGATGAAATTAGGGAGGGAGACAAACCTTGAGAGACTCTTAACTCAAGGAAATGAACTGAGGGTTGCTGGAGGGGCAGGTGTGGGGATCGGGTCACTGGGTGACGGGCATGAAGAAGGGCACATGATGCAATGAGCCCTGGGTGTTACACACAACTGATGAATCACTGAACTCGACCTCTGAAACTAATACTACACTATATGTTAATTTATTGAATTTAAAATTTTAAAAACCCCTCCCTTGGGCATCTAATTGCCATGGATGCCAGTGTCATGGTTATGAAATGGCGATCTCCTAGCTCCATCTATTCACCATCTTTAGTTGGCATCCTCCTCTGCGGTTTCATCTGCCATCAGCATGGACCCATGGGTAACGCAAAGGCGTGTTATTGACGTGAGCCCTTGCAATCTGGCACCTCTGCCCTCATTCATTGTTTGTTAAATGTCAAAATGAAGAGAAAAATAAATCGCAGTCCCCACCTCTTAGTTCATTAAGACTATGCATTGACTTACATGATGATGGACACCTTTATCTCCAATGAATGCTTTCAAGTATTTGTAGCATCCAGAAGTGATACACATAAATTATGCCTGCAAAACAAACTCAGCAAGCATGCTGTGCGAAAATTGAATTTAGTGAGGCAGAGTCTGGTGTGCATAGTAGCAGAATAATTATTTTCATGAAAATCTATGAGTGTTTTAATGTCATAATGTAGCCTTTGGATGCTAGTTGTTTCAGGCTCTTCTTCAATACTGATGCTTCAGCTAATTTTGAATAGTTCCAGTAGTTAAGAGTACCCGTTACCAGGACGCCTGGGTGGCTCAGTTGGTGACGTGTCTGCCTTCAGCCCAGGTCATGATCCCAGGGTCCTGGGATCAAGTCCCTCATCGGGCTCCTTGCTCAGCTGGGAGTCTGCTTCTCCCTCTGCCTGCCACTCCCCCTGCTTTTGCTCTCTGTCTCTCTAACAAATAAATTAAAAAAATATTTTTAAAAAAGAGTACCCATTATCTTTTTTTTTTTAATTCCAGAATAGTTAACATACAGTAGACTGTCATATAAATTTAGATGTACAGTATAGTGATTCAGAAAATCTGTGCAGTGGGGTCCCTGGGTGACTCAGTTGGTTAAGCATCATCTGACTCTTGATTTCAGCTCAGGTCATGATCTGAGAGTCATGAGATCGAGTCCCACGGTTGGCTCCATGCTGGGCTTGAAGCCCGCTTAAGATTCTCTTTCTCCCTCTCTCTCTGCCCCCGCCTCCTGCATGCACATGCACACACGCTGTCTCTAAAAATAATAATAATAATTCTGTACATTACTCAGTACTCATCATGATATGTGTACTCGTAATCCCCATCACCTATTTCACCCATCCCCCCGCCCACCTCCCTTCTGGTAACCACCAGTTTGTTCTCTAGAGTTAAAAGTCTGATATTTTATTCATTGCTTTTTTTCATTGTTCATTTGTTTTCTTTTTTAAACAGCACATATGAGTGAAATCATGTGGTATTTGCTCTCTCTGACTGACTTATCTCACTTAGCATTATACTCTCTAGCTCCATCCATGCTGTTACAAATGACAAGATTTCACTCTTTTAAGTGATTGAACAATATTCCATTGTGTATACATACACACCACATCTGCTTTATCCATTCATCTACCAGTGGACACTTGGGCTGCCTCCATATCTTGGCTGTTATAAATACTGCTGCAGTAAACATAGGGGTGCATATAGCTTCTTGAATTAGTGTTTTCATAATCTTTGGGTAAATATCTAGTAATAAAATTACTGAATCATACAGTAATTATATTTTTAATGTTTTTTTAAAGAGTTTACTTACTTGACAGAGAGCACAAGTAGGGGGAGCGGCAAGCAGAGGGAAAGGGAGAAGCAGGGTCCCTGCTGAGCAGGGAGCCCGATGTGGGGCTCAATCCCAGGACCCCAGGATCATGACCCGAGCTGAAGGCAGCTGCTTAAACGACTTAGCCACCCAGGCGCCCCTATATTTTTGAGGAATTTTTGTTTTGAGGAACCCCATATTCTTTTCCACAGTGGCTGCACCAGTTTGCATTCCCACCAACAGTTTGCATTCCCACCAACAGTGCGACATCCTTACCAACGCTTGTTTCTTGTGTTGTTAATTTTAGCCATTCTGACGGGTGTGAGGTGATATCCCGTTGTGTTTTTGATTTGCATTTCTCTGATGATGAATGATAGTGAGCATTTTTTCATGTGTCTGTTGGACGTCTGTAGGTCTTCTTTGGAGAAATGTCTGTTCATGTCTCCTGTCCATTTTTTAATTGCATTCTTTGGGTTTGAGGTGTTGAGTTGTGTAAGTTCTTTATATATTTTGAATACTGACCCCTTATTGGAAAAGTCACTTGGAAATATCTTCTCCCATTCAGTAAGTTGTCTTCTAATTTTGTTGATGGTTTTCTTTGCTGTGCAGAAACTTTTTATTTGCATGTAGTCCCAATAGATTATTTTTGCTTTTGTTTCCCTTGCCTCAGGTGACATATCTAGAGGCGATGTCAGAAATGTCTTCCCATGCTCTCTTCTAGGATTTTTATGGCTTCAGGTCTCACATTTAGGTCTTAATCCATTTTGAGTTAATTTTTGTGTATAGGTGTAAAAGAGAGGTCCTGTTTCATTCTTTTGTATGTTGTGGTCCACTTTTCCCAATACCATTTGTTGAAGAAACTCTCTTTTTCCCACGCATATTCTTGCCTCCTTTGTTGAAGATTAACTGAATATATAATCATGGATTTATTTCTGGGCTTTGTATTCTGTTCTACTGATCTATGTGGCTGTTTTTGTGCCAGTACATTACCGTTTTGATTACTACAACTTTGTAATATTTCTTGAAATCTGAGACTGTGATACCTCCAGTTTTATTCTTGTTTTTCAAGAGTGCTTTGGCTATTCAAGGTCTTTTGTGGTTCCATACAAATTTTAGGATTATTTGTTTTGGTTCCATGAAAAATGCTGTTGGTATTTTGATAGGGATGGCATTCAATGTGTAGATCGCTTTGGGTACTATGGACATTTTAACAATATGTGTTCTTCTAATCCATGAACATGGAATGTCTTTCCATGTGTTTGTGTCATCTTCAATTTCTTTCATCAGTGTTTTATAGTTTTCAGAGTACAGGTCTTTCACCTCTTTGGTTAAATTTATTCCTAGGTATATTATTATTTTGGTGCAGTTATATATGGGATTGTTTTCTTAATTTCTCCTTCTGTTACTTCATTATTACTATATAGAAATGCAACAGATTTCTGTATATTGATTTTGTATCCTGTGACCCTACTGAATTCCTTTATGAATTCTAGTAGTTTTTTGGTGGAGTCTTTCTGGTTTTTTATATATAGTATCTTGTCATCTGCAAATAGTGAAGTTTTACTTCTTCCCTCCAATTTGGATACCTTTTATTTCTTTTTCTTGTCTGATTGCTATGGCTAGGACTTTCAGTACTATGTTGAATAAAAGTGGTAAGAGTGGACATCCCTGTCTTTTTCCTGATCTTAGGGGAAAAGCTGTCAGTTTTTCATCATTGAGTGTAATGTTAGGTGTGGGTTTTTCATAGATGGCCTTTATTATGTTGAGGTATGTTCCCTCTACACCTACTTTGTTGAGGGGTTTTATCCTTTCTCTTGTCCATGTGATTTGTGATTGATTTGATTGATTTGTGAATATTGAACCACCCTTGCAACCCAGAAATAAATCCCACTTGATCATGATGAATGATTTTTTTTTTTTTTAATGTATTGTTGGATTTGTTTGCTGATTTTTTTTGTTTTGTTTTGAGGATTTTTGCATCTATGTTCATCAGAGATACTGATCTGTAGTTCTTTTTTGTAGTGTTTTTCTCTGGTTTTGGTAGGACAATGCTGGCCTCATAGAGTGAATTTGGAAGCTTTCTTCCCTCTTCTATTTTTTGGAATAGCTTGAGAAGAATAGATATTAACTCTTCTTTAAATGTTTGGTAGATTTCACCTGCGAGGCTGTCTGGTCCTGGACTGTTTTTGAGAGTTTTTTGATTACTGATTCAATTCATTGCTGGTAATTGGTCTGTTCAGATTTTTTGTTTCTTTGATTCAGTTTTGGGAAGTTTTATGTTTCTAGGAATTTATCCATTTCTTCTAGGCTGACCAATTTGTTGGCATATAATTGTTCATAATATTCTTTTATAATTCTTTGTATTTCTGCAGTGTTAGTTGTTATTTCTTCTCTCTCATTCAGATTTTGTTTATTTCAGTTTGTTCTTTCTCCCTCTCTCTCCCTCTCTCTCTCTCTCTCTCTCTCGATGTATCTGACTAAAGACTTATCAATTTCATTGATCTTTTCAGAGGACCAGCTCCCAGTTTCATTGATCTGTTCTATTATGTTTTTAGTTCCTATTTCATTTATTCCTGCTCTAATCTTTAATATTTCCTTCCTTCTACTGGTTTGGGATTTTGTTTGTTCTTTTTCTAGCTCCTATTAGGTACAAGGTTAGGTTATTTATTTGATATTTTTCTTTCTCCTTGAGGTAGGCCTATATTGTTACAAATTTCCCTCTTAGAACAGCTTTTGCTGTATCCCAAAGGTTTTAGATCATTGTGTTTCATTTTCATTTGTCTCTTTGATTTCTTGGTCAACCCATTCATTGTTTAGTAGCATGTTATTTAACCTCCATGTGTTGGTGTTCTTTCCAGATTTTTTCTTGTGGTTGATTTCTAGTTCCATAGTGTTATGGTCAGAAAAAATGCATAGTATGACTTCAGTCTTTTTTAATTTGTTGAGGCTTGTTTTGTGACCTAATATGTGATTTATTTGGAGAATGCTCCATGTGCACTTGATAAGAATCTTGTATTCTGCTGTTTTAGGATGGAATGTTCTGAATATACTTGTTCAATCCATCTGGTCCAGTGCATCATTCAAAGCCACTGTTTCCTTGTTGATTTTCTGTTTGATGTAAGTGAGGTGTTAAAGTCCCCTACTACTATTGTATTACTATCGATTACTTCCTTTCTGTTTGTTATTAACTGCTTTACGTATTTGTGTGCTCCCACATGGATGCATAAATATTTACAATTGTTATATCTTCTTGTTGGATTGTTCCCATTATGGTTATATAGTGTCCTTCTTTGTCTCTTGTTACAGTCCTTGTTTTAAATCCATTTTGTCCATTATAAGTATTGCTACCCAGCTTTCATTTCACTTCCATTTGTATGATAAATGCTTTTCCATCCCTTCACTTGCAATCTGGAGGTGTCTTTAGGTCTGAAAGGAGTCTCTTGTAGGCTGCATATAGATGGGTCTTGCTTTTTTGTACATTCTGTCACCCTGTGTCTTTTGATTGGGGCATTTAGTCCACTTACATTCAAAGTAATTTTTGATAGGTATGTATTTATTGCCATTTATTACTTATTTTATGGTTGTTTTTGCAGTTCTTCTCTGATCCTTTCTCCTCTGGCTGTTTTCTTTCAGGGTTTGCTGGCTTTCTTTAGTGATAAACTTGGGTTCATTTCTCTCTCTCTTTTTGTGTATCTGTTAGTGGTTTTTGATTTGTGGTTACCATTAGATTTGTATATAACATCTAATGGATATAGCAGTCTATATTAAATGGGTGGTCACTTAAGTTTGAAACCATTCTAAAAGCACTAAATTTTTACTCCTCTCCCCCCACATTTTAGGTATATGGAATCATACTTACACATTTTTATTTTGTGAATCCTTTGGCAGATTTTTATATATACTTAGTTTTATTGCTTTTATGCTTCCTACTTTTCTTACTCCTGCTTATGGTCTTCCTTTTCCACTCAAAAAGTCCCCTTGAATATTTCCTGTAAGGCTGGTTTAGTGGTGATGAATTCCTTTAGTTTTTGTTTGTCTGGGAAACTCTTTATCTCTCCTTCTATTCTGAATAATAGCCTTGCCAGATACAGTATTCTTGGCTCAGGGTTTTCTTTCAGCATTTTGATTATATCATGCCAGTTCCTTCTGGCCTGCAAAGTTTTGCTGAAAAACAAAACAAACAAACAAACAAAAAAAACAGCTGATAGCCTTATGGGGTTTCTCTCGTATGTAACTGTTTTCTTTTTCTTGCTGCTTTTAGAATTCTCTCTTTATCACCACTTCTTGCCATTTTAATTACTGTGTATTTTGGTGTGGATCTCCTTCAGTTGATTTTCTTGGGGACTCTCTATGCCTCCAGGATCTGGATTTCTTTTTCTTCCCCAGATTCAGGAAGTTTTCAGCTGTTGTTTCTTTAAATATACTTTCTGCCCCCTCTTCTCTCTTCTTCTTCTGGGATCCCTGTAACAAATGTTCCTTGATGATGTCACTGATTTCCTTTAATCTGTTTTCATTTATTATTTTTCTCTCAACTGCTCAGTTTGATTGCTTTCTATCACTCTGTCCTCCAGGTTGCTGATCCATTCTTTTTTTTTTTTTTAAGATTTTATTTATTTATTTGATAGAGAGAGACCCAGCGAGAGAGGGAACACAAGCAGGGGGCGTGGGAGAGGGAGAAGCAGGCTTCCCGCTGAGCAGGGAGCCCGATGCAGGGCTTGATCCCAGGACCCTGGGATCATGACCTGAGCCGAAGGCAGACGCATAACGACTGAGCCACCCAGGCACCCCTGGCTGATCCATTGTTTCTGCTTCCTCTACTCTACTATTTATTCCATCCAGTGATTTGATTTTTTCAGTTATTGGGTTCTTCATCTCTGATTGGTTCTTTTTTAGGTTTTCTATCTTTGTTTAGGGTCCCACTGAGGTGTTCCACTCTCTTCTCAAGGCCAGTGTCTTTATGAGGATTACTTTAAATTCTGTATCGGACATATTAACTTATTGCTGTTCATTTATCGTTCTTGCTGTGACTTTGTCCTGTTCTTTCATTTGGGACATATTCCTGTATGTCCTCATTTTGTGTGACTGTCTGGGTCCTTTTCTGTGAGTTAGGAAAATCAGCTACATCTCCTGCCCTTGAAAGTAGTGGCTTTATGAAGAAGAGGTCCTGTAGTGCCCTTGCTGTGCAGTGTCCCCTGTTCATGAGAACGTGGCACTTCAGGGTGACTCCTGTGTGTGTTGCATGTGCCCTACTATTTGGTTGAGACTCATTTGCCTTCAGGCCAGTCACCTGCAATCGCTCCCTTTGCCTGTTGTAGGCAGGGTTTGGTCCCTATGTTGTTAGTGGGACAGCCTGGGGCTGCCTTGGACTTGAGCTGAGTCAGACCAGGCATTTGCCAGAGCTGCATCAGCACCAAACTGCAGGGCATCCTCCCTGCTTATACCCTGAGGAACTTCCATTTGTGGGCAGAGACCACAGTCAGACCAGATTTCTGCCTGCAACCCACTGCTGCGGCTGCAGTCAGACTGGTGTGTGTGGTTATCTTCCCCTCTCCCCAGGGCGGGAGTCACTTTGGAGTGGTGCTGGCCTATTTCAGAGCTGCCTGCACAATGCCTTGCTTGTGACATCACTTTGGATGCACTCCTCCCAAGGGCATGTTTGGGGGTCAGTGACACAGGAGAACACAGGGTTGATAGTAGCTATTAGCAAGCCAGGTGGAGAGTGTTCACACTGCCCTGGTTCCGGCAGTTGCCCATGTATCTAGGCAAGGGCATGGGGGGCAGAAAATGGTGCCCACCAGCACTTTTTTCTTGAAGACATCTCCCAAAGATCCCTGCCCTTCCAGCTCTGAGATGAGTAAATAAGCCTCCTTTCTATATACCCCAGGCAATTTTTGCCCCCTTATGTCCCAGTATACCCCAGGCATTTTCTGCCCCTGTGCTGTATCTCGGGGTGGGGGGGGCGGCGCGCTGTGTGTTATACTCTCTCTTTAGGGGCAGGGACTCTAGGTGTCCTCTTGCCCTCTGGCTCTCCCAGAGCCGAGCCTGCTGATTTTTTTTTTTTTTAAGATTTTATTTATTTATTAGAGAAAGAGTGAGAGATAGAGCATGAGCAAGAGAGGGGCAGAAGGAGAGGGAGCAGCAGACTCCCCGCTGAGCAGGGAGCCCAATGCGGGGCTCGATCCAGGACCCTGGCATAATGACCTGAGCCGAAGGCAGATGCTTGACCGACTGAGCCACCTATGTGCCCTGAGCCCACTGATTTTTAAAGTTCCATGCGTTACATCCCACTGATTGTAAGAACTGGCAAAATTAAGGCCCTCTGGTTTTCAATGCCAAATGTTATAGGGGCTCCTTTTCCCAGTTAGATGCCTAGGGTGCTCAGTGTGGGGTCTGCTCCTCTCCCTCCTCCATGCTTGCAATGGCCCTCCCTCTCAAGGAGAGTCCTGCAGGTCTGCTTGGCTCCAGACCACGTCTCCACCCTTCCCACCCTCTTCGATGTGGCTTCTTCTCTACACTTAACCTGTGGAGAGTCTCTTCTGCCAGTCTTCAGGTCATTTTCTGGGCTGTTTACTCTGATGTGGGTGTTTTCTCGGTACATCTGAGGGACAGGTTGAGCTGAGGATCCTCCTACTCCACCATCTTCCTTGGACATTCTCAAGAGTACCTATTATCTTTTAACAGTACTTATTTCACTAATTTCACTAGTTGGCATTTCCTGTGTATTACGAGCAGAGACCCTTCCTGAAATTCTCTACATTTTTCTTTGTTTTTATTTGAAGAACTGTAACAGTGAGTCTCCTTCCTCTTCATACAGCAGCCCTTTAAGTCTTTGAAGGGAGTGCTCTTGCTCTCTTGGATCTGTCATTCTTGGCTAAACATTCCCTCTTCCCACCTCTGTTTTCAAAGATGCAGTTTCCCTATTCATTGGCTCTACTCAGCACATTCTCGGCAGTCTGTATTACGAAAGGTACCAATTCCGATTAATTATTATGACTACCTGGATCACTGTGCTTGAGGAAAAAATAAGAGATCGTACTCAGGCTCTTGAAGGAGCGATGCCAGTGATTGGAGTCTGCCAGGATCACACGGAAGACCCTAGCATTTATTTATTTCCCATCCTATATTATGAATAGTGACTGTGCTTCGGTATGATATTTAGATGTGGTCGAACCTGGGTAGCATCCTTGACATTCTACACGAAATGAAACTACTCTTCTAATATGCCAACCTCTAAAAGTAGTTAAATTTTATCCCATTGTTAGCCTAGAACAAATTTGTAGTCGATGAAAATATCAGGGCTTTTATTTACCCATAACATGGTTTTTGGATCATGGCTTATTATATAATGTATCTATTGCTGGAAGGCTTGGAAAATCTCCCGACGGGGCAAATTGAGAATAAATGTAATGAGGTGAGGTTAAGGATATAAATGTCAGCTTTCTATTTAGCTTTAACAGAATTATCAGGCAGCACTGAAGAATAGGTGAGAATTTGAATTCGCTTTTGTTCATATGAAAATTATTTTGAGTGTGTTCAAACGTAGGAAAATATGTCAAGATTTTCAAGGGAGAAAGCTGTGTTTACATGTTTTATCTTCAGCCTATGCTTACCTAGCAGAAAACATGAAACAATTCTATGCTAACATTTTTCATAAAATTTTGCTGTCCTTAAACACATATTTATTTTTCCTTCCATGTGCTTCTCCATCCTATACTGCAAATGAAGGCAATTTCTACGGAGAAATAGCAAACTGTAAAGTGTAAACATTTAACCTAATGGAAAAGATCTTTCAGGGGCGTATTCTTTGATTAAATAAATGCTTGCTTCGGGTGTGACAGATGCTTGGAAGCCTTCCAAAATGTTTCAGAGAGCACAAGAAGCTGACGCCATAACAGCCCTATAGTCTAAGATGATAACTTTTGAAAAGAGAAAAGCTGCTACAAAGTAGAAAATCAAGGTAGACATTGCTGAGGGCGGGGGGGAGGGGCGTGGAGCAGAATAGCACTGGTTTCCACTGATTAAAACAGTTTCTCATTTCAACGCCTTCCAAGTCATTCCTATTCCATAAAGCATTTTACTCAAGAGAACGTCATCATCCTCATCCCAAGAACACTGTCTTCCTAAAGATGGGAAATGAAAACTTTGGACACCTGGCCACAGATTTTTAATTAAAAATATTCATGTTGGGGGCGCCTGGGTGGCTCAGTTGGTTAACCGTCTGCCTTCGGCTCAGGTCATGATCCCAGGGTCCTGGGATTGAATCCCACATTGGGCTCCTGCTCAGCGGGGAGCTTGCTTCTCCCTCTCCCTCTGCTTGCCATTCCCCTTGCTTGTGCTCTCTCTCTCTGACAAATAAATAAATAAAATCTTTAAAAAATATATCCATGATGATTTTAGAAAAACCATAAAAATGCCAATATTCTTTATAGAAAAGTCTCTAGAGATAGTTTGCCCAGGCTGCATCCATGCTGCAATAATGTGAATTCTACCCAAAAAGAATGAACGCTTGCCTACTCTCAGTGGCCCTCCCTCAACGTGGAGGAGGACTGGGCAATTAGAACTCTTCCTCACAACTTCCTGCAGTTCTGACAGAGGTGAACAGACCGTAGCAGGCAGCAACACCGAGAAGAACGGAAGTTTCCATTCATGTAACAGACAGGAACAATGGCATGCAAAGGAATAGCATTCCTTTGAGGGCACTTCCGGTGCATTCAGACCCCGAGGGATGACAAGACTGGCCAAGCATCCGAGTGACCCTACAGTTCTGCTTTACACCTTTTCCGTCAGAAGACTCCAGGAAGAACCAGAGGCCCAGCCCTCCTCTTGCCAAGAGCCACGGGTTCTAAATGAGTTCCTTTGGAGCTACATTGGTTCTCCTCAGTCTGTTGAAGAAGCTTGGTATTCTTTCAGACATTGCAGTCCAGCTGCCAGACAAAAAGCAGAGACGAAGGTACATTTTCCCACTATGTATGTGTCATGGGTTTAGGTGTAAATGTAAATATCTAGATATCTGTACTTTTGGATGGACCTAGAAGGTGAGGAACTCAGGCAGCCCAGTGAAGCTAAGTAAATACAGCTCAGTAAATGCTAATTGAACATTAAAACAAAGCACTTTGCAATTAGACATTTTTATGGGGTATTTGTGCCTTATCCAAATTCCCATTTCCTGGAAGTTATACTAAAGAAACAGTTAATGAAGGTTTTTATATTAAGCAGACCTTGCATTTATTATCAGAGAGTATGCACTGTACAGTGAATTAAGGACACTCATTCATTAGCAAAGGTTTGTGTATGTGGTTATATATGTGTATGTATCACAAATAAACTTTTCACATTGCTTGTAAGTTGAGTTACAGATCTAACCTTGATGTTAGATATTCTCTTCCTTCTAACTCAGGAAAACCCATACATAATTGATAAGGCTGGTCTCACCTTCAAAGTTAGCTAATGAAGTCTTGCTAACAGGGGGAAAAAAAGTCATAGCTTTATCCATTTTTTATTTCCTATATTTAGAGACAACCAACTAAGGATGTTGTTATAGTTTGGGGTCTTTTGTTTTTTATTTTGTTTGTTTTGTTTTATTTTTAAGAGGAGGGGGAGGGGCAGAAGGAGAGGGGGGAGAGAGAATCTTAAGCAGACTCCAAGCTGAGCACAGAGCTGAAGCAAGCCTCGATCTCATGACCCTGAGATCATGACCTGAGCTGAAATCAAGTCAGACACTTAACTGACTGAGCCACCCAGGCGCCCCAGGATGTTTTTAATATTTAGATGGAGTGATTGCTCATTACCTTGATTCTCATTATACATTGAATCTCCCTTTATTAAAACACATACCATATTTTTCTGTAATCATTTTTGCCTTCCTTATTAAATTAAGAGTTCTTTGGTGATTGGGGACATAAAGGGAAATATTTCTGTTGGATTAAGTCCCTTTAAACGTCACATCCTGGGGCACCTGGGTGGCTCAGTTGTTAAGCGTCTGCCTTCGGCTCAGGTCATGGTCCCAGGGTCCTGGGATCGAGCCCTGCATCGGGCTCCCTGCTCGGCGGGAGGCCTGCTTCTCCCTCTCCCACTCGCCCTGCTTGTGTTCCCTCTCTCTCTGTCTCTCTCTCTCTGTCAAATAAATAAATAAAATCTTTTTAAAAAAATAAATGCCACATCCACCACACACGTGATTTCAGCCTCACAAAAATGGTGCATGATAGGTTTTATCATTTCCATTTGGTTAATGAGACACAGACTTAAAAAGACCACATCACCTGCTCAAGATCATACCACAAATGCATAGTTAATTTCAGACTCAAAACCAACTCTGCCAAAAATCACCAATGGAGACATTTCCACCACCACCATTGATCATGTATATTCATCCCAGTCTTCTCAGGAACTCACCTGTGTTTGATGTATAACTAAGGTAATTTCAACCAATATTTAGTAACTAGTTAGTTTTTCAACATATGGAAGGATAGGACACAGAGCTTTCTTTTTATTTACTCATAATTGATGTAGTCAAGGAATTTTTATGAAGTTTCAGAGATGGTATCGTGATGCATTAGTTCTCTATCGCTGTGTAACAAACTGTCCCCACATGTAACGGCACTCAGCAGCGTCACGGTTTCTGTGGCTCAGGAATCCTGGCATGGCTTCTATGAGGTCGTCCGGCTCAGGCTTTCTCGCGAGGCCGCCGTCTCCCTGCACATCAGGCCCAGACCGACCTTCTTTCTCATGGCTGTTGGAAGAATGGCAGGGTTCAGCTTCTCATGTGCCCTTTGACTGACGATCTCAGTTCTTTGTCAGTGACTGGCAGGAAGCTACCCGCAGTTCCTGGTCATAGGGCAGTCTCCATAGGGCAGCTCCCAAATTACATCATTGAAACAAACAAGTGAGAAGAACCAGACAGCGTCCTCCAAAGTGGAAGTCAGTCTTTTGTAACCATGTCCAAAGTGTTACATTAACACCTGGCTGGTCTGTTCCTTAGTAGGGAGGAGTTCCTTCTCGCCCACACTCAGCAGGAGGGGGTCATAGGCATGAAGGGAGGAAGCAGGGATCACTGGTGGTCATCTCAGAAGGCTGCTTGCAACACTGAATCTGAGAAGGGAGGGTTTGGAACAGGACAATTACAATTCACCATACATGAAAGAGTTGAGTGAATTTTTTCAGATTGTAACTCCATCTGACACCCAACTGGCAACATTAAATGTTGCCTCTCAAGCAGAATTCTATGAATTCCTTTAAATAATACACAAGCATATTCCTTGCAAGGTCTTGTTTTTTTTAAGACATTTACTATAAACCTGGACATTATGCAAATTAAGGAGGCACTTTGATTGCCTGCCAGTGTTGAGAGGTCAGCAGTGTGAGAGGGCTGGCTTTATGTCCTGACTTGCAGCTCTGAGAACTTTAAATAAATGTCAGAAAAATGTGTGTGTGTGTGTATATGTGTAGAATATAATATGAGAAAATAAACCACCTCGTTTTGTATTTTAACACTGCACATTTCAGACTTTATGTTCAACTATGTGAAAATTCACTTTTCATGAGTGACAAAGAATATTAGACTAGAAGGTTTTAAAATATGTCCCCCTGAGGTTTTCAATAAGATCTGCCTAGAAACCACACACTAATGATGACAGAATCAAGGCTTATAAGATCCATTTTAAAATATTCTGACTTTTAGTCAAGTTACAAAGACAAGAGCCTCATTATATTTTACCGTTTATGCTTCTGGAACCACTAATGTACGTATTACTTTTCTATACATTATTAAATTTCATTTTAAATGGAAAACGTTAATATTTTAACTCAACAGTTTAAATGGTATTAATACTAATGTTGTGATTCTACCTTTTTAAAGGGCAGACTTTTCAAGTTCTATTTGAATCTTGTTAACTTTTATTTCTGCGCTGTTGGGAAAGAATAGTTTGGGGGCATGGGTTATCCTAAAAGGCAGGTAATGAAAAGCTAACTTATGTGAAACTTCAGGGTGCTTGGGGATTTCTTTGAAGATGCATCCCGACTGTGTGAGAAATTCATGACAGTTCAGACACAGCTGTGACATGGACCAGGGAACGCTGCACTCCAGAAAGGCACCTGTTTTCCACTTTTCCTTGGCAGACACACCTTTCCTACTTTTCCCTTCTTTGTTTTTTTCTCTGCAGTGGACACAAGGGTTTGTCATAAGAAGAGCACTTTGAGCTCCTGCTGTGTGTTTTGCACTTCTGCATATTCACCCTAAGAAAGCCAGTGTAAATGCTCTAGGCTGAAGGAATGAATGAAACTTGGGTACTTTTTTTCTCTTTAATTCATAAAGAGAAGGTGCAAACCAGTTATTTAAAGCTTGTGAATCCCAAGGAGTGGTTACTGCATCTTTCTTCACAGCTCCCTAATATGCAGTGTGTACTGCATATTATATATATTATGGTATGCACTAGCATTTAACACTCTTCATGGGAGCTATCCTGTGTGTCTGTGTGTCCAGCCAGACACCTGGGGGAAGAGGTTCAGCATCTTTGTGCCCCAGCACGTAACACAGGGCCTGGCACTGACCAGATGCTCAAACACTGTAAACCACCCCCCACCACTGCCAACCATGCTTATGTCATTGACGATAACAATAATACCACACATGATGCCTAGATTTCCAGAGCAACTGGACCGATGTTTTGAGCTTGCGAGGAAGTTTTCTTTTTCTTTTCTTTGTTTTCAACATTTTATTTAAATTCTAGTTAGCTAGCATACAGTGCCATATTGGTTTCAGGAGGAGAATTCAGTGATTCGCTTTCATACAACACCCAGCGCTCATCACAACTGCCCTTCTTAGAGCCCATCCCCCTTTACTCCACCCCACCCCACCCCCCACCTCCCTCCATCAGCCCTCAGTGTGTTCTCTGTCTTTAAGAGTCTTTTATGGTTTATGCAAGGGAGATATTTTCTGGCATTAACATTAACCTAGGGAGAGCATTAGCAACGTGACAGAGCTATGACCTCTTGGCAAGCATGCTAACTGGGTTTTCCCAGCTTTAAACACAGAAAGTCCCTGCATCTACTTCAAACAATGAGAATACACGTGAGAGTAAAGAGCCTGCAGAATGTCCCTCCGGAGGCCACTGTGCTGCAGAGGTACTCAGCTGGGATGGCCCATGGAGATCCCCTGGAAGAACCAGACCCAAATGTAACCAGAACTGTGCAGAAAAGAAAGAGTTAAATGCCATTCTGACCAGCCATGTCTTTGTTGTGCTCCTGGGTCTGCAAAGTTACTAGTTTTCACTACTTTTGTTTCTGGTCGCTGTGTTACATTCTCCCTTGTGTCCAGCACAATGGCTTTCTCCTTTGCCAAGATGTCTGTTTAAACTGTGGGTCGGGAATTTGTGTATAAGAGACTGCCTGGATTCTCTCTCTCTCCACCTGCTCAGTCAGGGCTATGGCTGAAGAAGCGTCCTTCACAAGGGGACATGGCTGTGTGCTAACACCCAGAGTTTGGGCCACATGATGATTTTGTTGGAACTCTTTCTTTAAGGCACGCGGTAGTTATGCAGCCAAGCCATGGTTATGTCATTGGTTATGCAGCTATTGCCACAATAATGCTACGCACAAAAAGAGAGAGAGAAACAAGTAAATCATCCAAAACCTAGCCATTGACAACAGCAAACACTTGAAAGCTCATGGTTCTGTAAATAAGAAAGTATGTAAAATTATCAGGTCTATTCAGACAGAGAGTTGATGCACTCTCCATAACGTCAAACTGAGCTGGAAACTCTTCCGTTGAATAAGCAAAATAGTCTAAATATATTTTTTAATTTTTTATTATGTTAATCCGCATACATTACATCATTAGTTTCTGATGTAGTGTTCCATGATTCATTGTTTGTGCATAACACCCAGTGCTCCATGCAGAACGTGCCCTCTTTAATACCCATCACCAGGCTAACCCATCCTCCCACCTCCCTCCCCTCTAGAACCCTCAGTTTGTTTTTCAGAGTCCATCGTCTCTGATGGTTCGTCTACCCCTCCGATTTCCCCCCCTTCATTCTTCCCCTCCTGCTATCTTCTTCTTCTTCTTTTTTTTCTTAACATATATTGCATTATTTGTTTCAGAGGTACAAATCTGTGATTCAACAGTCTTACACAATTCACAGCGCTCACCATAGCACATACCCTCCCCAATGTCTATCACCCAGTCACCCCATCCCTCCCACCCCACCCCCCACTCCAACAACCCTCAGTTTGTTTCCAGAGATTAAGACTTGCTTATATCAGTGAGGTCATATGATACATGTCTTTCTCTGATTGACTTATTTCGCTCAGCATAACACCCTCCAGTTCCATCCACGTCGTTGCAAATGGCAAGATTGCATTCCTCTTGATGGCTGCATAATATTCCATTGTGTATATATACCACTTCTTCTTTATTCATTCATCTGTCGATGGACATCTTGGCTCTTTCCACAGTTTGGCTATTGTGGACATTGTGGCTATAAACATCGGGGTGCATGTGCCCCTTCGGATCCCTACTTTTGTATCTTTGGGGTAAATACCCAGTAGTGCAATTGCTGGATCGTAGGGTAGCTCTATTTTCAACTTTTTGAGGAACCTCCATACTGTTTTCCAGAGTGGTTGCACCAGCTTGCATTCCCACCAACAGTGTGGGACGGTTCCCCTTTCTCCGCATCTCCACCAACATCTGTCGTTTCCTGACTTGTTAATTTTAGCCATTCTGACTGGTGTGAGGTGGTATCTCATTGAGGTTTTGATTTGGATTTCCCTGATGCCGAGCAATGTTGAGCACTTTCTCATGTGTCTGTTGGCCATTTGGATGTCTTCTTTGGAAAAATGTCTGTTCATGTCTTCTGCCCATTTCTTGATTGGATTCTTTGTTCTTTGGGTGTTGAGTTTGATAAGTTCTTTATAGATTTTGGATACTAGCCCTTTATCTGATATGTCATTTGCAAATATCTTCTCCCATTCTGTCGGTTGTCTTTTGGTTTTGTTGACTGTTTCTTTTGCTGTGCAAAAGCTTTTTATCTTGATGAAGTCCCAACAATTCATTTTTGCCCTTGCTTCCCTTGCCTTTGGCGATATTTCTAGGAAGAAGCTGCTGCAGCTGAGGTCGAAATGCTTGCTGCCTGTGTTCTCCTTTAGGATTTTGATGGACTCCTGTCTCACATTTAGGTCTCTCAATCATTTGGAGTCTATTTTTGTGTGTGGTGTAAGGAAATGGTCCAGTTTCATTCTTCTGCATGTGGCTGTCCAATTTTCCCAACACCATTTGTTGAAGAGACTGTCTTTTTTCCATTGGACATTCTTTCCTGCTTTGTCAAAGATTAGTTGACCATAGAGTTGAGGGTCCATTTCTGGGCTCTCTATTCTGTTCCATTGATCTATGTGTCTGTTTTTGTGCCAGTACCATACTGTCTTGGTGATGGCAGCTTTGTAATAGAGCTGGAAGTCCGGAATTGTGATGCCGCCAGCTTTGCTTTTCTTTTTCAACATTCCTCTGGCTATTTGGGGTCTTTTCTGGTTCCATACCAATTTTAGGATTATTTGTTCCATTTCTTTTTAAAAAGTGGATGGTATTTTGATGGGGATTGCATTGAATGTGTAGATTGCTCTATGTAGCATTGACATCTTCACACTATTTGTCCTTCCAGTCCATGAGCATGGAACATTTTTCCATTTCTTTGTGTCTTCCTCAGTTTCTTACATGAGTATTTTATAGTTTTCTGAGTACAGATCCTTTGCCTCTTTGGTTAGATTTATTCCTAGGTATCTTTTGGTTTTGGGTGCAATTGTAAATGGGATCGACTCCTTAATTTCTCTTTCTTCTGTCTTGTTGTTGGTGTATAGGAATGCCACTGATTTCTGTGCATTGATTTTATATCCTGCCACTTTACTGAATTCCTGTATGAGTTCTAGCAGTTTTGGGGTGGAGTCTTTTGGGTTTTCCACATAAAGTATCATATCATCTGCAAACAGTGAGAGTTTGACTTCTTCTTTGCCGATTTGGATGCCTTTGATTTCTTTTTGTTGTCTGATTGCTGTGGCTAGGACTTCTAATACTAGGTTGAATAGCAGTGGTGATAGTGGACATCCCTGCTGCGTTCCTGACCTTTGGGGGAAAGCTCTCAGTTTTCCCCCATTGAGAATGATATTCGCTGTAGGTTTTTCATAGATGGCTTTTATGATATTGAGGTATGTACCCTCTATCCCTATACTCTGAAGAGTTTTGATCAAGAAAGGATGCTATACTTTGTCAAATGCTTTTTCTACATCTATTTAGAGGATCATATGATTCTTGTTCTTTCTTTTGTTAATGTATTATATCACGTTGATTGATTTGCAGATGTTGAACCAACCTTGCAGCCCAGGGATAAATCCCACTGGGTTGTGGTGAATAATCCTTTTAATGTACTGTTGGATCCTATTGGCTAGTATTTTGGTGAGAATTTTTGCATCCATGTTCATCAAGGATATTGGTCTGTAATTCTCCTTTTTGATGGGGTCTTTGTCTGGTTTGGGGATCAAGGTAATGGTGGCCTCATAAAACGAGTTGGGAAGTTTTCCTTCCATTTCTATTTTTTGGAACAGTTTCAGAAGAATAGGTATTAATTCTTCTTGAAATGTTTGGTAGAACTCCCCTGGGAAGCCATCTGGCCCTGGGCTTTTGTTTTTTGGGAGATTTTTGATGACTGCTTCAATTTCCTTAGTGGTTATAGGTCTGTTCAGGTTTTCTATTTCTTCCTGGTTCAGTTTTGGTAGTTGTTACATCTCTAGGAATGCATCCATTTCTTCCAGGTTATCTAATTTGCTGGCATATAGTTGCTCATAATATGTTCTTATAATTGTTTGTATTTCTTTGATGTTGGTTGTGATCTCTCCTCTTTCATTCATGATTTTGTTGATTTGGGTCATTTCTCTTTCCTTTTTGGTAAGTCTGGCCAGGGGTTTATCAATCTTGTTAATTCTTTCAAAGAACCAGCTCCTAGTTTTGTTGATCTGTTCTACTGTTCTTTTGGTTTCTATTTCATTGATTTCTGCTCTGATCTTTATTATTTCTCTTCTCCTGCTGGGTTTAGGCTTTATTTGCTGTTTTTTTCTCTAGCTCCTTTAGGTGTAGGGTTAGGTTGTGTATTTGAGACCTTTCTTGTTTCTTCAGAAAGGCTTGTATTGCTATATACTTTCCTCTTAGGACTGCCTTTGCTGCATCCCAAAGATTTTGAACAGTTGTGTTTTCATTTTCATTGGTTTCCATGAATTTTTTTAATTCTTCTTTAATTTCCTGGTTGACCCATTCATTCCTTAGTAGGATGCTCTTTAGCCTCCATGTATTTGAGTTCTTTCTGACTTTCCTCTTGTGACTGAGTCCTAGTTTCAAAGCATTGTGGTCTGAAAATAGGCAGGGAATGATCCCAATCTTTTGGTACCGGTTGAGACCCGATTTGTGACCTAGGATGTGATCTATTCTGGAGAATGTTCCATGGGCACTAGAGAAGAATGTGTATTCCGTTGCTTTGGGATGGAATGTTCTGAATATGTCTGTGAAGTCCATTTGGTCCAGTGTGTCATTTAAAGTCTTTATTTCCTTGTTGATCTTTTGCTTAGATGATCTGTCCATTTCAGTGAGGGGAGTGTTAAAGTCCCCCACTATTATTGTATTGTTGTCAATGTGTTTCTTTGCTTTTGTTATTAATTGCCTTATATAATTGGCTGCTCCCATGTTAGGGGCATAGATATTTACAATTGTTAGATCTTCTTGTTGGATAGACCCTTTAAGTAGGATATAGTGTCCTTCCTCATCTCTTATTACAGTCTTTGGTTTAAAATCTAATTTGTCTGATATAGGATTGCCACCCCAGCTTTCTTTTGGTGTCCATTAGCATGGTAAATGGTTTTCCACCCCCTCACTTTAAATCTGGGGGTGTCTTTGGGTCTAAAATGAGTCTCTTGCAGACAGCATATCGATGGGTCTTGCTTTTTAATCCAGTCTGATAGCCTGTGTCTTTCGATTGGGGCATTTAGCCCATTTACATTCAGGGTAACTGTTGAAAGATAGGAATTTAGTGCCATTGTATTGCCTGTAAGGTGACTGTTACTGTATGTTGTCTGTGTTCCTTTCTGGTCTATGTTGTTTTTAGGCTCTTTCTTTGCTTAGAGGACCCCTTTCAATATTTCCTGTAGGGCTGGTTTCATGTTTGCAAATTCCTTTAGTTTTTGTTTGTCCTGGAAGCTTTTTATCTCTCCTTCTATTTTCAATGACAGCCTAGCTGGATATAGTATTCTTGGCTGCATATTTTTCTCATTTAGTGCTCTGAAGATACCATGCCAGTCCTTTCTGGCCTGCCAGGTCTCTGTGGATAGGTCTGTTGCCAATCTAATGTTTCTACCATTGTAGGTTACAGATCTCTTCTCCTGAGCTGCTTTCAGGATTTTCTCTTTGCCTCTGAGACTCGTAAGTTTTACTATTAGATGTCAGGGTGTTGACCTATTTTTATTGATTTTGAGAGGGGTTCTCTGTGCCTCCTGGATTTTGATGCCTGTTTCCTTCCCCGAATTAGGGAAGTTCTCTGCTATAATTTGCTCCAATATACGTTCTGCTCCTCTCTCTCTTTCTTCTTCTTCTGGGATCCCAATTATTCTAATGTTGTTTCGTCTTATGGTATCGCTTATCTCTCGAATTCTGCCCTCGTGATCCAGTAGTTGTTTATCTCTCTTTTTCTCAGCTTTTTTATTTTCCATCATTTGGTCTTCTATATCACTGATTCTTTCTTCTGCCTCATTTATCCTAGCAGTTAGCGCCCCCATTTTTTATTGCACCTCATTAATAGCCTTTTTGATTTCAACTTGGTTAGATTTTAGTTCTTTTATTTCTCCAGAAAGGGTTTCTCTAATAACTTCCATGCTTTTTTCAAGCCCAGCTAGTATCTTTAAAGTCATGATTCTGAACTCTAGATCCAACATCGTACTAATGTTTGTATTGAGTAGGTCCCTGGCAGTCGGTACTACCTCTTGTTCTTTTTGTTGCGGTGATTTTTTCCGTCTTGTCATTTTGTCCAGAGGAGAATAGGTGAATGAGAGAACAAAATGCTAACGGGGTAACAACATCCCCAGAAAATATACTCAACAAATCAGAAAAGACCTGAAGCCGGGGGAAAAGAAAGGGAAAGAAAGAAAAAAGAAAAAGAAAAAGAAAAGAAAAAGAAAAAGATAAAAACAAACAAAAACAGGACAAAACAAAAAAAAACAGAATATGATCAAATATGATCAGGCTGGTGCATAGATTAGTGCCACACACTAGATTTGGGTGTATTTTGGTGTGTTAGAAGAAAGTGCCTTCCAAAATTTTAAAGAAAGAAAAACATATATATACAAAAATAAGGGTTGATATGATGAAGGGATGGAATATGACTGTAAAGATGAAAATTATAAAAAATTTTATAAAAGGAATTGATAAGAAGTTCTTTGAAGAAAGAAAGAAGAGGATTTTAAAAAAAAGGGGAGAGAATGTGATCAGGCAGGAGACTCAACAAAGCCATACACTAGAGATTTAGGGTATATTTTGATCTGTTAGAAGAAACTGTATCTCAAAATTTTAAAGAGAGAACAACATATATATATATATATGCCAAAAATAAGGGTAACTACTATAAAGGGTTAGAATATGACTCTAAAAATGAAAAATAAAAATGTTTTTTAAAAAAGGGATTGATAAGATGTTGGTTGAAAAAGGGAAAAAGAAAAATTCAAAAAAAAAATTAACTTTGAAAGACTACAGAATCATGGGAAAAAACCCATGAATTCTATGTGCAGTATTCCCCTAGCGCTGGAGTTCTGCCGTTCTCATTGATCGGTAAACTTGGTCTTGGCTGGCTGTTCTCGCTGATCTCCTGGGGGAGGGGCCTGTTGCCGTGGTTCCCAAATGTCTTTGCCGGAGGCGGAATTGCCCCGCCCTTGCCCGGTCCGGGCTAAGTAATCTGCTGGGGTTTGCTCTTTTGTTCCCTGCAAGCTTTCCGTACAGCTTTGGAGGCGGAGAGTGAAAATGGCGGCCTCCCAATCTCCACCCCGGAGGAGCTGAGAACTCGGGGCCTGCTCCTCAGCGAGCCCCCAGAGAAAAGCAGTCAGTCACTCCCGTCTCCCCGGTCTCCGGCCGCACTCCGTGCTCACCCGGCCTGTGACCGCGCGTTTCTATCTCTGGCACCCGACCCCGTGTGCTGTCTCCAAACCCAGCAGATCCCTGTGGTGCACTCCCGCACCGCTCCTCCCGGATCTGCCGCTTGTTGGGTCCCTGCTGGAGGAGCAATGGCCCGACTGTGCCGCGGATCACGGTCTATGGCAACCCCAAGCTGAGAGCCCGCACCTGGGCTCTGTCTCTGCAGCCTGCTTCCCTGCTCTGATATCTGGGAGCTCTGCCGCACTCAGGCACCCCCAGTCTTTCTGTGACCCTGAGGGTCCTGAGACCACACTGTCCCGCGAGGGTTCCACCCCCCGCTTAGCCACTGGAGCGATGTCCCTCAGCAGAGCAGACTTCTACAAGTTCCGATTTTGTGCTCCGCGGCTCTATCACTTGCCAGAAGCGGCCGACGGAGGCCCCTCCCCTGCCGTCTATCCTCCCGAATATCGCCTCGGATTCACTTCTCCGCACGTCCTACCTTGCAGAAAGTGGTCGCTTTTCTGTTCAGAGAGTTGTTGCTATTCTTTTCTTCGATCTCCTGTTGAGTTTGTAGGTGTTCAGAATGGTTTGATCCCTATCCAGCTGAATTCCTGAGACGAGATGAAATCCAGGCCTCCTACTCCTCCGCCATCTTGCTCCGCCCACCCAAAATACTCTAAATATTTTAAACATCTGCATGACCCTAAAGAATAAGGCTAATTAAGGGGCACCTGGGTGGCTCAGTCATTAAGCGTCTGCCTTCGGCTCAGGTCATGATCCCAGCGTCCTGGGATCGAGCCCCGCATCAGGCTCCCTGCTCCGCAGGAAGCCTGCTTCTCTCTCTCCCGCTCCCCCTACTTGTGTTTCCTCTCTCGCTGTGTCTCTCCCTGTCAAATAAATAAATAAAATCTTTAAAAAAAAAAAAAAAGAATAAGGCTAATTAATAATTTTGACTAATTTTCATGGAACCAAGTAAATCCAGTGAGTAACTTTGTCATAGTACATAGTTTGACATACGGGTGACCTCATGACCTCTGAAATCATTCTTGAATAAGAACTTTTGAAATCCTTGTATACAGGGCGCCTGGGTGGCTCAGATGGTTAAGTGTCTGCCTTCAGCTCAGGTCATGATCCCAGGGTCCTGGGATCGAGCCCCGCATCGGGCTCCTGGCTCGGCGAGGAACCTGCTTCTCCCTCTCCCTCTGCCTCTCTCCCTGCTCATGCTTTCTCTCTCTCTCTCTGTATCTCTGTGTCTCAAATGAATAAATAAAATCTTTAAAAAAAAAAAAAAAAAGAAATCCTTGTATACATACACTGGATGACTAGATTAGCCTGAAAGAGGCTTTGATGATTTAATGGAGAAATGCTTTTGTTACTCTCTCAAATGCCATTTGAAAAAGACCAGATAGAATAATGTGGGTTCCATCTCAGTTTGTATCGACTTCCTTTCTAAGCATTTAATCTGGATAGCACTTCATGCATCACCAGACGTAGGGTCTGTGTGAGTAGATTCTGTGGAGCAGATAGAGGGATAATGTACCCATCCTCTCTTAAACCTTCTCTGGCTTATTACAGCAGGACCCTAAACCAATATTTGACAACTTTAGAGAGGATTATAGTCCAGGAACCCCTCAGTTTACATCAGTTTGAGCGGGACAGAGTTAGGAACCACTGATGGATGTTTGCCTACTTTAGCTGCATCTAGTGTGAAATGATTGCAGGACTATAATTCAGCAGCACATATCATATTGACATGCTTTGTTTTAGTCAGGTTTTTTCTCAAACCAGCCACTGCATGTAGACCCAGACTAAGCATACCCCATACCAAACTTAATGCTAGGGGTTTTTCCTCAAAACAGATGTTGGTCAAGTACTGATTTGGGTTGTCCCAACTTGGATTTCTGTTGTTGTTCAGGAAGAAGATACTGAACTGAGATATGTTTTTATGTCTAGGTGTCTGTATCTACATCATCTATATCAATAGGTCTCTATATCTCTGTATCTCTATCCATAGCCGTATCTGTGTTTGCAATTTTACCTACATCTGTAGATTTATATCTATAGACACGTGTGTGTGCATATATTTATCTACATACTGATTGTGACTTTGTGAAACAAAAATCCCAATTATATCTAAAACGTCCAGAGTTTACAAAACACTTTGATAAACAAAGCTACGTATCCACAATACAAAATAAGCCCCACAACCTAATCATTTGTAAATTGATGGACTCATATGTGAACTGAACAACAACTAAAAAAGTAATGTGTGAAACAATACCTAGACCAATGGGAAAATCACACCAGAGCTGTCAGTCATCTAGCAAGTAATGAGAAGGTGAATTCCGTATGCCAAAGTCTGTGACAAACTTATTTACATCCACCTAAGCTTTCATTGTTAAGATGAAAAAGACTGAATGTAAATGAATTATAGCTTCAATATAAGAAACTAGAAAAAATACAATTAAAAAAGCAAAATAAAGGGCACCTGCTGGTTCAGTTGGTTAAGCATCCGACTCTTGATTTCGGCTCAAGTCCTGATCTCAGGTTGGTGAGACTGAGCCCTGCATCGGGCTGTGTGCTGAGCATGGAACCTGCTTAAGATTCTCTCTCTCCCTCTTCCTCTCCCCCCCCACCCCCGCTTGCACACACACTCTCTCTCTCTCTCTGGGAAAAAAAAAAAAAAAAAGGAAAATAAGACTTCTGGTTTCTCGGATAAGGAGAAAAATCAACTCTTCTTAGATCCATAAGAGAATGCTGCTCCCACGATTGGAGATACAGACAAGCAAATCCAGGCAGTCCTATCCAACCAGAGCAGAAACACAACCGGAAGCTGCCAGGCAAACACATGTCACAGTAGGAGAACCTGAGCTGTAACTAATGGAGACTCAGTGTAAACAATTCTGCGTGAACAAATCTGAGAGCTAAAAACGCCAGGGGATTGGTGGATCCTAAACTTCTGGGACTTTTGCCTCCAGGAGCATGACTAGGTTCTCACAGTAGATAGTGGAGGAAACCGCCCTCCTGATTCCAGCAGAAGGGGAAAGGGAGCTCAGCATCATGAGTCACCTGGGTATAACTGACATCTGTAGGCTGCTCTACCCAAAACACAGCAGAACACACATTCTTCTCAAGCTCACATGAAACATTCCCCAAGAGAGACCACATTCTGGGCCATAAAGCACACCTTTACAAATTTTTAAAAAAGTAGAAACCGTACAGTGTCTTCTCTCAGACCACAACAGAATTAAACTAGAAATCAATAATTAAAAGACAACTGGAGGGGAGGGGGGCGGTGGGACGGGTTAGCCTGGTGATGGGTATTAAAGAGGGCACGTATTGAATGGAGCACTGGGTGTTATATGCAAACAGTGAATCATGGAACACTGCAACAAAAACTAATGATGTAATGTATGGTGATTAACATAACATAATAAAATAAAATTTAAAAAATAAGATATATCAAAAAAAAGGTAACTGGAAAATTTCAAAGTATGTGGAGATTAAACAACACACTTCTAAATAATGCAAGAGGTCAAAGAAATTACAAAATATTTTGACCTCAATAAAAATGAAAACACAACTTATCAAAACACATGGGATGCAGTGAAGACAGCGCTTAGAGGAAAATGTATAGCATTGGGTGTATGTATTAGAAAAGAAGAAAGATTGAAAATCAACAGTCTAAGTTTCACATTAGGAAACTAGAAAAAGAAGAGCAAATTAAATCCAATGTGAGCAGAAAAAAAAAATTGGAGAAGAAATCAATGAAACTGAAAAGGAAATCAATAGAGAAAATCATTGAAACTAAAATCCAGTTGTTCAAAAATATGAATAAAAGCAATAAGCTTCTAGCCAGGCTAAGAAAAGAAGAGATGCGATACAAATTAATGATGTCAGAAATGAAAGAGGGGACGTCATTACAGATCCCATGAACATTGAAAGGCTAATAAAAGAACACTATGAACAATTCTGTGCTCACAGATGTGATAACCTACATGAAATAGGGCAATTCTTTGAAAGACACAATCTGCCAAAACTCACACAGGAAGAAAGAGATGATCTGAATAGGCTGAAACTGTTAAAGACATTGAATAAAAAAATTAACAACCTTCCTAAACAGAAAATACCAGGCCCAGATGGGTTCACTGGTGAATACTACCAAAGATTTAATGAAGGAATTATACCAGCTTCCTACAATCTTTCAGAGGACAGAAGCAGAAGAAATACTTCCTAACTCATTCTGAGGCCAATATTACCCTAATATCAAAACAAGAAAACTACAGATGAATATCTCTCATGAACATAGAGGCAAAAATCCTTAAGGAAATATTACAAAATCAAATCCAAAAAGCATGAGAAGAATCGTATACTATGACCTGGTTGGATTCATCCCAGCATTGAGTCCAGTGCTGGTTCAACATTCTAAAATCAGTCAGTGCAATCCAGCACATCAACAGGATAAAAAAGAAGAATCACATAATCATATCAGCAGACACAGAGAAAGCATTCAACAAAATCCAACATTCTTTCATGATAATAACTCTCAGTACTGTAGGAATAGGGGGAATGCCTCCTCAACTTGATGAAGAATGTTTACAAAAAAGCAAAATAAAAGAATAAAGATCAAAATGAAAGTTGCTAAAATAGCATACATGATAAATCTATGTACACATTTCCTTGAAATTAACTGTATATAGTTAGAACTATATATATATACACATTTACACTGATATTTGCATTATATACCATAACTATATATGTACATTTACAGTGATACATATTTATAATGATTGATATAAAATCAATTAATAAATGATTATATGTTATGTGGTTATTGTGATTGATATATATGTATTTCTAGAAAAATGGATTAGGGAAAATAAGAGGAAACAAAAAATGAGATTATGGAAAAAACAACAATGTGATCACAGACCCTAAAGGGACTAAAAGAATTACAAGAGCATATCAGCAGAACAATACATATGAGAATTCTGAATGGAATGGTTGATTTCCTGCAAAAAATCCAAACTTGCTTTCCAAAGAGGCAGAAAACTGAATCTACAAATAATTAAGGAAGGTGTTGAAAAGCTAATTTAAAGAGATGCTAGGTTACAAAATAATATACATCAGGCTTTACAGCTGAGGTTTATTTGGGCTTTAAGGTACAATTCATTTCTATGAAATGAAAACTTTTCTAGGCTACAGAAAAAAGCTGGAAAACTGCCCACTTTCATGATGTTAGCATAATTTTGGTGCTGAAACTTGATAAGGTACAAAATAATTGGCAAAATATAGAATAATTGTATATGATTATCATACATAACTAGATGCAAAAATTCTAAATAGATTTTTAGTCAATAGAATCTAACATACTCAAGGTGACTGATATTTTTAATCCAGGATGTACAATGATTAAAGATATTTTGTTCTAACACATTGAAGAAGAAAACCATCTGTTTATATTCATGGTGGCTGATGATGGAAAGGCATTTGATGAATTTGGCAGCTACTCCTAAAAAAGTCTAAGAACTAATATAAAATGATGTAATCATGAAATGGACTCGTTACTAGCAATTATCATGACAAAGAACCGATAAACTATTTTTTTAAGATTTTATTTATTCATTTGAGAGAGAGAGAGCAAGCATGAGTGGGGGACATGGGCAGAGGGAGAAGGAGACTCCCTACTGAGCAGGGAGCCCGATGCAGGACTTGATCCCAGGACCCAGAAATCATGACCTGAGCTGAAGGCAGGCACTTAACCCTGTGAGCCACCCAGGCGCCCCTCCGATGAACTATTTGTATTAAAATCAAGGAAAATACAGGAATACACACCATCCCCACTCATATTCAACATTGATTTGGAAGTTCTCATTAAAGCACAAAGACCAAAGAAATTAAATAATCATTATACATATTTTTAAAGTTACAGAAATGCTTAGTATGCAGATGGTAACACTATATATCTAAGAAAAACTGAAAGTAATTAAGAATTCACAAGATAGGGGCCCCTGGGTGGCTCAGTCGTTAAGCATCTGCCTTCGGCTCAGGTCATGATCCCAGGGTCCTGGGATCGAGCCCCGCATCGGGCTCCCTGCTCCGCGGGAAGCCTGCTTCACACTCTCCCACTCCCCCTGCTGTTTTCCTTCTCTCGCTGTGTCTATCTCTGTCAAATAAATAAATAAAATCTTTAAAAAAAAAAAAAGGAACTCACAAGATAAATTAGTAAGGTAAACAATACAAGTCATAAAAAATACAAGTCATGTATAATAATTTTCTCCATACTCTAGCCATATCCAGGAGGAAATTAGAAAAAATATATTTATTTCTTAATAGCAGAAACTACAAAATGAAGAAAAATACATTATAATATATATTATATACAAATATATATGTTTCTTTTTTAGTCATTCTCTGTACATATTTATTCCATAATATATAGTGTATAATAGTAGAGTCTGGCATTTCTATAGAACTATAGTTCTATATATTCTGTATTATACTTACGTAGATGTAAAATATCTACATAAGGAGCTTTGTGTTCATATTGAAGGAGAAAGCCTTGTCCTTAATAAATATTCATCATTGAGAGGATGGGAAAAAATGATGCTTCAAAATCAGTGTATGAATTTGATACAATTCCAAATAGCATATTTTTTAACAGAATAGGAGGCCGGCAGCATGGATGTGCTCTCTCCGTCCAGTCCTCTGTGAATGTCCACAGAAGACATAACTGTGTTTGATACACCATAGCTCTGCTCACCTCCCTGCCCAGTACTGTGAAATCTTCCTGTTTCCTTCCTTCCCAGGCACCAAGGGGAAAGGGAGGAGGAGGGTCACGGCAGACGAGACAGGAGGGCACGTGGCCCCGAGAACACTCGGGTCGTCTGCTTTTCCCAAAATGAGTTCACTGGGACTCAACACGTTTCGACTTAAAACACTTGTGGGCAATCAGTCGAAGCATGGAATGTCGAGAAAACCGTGGCACTTGACCACGTAATTCAAAGAGGGCGACCCTGGGAACCTCTAAAAGGCAGCATTAAGATGCTCTCACTCTCCTCGCGGCTTTGATTCACTCCTGTTTTGCATTGTGTAGCCACAGCGTTGGTGCTTGGCGGCCCCATTTTCCTGTTCCTTCCCCAGTTGGTGGAAGAAAGCAGAAAGTGGCATCCCTAACGGATGGTGAAATCAGCTGTGGTAGGCCACAGAGCTCTTTTGAACTTAGTAGACTGTGACTTCCTCTTCACTCCCTTTCCTCAATCCTGAGGAAGATTGGCACTTTTGGAGTTTTCTGTTTGTTTCTTTGTTTTTTAGGTAATGTTGTTTTAAAAACTGTGATTGATGTCCTGTTGACAGTTAGGTCTACATGAGTACTTTTTAAGGAGAGATAGACTGCATCTGTTAATCATTTGGCATTGGGCACAAGATAGTGTGTTTCAGGAAAACCTGATAATGAACATTTCCCTCTGAAGCTCCGTACTCTGTCCTCATTCTAAACTGTGACGTTTTTCTCAATTCTCAGCAGCATGATACATCTCCACAAGGTGAATACTAATCCCTTTGTATTGGAAATAACTGCAGATCAAATCCTTGATTATTCTATTTTTTCAGTGCACAAAAGGGTTTTCTTAAAATATCATTCTGGATTTTGTATATCAGCAAAGCCAGATATTTTCAACCCATTATTGTACATATATTAAAAAATACAGGGCGCCTGGGTGGCTCAGTTGGTTAAGCGACTGCCTTCGGCTCAGGTCATGATCCTGGAGACCAGGGATCAAGTCCCACATCGGGCTCCCTGCTCGGCAGGGAGTCTGCTTCTCCCTCTGACCCTCCCCCCCTCTCATGCTCTCTCTCTCTCATTCTCTCTCTCTCAAATAAATAAATAAAATCTTTAAAAAAAAATTAAAAAAATAAAAATAAAAAATACACAAACATTGAAAGTTCTCATCAGTCACTTTGATACTCTAGCTTGAACTAATATGAAATAAATGGATAAAATTTTTTAAAACCACTATTTTTATTTATTTCATTTATTTTTTTTAATTCCAGTGTAGTTAACATACAGTGTTATGTTTCACGTGTACAATATAGTGATTCAGCAATCCTCTACATTACCCAGTGCTCATCATGATAACTGTATCCTTCATCCCCTTTACCTATTTCACTCACCCACCCCCTACCTGCCCTCTGGAAAACATCGGTTTGTTCTCTATAGTTAAGAGTCTGTTTCTTGGTTTGTCTCTTTTGTCCATTCTTCATTTGTTCTTAAATTGCACATATGAGTGAAATCATATTCTCTGACTGACTTATTTCACTTAGTTTTATACCCTCTAGATCCATCCATGTTGTTGCAAATGGCAAGGTTTCATTCTTTTTTATGGCTGAGTAATATTCCATTATATATATAAAATATTCCATTATATATGTGTGTATATGTATATATATATCACATCACATATGTGATGATGTCATATGTGTATATATATGATATCCTAGGTGTGTATATATATATATGATGATATCATAGCTATGTGTACATATTTATATATATATATACATATAAATGTGTGTGTATGTGTATATACATAAACACACACACACACACATATATATGTATATGGGATATCACATCTTTTTCTTCTCCCTTCAAATGACTGTTGAATATATTTGTTTGATCAGTAATGGTCCTGGCAAAATTTAGTTAATGACACTGAGACAACTAATAAAATACTAATTTTATAAAAAGCCATGACATCTTGAGGGGTGCCTGGCTGGTTTAGTTAGAAGAGCATGCTACTCTTGATCTCAGGGTTGTGAGTTTGAGCCCCACATCGTGTGTAGAGATTACTTAAATAAATAAACTTAAAAAAAAAAAAAACCTTAATAGAAATTAGAGTTTACACAAACAAAAAAGAAACTTTCAATATTGGCAGCAAATACAAAATGAATGTAATATGATTGGCAGCAAGAAGGCTTTTATATGTTTATATTTGACACCTGACCATATTGGTGATTTCTATACCAAAGCTGAGAAGAAGATTAAGGTCTGGAGGTGGCAGGACCAAACCCAGGGCCTCACACTTGCAAGGCATGTGCTCTAGCCCTCAGCTGTACCCCCTCTTATACCACCTCTTCCTTAGCCATTCATCTGTCAGCAAACACTTGGGCTGCTTCCATATCTTGGCTCTTGTAGATAATACTGCAGTAAACATAGGGGTGCATACAGCCTTTCACATTAGTGACTTTGTATTCTTTGGGGTAAATACCCAGTGGTGCAATTCCTGGATTGTAGAGTAGATTATTTTTAACTTTTTGAGGAACCTCCATACTGTTTTCCACAGTGGCTGCACCAGCTCACATTCCCACCAGCAGTGCACAAGGGTCCCTTTTTCTCCACATCCTCACCAACACCTGTTGTTTCTTGTGTTTTTTATTTTCAGCATTCTGACAGGTGTGAGGTGGTATCCCATTGTGGTTTGGGTTTGCATTTCCCTGATGATGAGTGATAATGAGGATCTTTTCATGTGTCTGTTGGTCATCTGGATGTCTTCTTTACAGAAATCTCTGTTCATGTCTTCTGCCCATTTTTTAATTGGGTAATTTGTTTTTTGGGTGTTCTGTTGTATAACCTCTTTATATATTTTGAATACTAACCATTATTGGATATGTCATTTGCAAATATCTTGTCTCATTCAGTCTTTAGTTTTGTTGATGGTTTCCTGTATTGCGCAGGAATTTTTATTTTGATGTCATCCTAATAGTTTATTTTTCCTTTTGTTTCCCTTGCCTCAGGAGACGTGTCTAGAAAAATGTAGCTCCAGCTGATAGCAGAGAAATTACTGCCTCTGCTCTCTTCTAGGATTTTTATGGTTTCAGATCTTATATTTAGGTCTTTAATCCATTGTGAGTTTATCTTTGCATGTGGTGTAAGAAAGTGGTCCAGTTTCATTTTTTTGCATGTGGCTGTTCTCTTTACCCAACACCATTTGTTGAGGAGACTGTCTTTTTCCTATTGAGTATCCTTGCCTCCTTTGTTGTAGATTAACTGACCATATAATCGTGGGTTTATTTCTGGGCTCTCTATTCTGTGTGTCTGTTTTAGTGCCCATAACCATACTGTTTTGATGACTCCAGCTTTGTAGAGTATCTTGAAATCTAGGATTGCGATACCTTCAATTTTGTTCGTCTTTCTCAGGGTTGCTTTGTCTATTCAGTGTCTTCTGTGGTTCCATACCAATTTGAGGATTGTTCTAGTTCTGTGAAAAATGCTGTTGGTATTTTGATAGGGATGGCATTCAATGTGTAGATTGCTTTGGGTAGTATGGACATTTTAACAATATTTGTTCCTCTAATCCATGAACATGGAATGTCTTTCTATGTGTTTGTGTCCTCTTCAATTTCATCAGTGTTTTATTGTTTTCAGAGTACAGGTCTTTCCCCTCCTGGTTAAGTTTATTCCTAGGTATTTTATTTAAAAACTGCTTTAAAAAAAAATAACCAAACAATAACTCCTTCTGCCTGAAACATTCCCTAAGCATGATATAACCCCAGGAAGCCCAGGTGGGGGGTCCTGTCCTTTCTGTTGCCGCAGAGAACTTCTTGGTACTCGATTCCATGAAGGAGATTGGATTTATAATGAAAAAACATCATGGTTCTCTGCCGGACGTTTAAACACAGCCTGAAGCACTTGCTGAAAAAAAAAAAAAATTCAGTACAGTGTTTTAAAGGTGTACAGATGAAACAACAACAAAAAAAGGCAAGAAACATGAGTTGTCTGGCATGTTTCAAGTGACATATATTGAAATGTGAATCAGTGGTTTATTCGTGTTCAGCTGTTTTGTGGGTCATAGTCACTGCTGGTCAGTAAGGGAAGCTGAATAGATTCTACTTTCATTCTTTCTTGTGCTTGTTTTTCCAACAGCTAATGAATGGTATGTTAGAAATGTTAAGAGAGCCCATTGCACCTCAATATGATATTTGTTTTCCCTAAAATTTCCCTAAAATTTAATCCACAAAGATTCATATGTATAATAAATTATTATATTCCTATATATATAATTATTATATTCCTATATGTTATCATTTATAGTTAAATAATAATAAATTCCCCAATAATGCAAAATTTAAAAGCACATTTGTATAAAAACCTAGATGTGTAAATGATTTCAGATAAATGATCTATTTTTTTGCACAAAGAATCACATTTATAATTGTTTCTTAAAAAAAAATTTAAATTACCACCCTCACAATGTATATTTAAACTTTGCACACAGAAGACATGGCAAGAGATCTTCATTTGCCTAATTATTGCTTCATGGTCCTATCGAGGATAGAAAACACATGGTGTGTATAATGACGTGTTCTTAGAATCTAAGAATGCTAGGGTGATAGCAGCCAGTTTCTGGCCGACATCTTACATAGATTCATGTCAGCTTGCTAAACAATATCAGGATACCTCAGAAGGCTTTGTTGATTCAGAGCATGTATGCATTAATAAGTTTTATGTTCTGCATATGAAAAAAAAATCTGTTCACAGACAGAGCAGACCTAAAATTTATGCCAAAATCAGGACTGGAAAGACACTCAAGAAAGACGTCTCACTTTCCCAGCATGTGGCCAGTGTTTTCTTTCGACAGGTTGTGTTTCTGTGTGATTGATCAGTGGCTTGGGGTTGACCAACGATTCAAAATGAAACTCACTGAAGTCATCAAGGGGAGTCATCAGAACATCAAGGGGCTTCCATCAACACGGCACTTAGATAGTGATCTGGATCTTTTGGTGTTGCATATACCCATTGGATGAAGGTTAAATAAGATTGGTCGGACTGCAGAGGATTGCTTAAAATAGAACCATTGCAATCAGCAGGCTTTCTTCCAAGGCGGGACTCCGAGTCCCTCTCAGATGACACCCCTTAGGGCACGTCTCCGGGCTGCACCTGTTTGCACACGCCCGCCCACCTTGTGCAAGCCCAAGCCGCCAGCGAACTGCGAGACTCTGCCGACATTGCTCTCATGCGGAAACTCCCAAGAACTGAGTGCCAAAAGGAACATGGGTTCTATGTGACGGGTTGGCAGTGAAGTTAGTTGTAATTCAACTAACTTTTGCAGGAGAATAGCACCAATGTTCAGCATTCTCCTTACATAAAAGCTAGCAAAGACAAGTGGGGTTTTTTAATGCCGTGAATTCACTTGGCACATAATTCCAATCTTTGTGTTTTGTTGGATGGCTTCTATCTGTATCTGTGGTTGCTTCAAAAGTAAAACAAGTATATTTAAACAATAAAGCACTTGCAGGGAAAAGCTGGAGAGGATTTGTTTCTACTCAAGACAAATTGTTCTGCCCGTAACAAGCATGTCCAAAGAACTTATGAAAGTGTCCTTGGTTTTACAGTGATAAATGAAAAACATTGAAGTCCTTCAGTCAAACAAGGTATCAGCATTGTTTATAGTGGTTGCTTTTCGTGTTAACCAATGCACTGCAATATAAGTTACTGCGGTATCCAGATAGCACTGGAATAAACGTCCCACTAATGGAGAAAGGGCATATTTTCCCAGAAACCAGTGTTTTACTCCCATTCATTTTTATCTAATGTTCATCAAAACAACCTTCTGGAAATTTTTTTTTAAAGATTCTATTTATTTATTTGACAGAGAGAGACACAGAGAGAGAGAGGGAACACAAGCAGGGGGAGTGGGAGAGGGAGAAGCAGGCTTCCCACTGAGCAGGGGGCCCGACGCGGGGCTCGATCCCAGGACCTTGAGATTATGACCTGAGCCGAAGGCAGACGCTTAACGACTGAGCCACCCAGGCGCCCCACCCCCCCGCCGCTTCTGGAAAATTTAGTTTAAAAAAAGACTGTGTGTGTGTATAGATAGATATTTATAGATATATCTGCTATGTTATTAGCAATAAAAGAACAGGAAGGTGGAACTCAATCCTTGTCAAAACAGTCCTTTAGCAAACTTAGTTTTTAAAAAGACCTATAGATATATTTGTATACAGATAAGTGTAGGGGTATAGATATGTAGAGAGGTAGAGCTATCTAGAGATACATATACAGACATAGATAAAGAGGTAAATACTATATATTTCTACAACTTTATGAACAATAAAAGAATGGGAAGACAGAAATCAAACCTTGTCATTCACTATAAGCTTTCATTAGCTTTCCTCTGTAGTCTGTGTCCTGGTCTTTAACTGTACGTCAGAAACCTCCTGTGTCCACCTTCAAATTAGCATGGTCTCTGTTCTCGGTCTTAAATGTTTCCTCTGGTTTCCTGGGCCACAGAGAAGATCAGAGCTCCCTCAAATCTTGCTTAACACATGCAGTACCAGGTCCACTCTGAAGAGGCAGTGGGAAGAGCAGAACCAGAGGGCAGTGGTCTCTCTCATTCTTAATTCTTCATTGGTCTCCATAAGAGTTCCCAAGAAATATTTCCCCTTAGTAGGCACTCCATAATAGTTCAGGATAGAAGAAGGAAAAGAAGAAAAAGACGACCAAGGGAACAGCTTTCTGCACACAACAGAGCTTTTTGCCGCTGTATAGTGTGTTTGAATACAGATCGAGGAGACACCTCAGTGCCCACCAGCACCAAGCTCAGCACTAACGAGTTCCCATTCCCTGGAGTGGATGCTGGTGGCCGCCATCTTGGCGGTTGGAATCCCAGTATGGGTTATGTGACAATTCAGGCAAAACCTCTCTTATGTCCCCATGAATCCTTAATTCATTTCACGTTTATGCATTCATTAAATAAACATTTCTTAAATGCTTATTTCCTTGCATAAGTGGCTGGAGGATTGTGTAATGAGTAAGGCCCGCGCTAGATAACTCTCATGTCCATATTCTGCAGTTGGTATAAACTGTGGAAATGAAAACGCTACTAAAATGTACTTCCTTCCTTGGTACCCCAAGAAGTGTCCTTCCGTCCACAAAGTGAATTGTAAAGTGTGGAAGAATTTAGGTTTTATTTTGTTTTTTGTGTTTTGGGTTTTTTTTAAATTCCCTTGTGGAGGTATTTTCACAGGCAGCCCCAGTCTGGCTGTATTCCAGTGGTTGTTGGCACATCTGATGATCTTCAACATAGGGTGGGATTCATCCATTTGGATGTAAGAAGAAAGTATGAGAACTTATATTGATATTTATGACTACCTGAGTAGTCAAGAGTGTGATTAAGATGTATTGATTCATGACGTTGGCTTGGTGTTGGCTCCTCACATGACAGATGGGATGTGTCATGGGCTTGGAATGCGGGATCTCCTGAGGGTAGGTTGGGAGTTTGTACAGTGTGGAGGAGCCCAGAGCAAGCTGTTCCTTAACTGCCAACTTCTAGCGTGATACGACATATGCACAGTTAAGTAGATTTGCCGATTATTTCATGTAGGTTGAACTAATCTGGCCCACACAAATTGACATGTAGGTTAAAACTGTCCTGTAAAAAAATTGTGGATTGAAAATATTTATGCATAAATCAAGTCCAGGAGAGCCCTCTTCTCCTGTTTAGTCCTAGTAGAACCCTCTCGTTATGAGGCCATATGATGAGGTCCACACAGTGACCATCTAATGATATCAGACAAGCCAGATCTGAAGTCATCAAGAGCCTTATGTGAAATGTGAACTTACATACAATATTGTGAGCTACAAACCTTCCCCGAGTGTACACTATGCATTGAAATAATCACTGATTGTATTACTAAACCATCTTAATGAGCAAGACAGTTGGATATTTGAGATTAATGAGAAAAGTGAGTATGCATCATTTATACATAAAAATACATGGAAAAATATTTTTACCTTATAACTTATATTAATCTCATCCTTTTTCTACTTCTGTGTTGGTTTTACCAAGAAATAGTATATGAATTCAATCATGAATGCCTGTAATTTGCAGAGTCATAAATAGCAACAAACTGAAGATGCAAGCTCTAGAAATCTCTACTCGTAGGAGTAAGTGAACAACAAGTGACTGGAGCCCACAGTTGTGTTTGCTGGGGTAGGGGGTCTGCGCGAGTCAAGCCCACCCCCCCTCCCCGGTGTTTCAGGTGACGTCATCTCTGACAGTCCCTCTCTGTGAAGCTACTGCATTACACCTCAGAGGAGCCTCCCTTGGGTTCTTTGTAAAGTGTAAGAAACATTTCCTAACATCCTGCTCTGAGATTTTTCTAAACTCGTGAAAAGAACTGTCCCTAATGATGCCCTATTTCAGACATGAGGGATGCCCCATCGCAGACGGAGAAGCTAGTCCAGAGTTGTGTTCCCTTTTTATAAAAATAGGCCTTAGCTGTTTAAGAAGAGTCAGCACGTCCATCCTGCCTCATTTGAAACTGGGAAGGCTCTTTATAGATAGCAAGGCCTCTGTTTTCCAGATATTTCAGATACATTTTCCAACCAAAAAAAAAAAAAAATGGGGGGGCACCTGGGTGGCTCAGTCGGTTAAGCATCTGCCTTCGGCTCAGGTCATGATCCCGGGGTCCTGGGATGGAGCCCCGCGTCGGGCTCCCTGCTCCGTGGCGAGTCTGATTCTCCCTCTGCCCTCCCCCCTCCCCTCAATTGTGCTCACTCTCTCTCACTCTCTCTCAAATAAAAAATAAAATCTTAAAAAACAACAACATAGGAACTCCCTCTGAGAGCTCCCCTCCACTCATGCTACAAAAATCCCCCCAAATCCTCAGTCCCATTACATCACTCACTCCTCCACCCCCATCGCTCCACCTGAATGCGACCCGCACCCCCGTTCCAGTCCCTGGCACTTAGAAGGTGTTGGTCTCTTTGTAATCTGAGTACAGTTGGCACACACTGTTACATTAGTTTGAGGTGATTTGACAGATTTACACATTGTGCTGTGCTCACCACCATAGAGCTACTATGTGTCCCCTTACGTCACTCCTACAGAATCATCTCTTGTACTCCTCATGCTCTGCTTTTCATTCTCGTGACTTACTCGTTTCATAAGTGGAGCCCTGTAACTCCCTCTCCCTTCCCTGATTTTGCCCAACCGCCAGCCACCCCTCTCCACCCCATAACCATCAGTTCTCTGCAGTTATAGCTCTGGTCCTGCTTTTTGTTTATCATTCTTTTTTTTAGATTCCATTTATGAGTGAAATATCATAGTATTTGTCTTTCTCAGCCTGATTTGTGTCACTTAGCATAATGCCGTCTAGGTCCATCCGTGTGGTCTCAAATGGCACAATCTCATCCTTTTTTATGGCTGTGTAGTATTCCATTGTGTGTATACACACCACATTTTCCTTATCCGTTCATCTACTGGTGGGCATTTAGGTTGCTTCCGTGTCTTGGCTGTTGTAAATAATGCTGTAGTGAACACAGGGGGCATATAGCTTTTTGAATTAGAGTTTTTGTTTTCCCTGGGTAAATATCCAATAGTGGAATTACTGGATCATATGGTATTTCTATCTTTAGTTTTTTATCAGGAACCTCCATACTATTTTCCACAGTGCCTGGAACAGTTTGCATTCCCACCAACAATGCACGAGGGTTCCTTTTTCTCCACATCCTCGCCAGCACTTGTTTCTTGTGTTGTTCATTTTAGCCATTCTGACAAGTATGAGAATTCGTTGTAGTTTTGCACTTCCCTGATGATGAGTGATGTTGAGCATCTTTCCGTGTGTCTGTTGGCCATCTGGATGTCTTCTTTGGAGAAATGTCTGTTCATGTCTACTGCCCATTTTTCATAGGATTGTTTTTTGGTGTTGAGTTGCATAAGTTCTCTATATATCTTGGATACTAACCCTTTATCTGATATGTCATTTGCAAATATCTTGTCCCATTCAGTAAGTTGTCTTTTAGTTTTGTTGACTGTTTCCTTTGTTGTGCAGAAGCTTTTTATTTTGATGTAGTCCTAATAATTTATTTTTGCTTTTGTTTCCCATGCCTCAGGAGACATATCTAGAGAAATGTAGCTCCAGCTGATATCAGAGAAATTACTGCCTGTGCTCTCTTCTAGGATTTTTTATGGTTTCAGATCTTACATTTAGGTCCTTAATCCATTCTGAGTTTATTTTTGTGTCAGAAACTGGTCCAGTTCATTCTTTGCCTATAGCTGTTCTGTTTACCCAACACCATTTGTTGAAGAGACTCTCTTTTTCCTACTGGATATTCTTGCCTCCTTTGCTGAAGATTGATTGATTGACTATATGCTCATGGGCTTATTTCTGGGCATTCTGTTCTGTGCCACTGATCTATGTATCTGCTTTTGTGTCCATAACGTACTGTTTTGATGACTACAGCTTTGCAGTATATCTTGGTATCCTGAATCTGGGATTGTGATACCTCCACTTTTGCTCTTCTTTCTCAGGATTCCTTTGGCTATTTGGGGTCTTTTGTGGTTTCGTAAAAATTGTACGATTGTTTGTTCTAGGTCTGTGAAAAATGCTGTTGGTATTTTGATAGTGAGTGCATTAGAGCTGTAGATTACTTTGGGTAGTATAGACATTTTAACAATATTTGTTCTCTCAATCCATGAGTATGGAATGTCTTTCCATGTGTTTCTGTCAATATCTTCCATCAGTGTTTTATTGTTTTCAAAATAGAGTTCTTTCATCTGCTTGGTTAAGTTTATTCCTAGGTATTTTTAAATTTTTGGTGTAATTGTAAATGGGAAAGAAATTGTTCATTTCTCTTTCTGCTACTTCTTTATTAGTGTATAGAATTGGAACAAATTATTGTTATATATTGATTTTGTATCATGTGATCTTACTGAATCATGTATCAGTTCTAGTAATTTTTTGGTGGAGTCTTTCAGGTTTTCTATGTAGAGTATGATGTCATCTGCAGATAGTGGAAATTTTACTTCTTCCTTACCAATGTGGATGCCTTTTACTTCTTTTTGTTGTCTCATTGCTGTGGCTAGGACTTTTAGTACAATGTTGAATAAAGGGGAATAGACATCCTTGTATTGTTGCTAATCTTAGGGGAAAAGGTCTTAGTTTTTCACCATTGAGGATGACATTAGCTTTGGGTTTATGACCTTATTGTGTTGAAGTATGTTCCCTCTAAACCTACTTTGTTGAGGGTTTTTATCATGAATGGATATTGTACTTCGCCAAATGCTTTTCCTGCATCTATTGAAAGTGCATCTATCCTTTCTCTCATTGATGTGATGTATCATGTTGATTGATTTGCAAACATTGACCACCCTTGCATCCCAGGAATAAAATCCCACTTGATGATGGTGAATGATTTTTTTCAATGTCTTGTTGAATTCAGTTTGCTAATATTTTGTTGAGTCTTTTTGCATTTAGGTTTATCAGAGATTATTGGCATGTGGTTCTCTTTTTTGGTAGTGTTTTTACCCGGTTTTAGTATCAGGGTAATGCTGGCCTCAGAGAATGAATTTGGAAGCTTTCCTCCCTCTTCTATTTGCTTGAATAGTTTGAGAAGAATAGATATTAACTCTTCTTTAAATATTTGGTAGAATTCACCTGTGAAGTCATCTGGTCCAGGACTTTTGCTTGTTGGGAGTTTTTGATGACTGATTCAATTTCCTTGTTGGCAGTTGATCTCTGATTCGAATTTCCTGTCTCTTCTTGAATCACTTTTAGGAGTTATATGTTTCTAAGGATTTATCCATTTCTTTTAGGTTGTCCAAATTGTTGGCAAAGTTATACTAGACAGTGTTGACTTGGAGGTGGGGAAATGGGATGTCACAGAAAATTGTGGAACTTCTGAAATAAATTGCACATATTCTGGAATCTGTTTTAAATGTCCATTCCCAAAATACCCGCATGTCTACCTACAGATATATATACAAGGAGAAATATATATATTCATATGTAAATATATGTTTAAATAAGTTTATAACTTAGAAGTACCTTTATCTTTAAATATAAAGTAAATAGTAACATACACACACAAATTGTGGGGTGGGGATCTGCACATGAACACAGATATATGTACAAGGACATATATATATATGAACAAGAACCCAGTGACAAATTGGGGGAAAATCAACCGTCAGACTCTATCCATAGGAACATGGTCATACAATTTATCGTTTTCCAATGTAACATTCTAATTACAAAGAACGGCTGGATTTATGCGCATGAATATGGAAAGATCAATAAGACATTCATAGACGAGAAGGCAGGTTGGAGAATAATGCATGTGGTTTGATTGAATTTTCATACAAAAAGAAGAGGCTTCACTCAGTAGGAGCATAGCGGGAAAGATACAGGGGTACACGGAAAATGTTAGTAACAAAGAGCTTCCAGTAGCTGAGGTAGGGAATAAGAAATGGGAAGTTTTTATATTGAGTTTGTGTTTGTTTCCTATGTGAATGGTTTCACCTGAGAACATATTCATGTACTAGGGAAGCAGATCAGTGGCCTCCCACACATGTCCACATCTGACTCCCTGGAACCTGTGAATGTTGCCTTACACAGGAAGGAAGAATTAAGATTGCATCTGGGTGGCTCGGATGGTTAAGCATCTGCCTTTGGCTCGGGTCGTGATCTCCAGGTCCTGGGATCGAGCCCCACATAGGGCTCCCTGCTCAGCAGGGAGCCTGCTTCTCCCTCTCCCACTCCCCCTGCTCATGCTCTCTCTCTCTGTATCTCTCTCTCTCAAAGGAATAAATAAAATCTTTAAAAAAAAAAAAAAGACTGCAGATAGGATTGAGGTTGCTCATCAGCTGACTTGAGAATAGGACATTATCCCAGATCATTTGGATGGGCCTGGTGTCAATACTGGATCCGTCAGTGGAACAGAAAGGGAGACGAGAAGACAGGAGTAATGTACTCTGAGAAGCAGTCAGTAGACCACAGCTGGCTTGGGCGCGGGAAGCAGGAGCCTCCCATCAACAATGCAGGCGGTCCCAAGGAGGGGAGAAAACACGTTCCCCACGATTGGCCTCCCTTCCTCAGGTTTTCTGGGCCCAGTGGGTCAAGGACACAGGCTGGTCTTCGCATAGAGTTTATGGCATGCCAAGCAGCAAAGGTTTTGCTGCAGTTAGAGAGCAAGGATGGAATGGTGGTGGGGGGGGGAGAGAGAGAGAAGTCACTCAGACTATTCTCCTCCAATTCCGTGCATTGTATAGGAAGTTCTGGAAGACCACGGAATTGTGAGCACCGGTGTTTCAGCAAGTGAACAGGGAGTCCATACAAACTTCAGATGGAATGATGAAGTGTAACCACTGAAGGTGACACACAGACTTTGGCTTTCTCAAAAAAAAAAAAAAAGTGTCACTTGGGGAATGATTCCTGGATTAGTCACCGTGCTGAATTCTCAGACGTCCCCTGGGTGGCCCCCAGAGCACACTGCGGGGCCATTTGCATGCGCACCATTGTCTGCCTTCCCAAGTGGGCTCCCGCTTCAGACTGAATTGCTGTGTGTTTGTCATCGGATATCCCACTTACATCTCCCACCCCCACCCCCAGTTAGTGGCTCATCCCTGAACCGGGCCGCCAGCCCACACAGGCATCCCTAGGTTGACAAAGCTTTATTTATGGATGCAGATAAACTCTCTTCCTTTATGTCAGAATTGACTGGAAGGCCCCCTCCCAGCTGCAAAGCCCAGTCTTTGTCTCTGTGACTAAAGATTTCTTGCCTTCACGGAATCTGGGCAGACATCAAGAAATCCGCCTCCAACCAAGTCCTCAAAGTTCTGGGGGAAGAGGAGGAAATGAACAACGACTCCCCCAACAAAAAGCAGCCTTTGCAAATGATTCCTCACGGCGGTAAAACGTTCATGCAAAAGATGCACCTTTGCAAGACTTGCCAGAGACTTCACAGGGAGTGCCGTGCATCTCCCTAAAATACACATTTCAGGTTCTCGGCTGCGCTTTGGTACAGTGCAAGGCGTGCTGATTGAAGCTGATCTCATGTTACACGGTGGGGGGGCGGGGGGGCGCCGCCGGCCCATTGGCAGGACACAGACTCTGCTCTCCGTGACTCCCCCCCCCCACCCCGCCCCACCCCGGTGCTTTCCTTTGCTTTTCACAGGTGCTGAGCTGTCATCAGCTGGAGAGATGTTTGGGCTTCGGGCCTTCCTGGAGGGAGATGGCATTTGCCCAGGTGATAATACAGCACGTGTGAATGCTCAGCAAGGAATGTACAAAGTGGCTTTTGTGCGCACAACGGCGGGGCACTGATGCCTGCACTTGGGGGGCAGCTGCAGGGCCCGCCCGTCCGTGCCTTTACTGGGTGTGAACAGAGTCTGGCCTGGGCTTCGGTTTGGTAACATTTCTGGGAACCTCTGTGAGAGTGCCAGGGGACACAGTCTGATAGACGATGCCAGCAGGGCATGACAGCTCATGGGCGTCTCCTCCCCAGCCTGGAACCAGAGTTATACCTGCCATTTTGGATGAAGGAGGTGTTGTAAGTGAACTTGATAATTAAGAAGGCATGAAAATGCTTTGCATCTCTGGTCCTGCAAATACAAGGGCATCATTTATCAACCACTCCCTCTAGCATGACTACCTTTGGGAACAGCATTCCAGTAAATACTTCCATGATTAAATCTTAAGTCATTGCATGCAATATATTTGGAAAAGAAGTGTAATTATCTTTGTGTGGACAAACAATAATATGTGGTCTTCGATCGATTCATCAGTCAATAAACCTTTTATAAATTAAGAAAGGTAATTGCTTAATGATATTTACATTTATCATTTGACATAGTTCATCCAGTAACCACTAATTTCTATACAAATGTGTTAAAAAAAAAATTGGGAAACATTTGCCCACGTAAAATATTCCCAAAAATGCATCTTCACTTTACAGTCTGATTTGACCTGGCAGATACTGAGTGCTTGGCAACGTGACCCAGAGCCAGACGTGCAGACATCCCCACTAGTCTTGTCTTGCAAACCAAAACATTTCATGAGCTCTAACCTGCACAAGGGGTTTCTTTTTAGTTCGCTTCTTAAGCCCTCCAGCCTAGACTTCCAAATTTACCATCCAACTGGCCTTTTGACAAGAAGTAATGACAAGTGGGGACCATGCAAATCTTGGCCAACCCCAGCATGGTGAATCATTGCGAACAAAACAGATGACTACATAAATACAGTACTTTCCTTTGAGTCTTGACTAAGTCGTTAAAAGTATGCCTCCCGAAGTTTCGCCAGTGTACTCCAAAAGTAAAAAGTAAGGATAATGTCCTGCGTAAAATCACTAAACAATTAAGATTTCTGTCCTATCGGAATAAGGGAGGAGAGAGGAGAGAAAAAAGGGCAAGATTTTGTAGAAGACTTAAAGTGTTCCCATATTGTGATTAGCATACATGCCAGTCAGCAAACCCAAGTCCTGTTTCGAGAACAGCCAGGTTGCAGGCAAATTGCCCAATGATTCAGTTCTGCACTGAGAGTTTGGTTAACCCTGTAGGGCAGTGGTAGTCTCTCCGGCTGCATATTAGAATCAATCCAGAAGCTCTCAGAATGTTCTGCCATCAAGATCTGATGGAATCAGTCAGGGGTAACTCCAAAAACAAAACACTGTAAGCAGACAAGACTCTTGTTTGTATCTAGTCACATTAACATTTCATTGGAGTCCATCTGTACATAAATAAATGTACTTAAATACACTCAGAATCATATACATTTCACACATAGATACACACACACATACATATAACATCGTGCTTACTTACAGGCTTACATAGTAGTACCTTTTTTTTTTTTTTTAATTTCAATTCCAGTATAGTTAACATGCAGTGTTCTGTTAGTCTCAGGTATATCGTACAGTGATTCAACAGTTCTGTACATGACTCAGTGCCCATCTTAATAAGTGTGCTCTTCATCCTCATCACCTCTTTCCCCCATCCCCCCACCCTCCTCCCTTCTAGGAACCACCAGTGTGTTCTCTAGAGCTGAGAGTCTGTTTTTTGGTTTGTCTATTTCTTTGTTCATTTGTTATATTCTTCAAATACCATATATTCCACCTATGAGTGAAATCATATGGTATTTGTCTTCTCTGATTGACTTATTTCACTTAGCATTATATCCTCAGGATCCATCCATGTCATTGGACATGGCAAGACTTCATTCTTTTTTATGGCTGAGTAATATTCCATTGTACATATATTCCACGTACCTTTTTTATCGATTCATCTATTGATAGACACTTGGGCTGCTTCCATAATTTGGCTATTGTAAATAATGCTGCATTAAACATAGAGGTGCATATACCTTTTCAAATTAGGGTTTTTGTATTCTTTGGGTGGATACCCATTAGGGGAATTACTGGATCAGATGGTAGTTCTATTTTTAATTTTTTTTTTTTTTTTTGAGGAACCTCCATACTGTTTTCCACAGTGGCTGCACCAGCTCACATTCCCACCAACAGTGCACAAGGCTTCCTTTTTCTCCACATCCTCACCAACACCTGTTGTTTCCTGTGTTGTTGATTTAGCCATTCTGACAGGTGTGAGGTGATATCTCTTCATGGTTTTGATTTGCATTTCACCGATGATGAGTAATGGTGCACATCTTTTCATGTGTCTGTTGGCCATCCGTATGTTTTCTTTAAGGAAATGTCTGTTCTTGTCTTCTGTTCATCTTTAATTGGATTATTTGGGGGTTTTGATGTTCAGTTATATGTTATTTGTATATTTTGGATACTAAACCTTTATCAGATATGTCATTTGCAAATGTCTTCTCCCATTCCGTAGGTTGCCTCTTAGTTCTGTTGATGGTTTTCTTTGCTGTGTAGAAGCTTCTTATTTTGATGGAGTCCCAGTAGTTTATTTTTGCTTTTGTTTCCCTTGCCTCAGGAGACCTACCTAGAAAAATGTTGTTACACCCAGTGTCAGAGAGATTATTGCCTGTGCTCTCTTCTAGGATTTTTATGGTTTCAGATCTTGCATTTAGATCCTTAATCCAATTTGAGTTTATTTTGTGTCTGGTATAAGACAGTGGTCCAGTTTTATTCTTCTGCCTGAAGCTGTCCAGTTTTCCCAGCACAATTTGTTGAAGAGACTGTCTTTTCCCCATTGCACATTTTTGCCTCCTTTGTCGAAGGTGATGACTATATAGTTGTGGGTTTATTTCTGCACTCTCTGTTCTGTTCTACTGATCTGTGTGTCTCTTTCTGTGCTAATATCACATTGTTTTGGTTACTACAGCTTTGCAGTCTATCTTGCATACTGGGATTGTGATACTGCCAGTTTTGTTCTTCTTTTTCAAGATTGTTTTGGCTATTTGGGGTCTTTTGTGGTTTCGTAAAAATCATTGGATTGTTCTAACTCTGAAAAATGCCACTGGTATTTTGATAGGGATTGCATTAAATCTGCAGATTGCTTTGGGTAGTATGGACATTTTAACAGTATTTGTTCTTTCAATCCATGGAATATCTTTCCATTGGTTTGTGCTGTCTGCGATTTCTTTTATCAAAGTTTTATAGTTTTCACAGTACAGACTGTTCACTTCCGTGCTTAAGTTTTTGTGGGATTTTTTTTTTTTTTTGGTGTTTTATATTTTTGGTGCACTTGTAAATGGGACTGTTTTCTTAATTTCTCTTTCTGCTATTTCATTATTAATGTACAGAATTGAAAAGGATTTCTGTATATTGATTTTGTATCCTGTGACCTTGCTGGATTCTTTATTAGTTCTAGTAGCTTTTTGCAGGATTCTTTAGAGTTTTCTCTGTATAATATCATGTCATCTGCAAATGGTGAAAGTTTTACTTCTTCCTAGGGTGCCTGGGCGGCTCAGTCGGTTAAGCATCCCACTCTTGATTCTGGATCAGGTCATAATCTCAGGGTCATGAGATCAAGCCCTGCATCAGGCTCTGTGCTCAGTGGGGAGTCTGCTTGAAATTCTCTCTCTCCCTCTCCCTCTGCCCCTCCCCCAGGCTCTCCCTCTCTCTCTTTTTGTCTCTCTCTCTCTCAAATAAATAAATGAATCTTTTTAAAAAAAGTTTTACTTCTTCCTTACCAATCTAGATACATTTTATTCTTTTTCTTGTCTGATTGCTATGGCTAGGACTTCCAGTACTATGTTGAATAAAAGTAGTGCAAGTGGACATCCATGTATTGTTCCTGATCTTAGGGGAAAAGCTCTGTTTTTCACCATTGAGTATAATGTTAGCTGTGTATTTTTCATAGATGGCCTTTATTATGTTCAGGTATGTTCCCTCTAAACCTGCTTTGTTGAGGATTTTTGTAGTGGATGGATGTCATACTTTGTCAAATGCTTTTTATACATCTATTGAAATGATCATATGGTTTTCATACTTTCTTTTGTTGATGTGATGTATCACATTGATTAACTTGTGAATATCAAACCACCTTTGCATCCCAGGAATAAATCCCACTTGGCCATGGTGAATAAATTTTTTAATGTATTGTTGGATTTTGTTCCTAATATTTTGTTGAGGACTTTTGCATGCTATGTTTATCAGAGATATTGGCCTGTGGTTCTTTTTTTGTAGTGTCTTTCTCTGGTTTTGGTATCAGGGTAATGCTGACCTCATAGAATGAATCTGGAAGTTCTCCTTCTTCTATTTTTTGGAATAGTTGGTAAAGAATAGTTATCAACTCTTCTTTTTTATTATTTTTTTCCTGTCACCCACTTCCCCAGCCCCCCACCCACCTCCCCTCCAGCAACCCTCAGTTTGTTCTCCATATTTGAGTCTCCAGTTATTAACTCTTCTTTAAATGTTATGGTAGAATTTCCCTGTGAAGCCACCTGGTCCTGGATTTTTGTTTATTGGGAGGTTTTTTGTTTGTTTAATTTCAGTAGAGTTAACATACAGCGTTACATTAGGCTCATACTGAGAGTTTTTTGATAACTGATGCAGTTTCATTTCTGGTAATTAACCTGTTCAAATTTTCTGTTTCTTTCTGAGTCACTTTTGGGAGATAGATGTTTCTAGGAATTTATCCATTTATTGGTAGGTTGTCCAATTTGTTGGCATATAATATTTTATAATATTCTCTTGTAATCCTTTGTATTTCTATGGTGTTGGTTGTTATTTCTCATTTCTGATTTTGTTTGAGTCCTGTCTCTCTGTTCTTTTTTTTTTTTTTAAGGTATCTGGCTAAAGGTTTATCAGTTTTGTTGATCTGTTTTTTGTTGATCTGTTTTTGTTGATTTTCTTCCTTCTACTGGTTTTGGGCTTCCTTTGTTCTTCTTTGTCTAGCTCCTTTAGTTGTAAGTTTAGGTTGTTTCTTTATGATTTTTCTTGCTTCTTGAAGTATATTGCTATAAGCTTCCCTCTTGGATCAGCTTTTGCTGCATCCCAAAGGTTTTGGACTGTTTTGTTTGTCTCCATGTTTTGTTTTGTTTTTTAATTTCCTCTTTGATTTCTTGGTTGATCCATTCATTATTTAGTAACATGTTACTTAGCATCCATGTATTTGTGGTCTTTCCAGATTTTTTTCTTGTGGTTGATTTCTAGTTTCATAGCATTGTGGTCAGAAACAATGCATGACATGACTTCAGCTATTTTTAATTTGTTGAGACTTGTTTTGTGGCCTAATAATGTAATCTATTCTGGAGAATGTCCCATGTGCACTTGAAAAGAATGTGTATTCTGCTGTTTTAAGATGGAATGTTCTGAATATATTTGTTAGATCCATCTGGTCCAGTGTGTCACTCAATGCTGCTGTTTTCTTATTGATTTTCTGTTTAGATGATCTGTGCATTGATGTAAGTGGGGTATTAAAGTCCCCTACTATTATTGTGTTATTATCCATTACTTCATGTTTGTTATTAGTTGCTTTATGTATTTGGGTGCTCCATGTTGGGTGCATAAATATTTGCAATTATTATATCTTCTTGTTGGATAGGCCCTTTCATGATTAGATAGTACCCTTCTTTGTCTCTTGTTACAGTCTTTGTTTTAAAGCCTATTTTGTCTGATATTAAGTATTGCTACCCAGGTTTTCTTATTACTTCTATTTGCATAATAAATGTTTTTCCATCCCTTCATGTTCAATCTTCATGTGTCCTTAGGTCTGAAATGCGTCTCTTGTAGGCAGCATTTAGATGTGTTTGGTTTTGTTTTGTTTTGTTTTTTTTCTTAATCCATTCCTCCATTCTATATCATTTGTTTGGAGTCCATTTACATTCAAAGTATTTATTGATAGGTATGTATTTATTGCCATTTTGTTACTTGCTTTATGGATTTTTTGTAGTTCTTTTTTCCTTTCTTGCTCTCTTCTGTCACAGTTAGTTGGCTTTCTTTAGTGACATACTTGGATTCCTTTCTTTTTATTTTTTGCCTATCTGTTACTGGTTTTTGATTTGTGGTTACCCTTAGGTTTAGAGATAACATCTTATGCATATATCAGTTTACATTATGTAGGTGGTTGCTTCTGTTTGTACCCATTCTTTAGTCCTACCCCACCAGGTTTTAAGTATATGATGTTACACTTTAAAATTTTATTTTTATTATTTATTTTAGAGAGAGAGTATGAACAGGGGGAGGGAGAGACCGAGGGAGAAGGAAAGAGAGAATCCTAAGCAGGCTGCACGCCCAGCACAGAGCCCAATGTGGGGCTCGATCTCACGACCCTGAGATCATGACCTGGGTCAAAATCAAGAATCGGACACTCCACCGAATGAGCTGCCCAGGCTCCCCTATGGTGTCACACTTTCTGTCCTTTTGTTTTGTGAATCCCTTGACTGATTTTTAAAGATATACTTAATTTTACGGCATCCGTGCTCCTACTTTTCTTACTCCTGCTGATGGCCTTTCCTTTCCAGTCAAAGATACCCCTTTAACATTTCTTGTAGGGCTGGTTTAGTGGTGAGAATGGTGCCCTCCAGCTCTTTTGTTCTTGGAGAAGTCTCCCAAAGATCTCTGTCCTTCTGTCCTATGCTCCGAGAGTAAACAATCTCACATATACTGCGGGTGTTTTTCAAACTGCTGCTTCTCGGTTGTATCTCAAGAGTGTTGTTTGCTGTGTTGCCTCTTCATGGGCAGAAACTGAGTTTCCTGTTGCCCTCTGGCTCTCCCAGACCCGGGCCTGCTGATTTTTAAAGTCCCAGGTGTTAAGCTCCACTGATTGTAAGAACGTGGGAAGTCAAACCCCTCTGGGTTCCGGAGCCAAGTGTTACGGGGATTTGTTTTCCACGTGTGGTTCCCCAGTGCTGGGGTGCCCCTGTGGCTTCTGCTCCTTCCCCTTCTCTGTGCCTCAGTGTCCCTTCCCTCCATAGACAGTCCTGCAGGTCAGTGTGGTTCCCGAATGCATCCCCACCCTCACTCCCCTTTTGGATGTGGCCTCTACTCTACATGTGGTTGTGGAGACTCTTTGAATCATTTTCTGGGTTATTTACACTGATGTGGTGTCATGTGGTTTGGAGTCCCTGGGACAAGGTGAGCCTAGGATCGTCCTATCTGCCATGTTCTACATCGTACCTTTTTTTTTTTTTTTAAGATTTTTTATTTATTTGACAGAGAGAGCACAAGCAGACGGAGAGAGAGGGAGAAGCAGGTTCCCTGCTGAGCAAGGAGCCCGATGTGGGACTCGATTCCAGGACCCTGGGATCATGACCTGGGCCGAAGGCAGCCGCTTAACCGACTGAGCCACCCAGGCGTCCTACATCGTACCTTTTGTAACATGAGTTTATGGAGAACAGGCTGGCCGGCAGAAGAGTCGTGGTTTACCACAAGGATCCTGGCCTGATACTCATTTTCAGACTTTGTCCCTGATTTTAGGCTGACTTAACAACTTCTCTCTCCCTCCCCTTAGCTCTAAGATGCTGCCATCGCCCTTCGGATGGTTGTAGAAATGAATGAACTCACGCAAATAGCCCACTTAGCCAAGTGCCTAACCATGAGTCGGCCCTCAGGAAATGTTAGCTCCAGGGGTTAATTCTATTAGCTGTTCCCTAGGAAACTACAGAGAGGGCCTTGTGATCGACCCAGCGAGATACCCAGAGGGTCCACTCGACAAAGGAATGAGGGATGGTTTCCATTATTCGTAATGATCCCAGTTGCATTTGATGAGCTGTTGTTTGAGATGAGGAAGGAGATATCTGGGACAAAAAGGTCAATCAGCATCAGTTTTGGGTTGCACACAATCTGGTGCTGGAAGTCCACTGACGGATCGATTCTAATCGGCTGTCTTTGACTTCATCTAAATCACGCCAAGCTGCCTCTCTGAAAGCCATTTCACCAGGGCAGGAAAGACTGTAATTTCCACTAACAACACGCTAAAATATCCAAACTCCATTTGACTACCCATGTGTTTTCTCAGCTTGCCCCACAGTAAATTCCGTTACACCCCAGAGAGGACTGAGGGGGTGATGCATGCGTGTACGTGTGTCCCTCCATGTATCCACACGTGTGCATTTGCCTGCACACCCACGTCTGCGTCTGAGCTTAGGGAAGCAGAGAGTGCGCTGAGGAGAAACCTCACTCTGCTGCACTCAGAATGTTAAGCTTCAGCAGGACGTGTCACGTCTTCAGCTCTGTGAGCAGGAACGTTTATGCCATTGATCATTCCTCCGTATCTCCTCATCGTCTGGAAGAGGGGTTCTCCACACCAGGCACATGCTAGAATTTGCTGGGGACGCTTGAAAACAGCCCTGCTGTCCACACTTCACTCCAGATCTGAAGGTGCCCGAGACACTGGTCGTCTTCAGCGCTCCCCGGGGCTTCTAGTCGGCAGCCAGTTTTGAGAGTGGCTGACCCAGGGTCATGCTGATCACCAGAGGCGGTCATTCAAAACCCAGTGTTTAAGGGTTGCGTTAATCTGAAACCGGAATCTCTTTCCTACATTGGCAGTGTTTACCGTTCTAAAGAATACTGAAGTTCACTTTCCTTTTTTTCCTCCCTCAAATCCACTTCTAGACCATAGATATGCACCCAGATTACTGTTAGTCTGTGGAATGACTTTTCAAATCTATAGATTTTAATTATACTTAAATGTAGTTTCATGAACAAGACAGATTTTGGGGGGACAGACTTGCCAGGCATGTAGCCCTTTCACAATACAGTTCATGGACTGAAATTCCAAACAGTATGCAATGCATATTGACTTGATCACTTCCATAACATTATACTTAAAATCAGCATACAGCAAATGGCATTCGGTCTTAGGGAAATGTGCAAAAATACACAATACTTCCTTCAAATTAATTTCTTTAAGTCATTGCGTCTTTGAGATGTTCTGCTTCACACACAGTGGCCCGTACACACATCACAGGATCACGCAGAATTCTACACACACGTGTGTGCGGAGACGGCCAGGGAGGTCCGGGCCAGCGCCGTGGCCGGGACGGACGCCGGTTCCGGGCTGTGCTGTTGGACTGGGGACGGTGGGTGGAACTGGGCGAAGGTGCAGGGTGATAATGCCTCTCTGTTATATCTTACGAGTGCATGCAAGTCTTCGGCTTACTCAGAAAGTAAAAGGCGATGGGTCGCGGCGAGAGCTGGGGCGCAGACCTCGCCCTTGCTCGGTCCCAGCTCGGCAGCCCGCTGCGTGCGCGATGTCACACGGCGTGCGCGCAGCTCCGCGGCGTCTGAGTCGGACCTCGCCGTGATCACGGCGCAGAAGCGCAGTGTGGGCCCCGGCGACCGTGCCCGGCTGCGCGCTCCGTCGTGCGTCCCCGCGGCCCCTTCCTCGGCTTCTGCTCCTGGCGTCGCGGGTCTCCCTTTGGATCTCCCGCAAGGGCTTCTCACTACCTTGCTCACCTGCACTGGCCTCTGAATGCTGTTTCCACTCTTGGGGTGTTTCGGTGAATTCCCGACTGTATTATCGTCTGCAGATCAGCACTTTGCATGATGAAGATCCGACATACGCTGTGTCCGTGTCTTACTCGGCAGGTCCGCCCGTCACTCCCGCGGAGCTGACGTCATGGTGTTGGAACAAATACAGCCAAGCCGATGCCGGGTGCTTGCACTACGTTGTCAGAGAGATTGCAACCCCGGTGACCTGACACGCACACACACACATGCACACGCACACACATGCACACACACACTGAAAGAGGGCGGCAGGAGTGGAGCTGGAAGTGCTTTGAAGGGGTGGATGGGAGGATGGAGGGTGAGGAGGGAAGAGTAGTTGGAGGTGCGGTGGCCACGCAGCTCATGGGGACGTGAAGCCTCAGGCCAGGGAGTGGACAAGGGCTCCGGGCGTCGCTCTTGGGAAATGAGGAGGTATTACTCGTGTTTTCTGTGGAAGACAGACTCGCGTCATAGCACAGAACGAACCGTTTTAAATCGTACAGGTCAGTGGCGCTTGGCACCCTGGCAATGTGTGGTTGCAGAGCCTGGCCATTAACTCCACAGGCACACGCCGCGCCCGCGGAGCAGACACGCGCATCCCCAGCTCCCGGCTGCCCCCCGCGTTGGCTGCGTCCGTGGACTTGCCGAGGGCACACGTCGGGTAAAGATGCAGTCCCACCGTATGTGGCCTCGGGGGTCTGGATTCACCCGCGGTATTGCTAATTGTGCCTAAAGACCCCGTCACCATCGTAACTGGAACATGACTGCGTGCTGATTAGTCTGTGCTCACCTCCTCGTATGAGTCTTACCAGTTCAACTTCCAAAACTTACCCCCCACCAGTTGGCCTCTCTGCACATCTGCCGTGGCCACAGAATTTTAATCTGCTGTCCTGGGTTCACCTGCACAAAGGCCTGATCTTCCACTCCCGTGTTTGTGTGTCCACAGTCTCTTCTGCCCACAGCAGCCACACTGATGTTTAAGAACGTGCATGAGCCCTGAACGTGGTTTCCTGGCCCCTCGCTGACCAGAGCTCACAGCCCCCGGGCTCCCCGCCTCTCAGTGTTTCCATTTATCACTTATGATCCATTGGTTGTTACGTCTAATGGGTCACATCTCCGCCTAGTAGAATGAGAACCCCTGCAAACAGGGAGCTTTCCTTCTGTCGGCGATGTCCCCCCTCCAGGACGGGACCAGGCACACAGCAGAACCTTAGGAGATGTTGCTTGAATAAATGTATAAATTAAGTGGGTGACTGTGGAGGAGAAAAAAGATCCAGGTTCCCCTGGATCACACCATGTTATCCTCACGCTTTCTGGGGCGCCGTTCTGCTCATTCATCAGCAGATACGCTCCGGGCCCACTGATGTCCCAGCAGGAATGCAGGAAACTCTCGAAACTCTTGGGCGGGGGTGGGGGTGGGGGGAAGGCCTGGGTGGCTCAGTCTGTTAAGCATCTGACTCTTGGTTTCAGCTCAGGTCGTGATCTCAGGGTCATGGGATCGAGCCCTGCATCGGGCTCCATGCTCAGCAGGGAGTCTGCTTGAGACTCTCTCCCTCTACCTCTCTCCGCTTCCTTCCTTTCTCTCTCTCAAATAAATAAATAAATCTTAAAAAAAACAAAAACAAAACTCTTCTTGTAGACTGGAAGCCCTCAACATAGTGCGTAGTGTTGAAAAAGATATGAAGCTTAGAAGCACCAGATACCTCTGGCATTTTATGGATACATTTGGGGGGGGGCACATTTTAAAATTGTAGACTATTGATAAAAGATGCCACCAAAGGGTGCCTGGGTGGGGGGTGCAGTCAATTGAGTGTCCAGCTCTTCATGACCTCAGGGTCATGAGATCGAGCCCCACATCAGGCTCTGTGCTCAGCAGGGAGTCTGCTTGAGATTCTCTCTCTACCTCTCTCCCCCCCGCCCCGCTCACCCCTGCTCAAGTGTGCACACTCTCCATCTCTTTCTCAAATAAATCTTAAAAAAAAAAAAAAAAACTCCCCCAAAGCCATCAGCAATACCGGTCCTAAATGAATATAATGGAAGAACTCTTAAGTGTTGATTTTCAAACCGCAAAACACTTTCACTAGGATGAAGTGCTGTCTCGTTACACCCACCACACCTCAAATTCCATTCATACTGACTTTTTCAGTCTCCCTGGGAACGTAGGAAAAAAATGGAAAAATGAAAGTGCTTTCTTTTTTTTTTTAAATAAATGAGTCTAGTCCACTGGGCAGGTTTAAGGATGCTTTATTACTGAATCAGTATGTACAAACTCTAACGAAAATAATGAGTCACAGAATATCAGACTATTTACAATACTTTGTTTTTACAAAATTTTTTTACAAGATTACTTCTCTCTAACATGACAGACACACACAAAAATCACTTTTTTTTATTACATACATAAATAAATATTGACTTGAAATGACCAGTAGAAGAGATGTGATCTCTATAGGCCATTGGGATGAGAAGGTAGCTGTTCTGTTATCTGCGTACTACAGTATAATTAAGGAAAGAAATAATAATTACATACAGACCTCTGTTAATCACTCTGTAAATTGTGTAACTTGCTAAAATACTCAGTAGAGGTAAGAAACGGAGTCTGGCCATGCACAACCATAGGTAAGAGTCACCATCTTTATGCATTTATTATTTTTAATGAATTATAAGAACATGCAACAGATATTCAGCCTTTGTGTGCTGGTTACAATGTGAGGGTTTGTGTAACAAGATTGAGAGCTATTTGCAATCATGGGAAGGAGTGAACGTAATTAGTAAATCCATGGCCCAAGGCGTAAGAAAGGGCATTAAATAAATAAGTCATTATCACACGTGACGCTGACCGATACGAAGGAGAAAATATCTGTACTCAGATGATAGAGACACATCAGAATTCAGTCTTCCCATCAGGTGTTTGAGTGACACAATGAAAGACACAATTCAGGGCTTTGCAGTCCAAGTTCCCGGCTCTTGCTCGGCTCCTGCAGTTTCCTGGGTCCCTCATACGAGGCAGATTCTCCCGTGTTTAGTAAAGATCACTCCCTCTCCGGTGCACGGATTCTCAACCAGGGGAGCCTTACTCCCCCAGATGCGAGTGGGCAATGTGTGGAGAACTGTGGGCTGTCACAACTTGGGGGCATTGGCATGTGGTGGGTGAGGCCAGGGCCGCCGCTGGGCCCCCTACAGTGCATGGCTGGGGCCCCCCTGCCAGCCACACAGACGTGGACAAAGCCCGCTCTGCGTGATTACTTACAGGTTCGTTCAGGTTCCTAGCATGCAGAAGTACCTTTACACTTGAACTTTGGGCTCCATCGGTAAAAGTAAATATCACTGAATATATATTTTCTCCTAGGAGAGACAATGCGTCTCCTATGAGAGAGACGCATTTAATTTTAATAAGACATATTAGAGACTTAGCCACTAAAACAACGTTTAAAGAAAAAAACCCATAGATTGTATCCCTTTATTAGGGCACTCAAATTTTTTAAATTAAAAAAAGAAAGTAATTATATCTTGGCCGATTCGCATATTATTGAAGGTCATTGAAGTTCATAAAAGAAACTCCTGTTTCCTTAATCATCTAATTAACAGCATTTTTCTTCCAACTGTGTGAATAAAATTTAAGTTTTGTTATTGCAGAATGAGATGCTCACAGGAGCAGCTTTCGATTTTGTAAGGAAGGTGTAAGCTTCAGAACCTTCATCCAAACTAAAAATGTATTTGCTCATTGTCTATTGCCCAAAAGACACATAACTAAACCTTATAAAATCAAACTTACATAATAATTTAATAATATTTCATATCTATGTGTACACTCCTGCATTTTGAATTATACAACAGTACAGGAATTTGCTGGCACAAATACTGGATTTGTTCGTGACAAATTCAGGGTAAAGATAAACTTGTAGCCAATATTAGACGTCTTCATTTGTGAAAATTTGAGAATTTGACATTCAGATGCAGCTCATGGCACTGGCGTAAATCCTAGTTTCCGCGGAGATAGCTGTGGTGTTGGGTCAGGCTTGGGGCGGTTGGAAACGAGGGGTGCTTCCGGTTCTCTCCGTGAGAAACCAGGGGACTTTGGACCTCATGGGGCTGAGCCCGTCCGGACAGCGTCAGGAGCCGTGGACAAGCATTTGGAAGCCCATGCACCTTCACGCCGGTCTTTCCCACGAGGGTCACTTGTACGAAGCTACAAAACATTGCCCGCATCATCACTGTAACTCTTTGCTACCCAGGAGACAGTTTTTACTCTGTTTCCACGTATCCATGGGTACAGACCGCGTTTCCTAAAGATACGCATCCATCTGATAATAAAAATACTGTGTCTCCATTTTGTAGCACGTTTGCCTTCAGACACTCGTGAAGTGAAGGAGTTCGAGCTGTCTCTGCATCTGCATGCTTCCAGAAACCCACAACACGGCACGTAGCCATGCCACCATCGTAACCCAAGAAAATGGTCCCAGACGTTTCCCCGATTGAGTTAACTGAGCAATGAGCGGAGGAAGCCGTTCCTTTAAGATGTTGAAATGCTGATAAATTGCTCTTTCCTCCCAGAATAAACACCGACGGGAAAAATACATGACCCTTCCCTTTACAAGAACTGGATCTTTCTGCACCATTGGTGAGCCGTGAAGAGAATTTCCGCTGTGAGTCACACTCAAGGTGTGTGTGTGCATGCACATACACACACACATACGTACATAGACATACATAGATGCCTATTCCAAACCACATCTGTGGCTATTCCCTCAAGAAAAACTTGGTTGAAACCGAATGTTTCTGGGTGGAAGGCTGCCCCAGTGCTCGGCAGCACCACGGACTGATGATGGGTTCCGACCCGAGTCCATGCTAGGAAGGGTCGTTTGGAGCCAAGCAGTCGCACAGAATAGGTTTGAAAGAATAAAGGCAAGCAAATAGCTGTCCTCTATCAATCAAAGCCTCTTGTCCTACGTTACCGAGAATATTCTAGCATTCAGATAGCTTACTTTGATTAAGAAAAGGCAAATCTTAGTAAAGATTGGAAAATATTCAACAGTTGGGATTCTCACTTTAAGCAAAAGGCTCTGTAAATTTTGAGATACATCAAGTGGTAAAACAAAGCGTACCAGCAGCTCTTTTCTGCATGGAGGGAAAAAGGAAAATATAAATAAGAAAACGTATCGGAAAGGTCTCTCATTTTATAGGATGAAGCATGAAAACGTATCCCCAGAAAAGCATTTGCATTTCTCCGAGGCAGACTGTGGATAGCAGCGGATTCGCCGAATGCTCCCTGCTTTGGGAGCCTTTCGTAAAGCACGGCTCACACACGCAATGCTCATTCGCCTTCGTGTGAACGGGGCTCAGGGGCTGCAGGTGTGGACAATCGTAGATGGAACTTAATTGCTATATATTTGAGGTTAAGAATAAATCACACATTATATAAATCATCCTATGAAAGATTTGAATACATAGGGCTTACAAACTGCATCACCTTATTTGATTTTGCAAATCAAAGCAATTATTTAATTTAAAAATGTTTTATTGATATACGTTATGCTTAGTATGTGTATGCACTGTGTGTTTGTTACATTGATTTGTTCTGAGAATTTGCTGCTCCGAATCCAGGGAGATCTCATCTGTGCAATTATTCAGTAGAGGTTCATTCGTGGATATTCCGATTTCAGGTTCAGTGGGCCTCCATTCTGGGAAGTGGGTGTCCCCCCCACCGGCTGTGAGTCACTCCTTTGCAGCTGCGTCGAGATGGGCAGAGGGACCCAGAGCACAAGGTTACACGGGAGAGGGAGGTCACGCTGGGCACCTGTGGGCTTCGCAGCAGCACGTCTGCACCGTGAAGCTCAACCAGCTTGTTCGTTCTTCGATTCTCACACATTGAGCTGTTTAGTATCTTTCTGGAGAAGGCTTGTAATGATGAGGATGCCGAGGTTTAAGATGGGGTCCTGAGGGGGGACAGGACATAGGTATCAGTCATGTTGCTCTATGGGAAGCCGGGGACTGGTGGTGAAAGCGTCAGACCCACAGAGCGCTCCCTCCTACATCCACGTCTTTCCTGCTCTGAACCCCCCTCCCATCTTTTCCCTCCTTCATTCCCTCCTTAAGTCCATAAAATCACAGGACTAGGACAAGCTCCTTTCCTGGGTCATACAGTTAGAGAAGCAAGCCAAGGCCTTCCTCTCCCCTGGGAGCGTAAACACTTCAGTACGCACACGAAACGCAGTTTCAAAGGAGGAGCATCAGGAAAGCACTGACCCGACCCCGACGAAGGTAGGGGCCGCCGCGCTCTCCCATCCCGAGCGCTGTCTAAATTCTAGGCATGAAAACTGATGGGGGCAAATGTGCTTCTACGACTGTAAAGGTAAAACCAGGATTACTTCTCCATTTTCTTATCAACACACAAACCTTTAGGCACTGCTTTATACGTGTAAGCTGGAAAAAGATGAAGCACATAATTTAAAAATCAGCAAGAGCCTGACTGTTTAGAAACAATGGGTGACATTTAAAAAAACAAAACAAGTAGTTGACTTAGCAGTAAATCCAGTAGATTGATTTGGGTCATATTATGAAGCAAATTCACATAGTGTATTACAGCAAAATGTGTGTGATAAGAAAATAATCCTTAGCAAACTATTTCCTATATTGTCATATTTGAAAATCTTAATTTTTACAATAATTTCAGACTGATAGCAACTTAGATTTTTTTCCCCCCCTCGTATGTATTTATGGTGTAAAAGACACGGGGAAAGCATGATACGTGTGGAAAACCAGAGCAAGGACGGGAAGGAAAGCGAGGCCGGCAGGGGGCATTTAAGCGGCCACCGCGCGCTCATGCTGACGCGGCTGGAATACAATCCGGCCCGCAGGTACTCGCGGGGAGGACGAATTTCAGACCCAGAGAACCCCTCGGGGCACAGGGCTCGGTGATAAACTTAGTGTTTCACGCGGACTGCTGCCCGTGTGTCCCACACTCACTGTCCGCTGAGGGCAGCGTGAGGTCGGGCGTCCAGAAGGTTTTGATGGTGGCCGGCCCTTCGCCTCCCGCGGTCAGCACCTGCACTTCTAGTCGGTACAGCGTGGACGGCCTCAGGTTGGGCACCGTGAGGACGTAATGGTCCTGGGGGAGCCACACAAAAGGAGATGCGCGTCAGTGACCTTTCAAAAAGGACAGGCACAGGGGGCACGCGTCCTCTGAGCGGCTCCTCCCCGGCAGAGAGCAGGTGTGAGTGCACGCGGAGAGCGGGAGGGATGCGTGCACAGCAGGTGGGAGCGCGCGGAGAGCGGCAGGGGGGAGTGCACAGCAGGCGCGAGCCCGTGGAGAGCGGCAGGGGTGCGTGCACGGCAGGGGGGAGCGCGGGGGAGCGGCAGGGGTGAGTGCACAGCAGGTGCGAGCCCGTGGAGAACGGCAGGGGTGCGTGCACAGCAGGGGGGAGCGCGGGGGAGCGCGGGAGAGCGGCAGGGGTGCGTGCACGGCAGACGGGAGCACGCGGAGAGCCGCAGGAGTGCACGGCAGGAGCGAGCGCGCGGAGGGGGAAGGGGTGCGTGCACAGCAGGCAGGAGCACGCAGAGAGCGGCAGGGGTGCGTGCGTGGCAGGGGTGAGCGCGGGAGAGCGGCAGGGGTGCGTGCACGGCAGGCAGGAGCGGACGGAGAGCCGCAGGAGTGCACGGCAGGAGCGAGCGCGCGGAGGGGGAAGGGGTGCGTGGACAGCAGGCAGGAGCGCGCAGAGAGCGGCAGGGGTGCGTGCGTGGCAGGGGTGAGCGCGGGAGAGCGGCAGGGGTGCATGCACAGCAGGGGCCAACGCACGGAGAGGGGCAGGGGTGCGTGTGCGGCAGGCATGAGGGCGTGGAAAGCGGCAGGGGCGCGTGCGCGGCAGGGGCAAGTGCGCAGAGTGGCAGGGGTGCATGCACGGCAGGCATGAGTGAGCGGAGAGCGGCCGGGGAGAGCGGCAGGGGTGCGTGCACGGCAGGGGTGAGCGGAGAGCGATAGGGCTGCGTGCACGGCAAGCGAGAGCGCACGGAGAGCGGCAGGGGTGAGCGCAGGAGGGCAGCAGAAGCAGTGGCTGCCCGTACTCCGCGGGAGCCCCCTGCCGCGTCCTCTCCCCCTCCGTGCCCCGTCTGGGCAGCCCCAGACACTTGGCAGAGTAAGACTACGCCGAGGTGCCAGTTCTCAGGCTCACCCTTGGGATTTCATTTTTTACTCCCTAACCTAGGACTTTCCCATGGTTTAAAGTTTTCATCTGCACATCTTGTGATGTGAAATTCTTGATAATCCAGATTTCAGTGAAACGAGCCAACTGTTTCCCTTAAAACACAGTATCTGTCAATGCCCATAACTGAAAATGTTTATTTTTATGCCAACACATTCTTCTCAAAGTTCAATAAAACCTAATACATTCATAGAATAACTACTTTCTAATTCCAAGGAATTTTTCCTTCCGGACTTAAGGTTTTTTTCTTTCTTTCTCTCTTGCTTTTTTTTAGAGCCAGGGTTGGATATCCTAAGGGCATTTTTAGAGAGGGTAAAAGCCCACACATGGGTTTTTTTTTCAAGCGAAGGAATTAAGTGGCCTGGAAGACAGGCCAACTCATTATGGGCTCTAGCCAAATTTGAATGGGGAAAAGGGAGAGAAACAACAAGCTTCTTTTAGCTATTTTTGCCCCAATTTAACACTTCAAACAGGGCACGTCCACTTGGACCAGAGGGACACGGGGTTAACAAACAAACTGTGAAATCACTTGCATGCAAGACAGGATAGAGGCTGCCGGAGAATCAGGGTTTATCGACCTGACCGTGTACCCTGCTCAGAGCAGGGCTCATGATGTGTCATTAACCCCTGCAAACTCCTACATGCAGGACAAACTGGCCCAGGAAGGCGCAGTAGTTAGTTAGCACGCAGCCTGGCGGAAGGGCCCCGCTCCCGCAGCAGGCGGCCGTGCGCAATGGGGACAGCCGCGCGCACCGAGGAGCTGAGCCGGCACCTACCGAAGGCAGAATCTGGGAGCGAGAGATGATGCTGTTGGGTAAGCTGTTCTGTCTGCTCTCGGTCGTGACCTCAGCCCAGGTCACCTGAAAGCCCGTCATGGGCTGGTAGAGGTTGGCCTTGGACATCTTCCAGGAGAAGTGGGCCGTGATGTTCACATCTTGGACGACGAACGAGGCAGAGAGGTTCTCGGGCTTGGCGAGCACTTTGGCCGGCACGTGACCTGGAGCAAGGCGGACAGAAGCACCTGCTGAGGCTGCTGGACAAGGAGTGGAAATGGGGCCTGTCTGCACGCATCGTGGGCACTCCGGGCGGCCCCTAGGGGGTGGGGATGGCACAGGCAGGCTGAGCTCGGTCTCCACGCATGGCTCCCGGAAACCACCTCTTTGCCCTATGGGGACGGTCAGTGAGCAGTGAGCCAGAGTCTCTCTTGTCCCTGCAACTTTGGGGTGCTGTGGGGATTCTTTTCAGGACCCTGCTTTGGGGGTGGAAGACGGAGAGGGAATTCTGCAGCGTGGCAAGACCCAGCGGCTGCTCCGAGAGCAGACATGACCGCCACGCCAAGGGCGGACAGTGAAGTGATCGGCCGTCGCACTCGGTCACTCGGAGGAGCTCAGGGGGCCGCGCAGACCAAGTCCTGGGTAGTGGTCCCGCTGCCCCACAGGGGCCTCGGCCAGGAGGGGGATGGGTGCGGACACGGGGTCTGCGGCACTGTTGTGCCAAGTGCATGAAGGCAGCTCGCATGGCAAAGGGCCGGGATAAAAATGAAATCATGTGCAGAGTGCGCCGAAGCACGAGCGCTGTGTAAACCTTCGCTTCGTTCCGCAGGGGGTAATGCTGCGAGCAGAGGACGAGCTTCCACCGCCGTGACGCCTACAGCCGCACGCACATCGCCGCCCCAACTGCGCCACCCGACCGCAGTTTAGAAGGAGCGCTGCTTGAAGCTTCTCCGGCCTCGCCAAGTCCGTTTGGACACGTTTTCCTCGTGTCGCCAACACCCTAGACGCGCCCTTGGAAGTTGGGGTGAACGTACCTGCCTCGCCCGGGCAGCTAACGTGCTTGTAGCTTTTCCCCTTCAGGGCTGAGCACGGAGGCGTCGTAAAGAAAACGGTCTCTGCCTTCAAGCGGCCCGCGGGCCGGGCCGGCTGGACGGTCACCTTGTATTTGCAGGAAAACGACAGATCTTGAAGAATTATATAATTGTCCTAGAGCAAGAGAACGAGAAGATGCTAGCAATAAGTCTCATTAGGGATGAAAAAACCGGCAGGAGATGAAATCCTCGTGCCACAAGGGTATCTTCCTATATATGCAGTGTGCGCACTGTGGCTTTTATAGAAAGCGCAAAGGAGACACGGTGCATGTTGTGAGGAACGACCATCGGGCGCCTCCCCCTCCCCCCGCGCTTCCGGATGCCAGCCGCGCGGGTGCACCCAACTGTAAGCACAAATCTGTTTTTAAAACACGAGAAAAAAGGGAACTCGGGCTTCTCGGAGACCCCTGTGTGAGTTTGCCTTCTGAGAACTGAAGACCGTGCTCGGCAATATATTCTTTCCCCTTCTTGGAGTGCTCGCTGTTCTTGCTTCTGGCCACACGGGTGTGGTCACGCGCGGGCGGAGCGAGGAGGGGGCCGAGAGCACAACTGCGCGCTGACGTGGAAACACGACTCTGGGGCTGTCCTAAGTGTGCAACCCTGTTTCCTTTACATCTGCCTGCTCTGCTTCTCCGGTCTGGCCGGTGTGTGGCAGAGCCTGATGCCCTCGTGTAAAGGACGCAGACGGGACCCCTGTCCGGGGCGGTCTGGGTGCAGGCTGGAGTCCCCGGCAGACAGCAGCGTGCGCCAGGTGGGAAGCACAGGCCGCGCAGTGCGGTACGGGTACGAGCTGAGGCTCCGCGCATTCCGCCAGTCGCTGGAGCCGGCAGTGGGAGATGGGGGGCGGGATGCGCATGGCGGGGGGATGCACACCGCGGATGTACGCTGGATGGGGGGTGCACGCGGGTCTGGAGCGGAAATGCGCATGGAGGATGCGCACCCGGGAGCCACTGGCCCTCTCCCCAGAGGTCACAGGCAGGCAGCCAAACCAGGGCACCGTGCATACCAGAGAGTGAGCAGGGAGCCTCGCAGGCCTGCTGCGTCCCCTTGGGTGCCTGAAATGCTTCTCCGCAGGGGGGAATGTGCGCTTTACATGGGAACAGACTGCAAGAACACCGCTTGGCAGCTCTTTCAAGAATGCTTTCATGTGGCGTGGAACACAGACATCTCTAGCAAGACGTGAGTTAGCTGATGCTCCATCCTAACTTCAAAATAAGTGGGTCTAAAAGCTGTTTACAAATGCAAATAGGCTAGGTCTAAGCCCTTAGCAAAGTGGTTTTTGATTCTTATTTCTACCGGACACATTATACAGGTTCAGCCTATTCTTACCTTCAGAGTTTGCAGAGATGAGAAGCCAAGGGTTGGCTGGGCCCCTGAAAATAAGGCCGATTTCCTACCATTGCAAGGCACGCCTAAGTAAAACCACTAAAAGCCTCGCCCCTGCCCACAAACAATTTAATAAACCCTGCTTCTGTTCATTTCTTTCTCTGGTTTTCAAGTAGGTTTCCCTTTTTTAAAATGCTTCTTTTTCTTTTTTTTTTTTAACTGAAGGCCCCCAACTTTGGAGGCAGCTTAGGGAAAAATAAAAGGAATAGCGTTGGCGATCATGTGTTGGGACAAGTCAAATCCAGTAAAAAACTGTATTTCTGCAGACCCACTGACTTGTTTTACTATCTTAAAGTTATGTGATCACATAGGATTCTAAAAATACTGTACTTGTTGCTTTAGGAAATATTCAAAAGAAAACTGTTCTCCTTACAGATCACAGATCAACATATTAGACAGCTGGGGCTGTGGCTTTGGGTGTTTTAAAGCTGCTATATTATAGACACGTCACTGTCACCACCACCATGGACAGGCCACCGCCATCTTAACCATTCTTTGTTGCCGCTACTCTATAATTCACTCATTCACCCTAACTATTTGGAAGAACACATGGAGCAGGACTGCCAGAGTTCCTATCCCCCAGGAGTTAATGTTCTTTCAGAATTAACAGTCAGGAAAGTGTCAGTGCCGTGAGTCGGGTAGACGTTGCATGCACTGCAGGAGGAGCTGCTAGTCAGGGACATGGCAAAGCAAGGCGCTGAAGGGTCGCTGGGGGCGTATAGAAGTCGGCAGAGAAAACGTTACATCGTGGTGCCAAGATTCTGAAAATAATGCAAACCTGTCGTCCAATTAAGACGAGACACGACAGCAACTCGGAAGCATTTCTGACCTGGGAGTTCCCTAGGAAGCGCGTCTTTCATCTCTGCAGAAGTCCTGTGAGCTGCGTCGTGCAGACACGGGACCGAGCTCCCGGGGAAGGTTGTGAGCGGAGGAAGGAATGAGTGAGCAGAAGGAGTGTTCTGCTTTCCCGGGTATGTTGTTACTATTCAGCAGCCCGCGCGGGGAGCGAGCTCTGGGTGGGTCATACAGGTGGCCCACCTTCCCGTGTGTCTTATGCGTGGGCCCAGTGGAGCCCGGGAGCAGCGAGACGTGGGCGGTGTGAGGGCCGCCGCTCACCTGGGTGATGCTGGACAAGGTCTCCGCGCTGCTGCTTCTGTTGTGAGCACAGACCTCCGGGAGCCACCGCACGTGGTATCGGCTGACGCTGGGATCTGAAAGGCCAGAGAGAGTACAGGCTGGGGCCACACTGCACCTGGGCCACTGCTCTGGGAGCGGGAGGGGGCAGGAGGGGGCGCACTGCGGTTCCCCGGGTGATAGGACGAAGGACGCAGGCCGGGCTGCAGGACTCTGGCCGTCGTCAGGAGGACATTCTAGGAGAGAACCGGGTACGGTGCGAGAAAGTGCAGGAAAGTCACGGCAGAACGCCTGCAACGAGGTGTTGAGTGGGGAACCTCGCTCCTGGTTCTGGGCCGAGCGCACCCCGACAGGAGAGGATGGCCCTTGGCCGGGGAGTGTCCATTCCCGCAGCGGGGAGTCATCACTGCAAGTGTGAGTTCTACAGTTTACGGCGAAAGCTGAGAGAGCGTGCAACCCGTGCAAAATCGACAGCCTGTCCTCAGGCCGGGATGCATTCCCTCGTGCACGGGAGTGTTCCCGCCGCACGAGGCCTGAAGCAGCCCCTGCCCTGGCACCGAGGCTGCATGTGTGATCCCCCCGAACCCTGACTTGCTGGGGAGCGCAGGCCAGAACACTGACCCTGCAAGCCTGTCCTCTCCGGGCCGGGCAGCGTATTCCCTGCACAGCGCTGGACTCTGGGCCATCCCTCAGACAAACGATGAGGATCACCTCGCCGAGTGTGGGAAGGGGGGTCTGGCCAGTGTCAGGTTTATTCACCGACCCGCGCATCCAAGGGTGTGAACGGGCGCCACTCTGCCACTAACATCTCATCCCCCGTGTTCCCACCACGTGCTGGATGGAGCTTTGCTGATGGGAAGACACTGTGGGTGGTTCGGCGGGAGCTTGCTTTGAGCACTTTGGAATGAGAAAAGAAGAAGTCTGAATCCGAGAGGATGAGCGGTTATCAAGCAGGCCCCCTCGGTGTTTACTTAAAAGGGGAACCCCTTCCTGGAGGCTTTCAGATTTACACAGCAGGCATTGGGAAAGCACCGTACGGTATACGCAAGTATGGGGCCACTGAGGGAATTCATCGGCTCGCATTCAAGTGGGGCTCTTCCAGGCATACACCGAAGTAACCACGCAGGAACAGCTGTTCCCCTGGATCTTAAAAACTAACAGGGCTATAGAAACAACAATGTACATAAGCAGGATCTGCGTTAGGCTAGAAGGTAATTTGGCTACATACAGATTAATAGGGAACTTAAGGGGGCAGGTGGTATATTGCCAAAGGTTACAATTGTGCAACAGCGGCTGGCTTATCCCCTGGAGATCTTTCCTTTTTTAAAAAATAATTTTTTTTTATTTATTTGAGAATGAGAGAGCACAAGTGGGGGTGGGGAGGTAGAAGCAGACTCCCCATTGAGCGGGGCTCCATCCCAGGACGCTGAGATCGTGGCCTGAGCCATAAGCAGACGCTTGACCAACTGAGCCCCCAGTTGTCTCCAGGCACCCCCAGGAGATCTTTCAAGTGAACATGGGGATGAGGCCTGGTGGTTGGTGTGGGCAGTGTAGACGACCGTGGGCGGTGTAGATGGCCGTGAGCAGGCCTGGTGGATGGCGTGGGCGGTGTAGATGACTGTGAGCAGGTCCTCTGGCCAGCACCGCCCACACAACTGTCTACGATGTTGAAAATATTCTACACGTGGTGGCCCCTAGTCACTCCTGCCTGTAAAGCAGCTGAAATATTGCTAGTGTGACTGAGGAATCAAATTCTTAATTCACTGTAATCAGTTTACATTCAGACAACTACAGGTTGCTAATGGCTACCATATTGGATGGTGAGTTCTGGCCACAGGGAAGCAGTAAGAAGCCATGAGATAGGAACAGACTCTCGTCCACTTTGGGGCTGACGTTCCCTGCTCAGGGGATTGATTCCAGTTTGCTGTAATACAATGATATATGGTATGCAGTTGATAACCGAGGACTCTAGGGACTCTAAGAATCCTACGCATTCTTTACAGCATGGTCCTGTTTTCCTAAGAGGAGGCACTGAGAGTGACATTCGGTCACCCCCCTCAACTCCATCTGGTGACACTTGGTCACCCCCTTCAACTCCATCCAGTCACACTCGGTTACCCCCTTCTACTCCATCCAGTGACACTCGGTCACCCCCTTCAACTCTGGTGACACACGGTCACCCCCAACTCCATCTGGTGACATGCAGTCACCCCTTCTACTCCATCCGGTGACACATGGTCACCCCCTTCGACTCCGTCCGGTGACAGGCAGTCACCCCCCTTGACTCCGTCCGGTGACACACAGTCACCCCCTTCTACTCCATCCAGTGACACTCGGTTACCCCTTCTACTCCATCTGGTGACAGTCGGTCACCCCCTTCTGCATCCAGTGACAGGTGGTCAACCCCTCGACTCTGGTGACACTCGGTCACCCACTTCGACTCTGTCCGGTGACACACAGTCACCTCCTTCAACTCCGTCCAGTGACATGCAGTCACTCCCTTCGACTCCACCCCCCGTCAGCTCTAGACACTGCTTTGCCCGAGTTCATGGCCCTCCCATCTCTGTGTACCCCACCTCTATGAACAATGTCATTCATCCCCATGGCGTTCAGTATCATTTTCCTGGACTTGCAGGGAAGATGGCAGAGTGGGAATATCCGAAGCTCACATCACCACATAGATACAGAAAGACACCCCCCGCAGTGTGTCAGCGTACATAACGCAGAAAACCTCCTGAAGACTGGCAGGACAGACTGCACAGCTACATGCAGACAAGAGGCCACTTCAAAGAGGGTATAGGAAGGGTGGAGACATGGTTGGGAATGAACCCGACCTGCAGGAGTGTCCCCAGAGAGAGGGACTCCATGGGCATGGAGAGGGGTTAGAAAGAGAGCCTCACGCCAGCCTCCCGAGGCACAGGGCACCCACGCAGGGAAGACAAAGCCCCATCGCATCTGGCTCTGAAAAGCAGAGGGATATAATTCCACAAATTCTTCCATCCGTAGGGCCGAACACCTGGAACTCTCAAACTCGCGGGCGTGACTGGAGAGCTGGAGGGTGAGGGGAAACGGGGTCCCCAGCCTTAAAGAGACCACACAGAAGCAGCACTGTGCAAAACACCCGGGCTACACAGCAGGGAGATTTGTTTCCTAGTCTCAAAATGGGTGCTGCAGAGGCAAAGATCTTCGGGAAATTTCTCCAAGAACAAAAGGGCGGCAGGCACCATTTCCCTCCCCCACCCCCGCCCCGATACACAGACACCTGTGGACCCATGCAGCACAAATACTGTCCTTGCTAACACAGCCCCGAAACCAGAGCTCAGCTGCAAGCCCACCCCTACAGGAGGCCCTCAGGAACCTCGCTGACAGCACGCACCCTGCCCCCACAAGATCCGGAGCTACCCACCCCCTCCAGCACCGTTTTGGCCAGAGCCCATCAAAAGTGGTGCCACAAGCCTGGCACTGTGCCAACATCACCCCCAAAGTGATGCCTGCCCTGGGGAGAGGGGAAGGGAGCTGACATGCCATCTGACTGCAGCCCCAGCAACAGGCTGGGGGCCCACGTCGGGGCTGACTGCAGGCCGACCCACCAGCACGCGCTTCTCAGAGGACGACGCGGAGCGCGGAGAGCATGCCCTATACTTGGGAGCTACTGCAGCTCTGGCAAATGCCAGGTCTCACCCACCTCAAGTCCAGCGTGGCCCCACACTGGCCCATCAGCACCACAGGGACCAGTCCCTGCCCAAGACAGGCAAGGAGAGCCACTGCAGGTGACTGGACTGAAGGCAAATGCAGCTCAGCCAAAAGAGTAGGGCGCATGCAACACACACAGGACACACCTCTGAAGGGCCAGGCCCTGGTGAACCAACACACTGCACAGCACGACACGACAACCCTTCATATGGCCACTGCTTTCAAGAGCAGGAGACGCAGAAAAGGGGGCGAGAGAAGAAAAAAGAACTACAAAAACAACTGTAAAACAAGTAACCAAATGGCAGTAAGTATGTACCTATCAAAAATTACTTTGAATGTAAATGGACTAAACAATCAAAAGACATCCATCACCCACAGGATAAAAAAAGCAAGCCCCATCTACGTGCTGCCTGCAAGAGACTCATTTCAGACCTAAAGACACAGGCAGATTGAAAGTGAGGGGATAGAGAAACATTTATCATACAAAGGGAAGTGATAAGGAAGCCTGCGTAGCAATAGTTAAATCAGAAGAGTCTTTAAAACAAAGACTGTAACAAAAGACAAAGGACACTACATAATCATAATGGGAACAATTCAACAAAGATACAACAATTGTAAATATTTATGCACCCATATGGGAGCACACAAATACATAAACCAGTTAATAAAAAGGAAGTCATTGATAATAATAGAATAATAGCAGGGGACTTTAAATAACACCCCACTTACATCAGTGGATAGGTCAACTAAGCAGAAAAGCAACAAGGAAACAGTGGCTTCGAATGACACACTGGACCAGATGGATCTAACAGATATAACATGCCATCCTCAAACGGCAGAACACACATTCTTTTCAAGTGCACATGGGACATTCTCCAGAGTAGATCACATATTAGGCTACAAAACAAGTCTCGACAAATTCAAAAAGACTGAATCCTACTATGCATCTTTCCCAACCACAACACTATTAAACTAGAAATCAACCAAACACAAGAAAAAAATCTAGAAAGAACACAAATACATGGAGGTTACGTAACATGCTACTAAATAATGATTCGATCACCCATGAAATCAAAGAGGAAATAAAAAATACATGAGGACAAATGAAAATGAAAACACATGCTTCAAAATCTTTGGAATGCATTAAAGCTGTTCTAAGACGGAAGCTTATAGCAATACAGGCCTACCTCAAGAAGCAAGAAAAATCTCAAACTAACCTTACACCTAAAGAAGCTGGAACAAGAAGAACAAACAAAACCCAAACCAGTAAAAGGAAGGAAATAATAAAGATTAGAGCAGAAATAAATGAAATAGAAGCAAGCAAAAAAACAAAAACAACAGATCAATGAAACCAGGAGCTGGTTCTTTGAAAATAGGAACAAAATTGATACACCTTTAGCCAGATTCATTGAAAAAGAAAGAAAAAGAAAGAGGACTCAAACAAAATCGTGGGGTGCCTGGGTGGCTTAGTCAGTTAAGCGACTGCCTTTGGCTCAGGTCATGATAACAGGGTTCTGGAATCGAGCCCCGTGTTGGGCTCCCTGCTCAGCGGGGAGCCTGTGTCTCCCTTCCCCCTTCCTCCCCGCTCGTGCTCTCTCTCTCTGTCAAAAAAATAAATAAAATCTTAAAAAACAAAAACAAAATCAGAAATGAAAGAGGAGAAATAACAATCAACACCACAGATACAAAGGATTAACAGAATATTATGAACAATTATATGCCAACAAACTGGACAACCTATAAGAAATGGATAAGTTCCTAGAAACATATACCTCCCAAAATTAAATCAGGAAGAAATAGAAAATTTGAACAGACTGATTATCAGAAAGGAAATTGAATCAATAATAATAATAATTTTAAAACTCCCAACAAACACAAGTCTAGGACCAGAGAGCTTCACAGGCAAATTCTACCAAACATTTAAAGAAGAGTTAATACCTATTCTTTTCAAACTATTCCAAAAAATAGAAGGAAAACTTCCAAATTCATTGTATAATGCCAGCATTACCCTGATACCAAAACCAGATAAAGATACTACAAAAAAAAGGAACTACAGGCCAATATCCTTGATGAAGATAGATGCAAAAGTCCTCAGCAAAATATCAGCAAATCAAATCCAACAATACATTAACAAAATCATTCTCCACCATCAAGTAGGATTTATTCCTGGGACACAAGGGTGGTTCGATATTTGCAAGCCAATCAATGTGATATATCAACAAGGGAAAGGACAAAAACTGTATCATTTCAAGAGATGCAAAAAAAAAAGCATTTGACAAAGTACAACATCCATTCATGATAACCCTCAACAAAGTAGGTTTAGAGGGAACATACCTGAACGTAATAAAGGCCATCTATGAAAAACACACAGCTAACATTATACTCAATGGTGAAAAACTGAGAGCTTTTCTCCTAAGGTCAGAAATAAGACAAGGATGTCCACTCTCACCACTTTTATTCAAAATAATAATGAAAGGCAAAGCCACAGCAATCAGACAAGAAAAAGAAATAAAATGCATCCACATTGGTAAGGAAAAGGTAAAACTTCCACTATTTGCAGATGACATGATACTATATATAGATAAGCCTAAAATTCCCCCCAAAAAACTAATAGAACTGATCAATTAATTCAGTAAAATTGCAGGATATGAAACCAATATCCAGAAATCTGTTGCATTTCTATACACTAATACCACCATAGCAGAGAAATTAAGAAAACAATCCTTTACAATTGCACCAAAAATAATAAAGTACCTAGGAATAAACTTAATCAAGGAAGTAAAAGACCTGTACTCTGAAAGCTATAAAACATGGATGAGAGAAACTGAAGAGCCTGGATGGCTCAGTTGGTAGAGCACGTGACTCTTGAATTTTAGGGTCAAGCCCCATGTTGGGCATGGAGCCTACTCGAAAGAAAGAAAGAAACTGTAGATGACACAAACAGATGGAAGGAAATTCCATGCTCTTGGATTGGAGGAACAAATATTCTTAAAATGCTCATACTACCCAAAGCAATCTACACATTTAATGCAATCAAAATACCAGGAGCATTTTTCACACAGCTAGAACAAACAATCCTAAAATTTATATGGGACCACAGAAGACTGAATAGCCAAAGCAATCTTGAAAGAGAAGAACAAAACTGGAGGTATCACAATCTCAGATACCAAGATACACTACAAAGCTGTAGTAATCAAAACAGAATGGTACTGCCATAAAAACAGACATGTAGATCAGTGGCACAGAATGGAGAGAACCCAGAAATAAACCTATAATTATATGTTCATTAATCTTTCACCAAGGAGGCAAGAATATGCAATGGGAAAATGTCTCTTCAACAAATGGTTTTGGGAGAACTGAACAGATACACACAAAAGAATGAAACTGGACCACTTTCTTACATCATAAACAAATATAAGTTCAAAATGGATTAAAGACCTAAATGTGAGACCTGAAACCATAAACATCCTCCAAGAGAGCACAGTCAGTAATGTCTCTGACGTCAGCCCTAGCAACATTTTTCTAGATATATCTCCGGAGGCAAGGGAAACAAAAGCAAAAATAAATTATTGGGACTTCATCAAAATTAAAACCTTCTGCACAGTGAAGGAAACAACAGAACTAAAAGACAGCCTACTAAATGGGAGAAGATATTTACAAATGACATGTCCAATAAAGGGTTAGTATCCAAAATATATAAAGAACTGATACAACTCAACACCAAAAACGCAAATAACCCAATTAAAAAATGGGCAGAACAAATGAACGGACCTTTCTCTAAAGAAGACATACAGATGGCCAACAGACACATGAGAAGATGCTCAACACCAGGGAAATGCAAATCAAAACTATGGGATACCACCTCACACCTGTCAGAATGGCTAAAATAAAAAAACAGAGGAAACCAGTGTTGGCAAGGATGTGGTGAAAAAGGAACTCTCATGCACTGTTGGTGGGAACGCAAACTGGTGCAACCACTCTGGAAAACAGTATGGGAGTTCCTCAAATAATTAAAAATAGAATTACCACATGATCCAGTAATTCCGCTACTATTTACCCAAAAATACAAAAACACTAATTCAGAAAGCTATATGCACCCCTATGTTTATAGCAGCATTATTTACAACAGCCAAATTATGGAAGCAGCCCAAGTGTCCATCAGTTGATGGATAAAGATGTGGTGTGTACACACACACACAATGGAATATTATTCAGGCATAGAAAAGAATGAAATCTTGCCATTTGTAACACCATCGATGGATCTACAGAGTATAATGCTAAGTGAAATCAGTCAGAGAAAGTCAGAGAAAGACAAATACCATATGATTTCACTCATATGTGGGATTTAAGAAACAAAAGAAACAAGCAACAGGAAAAAGAGAAAAACCATGAAACAGACTCTTAACTCTAGACAACTGGTGGTTACCAGAGGAGGGGGTGGGCCAGTTGGTAAAATAGGTGAGCGGAATGGAGAGCACACTCATCATGATGAGCACCGAGTAATATATGGAATTGCTGGATCACTGTATTGGCATCAGAGGCTAATAAGACACTGTACGTTAACTGCACTGGAATGAAAATAAAATATAAAAACTAATTCAAAAAGTTACATCCACCCCTAAAGAATTGTTGAATCACTAAATTGTAGACCTAAAAGTACAGACCACTGTATGTTAATTATACTGGGATTTTTTCAAAATGTAGACCATAAAATACTCACGCCTGTAATGTTAGCTGAGTTGTATCCATGTAACTCATTTATACAAATATCTGTCTTTAGTTTCATCCTGGCAGTTATGAAAATCCTGCAAGTTTGTATTTAGGATATGACTTCAGGACCCAATCTAGAACTAGAATATTAAAAACATCATCAAATCAAATGTTTCCTAAGGGGATACATGTGAAAATTCTATGCCAAATGCCTTGTGTTGCTCTGGTTCTTGAAATTAAGTTCTTCCTTCCACAAATAAATTATAAAGTACTTGAGAAGTATTTTTAAATATTGAAATTTACTTTCAGTGTGCTTCAACTGTGCTTCAAAAAGTAGATTTATCTAATTTGTTTCTAAACTATATTTAACTCACAGTGTCTGGCATAAATTAAAGGACGCAAAAAAAATTTTTTTAGGATTTATTTATTTTAGAGAGAGAGACAGAGAGCGAGCGAGCAAGCATAAGCAGAAGGGGCAGAGGGAGTAGGAGAGAGAATCCCAAGCAGATTCCCCACTGAGCGTGGAGCCCGACATGGGGCTCAATCCCAGGACCTTGAGATAATGACCGGACCCCAAACCAAGAGTCAGACACTCAACTGACTGCACCACCCAGGCGCCCCAAGGCTGCGAAATTTTTAATTAAATGTTAATCTCTAAATTCCAAAAGTCTAATGATCAAGAGTGCTGGGGTGACTGAAATCAGAGCTCTGAGAAAGAGGCCATCTTGGAGTGCCATGGGACAGCCACCGTCACCAAGAATGGGAAGTCACAACACTGGTGGCCGGGCACAAACACTTGGAAACGCATCAGAAAATGCCAGTTCCCCAGAGCAGGAATTTCTGTTCTTTGCAGCATCTCCGACACCAGAAATAGCACCTGGTATGTAGTAGGTGCTCAGTCAATGTTAGCTGAATGACATCCTTTCACGAACTAGTGCCTTGTTCTCTTTATATTCGTAAAAATGCTTTCGTCAGACTTTCTGACTTTGTACAATTTTGTAAAAGAAAAATTTTTAACATCTACTAGGCAGAAGGCATTTCTACTCAAAGTAGAAGTATGAATGTTTTCTCTTTTTCATATTTTTGGAGTGCAAACACTAAGTCTAAACCAAAAAGCCTAGAAGAATCAATTGTGGATTCTGTTGTCACACAGTAAAACCGAACTGTTGTCTGTAGAATAATAAAATTACTAATTAATAAAAGTAGCTCAGTGAACTGTTCCTTTTAGAACTACAAATTCACTGTTGAGGATATTTATTTCCTTCCAGAGCATTCACTGTTATAACCCAGCTACCATAGGCACTAAGTTGGGCTAACATGATGTTTGAGTCATTTCCCTACAAAATCATATGCTGTGTCATCATAAATAATACAAAAAAAAAAAAATGGAAGCTCTCTCTTTGGTAAACTTCAGGGAAAGTGAACAGATTTGTGCTTTTGAGTTCCTATCTCCAAGTCCAAAACCAACATGCTGGCCACCCTCACTTTTAGGAAATGTGACAGATATCTAGAAACCAATTTCTACTTATAATTTTGTCTCGATTAGTGAACAAGATTCTCGTCTACTCTGATTTGTCACAAGCATTCAGTTTTCTTGAGGTTTTCAACTCAGTGTATCCACTGGTGGAAATTAGTTATGATTCAAGAATATTCAATTCAGGTACTTGTGTCAGACTTTAAAACCACTTGAGATAGGTCTGTCTATCGAGTTGCATATGGTGCACACAACCCATGATTTTACAGAGTCAGAGAGTCCAGAAAAACCAGCCAAAGTGTCCTTTTCCAGGACAGAGAAAGATCTCATATTCACATTCTACACAGAATTCGTAGAAGAGCAGGACTGTGTGTTGACTTAAAAGGCATCTCGTTTCCTACACTTGTGATAGTTATGAAGAGCACATGCTTCATCAATGTCTGGGGGAACTCTGGTTTGGGATTCTGTAGGTCCCATGGTGTCTGCCTAATGGGCTTCTGGAAGGAGAACAAATGTGGGATGAGTTTGGACCACATGCTCTGCACCTTGGTGAGCACTAGACTAACCCAAAGTTTCCACAGTCTCCTCTTACGGAGGGCTCTGGCACAGGGATGCTCCACTGAGTTTTAGATGTTAATTTGGCTTTCAAATTTAAAATCAAAAGGGAAATGGGATGGATATATTTTAAGGAAAAGGGCTTTTCTGGAAAAAAGACAAAACTCTAGTTAGAGCATGACTTGTTCTTGGTCCCTAAGTGGCCATGTGATCTGGTGGAAATCAACCTCCATGCGCAGACTCCAACAGCGAAGTCACTACCTCACTGCACCGTGCTTCCAGTTCAATCCGCATTCTGACCACACAACTAAATCCTGAGCTCCAGGGATATGTACAGAAAGGAATGTGTAGATACGGTGCATGTACGTACACACCACCACACACACACACCATGCACACACACCACACGTGCACACACACATGCACAATCTTTGAGAAAAACAACTCCTTGGCTGTCATGCACTCCAGTCATTACTGTATGGGAATACTGACCATTTCCTGCTGCTGATAGATGCAGTGATGGTTGATCCCATTTCATCTGCCAAATTGAATGCTTAGAATTAATCGCATTTGGACTGCAAATTCAATCTAGAACGTTTGTGAAAGTATCATACTTTGTTGTCTGCAGAGGAGGAAAACAATTGGTCCTAAAACCACAAGAAGCCTCTAGCTCAGAGGCGCTCACACTCCTTCCTGAAGTCCTGTCTCCCCTCTGCCCTTGGGCCACTCCAGGGCTCCACCTATGGGAAACCCCATAAGAACCCTGACATTTATGGGGTGATTACTTTGTGCTGGGCACTGTCCCCAAGCATTCGGTATGTATACTCTCATTTAATCCCCACAACAAACCTATGAGGTAGTCTATCATTATCTCTTTAGTTCATCATGTTAATAGAAGAAAGGAGAAAAAGTCACTGATCTCGTCATTACTTTCAGGAAGAATATTTGATAAAAATCAATATGCATCCATGATAAAAAAAAAAAAATTGAAGATAAGAGCAGTAGGGGATGGGGCGCCTGGGTGGCTCAGTGGGTTCAGCATCTGCCTTCCGCTCAGGTCATGATCTCAGGGTCCTGGGATCAAGCCCCACGCTGGGCTCCCTGCTTGGCGGGGAGTCTGCTTCTTCCTCTCCCTCTACCCCTCCCCCTGCTCGTGCACACTCTCTCTCTCTTTTTCTCTCTCTCTAAAATTAATAAAATCTTTAAAGAAAAAAAAAGAAAAAAGAGCAGTAGGGGATTTTGTTCATCTGGTAAAGGGTATCTGCAGAAACCTTACAATTAGACATCATGCTTGGGGTTAAGGTGCTCAATAACCTTATTGTGCAAATCATATCACGGTAGAAATGTACATCAAATCATCACATAGTGTACCTTCGATATGCACAATGTTCTAGGTCAGTTCTATCTCCATAAAGCTGGGAAAAAATAGCGTAGAAATTTGCATATAAAATCCATTATGTATTGCACACGCTTGTAGTCATACACACAAGCACATAGATCCCATTACGTCACCCACTGCCCCTCTGAGATGGGCACTGTTATTCCCATTTTATACATGAGAAACTGATGGGCTGAGTGGTGAGTGATTTGCGGGACATTACACAGTTGGTGAGTGGTTCACCTGGGCTTTTAAACAAAATATATCTCATTCTAAAGACTTAAACTCTATGTTATCGTGGTTCAAACAGTAGTTTACAAGTGTGCAATGTTTTATGTATAATAATTCCCTACAGATGTTTAGTACAGTGACTTTTCTCAGCGATCAGTACCGTTAACTTGTTTCCATATAATTAGTCAGAATTACTAGTAAATCATCAACCAAGTAACCAAGAAGAAGGAAAGAAAGCGGTGCTTCTGTTTAATCTCTACTTTGAATAAACAGAAATGAAGGAGTCAAAAATAAAAAAATAAACATCACGTCTGCAATAATCACCCCTACTCCACCCTGTACTGGATGTCACAGCTAGTGTTAAAGCAAGGGAGAGAAGGAAAATGTCAAAGGTGTGGAAAGGAAAATATAACATTCTCATTATGTACGAGCTACACGATTGCTTTCATGGAAAAATGGGAAAGGATCATCATATGAAATACTGTAATGAGCAAGGGAATATAACAATATAGTCAGATTTGCCATCCAGGCATAAAGAGAAGATGAATATATATGACAGCCAAAGTTAGAAAATAAAACTGAAGAGATTCCTTATGCAGAGGGAGGAACATCAGAATAATGTCAGACCTGTCCACAGAGACCTGGCAAGCCAGAAAGGCCTGGCAAGACATATTCAGGGTACTAAACGAGAAGAACATGCAGCCAAAACTACTTTATCCGGCAAGGCTGTCACTTACAATGGATGGAGAGATGCAGAGCTTCCAAGACCCTGGGCAGAAACTGAAAGAATATGTGACCACTAAGCCGGCCCTGCAAGAAATATTAAAGGGGGGTTCTATAAAAGGAGAAAGACCCCAAGAGTGATATAGAACAGAAATTTACAGAGAGAATCTATAAAAACAAGGTTTTCACAGCAACATGATGACAATAAATACATATCTTTCAATAATCACTCTTCAACATGAACGGCCTAAATGCTCCCATAAAATGGCACAGGACCCATCCATATGCTGTCTACAAGAGACTCATTTTGAACCTAAAGATACATCCAGACTGAAAGTGAAAGGATGGAGATCCATCTTCCAATGCCAATGGACCTCAAAGGAAAGCTGAGGTAGCAATTCTTTTATCAGACAAATTAGATTTAAACTAAAGACACAGAAGGACACTATATCATTCTTAAAGGGTCTATCCAACAAGAAGATCAAACAATTGTAAATATCTATGCCCCCAACATGGGAGCAGCCATCTACATAAGCCAACCATTAACCAAAATAAGGAGTCATATTGATAACAGTATGTTAATTGTAGGAGACCTCAATACTCCACTCTCAGCAACAGACAGATCATCTAAGCAGAAAATCAACAAAGAAACAAGAGCTTTGAATGACACACTGGACCAGATGGACCTCATAGATATATACAGAACATTCACCCTAAAACAACAGAATACTCATTCTTCTCGAGCACACATGGAACTTTCTCCAGAACAGACCACATACTGGGTCACAAATCAGGTCTCAACCGATACCAAAAGACTGAGATTATTCCCTCCATCTTCTCAGACCATAATGCTTTAAAACTGGAACTCAATCGCAAGAAAAAATTTGGAAGAAATTCAAACACTTGGAAGCTAAAGACTACTCTGCTCAGGAATGTTTGGGTCAACCAGGAAATCAAAGAAGAACTTAAACAATTCATGGAAACCAATGAGAATGAAAACACATCGGTCCAAAACCTATGGGATACTGCAAAGGTGGTCCTAAGGGGGAAATACATAGCCATCCAAGCCTCACTCAAAAAAATAGAAAAATCCCGAATTCACCAACTAACTCTACACCTTAAAGAACTAAAGAAAAAGCAACAAACGATGCCTAAGCCACACATTAGAAGAGAAATAATTAAGATTAGAGCGAGATCAATAAATTAGAAACCAGAAACACAGTAGATCAGATCAACAAAACTAGAAGCTAGTTCTTTGAAAGAATTAATAAGATCGATAAACCACTGGCCAGACTTATCCAAAAGAAAAGAGAAAGGACCAAAATTAATAAAACTATGAATGAAAGGGGAGAGATCACGACTAACACCAAGGAAATAGAAACAATTATTAGAAATTATTATCAACAACTATATGCCAATAAATTGAGCAACCTGGAAGAAATGGAGGCCTTCCTGGAAACCTATAAATTGCCAAGACTGAAACAGGCAGAAATTGACAACCTGAATAGGCCAATAACCAGTAACGAGATTGAAGCAGTGATCAAAAACCTCCCCAAAAACAAGAGTCCAGGGCTTGATGGATTCCCTGGGGAATTCTACCAAACATTCAAAGAAGAAATAATACCTATTCTCCTGAAGCTGTTTCAAAAAATAGAAACAGAAGGAAAGCTTCCAGACTCCATTCTATGAGGCCAGCATCACCTTAATTCCCAAACCAGGCAAAGATCCCATCAAAAAGAATTTCAGACCAATATCCCTGATGAATATGGATTCCAAAATTCTCAACAAAATCCTAGCTTATAGGATCCAACAATACATTAAAAGGATCATCCACCATGACCAAGTGGGATGCAAGGGTGGTTCAACATTCACAAATCAATCAGTGTGATAGAACACATTAATAAGAGGAGAGAGAAGAACTATATGGTCCTTTCAATTGATGCAGAAAAAGCATTTGACAAAATACAGCATCGTTTCCTGATTAAAAGTCTTCAGAGTATAGGGATGGAGGGGACATTCCTCGAGTTCATAAAATCCATCTATGAAAAACCCACAGCAAATATCATCCTCAATGGGGAAAAGCTGAGAGCCTTTCCCTTAAGATCAGGAACACAACAAGGATGCCCACTCTCACCACTACTGTCCAATATAGCACTAGAAGTCCTAGCAACAGCAATCAGACAACAAAAAGAAATAAAAGGTATTCAGATTGGCAAAGAAGTCAAACTCTCCCTCTTTGCAGATGACATGATACTTTATGTGGAAAATCCAAAAGACTCCACCCCCAAATTACTAGAACTCATACAGCAATTCAGTAATGTGGCAGGATACAAAATCAATGCACAGAAATCAGCTGCTTTCTTATACACTAACAATGCAACTGTAGAAAAAGAAATTAGAGAAATGATTCCATTTACAATAGCACCAAAAACCATAAGATACCTCGGAATAAACCTAACCAAAGAGGTTAAGGATCTATACTCTAGGAACTACAGAACACTCATGAAAGAAATTGAAGAAGACAAAAAAGATGGAAAAACATTCCATGCTCATGGATCGGAAGAATAAACATTGTTAAAATGTCTATGCTGCCCAGAGCAATCTATACCTTCAATGCCATCCCAATCAAAATTCCAATGACTTTTTTCAAAGTGCTAGAACAAACAATCCTAAAATTTGTATGGAGTCAGGAAAGACCCCAAATTGCCAAGGAAAGGCTGAAAAGAAAAACAAAGCTGGGGGTATCACGTTGCCTGATTTCAAGCTACATTACAAAGCAGTGATCACCAAGACAGCATGGTACTGGCACAAAAGCAGACATACAGACCAATGGTACAGAATAGAGAACCCAGATATGGACCCTCAACTCTATGGTCAAATAATCTTCAACAAAGCAGGAAAAAATATGCAATGGAAAAAAGACAGTCTATTCAATAAATGGTGCTGGGAAAATTGGACAGCCACATGCAGAAGAATGAAACTCGACCATTCTCTAACACCATTCACAAAGATAAACTCAAAGTGGATGAAAGACCTCAGTGTGACACAGGAATCCATCAAAATCCTAGAGGAGAACATAGGCAGTAACCTCTTTGACATCGCCCACAGCAACTTCTTTCAAGATATATCTCCAAAGGCTAGTGAAACAAAAGCAAAAATGAACTTTTGGGACTTCATCAAGATAAAAAGCTTCTGCACAGCAAAGGAAAGAGTCAACAAAACAAAGAGGCAACCCATAGATTGGGAGAAGATATTTGCAAATGACACTACAGATAAAGGGCTGGTATCCAAGATCTATAAAGAACTTCTCAAACTCAACACCCAAAAACCAAATAATTCAAGTCAAGAAATGGGCAGAAGACATGAACAGACATGTCTAAGAAGACATACAAATGGCTAACAGACACATGAAAAAATGTTCATCATCATTAGCCATCAGGGAAATTCAAATCAAAATCACACTGAGAAGATGTGGTATACATATACAATGGAATATTATGTAGCCATCAAAAGGAATGAAATCTTGCCATTTGCAATGACGTGGATGGAACTGGAGGGTATTATGCTGAGCAAAATAAGTCAATCAGAGAAAGACATGTATCATATCTCACTGATATGAGGAATTCTTAATCTCAGGAAACAAACTGAGGGTTGCTGGAGTGGTGGGGGGTGGGAGGGATGGGGTGGCTGGGTGATAGACATTGGGGAGGGTATGTGCTATGGTGAGCGCTGTGAATTGTGTAAGACTGTTGAATCACAGACCTGTACCTCTGAAACAAATAATACATTGTATGTTAAAAAAAAAAAGAAGAAGGGTAAAATGAAGGGGGGGGAATCGGAGGGGGAGATGAACCCTGAGAAACTATGGACTCTGAGAAACAAACTGAAGGTTCTAGAGGGGAGGGGGGTGGGGGGATGGGTTAGCCTGGTGATGGGTATTAAAGAGGGCACGTACTGAATGGAGCACTGGGTGTTATACGCAAACAATGAATCATGGAACACTACATCAAAAACTAATGATGTATGGTGATTAACATAATAAATTTTTTTTAAAAAATCACATTGAGATACCACCTTACACCAGTTAGAATGGCAAAAATTGACAAGGCAAGAAACAACAAATGTTGGAGAGGTTGTGGAGAAAGGGGAACCCTCTTACACTATTGGTGGGAATGCAAGTTGGTACAGCCACTTTGGAAAACAGTGTGGAGGTGCCTCAAAAAATTAAAAATAGAGCTACCCTATGACCCAGCAATTGCACTACTGGGTATTTACCCCAAAGACACAGATGTAGTGAAAAGAAGGGCCATATGCACCCCAATGTTCATAGCAGTAATCTCCGCAATAGCCAAACTGTGGAAAGAGACAAGATGCCCTTCAACAGATGAATGGATAAAGAAGATGTGGTCCACATATACAATGGAATATTACTCAGCCATCAGAAAGGATGAATACCCAACTTTTACATCAACATGGATGGGACTGGAGATTATGCTAAGTGAAATAAGTCAAGCAGAGAAAGTCAATTATCATATGGTTTCACTTATTTGTGGAACATAAAGAATACCATGGAGGACATTAGGAGAAGGAAGGGACAAATGAAGGCGGGGGAAATTGGAGGGAGAGACGAACCATGAGAGACTATGGACCTGAGAAACAAATAGGGTTTTAGAGGGGAGGGAGGTGGGGGGATGGGTTAGCCTGGTGATGGGTATTAAAGAGGGCATGTACTGCATGGAGCACTGGGTGTTATATGAAAACAATGAATCGTGGATCACTACATCAAAAACTAATGATGTATTGTATGGTGACTAACATAATAAAATTAAATTAAATTAAAAAAAAGAAAATAAAACTGAGGAAAAGTATGCATGTATGTAATGATATCAAAATAAACACAAACACCTTAGAATAATCATATTAAAAGTATTATAGCCTCTGCATTATATATTATAAATCACTGTTCAGAGAAAATTTTAAAAACCTGAATAAAGTTATGCGTCAAGTGGAGATTTTTAAGATGTGAATTTTGCAGTCATTACCATATAGATTGATTGTAATCTCAACAAAGATCTTACAAAGGTTTGTGGAAATTGGCAAATTAATGCAAATATTAATATAAAAATACAAAGGGCCAAGAAGAGTCAAGACAATTTGAAAATGAAGTAAAAAAAAACTGAAGAACTAGGATTAAAAATATTTACAAATCTATGGTAGTTAAGACAACAAGGTAGTGCCACAAAGTTGGAAAAATATGCCCAATGACTGTACAGAAAGTTAAAAAGTTAACTTGCCCATACTTTTGATGTAGGGCCAGGGTAGCAGCCCAGAGCTTTGGGGAAGGAGTCATCTTTAAATAAATGATGCTGTGTCAGCTGCAGATCAGGAGGGAGAGAAGAGTAAAAGAACAGTGAGCCCTACGAGTAAAGTCCGTTCCAGGTGGAAGTCAGCCTAAGAGAGAAAGGTGAAGCGGTCCAACTTCTAGGAGATGATGGGAGGATCTTTGTGACCCTGTATAAGCAAAGATCCTCAACCAGGACAGCAAGAGCTCTCACCTAAAGGAAACAAAGTGATGAATGGACCCCCCCCTCTAAAACTCAGAACCACTGAGAAAGGGAGGAAGGTAAGAGTAGGTCACACAGGGAAAAAACACCAAAACCAGGGAACCAGCAGGTGACTCATATACTCAACGTGTACAGGCCTCTTGCAGGAAGGACAGCCTGCCTGAACAGCTTAAAAACGGAAGCTCAGACAACGCAGAGTTATCAAGACGTGGGTGCCAGAACAGCTCAAGTCAAAAAGATGGGAATTCCACACGGCAGAGAGAGGGGGGCGCACTGGGACGATCGTGCCCTGCAAGTGGGAATGGCTGGTGCAACCACTGTGGGAAACCGTCAGTGTCTTCCAAAGCTCCGCATGCTTGAATCACCCAAGAGTCCCCCCTCGTCTGGGAGAATATGTACATCAAAGGCCTGTGTTCACAGCAGCACTGTGCTGCAGAACCCATCAGCGGGACAAACCAAATCCCCCAGCACCGGCTGAAAAGAGCCATCAGCGGAGCTCTACCAGGGGCTAGGAGCAGCATGAGACATGGATGAATTAGTGCATCCTGCAACAGAATGTGTTCGTTTCCCATTTCCTGTATCGTGTTCACTGCAAGAAGCCCAGTACACACCGTATGGGTCCAAGTTGTATACATTTCAAATATCGGCAAAACCAACCTTCACATTTAGAAGTCATGATGACAGTGCTTGCTCTTGTATGCTTAAGATGTATTCTCAATGTTTATATTTCTATTTCATTATAGAAGATGTTTATATTTTCAATATTATGGCAATGTTTTACTATTGATATATCAATGATATACAGTTCTAATCTAAAATTGGTAAATATAATAGATTAAATAAATTTTGTAATTTAATATTTATTCTAAAACCTATTAAACTTAGGAATAGGAATATATATTAATGAATAATTTTTAATATAATAAATAACACTGAATACAATTTAATTAATATATGAGAGTAATAAAACATTAATATTCATTGTAATATTATTTTAGCTGCAGAATGGATGTCAGCAGCTTGGAAGAAAATTCTGGAACAAGAAGAACTCCAACACCAATATCCCTTTTTTTTTTTTTTTTTTTTTTTTACACGTAGGTTCTGTGCCCAGCATGGATCCCACCATGGGGCCTGAATTCACAACCCTGAGATCAAGACCTGAACTAAGATCAAGAGTCAGACGCTCAACCGACTGAGCCACCCAGGCGCCCTACCAACACCAATATTCTGTGTGGCACATGGGCTGATACCCTGAGTAACACCGCACTTCAGAAGAACTGGAAGAACTGTTAAAAACGAACTCTTAAAACAATCTATTTTTCTTTTGTTTTCAAAAGGCATATGAGTGATAAACATGGAAATGTAGATCAAATAATTCCAAAAATACTATTTCAATAATGCAAAAAAAATCTTAATAAAGAAAACCAAAGGAAATGAATTTATCCTAAAGACAACTATTCAAACAAATACTCATAACAAACAAACAATTCTAAGGGTAAATCTTCCTTGCAGTATTATTTGTAAAATGGAAACTCTGAAGGCATCCAAGAGTTTGGCTGTAGTGGAATGATGGTGTTTTAGGATATTGTTGTGTGTCCCTACACAGCAGTGACTTAAACACAGCACCAGAAATACAGGATAATGCAGAATGCTCCCATGTTATATGAAAGTGCATATGTTCTACATAAAAATATTATATATCTGTGTGAATAAAAACAAATAAGGGAAGAACAGAAGTGTAGGAAACTTTGGAAAGGACATCCACCAAAACACCGTTTCTAGGAGATAATACTGAAGTAAGTGACTTCTTTCTCTATTTTCCAAATTATTGGGGTTGTGCATCTTTTTTTAAAAGATTTTATTTATTTATTTGAGAGAGAAAGAGAGAGAGAGAGCACAAGCAGGGGGAGCAGCAGGCAGAGGGAGAGGGAGAAGCAGGCTTCCCGTGGAGCAGGGAGCCCGATGCGGGGCTCGATCCCAGGACCCCGGGACCATGACCTGAGCTGAAGGCAGACGCTTAATGACTGAGCCACCCAGGCGCTCCTCTGCATCTTTTTTTAAACAAAAAACTAATTTAGAATAAAAATTTACAGTGTAGAATAATGAGTATCTTGATTGTTTTGGAGACAAGATTGGCCTTCTGGGAAAGCAGTGAAGACAGGCTAACGTCCCTGAGACGATAAACGCAACTGGCTGACCGATGCTGATTTCCAAACATGATACGGATTCCTGGGAAAGAAGGGGCAGCTCACTCAGACTTCACAACAGCAAGGCATTTAAAAAAAAAAAAAAGGATCTAAATGTTTTGTTCGGGCTCTATTTTCCTTAATATCAACACTGTGGTGGGAGCACCTGGCTAGCTAGTCGGTTAATAGTCTGCCTCTTGGGTTTCAGCTCAGGTCATGACCTCAGGGTCATGAGATCGATCCCCACGTTGGGCTCTGTGCTGATCGTTGAGTCTGCTTGAGATTCTCCCCCTCCCTCTGCCCCTCCCCTCACTCATGTTCTCTCTCTCTCTCTCTCTAAAATAAATAAATCTTTAAAAAAAACTATCAACACCATGGCTCAACCTTGACTTTTTCAATAGCCGCCTGATGTCACTGGGCTACTTGGTGCATATGACATCATCAGAGAGCGTTTGCGCACCTTCAGTCTTTTTCCAGTAGACCTTCACCTGCAGTTGGTTGTCTTGATAGAAGGGGGCTCCGATTTCCAGGAGGCGCGCGGGCCGTCGTCGTTGGAAAGGGGGCTGCATGTGCATCGTGCTCTTTCTGGTTTTCCCAAGTTGCTCTTCTGCAACAAAGTACAACATTGTGATTTCCTGGTCAGAAAGAATCGGTAATCAGTACACGTATTTTTTGTAGCTGTGAAGAAAGTAAGTGAAATACTATGAAAACACCACCTGGCCTGGGAACAATAGAGAGAGCTTTTCATAGACGTACCAGCATTATACATCAATGCCCGGAGCAAGGCCCTAAATGTTCAATCGACTTTGTACATGAAATAGTAAGAGTCAGCAAGTACAGAGCAATGATACGTTAGATTGGGGATGGAGTTGAAGGGTGCATTGATTCACTCATTCGTGCTTTCCCGTCAGTACTTAGTGACCACTTCCTAAGTGTCAGGCAGGGAGCCAGAGGCCGTACATACAAAGCTCGGGCGCCCGGGGCTCCTGCAATAGCACCAGACCGGTGTGCAGCTGATCCCACACACAGTGGAGAGTGCTCCTGAAGGCTCGCTCAAGGAGAGGGCACAGGGAGGAGGGAAGGAGTTGTTTGCGTCTCACAAGCTGCTGGTGCCTATTCTTTGGAAAAGCAGCCAAAGAGTGTCTTGCAAACAAGAGTTATAAGAACGGGATGGGACGGTTGCAGTAGGAGAGGGGATGCTTTAGGAAAGACGAGACTGAGTACGTATGCATAGTCACTGCTATTTCTTAACATGATGTTCCCCCGTGGTCAGTGTAACACTGCATTCACCACGTACTTATTGCGAAGCAAGGACAGTGTAAATGTGATTCAGAACGATCCCAAGCCTCAGATGTCCCGTATGCAATGGCACTCAGGGGAAGTCTCTAATCAAACAGAACACCAGGAAACATTCTTCCGAATCAGGTAATTCAAACTTTGGTTTCCACCACCCTAGGCTAGGCTGTTTCTTCTCTGGCGCTGTTTTGTGGCATGATCTGGCTCTGGTTTTAGTGTTCTTTCTATTTTGCTGTTTTAATGTAGCTGCGTCTTTCCCATTTGTGCCATTCTTAATCCCTACAATCTGTTGGGCTCCTTCATCACTAGGTTTCAGACCCCATTAGCTCAGAATGCAGCAGCCCACGCTCCTTGTCCGTGCCGGGTACGACACTGTGTCCTCCCAAAGTCCCCACCTGCCATCCTCAGAGATGATTTCCCACGATGTACGGAAACAAACCCTCCTCAGCATATCCATATTTTCCCAGCTTTCAATCACTCTTCCCCCCTTCCATCTGTTCCTCCAGCTGAACCTTGAACTCCGGGAGCAGCAGACCCTATTCGAACCTCCCTGGATTTCCACTGTTCCATGCTTGTTTCTCCAGGGCACATTTCCTTCTGCTGCAGCAAGGCCCGTCCACCTAATGCTCTCTCCAGGTGTGTGTCCGGTGCTCTCTGGTGTGCTTGACGAGCTTCCACACCATTCTATTTCTATTCATACAGCTCTCCTATGTTCAACTAATTTGCTAGAGTGGCTCACAATCAACTGTTCAGTCGAGGGCTGAGCAGCGAATAGTTCCGGCTTTGGGGCCCGCACGGTCTCACCCAAGTACGGAGCTCTCATGATGGCACAAAAGCAGCCACAGATGATCTGTAAACAAGGGAGTGTGGCCGTGGGCCAATACCATTTTATTTACAAAAACCGGTGGTGGGCCGGATGTGGCCTGTGGGCCATCGTTTGCAGACCCCCGAGGAAGTGACGTTAGCCTGCCCATATTAAACACAAAAACCGCGAGGTTCAAAAATAGTAAGAACAGTGTCCAGTTTCACGCAATTCAAGCAGTAGTGAGGGTGAGCTGCAATCCCAGGGCCATCTCACGTCAAGCTCATGCTCCCCCATCACCACCCACCACCTCCTTTTAGAGAGCAAGGTGATTATCTACGTGGTTTAGTAATAAGGATCTCAGAACTTTCCACTGGCCTCAAATCTCTCCTTTACCCCACCCCTAGTTTTGGAAGTGGCATGGTTAGAAATTCCACAAGACTTTCCTGCTTTGTGATTCCCAGTAGCCTTGTGGAGAAGAACAGTTTGAGCTGCACAAATTGTCGACCGATAAGAACCTTTCCCGACAGGTCTGTGAGGTTCGTGGGCTTGAGAAGACAGGAGCACGGGGGAATGATGCCGGTGGGGGACAAGACTCCTGACCCGTGGTGAGGCAGGATTAGGAGGGGAAAACTGAGGACCACGGGAGGAAACCTGCATCGACCACCCACTGCTCCTCACACCGGCACATGCCCTGAATCATCTACACAACGATTCAAAGGAAAGGGACACTTACGTGACTCAGGTTCTAATGTACAATGTTGTACTTCAAACAATTCAAATAAATGTTTGGATTCCCAAGAACATTTATGAGGTTCCAGTCTTCTGCACCCAAATCCAGTGTGTGTACTAGGGGTTTATCACACTGCCGGCCGACCTCAAACACCAGTGGGGTGTCCTACAATTCAGCTCAGTTCTGACACCATCTACCCTAAGACGGCATCGGATCCCCTACAGGCACCATCCATGTCGGGGGGGGCATCCCCTCTACACCGTCTACACCATGTCCCTGCAGATGGTATCGGATCCCCTACACACACCAACCAAAGGGGGGGGGTGCATCTCCCTCTGACACCGTCTATACCATGTCCCTGCAGATGGTATCGGATCCCTTACGGACACCATCCACGTCAGGGGGACATCCCCTCTGACACCGTCTACACCATGTCCCTGCAGACGGCATCGGATCCCCTACGGACACCATCCACGTCAGGGGGACATCCCCTCTGACACCGTCTACACCATGTCCCTGCAGACGGCATCGGATCCCCTACGGACACCATCCACGTCAGGGGGACATCCCCTCTGACACCGTCTACACCATGTCCCTGCAGACGGCATCGGATCCCCTACGGACACCATCCACGTCAGGGGGACATCCCCTCTGACACCGTCTACACCATGTCCCTGCAGACGGCATCGGATCCCCTACGGACACCATCCACGTCAGGGGGACATCCCCTCTGACACCGTCTACACCATGTCCGTGCAGACGGCATCAGATCCCCTACGGACACCATCCATGTCAGGGGGACATCCCCTCTGACACCGTCTACACCATGTCCCTGAAGACGGCATCGGATCCCCTACGGACACCATCCACGTCAGGGGGACATCCCCTCTGACACCGTCTACACCATGTCCCTGCAGACGGCATCGGATCCCCTACGGACACCATCCACGTCAGGGGGACATCCCCTCTGACACCGTCTACACCATGTCCCTGCAGACGGCATCGGATCCCCTACGGACACCATCCACGTCAGGGGGACATCCCCTCTGACACCGTCTACACCATGTCCCTGAAGATGGCATCAGATCCCCTATGGACACCATCCACATCAGGGGGACATCCCCTCTGACACCGTCTACACCATGTCCCTGCAGACGGCATCGGATCCCCTACGGACACCATCCACGTCGGGGAGGAGGGTGTCCCCCTCTGACACCATCTACACCATCTCCCTGCAGCGCACTGGATCTTCCAGGGTACGGGCTCAGTCCTGTAGGACTGCCCCCCCACTTCAGAGACCAATCACAAATCAGGCTGTCACCTGTGACCCTCGCTACCTGCTATAAAGTGGAGGTTCCAACCACCAACTCCTTGGGTTCAGGTAATTTGCTAGAGTGGCTCACAGAACTCAGAAACATTTACTTCCTAAATTACCTATCGGTTTATGATAGACGGCTGTAAGTCAGGATGAGGCAGATGAAGAGATGCCCAGAGTCAGGTCCGGGAGAAGGGACACAGGGCTTCCGCACCCTCCCAGGGGCACCGCTCTCCCCCAGACCTCCGTGTTCACTGTCCCGTTCAGCCTCCTGTCTGTTTGCATGTTTATGGAGTCTCTGTGCCAGGGATGAAGACCGAATACATGCTGCTGATTGTAAATCACAGCATCCCAGCTACTTTCTGAGAGGCGCTGGGTCATCCCCCAGGGAGAGCCAGTGTGCCTAGCAGCACGGAGAGCTCAGAGCACACAGAAGCTGGGCCAGGACACAGAACTCACAGGCCTCTCGGGCAAAACTCATCCCTTTCCTGATCGCCGGGGACGTCAAGAATCCTGCTGGTCACACCTAAAGTATTTGTTAACTCGCTAACTAAGGATTGAAGATCTTCACAAGCCCATTTATGCTTCTAATCCCTTTAATAATCTGCGACTTTGAGAATTTGCCATGGATAAGCAAAAGTTTAGATACTATGTTTAATCTCTATGTGAATTTTATCTTCCTACTTTGTTATGTCCTACACATGCTTTTATTTTTCATTACATATAGGCAAGGACGTAGTTTTCTGTATCTCAAGATGGAAATGCCATTGCTTTATTGAAATGCATGCACACTAGCGTTGCCGAGTCACCCCACACGGGAAGGACAGGGAGACGCGGGCCTCTGTCCTAGGAGCATGGCCCTGACTCTAAGGGGGAGTCCTGCACTGTCAGTAATAAACCAAAACGCAATAAAGTCATTTCTACGTGTTGTGAAAAGATACGAGGTATGACTGATACTCTTTAATAGCCCCAAAGGTAAGAGAACTGAATGAGTACACTATTTTTTCAAACGTCAAAATTCTGAATAATTTTACAGATCAAGAGATTCAGCATATTTCCTCCTCTCTGCTCCATTTTTAAGAGCTAGAAGAATACCCCAGTTGCCTGATGCAACTATAAAACCTTTGCAATCTGTCAACCCTGGAAATGATCCTCCTGCCTCCAAAAAAGCAAGCTGCATTTCCATTCAAGAGTGTTACATCTTTCTTCCTTCGAGGGGCTCTTTTATAACACAGCATGAACACTCAGCTTTTGCTTATGTAGGGATTTGTGTCATTGAAACACTGAGTAGCCTGCAGACCTGGGAAAACGTATTTCAAAAAGTAATTTATATGCTGGCATTTACTACCCTCTTTCGTATAAAATGTAATTTCCCTGGCTTATACTATAAAGTTGTAATTATTCTTTACTTCTCGTTGGTCCATGATGAAATATACAGTGTTCTTGTAAAAGTCATATATTAGGGGTGCCTGGGTGGCTCAGTCGATTAAGCGTCCACCTTCGACTCAGGTTATGATCCCAGGGTCATGACCCCAGGGTTCTGGGATCGAGACCCGCATCAGGCTCCCTGCTCAGTGGGGAACCTGCTTCTCCCTCTCCCTCTGCAGCTCCCTCTGCTTATTCTCTCATTCCCTCTCTCTCTCTATGTCAAATAAATAAATAAAATCTTTTTTAAAAAGTCATATACTAGCCCTCATGAGATTGCACATCAACTCCAGTATAAGAAATCCTGACAAATATTCACCTACGTCCTCCATAATCCTTCGTAAAGCCCTTCTCTTCCACAGGACACCCTGAGACTAAACAATATGCGTTATGACAGGTACTTTGCACTATTCATTTTTTACTTTTCCTCTATCACCTTTCTGAAGCCACATGAGAGGCATCAGCTAATTCTGAGAATAAAGTGGCCTTTGAAGGGTTAACTGTTGTAACTCCTTATTGATCAGGTAAAACATTATCTAATTTTAAAAGATGATTAGAAAGTGACATTAGCACTGAGAATCAACCTGTCCAATGGAAAGCTGACTGCGGTTGCAGGTAAGAGAGGGCTTCCTGACTAAGCGTGTTCCACAAATACTTCCAGAACAACGCCTGTGCACGGTGTGTATGCACATGGAGCGCAACAACGAAAGATAATCCGTGTTCCGTGACCTAGATGAGATTTTGGTTTGGTGGATGTTCTTTGCCAAGTCGGAAAGCGGTGGGCCTCCACCCCACATGGTGCAGTCTGCCATATCCAAAGGGAAGGATGTTTCTGCCTTGCAGTACAGAACAGGGGAAGAGAGACATGATGTGTTCATATTTATGGGGAACCGAGTGCCTTACCGAGAGGGAGGAAGCTGAACTCTATTGTGCAATATGGCTTAAGGTGTGAGAGACAGGTTTACAATCATCCTGGAGAAGTTGGGAGACGAAGCTAGTCCACGAGGGTCTCACTGACCCGATGGGCCAGGAAGAGTGAGAAAGCCCGAGATGTGCAACTGCAGAGCCCCAGAGCCCCCTCGCAGCTCGGTCCGGGCACGACCATGATGGGGCGCTCCACGGTGAGCCCTCTACAAGGGCACGGCTGAGCTCGGATTCTTTTCCTCCTTGTTCTCAGTTGTGGGAATGCACACAAATTATGGGAGTCTGCAATCCCACACCAGTTTCTAATGGGGAAGGAATGCTGTTTACCGGAAAAACCAGGACACTAAAAGGCAAACCTACTTTACAGGACAGACGAAATCCCCAGAAGCAGGAACAAAAGGTCTGAAGGACTTGGGTCTGAGGAGGAAGCTGGGGAGGGATGAAGGGGAAAGGAGTGAAGGACGAACTTTGGGGAGAAGATGAAGAGGTGACACTCTCAGAACTCAGAAGAGGGAGAGATCTGTTACATGGTGAATATTTTCTAAAGCACGTGTTGGTTGCCATCTACAAAATGGATAGTTAAGGAAGACTGGAGACAAATATTAATTAGGGAAGTATTTTAACTCTAAGAAAGAGGTGGGAATGGCCTGAACATGGCAAAGAATTTGACAGATCCCACATAGAATTTGACATTAGAGACAGAAGGACTTTTTAAAGAATTGCATTTCTGGAGAAAAAGGGAAGAGAATCCTGAAGACGGCCTCTCGGGCTCTGGCGTGAACAGAAGGGTGAAGGGTGGAGCGGTGTGCTGCACGAGCCTGAGAGAGCCTCCCACTCCCCCTTCCTTCCTTCTCCCCCAGCACTGACTTCTCTGCACACTCGGGGCTCTTTCCGGTCTCTGCGCTTGCACACACTCCACACTCGTGTGGGCTGATGCCCATGCCTCCTGGGCCCGCGGGGGCCTCCCTGCTCTTCAGGGCTCTCCTTTTCCACTGCCACCTTGGTGTCTTCTGCTTCCACGGTTCCTCACGGCTCCGTGTGCAATGGGCTGATGCTCATGTGGTCTTGTGTACATGCTTATCTTCCAAACTCAACATTAGGCAGAGATCAGAATGCATCTAGTGCTGCAATAACGTGTGTGTGCACGTGTGCGTGCATGCGTATGCATGTATCTGTGTGTATGCGTGTGTGCGCGCGTTTTGTATGTGTGCACGTGTATATGTGTGTGCATGTGTGTGTGCATGTATGTGTGTGCATCTGTATGTGTGTGTGCATGCGTATGTGTGTGCATGTGTGTGCGTGTGTGCATGTGTATATGTGTGTGCATGTGTGTCTCCATGTGTATATGTGTGTGCATGTGCATATGTACATGTGTGTGCATGTGTATATGTGTGTGCATGTGTGTGCGTGTGTGCATGTGTATGTGTGTGCATGTGTATGTGTATGCATGTGTGCGTGTGCATGTGTATATGTATGTGTACGTGTGTGCATGTGTGTGCATGTGTATATGTGTGTATGCATGTGTGTGCATGTGTATGTGTGTGCATGTGTGTTCATGTGTATATGTGTGTGCATGTATGCATGTGTGTGCACGTGTGCGTGTGTGCATGTGTATGTGTGCGCGTGTGTATATGTGTGCATGTGTGTGCGTGTGTATATATCTGTGTGTGCATGATTGTGTGTGTGTGCATGTGTATATCTGTATGCGTGTGCATGTGTGTGCTTGTGTGCGTATGTGCTTGTCTGCTTGTGTGTGCATGTATATATGTATATGTGTGTGCATGTGTGTGTGCTTGTGTATATGTGTGCATGTGTGTACATGTGTGTGCGTGTGCATGTGTGTGCGTGTGTATATTTGTATGCATGTGTGTGTACGTGCGTGCGTGTGTGTGCATGTGTGTGCGTATGTGTGCGTGTGTATGTATTTGTATGCATGTGTGTGTACGTGCGTGCATGTGTGTGCGTCTGTATATGTGTGTGCATGTGTGTACGTGTGTGCATGGGTATATGTGTATGCGTGTGTGCAAGTGTGTGTGCATGTATGTGTGTGTGCGAGTGTGCATGTGTGCGCGTGTGTATATGTGTGTGCATGTGTGCGTGCGTATGTGTATGTGTGTGCGTGTATGTGTGCATGTGTGCGCGTGTATGTGTATGCACGTGTGCATGTGTATGCGTGTGTGTGCGAGTGTGCATGTGTATATGTGTGTGCGTGTGTATGTGTGTGCATGTGTATGTGCGTGTGCGCGCCTGTGTGTGTGTATGCGTGTGGGCGTGTGTGCATGTGTATATGGTGTGCATGTGTGTGTGCGTGTGTATGTGTGTGTGCATGTGTGCGTGTATGTGTATGCACGTGTGTATGTGTATGCACGTGTGCATGTGTATGCGTGTGTGCATGTGTGTGTGCGAGTGTGCATGTCTATGTGTGTGCGTGTGTGCGTGTGTGCGCGTGTGCATGTCTGTGTGTGCATGTGTGCGCGTGTGCATGTGTGTGTGCGTGTGTATATGGGTGTGCACGTGTGTGCGTCTGTGCGTGTATGTGTGTGCATGTGTGCGTGTGTGTATACGTGCGTGTGTATGTGTATGCAGGTGTGCATGCGTATGCGTGTGTGCATGTGTGTGCGTATGTGTATGCGCGTGTGCATGTGTGTGCGTATGTGTATGCACGTGTTCATGTGTGTGCGTGTATGTGCGTGTGCATGCGTGTGCGTGTGTGCATGTGTATGCGTGTGCATGTGTGCGTATGTGTATGCACGTGTGCATGTGTGTGCGTGTGTGTATACGTGTGCGTATGTGTGCGTGTGCGCATGCAGGTGTATACACGTGTGCATGTGTATGCGTGTGTATATGTGTGTGCGTGTGTGCATGTGTGTGCGTATGTGTATGCACGTGTGTATGTGTATGCATGTGTGCATGTGTATGTGTGTGTGTATGCGTGTGTGCGTATGTGTATGCACGTGTGCATGTGTACGTGTGTATGCATGTGTGTATGCACGTGTGCATGCATGTGTGCATGTGTGTGCGTATGTGCATGTGCACGTGTGTGCGTGTGTATACACGTGTGCGTGTGTGCGTGCGTGTGTGCGTGCACATGCACAGACAAGCACACACACACAACCACATGGCACATATATACCAGATCGTGTATACTTGGTCTATGCGGTACATTATACCAGATCGTGTATACTTGGTCTATGCGGTACATACACTCTACAGTGCACCTGTGTTTCTCATATAAGAGAGTCTAACACAGTAAGTATCCCCATCATTAGACACAGTAATGTCATAATCCATAGCCCTACATTCCAGGTTGAGGAGTGGATGGACGGATGACAGGATTGGAAAATCAGTATAAGTTGCTAAACATATAGAAAAGTTTCCATGAGAAGTTTTAGGTAAAAGTTGTGTTATACCCAGACTCATACAAAGATATCGTAGACTGTTTCAAATACATTTAATCTCCAAAGAGACGGTTTCTCAAACACGTAGGAAGCTCTGTTTCTAGAACTTTTTTGAAAGCGTCATTTCAAACAGACCTGCTCGTTCTGATCCGATGTTTCGCAGGTGGTAGAAGATAATTACAAGCAATGACCGCGTCTAATTCTGCATAGCGAGGCTCACCTCTCCGAAATTCAGACAAGGTTTTAGCCCATCCTTCTGCCCTCTGCACCAGACCCATGATGAAAGGCAGACACCACGGGGCTCTACTCGTAGGGAATCAACATCACACGCCCCTTTCATCTGCCCCGTTCCCAGAAACCTTGCCAGGCGCTTCTCCACTGCGGCTCTGACCTGTCCCCTCTTGTGAACAAAGCCAGAAACAGGAAAGTAACTTATTTTCTGGCTCAGATAGGAGTGCCATGTAAGACTCTCCTTCTGCTTTGCACAGTTTGTCGCAAACATGCTAGTTTAGGAAAGCCGGAAACTAGGAAAATCAATATGGGAATAACTTACTAACTGCAAGATGAAGGGATGGTGAGCGCTGGGGAATACCCGTGAAAACGGGTGTGTCTCCTGTCACGTTTTTAGGGGACCTAAGTTTTCTTGTTAAATTTCCATTGTGACACCAAAATATTGCATATTCAGTGGATAAAAATCAAAAGAGAAACTTCAAAGGGGAAAGTGTGTGACGCACGGTCGTTCTAGAGGTCATCTTGCTCGGCACTGTAGGTTTACCACCCGCAAGATTTACCGGGTCACGATTCCAGGTGAGACCCCCCCACCCGGGGCAAGTCCTGGCTTTCGTGCCCACCCGACAACAAGCACGGGGCACTTACTGCGGCTGGCGGCGTGCACGGGCGTGAAGTGCAGGGAGGCCTTGGCCCCCTTCAGGCGCGTCTGCCCCCAGTATGCGATGGCCTGCAGCTCCACTGTGTAGCCGTAGTCCGGCTGGAGTCTGTCCAGGAGCACGGAATTCTGGGACTGCAGAGAAGACAAGATGCGCCAAGCCCGTTACAAGCCTGCCCTGCCCGTCCTCTTCATCCCGAAGCCAGATGGTCCTCGGGAAGCACACATCCACCTCTACCCGGCGTATGCCTTCATTCTCTCAGGTCACACAGTTCTCCTCATCTTGAGCCTCTGAAAATGCAGTTTTACTCTGCGTCCAGATAAATTTTACAGAATGGTCAAACATATTCTTTGGAAACGGTTCCTTATCCTAATTACTGGATCCTCTCCGATACTACAGAAATGAGTAATTCTGTCGCCTCCCATCCTAGACACCACTTCACGGAGAAAAGAAACGGGTCTGTCATAACCTGACAGAAGCTCATGTTGGCTCATACCTGGAAAAATTATGAATTGACATTCACTATTTCTTTAATATTTCTTTTAAATCTTCTCTGAGTGACTTTCAATCAAAAGTAGTAGGAAAAATCCTCCTAAGAAAATGCTTCAAGATTTTTTTGTCATCATTATTGTTAATACCAAGCACTCATCCAAGCACGTGTGTGTGACCTGTAGCATTAAGTGAAGCTGGAGGCCGGACAGGAATTCTACTAAACTCTGAGAGATCCAGTGACACATCGGAGCAAACCAGGTGTCTGATCGAGGCTCCGAGACAGGAGCACAGGTCTGATAACTCTGAGTCGGGTGCTTTTTCTCGTCTGGAATCATCAAGCACTGAGTCACATAAGTAACTCCTGCGTTTAAGTTCCACAGTCACCTGGTCGCATTTGGATCATAATTTCAGGTCTCGTGAGATCTCTTTTCAGCAAGAGAACAGGCTTTTCATGGGCATGTCAGAAGCGTGAGCGTAACGCTCACCGTGAATTATAGATGGCTTCGCTTTACGATTTGGGCGTTTGAGGGGTGAATGATCAGACCTCGGCCATCGTCATCTGTTTGGCTCTGGAAGGCTGATGGCCGAGCCGCAAGTCTGAGCGTCAGACGCCAGGCCGTGGCTACGTCTCCGTGGGGAGGCAGGGCCCGTGCTCTGCCCCGGTACCGCCACAGAGAAACCCTCTCGGCGCCTCGTGGTGGACCATCTACCTCTCTGAGAGTGTGTCTGCATGAACTACCAATTCTCACTTTCTTCTACTGGGAGTTTCCTGTCGGATGGCTTATCACTCTCCCCAAACTGCTATCTCCTGAGGAAAAGAAAATGCACTTTTGAAAGAGCATCCCCTTGAAAAATCCCCCTCTTCTTATTTACCAAGGATATTAGAATGGTATCTTAGTGAATGGGAACCTATTGACCCCCAAAAAGAACATTTCATAATTTCTCATGTTCTTTTGGATTTCTTCAGTTTCTAATCTTCATCTCAGTTGCTCAGATTTTAACATTGAGAATTTAGGGATCCACAGGACCTATAGCTTGCCTACAGTGGATCCAAAAACGTTAAGTCACTCATAAGATAGTGACCTACAGTTTTGGCTCACCTGGCCTATTAGTGACTTCAAGAAAATCTGCAGTTTAAGTTTTATTTATCTAACTGATATAGAATAGAAATAAACTGCAAAGTTTCCTAGTAACCCATGATGCTGTTTGCTGACTGATGGCATCCGTGTGTGCGTGCACATGTGTGTGCATGTGCGTGTGTGCATGTGCGTGCAGACCCTGTAACCACGGCACAGGTCACATTTTGCTTCCAACCCCTATGATCCCACAACCTGAGCTCCTTTAAATCTTCCTATGACATAACCAGGCGTTGCCAATTATCGCTTATTGTGAAGTCCGTGAAAATAAAGAATGGGACTGTCAGAAAGTTTCTTAAAAATAAAACCAAAATAGGCATCAGCTAAATATCGAGGATACGGACTTTTGGGCACATGTTTTAGAATTCTAAATGGCACAGAAATCGGAATCTTCACTGCCAAAAAAAAAAAAAAAAAAAGTCTTGTTATCCTTTTTAAAAAATACTTTCAAACATGTATTTTTTATGGAATTCAGCCTTATAAATTAGGGAAGTTGTTTATGTAAGTTTTCTAACAATAAAGGAAACCGAGGAACTCCTTTCTCTGCACTAAGAATTTCATACAATGCCAAATGTTCACTCTCATAGAAATCTCATTTCAGAAAATGGTTCAGTGGAGACTTTATTTCTTGGCATCTGGAAAATAAACCATTCCAAGTTCTTTTAATCAATGAGAAAGATATATTGTCAAACATGCATTTTCTAAGCTGATTAGCTTACGAGGAAAATCCCCTGCGACAGGAAAGACACGGACGTTTGCTCGTCGATTTATAAGGATCTCAAACAAAACCAAAGAAGATGTAAATGTAAAAGACGTTTTGAGTTCTATCATTTTCTATGACTGGACAGTCAAGACAAAATGATTTCTGTTCCTCTCCTGGAGTTGTGGCTGCCATTTGGATAGGAGTAGGTCGATGGGCTACATTCAGCTATTTTCACCTAAAATGCCAAAGGCAAAACTTCTGGAATGGCCCTCCGTTCTCTGTACTTCCTCAGCCCAAAAAGGGGGATGGGAAGCTTTCTTTCACCCATTCCTTCCCTGAGCTCAGCAGAGGCCACCCTCCGATCTGTCGCCTTGAGTTCAAGTACACCGTGCAAGAAGACGCCACTCTTCCTTCTCGTGCCCACTTACCCCATCCGTGGTCTTTCTCCGCTTCTTTTTTGTGGGGACAAGGGATTTGCTGCTGACCGTCCAACTCCAAAACACCTTGTAGTGATGCACGGGGATGTCAGGTTCCTCGGGGAGATCCCAAACCACAGCCACGGTCACGGTGTTGTCACTGTTTACGGTGGAATTTGCAAGCCGGAGATTGGCCGGCGCGGGCGGTGCAGATGGATCTGAAATCCAGGAGAAAGACAAACCACATACTCTAGTACCAAGGTGACAACAAAACCCATATCCTTGTATGGCTAATGACTACATGGTCAACACGTGAGCGCTGCCCTTTACGTGTAGAAAAGCTGAAAACAAATACAACCTCCTCTGTAAGCCTCAAATGAAAATACAGACTACAAAAGAGTCAGATACATTGTTTGGGCCATATTTGTAATCCAGAAGGCTCCTGGTAGGCATTTACATAACCACTATAACCCAGCTAAATTTTCACTGTACAGAAATGGATAAGTTTGTATAAAACATGGTAAAATTTGGGGCACCTGGGTGGCTCAGTCGGTTAAGCATCGGACTCTTGGTTTTGGCTCAGGTCATGGTCCCACAGTCATGAGATCCAGCCCGTGCCGGGCTCTGCGCTCAGCACAGAGTCTGCCTGGGATTCTTTCTCCCTGTCCCTCTCCCACTGCCCCTCCCCGCTTACGTGCTCTCAAATAAATAAAATCTTTAAAAAAAAAAAAAAAGAAAACATGGTAAAATTCCATTTACGCTGGTTGACATTAAATAGGTCAGCAAAGGAGACCTGCGCTTGAAAACTCTGGAAAGAAAAAGATAGAAATCCAGCTCTCACAAGTAATTGCTTTCATCTTGGTGGCCCTGTAGCTTTTGATCCTTGCTTCAGCAAGAGCAACAAGGGAGATCAGCAAAAATAAAGCATTTTTTCTTAATCTACATTACAAATTGGATGACATACGGATAACATCCATTTTCGTAATTTCACCATTTCTTGCTTGTCACATAAACCAAAACCTTCTCAGCTGTCAAGAGACAGACTAGGCTCTGGAATTATTACCCTACAAATCTCCATTTTAAATATATCTAACAAAGATGACTACATATGCACAAGCTAGACGGGCTTTCCTTCATTCTCTGCCATGAAGTGAGCAAGTGTAGATGCCGCTCACCACAAATTATTTACAGATGGCTTTGTTTGAAGATGTCTTCCCAGAAAAATGCTGTCAAGAATTCGAATTATAATACCATCTGCATCAGAAGTGCAAACAAGTTGTATCCAACTTGATATAAATGAAGAAGACCGAGGGAAAAATACCCGTGTTTTTACTGTCAGGACCGTTTGTGATTTGGGAATGATGAAAACATGAATTATTTTTAAAAATATCTTGCTTTTTTTCTCTGAGATATATAGGGAAGGGTTGGAGGTTTGCTTGACTGCTTAGTTTTTAAAAACGAGAACATTTCGTAGTTGCTCTTTCAGGTAAGCGCCTAATCCAGAGCACGTTTCGTGATACCGTCGATCGGGCGGTTCTCAACAGTCAACTTCAGGAACCTTCTGGGAGCGCCCAAGACATACACTGGGATGCGCTGATGGGGTGAGTCCCAGTGGGGCCCCTGTATGCGTATGTTTTATGTATTTACATAAATATGTATCTGTAGGTTTTATGTAAGCTATTTCCCATGTAAAATGCACACATAATTCTGAAGTAGATGATCTCTGTGCAGGCTACAGCTTGAAAAGGATTGCACCCGACGGCCAGAAACAGGAGGTGCGCACATGACTCAGTTGTGCGTAAGCTGGAAGACGCTGGTTTCCCTTAGCCTGGGCAGGGGAAGCACCGGGTTCCTTGTGGTGTTGGCTCAGCAGAGCCGCCGAGAAGCCCCACTCCCATCGTCCACACGGAGTGACACCGCTCATCAGCACCTTCTCTTTGAGTCATAGTCTCCACTTGACACCACTCTGCTGAATTTCCCTTCAGTCCCGCAGGACACGGATTCTCTTCTCGCGCTCCGCAACCCCCTCCCGCCGTTTGTCCCCATGCCACCATCTCTAAACAGGACAGCACCCAGCCCCTGAACTCGGGGACCTCCCTCTTCTCTCTCATGTACTCGCACTTTCTAGGGATCTGGTTTGTCCCCATGCCACCATCTCTAAACAGGACAGCACCCAGCCCCTGAACTCGGGGACCTCCCTCTTCTCTCTCATGTACTCACACTTTCTAGGGATCTGGTTTGTCCCCATGCCACCATCTCTAAACAGGACAGCACACAGCCCCTGAACTCGGGGACCTCCCTCTTCTCTCTCATGTACTCGCACTTTCTAGGGATCTGGTTTGTCCCCATGCCACCATCTCTAAACAGGACAGCACCCAGCCCCTGAACTCGGGGACCTCCCTCTTCTCTCTCATGTACTCGCACTTTCTAGGGATCTGGTTTGTCCCCATGCCACCATCTCTAAACAGGACAGCACACAGCCCCTGAACTCGGGGACCTCCCTCTTCTCTCTCGTGTACTCGCACTTTCTAGGGATCTGGTCCAGTCCCAGCTTTACCTAAAGTCTTTGTGCCGCTGACTCTCAGATGTTATGTCTCCAAGAGAGATTTTGCCCCAAACGGAGAGTCCAATATTCGATGGTTCTCCTGTCAGCTCCACGTGGAGGTCTCAGAGCCAACTCGAAAATAATGTGTCCAACACTCAAATCATCATCGTTGTCAGCCCACCACACGGGCCACCATTTCAGTAAATGGAAACCCCTTCCTTCCGCCTAACCAGGCTGAAAACCCTGAGGTCACACACTTCTTGTGCTCTCATGTCCCTTCAGCAACACCTGGTAGCACTGACTTCAAAATACATCCAGAGTGGACGGCCTGCACCGAGGCACCACCATCATCCTTCCCCAGCCCCACCAGACCCCTCTGCTCTAGCCACATGGCTCCCATGCGATTTCTCAGAGAGGACAACCATGACGCTGAGGCTTTCCCCTGGGCTTTGCCTATATGCCTTCCCCCACGTCTCCCCACGGCGGGCTCCTCACCCACTGCGGGTCTACCAGAAGCCGCCCTGTTCAACAGAGCTAGCTGCTCTTTCCTCCTGCCACCGAGAAAGCTTTCACCGTGACCTCCTCCTGCTTTCTTGTTCTCCCACAGCCCATATTACCAACTGACTTATTATGCACTTTATTTGCTGTCTGCCTCCACATAGGATAATGAAAGCCCCATGAGGGGAGGATCTTTTTTATCTGTTTTGTTCCCTTCTGTATTCCCGGCATTGAGAAGAGGGCCTAGCAGGTAGTAGGCACTTGGGAAATCGTCGCTAAATGAGTAGATGAATGGATAACAAACACATTTCCTAACTGTTGGCTTTAATTTGTAAGGTGGTATTTCAGTGCCAGTTTTAAACCCCTCAACCGGAATGGGTGAATCCTAACAAGACCGTAAAGTGAACTACAAAATCAAAGGGGAGGCTCTTTCTGGCTTGAAATAAGAGACTCTGAGCAATCCCCCTTCCTCTGCGGTAGGACTCCAACTGTTACCTACAAAAAGGAGCTACAAACTTTTCCGAGAGGGAAACTAGTTTGCAAGCTAATCACCACTTCAAGACAAGGAAAACAATCTCAATATGTAAAGATGATCGTAGCAGTACATGTCTTCAGTGATGCACCTGAATGTCTGTATGCTGAAAATAAGTAGTTATGTGAATTCTCCACTTATTCTAGGTGCACAGGAAGAGCTCAAAATCATCTCCTCTTCTCAAGAAATTCAAGTGTAATATTGGGTATTTCGCCTGTGTCCTCATCTACTCCATTCACTACGTACTTACTTACTGCCCTGGAAAACTTGATCACGCCTTGGATGTGATCATAATGACCCAGAACAACGTCATCTCGTTGATGAAACATGAAACATGCAACAACATAATTCCTGACAATGACCTATGAGGAAATCATGCTTTCCAACATGTGAATTTGTATTTGCTTGACATTATCTGAAACGTAAAGCCCTTTCCAACAATTTACACTATCAAGATGGTAGACTTCCATTAGCAAGATGAGACACCCCTAAAATAATCACAGTTCAATTATGAAGCAAAAGGCAGTTGCAGAGATTGTCTGGTTACTGCCCTGATTCTCTGTAAACCAAATATTCATTTGTCCATTTATTTACTGTAGATGTCAGGTGAGAGGCAGCCCATCCCATTTCTCTAACCTGAAGGATTTCATTTGCAGTCCAAAAATTCCCATAGTCAAGCCATTCCCTGCCTTGTGTGATGGCTCCCTACATTAGGAAGGAAAATATATTCCCTTTGCTGAATCACAGAAGCTTTTCTTTCGGTTGGCATGATGTCTTAATTGCATTCAAATTTTGAAAGGTCTACTTGGAAGTCTGCATGTGAAAAAAATATACATATAAAGACTCTACATTTTAATAAAGCCCTAAGGGATTCTGCAATTTATTTACTTGGCACGTTTTTTTAGAAACTGGTGAAGGTCTTCAGGTTACAGAGGGAAAGTGACTTGTCCAAGGTCATTCAAGTAATGGGTGGCAGCAGTCAGGAGACTGAAAAGGAGGGCAGAAAGAGGAAGTTGAGGGTCTAAAATACACACCTACACAGGCCACACCTCTACCTGTGTTATACGTCACCATCATGACCATGGGCCGCTGTGCCGGCAGAAAGAAAATACAGGAAGCCCTTTCGTGGGCAAAGTGTCTGTCGTAATAGTTTAGTGCAGGGACTGACAAACTCTTTTGGTCAGGGGGCTGAATAAACTTAACTTCAGGATCTGCAGACCACACGGTCTCTGTGGCAACTGCCTAACTTTGCTACTGTAGCTCAAAAGCAGCCATGGAAACGATGTCAACAAATGAGCCGTGTGCCAATAAAACTTTATCTGTAAAAGCAAGCAGCAAGGCAAATTTGGACCGCAGGCCACAGACTGCCAATCCCTGAGCTAGTCTTTCAAAAGCAGTGATAGCATTAGCTCTTGAAACTTGACATGAGCACCAGCTCTAATGTTATAAACGTATGGCTGTATTTTGTTGAGTAAATGTTGGACTTTGGTTCCCATTTTGCAGGTGAGGAAATTGAACGTGGGAGATTTATGTTCTAGAGCGTAGAGTGGGGGGTGGGGGTCAGAGTCATCACAAGAGCAATGCTCTCCAAGCCCTCCCTCTGCAGCTTAAGTCCGAGCACTTCTCCCCCACCTCGATTTCCCTTCCGCTGCTTTGCACTCCCTCTGTGGGATCTCCCCAATTATCTGCAGAAACACATCTCAGGAAGCAGAAAGGAAGCATGCTTCCAAAGATAACTGACCTAGGAAGGCTGTGCTAGCTTTTTTCTGCTTATCTACAATTTCCAGTGCGAGCTATATCAATCATTTAGCATGAACATCCAGTGTTAGAGTTGGACAAGAATAGTTCCCTTTACTAACGATCCTATGTGGTGTTTCCAGCCACGGAAGACGGAACATCTGGGTTTCCTCTCGGGAGGTGAAGGTTTCATTCTTTCTTTAAGTTTTGGTGGACAATGCCACAAGTGAACGGTAGTATGCAAACAGCAAGAAAGAGATGATAAATAAATAACCATATACGTACACACAAATATATTCAGACATGTGCATAGAGAGGAACAACATATGTTCTAAGAAAATGAATGTTAATTTTATTACTTCCTTGATTTCCTCATATGGTATCCAGAGATCAAACCTCCCACTGAAACGCATTACAGGAATCTCTCTCTCAAGGTACGTCATCGTGATCGAGTGGAGTTACATTTTTAAAGCAATGGTAGGACTACTCACACATTCTGCAACCGAATTAGAAGGTTGGTTCTAAAATTTAGCTTTTCTTTTCCCATCCAGACTCAGCAGTTGGGACCATTTTCCTTCCCTCATTAAAAAAACAGGAATCACCCTGCAGTATCTAGACACACAACTCATAAGCCTTTGGAAAGCTGCAGAAGCTACACTGCAGGCGGGTTTCCAACTACTCGATGGTTTCAAGACACAGGCACCCGGGAGTCTCGCCCATTGCAAAGGGCGCTCGCGGAGGAGCTGTGCAGAGGCGTAAAGAGTCTCGAGGGTCCGCACGGAGCATCAGGGAGCGTCACGACCCCCAGTGCCGCCTGTTCTCGGCTCACCAACACTCTGTAACGTATGCACGGAATAACAGCCAGCGCGCTACCTCTGTGCTCCGAAAACAATGCTTTCTGCGGCTTTTCCTTGGTAATGTATCCTGTACATGTGGGAAAGCGGAGAAGGAAGGTGGAGGAGAAACCTTGAATTTGGAGGGAAGTGAGTATCGTAACTCAAAGATGGTGGATGTATTAGCTGAATGACAACAGAAGGTGGATTTTAACATTTTTCCTTCTACGTTTCCCTTTAACATTTGCTATTTCAGAATGCTAAACGGATACTGACTAATCCCAAACATCCAAACAAATGTTGGCCTGCTTTTGGCAACATGCAAAAAAAAAAAAAAACAGAACAATAACACTACACAAAAATCAGATTTTGTTTTGTACCACCTAGAAAATTGGAAGTCTTCCTTCTGTCACTACCCATGTTGACACCCAGAAGTCATGCCGAAAGGCAGATGCACTCTTTCCCAAATTCGGCAGTCTCGTAGAGTATTTTGGCTCAGGTACGAGGACTTAGCAATATATATTTCCAATGCTGCGCACGCAACACATACACATTTTTTGCTGATAATTATCGACATGATCAAGGAAAGGTGAAACACCGATCTGCTGAAAAAGAGAAGCAAATGTGCATTGGAAGCCAAAAAGTACGTTTTGTGTAGGTATGACTGTCCCTCTGGGTGGTTCACTCGCACGTCTGGGGGCTCTGCTCGTTCGAAATCCTACAGACGTCACAGGAAGCTTGCCAGCTTCTGGGACAGGGTGCGAGCAGGGGAGAGGCCACAAGAGAGGCTAGAAAGGCTGCGTGTCTGCATGGACCCACACGGGAAGCAGCCTGGGACTCTAGTGATGCGGGCATTCCTTTCACGGAACTGTTCATACATGGATTTTAACCCACGACTGAAAATGTCCTAACAGGAATGCTGTGGGTGTGGAGTAAAACCACTGCAGACCCCCCCCAGGGGCCCAAATCTTCGCCCCTGCCCTGTACTGTTCAGGACACACACAGCTCAGCTTGTAAATGCGCCTTCGCCCCGGGCCCCGAGCAGGCTCTGCCCACCTGCAGGACAGATGTGCCGGGAGACAGGCTGCATCCGCTGCCCGAGTCCCCACGGGAAGGAGTTCTGGTCGCCCACAGTGGCTGCCAATATGACAACACACCTTTTCATCCTCTTCCTTCTGTTCCCCGTCTTCCTTCACCTCCCACCTACCCGGTTTCCTGGATTTCCTCCGAAATAAGCCACCTCCACTCAAAGCTTTCACCTGCACGGGCCTCTGGAGAAGCCCCATTGCTGCAGGAAACGTGCATGGGCCAGGCTCAAGTGCACAGACGGGCATAGCGACCCTCGTGTTCCTACGCACCAGGCCTCCTTCGCTCTGTTCCAGGGCAATAGCACGGAAGAGTTTCGGTGGACCCTACGATCTGGCAGCTTGGTAGCTAGAAAGGCGCTTCATCCTAACAATGACCCAGGAAGGGAACTCTCCGTGGAGAAGCATTACCATTTCTAGTTTCCACAGAAAGAGACAAAAACCAGAAAGAGACATTAGGATACTGACTTACTTGTAATTTGAATTTTTAACGTTGAAGACAATTTTCCTTCTTAAGTACTAGGGAAAGGTAGTAGAAAATTTAAATAAGTAAATACAGAAATTATCCCAGCCTCTATTCTGGGCTTTCTGCTGCCAGCAGGAATGGCTGATTGTCTCCAATTTATAATCATGCATGTCTTCTGGGGGCTGACAACAAAAATGGTATTCACCGGGAGGAGGAAAACATGAAACTGAGTTACCAATCCATGTACAACTCTGAATTTTCTGTAAAAATCAGCATTCTAAGGGGTGAGGATGAAATTATGGGAAAATACACGACTTAAAAGGAAATTAACTTAGTTAATAGCCAATCCATTCTGGCAAACCACAGACTAATTTTGTATTTAAACAGAACCATTAAGAAGAGAATGACAAGAATTTTGGCTTTTCCATGAAAATCAGGATTATGGCCAATGAATACCAGGCAGAGAGCATAAACGAAATGAAACCCATTTTATCAAGTTTTTTTTTCTTTCTCTATTTAATTTTCCTTTTATTTTCATAAGTGTTTATTGTAGATGAAAAAAAAAAAATCCCTTCCCTTTTCCCTTGACCCAGACTTAAATTACCAAGGCTGGCCCTCCACCCAACTCAAATACACTTACCCTTTGCACAGACTATTATTTGAGAAGCAATCAATCTTTCTCAAAGCCATTTTAAAGCACTAGAGGACTTACAACGGTACAGTTTCAGTTTTGGGGCACAGCAGGAATAAATGGGCTTTTACTAAATGAAAATGCACCATTTTTGGAAACAGGGCAGCCTCTGGTGCAATGTTCCAATTCCCGGTTTTACAAATACGCCCCGTATCGATACTTCCGTACATCTCACTGTGAGGACCATTCTAGACTATAGGTCTGGCACCCTAGCAAACCGCAAGTGCTGGTGCAGAATTCGTAAGAGGTTCTACTGTGGGTTCAGCGAACATGCATGGTGGAATGATGGGAGTGTCGTGATTCCGCCAGACGGTCGAAGATTTCCTGCAGGACTTGTCTAAAGGATACGTAACCATTTGCAAGATGGCACCATATCTTTCCCCATTTAGTCAATCTCTTCAAGAGGAGAAAGGGGGCTTACTGGGGAAAAACTGTTTAAATGACTTTATTGGAACTTAACTTCCATTCCATAAAACTCACTCACATTACATGAACAGTGCAATGACTTTTAGACTTTTCTGAGTTGGGCAACCCACATCACCCACTTTTAGAATGGTTCCATCGCCCCACCTCCCTCCTTCCTCTCAGGCTTCATCTCCAGCTCCCCTGCCCTATTCCACAGCTCAACCCTTGGGCTCCTGTGCTGTTCCACGAACACGGCAAGCTCACTCCTGCCTCAGGACCTTTGCACCGACTGCTTCCAGGAACTGGAATGCTCTCCTTTCAAATTGGTACAAGGCTGACTCTTTCACCTCCTTTAGACAAACCTCTCTTTCTCAGCAAAACCTTGGTCTACCGTCCCTAAAACTAACAACAAAATACCCCCCCAACATCTCCTCTGTTCTAATCTTTATTTTTATCATCAGTTGTCCCTACCTACCCTACTGTACAACAGTATTTTACTTATTAATCTTGTTGACTGCTTCCTCATACCCACAATTGGCATAAGTGTGTGTCCACAAAAGCAGACATTTTTGTCCTTTCATTCATTTATTATCGCCCATGCCTAGACAAGTGCCTGACACACATAGGAGCTTAACAAATATTTAATACAAAAGGGAATGAAACATGAGTGATGAGAAGGTGAAGACTCAAAACTAACTTTGTCTCTACTTTAAAGTTTCCCCAAGGAAGGCATTGAAGGCTCTTGGTGGATTCTACAAGTGGACGATGGCGATGCACAAGTCCGTGAATAGCACAAATCACTGGACTGTACACGTAAGAGGAATGAATTTAATGGTATGATAATTGTATTTCAGTAAGGTTGTTAAACACCATTTCCCCATTAAGGCCCATTTCTCCATTTGATGAGATCTGAATAAGGTGAGGAACGATGTGGTGCCATCTCGTCAATGGTCAGGCTTCCTTTAGACAAATCCTAGAGGAGATGTTGCCAGCCATTTAGCGGATCTATTCCATTTCCATAATTCCGTGATGCATCTTCACTGGAAAAAGAGTAGAATCTACTGTGTATTCCGTGCAGACATTTTTGGTTTGCAAGAACTGCAAGGACTAGAGTCTGGAATGCTCGGTGTTGGGTGTGTTTGGAAAATCAGGAAATAGGACAACAGCGTAATGGTGAATGCTATGCTTCCCGAACACGGTGCATTCTCATTCAGCAAAAGCCCATTTAAATTTGAGGGGTGCAGCTCTAGTTCTAGACTATTCAGGTGCTCAGATATCCTGGGGGCATCCCGGGACAGCAAGGCCTTGCGCGTTGCTCAGAATGGATGCCTCCCAGGCAGTTGGCAGCCACATGACCGGCCCTGGGAACTGTCAGTGGAGCTTTGCCCAGATCCCGCCCAACCCCTAAAGGTATTCCACATCTGTCTCCAAAGGGCTGGCAACGGCTTCTGTCTGCTGTTTCTGCAGCCGTGACCTGAAAACACCAGACCAGGCAACCAAACAGATGGTAACACATTTCACCACATCGTGCCTGCATCGCACGTGAACCATGAAACCAAGGTGAAGAGTTCTCAAGCCTCTTATGGATCCTCGCCTCTGAACCCACTGTTAATGATTTATTTCCCTGGCCTCTCTAAATCATCAGACCAATTGGAGACACAGTCTCAAGACAAGGTTTGATGTCTGTGATTGCATTTTTAAATTTGGTTCGTGTGTTTGCCTCCACGGAGGGAAAAAAAAAAAAAAAGGCACCTTTCCTTTCCTAAAAGGTCTTTTTAAAAAAAAGAGTTGAAAGTGTACAACGTAAGGTGTAACAGAATCCAAATATTAAATGATTTCGGTTGCAAGCTTTCCACTTCTGAGACCAACAATGACATCGACAAAGGGGTTGCAATGTGACGTAGTGAGAAGTGGACAGACTGGCATCAACACATACATTTGCCCCATCACGCAACAGAAATGGGAAGTGATGGCAGCCAGCTCAGACACTCCCATAATGAAAGACATAGGACTGATGGGACCCATCTTACATCCTTCGTTAACATCACAAAGCATTTTGTTTAAAATCAATCTAAATTAGCGTCCCCGTACCAGGAGAACCGTCGGGGAGTACGCGCATGAGCTGCCCAGCCCCTAGCTGTGACATGGGCTCTCGCAGCAGACGTGGACTGAACAGAGAAGGCACACAGCCCACTAAGCACACCTGCAGAAAACACACATGGATGTACTGTTTGTATTTAGTCCAGGGACGTCCGCCCCCTAGTTCCACCAGCACACACGAAACTCACCCGAGATGTCACAGCATTAGCAGTCACGGGACGCCAGAGGCTTTCCAATAGCAACGAGATAAGAACCGAACAGAATTAAGAGCAATGACACAGGGGACCCGGGGTTCAAACTCTGGGTGGTATGAAGCAAAAGAGATTAATTCACACTCAACATAACCATCGTTTCAAGAAAAGCTGCACAGTCTCCAGGAGCTCAAACCAAACTCTTCCCTCCAGAAATTAACTGAAAGGTGACTAAGGCAGAACATCTCGAGGCAAAGACTGAACACAAGTTGGTAACGGAAAACCACCCCTTCCGAGCTGAGCAAACCCCATTCTGTTATCTTGTGCGATGTTGTGAAGGTAAAAGGCCGGTGACGTTCTGAACCTTGCTCTCACACACACGCGGTCCCGTCGGCGAAGAACGGCAAACCACCTGCTGACCAACCGTACATACGGACAGGGCGACACCAGGGCTCCGCACCGCAGGGGCGCCCAGCAGGAAGGTGAGCGTGGGGTCAGGAACGCGACACCGACCTTTGGAGGAGCGGAAGTGTTTGCTGGGCGCCGTGAAGCCTCGGGTCCCGTGCACGTTGACAGCCGCCACTCGGAACTGGTACCACCTGCTGGGTCGTACGTCAGTCAGCTGGACCCGCTCATCTGTGGTCTGCGGAGAAATGTCACAGGGCACAGAGAACCCTTTTACCCAGACGTGCCAGTCGGGTGTGTCTGAAAAGCACAGCACCTCGTCAGTCGGCACGACGCCGCCCCGACCTCCCTGCACCCTTGTGGGTAAGTGCGGTGATCGTGCTCAGTTATGAGAAGAGCTGTCGGGGGTCAGGGAATTTCTAGGGCATTTCAGGTGTTTAATTCCACTCCTAGGGAGTGCACCCCAAAGAGTTAAAGATCTCTGGAGCCAACGCTAGGAACATGCCTGGGCTACTTATGTCGGATGACTTAATGCAGCATTAAACCCACGAGGGGTTTCATCACTCAATTACACATCTGAGCGAATGTATATGTGAGCTGATCATTCCATGATAGGCAAGAAGATGAAATCATCTGCCGGTTACAGAAAGAAAATGCCTCTCAAACGTGCTTGCCAAATAGGGTCTTGGAAGTCGGTATGAGGACCCATACGCTTTAAAGAGCGCTAACAACTTCTGGAAGAACATTGCAATGCAAGCCTTTCTTCCTTATTTGAGTAAACCGGGTAAGATCTGCAAGGACCCAGTCGTGTTCCTCCAAGGTGAGGTGTGTAGACATCTGTCCAAGAAAGTGTCCGCAGGAATAAAACTGGACACCAGGGAAGATGCCTAGTTTGGCTGCCACTCCTGCTGGAGTTGCAAAGCCATGCTCAGGGCATGAACACCGGCAAGTGAAATGGAACCCAAACCCTCCCAAACCCTACGCTAAAGCAACCTCTTGAGAGGGGCTGTCACCTTTGCTTCAATATCTAAAAGGGAAGGCTCTGAACTCTTCAAGGGGGCTTTCTACCTCGTCTGGCGGAATGTGAGGCGACTAGTTCACGGACTTCAACATTTACTCTTAGTGCCCTTGAGGTTAAAAAACTGAAGTCACCATGATCCCCACAGCATTTAGCAGACAAAGAAAGGAAGGTGGAAGGAAGACAAAGGAAGGCATGAACCAGTGAAAAATAATAAAAATAATTAAAAGCCTTTCCTCTCTCCAAAACAGAAGGGATATAAGAGCTGCTCTTATTGTCATTTACTTTCATAAATCTTAAATAATTCGGAAAATTTATAAGTGAGATCATACCATTAAGGAAGCATACCACATAAATCAAATAAACTTTTAGGCTGTATGCCAGACATCTTTAGGTTTTATTAAAGCGAACTTTAAGAAAATACGTATGAAATAGAATCACTAAATTTATTTGACCAGTGGTTGGGTTTTTGTTTTGTTTTGTTTTGTTTTGCCACTCATTTGTTTCTTGTACATCAAATTGCCCCTTTCTTTTGGGGTCTCTAAATTATTTTAGTGTTTATCCTCTTTGAGATACTACTACTAGAAAAGAACCAAATTCCTCCTGCCAACACCTGCATACTGAAATGTATTTCGCAGTTACTGAAAAGGACTAATGGGATCTCTCGAGCCAAATGACCCGATCCCCGCCAGGTCAGGGTTTCCGCCCACAGACACATGTGGAGAAGGCACTGTGGTTGCTGAGGGCAGGAGGCAGTTTCACACTGAGAATCTGTTCTTTCTCTAAAATCGTGTAGGTTTCTTGCAGCTGGTAGTCCATTTAGAAGCTCTTAAAAAGAAAGAAAATATTTTGCTTTTCTCATCGGCAAGACGGAAAAGGAAGCCGCAGTGCTAAGATAAACCCCAGGACTGCTACCATGCAGGTGGGGTGTCCGCGTGTGAGCTGCTCGGGACGCAGGAAACACTTAGCAAGGACTGAGGACTGGCTGGGTCCCTCCCACTAGCTAGTTGGGTGATAGGACTCATACTCCATGCTACTCAAGTCCTTGTGCAGAACGAAGGCTTCGATGCAGAAGAGAACTAGAAGTCATTTAGATGATCCAATATCACATGAACTCGTCCTAATGCTGTTGCATTTCTCTTACTCGGGTCGGTTTTAAGTTTATCTCAAGGAAATACACTTCTTGGAGGAAATAAATGTGAGCACTCAGAAAATGATCTCCCTTGCACATGTATTTTGAGCAAAGGAATCCAAGAGTCAAGCTCCTCGTTGTACCGGGTTGTACCTACGGAGCTCATCCTGTCTTCTGTGGATGCGTGGGCTATGATGTCCCCCGTCTGACTAAGTCCTTTGGGTAGTCAGGCTATTTCGGCTGAGGCACAGCAAGTTAATTTTCTACCTACGGGAGTGCGACAGACGTTACCTCAAGGGGGAGGGGAGGGAGTCCGTGAACCACTTACCTGGGCTACCGTCTGCCACTGGGTGGCATCGTCTTCGCTAGGATGGATTCCATAATTCCATCTTCTTTGTACCACGTAGATCACGGGCTCGATGGAAATATTGAATTTCGAGGACCACTTAATCTCCAGCTGTCCAGACTGCAGTTCTGTAAACCGTAACTCTTTTCTGGGCTTCAGGGGGACCCCTGAAACAGGAGCACGGCAATGAAAACAATCGGCGGGTGACGCCAGGGCCGGTCAAGCTGAGGAAGACAACCTTTAGAAAAGGCCCATCTCATGTCATGACCACTGATCCTCACTTCCCTCCAGAAAAGTGGTTCCTCCCCGGCAGGGTTCAAGTTTGACACCTTCTGATGCGGAGGTCAGCCTGCCGCATTTCAAGAGCATCACCTCCTTTTCTTCTAGCTTCCCATTTTTTAAAGAGGCTCTACATCGGGTCCTGTTTCGGGACAACTATTTTTTTCTCCCCAGTCATCTCGAGAGCAATTCTTTTATGTGCGTTCTTCGGAATAAACAAAGTTACTGAGTTACATCACTGGAGGTTAACAAGGAATTCACAAGAGGCCACAGTCACGAAGGCTTTGAAGACCCTGTCCCCATTTACCACGCTCTGTTTCTACTGATAGAGTCTAAGGTCATTATAACGTGCTTCCCCAGTTTGCTCGCCTCTCCCGCCTCCGAAAGTTTGCCTTTTAAGGGAAAAATTATAAGGCTAAATGCTCTCATGTGGTCAGACCTTACAAGAATGATTTCCAAAGCATAGATCTTTTGCATTCCCCAACTGATTGCAGGGCCCTCTCCTATAGACCTACGGTTTAAAATTGGAAAATGATGAATTTATACTGTTTGGTTTTGGCACGAGTGACCGCCTTGCTTCAAAAGTCCCTCACAGGTGTCTCATTTTCAAGTAGTTAATCATTCTGATTTCTTTTCCCCCCTATGGTGCATGCAAGTGGTCTGGCGACTGACAGACTGAAGAACCAGAGTTCAAAATCATAGCCATTAAGGAAAGGGAAGTTTAGAACAAAGTTCTATACTCGTATGTATGTAAAACTAACTGGATTAGGTAGAGTCCATGGTACCGTGATGTCCGATGCCATCAGAACTTTGAACACCAGCTGCTATTAATATCAGTTTCTCCTGAGAATGAGCATCTGCCCAACGCCCTGACAACTCATTTGAACATGGTATTTGATAATGCTCTACTTCTTTTTCCATTTCTTCCATTTAAGCAGAAAAGACATTGAAAAATGTGCAAATACAAAATGTTGGTACTATTTGATGTATGTTAGCAATGTCACCGAGTACCAACTCTGATTTTCACTTGGATCTTAATTCATGCTAAGTCTTGTTTGGAGAGGAGGTGGGGATTCTCAAGTCCTGACACATTTAGGTGGAGGGAGTTGCACAGTCTTAAAGGAGCAGCAAATAAATCTGGTCAAAGGTCAGTGAGTTCTACAGAATACTTTCTAGAAAACGCATTCCCCATCCCACTGCAGTCTCTGCTTTGATTTGCTGATGGGTTGACTCTGTACGTTGCCCTTTACTATAAAATTGGTGCCTGAACACGTCCTCACTGAGTTTGTGCTGTGGGTGAAGGGTTAATTATCTACATGGGGAACATCAAGTAATTGAGTCTGGGGAAGATTAAGTTGCCAGGAGCAATGACCTGATCTCAGGTTCCTCTCTGAGTTTTCGGCTTCTTTCTACATCTTGAATTAGGAAGAGCCACTTTCAAAAGGAGAGAAAAGGGGCAGTTTTCACAGCTCTGCACAATCCTGAAAGACTCTGATTCAAATGTCCTTGATGTCCCTGCTTGGTGTGGAACAGGTCTCCCTTTCTGCCGCAGCATGAGGGTTTTTTCTAAGTTCAAGTCGTAAACTTTTCTTCGCGGTGCACAACCTTACATTAGGAGTCACGTTTACTTTTGTGCCTGGAGTATTTCTGCTAAAGAAGGGACTCACAAATCTGTGCCCAGTCCCCATCTGTGCTGCAGGCCCCGCTACCGAATGAACTTCTCCACACAAGTCCCAACTCAAATGCCCCTCCTGAGGGTGTCCCCTCCCCCAGTGATAGCTTCATGACCACTCTATGCTTTTGGATAGCTAAGAGACCTTTCCACTTGTTCTTGGACCCACCAACATCTCTTTGTTGGACTGCAGAGTGTCATTTCAGGAAGCCTCCCATCCCACGTCCCCGCAAGCCCACCCTTTTCTCTAATTCCCTCTTCACGGTATTTTGTGATGATGATTTTCCTAAAGTAGAGGACAGACGGTCTCCTCCACCTTCTCCAGCTATTCAACTGCATCCCATTTTCTGTGGAATTAACACATGTCACGTCCTCCACATCACATCAGACCAAATTTATGATCTTTCCACTTACCTCGTGGTACTTATTGGTCACACAACCTGCTTTTAAACCCAGCTTTTCTAGAAACACACTGCCAGGTACTTCCTACTACTACTAGATACTTTCAGTCTGGAATGTCTTTCCTCCTACTTTCTGACTACGGATACGTGAATACTTCCAGGCTCAGAGTGAATGCCACTGCTCAGACCTACTTACCCTAAACCTCCCAGTTGGAAATAAAGTTTGCATTCTTCTGCCCCCTCTTCAAACCTCAGCCTGTAACTGTCCAAATGTGCGTTGAACTGCCTCTTACTACAGAAGCTCCTGGGATGATGTCTCTCTTCCCCATGAAGCTACGGACCCTAGCCCTCAAGGAACAGGTCTCCTTCATTCCCACACCTCACAGTGGCCCAGGAGAGTACATTCTGCAAGAGCAAGTGCTCAGGAAATGTCTGCTGAAGAACAGCCAACCTACTGTCCCATTCCGCACTCTAGAACGTATCTGCGGAAATAAGAGGATACGGAAACAGTGACCCAATCTTTGCACCAATGGCCGACCCCTCTCTGCTGGAGGGCACTCACCTTAGGGAAAGGAGAAAACTTAACACAGGTATTCACTTACCCTTACATTTTTTAAAAAGCAAATACTAAATAATAATACAATAAAACTCTATTAGTAAGTTTACAAGAGGGAATGAATAGTTTTATTGCACTGACAGAACCTTCCCAGTTTAAAAAAAAAAAAAAAAAAGACCAATCCCTGACAATTCCTGATAGGATGGAAATCCCAAAGTGTGTTGATGAGTTTTAATCCAGAACTAGCTCTCTAAAGACTTAGGTCAAGAAAAAAAAGCTACCAAAGCTCGACAAAATGATTGGTTTGTATCTGGTTTGCATTCCAGGTGGGTCCTAGACACACTTTCTACTGAGGGGGTGTGTGAAGAGAGGGTGGCCTCTGAGAACATTTTGTGATTCACGTGGTTTCTTAGTGCACCGTAAAGAGAAGATGGCAGCTTAGTGCTTTAAACTCATAAAGCCCGTTCTCTGAGATTTCCAGTGCAAGTTTCTCCTTGGCTGTCCTATGCATAATCCTCTAGCGTAAATGCACCTCCAGTAAATACTCCAGCCGCTGAAGCAACCTGAACTCATCAGCAGCAAAGCAAGCATCTGAATCCCCTTGCTGCAAGGTTTTAATCTTGAATATCCTTCACCTACCTAGAGCCTTAATCGAACATAATGACCATCAGAGCCATGTCAGTTTGCATTTCTTCATTTAACAATCTCGTCGATTATTATGTACAACAATCTTACCCTTTGCATGTTGAGAAATGGTCCATCTGCTTTGCATTAGGGTCAGCTGGCTCGCTTGATTGGAAGTAACTCCAGCACTCGGCTGTAATTGTGTGCAGATGGGGCTTGGCCCCCCCAGCCCCCGGGACCCCAAGCCCCCACTGCCAGGCCTTCTGCACAGTGCTTGGGAGCTCACCCAGCACCCTAGTTGTGTAACCAGATGTGCAGAACGCATGTCTCCTCGGCGTGTTCTTTATTATGGAAATGACTAGACTTTTTCTTCTTTCAATTATTTTTGAACAAACGAGTCCTCTGAAATCCACACTATTCTGTCAAAAATGTGATCATCCCACAATATGTGATAATATCGGTGCATTGTCTTTAAAGCATCACAAGTATTGTGGTGAAACTCAATGATTTAAAAAAAATGGGAAAACATAATGATAGAAAACTCAACGATCAGAATCAGCAGTAGCAAACCATGACATTTGATTATTCCTGTAAAAACGTTTCTGTCAGGAGTCTAAATGCTATGCAAATGTAGCTAGACATAGTGTTCCAATGAGTCAATAATTAACCATCAGTCGGTATCTCTCCTAGAGGTCATCAGTACCCATGGAAATTGTGTTCGTATACTACTAAGGTATTGACTCACTGTATTCAAAATGCTAAAAAACTGATTTGTGAATAGTGGGATTAGTCCATGTCTAAAGCCCTGAAGTTTCAATATTTCAAATATGAAGCAATTCATAGAAATATTAAGTCCCCACCTTCATCAGATCTTCCAATTTGTTTGGAAACAAACTGATACGTGATTCACTTTAGTTTATGCACAGGGAAAAGAGAGAGGACGGAGAGCCACAGATTAATCTCCGTCTGTACATGTGGAAAACAACTGCAGCTTTTCTCCTGCCCTACCCTAACCAAATGCCATAGCGGGGGTCAGGAGAAGCAGAAGTTTGGGCGGTAAAATAATATATCATCTTTGGGAGGGAGGAGAGTTGAACTCTGCTCTAAATCGGCCTTCAAATAGGCCAGGGGGAGCATCAAAGGGAAAACAAGTGTCCGGATACGCAATCGTTTCATGCTGTACGATTGGAGAATCAGCCTCTTAAACTTTCCACAACGATGCTACGGCTTGCGTTGCAGGGAACCTGCAGCTCGGGGGCCATTTACCCCCCTTAACACTTGCACGTCTTGCGGGGAGCTGCTAACAATTTTATTTGGGGGGCAAAGTGGAACTCTGTGTTGCTTTCCTTTGTTTTAAACTCGAACACCGAGCAAGGTTAACTTACTCAGAGGCATCAGCTAAGGATAATTCTCACAGCATAAACCAAATTAAATGCTCAAATAGAATGCATTCCGTTGAACATCTTTTCAAAATATGCATAGTTTTTAAAAGCTCAAGTTTGGGGCGCCTGGGTGGCTCAGTCGGTTAGGGGTCCAACTCTTGATTTCAGCTCAGGTCATGATCTCAGGGTTGTGACATCAAGCCCCGTGTCAGGCTCTGTGCTCAGCATGGAGTCTACTTGGAAGTCTCTCTCCCTCTGCCCCTCCCGTCCACTCTGTCCCTCTGCCCCTCCCTTCCACTCTGCCCCTCTGCCCCTCCCTTCCACTCTCTCCCTCTGCCCCTCCCTTCCACTCTGTCCCTCTGCCCCTCCCTTCCACTCTGCCCCTCTGCCCCTCCCTTCCACTCTGTCCCTCTGCCCCTCCCTTCCACTCTGTCCCTCTGCCCCTCCCTTCCACTCTGTCCCTCTGCCCCTCCCTTCCACTCTCTCCCTCTGCCCCTCCCGTCCACTCTCTCCCTCTGCCCCTCCCTTCCACTCTGTCCCTCTGCCCCTCCCTTCCACTCTGCCCCTCTGCCCCTCCCTTCCACTCTGTCCCTCTGCCCCTCCCTTCCACTCTGTCCCTCTGCCCCTCCCTTCCACTCTGTCCCTCTGCCCCTCCCTTCCACTCTGCCCCTCTGCCCCTCCCTTCCACTCTGTCCCTCTGCCCCTCCCTTCCACTCTCTCCCTCTGCCCCTCCCTTCCACTCTCTCCCTCTGCCCCTCCCTTCCACTCTGTCCCTCTGCCCCTCCCTTCCACTCTGCCCCTCTGCCCCTCCCTTCCACTCTCTCCTCTCTTTCTCCTTTCTCTCGCTCTCACATAAATCAATCTTAAAAAAAAGCTCAAGTTTGCAGCATCTATAGTTTTAGAAGCTATCACATCAAGTATGTCCGCCATCTTCCCTACCACAAACACAGGAGGCCAAACACAAGCATTGTGTCTCTGTATTTTAAAATTTTCTGTGTTTAAAAAAAATTTTTAACTAGCCCTATAAGCAATCAAAGAAAAAATAGGATAGAGGCTGGTACGTATCAATTTATTGCAAAAGTTGAGATAATTATTTGTGCACAAATGGGCGTTGTGTGTATGACTGCCTTGATAAGGACGTCCCGGACCTGGAAGGGGCTGGTATCAGATTGATGTTGTACCCTAAGCACTGATACGTCAGTGATTTTATGAGAGTAAAATATTTGACATTGATACATCTTTTGATTGACTTAAACTACACTAATACCATGATTTAGGGTCCAGTATGATAGTTGGATAGACTCAAAATGGAACTAAGAGGACAGCTGGCCCAGCTGGGAGCCAGGGTCACACGTATTCCCGCTACCAACAATCAGACCACCTGAGCAACGGCTTGCGACCTCAGCTTCAGCCCTTGTGGCCTGGAAGCAGGACCAGCCCATCCCAACCCGTGATGGGGCGCCCCTTCTAAGGAACAAGATGGCACAGGCCTAGCAAGAGCAGAGACAGGAGGGCAAGCTGATCTCCCGTGCTTGGCTCGGGGCAGTAAGAAGGCAACGGGCAGGTGGGTAGGACGGGGATGGCTGGTACTCGACGGACTGCCGCGGGTGATTCGTATGCAGACCGGCTGACTGGGTAAGTGTGTTTGTCCCTGCAAGGCCAAGGACCGTCTCCCTGAGACACCCCCCCCCCCCCGGACGTGGAAACCAGCCTTCCTTCAGGGACTGCTCGACAGAGCAAGGGCGAGATACCTACATGTACCCATGTATATTTTCAAAATAACAGTATTATTATCCTAAGCTCACCAGGCAAAAGTCATCATCAGGTCAAGAGTCTGTTTATTCTATTTCTAGTTAGTTCTCCATGAATGACCCGTCTCCGCAAAAAAATCCAAGTTAAGAGCTACTTTATAGAAGAGGAACTTCAGGACTTGAAAAAAAAATCCATCATATTTAGTTAAGCGTAGGTTTAAATGGCAAGTCTCTTTTAATAATTAATCATTTATGCTGGCCCTTTGTAGAATATTTCCCTTATTCCTGGTGAACCACACATATTTGAAATTCATACTGACTCTTCAATGCTTTTAAAATAAAAAGCATCTTTTAATTTACATTGCCTCTTTCAAATACCCCACTTTAAAACACTAAGGGTTTTACAAATGGCTTTTCAACAATCATTCTAAAAGCATCCTATTTTTATGGTAAATGCTAATACTTAAATAGTAAATGATCTATAATAACAGAAAAGGCTTCCTAATAATAGACTTTAGAAAAATTAAATGGTGTTGGGTTTTGCAAAAGTGATTTTATGTAGTTTATAGTGAGAGGCATGAACACGATAAAACTTTAAATGCATTAAAGAAACATCACCTGGTAAGAAGGGGAAAGCAGTGATTATTTTGGATTTGAGACGTAATATTTATGCCAGGTTTCCCAGGGTCTTATGCAAAAACAAGGAAAACGGGATGGACGACACAGATTTGAGGCGAGAGTAATTCCAAGGGAGTGTGCCAGAGGCAAGGGGCAGGGACGTGAGATCTGGGAGATGAGGGCCGTTGTGAGAGTGAGGCCAGACTTCTGACAACAATTTAGCCAGCACATGATTCAACACCGGCCTTCCCAGCAATACCGTTTTATGCAGTTTAAAAATAACTGACCTATATTTGGAAATCATATATATTTGGTGCGAGTGAACGAGAGAAGGAGGGACAGAGAGATTACTCTTTCGACTTGCAGTGAAGAATGCCTAGTGAAGAATTCTACTTGATTCTTCACAGGAGACCCTAAAAAGCAGCAAAATTTTGTCTCCTAGGATACTCTGAGGGTATCCCAAACTGGGCATAATATAACAGAATCGGTTTGGCATAAAAGAACGGGGTCACAATTACGGGAAGAGGCAAGTTAACGCTTAGGATCAAGGAGTTAAGGACTCTAGAAACTGCCTGTGAATGTAAAGTCTTACGTCTGCTAAATTGTTTGGTAAACTGAATCCCCATCTTTGCAAGAGAGCTATTCCTCCATCTGGGTTCTCAAGACACTAATCAAAATATTGAAAGTCCGCACAATGACACTTCTGTTCTTGGATTATGCCAATAGGAAAACCACGATACCCGTGCATTTGTTATGCGTTTTTCAAGGGGGCCCCCTCCCCAGCCTATTTTCCAGGGATTTAAATCGATTTGCTCCCATGTCCCCAGCGCCGCTTAATTGATTGACTCTTCGTGGACAAAAGCACAAGGAAGTTCCTGAAGAGATGTTTCCTTCCTACACGGTACATTTAATAAGAATGATTTGCTGTGCCGCAGAAGGAGTTCGTCACGGCTGATCTCTATGGCCCAGGAATAGTTCCAGACGTGTCTCTGTGGCACAAAGTGCGTTTCTTACCGTTTTTCTTCTCTTGCAAGGATGCCTTCTTTGAGTGACACCCTTTCCCGCGCACACAACCCCCTCATCTTTGATGGACACCCTTCCCCGCGCGTACACCACTCCCCCCCATGAGCTGGTGAATTTCCGTCCACACGGCCTCTGCGCCTTACCTTTGTACAGCGTCTTGGGCACCTGGCAGGTGTGTCCACATCCGTTCGAACAACATTTCTTCACCCCAGAGCACTCATTGTCAGCTTCACAACTTTCTACGCAGGCGGCAGCAAATCCGCTGGCTTTCTCAGGAGCCGGGCAGTCCCCCTGCTTCACGGACAGGATGTACTTGAGGAACTCACAGCTAGTCAAGCACTCGTAGTTCTTCTTGGGGAACAGAGGCTGAAGACAGAATACGAAAAATTCTCTTTTTTAAGAATTTTACCTTTTTAAGCAATCTCGACACTCAACGTGGGGCTCAAACTTACACCCCCAAGATCGAGAGTCACATGCTGTAAGGACTGAGCCAGCCAGGAGCCCTGAAAAGAAAACTTCTCTTATTAAAGACACAGGACGCCCGATTTCCAAGACATCAGAAAGGAAGGTAAATATTCTTACTTGGTCAAAATTTCCCTGGAATGTCTTACAAAATAAGTGGATTTGTTTTCTTTTCCCCCTAAAGAAGTAATATTTTACGCTTATTTCTGAAAGGACTCGGACCCATGAGTTATAACTTTGTACTGCATGCAACAGATACACATCAATCACACGTACACACGTTCACAAGGTATTCCGTTCTCAGTGAAATGCAGCTGTCCAATAATTGATAATGTTCATAAAGCATCTCAGTACAATTTGAGGGCCCCTTCTGGACTACTCTACACATACACAGATTTCCATTCTCTACGGAGTCATTCTGGTTTGCGTGGTAAATGGTAACCACAGTGGTCTTAGCTGTGGCCCTACAGAAACTTGGTAATTCTCACAGCAGTAACACTGGCTGAAAGCTTATGAAAAAGGAGTCTAAGCCTCAGTTCACTGAACCTATTTTAATACTTTCCAGCTTCTAGAGCTAATGTGCACATGGGACCTCTTATCAATATGGAATTATCAATAAATGATGAGATGCAAGAATGTGAATCCGTGTTCTCTGTGTGACACAGCCAGGTTCTGAACAGCCTCTGGCTGATGGCATTTTAGTGGAGCCCAGAATCAATCACACACTAGTGACAATAGGTATTCCCGGATTTATTGAGAGACTCGCATTATGGAAAAAGCGTGAGGCATGCAAAGAACCAGTTACCAAATGCATCTTTCTCCTTCGGAAAAATGGTTCAGGACAGCATTTGGTTATCACTCCAAGGTGAGAAGCAATCGGAGGATAAGGGCTTCTTTCTGCCGCTCAAGTGGGGAGCTGCTGAGGGTCCCTAAAAGCCGCCCCACCACCAGGGACGCACAGAGGAATGACCTCCCGCGGCAGCCCTCCTTTTGCTGACGGACGATGGCCGACAAGGCGATCGCTGGCATCCTAACTTTGAGCGTACCCCTCCTTTTGCCTTGATAGCTGCTTGCCAAGATTGCTACCCTAATCCTAAGCCAGCCCCTCCAAGCCCGTGTTCACCGCAGCACAACTGTCCAGCCAGGTACAAATCCCAGGCCTCCGTTTCTCCCCTCTATGTAGGGTGCCGTGTCCCCACTAAAGCAGGTTTCCAGGCAGTGGGTACGGCACTCCCACACCCTCCTCCTCCTCCTCCTCACCGGCGGGACGCGGGCAACGCCACAGGCCTACCCGAGGCCGGGGCCCCGAGACTGGCACGCCGAGTGACCCCTGGAGGGGGTGCGCGGACGCCCGCCTTGGACGCCCCCCCCCGCCACGTGCACGGAGTCGGAACTCGCGTGAGGCTGCACTCGGTGGGCCGTGACAATCCGGAGCCGTGCAAACAGCGGCGTCTGGCGCCCCGGTGAAGCCCGTGCTTTCTCCACACTGGACGGAGGAGATGGTCAAGGAGGGTACGTTGTTTGCTGTGGGATGTCAAATCCGAGTCGGGATGGAAGAAATCCGTATGGCAGCGTGGGCGAGCACAGACCAGGGGTGCAATGTGAGGATCGGGGGCTACAAGCCAGTACACGGGTGAGCCCCCGGCGCTCATGACTGCGAGCACCGGTCCCACCTGGGGGACACCTGCCTAACACCTGGTAACACCTGCTGCCGCACGGCTGCCCGCGGCTCTCCACCATCCGCTGACACCTGGTAAGGCCTGCCAGCCCGCGGCCTGCGCCTTCCCACCCATGGACTCTGACCCTCCAGTCGGATCGCTGATCCCCAGGGAACCCGGCCAGAGGACGTTAGTGAAGAGTGAGGGCTACTGGCCAGAGAGTATCTCACACAATCGGAGAGGTGTGTTAACACGTAAAAAGGAAAGAAAAAAGGGGCACCCGGGTGGCTCAGATGGTTAGGCGTCTGCCTTTGGCTCAGGTCATGATCCCAGGGTCCTGGGATCGAGTCCCCCGAGCTTGGGAGGGAGCCTGCTTCTCCCTCACCCTTTTCTGTTCCCCCAGCTTGTGCTCTCTTACTCTGTCAAATAAATAAAATCTTAAAAAAAAAAAAAAAGAAAAGAAAAGAAAAAAAATCTCACCATCATCCAAGTCCCTGGTTTAAGGAGCAGGGAGGACAAAAAGGAAGGTCTCTACCTCATTTCCAAAAAGACGGTTAATTACAGGCTTGTTACTTTGCATGCTGATGGGGACCAGAAATCTCACTGAAAAGCCCAAACATGGTAACTTCAGCACGAGGACCTATCCCAGGGACTCTGGATAACTCCATCACCAACGCAAATTGCTCTATTGTGCTTCTCCTGCTTCGTTTCCCAAACGATGTTGCATTAAATCTGCCTATGGGGGCGCCTGGGTGGCTCAGTCAGCTAAGCGTCCAACTCTTGGTTTCAGCTCAGGTCATGATCTCAGGGTCCTGGGATCGAGCCCTGAGTCAGACTCTGTGCTCAGCTTGGAGTCTGCTTGAAGATTCTCTCTCCCTCTCCCTCTGCCCCTCCCCGTGCTCATGTGCTCTCTCTCTAAAATAAATAAATCTTAAAAAACAAAAATTAAAAATCTCTACATGAATTATGATGGTAAATGCTACATTATGTGTATTCTATCACAATTAAACAAAAATCTGTGTCAGAGCGAGAAACGTGTGTATCCCGTGCCGTTTCAGACACTGGTGCTTCCTAATAGACACGAGGTCTTTCTGATAGTGTCAAATTAATGTTCTTCGAGGTGTCTATTCCATACGACCATTAAATACAAGGGAAGAGCTCACCCTCTAACAAAAGGTGGAAAACTGAAAACACTAGCTAGAAAAAGTACAACCCCAAAGTTTAAATGACAATCGCGGACGTCAAATAAATTATTCCCTCTCACTCAGAAGAGTGTCTCAATCTAAGAACTTTCCAGGTAAAACTCACAAGGAAGGCCATGGTTTCAGTATCGAAGTACCACACATTTGTAGCTAGTTAATTTTTTAAAAATGCTGTAACATCGAAAGCGTCCATTCTTTAGGCTTTTCTCCCCGACTCGGTTTCACAGTTCATTTTTCTGTGAGCTGCTAGATGTGTTTTACCTCGTTGACTTTTGAATCTCTAAGTTTAGGTCCAACCCTAACTTTGGAATCAAAGAAGTATGTGAAGGGAGCTATAACAAGTACAATGGAGCGTTTGCTAGTCTTCCTCTTTCAACAAAATGTATATATTACAGCACGCTGCAAGTACTTAGTCACCCAAACCACTTGGCCCACATGGGCTGAAATTTCCAAGGAGAAATAATTTTATTAAATCCGTCAAGTGTTTACTGCTTGCTCACTAGGAAATCACCATGACTTAGTTTGCGCCATGGTATAATCACATCAGCTCCATTCAAGCTTCCCACGTGAACACAGGGTAGGACGCGAGATTCAGATAACAAAGTATGGGCTGTCTGCTCATGTGATTCTCATGATCTGTGTGCCACCCACCACACCCTTGAACCGTGAGGGACAGGAACGCAGAGACGGTATCTCCTCATCTTAATAATTTACCGACGGAGCTAATGGGGCAGAATTAAAAACAAGTAAACAAAAACAGCGGCCGACCCAGATCAGAAACATTTGTTCCTAATGAACATAAGAATGATCATAATGAGCACGATAATTCAGATTTTCCAGTTGATGTGAGAGGTGTTCTGTACGTTTATTCAATATTTCTCCTTTTTGGTATGGATTCGAAAATGGCGATTTTTTTTTTTTTTTGCGTGTGATTGTTTTGAGAACCATGGAAACAAATGTGGGAACAAAAAAAGTTCATCTTCGCACCAGAGCTTTCTAGACTGGTCCATGAGCCTGAAATAGTACAAACAGCGTTATGAATATTACATGAGACGGTGCACACAAAGGACTAAGCGCTATTATGCAGAGTTGGCCCACAATGGGTGCTCAATAAGACTGGAGTAATTGGTGTCTCTTTTCTTTTCCCATGCTACAAGTTTACTGTTTAACATTTCCAAATTCTTCTGTTATTCTGACAAAAATGTTTTAAGATCCAAAGACAGAAATTTGGCCCTGCCGCCTCCACGGTGACCATCCACAAGTTTCCAACGCGCTGCTGCCAATTTCAGCACGGAAATCTGCACGCGGGCATGTTGCCCTGCTGGCATTTATAAGAAAGAAAACGTCTCAGTTTCGAAGATCATCTTACAAGTACATGGATTTGGTACAACAGCCTTACAGAAGACTTCTCCTTAACTGTTCCATTGTTTATGTCCATTGAAGGCAAATTTTGATGTTCTCTATCAATTATCTTGGATCATTATCTTGGATTAGGCTGAAAAACTATTAATCGTCTGAATATAAATTGGAGAATACATGGTAGCTGTATGCAGGTCTCTCACTATGCCTTTAAATATAAATTATTGAGAATGTACTAGTCGAATGGAATCAGGACCCAAATGAGTGCAAGTCAGTGAAAATGATGTGTGAATGTTAATACTCTAGATCTAAAGAAAATGTGTAAATTGGTCTACTAATGGCCAGTTGTACGTCCTGTGAACAAAAGTCATTCAGTGTCAGTAAAGACACTTCTAACCAATCAGCACCTACTATTTCTTGTGATATTACTAGTTAATTACTGGTAGACTTGTCAAGAAGGGTATGAAAAATGTAGGAAAGGTGCGAGTTATCCAAATCATTAGGAGTATGATGCCCATCGACTTCATGGTAGATGAGAACATTTGTGGTAACACAGATGGATGTGCTAAACGTTGTACTTCTTCATAAAATTATATCAAGCTATTAAGGCAAATTGTTCATTGTAAAATGAATGTAACTACAACTCCTCTATAAAACTATTCATATGAATCATTGCACAAGTCACACAAACGGCAATCTTTTGCCAGGTCACTGTCTCCAATTTAAAATTTGGAAAGGTCGTGGTTACCGTGCTCATTAATTTCTGTTCATTGTTTTTTTCTGCTCTTACGCTATGCAAAACTAAGAACAGAATGCACTTCAAAGATCATGCATTTTCCTAGAGTAGTCAGTATCTCATGCATGTCATCATGCTCCCAAAGAAGGGTTGGATAAAGCAAAGTACTAGAGTAAATGAAAGTACTCTGGGGTACATGGGAGCAAGTGAAAAATCCTTCATATTTTATGGGATATTATATATTAGTTAATTCTTATAAATCTCTCCTACATCCCATACCTTAGGTTAAAAACTAAAATGTGTTTCTTAGTGCCATATCTGGGCAATATGCTAATCTCAACTTGCCTGGCAAATGATAAAAATAAAGTGAAATCCTAACAATAAATAGTAGGTTATAATAGTTCTTGGATGCTTTTGTGAAAGATACCATTATCTTTGTTTTGTTTGGTATAAAATGCAAGGTACCATACAATAAAATAGTTTGTGCAGTAATCATGGAATGATGAACATGAAAACATTAACTTCGTAAATTGTCTTCATACATTAGAAATCATATATATATATATGAGGCCTCAGACATGGAGAGAACATTGCACTTGGCATTTAATTCAGTTCCACAGAACCGTATCATGCATCCAAGAGAGCAGCTTTTGCAAAAAGCCAGGGCCTTGGGTGGGTTTTTTTCCTGCTCCAGCCACAAAGCACATGCAACCTTGAATACAGAATCCCTCCATCAGATGCTCTGCTTGCTCATCTCACTTATTCTTCCCCAATCCCCCTAGCCAGTATTATTTCCATTTTACAAATGAGGAAACAGAAGCTCGGGGAGATTATAATTTATCCCAAATCACGAAACAAGTAAGCGTGTGGGCCAGTATTACAGCTAATGGCTTTCTAAAGACCACACCGCATCTCGGGGTAAACTAAGAAGAGAGCTAAGCCCGTGGTTCTCGACTTGTGTTCCTATTAGCATCACATGGGGGCTTGTCACTCTTGAAATATCCAGGAACAGAGGGAACACATTGCAGATAGGTTCTTATATACATGCACATATGGAAACCATATATATATATATATATATATATATATATATACACACACACACATATATATATACATACACATATATATATAAATTATATATACATAAATCAAAAGGGCAGGAATTTTATCCAGGAATATTGATAAAACAAGAACACTGAACTACAGCTTGTGCTATTGAACTTCAAGGATAAAAATATAATTTTTCAGGCATCCAGGTAGAAACAGCAGGTGGATTATGATGGAGAAAATGGGGTTTCCTCCAAATCGATTTCTCTACAAAATTTAATGTGTGAAGCCAATCCAGCAGTGGCTATGTAACAATAAGTAAACTACATATATGTATGTGTATAGTTTTATACATATATAAAAATCATATATTTACATATATAAAAAATCAGCTGTTATTCAAATGCATATGTGACAGAAACATTCTCAAAGACAGAAAAAACTCATAGAATATAGCACCCATGAGTCTTTCTTGCTAAATAATGGCAATGCCAAATTCAGCCATCCTACAGATAAGCAGGAAGCAAGAATAAATGGGCTAGTACAACACTCAACAGCCAAAGAAAATAATGCATATTCTCATATGTTATGTGAGGAAAAGTTTGTGCAATCCAATTTGGACTTCATGTATAATGGTAGGCAAAGTCTGTTGTGAATGGTTCTCAAATCTATGCACTCCTTTTTAAAAAACAAACTAAGATATGACCAAACTTTTTTTAAAGATTTTATTTTTAAGTCATCTCTACACGCAACGTGAGGCTTGAACTCACAACCCTAAGATCAAGAGTCACGTGCTTCACCGACTGAGTCAGCCAGGCACCCAAAGATATGATCGAATTTGGAAGCCTGGTATAAAGAAATTAGCATAAAAGAATCATTTTATCATCCACATAAATATAAAACTAAAATTGAATAAAGTAGGAATTATGGCCAAGGAAGAATATTTGATATACTAAAACTAAAAATTAGGAGATAATAATGCCAGAAAAATTGGTGGGTAGGAGTGCTATGAAGAACATATAAGTAACTTACGTTGAACTTAACTTTAGGGCATCAGTAAATAATAAAGCAAATATAAAATTTTTAAAATAATGCTTTCGATCTCATAATAGTTTTCATAACCTTTTTCTCCCTGAAACTTGGGGGTTTCTGTTTCTTCTGTTATACTCCAATAATATTAAACTTCAAGCATTATTAAAAGCCAGCATGCACAGAGATGCCAGGTACGGTGTCTGCTTAAGGGTAATGTATCGGGGGCCCCAAGACCACCACCAGGTTTGCTAACTCACCGGGGGAACTCTCAGGACTCAGCATAGAGGCATACCGTGGGCTCTGATTTGCCACAGCACAATCAGGAATGGGGAAAACGTTGGGACGCCTAGGTGGCTCAGTTGGTTAAGCGACTGCCTTCGGCTCAGGTCATGATCCTGGAGTCCCAGGATCGAGTCCCGCATCGGGCTCCCTGCTCGGCAGGGAGTCTGCTTCTCCCTCGGACCCTCCCCCCTCTCATGCTCTCTCTCTCTCTCTCTCATTCTCTCTCTCAAATAAATAAATAAATAAATAAAAATCTTAAAAAAAAAAAAAAAGGAATGGGGAAAACGTGCACGGGGTGAGGTCCGGAGAGAACCAGGGACTAGCTTCCAGGAGTCCTTTCATGGGGCCATCGAACAAGATGAGCTCGGTGCCTCCAGCCAGGACTTGTGACAACACATGGGAAGTGCTGTCACCAGAGAAGTTCAGGAGAGACTCCACGTCCAGAGTTTTTACTGAGGCTGGTCACACAAGCACCTGCTGGCTAGCACGTCCCCAAAATCCAGACTCCCAGGAGGAAACAGGTGTCCATAACAAACCACATGGCTTGTACTAATAGTTTAAGAACAGGGAGCACCTCTTATCAGTTAGGGGATGATGGGAACCCTCCCCAAATCTAAGTTCCCACATGCTGGCCAAGGGCCAACCTTTTAATTAGGAATTTCTAAAGAGAGCAGTCTTAGGTTTCCTACGGTAACTCTCTTGCACAGGAAACAATGGCTGTTCTGGATGGTAGAATTTGGAGTAATGGTTTGGTTTTCCTCCCCTGTGTAGTTGTTATACTAAGTGTTTAGTGTGTATATATAATTTCTATAAAATAATAAAAATGTTATAGTGTTAAAAGAAACAATCAAAACTTGCAGTTGTATCTTTCAAAGAAGGAACATAAATACTAAGTACGCATGAAATAGGAAAAAGCATTCTCAATTCAAACGTTTCTAATTTATTCTTGAAAATGCAATTATAATTTGCCTGGAAATTCAATTATACACACTAAATTATTAGATGGGATTACAATTAATTTGGTTCCAGGCAAATTATACACCTTGTCCATGAATAATATAAAATAGGGAGAAAATCAGAAACATGCATATTAGGGAAGTCCCTTCCAATGAGGACATGTCCCTTTTGTCAAATTACAGTCATCTTTACTTATGTTGATCTCAATTTCCTCTTCTTTTCTATTTGTTTTAAAGGCAAGTGTGCCACCTTATATGGGAATATCAATGGTCAGATCTTCCACTGGGAGCAACACTCCAGAATCTTGCTGTAAGATCTCTGGAAGATCACGAGGCACATGTATGATTCCAGAAATTCAAAAACTCCTAGAGAGTCAGGGACAGCGAGGGCCCTCCAGTTAAACTATCAGTTCCTTCTCTCCCCTTCTGCCTGTATTTTGTTACCTGGAATTACCAGGCATGCCTATGAAATACATCAGCCCATGGAAGGATTCAGATACTAATTCATAAGCCACACTGCTATTCTAGGTGCTAGGCATCGAATGATGAGCAAAAGAAAGTAGGGAAATCATGCTCTGCTATGCTTACAGTTTATGTTTAGTAGCAAGCAAGTATGTCATTAAATAGTTTAATTTGTATTGAAATAAGTAATGGAAGTACACATGAGGTCAACGAAGGATTAGACTAATGGAATGAACAGTCACGGGGGTAAAAGATACAACATAGGGAATATAGTCCATGGTATTATAATAATGTTGTATGCTGACAGATGGGAGCTAGCTACACTTGAGGGGAGCACAGCCTAAAGTCACAGAAGCTGAATCACTACGGTATACTCCTGCAACGAATGTAACACTGGGTCAACCGTACTTCAATTAAAAAAAGCAATAGTAAATAAACCTTTGAAAAGGATTAGACAAAGAGAAAGCTCTTTAAAAAGATAAGCCATCAATATTTAGAATGAGTTACATGATATGAAGGACAGAGGAATATTCTAGAAAGAAGGAATAGCAAATACATCAGTCTGGTAGGAGCTATAAGATTTGGAGGCAAAATTAATTCTACAAGTCTCAGTACTTTCAAATATAAAAGGGGAATAATTATGATTGTTGTGTACTATTACCCTAAGTATTAAGTATGTAAAAAATTAGCACAGATTTTGGCACATGAAAAAGTTAAAGTTAGTGTTAACTACTATATGAGTATCAGAATTTTTAAACATAGTTCTAGAAATCCTACAAAAAACAATGGAAAATACTATAGGCTAATTATGGATTGCCTGAAATCCCCATATAAATAATTTCTCCTAAAGAGGAACGAATTCTAGGAGTGCCCAGCTGGCTCAGTTGGTAGAACATGAAACTCCTGATCTCAGGGTCATGAGTTCAAGCCCCACGTTGGGCACAGAGCCTCCTTAAAATTAAAAAAACAAAAAAACAAAAACAAATTCTGAAGTTGTGAAATGTAGTTGTTTATTCTTTGACTTATATTTTTAAGTTTCTAAAAGGCTTCCATCTCAAAGAATTTTGCAAACACTGGCCAACTCTGCAAAACCATCACACCCATCCAAGGTATGAGTTGAATCACACTTTAGAAAAGATACACACTTTACCTTCTTACAAATTGAAAAGGTCTACACCCCCAGTTTCAGTGCTGGTAGGGCAGTTCCCCACACCAGCTGGGTATCCTACAATTCAACTCAATTCTGACACGATCTACCTGCAGACAGCTTCAGATCCCACAGGGAAGGGCTCAGTTCCACAAGACCGCATCCTCTCCCTTCAGATTCCAGTCACAAGTCCAAAAGGAAAAAGAAAAAAGAAATCTAAAGAAACAAAACCAGACATGATAGAGGTGATGGAGTTAGCAGAAAAGGACATTTTAGAAGTCATTATAAATATGTACTGTCTGCCCAGATATGTGGAAGAAAGACACAGAAAGACCTGCATGGAACCTCCAGAAGTAAACGTGAAGAAATGAAAACTGTGCCTGATGGCATCTTAAAAATGTTACACACTATAAAAGAAAAAGATCACTTGAAGGGAACTTGAAGACACAGTGATGAAAATTAGCAAAATAAAGCAGAGAGGGGGGAAAATGAAGAAAAAACATGATCAGAGACTCAGTGACTCAGGTCAAAATACAAAGTCTATCATGTATAATTAGAGTCCCAGAAGGACAGGAAACAGAATGGGATAGAAAAAAATATTGGCTCATATGCAGGGGCACCTAGGTGGCTCAGTCAGTTAAGCATCCAACTCTTGATTTTGGCTCTGTGCTGGGCATGAAGCCTGCTTGAGGTGCTCTCTCCCCCTCTCTCTGCTCCCCCACCCCCAATCACACACAGTCTCTCTCTCAAAAGGAGGAAGGAAGGAAGGAAGGAAGGAAGGAAGGAAGGAAGGAAGGAAGGAAGGAAGGAAGGAAGGAAGGAAGGAAATGGATATTGGCTGATATGTAAAAAATTTGATTAAAACTGTAAGCCCAATTGCAATTAGAATTAGAATTAGAAGCATCTCCATGACCCCAAGCAGAGGAACTATAAAGGCTACCCAGGCAAGATTTACCATAATTATATTGCTTAAAACCAGATATAGAAAGAAAATCTTCAAAGCAGACAATAAAAAGCAGGGAAATAAAAAGACACTTTATACACAACAAGAAAATGAGAATGTCAGTGATTTTTCTGAAAACATACAAGACAGAAGAAAATAGAGATTTTTAAACTACTAATTTAAAAAAAATGTTAACCTAGAATTCTATACGTAGTGAAATACCTTTCATGTGGGGATGGAGACAAACCAACAATTAAAATTCTGCAATTTGAGTGATTAAAAAAGTAGGGGTTTTCCTTTTAATCACCATTTCCATCTGTTTATTTTCAATCCTTACCAGCAATTGCATCTTTTCTCTTTACAGAACATCACAGAAGAAAACACAAAAGACTGCACAGAATTAGCAGGCAAGTCCCAGTGAGCACTTGACAGGGAACCCTGACATCGTAGAGGGAGGTCCACAGTCTTGCTGTGCTAGGGCAGCCCCTGGTCCCTTGGCCTCAGCACTGCCTGTTGGAAAGGCAGGCTCTGGGTGCCCACAGCACGCACCTTCTTCTACAAGATGCCCAGGTGATCCGTGTGCACAGCAGAGTCTGGGCCATCCTGGATGCTGGACTAGGCATCTGCAGGTGTGAGTGGGTTCTCACGTGACTCATCCCTGGTTTCATACTCCAGAACTCTGGGCTTCTGACCCATGCATCTCCAACTTCACACCCCTCGCAAGACTCATTTCCACGAGCACGTGAATGTGGTCAAGTCTTCCCAAAGGAAAGGTACACGAAAATCACGTCCTCAGACTCCGAGCCCCTGGCCACAGCCCCTCTCTCCCCTTCTCCCACACACACGGTCTTAGAGAAGGAACCTAAACATACACAAACAGTTGTGTGTATTCGGTCTGCATTTCCTGCCATACTTTCTATTCGACAACCCAGAGTTGTAGAGATTGATGACTCCTCCTCCATGGAAACCCTCTGACCGATTTCCAGTCACCTCCTCACAACAAATTCCTCTTCAGTCTGTACCTCACTGACCTATCACAGAATTCAAAAGTGTTAACCTTGCCCTCCCCTGGAGAGTAAAAATGGCTAATATTCACTCAATGTTTCCCACGTTCAGACATTGGTTAAGTGCTATAAATGCATCTTTCCTATTTTACCTAAATTTGATGCTCTTACAATTTCCAGCATATTCCCTTAACTCCTTCTACCTGCTCTGTCCCTCTTTTCTGACAAGATAGGTCTTTAAGTCATTCAGAATAATCTCCAATCTCAGCTTTTTATTAACTTTCAAAACTCATCAAGTGTCCTCTAATTGAATCTCATATAATTCTGTATTCCCCCAGCATCATATAAAAACTCAATGAAAATGGAGTCTCTCTATTTCAAAAAAATAAGGGGAAAAAGCCTACATTCCATGGAGAACATGTCCCATCTAGCCAATAAATTACTGAACAACCCTAAAAAGTCACTGAATATGCTTGACTTTCTCATTTTCCAGGGCTATAAAATTTGATATAATGAGGATAACTTCCTTTATAAAATGACAGGTAAAGGAAATCTCACAACAACTGTAAAACTTCATAAGCATTCCTTGAAATGTTTCCATTCCATGACTCCCACTATCCCCTAAATTGAAAGGGAAACCGGGACAGAGTCTGCACTTTCCACCACCGCCCAAAGATCACAAGCCAGAAATATAAGGAACACTTCTATGCGTTACAAAAATGTAAAAGGTAAAGGCTTATCATATCTAAAAATAAAAGTTTACTATGTATAATACTAAAAACTAGCATTTTTTGAAAATGTGCTCTGTGCCGGTCATCCCAGCCTCCACCCCGTGTCACGATAACTGCTGGCCACTCACGGGATTTCAGCATGGAAAGTGAAGCTTCCAGAAGAAACCTTCCACAAATTCCACCTTGACACCCTCCAACACACCTGTGCTGATTCTTGTGTTTCCCCCACCCCCACCCCTGACACACACACCTGGGCATATGACATCATTTTCTTGTTCAGCACTCGTCAACTTATTTCCGTACATTTAACCCTTTTACAGATGTCCCAGACACAGGAAGATGCAGCTTCCACTTCTCAACGGATGCATTTACTGCATGCCCTGGATTGTAAGACTAACTGGGTTTTGGAGCACTGGAAGGTTAACAAGTTTGAGTGCAAGAAAGCCCCTGTAAGAGCGTGATAAATCCTAACAGCTTTAGTTTCTGACGTGTGTTTTCAGTACTACTGGAACATTCCATGGCCCAGGGCACCCAAAGTAGTAAGGAGCTTTGTTCTTTCTTCAATTCCTTGAAGTGCCCTTAATTAACTAGGATTTTGCATGATCAAAACTCCCTTCTTGTTCAAGGGTGTTGAAGCGCAGATGGTCGGCCAACAACGTTACGTTAGAAACAGGCTCCGATTTATTTCCTGCTGGGGGGAGTACAACTTCATCCTCCATTCTGTACTGGGACACAGAGCAGAGTTAGGAGGGGGAGCCTGGGGCAGCATACAGTGGAAAAGAGATGGACCACCACCTGGATTCCAGATCTTCTTCATCTACCTATTAAACATGGACTCTTGGGCAGATAAAACCATTTCCTCTTGGTGTGTCAGTCTTGTAGCCCATTCAGTTCACCGAGTAAAATTCAGGCTTAACTTCTAAGAATGGTTGTGAAAATCCAATATAGTAAGCTTGGAAAACATTTTGAAAAGGAAAAAACACAAAGAAATGAGTCAGTAATCCTATCTGCAGTTGAGTGAAAAATCTTCTTCCTCTTCCTATGTTCACAATGACAAGAACTGGCTCTATCAGAATCCAGGCTGGTCCAAGAACAGCTTTCCTGTAAGTCCTGGGTACCTGTCTCATTAGTGGATCCCTGACCCAGATGGGGTCTCAGCTTCTCAACGACCCTAACGTACACTTCACATTGCCAATGTGGACATCCCAGTGAGTACCTACTAGGGTGGGGATATTGTGAAATCAGAAATATCATTATTAAAGATGAGAGGTGTGTCCTCCAGCAAGAAGGTCACTCAAACTACCGTGTATCATGTTTCATCAAAACTAAGACAATAGCAATTGTAGTACACATAATGATTTTATACCATTAAGAAAGAAAAAGAGTATTTTCCTTGATAATTTAGATGCTTACAATTGTAAGAAAGGAACATTTAAATGTGATGAAATGTGCATTTTATGATCAGGAAGAAAAATGGTTTACTATGATTTTTAAATCTTTAAAAAAATAATAAGATGGAGATAATGTTTAATTAATAAACTAAAACAATAAAGTATGACCTGTCTATGTATCTGTCATGACCCAACATGCTCCAAAAACTGACACGGGAAAAATTCTCCCATGTGATCCATAGAAGGAATCCTGCAAGATTCCTGCTCTAACACGTTTAACTTTTCCATTTAAGGAACGACATCGTTAACTCTGACAGCAGTTTGAAAGGAGCAAAAGCAGAACTGTATAAATAATCAAATGAGAAGTTAAAGAGATCAATGTGTGAGACAGCCACGAACCAATTCTAGGTATGTGATTATGAACATGCCTCCAAAAACCTCTTCCATGGAGGAAAATTGATTTTAATGACTAAAATGCCAGGAACAATAAAGCTGTGTTCAGAAGCAGGTGCTGGTCACACAGATCAGGAAGTAAACATTCTGAAGGGTCAGGCAGGTTTTGTGACAGGATTAGGACTGTTGTTTTTCTTAGGGCAGGAGTTTGAAAACTTCTTCTGTAAAGGGCCATGTGGTCAGCAGTCTCAGCTTCACGGACCTCAGGATCCATCACAGGTACTCAGCTCTCCTGCTATAGCCCCAAAGCTCCCTCCGACAGTATGCAACCAAACTGGTGTGGCCGTGTTCCTACACAACTTTACTTATAAAAATGGGAGGCAAACCATGCCCTAAAGCTCAGAGTGTCTTGCGAATCAACACACGGGGTCAAACCTATCTAACAGTTTAGCTGTTCCACTTGGAGGACAATAAACTCAAGAGTCCTTGTGGGTGTAAATGTTCACAAAGGGAAAGCTTCATAGGTTCATGGAAACAGGGATCTTGTAGGCACTCATTGCAAGTCACGTGATAAGTGAGAGGAAGAACAGGATTGTCTTAGGGCTGCCTCAATGAAGGATCAGCCTCCAAAATGCTGAAATGGGGATCAGTCTTGCAGGATTCGGTCTTCGTCAACGTCACAGGCAGACATCACCGCAACACAGAAAGAAACAAGACACAGAGATGAAGAATGCTGAGAAGAACTAAAGTGGAACAGGCGGGCTCGAGCGGTGGGACCACTGGGCTGAGGTCTGCCCACGAAGGGCTCACGTGACCTGGCCTCTACTTGTCCTGCCTTTCCAGTTTCAGTTCACCCCTCCCACCACAGCAGGAATCACAGTGGTACATGAGTCCCATTTTAATCAACTGGATTTGGTTCAGAAGACCTCACAGTTGTTTCAGAGAGAAGGGGTATTGTACAAGTGTGCTATCACATTTGGAATTTCCAGGGACAGAGGCTTCAGATGACCTTCAATGACATCTTCCTTCTCAGGGAGCAGATGTCACAACATCAACCCAGCGTCACTGATATGAAGGGATCGTGTGTTTATGATGCAAACAACATGGTACGTCTCATTCCACAAGATCCCACGACAGCGTATTTTAACTTACATGGATATATGGTTTGTGTACAGCATAGAATGCAAACTATGAGTAGGAGGGCAAGTTGTAGAACATACAAGACGCTGCATCAGTTCATCAGTTTTGTTGTATTTCTGATGACTCTGCTCTGTTCAATGCCTCAAGGGGCCTGACCCACCTCTTTCTATTTGCTTTTTAGCAGACCCACCTTACAGTGAGCTGCACTGAGTCACAACGGCCCCTGATGTCATCACCTCTCTTTGCGCACATGAGTGCATGCGTGTGTGTGCGTGTGTGTATGTGTGTGTGTGTTGGGTGGGACCTGTGACTCGCTAACCCGTAGAATATGGCAAAGGGGAAGAGGCGTCACACCTGAGAATATGTTGCATTATAGAGACTTGCTCTCAGCAGACTGCAGATCAAGACTCTCCTGCTGGCCTTGAAAAAGTGAATAGCCATCTCGTGACCGGCCTGGGGGGCCACGTGGTGAGGAAGTGCAGGCAACTTCCAACAGCCATCGAGAGAATGGGACCTCAGTCCTATAACCGTAAGGAAATGAGTTCTGCCAACAACTAACTGCAATGAGCTCAGAGGCAGATTGTCAGCAGAAGCAGCTGAGCCCCCAGACGAGAAAGCAAGCCTAGCCAACACCCTGATTACGGCATCGTGGGACCCTGAAGCAAAGAATGCATTTAAGTCATGTCCAAACTCCTGACCCACAGAAACTGTGAGATAATAAATGTGTGTTGTTTTAAGCCACTAAGCTTGGGGGTCATCTATTAGGCAGCAAGAGATAACTAATATAAAGATATATTAAACTGAATGCCAGGTCACCATATGTTTTCTGGAAAAGTTTGGATGGAATCCCTGAAGAAGCCAAAATGTTTTGGGGAAAATGGATGGATAATATGTCAGCTCCCTTGAGGGAGGACAGAAACCATGATTGATGGTCCTCTGTATCACCCCCACCACCCAGAAAAGGGCTGGATACAAAGACGTAGGAAGGTTCTTCTATGGGAGTTAACATTCAATCGTTAGCTTAGGGGTGAGTGTCCTTGCAGAGTAACTGGGCTAAATGACTTCAACTATCTGCCAGTCCTGTGTATTATTTGAGGCATTTTCATGTTTACGATTACAAAATGCTTCCAAAGACTTCAGTGACAGAAATCCTCAGGTCTGAAGCGCTTCCAGCAACACAGACATCATTATGTAAGAGTTTGCGAATCACCCATATTCCAGCAGCCCGTCACAAAATGCTGAGTCCCACTTCCAAAGCAAAGTAAAAGTGAGATTGGGAAAATCACATATCGATCATGTCTGTGCTGAGAAACATTTCCTCCTCTGCACTCTGCTAAAGCCAAACTGAATACTTTTCTACAAGAGCCCAACAACACTATGACCCCCCATCACCGTCCAGGGAAGTCGAGCCAAAGCAGCACTCGGATGCAGGGAAGAGGTGTGAGGCTCGGGGCTTTTGCTTTAGGCTGGGTCTTTCTACCTAGAGTGGGGGAGCCATCGGACCTGATGAGCTCCAACTTCCTGGTCCTCCGTGCCTTCCCAACGTAACTCTTATGCACTTACTATATATATGCCTTTGTTTATCTCCACGCATATGGGGAAGGTCTGTGGGCAGGAGCTTGGAAGGGTTGCTGTCAGTCTCCAGTTCCCTTCAGAGAAGCCCCGGACCATCGTTTCAGTCCAGTGCCACAGGGCCTCCCTTCTGGTCCGCTCCCCACAACCCTCAACGGAGGTGCTTTGATTGCTACAGCGGACTCTTCGACCGCTGTTCCCCACCGGCCCTCGTGGACCATCCCACTCTCCTTTCTTTGAGAGGCCAGCAGTCAGCAGGCAGGCCGGCTCCACATCCTCCCGGCTGCACCCGAGCACATCCCAGGCTGCGTCAAAGCCTGGACCCCCCCGACTCGCTCTGGAGGAGATGGTCCAGGAAAGCGGCTCTTCCCCTCTGCAGCACGACTGAGGGTTTTAGACAGCAGGTGTCCGGGACAGTAACACCCTTTATTCTCTACCTGAAGCCACCGGCCAAGTAAGAGCCTCGCACCCGGTTAAAGGCGGGCAGGCAAGCGTCCTGCCCAGGATATGGGGGCCCACAGGGTGAACGATGAGATGAAAATGTCGAGAACCCCGCTACTGATAAAACGGCTGGCTTCTCCCAAACACCATGAGAATGTCAACATCGTGCTGACAATTGCTCGTACAACAGCCGTGCTGGAAAGTAGAAGGACAGAAGTAGCTTCTACCTTGGAAAAGGTTCTCGTCTCTAAGCATATGTAATAAAATGGATTCCAATAATGGAAGCGGTGGGTAGCTAGGTTTTAAGAAAGCTCAATAATGTTTTTCCCTTTTACACGAATTCACAACACACACACACACACAGACACCCCTCCCTGCAGTAAACTGAACTCCCCAACCCGCAGCAGAACGCAGGGGCCCTTCCCGCCAGTGATGCGCGCGGAGCACCGTCAGGCTGACGCTGCATCCTGGGCACCTCCGGGCACGCGGGGCGGGGCAGCCTTACCTCACAGACGCTCTGGCACTGCTGCTTCCTCGGGTCCCAGGACTCCTTGCAGGGCTCCAGACACTGGGGGGAGTAACAGTGAAAGGAAAGAAAGAAACGGATGAGAAGCAGGGCCAAAGGGAAATCACCTGCACTCCTTACTTTTCCACGCCTGCTTCTGCTCGTCAGTTTAGGAAAACCCGCTACTCAGTGCATCACTTGAATGGTGTATAATGGCATCGGAGCGAGAGCATCACGACAGGACAGAAACTTTAAAAGATGTCTATTTCGGGGCGCCTGGGTGGCTCAGTCGTTAAGCGTCTGCCTTCGGCTCAGGTCATGATCCCAGAGTCCTGGGATCGAGCCCCGCATCTGGCTCCCTGCTCGGCGGGAAGCCTGCTTCTCCCTCTCCCACTCCCCCTGCTTGTGTTCCCTCTCTCGCTGTCTCTCTGTCAAATAAATAAACAAGATAAAATTTAAAAAAAAAAAAAAAAAGATGTCTATTTCAACACAGCTGAAAAAGGAAAGTTGTGCAGCCTAGAGGGGACATGTAGGAAATGTAGTGCTATTCACCATCGGGCAGAACTTGTATTCAGTAAGAAATGTTTTCTGGGGGCGCCTGGCTGGCTGGGTTTGGTGGAGCACACAGCTCTTGATCTCGGGGTTGTGAGTTCGAGCCCCACGTTGGGTGTAGAGATGACTTAAAAATAAAATCTTAAAAAAAAAAAAAAAAAAGAAATGTTTTCTAAAGGTTGTTGTCATCGGTGAATTTTGTTTTTTTCAGAAGCTTTAACATGAACTTGCTTTACAATTGGCAACATACGACTATTGTCTATATAGTCTCCTACAGGTGATCGGGTGAAGCCGCACTGTATTAAATATCTATATATAACATATAATTGTTAACTAATGTCTTTAGCCCAATGGATCTAACAGCATTAACATGCATCCACTTTAATTACTCTAGTAAAATATATTGAATACACCTTAACATATTTACCAAATAAATATTAGAATATATTGAATCAACCTAAATATATTGAATAAACTGACATGAGAGTTTCAGAGTAAAGTCTAAATATATGTTTAAAATGTATTACCATATCTATTAACAAATCAAAGATGATAACTAGGCTCCATTATCCAATAACAATCATAATAATAATGTTAATAGAAATAATAATGTATAGTACATATACATATATGTATACATATATTATATATATTTATATATGTAATAATAAAGAATAATGTTGAATAAAGTATATATACATATATAATAGTTTATTACTATATATATAGTATTAGTATAATATATAAAATATAATGCTATATATACTATATGTGTACTAAATACATTACGTATAACTATACCACTACACCACGGAAATATATATACACACATATATGTATACCACAGAAGTATATATACTCCATAAAATACAGTATCTTATACAATATAGAATACTATGTATACTTTATACAACATACAGTAATAAATAAGAGATCACAGCCAGTCTTCATGGTTGAAATTAAAACGTTACATTCATATGAATAGAGATCTGATTCTCAATTTTATGTCTTAATGCAAGTTTTAATTAGTAAAAATGAAGAGTCCCATATAGTTAAATGTCAGTTCTCTAAACATTGGCTTACCCCTGGCTCCATCAGGTCATATATTATTTTATCTCTATGATTTTTATTTCATTATTGATAAATTTCCCAATTAGGATCAAAGTTCTCAGTTAAATTCCAGATAAGTATACTCTAGAATTCAGGATATATATATATATTCATATATCCACATACATATATATATGGACATATATATCCATATTCAGGATACACACACACACACACACACACACACACACACACACACACACATCTATATACCGATACTGTTTTCCACTCCACTTGGTAGTCACCTCCCCCTCTGTTTTAAAATAACACAGTTTAAACTCTAAGACTCTCTACTCTCCATGTGTCAACTGCCCATCTGTCATAGCAATGCTGCTCACAGTGTGATCAATGACTGATAATATGAACACCTTGCAGTTTATCAGAAATGCAAGCTCATGGCCTGCCCCTACACCTAGAGTCAGAATCTCTGGGAACGGGGCCCAGGAATCTCCGTTAGCAAATTCTCCGAGAAATTCTGATGCTTACTAAACTTGGAAAAGACCTGCCTTATTGTGGTAAACATTTCCCAACATATACGTGTATCAAATCACCACATCGTACAACTTAAAGTTATACAAGGTTGTGAATCATATCTCAATAAAGCTGGGGCAGCAGGAAGAACTGCTATAGAATTTGATGGGAAAAAAAAGAGTCCATAGGGCCACCTGGGTGGCCCTGTCAGTTGAGTGACTGTTGATTTTGGGTCAGGTCATGATCGCAGGGTTGTGAGATCAGGTCCCACATCGGGCTCCACACCGAAGATGGAGCCTGCTTAAGATTCTCTCTCTCCCAGAACACCTGGGTGGTTCAGATGGTTAAGCATCTGCCTTCAGCTCAGGTCATGATCCCAGGGTCCTGGGATCGAGCCCCATATCGGGCTCCTGGCTCAGCGGGGAACCTGCTTCTCCCTCTCTCTCTATTTCTCCCCCTGCTCATGCTCTCTCTCTCTCTGTATCTCTGTGTCTCAGATGAATAAATAAAATCTTTAAAAAAAAAACGATTCTCTCTCTCCCTCTCCCAAAAAAAAAAGAGTTCATATTGTCCCTTCATTTTTCATGAAAAACCCATCTGTTTCTTGTAAGAATATTTTAGATTGTATATTCTTTAATGCTGCATGTGAACAATTCATTTTTTAGTTATTTTAATTTTAAAAACTTGAGCTCTTCCATGGTACTTTTCCAAGACTTACACAAGCTTGTGCCAAGTTTCCTGGTGTCCACCTCTCCCAAGCATGTTAAAACCAATGCACAGTTTTTTGCCAATATAACAATTGTAAAAGAACACCATTTTTCTAACAGCAATGAAGTCACTTAAAAATTTGTCTCTCGAGGTGCCTGGGTGGCTCAGATGGTTAAGCGTCTGCCTTCGGCTCAGGTCATGATCTCAGGGTCCTGGGATTGAGTCCTGCATCAGGCTCCTGAGCAGGGAGTCTGCTTTTCCCTCTACCTCTGCCCCTCCTCCCTGCCTGTGCACAAGTACACGATCTCAAATAAATAAATAAAATCTTAAAAAAAAAAAAACTTGTCTCCCTTACACATTTTATGAGTTCTTTCAAGAGTTAGTTTTGTTTCCTAAAGGTATGTCTGATTCCTTATCCTCAGACCTCTCTATTTGTTTTAAGATACTGGCTCCTAGCCAAAAAAGTTTAATGGTCACTTAATAAGTATATCTAGACCTAATTCCTTCTCAAGACCATCTGAAGTGAATAAACGGCATTCTTCAGAACACCTTGAGATTTTGTTCGGTTGGAGACGTGTCCTATGATGCGGGAGGACCCCTCTGTAAGATCTGGGGATTTTTCACGGACACAAGTTCAGCTACTCACAAATCAGTGTAAGCAATTCATTTAAAGTTGTATTTCAGTTGCATGCTTGCCTCATTTCCAATAACCAGTAATCATCAGTGTCTAAAGATACATCACAAAATGTTATTAATGACAGCCAACATTTTCTTTTAATAATCCTCTGTGAAAACTATCTGACAAGAAAAGCCTGGATATGGAAATCTGAGTAAATCTTTGCAGGATCCATTTGCCAAAGCTCTATTTCTTTATAGTGCTCTTAGCCAGGTAAAATGATGGCAATAAAAGCCAAAGAGCGGGGTAAAAAAGCCCAACCGTTTCTCTCATGCTTCAAACAAGAAGAAAAAGCATCCTGTTTCTCGGGGGGAGGGGGGAAAGAGGGCAGACTCAAATCTCATTTCCATGAGAAAAATAATACTACAAGCAGACAATTGCTTTGGAATATACTACATATCACAACGATAAGTGCCCTAGTCAAATTCAAAAAAAAAAAAAAAAAAGCCCCAGTAACTGAATTTACTATTTTAGCAAGCGTTTTAAGCTTTCACACTTTAGGATGATCAGCAATTTGAAATTATTTCTTTCCACGTTACTGTCTCAAGCCAAACGAAGCAAAACTTACAATTTCAGGGAAAATTTTAAAAAACCGGCTGACAGAGCTAATCACGTAGATCATCATTTGGAATGTAGACACCAATTATTTTTCACTTAATCTAGAAAGATACATTTGCAATATCACTTCCTTAGCTTATAATTCTGTATTACATTTATACTTAAAAATACACAGTAATATAAAACATGTACATATAATATTCTACTAAAATATAAGACACACGAGCAATGAAACTTTGTGACATTTACTACGATATTCTTTTTTTTTTTTTTTACTACGATATTCTTAATACGTAGTAGCAGCTCAATAAACATCTGTTAAATAAATTTATTGATAAGTTTCAATGTTATTGTAGGCAGTTCCTGGAGTTGGCACATTCGTATTTGAGCGTGGAACTATTTCTCCAGGGAGCAAGCAGATACTGAGTAAGAGTGAAGGAGGGTAAGTTAGGAATGATGGGAGTGGCAGGAAGAACAGAAAGCTGGAGAGGTCAGCTGGTGACCAGAGGACAACTGCTCCCCACTGCCTTCTGGTTCTTGTCCAGGACCGCCTGGCACTCCAAACTTCACAGAGAGGCCAACGACACTGACTTTATGTAAACCTTTCCAACGTCTACATATATTGCGCAATGCTGTGTAGGTAATTTTATTGCTATTTATTTAGGGCAGAAGATATTAGATACATTATTTTAATTGCTCTAAGTGGTTTTGAAATGGCAGCGAGTTTGCCCTCACGGGGAACACTGGGTGATGTCTGGAGATGGTTTTGTTTGTAGCAACTGAGGAGAGAGGAACTGGCTTCTAGCAGGCAGAGGGCAGGGACGCGGCTGAAACATCATCCAGTGCACAGGCTAGCCCCCAACGTGATAAAAAATCATCTGGCTCCAAATGTTCATAGTGCTGAGGTTGAAAATTTTCTTTTAAAAAAAGCAACATAAATGCAGTGGATTAGTCATAATAACAGAGTTGATCCTGAGAAAGAAGTTGCCTGGGAGAGAGGAGTAAAGGCTAAGTCAAAACTGTCACCTCTAATTATGCCACAATTCTCCATGTTTTGGTCACATTCAACCTTCTAAGACACGGTTTTGATAATGTGAGTTCTGTGATAAAATCAGACAATAATTATCAAATTAAGCCCAAAGTATATGGTTTACATTCAAAACATCTGGTCAACCAGCAAATCCTTCATAAACAGCTTCTTCAACCCCTCATGAATTACTTTCTATGAAGCTGGTCTCTTTTCTGTTCCCCAAACACTAGATCCCTCGACTTCCACTGGGTTACTGAATTTCTTCCTTAAAGAAAGCCTATTCTGTCCTTCTCCACTCCAGTCAACAACTGCTTCAAACCACCTGTTTTGACCAGCGCTATCCACACAGCACGCGCTGATTCCTTCTCTGCAAACCATGCAGCTTTTCCCCAAGAACGCTCACATTATACTTTCGAGTTATTCGCAGAGGCTACGTTGTACTGAAGTTACATTATCTCCAATTGACTGTAAACTCATCTTTGGGAGCGCCTGTTCTGCTAACCGTTCATAATCCTTCACAAGTCACGTGGGGGTGAGCATGCAAATGACAGGACAGATTCTCAGGCACATCCCATGGACTGTGGCAACGCAGCTGGTGCAGAATGGAGGCACAGAAAGCCTGCCTGGGTTTGAGCCCCATCTCTGCCATGTGTCTAACCTACAACTGTTAAAAAAATCGCATAATTATTTAGCCTCCATTTGCTAACTCAAATATGAGAATACAATCATTCATACTAACTTGTGAAAAATTTTACTGAACGCCAAAGAGTGCCAGAACCTTTATGGATATATAAAGCACTCTGAAAATTATTTGTTCAATGGGGCCCCATAATAACAGGTCTACGGAGGTACGTAACGTTAAGTACTATTATTCTTACATTTTAGACAGAGGAAACTGCAGTGCAGAGAGGTTCACTAAACAAAGCAAGTGACTGCAGTCGAGACTTCAGGAACTGGGAGTTGTACCCATGCTCTGGCACACTCAGAGGAATGTTCTTTCCATTACAGAATGCCGCCCTGTTTATGCCACGTGCTGCATAAGACGTGTCCTATGATGCAGGAGGACCCCTCTGATCTATGTGAAAGGGATTTGGAAACTGAAAAGTACTTTGCAAATCTTTAAGATTCTTAAATTATGATGATCTCGGAAAGGATTCAACTCCAAAATGCCCTAGGCAGGTGTTACAAATTCCGAGGTACTTATGAAATCATAACCAATAAGACTGAGTATTTCATATCACAGACAAAGGGGTCCAACTCTTAGGAGCCGAAGTACCGACAAAGAGGGAAATTACTCATATCACTTTGGTGAACTACCATCTGGACAGATGAGCACAAAAGTCCATACCTTACATTTAACCAAACACTTCCATAAAAGGAAATTCTATTACCTTCTATTGCATTACCAGCAAAGGAAATTCTATTACCTAAATAGCAATTACAATAAATTCTGAAGCATAAAAGTTCCTATAAAATTCAAATTTTCACACATGTCCAATAATCAAGGAAACAGAACCCATAATTACATTTTATTAAATAAACAGAACCCATTAAAACAAAGCCACCAGCATTCTGTACATTCCTACCTGTTCAAATTAACATCTGCTAAATCAACAAATTAGGATTAGTATTTCCTACATGCGATGTATTCATCTAGTCTCCAAGATGGGGAGAAATTGGCAGTATTTCTGCCCTAACGCAGTATATAATCTCCATGGGAGAAAGCCTGTGATTAAGTCTAAAGTGATGAAGCATAAAATAACCAAGAGAAGAATAAGGTGCCATAATACACTGAAGAAGGGATATGTATTTCCATCTGGGATAACTAGAGAGGAATGTAGAGAATTGAGGACTCATGGATTAACTTAGGAGGAGGAGTGGGACTCTACTAACTTTCGCAGATCTGGGGCCTGGATGATATATGTGGGGCGGGGGGCGGATATGATGCAGGATAGCTAAAAGAGAAAACGCAGTAAACTACAAGGCTAGAAACACAGCCCTTGGAATTCAATGCCACTAGCTGTCCTAGAACAGAGAGGTGCTTGCCTCACTTTGTGTTTGAGATGACTTGAGTGTTGCTGCAATATAATGATTTAAAAATATATATATTTGGTCATTCCGATGACCAAAATATATTTCTCAAATATATTTAATCTTTGTCCACCGTTCCTGAAAATGCTTCAGAGCCACAAAGGTGAAATGGGTGTCTTGTTATTAAGGAAGGTGACTTTAGGCCCACCCCTACACCCACCAAAGGGCAGGGGCTGATTGACAGGAGGACCAATCATGTGATCAGAGGGTTGGAACTTTCAGTCCCAACCCCTGACTTCTGGGGAGGGGAGAGGGGCTGGAGATTGAATCAGCTAATACTTAGTCAATCATGGCTAGGTAATAAAGTCCTCATAAAAACACAATAGGACCAGAACACCTGGCTGGCTCAGTTGGAAGTACCTGCGATTCTTGATCTCGGGGTCGTTGAGTCCAAGCTCCATGTTGGGTGTAGAGATTACTTTATTAATATATATACACTATATATGTACACACACACACTTATAAGATTACTTTATAATATCTCATATATAATATATATTACTTTATATATCTCTTATATATATACTTTATATATATTACTTTATATGCATAGTATATATACTAAATATATACTTTACATATATATATATGCATATATTTAAAGTGTATATATATATATATATATATGCTTTAACCCACAAGGGGACTGTTCTTTTTATCCTTTCCAGACATTTTTCACGCTTGGGCAACCAGAACAATTCCATGTGCCACAGAGCTGGGCCCCAAGCTCCACAAGGACAGAAGCTCCTTTGTTGGGGACCCCCGCCCTATGTATCTCTTCACCTGCCTGTTGATTTGTATCCTGTATCATATCTTTTCATAAACTGGTTAATGTGTTTCCCTGAGTTCTGTGAGCTGCTCTAGGAAATTAATCAAACCCTAGGAGGGAGTCGTGGGAACTTCCAATCTATCTCCGGTCTGGATCTGACTTTGGCCTATGAAGTTGGGGGCGAGGTGGACAGTCTTACAGGTTCTGTGGTATCTGATACTATCTCCCTGTAGATAGTGTCAGAATTGAGTTGAATTCTCAAACACGCTGCTGGTGTCTGGGAATTGCCTGGTGGTGTGGGAGGGGGGAACCCCCACATTGGAATAGGCTCCAGGAGCCCTAAAAGAGTTGGAATAGGAGTTGGATTACACAGGTGAGGTTGTAGCAAATGAAACCAGAGCAGAAGTTTTTGCAATGTCTTTCAAAGCTTCTGTCTGCCATTTATAGTGTCCATATGCCATCTAGATGGCAGAGGACACTGGATAAAAGGAAAAGGAACATGAGCCTAGGAAAGGCAATGTGGGGCTGCAAGCTCATGGACACAGTTACTGGTTTGCTGTAAAAGACAGGAATGAGGGAGAAATGAGAAAAGGAAAACACACCAAAATTTCTAACCTCGATCTGAAAGGAACCCATGGTGTCCCTAAGGTGGAGTGCGGGGGAGAAACAAACATAGGGAAACCTGGGCAGTTGAGACTCTAACATGATGAGTTCAAGGCATCCAGTGGACATACACAAAGGGATGCCCAACAAGCTACTGGAATTGTGGACATGGAGTTCTGGAGAAAGGCTGAAGAAATGATGAGCACTTATAAACTTCTCTGCTCTTTCTACGTCATTCATTCATTCGTTCGTTCCTTTTATAAATATTTGCAGAATTCAATTACCGCAGTGTCATGCTAAGTAATGGGTCTGCTAAATCTATGAACTACACAAAAAAACTGCCTCCAAGTTCTACACCATCTAGAAAGGTTAAAAAAATAAGTCATGTTTGTTTATAAGCAAAAGTCCAGGCTACATGTGAAAAAGGAAACAGAAAATAGGAAGATTAGAGTGTCAAGACTTTGGGGAGTTGGGCTATTCAAGAGCTAGAACGGCAACACTGAGGAGATCTCCCATCGCTCAGCAAAGATGTTTTTGTTTCCCCTTTTTGTGTTTGTGCACAGGACACTGGAACTCAGGGAGACACAGACTTGGAACATGCTGGTGAAGAGAAGGAAGGGATCAGGTGGAGGGGGTCTGACCGAAGATGGAGGAGAACAGGAAATAATCAATTGATCTGAGGTCCCAGAGAATGTTGCAGGGGCTACAACATGAAAACATAGAATTTTAGAGAGGCAAGGAATTTCTGATGGCATCTATCCCAACCCTACACCCTCCAGACTCAGGAACTAAAAACATCTTCATAGAGGCAATGGCTGGTTAGCAGGATTTCGGACCACGGCTCTATCTATAATTGGACACGGGCCATTGAATTTCACTGTTCAACTTAGGGGATGTAAGAATTTGGATGTGGAGATACAAGACAACGATCAGGAGAAGCACAGCTGTTCTAGTCAGAGTTTTCCCATTCGGTGAGAAGGTGATCAGATGTATGTTCCTTTCTACGTGTAGTTCTGGTGGTTGAGCTTGAGAGGTCTTCAGTCGATGGACAAGACAGACGACGAGGGCACAGAAGTGGATGATTCCTGCCAGGTCTGAGGACAAGAGACAGACCCTGGATCCTTGGAGTTGGATCAACCAGGAGGACAATTCCTCATCTACCACCTGCTAAATGGTTTTTCCCCATTCTAGTTGTATTTTAACCTCTCTGAACCATAGGTTTCTGCCACATAAAAGAATGGAATAATATTTGCCAAAGAGGATCATTTTGAAATAAATTTTATAAAGACAACCTTTTAAAATACGTACACAAAAGTAGGTGCTCAATGAATCTGGTTCCCTTCCACTTCTAAAGGACCAATAAAAAGAATTTATTTTAGTTCTTTCATATTTCCCTGATACCTACCCTTTTTCTTTTAACCAAAGAAGACAATAAAATTTCTTTTCTTTCCAGTCTCTCAAGCATGTTCCAATAATTGTTTTAGAAGTACCATGTTTTTTTTTTTTTTTGCCCAAATTCCAACAGCTATGTTTGGTTGGGGTGGCATTATTCTTGTGTGTGTCCAGAAGGTGGGATCAGAAGGAAAAATTGGAGACTAGGGCACTGTGCATTTTGTAAGACATATGGTATGCTTTCACAAAAAAAATTTCTGTTGAATAATATGAAAGCAAATAATGGTTTATATTTAATTTTTCGTCTTCACTGTTGCCTGGGTATAAGGAATAAGCTTTGGGTCTCACCAAAAAAAAAAAAAAAAAAAAAAAGTCCATCTTCTCATTTCATACAGGTACGTATTCATAGCATATAATAATGCTATCAACAAAGACCATTTCTGTTTTCTAAATTAATGGCAGCAATTTCTCTGGGAAACTATAGATCTGGTTTTTATATGGAAGTGGATTTTTTTTTTCAATACATTTCCTAAAATATGTGCAACCTACTGCTGCCTTTAGAAGTATTCATGGACTCCCTCCAGCTCTAAATTGGTATAGAAATTGTTACAATCCTGTATGTCGAAAAGTGCGCTGTGTCTTGCCAAAATAATGAAATCTTTTGGCAGACATCCTATGGAAATACAGTTGAACAATCATCAGAGCCTAAACCACAGAGGATTAGCATGCCAACCCAGCACAACAACGTTACGCCTTAGACATTTCATATCACAAATCAACTTTCTCCGAAACGATCAAAGGATAATTCCTTTCCCACCATGATGTTTATCTACAAATCTGGGCCTCCTTTTATCACAGCTATTTCTCACAATAAAGGGAACTCTGACTTCAGGAGCTCTTTTAATTTCAGTGAAGGTGTTTAGAAATAAAGAGAAAACAACTGAAGTGGAAAAACGAGATTAATCAAGGTAGTTATTACCAGAAAACCACTCTCTCGTTGTAGTTCTTCCTCACCTAAACTATGTCCTTGTGCATATCATGAAGTCTCCTGAGACAGGTCATGGAGTTCTGTTTCACTGAAGACCACACATGCTTTCTTAGCATCCAGATTTTCTGTCCAGTCTTCTGCTATGGAATTTTAGCATACCACTGCAGTTTCTTTTTTTTTTTTTTTTTTTTTTTAAGATTTTATTTATTTTTTGACAGAGAGAGACACAGCGATAGAGGGAACACAAGCAGGGGGAGTGGGAGAGGGAGAAGCAGGCTTCCCGCTGAGCAGGGAGCCCGATGCGGGGCTCGATCCTAGGACCCTGGGATCATGACCTGAGCCGAAGGCAGACGCTTAACGACTGAGCCACCCAGGCGCCCCATACCACTGCAGTTTCAAATAATATTCTCACGGTTATTTCCCAAATTAAAAAGATATTAATTACAAAGGTAAAGTCACAACTTTACAGTGGAGAAACCGTACAAAGAATACTTTAACTACGTGATAAAGTCACATCTCCAGAAATGGGAGAAGCACAGCATCCCCAAGGCAGGATTCCTGCCCAAAAGGCAGAACCTGAACTGAACCACAAGGAAATAGCAAACAAATCCAGAATGAGTCTCCTTCTATGAAGCAACAAGCCTCTAGTCTTAAAAAATACCAATGTTGTGAAAGACCGAGAACGAATGACGAATGCTTCCAAACTCAAGGGGACTAAAGATATGCAGCAATCAAATTCAGAGCACGATGGTGGGCCGGATCCCGAATCAGACGAAACAAGGCTACGAAGGGTATTACTGGCATAATGGGGAACATTTAAATGTAGACTATATATGGAATAAAAGTGTTACATCAGTGTTAATTTCCCTGAATTTGGTAATTCCACAGTAGTCATGTAAGAGACGCATGCTAAAACTTTTAGGGGTAAAAGAATCATGACGCCTGCACCTCATTCCTAAACGGTTGGAAATAAAATAACAACTATAACGGCATGCATACATCCATTTTTTTTCTATGTATACATAAAGAGAATGTGATAAAGCAAATATGGCATGCACAAAAAAGTTAACAATCTATAAATCTAGACTGGGGTCGGCAACTAGAAACCAGAGACCAAATCTGGCCCACCATCTGTTTTGGTAAAGAAAATTTATAGGAACACAGCCACGCCCATTTAGGTCGCCACTTCTGTGCTATAATAGTTGAGTTGGCTAGTTGTGACAGACCTTATGTCCAAGAAACCAAAAAATATTTACTCGTCTTTCACAGAAAGTTTGCTGTACCCTGATTAAGATAAATGGTAGATGGAAGTCCTTTGTACTCATAATTTTTTTGAATTTTTAATAATCAAGGTAAACATTAAAAATACATAAAGTAGTGGTGCCTGGGTGGCTCAGTTGGTTGAGCGTCTGATTTCTTGGTTTCGGCTCAGGTCGTGATCTCGTGCGTCATGGGTTTAAGCCCAGCAGTGGGGAGTCTGCTTCAAGATTCTCTCCCTCTGCCCCTTCCCCTGCTCACTCTCTCTCTCTCTCTCTCTCAAATAAATAAATCTTAAAAAAACTTTTAAATAATGAAGTCATCTTAAAAATACTTGAAATCTCAAAATCACAAATGTTCTTCCTCTGGCATCATTAGAAAGCTATTATGGACATAGATCTATGAGCAAAAGAGGATGGAAAATCATAAAGTGGCCCTCAGTGGGCTTATTTAGATAAGGAAGAGTGGAGATTTACAGACAAATGCTTCAGGTCCGAAACCTGTAGTGACTGGATGGCACGTCTTCCCGCAGAATCTTCTGGGCTTTGTAAAGTTAGACCCAATAGGTACTATCAACAGGTGGCTTCACCACAGCCTCAGAAACCCTACAGTAAGGGGGACAGGGATGGCAGACTCACCCTGGAGGTCTTACATTCATTCAGGTGGTTGTGGGATGAACCCTGTCATCCTCACTTTGTCTTGGTTTTTAATTACAAAACACAGGAAACAAGTTCATGCCCCGAAAGTGTCCCTCCCTCCTTTGTACTAAATAAACCCTTCTTATAACATCAAAGCAAAAGATTCCTTGCAATGAAAATAGGAAATGAGTATAACCTACTTCTTTTGCAGTTGTGGACCACTCCATGACACGTTCTGAATAATTATGAGCTTTCAGTAGTATTTGCACTTCCTGCCTAGATTCATACATTAATTCCAAAATCAATCCAAGTCATATTTATTACAAGTCCAATGAGGGAAAACCGATGGTGTTTGGCCAAGGCAGGGAAGTAAGGAGGGATGGTGCCCTTTCCTCAAGCGAGGAAGCTGACATCTGAACACGAACATTTTCCTGAAGATACTTAAGAACTGACCCTCAGTAGGAAATGTATTTATTGAAGAAGCAGATGGCCCAATCAAAGATGTACCTGCCAAGCCAGCCTTTCCGCTGGGAAAAATAAAACATTTATATGTAATCAGAGTGCTCAAAAATTCAATAGCTAGAAAATATTATCTCTATGTGTCTGTCATTCCAAACCCAGAAAGTGTAAACACACACACACATACACAACATTTTTTAAATTATGGCTTGATCATAGGCATCTGTGTCCTTTGGCAGACCATCCAATCAACCACTCATCTTTCTCCAATATTGACCCCCAGTAGTCAAAATAACCCAAGAAACTTACCCCAGCCATTAGTCGGATCTTGGAGGCTGAATTAAGGAGAACCATCTCGTGCAACCAGAATCTCAAGCTTTCACTAGATCGGATTTTACATAGCCTGGAATCACCAGTCACAGCGTCCTGCAGGCTTAAACAGCCAGACCCCACCTCCTGAGTGAAAGCCAGAATTTAATCTGCACAGCATGCTTTTGACACCACTGAGCCCCTAGGTTAAAGAACTCCTCCTTGACATGCTTCAAGTTGAATGGAGATTAGGATTTCCATCACTTCATGCTACATTTAAAAGCTTATGCAAGTCTAGCGTTGATCCTTATCTTCCTATGTATTTTTTCTACACATTTTCTTAACAACACACAATTCCTAAGAAATCATGTAATTGGTAGTGTTGGAGAACCGTGTCAATCGTATTCCCAAGCTGGGTGGCCTGGTGTCCTTCTTCCCTGGGCCACAGGCCTTATAAAATGTTGCACATGTCACGGGAGGAATTAGATTTTTCTATTTGCTCCTATGTTAAATCTCACGGAGCTACTTTTCAATAGCTTCTATGTGCTGTGAGTTAATAAGACTGTTTCTACCAGCAGTATGTAAGAATGGCATAGGTACATACACGCTTGTCAGCGTATGATTTCCGAGAAATTAAATCTGTTTGTCTGAGGGGTAAGTGATTGTAGTAGGTTCTGAGAGACAACCTAAAAATGAAGCAAGTCCTTAGCTAGACAGATCAGCAAGAGTGTCAACACTAATCCTTTTCAGATAGAAGCCGTCTGTAACATTGACAGCTTAATATCTTATCTGTGTGGTTTGGCTGTCTGACATGTCAAGCTCAAGGAAGGCATGGTGCGCTCTTGAAAGGACTAGGGAACCGAAGCTCATAAGGACTTTCATGCTTCCTGTCTCCCTTGCCAGATCAAATCACCCCAGCTTTGTCAACATAAAAGCGCCTCGAACACATTAGTGCATCCCTGAACAAACCCATTCAACTTGGCATTATGTGGTAGGTCTGCTCAAAATTAACGAGTGAGTCACAATATTCATAACTTTCCAGAAGCTGAGAAGAAAATATTGTCATTGAGGGTTTATATTAGTTATGGGTGGGAAGCCCTATTTATATAGAACCTACCTGACCTTTAACCCAAACTCAGAACTCACACAATCTCATTGGGATCTTTAATTTTGTTCTTCCCTTACCCCCCCCCCCAAAGACTGATACTGAGTTTCCTGTGTCCGATGGAATGCCATTATAATAAGATGACAATTAAAGCTACTTGTGAACCCAATCACAACTAGCAGCAAGTGCAAACTCACTAAGTATGGGTCACAGCGAAGGTCTGTTTCATGCTCCTAGTCTTTCAGGAAATTTTGCACCAGGTCTCGAATGGCCTTCTTTACACTGTGCGCAATGTTCATATGGGTTTCTCATGCTACTTTCCCTCATAACTCCCTTGACCTGAAACACATAGTCAAGAATCCAACCACAGACGTCTCATCTTATTGTTTTGCACTTAATTCTGCGAATTCAACACTGTTTAACTCTATGCTTACTCTCTTGACTCCTTTACCCACTCATTCATCTGCGGAACCAAAAAATCTAGAAAAAAAAGGCAGCTCGAATCGTGTGGCACAGTGCTATCCAACAGAATGCAATGGTGGAAACGTTCTCTGTGCACACTGTCCAATATTGCAGCCATCAGCCGTATAAGGCTACTGAGTGCTGGAAATGTGGCCAGTGTGACTAAAAACCAAATACTTAATTTGTATTCATATAAACGTGGAGAGCCATGTGGCTAGTGGCCACCATATTGGGGATGACAAACTGAGTGTTAGAAAAGTACAAAGGTGTGCATTCAGCATCCATTACTCTCTCTTTCTACTGGGAGAGGAAATAAAAACCGCATTTCCCAGATGACCTTGCCACTGAGATTCTGAATCAATTAGGCTATGCTAATTAATGCACTCACGCAGCAATTAAAGGCAGAAATGAAGCAGAAGATATTTTCTTGCCTCTCCCCTGTTCACTATTTCTACTGTCATTTTTGACACCTTTCTTCAGCTTCTTGCATGTCTGGAGAGGCTTTATCAGGGGAGGATTCTTAACTCTGAGGTAGATGTTCCGGAGAATCCTCCACGAGAGCAAGACGGTCAGCTCTGCCCAGCTCTGGAGTCCTTTCTGGACATTGGGCATACAGCCCATCATCCCTTCGACACTTCCAATCATTGGTGAAGCACCTCATCCCCTGTGTAAATTCCTTCCAGTGTATGTACCTAGAGTGGTTTATTTTCTTCATTTTCACTGCCCAATACAAGAGACGAAGATGCTAGCTGTGCACTCAGATTGAACACCTACACCCATCACCAACGCAAAGAGTAGATACAGCTTCTGATTGTCTACTGTGTCAGCAAAGTTCATCCTTAGCCGTAGGATCCCTTCACTTTGGAGTAAACAAAAGTAAGTAAGCAAAGTGATATTCTCCCTCTGCTTTGTTCCTTCCCCGCCCCCTCTCCTGCATATACATTTGCTGAGCTACATCTATGTGTCTGGCACTCTGAGAGACATGGGAAGGCCATGTACACATCGATATTCTGTCAGCTTCAACCTTAAGTACAACAGAGGACAAAATTAATGACACCATTACAACACAGTGGGTCAATGCTAGGGAAGAAGAGTGGAGAGATGCACAGCCGGAGTTGGACAAAGCTCTCTGGGTGAAGCCATGCGTAGGCAGAAAACAGAGTGCTGAGCAAGAAAAGAATGAGGAGCAAAAGAAGGTGGGATAGAAGAAGATTATGCTCCTGTCAGATTTGATCTTCGGAAGCATGAAAATAAAGCTGTAAATTTCAGCAACGTAGACCCACCCGAAAGGTCTCTGCTGTGCTGAGATGAGAGACATACATGATTCATGACACACAGGCTACTCAGTAAACTTTAGCTCGTGGGCAAATGGAAGCTGGGATCTTTGCGATCCTTAGAGTAATTGCTGAACGTGTTTCCAGAAGCATAGCAGGCATGATGTCAAAATGCAGAACAGAAGAAAGAAAATGACTCTGTTACTGAAGAAATTTATGTTCCCTTTATCAGAGACAAGTGATCTAGCTTCCGTTTTTCCAAATACCCGGCGCCATTTGTAGAACCAATCCTTTAATTACCTCATAAAGACAGCATAGAGAGGTCTGCTTGATGAAATGGTAAAATTCCCTGAGTAAGACTGCATGCCCTTGAAAACGACACGTACATGGACATAACTGTATCATAACAGCCGTGTGTGGTACTCACGACGTAGCTGATGTAGTCACGGACTGCTTTCTTCCGTTTGGGGAGGCTTAAAAACATTCTTAAAAACAGGAGCTTAAAAACAGTCTCACTCACACATAAAATGATTCAAGAAATTTAGGCGACGTGTACAAACCCCCTAAATCTGAATCGGCAGCTTCACGTAATTCAGGACCGCCGCATTTAACAGTCTAACTGGCCAATGACGCACAGAATGAAAAGTAAAGGGTATTTCACACATTTTATTATTCGCTTCCCAATTCGGTTTGTTCAGTCCACGTCTCAATTCATGAGAATGATCTTAGACACCTTGAATCCGCACAATCATGGAGCAGCCAAACTCAACCAAGACACTGCTCACTGATCATCATGTAGCCACATCGCTGACCGCCAAGCATACCTGCTTTGTTCCTAGTGGCACTTAGCGCACTTTCATTTGCTGCACCATGATGTTCTTCTATTTTTTTTTTTTTTTAAGATTTTATTTATTTGACAGAGAGAGACACAGCGAGAGAGGGAATACAAGCAGGGGGAGAGGGAGAGGGAGAAGCAGGCTTCCCGCCGAGCAGGGAGCCCGATGACGTGGGGCTCAATCCCAGGACCCTGGGATCATGACCTGAGCTGAAGGCAGACGCTTAATGACTGAGCCACCCAAGCACCCCTGTTCTTCTATTTCTTAATATACCAAATCTCTGTGTGTTTATTCAAAACACGAGAACTCGTACCTAATGTATTGACTTCAAATAGGAAATGTTATTGACTCATGCCAAAACTGCATCACGAAGAGAAGAAAAAGGAAAGCATCAGACTAGAGTCTTCTGTACGAAACAGTCCTACAAAATATTTTTAGAGATTCAAGACTTGTCCAAGAAGGCCAGTCAGTCCTTCCTATGAAGCGATGGGCTCCTCTCTCTCTTATTTGTTTATTTTGGACAGGAAGGTGCCGTTGCTGTTTGTTGAAGGAGCGACAGCAGGGGCACCCAGAGGATTCCCTCCCGTTCGCTTTCTGCAGCCCGTCCCCACCGAGAAGGCCAGCGCAACGGTGACGACAAAATGCTCTTGTGCCCCGGGTCGACTACTCCTGAGGAGTTTTATAGACCACCTAACAATCAAAGAAGGGGGTAAAGGCCGCCTTTGTCCCGCGGTTACTTTGTCTTCCCTCGCCCGCTCCCCAGTCCCTCTCAGCCCCACCACCACAGCCGCGCATGGCTAAGCTGCCAGAGGCATGGGGCTTTTCACTCCGAATTTCACGGCAGGATAAAATGCAGGGGCTGTTTCCCTGGGGACCTAAAAGCCCTCCTTTGTGAGCCCAGTGGAGGGTCAGGTTAAGTCCTGCATTTTGGCAGCCGGCATCTGTTTGTCTTCATGCTGGGGTCCTCTAACGGGAGGGAGGGAGAGGAAGGGAAGCGCAAATAGGAGCCAGTCTCAGAAAGTGCTCTTCTCGGAGGCACATCCCCCCTCTGCCACTCGACAGAAATCAGGCGAATGTGAATCCACTGCCCACCGCACGGATAGCCCTACCAAATCAATTCGATGAAGCTGCGAGGGACAGAGCTTTCTCCTTCTTGCAGGCTGAGCTCACTTGTTGCTTAAAAGAGGGGAAAAAAAAAAAAAAAAAGCAAAGCACAGCCTTTTGCTCAGATGTTTTGATCAACAAAAAGAACCTGCCAAAAATGGTATTGGAAATACTGAGGATCTATTTCTCGGGTCTTTCTTTTCCCCCACTTGCAATAAAATCAGAGAACTTTGGAATTAATGCTTCTCGATACGGGAAACCTGTTGCACTATTAGCAGACATTGCTATTCAAGCTTGATAAAGGGCTCATTCTATCCAAGACGGTCTCCACAAGGAAAAGCTTCCCAGCACATGATTAATGTCAATCATTTCTGTAAGCTACCAGGACAATTTCTGCTCCAGAAGGAAACCAATGGATAGATGTGGCCCCTAAAAACTTCAATCATTGAATGTGACCCACATGAGTAGTTCGAAAACAGAGAGGGTTTTCTAATGTCATTATAATTGACACAACAATGCTTTTCCTCATCATCACAGGATTAACTTTCTTCTCTGCTGTTGTTCTTAGATATTTACTTCAGAAGCTCAGCCCACATGCAGAAGAAGCAGCATTTTAAAATTATGAACGTAAGTAGGATAGTCACACAAGTGGAATGCCCAAGGAGTAAGGAATTTTTCAGGGGATGAAGCAATAAGAAAAAATTTTGTGAATTTTGCAGTTACTGCAAACATAATCAGATAGACACACACATACGCATACACATGCGTGCGCACGCACACACACACCCTCCCCCCAAAATAAAAGCAATACACTGCCAACTAAATAGTTCATCTTTGGTAAGTGAGGGAATAATTGGATGTTTGGAATGAAGAAAAAAGAGGCTCTCGGCAAAGTGTTCAATGAAATAAAATAGCAATCCTTACATTCATCGTCTCATTAAACTTATTTCTTGTGATCCTTTTGTTTTCCCTTCAGCAAGATGGAGGCAATTATACCATCAATGTTTTAAAAATAAATTCTAGACATACCAATGCAAGAGTTGGCACTTCCATTTATGGATTCCTAACATGCTTATGTGACCCACAGAAGGTCTTTCTACTGCAGAGGAGGGGAAGGTGTGTTTGCAACTTGGAACCATGGACCTTTATCTAATGAGTCAATTTGGCAAAATGATGTGTCAACCCAAGGTACTAGTGGCTACAATTTTAAGCTTAAATCAGACACTGCACGAATGAACTACGTGCTCCTATTCTAAGTTATATTATCATTCTGTTCTGCTTCTGTTTAAGACTTAGGTTGACAAGAATCGTACTATGTAGAGTACCTTTTGGCCTCAACATTATCTTAGATGGGTTTCCCACATGTAATTTTGAAGTGAAATGCTTTTACCACGAAAGGATCTCAATTTGAAATGCATGCTCCTCCACGTGCAAGTCAAGGTTGCCCCCTAAGTGCAACGAGGCAGAGTAGGAAGCGGGAGCTGCGTGCAACGTCCCGTCAGTGGAGAGGAGTCCACGTGTCCAGCTCTCCAGCAACAGGAGGAATGTCCATGCCTGCCGGAAGCCGAAGGGCGAACCACACAAACTCTCTGCACATGTTGGCAAGGCATGAGTTGACTAAGATTTCGACTGTTGGTCCTCCTAAAGAAAGACTTCCCGTGTGGACCCTCAGATTCTATATGCAAGGCACCTGGAGTTCTTCAGTCAGCTTTACGTTAATCAGTGGCCTTGCCGAACCAACAGAGTGGTAGATCTGTGGGATTGCACTTTGGGTTTTTACTATTGCCTCCTTTTTTTTGTATTTCTCCACTCATCTTTTGATTGTGTTATCCTTAAGCTCTTTTGTCTCCTCTATTTATTTTGCAGTCCGTCTTATCTTTCCCTTGTAAGTGAAGAAACATAAGCTCAACCTCCGTCTGAATTCAGAAAGTTGGGTCTACCTGTTATGTGTAAGTTTTGTGTGAGTTTTTTCTTCTTATACAAGAAGATTGGGGGTGGGGGGCTGCATAGAGACATACAGATAGTCTCTGATTCTGGAAAATAGGTAGTTTTAAAACTCTCCATAATTTACTTTTTCAAAAGAGGCAAGAATATCTCTAGCTATATCTAGGCATTTAGCCTGAGGAGAATCTTTTCTTGGGGAAGAAGAGCAAAATGACCATGTCTATCACAGATACTATTTTTTTTTTAAGTTAATAAAGAGCAAAGGAAATGCTGGTGAGTTTGGGAACCACAGTAATAAGCGTGGGACAATCAAGGAACACATCTTCAGGCCCGTGAATGTGAATTTTGTAGGCCTAGTGATTTTGGAAGCTGCTGCTAGGGTTCTCAAATACTTTGCTATATTGAAAGGATGTCCTGTTCCTCAGCATGCACACAAATATAAGCACTGAAACCCATTTTCCATCTATACTTGGCTACAATAGAAAGCTTTCTATCTTTTGTAGGTTGCAATTATTAGTAAAGTCTACCCCTGCCTGCCAAAAAAAGAGAGGCTTGAGAGTAGAATCATACTTTTAAGAGAGTATTTCATACAGCATTTGCAGGCTCTAATGGGATCGGGGTTGAGGGCTTGATCCCCATGTGGCACAATGGGCCGTACACAGAGAAAACCATTCCACCTCGAAAGGCGTCCTGAGCAGGCCACTGCTAAGAAATGCACCATTCACCTTGTGGAAACAGGCAAGGTTTCTCAGCCTCAGCACTAGTGACATCTGGGGTTGGATAAATCTTTGTTCAGGGAGGCTGTCCCGTGCATTGTACAATGTGAGCAATATCAGCCTCTCCCCACTAAATGCCAGTAGCATCTCCATCCTCACCTGTGAATGGGGATGTCTCAAAACATTGCCAAATGTCCCCAGGGCGGGGGGAGGGCAAACGTGCCCCTAGTTAAGAACCAGTGTGACAGCGTAAGACCCTAGATAAGATAAGTTAGCTCAAAACCATCACCAGCAGGGAAAAAGGACTCAGGGCAGCTCCACGATGCTGCATGAGAACCCTTGTCTCCACGATGTGGATTTCTCAATAACAGGATCCAGATTGAAATTCTGCCATGAGGCTAAAAAGAGTAGGTTGGAACAGAAGTAATTCATTATAACAGTTCAAAGGATGAAAGAAAAGAAAAAGTAAAACAAATAACAATCCGAACACTTGAAAATAAGTTTAGGGTTTCCAAAGTATTTCCACAAATCAACATTGCTTTGAATATTTCTGTGGGACTTTTGCAATATTCATGCAAAAACGAGTCAAATCTGTTAGCTTTTTAGTGAACAGGATGTTTCTAGCTAGAAGCTATTTTAGAGGTACTTTCTCTCTTAGCTATAAGCAGTCAGCAAATAGAATTACTGTGCTCATCCTCCTTGAGAAAAGACCTAAGACTTCCACGAAGATGAATGACAGAGGAAAGAAATTCGAAATTCTCTCATTATACTCTTTTGAGCCAAACAAGCACCTTCAACGCATACATTTTGATTTTACCGCGTTTCAAACACTGTGACCTGTTCTGTTCAGCTCAGTCATCTAATTGGGAGCAACAAATACCAAAACTTCCCACAAAGCATCTGAAACCCAGGGAAGTTCATCAGGTTGTAAAAAGGTTACAAACTGATAGACGGGCCAATTAAAATGGTTCTCAGACTAACCTTCATAGTGAAGAATACTTCGTATGCCTCTAAAGTGGACCAAATAGTATATGAAGATAGAATAACTATATAAAGATCATTTTATAACAAAGAAAACAAATTTAATCAGATCACCTGCTAAAAAGAAGCATCCAATAAACATTCAAAATAGGTAATTTGGCCATAATTCTGGAGTCTAAAATAAGCAAAATAATTCAAAATAGGCAAATTTTTTTTTCAAAATAGGCAAACTTTTAACAATTTTGCTATGCCTAAGCCAAGCTGAAGAATGAAAATTCATTAATACATAATTATATTCTTTGTATTTTGACCAAATATTGTCACTTCATAAAACTAAGGAACCACAGAAATTTGTTACTCTACTTATATAAAGTAACGACATTATTTTTAAAATACTCCAACGAATCTCCGCAAAGTCCAGATACTTTAGTAAATAGTTTTAACATATATAAACTCATTTCCTTTTTAATTTCTTGTATGTCTCTTCTTTCTGTCAAAGTGATGGTAGAGATATGTGGACATACGACATCTGAAGGGACACCACACAGAAGAGGGCACTCGAGATGTTTAGTAAATAAAAATGGGACCCCTTGGTATTTTATCTTCAGCGTAAAGAAGCAACCAAGAGACATCACTCCCCCGAGTCGGCGTCTGCTGCATCACCAGCCCCTCTGTTACAACGGCTCCCTCAGAGAAAGGTTTCAGGACTTGAAGATCCACTAGACAAATGCTACCCTGCCCTAGTCTACTTCTCTTCCAGGAATGACTCCTGAATTCCTTCAGCACCCAGAGAGTCCGCAAAGGGGTTCGCCCTTAACTCCAAGACATTTCATAAAGAACAAAACCGAAACTACCCCCACATCTCTAATGGTAAGAGGCAGATCCAGATGGAATCGCTGGGACCGGGTGTGAGACAGAGGAAACCAAGGCCCAGGGAGTTGACATATGTGATGAACTCAAGGCAACACATGTCAACCATGACAAATGCAGGACTGAAGACACATCTCAGCACCTCGCCACCAGCGCTCTGTCGAGCCCCACGCGTTCACCCACCAGTCACGGTACCTTCCTGACGCACCGAGAAGGCACCTGCCACAGACTCTCATCTCCTCCTTCACCTTAGTTTTTGCCAAAGTCCTACTACCCTCTTCTCTCATACTCATGAGGCCAAGACCTTTGTCTTTGTTCATAGCGATATCCTCAGGGAAGCTCTGCATGAGGAGGGGGTCCTCGATGAATGAACACAGCAGTAACATTCCATCACCCTCGGTCTTCACAAGACCAAGTCCCACAGTTTCAAATTTCTCACTAACGGGAATGGTCGTCTCAAGTTTTGCCAGCACAAGATGGCGCCCCAACCAGCACCACCACTTGTGGGGTACCTCTCCTTGGTGCAGCAGGGTGCAGAGGGGCCTCTCCATAGGGGTTGACGTAGATTTCCCAGGGAGCTGATCAAGCGGAAAGTTCAGGGCTCCTCACTCCCTATGAGCCCCTCCAAGGCCCTGGAGGATGTCCTCGCAATGCATTCATGTATAAAATTGGCAAGCTTCCTATTTTCATTCATTTTTCTTAATTACGTAAGTTTCCGTTCTACACACCTCAGCCACATGTTGGCAACAGGCTTTATTTTTGGCCAAGTGTCGGCCAGTGTTAGTTTTAGCTGCTGCCTGGGGAAGCTGCAATCGCCTTGTGCAGACTCGCCCCTTTTCCCAGAGGCTCCAGGTGTGTGGGGTCTCTCCTGGGAGTTGTCTGGGTGGCTGCAGGAGACCACAGCATCCTGGTACTCTGCTACGTTTTGGCCTCACAACGTGGTCAGATCGTGTCTGCTGATGGACTTCCCATGTGCCCTTTAAGAGCACACTCCCAAAGGCTTCTCGGAGAATCAGGAAAAGGCAACTAAGAATCAGACAGCGTCAAACCACAGTCTATTTGCATTTGCGGGAAAAGCATGGTCAGAATTTAGAGATACAAGACGGGGCAAACAGAACCAGTGTAGGAATGACAAAAAACAGACAGCAAAAAACAGAGGGTCAAAGATACACTCCCATACAACAGGCCGATGATGATGATGAATATCACCCTCAGGAGGCTGTCCTTTTAATAACCATGCTTAAGCATGCTGTGGAATCAAAGGAATAGGAGAGGTGTGGACAGGGGGAGAAATCCAATTTGTAGTCACAGAGGGAGTACTGGGTGAAAACCATTTGAAAAGGAGTCAAGGCTTAACAGAACTAGTTTATCAGTGAAAGACATTTCAAAGCCTTAAAGAAAAATTACTAATGCCCATTGCTAATTAATCATTCTGCAGATTCTCATGCAAATGTTCTTTGGGTGGCTTTGATCCGCACTGACACCTGAAAGAAAGCACACAGTGTCTGCAGACTGGAGAGATACTGGGAAGGAACGGGGCACGGGAGGACACAGCCCTGTGCCTGGGAACTCCGGAGCCCCATGCGCCGGGCGGCCGAGCGGTAGAAAGCAAGGCTCCATCCTGGCCTGCCCCGGGAACTCAGAGATGGCTCCTCAGTGGCCCCACACCTCTCAGGCCACAAAACGCATACCCTCATCAAAAGCAGATGGCCTTCCCATGCCCTCCTTCTTAAAACCAATGCAAATAGCCTCCTGGGACTCTAATACCACCGCAAGCATGAAAAGGAGAACAGAATATGTTAAGGCCCCGAAGAACTGGGCAGAAAATGTTAAAGAAAAGTAGCCAGAGAGTGGCAAAGTAATGGCGCTATCGCCTCATCGATGAGGGAAAGAAAAGATTATTTGAGGAAAATTAAAGAGAAGCCCTATTTCAGAGCAATATTCTCATCTGACGGGCAGCCAAACTCGACATTTTCACCTGATTTAGGAGCGCCTCTGCTTTACGGGATTCTCAAGCAAATGCTCTAAAATCCATTTAAAATGATATTGAATCAAGAAACAATCCCCCAGATTGCGATTTCTCCACTGGCTTCCATGAAGTCACACAATAAAACACAAGTGGGAAATCATGCATAGAAAACGAGGCCGACCGCTGGCTTTCCGTGTCTATGTGAAGCAAACGCCTGTCGACCTAGTAGGTTAGCTGGAATTCCACGTATATTCCCGCAGTTTCCATCACCGTCAGTGATCACAGGGATCAGAGGTCCTGTCGCAGGGTGAAATTTCCCCACTGGACATGCCGTCTGGACAGCAGCTCAAGAGAAGGGGAGGTCACTAGCATTAGCCTCGTGTGCATTCAGTCTTTGGCTTACTTGTTTAGGAAGGATTTAAAATGATACACATATTTATAAAAACATAGAAAAATAACCTGAATTGGAAGTTAATGAGAAGAAATAAGACAAACCAATAAAGTGTCTGATACCAAATTATACTCTCCAGAGGCCTTCCACTCATTGAAAGGAGACCACCAATACTGGTCTGAGCTTTCCACTACCCAACAGAAGAGCGTGATCAGTCCACACAATTCAAGCATACATTAGTTAAAAGCAAGGAAGTAGTCTGGGGAAACAATGCTTCCTAACACAAATACCAAAAACTATTTTCTTCTCAAGTTCAGAAAAACCACATTCTAATAACGGAACGGACTCAAGAGAGTCTTCATAGAAGCGATGTTGAGGGGTTCATAGGGCTCTTTCTCGAGGCATGTTTCACTCAAGGGTAGCATCTCACCAAAGCAAACTCAACACCCTCAATTCTGAAGGTCCCACAAACTCTGAGTACATAACCAGTCCTTTGCCCAACTGGATTCAGCCAGTCTTTGTCCCACTTAGAACACTGGGTGTAATTCATGCTAATCTTTTTCTTTCATGCTCATTTTTCTCACGTGCTCATCTTTGCATTGTACCTCTCATAAGTTCGGTAATTTTGAGGTGGAAGACAGAAGAAACAGAGCTCAACTGATGGCCACATGAATGGGTGTCCATGAACCCACTGTCATGCTACTTGGATGCTCTCCGGGGTGGAAAGGAAGTGCCTGCGGAAATTCTTACTGTCTACCCCAAGAAATTAAGTGGCAGATCTTATTGGCACCACCTTCAAAATACTTCCCAACATACCTCCATTGTCTCCCTCACTCCCTCCAGATCACTACTACAGGTACAAATACGCAACACGTTGAGCAGTTGCCTTTTGCAAAAAAAAACTTTTTCCCAACTCCATCTCCCCCTTATCTGCCTTATTTTTCCCCCTTGTTCTCCTTGCCAACCAGCACATTTAAATTTGCTTCTAGTGGGGGCCCCTGGATGGCTCAGTAGGTTAAGCACCGGCCTTCGGCTCAGGTCATGATCCCGCTATGGAGCCTGCTTCTCCCTTTCCCAAATCCGCTGCTCCCCCCACTTGTGCTTTCTCTTGCTCTCTGTCAAATAAATAAATAAAATCTCAAAAAAAAATTTTGCTTCTTGTGTTTTTGTGCATTGCCCACAGTAGAAGGTAGCTCCACGAGGACCTGGAATGGGTCTACTTTTTCATCTTGGCATCCCTGGAGTCCATTAACAGGCTATAGACCCAATAGACATTCAATAAATGTTCAATGCACTTGTAAAGAATGAGCTGGAGAACTGGGTAGAGAATCTACACGTGGCTGTAGATAGGAGACGAACATCTCTGTTTTCCAGCTGAATTTTACTGAGTAACAAGCATGGTGCCAGGTGCTAAGGATTCAGAGGTGACCAAAATAGACATGGCTAGAGCCCTCAGGGAATTTTCCAGCTCTTTTTGGCACTGATCCTGAATGGGATGAAATTCATGGCTTTACACTTCAGCTTCAGCCTCAGACCTTGTCTCTGACCTAACTTCCATCCCCCAGCCATGCAGCTTCAGCCAGAGCTCATAGCTCTGCGTCCCACGCCATGCCCCTAGTCCTTGGAGCTGGACCCTGTGCCCTGTCTTCCCTTGGTCTTCATCGCTGACTGTACTCACAGACCGTATTTATATCAAAGGGCATTCAATGAAATTAAACACAGTCCCCTTCCCTCCTCAAAATAAACCTGTGCTCTACGACTAGGAATTATAATACCATAAAAAATAGATAAACCGTGGTCTTGTTGAAGGTCTACTTTTATTCCATTTATACAAAGAGATACTTATCTCAGCAACAAAAAGTATTTCTGATCTTTTGCTAAGAACTCACCATGGTGGGGCCTAAAAAAAAAAAAGTCCTTTTTCAGCAAATAAACAAGATTTTCATTCTCAGATGCTTGCTTTTATCTACACCAAATTCACCAAGTATAGGAACTGGAGGAGATTTTTAGGAATTAAACCTTGCACACATGTCCAGTAGCAAACTGAGCCCAGGGCCTGCTCTGTGATCTCTACGCCATGACTACAGGTCCAACTTTACCGCTGGTGACATGACTTGCCCATCTATTTATCCCTCTAGAATAGTCCATTAGCTTCTTCAAATCAGGAGCTGTGTGTGTGTCAAGCCAAGGTCACCAAACCAGCCTGACACCTGCTCTTATATTGCCCGCAATCAGACCATAGTTGTTCATTTAAAAACGGTTGAAAACGATCAAAGAAGAATATGATTTTTGTGCTATGTGACGATCCCGTGAGAGTCAAGCATCCATACCCAAAACCAAGACTTCACTGGCACGCACACTGCCACTCATTTATACAGTGTCTCTCAGCAAGCACGGTGAGCAGAAGCAACACGCTCACTACATCCCACAAGGCCCCGAATCCTTGTCGGCTGGCCCTTTTGAGAAAGAGTCTGCCAAGCCCTGGCCTCATTCATCACCTCCTCCCCACAATACCGCGGGAACCTGGAACAGAGAGGGCAGCGGGTGCTCATCAACTGTTTAGGACCATGAACGGAAATTGTCAGCAGAATTCGGACCTTTGGAAAAGAGTCTCAGACCTCAAAATTGTTTTCTTTGATCGCATAAGGCACTTTCAATGCCATCGGCAAAACAGGGGTCTGGCAGTTACAAAGCAAGTTCATCTCTCGTAGGAAGTTCGCCGGCGACGATAAAGTCGAAAAGATGCTTTATCTGCGGGGATGCCATTCAGTCCAACTCCAGGAACATCAAAGGCATAAGCAGAACCGTGACGGAGAGCCTCCGAGTCCCAGAATCCTAGAATCGACACCGGGCTCCATTATCAGAGGCGTCAGCACACGCCTTGCCAGGAGTAGCTCTCGATGTGTATCGGTGAAGGAGAAGGGAAGAGAATCAAGGCTCGGAAGATTCAAAGAGGCCTCCCGGGTTTCTGCCTGCCATACCCGCCCCAGTCCCCTGCTTGCATTTTCCCGGAAGCTGCACAGGACATCTCGTTGCATGCCTGCAGATGCCTCAGACCAGGGGAAAAGTCTCCCTCGTCCATAGCAAGGCTAACCCTGCCCCTCTGCACTGGGATCCAGCAGCACCCGTGGAGAACACTGGCTGAGGACACAGAAAGCCTTGTCAAAAGGCCATGCGGAGCCTTTCTCTGCCTCCTTTTTCCCATCAGTGGCAACGGGGATCACTGGGAGACGGCTCTCCCACCCAAGCGACAGGGAAGCCAAGGTATTTATCCAAAGCCTGCTGGCCATCAGGGTTTGGGGCCGCCTCCAGGGGACAAGTCCCAGCACCTGCAGCCTGACCCTCACTGGGCAGAAGGCAGGTTCCTCACTCTGCCCAGGTTCTCAGGCAGAGAGTGACAGGTGCACCAGGAAAAGCCATGGGTGTGGCAGGGATCAGCCAGCACCACACAGAGGGATACAGGAGACTCCCATCTGTATCTGGCCCCACCGCTTCTTAGCCCTCGAATGCGTCCTGGGCCATTGTGCTTTCTTACAACATGCCGTCCACCCTGCTGGAACACTGACAAACCCCTCCACCTCCCACTGCTTCACTGAGCTAACTCATCTTTGGGCATCAACGCCAATGCTGTCCCAGGGTTCGGGGTCCTTCTGTTATTTGACCTGTCCATTCACTCATGGCAATTTTCAAGTTCTGTTATAATTTCCTCCTTCTTTTCTGTTTTCCACCCATAATACTGGGCACTGCTTAAAGGTTGTCTGGCTTATCCCCAGAGCCTAACACATTTAGTAATCATTCAATGAATATCTGTTGGATGGATGAAGGGACTTAGTCTAGGAATAAATGTATGACTTGATTTAATACTTGCTCTCAGGAACATTCTCACTTGAGAAGGGACCCCAAGAAACTCTAATGGAACGACTGTGCACAAGACCCAACCTCCTTGAACGAGTCAGTTCGGGCACTATCTTCACAAACCCTAAGAGGATACCGGGGTGTCTACCTCCTCCATGTTTGTTTTGTGGGTAAAAAGGCATGCACCAGAATACTGTGGAAAATATACCTTAACCCACAATTATATTCCAGTCTTGTTGAGTACACAAATCATGTTTTGACTCCATATGTATACATGCCCTAGCAGAGGCGGAGGGTGGCTCTTCAATTGTAGGCCCTCGCTATATATTTATCAAAACCACAGAACTTTAATGGCCCGGAGAGTGATATGTGCCAGAGTAGACAGAGGAGACAAGAGATACGCTGAGGTGCAAATTAAAAGCATTTTACTTTTTTTAAAGATTTATTTATTTATTTGAGAGAGAGAGAATGAGCAGGAGGGGCAGAAAGAGAGGGAGAGAGACTCTCAAGCAGACTCCGCACCGAGCACGGAGCCTGACTTGGGCTCAATCTCACAACTCTGAGATCACGACCGGAGCCAAACCAAGAGGCGGATGCTTCACCCACTGCATCAGCCAGGCACCCCACACATTAAAAGCATCTTTAAAGAACCTGTGACAGGTCAAAGCACTGGAGAACTAGATATCTTATTTCCTAGGGCTGCCACGACAAAGATCCACAGACCAGAGAGCTGAAACAGCAGAAACGTACTCCGTCTCAGTTCCGGAGGCTGGAAGTACAAGATCAGGGGCTGGGCAGGGTTGGTTCTTCCCGAGGCCCACGGGGGAAGGATCTATTCCAGGCCTCCCTCCTCGGTGGGTAGACACTGTCTTCTCCCCGTGTCCTCATGTGGTCGTCCCTCTGTGCATGTCTGTGCCTTCATCCGGTCTTCGTATTGAGGACAGCATTCATGCAAAGGTTTATGAAACACATAACCAGCTCAATGGCAATGGGGATCTCTGGGAGACTGCAGCAGTCCTATGGGATCAGGGCCCATCCTAATGACCCGATTCTACCTTAGTTACCCGTTGAGTGACCCTGAGTCCAAATAGTCACATTCTGAGCTGCTGAGGGTTGGGGCTTCACATTATAAACCAGAAGGAGGGCACAATTCAGCCTAAGCAGTAGAATTTTGGGATTTCTATTACTCATTTGATTTTAATAAAGAATTGGCTCTGACTGAAACCACTTAAACAACATGAAGTTGAACAAAAAACAAAATGGTTGCATTCATGCTTCAGCAAGGCTTGATTTTAAAGTAACCTTCCAGGGGCATCTGGCTGTCTCCGGTGGTAGAGCATGCAATTCTTGATCTCGGAGTTATAAGTTTGAGCTCCACACTGGATGTAGAGATTACTTAAAAATAAAATCTTAGGGGCGCCTGGGTGGCTCAGTCAGTTAAGCGGCTGCCTCCAGCTCAGGTAAGGATCCCAGGGTCCTGGGACTGAGTCCTGAGTTGGGCTCCTTGCTCAGCGGGGAGTCTGCTTCTCCCTCTGCTACTCCCCCTGCTTGTGTGCTCTAACAAATAAATAAATAAAATCTTTAAAAAAAATTAAAAATAAAAAAAATGAAATCTCAGAGTAACCTTTACGTCTCTTCCACAAACCTCTCTCTTCCCTCTTAGTCTTTTGTGTCAGGAACCCAGGAGCACCCTGAAAACATGAAGAAGGAGGCTGGCAGCACACACAATTCCTGTCGAAACGGGCTGGCTCCTGTATTTCCCTATAAAACGCCCCAGCCCCTTCCTCCAGGAAGGCCTGCAGGCTTTTAAAGGCCATAGGCTGCTGCAGCCTCCTTTGCTGGGCAAAGCAATAAAGCGACTGTTCCTCGTTATCCCAAACTCTGTCTTTGCATTGTATTTTGGCTCCAAAGCATAGGGGTCCGTTTTCGACAACACGACCAGAAGTTGAACCAGGAATGCCTGCTGCCACAGTGAAGATAATAAAGAGCCACCGTGCCCCTGCCCGCCTCGTGGCCAGCGTTCCCGGTCGCATGGGATCGCTCCGGCTTGGACACACCTGGCCATCCACACCCTCTGCAGTGCTGCTTCAGGGAGGAGGACAAACAAGAGCACCCAGGCTTCAAGCTGCCCTCTGCAGCTGAGAGGCAAGGACCATCACATTCTGTGGGGCCACGCATCAGAAAAGGGGAAGACGCTCTTGGAAAAGCTACACGACAGTTGAAAGCGGTCGTCAGAAATGCAGCAGAGGGAAGGCAACGTAAAAGGCATGCTGAGCAAAGAAAAATCAATGAAGGCAAAACAAAGAAGAAACGTTAAACCAACCTCGGTTTTTGGTGAATCACAGGAACCTTGCATGCCCGTGGCTTTTGATTATGTTCAAGGCAGATGCGTCCTTTTTTCTGTGGTGGGCAGAGGCCCCTAAGCCCAAGACCCCATTGCCCGCTCTGCAATTAAAGCCGGGACCACAGGACTTGTTTCTGTAAATGGTCGGTCAATATTTTCGGCAGGGGTGGCCTCATGAGCGTGCAGTCTCTGCGGTCAACACAGGGCCCCAGGTTTGGAAGGCCCCACCTGTGGTTGGATGCTTTACCGGAACCTTCTTGGAGTTGTTAATTTTTAAAAAAGGCCTTCATTCTCGTTTTGCACCAGGCCCTACTATAATCCTAAGTGAGAGGTTCTCCTTTTTATGTTAAAAAATAAGTCCAGGGGGCGCCTGAGTGGCTCAGTTGGTTAAGTGTCTGCTTTTGACTCAGGTCATGATCCCAGGGTCCTGGGGATCGAGCCCCACATTGGGCTCCCTGCTCATAGGGGAGTCTGCTTCTCCCTCTGCCTCTCCAACACCCCCTGGCTTGTGTTCTATCTCTCACTCATTCTCTGTCTCTCTCAAATAAATAAATAAAATCTTTAAAAAAATAAAAAAAATAAATCCAGTATCCTAATTCCTGATGCAAAGCATGGTGAGAAATTTTTAAAAATACTTGCATTGTTCAAACACGTTTATATCCACATTACTGATGGGTTATTTAACTTGGACTTTTCCCCATACAATTGGCAATTTGTATGTATATGTATAAGGCATTTAAATCTATCAATATTTGCATGAGTTTATGGCCATAAGCTAGCACAATGACTTGGAATTCCAATTTCACATGAGAAATACAGGGATGCGAGACCACCAAATACAGAATGATGTCACTCAGGAAACAAGTCACACAGAGCTCTGGTTTGGGGAAGGAGAATACCCACGTCGTTATCAGGTATTTCTGTACCCACAATGGGATTTGTGGGCCAGCTTCCCAGCAAACATTCTGCTGTGATCCTTTTTTTTTTTTTTTAATTTTATTTATTCATTTGAGACACAGAGATACAGAGAGAGAGAGAGAGAGCATGAGCAGGGAGAGAGGCAGAGGGAGAGGGAGAAGCAGGCTCCCCGCTGAGCCAGGAGCCCGATGTGGGGCTCGATCCCAGGACCCTGGGATCATGACCTGAGCCGAAGGCAGACGCTTAACCATCTGAGCCACCCAGGCGCCCCTGCTGTGATCTTTTTTAAAAGTAGTTATTAGTAATCTCCCAGACAATAATACACAAATTGTAGCCACTGAAAAATACACTTGTGTGCATGAATGCATGCACACACACACCCATTTACCTTTTCAATTGGGTGTCATTCATAAACAGAGTCACCCTACCCCAATTCCCTTCATTTACAACCTCAAAACCAACTAAGGTGTAAGCCGAATGTAAAGCCTGCTGCCGCCAGAGATATGTCGTGGTGTCTGTGGAGAAGCTCTGCTGAACGGCAGATTCTGCTCAGGTCAGAGCAGAGCACGACAAGGAAAGCAGGTACTGATCTCTGTCCGTCTCTGACGCTCTCCTGGGCTTGCTCGCATCCTGTTCTCCAGCCCGTCTCTCTCTGCACAGAACTCAACTTCTATCACTCTGGGGACACGTCTTCACAAGACTATGTAGGCAAACGTTATAGGTATGTTGTGTCACACTGCCCTTTCTTGTAAATACCACAGCAGCGACAACACGAACTGAAGAAGGGCACGTTCCCAGGGCTCCGTAGAGAGATGCCCAGTTGCAGATAAGAGGCAAAGCTACAAGAAGATGTGACCGCAACATCGTGCTGTGCCAGAAATTTCGTAAGGGCTCAAAAATTAACAGCACAAGTCAAAAGGATACGAGAGTGTTGCTGAAGATGCTGTTGCGAGACACAGCAGTGAGAAGCTGAGGGTCAGTACAAATGATGCGATGACGGGTGACAGTCCAGCGAGGCAAACCAAGACTCTACTGGACCAAACTCTGGACAGGCTCCTCTGAGCTGTTGCTTGACTATGTCCCATCCTTGGGCCTGTCCTCAAGAGCCCTGTCTTGGCAAGAATCCTGCTGAGTCAGTTGAGCAGAATCCCCACCCGGGCCGTCTGGTCACCTTCAGTAACTGATCCAATTCCCCAGCCTCCCCCAGGAGATGTCCAGTCACCTGGCCTGCCTTCAGCAAGAACCCTGTCAAGTGCGTGGAGCCAGGATCCCCCTTCAGGGCTGTTGTTTGCTCTCGGTCATTTTCCTTCCACTGACCCCCATCCTACTCCTTGGCTGTAAACCCCCACGCACCCTTGCTGGATTCAGAATTGAGCCTTGATCTATGCTGAGGTCTCTTTCCCCGCTGTTGCAACAGTTACTGACCGAAATCGGTTTTTCCCATGCTACATCAGTCTCCAGTGTTCTTTGCAAAATAAGTAAGACTCCATGAGTCCACACCGATACCACAAATACGAACATGACAATAAAGCTCTTCCTTAAGCCAGAGTGCAGATTAACAAATGCAGAAGGAGGAACGTGCTGGCTCCCAGAGCTGGCCCCGCACAGGAACTATTCCCAGTCCCACAAGTACCTCAAGCACCACTAAGTTCTCCTCATAACAAAGAGTTTCCCCTTCCTAGGAAAAGATTGAAGGGATGCCACCAAATGTCAACATTGGCATAGTGCAACTAGGGGTGACAGTTTTTCTATTTCCATTCTGTATATTTTTTTTTAAAGATTTTATTTTTCAGTAATCTGTACCCAGCACGGGGCTGGAACTCACAACCCTGAGATCAAGAGTCCCACGTTCCACTGACTGAGCCAGCCAGGCGCTCCCCCTACATATTTTTGAAGGGGTGTGTATTGCCTTTATCATGGAAGCAGCATTTTTTAAATTTATTCATTTGAGAGAGACAGACAGAGAGAGCACAAACAGGGGAAGCAGCAGGCAGAGGGAGAAGCAGGCTCCCCGCTGAGCAGGGAGCCTGATGCGGGGCTCGATACCAGAACCCCGGGATCATGACCTGAGCCGAAGGCAGACGCTTAACCGACTGAGCCACCCAGGTGCCCCAGAAGCAGCATTTTTTAATACTATGCACTCATTAGGACAACTTTTGAAGTTTAAAACACCAAATTATTCCTTCTTAAACCTACCCAAAAAGGATGTGGCTATTTTTAGGTACTGAAATGTTGGGGAGCCAATTCATGTAAATGTTTAAAAAACATTATCCTCTTATATGAGTTACTAGTATTAGAAAATGAAGTGGTCACTTAACTTTACCCTCAAAATATTAAAGCAGGTAATTGTGGCAATATTTACTGTGCTCATTCTGGCAAAGCTGATGATTTTGATGATATTCCTTAAAATTGAAAACACTGACATTCCTTTCATCCAACTCATACACACTCCACAAAAAGTGACAAAGATAGAGGAAGACACAGAGAGAGAAACATAAAGAGACAGAGAAATGAAGGAAGGAAGGATGTAAGGGAGGGAGGGAGAGAGGGAGGGCGGGCAGGTAGGCAGGCAGGCACAAAGGAAAAAGATTCCAAAACTCAAACTCAGTGTATACTCTGAGACATACTTAGCAGTATTTGTTCATATTTAACAATTTTTTAAAGAATATTTTAAGTCCTCTCTACACCCAACATGGGGCTGGAGATCAAAACCCCAAGCCTGAGAGTTGTATGCTCCACCAACTGAGCCAGCCAAGTGCCCTCATATTTAACAAATTTTAAAGATTAAAATGTAGATATGGGGATGCAAAGGAAATAGGGAAAGGTTGAGAATGTTCATTTTTCAGTGATTCTCAAACCAGTATTAGGTGATTTTGCCTATCATACATGTTTTAATAAAAAATCAGGGGCGCCTGGGTGGCTCAGTCGGTTAAGCATCTGCCTTTTGCTCAGGTCATGATCCCAGGATTCCAGGATAGAGCCCCGTGTCGGGCTCCCTGCTCAGTGGGGAGTCTGCTTCTCCCTCTGCCCCCTGCTCATGCTCTCCATCTCTCTCAAATGAAGAAATAAAATCTTTTTTAAAAAAAATTAATGTTGCTACTGTGACCCAAGGGGAAATTCCTTCTCTCTCTCTCTCTCTCTCTCTCTCTCTCTCACACACACACACACACAATACAGTCAAAAAATTTTCAAATTTTAACTTTTTTGTTGCCTCATTATAGTTGGTCACAGTGGAATTTAGGAAGGCTGAATTTCTGTATTCCGAATGCATAAGACAGTGTCTATGACAGGGTGAGACCCTTAAGAGGAAACACTCAACATTCTCCAAAGTCCAAGAACCAAAAGAGGAAAAACCGGTTTTGTGCTGAATGCAATGATGGTATGTATCCAGAACAGGGAGATTTACATCACTTGTGGAAAGTTTGTATTTCCTCCCAGTCTGCAGACTTCTTGATAGCTGGAAAATTTGACTCTCGCCCCACTCAATTCACCTTATGTGCCCTGGGATGAGGTCCAGAGATGCCCGACAGCTGACAGCATCACGTCATGCCAGCAAAGCGCCCTCGTGCTCCCCACCCCAAACAAACATGCCAAGTGCCAACAGCAGGAGCCATCTGGGACAAAACACATCCTACTCTAGGCCAACTAGACTCGTGGAAAGAATAGAGAGCCCAGCCATCACCGATGGCCTTGGGCTGAATAGTGCAGAACTTGGTGCACTTCGGAAATTATAAACTGTGTCCACAGCCTTTCACCCCGCCCTACCCCATCCCGTGCTCAGTGCTGCTGAAACTTACCCTTAAAATTCTAGCACGTAGCAAACAAAATTCAAGTCTACAGTGAGGAGAAAAATGAGTTCACACCTACTTTTCAAGAGATTCAAGCCTTCCCAGTATTGCATGAATGAAACTCCTCTCTAATGTCATGCAGGTTTTAGAACGGCATCCTTCATCTGAGAGAAAAACCTGGGAAAGCGTCTCATCCAATCACTTCGCTTTTCAAACAGAAAATGAGAGTTCTGGAGAATGGGCAGGACTGTGGGACGGGGCTTACACAGCAAGCAGGGGACAAAGAGTTGATGGGAACATAGGTCACCACCCTCATCCACGTCACTGCACTGAGGTCAGGCTGACACAGAACATAATTGGGGATATGCTGGGTTTCTTTGGGGGAGGGGGCAGAGCAATTTAGGGGATTTAGTTGCCAAAGACCAGAAAGGACCAGCCACTTTCTTGAAGGCACTCCCCTGAATCTGGTCTGGGTAGGAAGGGCAAGACGGAGGTATGAAGGAGCAGGGGAGCGTGGAAGGTCAGAGCATGGACTGCAAAGACTGGGCTCCTGGGTTCAGACTGTCTCTCCTAGATTCTCTGTATACAGAACGAGGAAAAGAAGAGTAACTACTTCACTGGATTGTAATGGGGTCCCAGTGAGTTAATCCCTGCAAAGTGCTTACAACTGCCAGGAGCACCATCAGGTCTACTAAGTTGCAGCAACAATAAAAATGAAAACCACCATGTCCTTAGTAGCAGAAATGGTATTATCAACAAAAGTGCAGGGTGTCAGCTTCTAGAAAAACACCAACCCCAGAAAGGTGAATCAACTTTGTGGGAAATTTCCACTGTCCTCTCTAAAACCGAATTGTTTGATTCAACAACTTTCATCCAAGAGCTTTGGGCTGAGGCAAGAACGGCACAGCATTAAAAAGATGTAGCTGGGGTGGGGGGGGGAGGCGCTCGGGTGGCTCAGTCGGTTAAGTATCTGACTCTTGATCTTGGCTCAGGTCTTGATTTCAGGGTCCTGGGGTCAGGCCCTGTGTTGGGCTCCATGCTGGGCATGGAGACTACTTAAAAAAAAAAAAAAAAGATCTAGCTGGGGTGAAGGGTAAGAAGGGGACATGGGGAAAGGTGGTCCAAGGGTACATACTTCCAGTTATAAGACAAGTAAGTTCTGAGGATTCAGCATGATGACTATAGTTAATAATACTGTATTGCCTACCTGAAGGCTGCTAACATAACAGATCTTAAATGTTCTCACCACACACACAAAAATGGTAACTATGTGTTAACTCATCTTACTGTGGTAAACATTTCACAATATATATTCTATGTATCAAATCATCACACTATACACTTAAACTTACACAATGTTACATGTCAATTACATCTCCATGAAGCTGGGGGGAGAAAATCTAGTCTTTGGACCCATAAGAAGTCACATGTCACTGTCTTTTCCATTCTTCTCCTTGCTTATCTGTGCCTTTTCTCTGTCTCCTGACAGCCTTTTACCCTGGAGTTCAGAGGAGGAAAAGCCGCCTCTCAGTAATTGGAGATGTGTGAACCCGTGTGTGGGAAGTTAAGAAGGGGCGCTCGGCAGCGCCTACGTCCCTCAAAGGTATAACAGCAAGTTCTTTCATTGGGGCTACACAGACCACTAACCACAAAATGCAAAATGAGGGTGAAAATCCAGAGCCTGTTATGGGGACAGTAAAAAGATCAGTGGTTGTCAGGAGTTTGCAGGGAGGGAGGGATAAGTAGGTGGAGGACGGGGTTTTAGGGCAGAGAACTGTGGTGTAGGATACTGTAATGGTGGACACATGATTGTTATACATTTGTTCAAATCCATGGAATGTACAGCTCCAAGAGTCCAGCCTAAGGTAAAGGATGGACTTCAGTAAGCAATAATGTATTAATACTGGCTCATCATTTGTAACAAACGGACCACACGAAAGCAAGATGTTAATGACAGGGACACTGTGCCGGGAACGAAGTATATGGGACATCTCAGTGTGTTTTCTGCTCCATTTTTCTGTCAACCGAAAACTAATGAGAAAAACACCAAAAGGTCTATTAACTTAAAAAAATTCAAGATCTCTGAATAGTCCCATACATACGGCACTGAATTAAAGATAATACCTCCAGAAAGAAACCTATCATAAGTACAAAAACTATGTTGAAATTGATGTCCACTCAAAGTAGGAAGGTAGAACCATCATTTTAATGATTTTACCAGTAAACTGGTAAAAATGCCAGTTTGCATATATTACTAAGTATCCCTCATAAAAATGCATGGGACATAAAGGTAGCTTATCAAATAGATAATCAATGAAAGAAGCAAAGAGATTACAAAACACACACACACACACAGAAAAAAAAAAACAAAACATTTCTCTTTTCCGGATCCAGAAATGTCCTCCAGAAATAGGTATTGCAACTATGTTTCCATGGCTCGGCTAAAAGTAGTATATTCATCCTCTGTGTAAACTGGGGAGTGACAGTGGGGCTTGTGGAATGGAACCACGTCAGGAACGGTCCACCTTCACCAGCATTTGGGCTCATGGCTTCCTTCTTCCTGGGAGTTGACAAAGCATCCATCAGCACGGCACCTATGATGTGCTAGGAAATGTACCTAAATCATGATTTCCACATGTGATTGACACTTCGTGAAGCTGCAACGTAACATTTGGTTTTTACGGTCTTCATTTTGGGGACGAAAAAGGCAGGAGAGGAAGGGAGTGCCTATGGTCACACAGTGGGTGCGAAGAAGAGGAGTCCTAACTGGATTCTGCACCACCCTGGCTTCTGCTTCTGGCGGTTGGCTACACCGCTCTGTGCGCCATTTTGGCTTCTTACCTTTACCAATGTTCCAGTCAATGCCAATCCTCATCGACATAACAATGCTTGTTAAATTACCCTGGAGGGAAGCAATTACAAATACTCTCAACAAATACTGGCATTACCCAAGGGTTGGGTGGCCGTAAACATCATGCAACCATGGACCACTCGAATTCGTATCTCTAGTTCTGACTGTGTTTCTGAAATAGAGACCCCAGTTACCCAACTGTCTGTCTAAGAGCTCCCCTTCACCCTGCCTTCACCGTAGTGTCACATTTCTGCCTGAATTTGCACACATGCTTCTTCTGAATGGGTCCTCCATTTCCATTTTCAGCCCTGTTGATCTTCCGCAAATGTAACTTGTGCCGTATCACACCCCCACACTTAGGACTCCTCAGTGGCTTCCTCTGTTACACCTCATACAGAGTACAGAATCCTTGTTCCTCTGACACCCTGCAGAGGTCAGGCCCATGCCTACTCTTCCAGGTCTCGGCCACCAAGGAACAGCTTCTTAAAATTCTCTACAGATATCGAATTCTTTCCTGTCCCAGTACCTTTGTACACGGTCTTAAGCCTACTCTTCCAAATTTCAGAGAAATTTCATCCCCAGAAAGCAATCATTGTCTTATCTTTCCTGTTACAGTACCCTATCTTTTTTCAAAATATTTGATGCAATGTGTATTCATTTTTAAAATCGTGGCCTTGCTTCCTTCCTTCTGTGTCTATAATACCAATTCTGCTCCATGAACACAAAGTCTATGCCTCTATGCTGAGCACCCTGCATAGAAAGGGTAGGGTACGGGGCGCCTGGGTGGCTCAGTCGGTTAAGCGTCTGCCTTCGGCTCACATCATGATCTCACGGTCCTGGGATCCAGTCCCCCATGGGGCTCCCTGCTCAGTGGGAGTCTGCTTCTCTCTCCCTCTGTCCCTCCCCCTGCTTGTGCTCTCTCTCTCTAATAAATAAATAAAATCTTTTAAAAAAGGGTATGGTACATAAGAGTTGGAAAATGAATATTTTAAATGAATGAATGAATAAATACATGAATTAATTATTTGAAAGTAAACATGAGAAATAGCATATTGGAACTCATTCATTTACTAAGTATCTACCATCTCCCCACTCGTTTCATCACAGGAAGGGGAAAAGTCCTGATGATATTTGTCATTCATTACATGATATCAAGGAACCTGTTACATCACGAGAGAACCTCACTTCCAGAAGAGAGACGTGAACCATGAGGTTCTCACGACCATTGCTATTTTTCATCTCATGAGGTACTTACAAAAGGTCAGATGATTTACTTTTAGGAAAGATGTATCCATCTCCATGAAGGAAAACTGCTTTATTTAAATATTCAACATTCAAATACATTTTTCCAGAAAAGTGGGTCAAGACATGTGAAAAATCAGATAAGAGGATATTTGTAGAAAGGTGCAAATTACATTTCCTTTCTGGTTGTTGCTGAGGGACACAGTGCTAAATTCATCTTCTGAATAGTAATTTCCTGCTGATTTCAAAAGAAGGAGAGAGAGAGAGAGAAAACATCATTCTGAAGCCTCAGTGCTGAGCAGGAATGTAAACTCGACCAAATGTCCAGACCCATCACGAGCCATGCGTGTTTTATGCCTTAGGAAATACTTGTCCACGCTTATTAAAAACCAAGCTTTTGTCAAATCAAGCAACGCTAATTTATATTTTGTATTGTGAAGCTACATATTTTCTGTATAAACCCTACGGGTGTACAGAATACATTCACAAAACAATTCAATGACAGAAATCAATTTTCTTAAATTACACTCAAAAATCACTTCCCCAGAGAAATCACAGACGTAGACTGCCCCCCCGCCACCCACCCACCCACCCACCCACACACACACGCAGCTCTGTTTACTTCACATGGTTCCCTTGACATTAGAAAGAATGAAAACTTGAGCCCACCGCGTCATGCCAATGAGAGTTTACAAACCTACTTTTATACCAGGAAAATGTCAGTTCTCAATGGTCAGTTCTGTGGAAGACATCCTGCTGCTCGTGCCCCTATCTGTGCATATAAATTTCCTAATCTGTCTGCCCCGTTCCCCGTGAACAGTCTATTTAGGCTTGGCTTGAAGCAGTGGGACGTCGAGCCACGCCAGAGAGTTCCCTTGTCAAGTGACCGGAGGGCAGTGTTATAATCTCTGTCGGGGGCAGGGGTGCTTCTGCTCCCAGCGTGAGTCATTCACGGCTAACAAGCTCCGCTACATCTGAGAGAGCCAGGAGTGCTGGGCACGGGGGCTTATCTCCTGCCCCCTGGATGAAGAACTGCGCCACCATCGATTCACCTTGTTGACGTTAACTCGGTAAACGCTACTCAAAGCTTTGCGCCTGGAGAACTCCCACCAATCTACTGTATTTTTAAAACTGGGGTGTAGCACCAAATTTGGCTCTTTGCTCTATTCATCGATGTCATCAGGAGTGATGCTTTGTTGTTCTCTTCCAGAGTGAGAAGAGCTTTCGTCCGGCCCGCTGATGCTTCTAAACCGTTCACGACAATGAAACTCGGCAGCTCTATCCGTTTCTGTTCACCATTATTACAGACTGCATGCAAAAGGGGAGTCTCTCAGAGCTGGAGTTCCTAAATGCTGTCAGAAACAGCACCCTGGTTCTTTCGAGAGCTCAGGACGGCCTGCTGACACATAAGCCCCTGGCACCCAGGCTGACACTGGCAACAAGGTCACTCTGAGGGACACATACAGCTCCTCCCGCCAAACTGTCCTCGCCCCGCTACTGTGAGTTTTAAGAAACGGGTAGTGAGTTCCGTTCTGCCTTGAAATGTAAAGCAAAGTGAACGTGTATTTTTAAATGATCGCCAGTCATTAGGTGAGTTTCCCCGAATGGCTACAGAATCAACGCTGGATTCACGTCCCAGGCTGAGTGCACTCAACGTTCAGTAAGATGGAAGGACCAAATGTGCAGACGTGTGGAGAAGCGACCAGCAGGGGTAAAGACAGAGCGGAGGGGGTTGCAATGAGCTTGACACCTTCCAGGCAGGCCGGCCTCGACAAGCAGCAGCTCCCCACCCACACACCAGGTTCTTCCTTCCAGATCGGTCTTGCCGCCTCTCTCTGCCCAAGGTGTCAACCCGCTTCCTAAGCTTACTTTGTCCTCATGTTCCAAACGCCAGCAGCAGAGGAAACTTCACAAGCTTCCAAGAACGGCCCCATAAACCAAATGTAAGGACCTTTTGGCTCATCTCTTTACTTCCTAACGAGAAACTCACGGTCTGGATTTATTTTCTTTTTAAAATGGGAAGAATCCACAAGGCCCCTTCGCTTCTCTGTGACAGAAAAGCAAGACACAGAATCAATGCGCGAATCTGTTGTAAGCGTTCAGGAAGCGTTCAGCGTTCAAGTCCTCAAAGCCTCAACCAATTTATGTTCCAAAGAGAAAATTATTCTTCTTAGTATTTTGTTTGTTTGTTTGTTTAGAAATAGGAAAAAAATGCCACTTGGTCTGTTTTGTTAGGTTAGCATTTCCGTGATCCAGCAAAATCAGACTTACAAAACCAACAAGTTTCACAAGTAAAAGCAGAATCATGCCTTAAACTAACCAATGTTACTCGCTGAGCGGTGGTGGGGCCTCGTGCACTTTTGAAGGTCTTAAAGACATAGATAGGTCAAATGAGGAGCACAGCACTCTTAATCCTGAGGAGTTTATAATAAAATGCACATGCCCCATTCACGTGAAACTCACAATTCACACATGGAAATCCCCGACCCGCCCAGAAATGCCAAAAAGATTTTCTCAGGCCAACCACACTATGTGTACACTTTACCTCTCTCTCAGCCAGGCCACCTCGGCCCTGTCCGCTCCGCGGAACGGGATAGCAAATCCTCATTTCCCTCAGCCCCTTCTTGGTCGTGGAGTCGTTCTCCCCGAAACTGATCTGAAATGCCTATGTGGGCCACAGAAGGAAGGGCAGAAATGGAGGCTGGCATGCTGGGACTGCCATACCTCCTAGTCAAGAAAGGAACTTTTCAAAACCCCAAAGCTGTGAACTTGGCACCCCTTGACTCGCACAAATTTCCTTTCCAAAGTTAAGAGAGAAAGAGAAGCTCCCAAGTATTTTGTAGCATAATGTATTCCACATTTTCATAGGCATCATTTTTAGGCCAAAACATGTGGTGATACATAAATACATAAGTTGATCATATGTTGCCTGCAAGTCTCAAAGCGGAGACGCAGGCTCTCCCAGAAAGGCACGGTCACCACTTCGGCAGAAATCTTTCCCTGGGCGGTGCTGGGCAGACAGTCCACCCATACGCCCAAGAGTCTCGAGAAATTAACGACAACAGCAGTCTCTGTCTGAAGGTAGAGCTGAAAATAGCCAAGCCTCTTGGCCTCTGGCAGAATGCAACCACCAAGATGCTTAAATACAGCAAGCCCGTCCCTTGGTCTCTACGATCAAACATTTCTAGCTCCACAATCCCGTTCAGAAACAATTAAGAGGAGTCTGTCCTTAGGTATCCTAATGGATATTCCTTGCTGTTGTAACCAAAATGCTGTTTTGACTGGTTTTTTATTTAACTCCAACGGCAAAGTAGCTAAAGCTGAGTATTGAGTTCCATGCATGTGGCTTAATATGATACACTTTGATTTCCTCTCCAAAATCGTTCCTTCGGTTGAGATAGCCTAATTGTAACTGTTTAAAGACAGGCACAATTTTTCTTTTGGAAGATGCAATCTACCAGAAGGTACATGTGTTATGTTATCTTTATTTGCATTGAATTAGTTTGGAGAAATGGCCTTTCCAAATATGAAAAATAAGATGAGCAGATACTCTTTGTAAAATGTCGCCCCACTTGTCCATAAATCCTGTTGAGGCAGGGCAGCGGAGGGGGGAGGAGGTCTTCTCTTCTTTAAAGAGATCTTCCAGGAAAAAGGTATTTAAGGGAAACATGATCTGCCCACTCGGGAAGACCCATAACTGTCTCAGACTTGCTCAACGAGGGACAAAGAATCCCATTTTCTTCCTCTCTTGCTTTCCCATCGAGAGTGGCATGGAAAGCTGAGATGAAATAACCATTTTGGGTTCTGAGAGCTGGCCTGTTTCTACTGCTCTACACGGACTGCTTCAGTCCTGAAAAACTTTGCCAAAGAAAGCAGTGAGGACAGAGTGGAACGGGCACGCTCTCCCAAGCTGGGAGCCCCGGGCTCCAGTCCTGCAGCAGGGGCCTCGGGACGTTGGCTTGCTTTTGGAATCCATTAGTTCCCTCCCATAGGGAGCAGGCCGAGTAAATCAGCTACCCCGTCATTCTCACAAGTCTGTCAAATGGAGAGCTCACGCGTTCCAAGGTTGTGCAGAAATTCAGTGAGGTAACTGATGGTGAACTGTGTGTCCATCATGGAATTCTACACCCACAGTGAGCACCAGTCCTAACATGGCCAGTAGCGTGACTTCAGCGAGAACGGTGCGGGGAGAGGGGCGTCTGAGACGGCAGACAGACAGTCGATGGAGGAGGAGTCTAGAATCTGCAGAAGCTCGTTCAAAGAAACGACCTGATGGCAAACTGACTTTCCCTCTGGCGCCTCCTTGCTGGCTTGTGCCAGGTCGCTCCCCGTGGGCGCAGCGGTCCCATAGCACTGTGTGCAGCGAAGCCCAGGACGGTCTGTGTGCGTGCCACCCAGTGTCGCCGCCCCAACTACGTGTGCACACTGGGCCCCCGAAACGGCGCTGGCCTGGGGTTTCTCAACCTCAGCACTGTCGATATTTTGCGTCAAATGCCGCCCTGCCCGGAGTCCTGTGCAGTGAGCGTAGGATGGGTAGCAGCGGCCCGGGGTCTGCGGCCACCAGCAGCCGGAGGCACCTACTCCCCTCGGATGAAACAAACACACACCAAACCCGGCCCCAGGCGTTCCTGACCAAACCCGGCCCCAGACGTGGCTGAATGCCACCTGGGAGCAGCCAAATTATTTCTGGTGGAAAACCACTGGACTGGTGTGACTGAGGAACTGAATTTGTAATTTTATCCGATTTAAATTAACTTTAAAAAGCAAATGTGGTGAGTGAACAGTAGATTGGGCAGCATTGCTTTACAACTCCTGAGATGATTCTAAAAATCTACTGTTGACAAATCTGTTGGGAAGTTCAGACTATTTTCTTCCGCGAAGGCTAAGGATGGGTTGAACAATTAAGCTTTTTATTTATTTACACATAATTATATATTTGCTGTCTTCAACTCAGAGCAGTGAGGGCGATCCTAACCCGGCAATGTGTAAAAAGGTACAAATTAATAATAAAAGGAAACAACAACTACCAAAAAAAAAAAAAAAAAAAAAACCCATCACAGGGGTTTTCTATCCATACCTGCCACCCAGGGAGAGAATAATGAGACAGACAGATACGTACCCACAGCAGGTCCAGAAGCAAAAGGAAGAAGTAACAGCCGTAACCACCCCAAGCTGTTCATGCTGTTGCAGGGCCTCTCCCCACTGAGCACGCACACCACGCGGGAGCAGGTCCGATTGTCCTCAGGCAGCAGGAGGAGGTCCGGATTGTTCTGGGGCAGCAAAAGGGACCTGACCTCACAGGTTCTCCTGCTGACCTGCGGTGGTCACCCCTCAGGTCTATTGCTGGACTCTGAGCCAACCCCAGACCCTTGAAGAAGGTGTGTTTCCAAGGGTTTATCGGATACTCTGAAAAGTTCAGGAACTATCCCCTCCTCTGAGGAGTGAAAACAACTCTCTCAAAATGAGGTAACTGTGGTAGGTTAGGGAATCCCGTAACGACTTGAGAGTTCCAAAATGAGTCCAAGTTCAAAGGGAATATTGCATAAAACAAATGGTCTTCCTGGAATCACAAAGGCAACTGAACCCCAAGAGCCTAGAGACACAGCTGTCTGACTTTCCAGAGCTACGTTTCAAGAAATGGACAGATACTGCCGGAAAGAAACAAGATTCAGGATGGTGAAATACACTACAATTTTATATTTCCCCTCCAACTTCTTGGACGGTGAATCTACTAACAGACTCTGATGCCAGGAACAGTCATTTAAAGTACAAAGAAAGAACATGGGCTCCGGAGACAGAGTCCTGCCATTTTGCCCACAACCAGCCAATTTCAGGAAACTTGGACAAGCCTCATTCCATCCCAACCCAGCTTTCTAAACTGTAAAATGAGAAAAATCATAGCCACTTCCTTGGGTTATTGCAAAAACTGAAAGGACATCTTTCAGAGTATACCAACCCATCTATGTTTCCCATTGAACATCCTCTAAGCTTCAACCCTGGTTTATTAAGTGGCCCATCTTGGTGCTTGAAGATACAGAAAGGAGTAAGATTGCCCCGCTCACCCTTCAAGGAGCTCCCGGGAGCCCGAGAGGTTGTAACCACAATCAATCTTCTCAAGGAGACGCCCATCTATCTAAGGAGACAGACACATAAACACCGAAGTAGATGAAAGTGCACATCGGAAACACACCACTTACTGTGGGAGCAATTGGGACTCCATGGGTCATATAATCTGGAGAGAAAAGGCCCCTCTGAGTGAACAGTGACCAAAAGAGCAAAATAAACAACTCTCTTTAGTTGTGAAACAAAAACTTTCAGGCATCTGGTAGGTTCAAGGGCTTTTCCAATGGACAAAGAGTTCAAAAAACACTGATTCACGGAGTACGTATTCAACTCAAGAGTCCTAGAGATTACGTGATGACACTGTCCCACCAGCCTTTAGTTCAACAATTGAGAGTAAAAATAATAATTAACTGGATAAAAACTTGGCTTTAAAAGATGTGCACAGTGCTGGGGCACCTGGGTGGCTCAGTCAGCTAAGCATCTGCCTTCAGCTCAGGTCATGATCCCAGGGTCCTGCGATTGAGCCCCACATCGGGCTCCCTGCTCAGCAGGGAGTCTGCTTCTCCCTCTCTCTCTGCCTCCCCCACCCCGCTCATGTTCTCTCTCTCTGTCTCTCAAATAAATGAATAAAGTCTTAAAAAAAAAAAAAAAAAGATGTGCACCTTGTTAAGTGAAATAAGCCAGACACAAAAGGACAAAACCGGTATGATTGCACTTTAGGACCTACAGTAGGAAAGTTCGTAGAGACATTAGGAGGGTGGGGAGGGAGAGGAGTTTGTATGCAATGGGGACAGAGTTTCTGTCTGGGATGATGAGAATGTTCTGCAGATGGATGGGGGGATGGTTACCCAACAGCGTGAATATACTTATGCCACCGAAACATGTACTTAAAGTGATTCAAATGGTAACTTTTTTTTTTTAAGTGAGCTCTATGCACGGGGCGACTGGGTGGCTCAGTTGGTTAAGCGTCTGCCTTCAGCTCCAGTCATGATCTCAGGGTCCTGGGATTGAGCCCCATGTTGGGCTCCCTGCTCGGTGGGGAGTCTGCTTCTTTCTCTCCCTCTGTCCCTTCCCCCTCTCGTGCACTCTCTCTCTCTCTCTCTCTGTCTCAAATAAATAAAATCTTAAAAAAGTGGGGGGAGGGCGCCTGGGTGGCTCAGTCAGTTGAGTGTCTGACTTCAGCTCAGGTCATGACCCCAGGATCCTGGAATCAAGCCCCACGTCGGGGTCCCTGCTCAGCAGAGAACAGAGCCCACTTCTCCCTCTTCCTCTGCTGCTCCCCCTGCTTGTACTCTCTCTCTCTCTGTCAAATAAATAAATAAAATCTTTAAAAAAAAAAAAAAAAAGCCCTACGCACAATATGGAGCTCAAACTCATGACCCTGAGATCAAGAGTCGCATGCTCTACCAACTGAGCCAACCAGGCGCCCCTAAAACAGTAACTTTTTAATCATCTGTGTATTTTATCACGGTAAAAAGAAAAGATGAACAGCATGGTTATGCAGCTCTGCTAGCCACGAGGCATGCCCACACTTAACACATGCACACTTCACACTGATGGTCACCTTTGCATCAAGACAAGAGAAGCAGCAGGGCAACACCCTGATTTCACCTCACCATGCACCCCACTCACGGAAAACAAGCAGCTGTAGAAAGTGACCCAGTGTCACACGTCTCTGCGTAGGCTGAAGTGTAGAAGCAACGCTAAGGAAAAAACACGAGCCAAGAGCTGACACTTCCCTCCCTGTGGATATTATGCTAAAACTCACTCCCTTCTCCTGCCCTGTGCTCACATCCTCTGGCGTAAAGTGTTGCATTTGCCTTGTAGTCACGTCAAAGAAGCTTTTCTGGTCAATGAGCAGACGGCTAACAATGAGACACTCTTTCCTTCAACATAAAAGGAACTCGTCTCTTAGACACAGTATCTCCTTTTCAAAATAATGGCAATAAAAGTTCCTGGAATCAGCTTGTCTGAATGAATTTTAGTTTGTGGTGAAATAAAATTAACTAATGGCTTGGGGCACAGAATAATTTCCATTAGGACCCCCCAAAAAAATAAAAATAAAAAGCATAGTAACACACAGTAAAATGGAAAGTTCACTCAACCATATGTAGTAACTGTTGCCACTAATTAGCAAAATTATTCTAGATGTGATGCTACCCCCATGGGCTTCAGTATTCCCAATTTAGTGGTTTAGACACTTGCTATGCAAAACATGGTCCATGGACCAGCAATATCAGCATCACCCAGGAACTTGGAAATGCAAAACCTTGAGCTGCACCCAGACCTGCTGAATGTTAATCTACATTTGGACAAGATCTCCAGATGATGCACTTGAAAGTTTGAAAAAACCGTGGTCTAAATGAGTGGCCCCCAAAGCTGGGGTCTTCACACAAATGCACATTGTAGTATGTCACATGACATGGAACCAGTACTTTGTAGTCTCTCATGGCAAAAATAGTCATTAAGTGTCAAATAAATACATGTGGGCAGATCCTAGACTATTCATCCAAAATGAAATTCTCACATGTTTGCATCTTTATAAGATTCCTTGACTGGAAAAGGAAGTGGGGTAAGGACAGAAGATACAGCCCAAGCCAGAGAGTTGCCTGGCGGCACCCCTGGGAAAATGTCAAAACAATAAGCAGAATAACATGTAAAATAATTTAAAATTGTAACCGATAGAAAAATAATTTCTGGCAGAGCATTATGCAAATGTGTATTAAATAAACATGAGCTGAAATTTCACACATTAAAAAATTTACACTATTTCACCCAGTTGAGTTGCACTAAAAGCTCCCTTCTCATGGTAGTTTTACCACCACGAAAGTGCAAGAGGGCACCGTTTTCCCTGATAGCTAAATATCCGAGGGTTCAGGTGTGACGCTAAAATCACTTTTCCTACCTGTTCATTTTCATTTTAGATTTTGAAGACATAAATGAGTTAAAGTATTTCCTATTACTGCCATTCTGTGCAGATCTGAAAAATGCCTAATGATTAAAACTAATATTTCACCATTCTAAGTGATTTTCCTGGCGAGGCAGACTGCATTCTGATCCCAAATGTCCTCTCTAGAAGAGGATGATCCATGACCATAACTATATATGCTTCTCTGTCCCACTGATGTCACTCTGGGCACTGTGACTTGCTTGGCCGATGGGCTGTGAAGTGAGAAGTGGCAAGTGCCACTGGAGCAGAAGTTTTGAGAGCCATCCCAAGGGTCTTCCTTTTTTTTCTTAAACCCCTGCCTCAAAACTAGCATACATGTCAAGTTAACCCCTGCCTCAAAACCAGATAAATGCCAAGTGCTAGCCAGCAGGCCAAGCTAGAGAACCTAAGAGGGTAGAGGAAAATGTTTCCCTGCCAAGTCTACTCACCCAGCAATTCTATATGGGGCAATGAAAACCAGTATCCATACAAACTAGTATGATATGAAGAGGAATATTTATTTATTAAGCACTCCAGAAAATATAGCAAAAATCTATTGTTTGAGAGATTACCCAGCTTCTCAAAATCCTGACCTCCCTCTTCATTCTCTTCTCTTTACAGCCAAAGTACCAAAAGGAGGGGTTGCCATAACCTCAACCAAATTTCTCTCTTTCCACATTTTCTTCAACTAACATGAAGTCAGGCTCCTGTTCTCCAGGCTCCCCCACAACACCTCCTTCAAAGTTACCACGGACACCGGGGTCCATTTCACTGTCCTCACATCTCATTAGCCACAGGACTTTCAAAAGGCTACTCTCTACATCGTATCTTGCACAACAGCCAAAGAAAGTTAACACTTGCCCTCTCCTTCTCAGAAAGATGCTTTGAAAAGCAAATGGTATTAATTTATGTGAAGATGTCTGCAAATGATAAATCTTAAGCAAATGAAAGATATTAACTTCATAACTGAAGATCAAGCAAAGATTGCTATCAACACATTTCAGAAGGAATCTAGAAGTAATAAAAATGTCAAATTACCACTCATATAAGTTAAGGACATGAGGGACTCATACTGATCACAGGGTCTTTCTGAGAGCCCAGAACTTGAGAAATGTGATTCAGACTAGTAAATTTTTATCCAGCCCATATCCCATCCCCTCACCCTACTGAAGTCTCCACAAGCACCAGGTCAGGCACATGGATGGTACATAATTAACGCCTAACAAATGTCAAGTGAGCTAAGAAAGATAAAGTACAATAAAGGGGGATGCCAGTAATGAGGTTCCACATGCAAACAAACAGAAACAAAAACCTACAAGACAGACAATGCATGTGAACATAAACACAGCATCTTGTTAGCACACAGGACAGACTGATGAATTGGTCCTGGGACTAAAGAAATATAGAGGTCGGGGAAGGCTGCAAAGTAGAAAGATATTAAATCTGGCCAGTAGAGGAAAAGACTTTCACAGCAGACACAGACAAAACGGATACACCCAGCTTCCAGCTCAACATGTAAGGACTGTGAAAGTCACCAGCCTATCTTAACCACAAATAAAAAGCTGAAGAGAGTGAAAAACAAGTCTTTTCAGATCTGTCACACAAGGGAGAAAATACAAAAGGAGGCACTGCTCCCGAGACTGGAGAGAGACAGGTAAATACAGAGCCACGGCTTACCAAGGGTAGAAACCATCGCAGGAATCGGTGCCCATGGAGGAAAACCTGAACTGTGATTGACAAATTGCTGGAGGCTCAGTGTGATGAGTCCGGGAGTGAAAAACGTCAGGGGGACCCAGCGATAAGGGAGCCCCACAATATTGTGAAACGCACCTCCAAGAGCTCAACCAGATTACCACAGCAAATATGGACAGAAATCCCCCCAAGAGTCTGGCAGGTGGAGAGGAATATGAGCTGCTTTGAAATAGGCCAGAGCAGTGTGGGCAGAGCCTGCCTTCTGGGAACCCAGGTAAGCAGACCCTCCCCTGCTGGAGGGTTATCACGGCCTCACTGACCAGGGAAAGGGAAACACCCAGCACCAACTGGCTTTAGCCATTCTGTCCCACCTCACAGAGGAGAATGCTTTTGAAGTTCACAGCCAGAGCCCGGGCTCACTAAAAGACTGAGACCTCATCGTAAGCTACAGAACACTTAAGCCTCCTCACATTCCTCACCACCACATTACTAAAAGCCAACTTAAAGCAGTTCCTTTTACCTGATGGGTCAGATCCTGCTATCAAGAAAAAATTACAAGGCATACTGAAAGGCAAAAAACACAATCTGAATAGGAAAAGCAAGCGTCAGAACCAGACACGGCAGGGATGCGGGAATTATCAGACCGACTACGATTCACATACTAAGAGCTCTAGTGGAAAAAGTAGACAACACACAAGAACCAAAAGATGGGCAATGTCAGGAGAGAGATGAAAATCCCAAGAAAGAACCAAAAAGAAATCCTGCTAGAGATACAACAACAACAAAAACAAGCAACACACACACACACACACACACACACACACACACACACACACACGACCCTGGTAACAGAGAGGAAGAACACTCTTGTGATGGACTTGCTAGTTGATCAGGACACAGCTGAGGAAAGAATCCTATCAGACACCAAACTACAGATCCAGGGAGCTCGCTGAACAACAGGCAGGATCAAAAAGTGTACCTTGGCATATCACTTTCAAAGTACAGAAAATCAAAGATTTTTAAAAAATCGTGAAAATACCAAGAGAGGGGAAAAAACTACTTTACCTATAGAACGACAAAGATAAGAATTACATCCAACTTCTCCTCAGAAACCGTGCCTGCAAGAACGGTGGACAGAAATATTTAAACTACGGAGGGCAAAAAAACCCACCAACTAGAATTCTGTACCTGTGAAATTATCTTTCACAAGTGAAGGAGAAATAAAGGCTTTTTCAGACAAACAAAAATGGAGGGAATTTGTTGCTAATAGACCTGCCTTGCAAGAAATGTTAAAAAGTTCTTTAGAGAAAAGAAAAATAATATAGGTCAGGAACTCAGATCTACATCAAGAAGGGAAGAACATCAGGGACACCTGGGTGGCTCAGTCGGTTAAGCGACTGCCTTTGGCTCAGGTCATGATCCCAGGGTCCTGGGATCGAGTCCCGCATCGGGCTCCCTGCTCAGCTGGGAGTCTGCTTCTCCCTCTCCTCTGCCCCTCCCCTCGGCTACTGCTCGCTCGCTCTCTCTCTCTCAAATAAACAAATAAAATCTTAAAGAAGGGAAGAACATCAAAGAGGGAACACGTGAAGATAAAATAAAAATTTTTATTTTTCTTGTTCTTAATTGAGAAGCGTGTTCAAACTAGTGTATTTCTGGGACAATGCATGCTTGAGCTATAGCAGAAGGGATGGCAAAATAGTCTGAGAGACAAATGTGAAAGCTTTACAGAAGGATGGACATAAAGGTAAAGGAGAAGGCGGCTTTTAGCTCACGTGATTGAGTGAATATTCACGTTTTTAATTAATATTAAGAATCCAGGGAGAGATATGGGTTTGCTGAGTGCAAATAAGCAACTCAGTCCAGGTCACGGAGCTTGTGAGTCCCACTGTCAGGCCTGGAACCCAAAGACCAGACTCTGCACCACGCCGCTCACTGCCTCTCACACCAACAGCAGAAGAAACGTGTTTGAATGAAGACACCGTAACTGCAAGAGTTTCTACAGGACCGTCAACCAGAAACGGCCAGTATAGAGCTGTATCCACAGCTCAGGACAGAAATATTGCAGGGTTTTGTGTCTGTAGAGATGAAGGAACAGCAAGGAGAACAAAGCAGGGAAAGAAGGGACACGTTGCTGGCCGAGAAAGGACTTCTGACTCTGCCTTCCAAATATCGGAGAGCAAATGCCATCGTCCCATTGCTGTTAGATTCTGGTGAGTCAGAAAGAGAGGCTTCAATCCTATTCTTTGAGTGTCTTAATACTGGATTTATGTGATTATAAATGCATCGCCGACGTTATCCCGCAAGCCAAGGAGAATGCAGGCAAACTAGTAGGGCCTGAGTCCCAGTCGAGACGCGCCTCTCTGCAGAATGACCGCTACCGTTAGAACATCGGGGCATTTCAGCAGAGCGGTACACACGCGTGCAGACGTGACTCTCCCGGCCTAGATGATTTTTCCTGCCAGAGACTGTATCGGGTGGGGCAGAAAATGGTTTAGAAGCCACCCAGAAAAGCTTCCCCGTGTATGCAATTTCACATGCCATCAGAGTTCACGCCTCCTTATATATTCTCCATTACCACTTGGAAAACAGAAGTCCTAAGGGGTTTCACTGCCTTTTTGTCTGAAAATGAGAAAGAAACGAAATAGGGAAACATACACAGAGTGCACAGGACAAAAGTGGGGATGGGGTCAGGAGGGAGCAGAGCAGCATGCTGGAGCTTTAAAATATAGCAAGTAAGTGCATTTGCCTCGAATGTGTCCTGGGTCCTGGGACGACGGTCTGTGTTTAGAGAGACTGAGCAACAGGGCTTTCTGGTGATCAGAACACTTTTCGATGCTACTTCATGCAACACTTTTCGAGTTGGCCACGATTTACAGTTGATTAGCCTGCATAGTTGAGTTGCTTTCTCAAAAGATCCTAGGAAGGGATTATTTCTGTGCCCAAAGAGCCCCAGAGAATAGGGAGGGCCGCTCTCGGCCGTAATGTGAATTCCCCGGACTCGGTACACTGTGCTCATTGAAGCAGATAAAGCAAAGTTAAAGAAGCATTTAGTTCTTCAGAATACCAGCCTTAATAAGTATCTTTTTGTGGAAGGATTTAGGAGGAGGGGAGGGTTATCCTTAGTGCAGGCATTATTTCCTCGTACAAAAAGGGAAAATGTGCATACAGTTGGATGTAAAAAGCCAAAGCTCACATGCCCCCCTCCCCTCCCCAAGGAAAAGTTGCTGAACACACACTCCCAAACGCGAAGGCATGAATCTTCACAGCTTAATAGTCCCGGAGCCATTGTGCAGTTTCTCTTGGGAAACGCAGCTCATTGATCTGCAACCGCCCAAGTTCAACCTTTCAGCTGTGAGAACCAGGAGCTGTACGGGCTTCAAAGCCCTACCTTCATCAGCAAGCAGAGCCCAAGACGGGCTGTGTCCCCAGGCGGCGCTAGGCAGCTCCCCTTGTCCTCTCAACAATACTGCCATCAAGGCACATGAGAAAAGTCTGCAAAAGGCTGAATCGGGCCACATCTGCGGGCGGCCGAGACTCTTAAAGTGATCTTTGCTTGCACAGTGCAAGGCTTGTCCTGGCCCCAGCAGCTTTCAGAGGTTCCTCCTGCAAACAGTGTTCCTTATGTGCAACTTGACGCAGAATTAGTCACTTGTAATCACTTGGAATGCATATTGTTTAATAAGGCGATGCCATGTGATCCCATTTTTCTAACCACTAGCAAACTTCTCCTGTTCCTCTCTGCCTTATCCCCAACCTGTCTTCCACCAGGAAGAGATGCACGGACAGACGTGCACGGAGCTCTTGCTAAGATGAAAATCACGTTGTGATTCCCACGGTCACTTCACTGGAGTTTCCACTGTAGCTCGAGAAGCTGAAAACCCAGTTTATCTACGTGTATTTCTCCATGGCTTAAAATTTTCAGTATGGACTCCCAGGGCCTAAGGCAGATTGAGGACGTTCTTCATAGAAATCAACATAAACAATTACTACTACTAATAATGGAAAGAAGAGAGAGAAGAAAGACATCTTTACAAAGTGCACACTTTAAGTCATTTTTTCCCTCCACACAAATGGAAAATGAACTCACCCACACTGGTGGCTATGCTCTGAAAGGAGCCAGTTGAGAGAAGTCCTTTCTTTATTGTGTAGTTTTAAAGACTATTCTTTGACCTCTGCTATTTATGACTTAAGATCTGTGAAGACAGGGCCAAAGCCCTTTGGTTCCAAAGGGTGCACACACACAAAAGCCTTCCACCTTTGCTCCACTTACCTCATTTCCCATCAGAACACGTTTATACTGCACTCCCCCTGGGTTCATCATTCAAATGGCTTTTTCTTGTTGCTTTTGCCCAGTGACAGCCATTACCTAGTTGACAAGTGGCAAGCACCGCTCCTTCCCAAGTATGATGCCGTAATCATCACTTCCCAGTGGCAAGACTACAGCTCTCAATACAGATGTCTCGTCACCTCATCTTGGCTAACCATGAAATTGTGGATGAAATGGTCCAGGAAGCCAAAGGACTCCTCAGGCACGTTGCAACCGCAATATGGCAACTTTCTAGTTATTTCTTGTTTTGTGGGTTTAGGAATTTATCGACAGCCCTTTTCACTCTTAAAGGCGTTCAAAAACCATTGACCGAGATCCACAGGATTCAGCCAAAACACTAATCTTAAGTGTGTGGGAAAAACAAGATAAAGGGAGATTAAAAACAGAGAGAATAAACAAATAGATGGAGTCAGGATAAAGCTAATTTCCAAAATACATGGGATTTATTTCAGTACCCTTGTTAAAAATAGGGTATTTTATTTATCTTTTAGCTTTCTAACAGCCAATTCAAGGAGAAAACACTATTGGTTAAGGTACACGGTATCCACAGGAGGGGAAAAGAAAAAAACCCTGCCAACTTCTAGGGGAAACGTAATCAGTACTGATAATGCCAAAACCACGCATGCTCTCGCAAGCTTCCTCCTAAGGATGGCACGGAGTAACACACCAATGTGCCCAAGCTCCTCGGCGTAGTCCCAGCGGCTGGGTCTGTGAGACAGGTTCTGAGAATACCACATGTGCATTGTAGCAACACGCACTGAATAAAAGCCATTTGTTAAAGGACAATCTTGAGACGGGAAAGGTAGAAGGGTTAGTTCTGTAATGAAGGCATAGACCGCAGAGCATCTAGAAACAATGTATCCACCAGGTATGTCTAAAGATCGTTCCACCTGCTGACTTCTGGTCGCACGGGGCTACAGCGCGTTAGATGGCCGGCTGCTTGGCGAGCATCGGGAGTACGGCGGCTCTGTGAACGAGTCACTGTCACTTCACAGCCAGCAGAACTTTTGTCAGCCCAACAGCCACTGTGGAAATTAAAGATCCTAACTAAGGTGTCTCAGTAAGAAGGCAATCCAACCTCTGCGTAGACATGCATCAAAGGTAAGGGGAGTACTTGACAAAGATCTTCCTAAAAAAAAATTTATTTTCTCTTTCAATCCAGAAGAAAATAGAAGGTAGACCTCAGGAGTAAATCTCATATAGTACAGCCAGAGTACTTTAATTTTAGGCTAAAAAAGAATTTAAAACAAATGTCCAGCTTAGCCACCACACACACACACTTCAAATCACCCAAGGAAATCATGCTTTGAGCGATGAATCTTACAAGGGAGGTCTCTGACCTAAACTAGTTGCAAAATGAATATACCCAGGTAGCTGCATGTCATTATTTATAGGGTGATGGAAATTCTTCTGAATCAAATAGGTCAAAGATAAGAACTTTCGAGAAAGGACAATTAGTTTGCAGAAATTAGCCCATAATTTTTCAGGCAAGATAGACAGCAAGAGTGTGTCCTTGTTCACTCAGCTAGTAAAAAAAAGAGTTAAAATTAAAACCTAGATTTCAGGGTGCCTGGGTGGCTCAGTTGGTTAAACCACTGCCTTTGGCTCAGGTCATGATCCTGGAGTCCCGGGATCGAGTCTTGCATCAGCCTCCCTGCTCGGCAGGGAGTCTGCTTCTCCCTCTCACCCTCCCCCGTCTCATGCACTCTCTCTTTTTCTCTCTCTCAAATAAATAAAATCTTTAAAAAATAAATAATAAATAAATAAATAATAAAACCTAGATTTCAAAAAATAAAATAAAATAAAATAACATAAAACCTAGATTTCAGGCGCCTGGCTGGCTCAGTCAGTAGAACACGCGATTCTTGATCTTGGGGTCGTGAGTTCGAGCCCTACACTAGGTGTAGAGATTACTAAAAAATAAAGAGATAAAATAAAGAAATAAAATAAAACCTAGATTTATTTTCTTGTAATGATTGTTCTCTTAAAACCATGAAGACATCATGTTTCCAAGGCAGATGATGCACCAGCACAAATCAGATTTCTAAGAGGAAATCCTGTGTATGAATAGGTAAAAAAACTCGACTTGACTCTCATGTCAAGGATTACCTACCGGATGGGGTCCAAATTATGAACATAGCTAAGCAAATGCTGATGGGCTGAATCCCAGTGGGAGTTTTTGCTTTGCCCCTCCATCACCAAGAATATTTTGGCAAGGGCCCTTCTTGGGGGAAGCAGGCCAAGAAAGGACAATCACGTGTGTGATGCCCACAAATTTGCCCCCCCCAGCCACTGAAAGCCAACACCGTTTCCTTTCTAAAGCCTAACAGTCCCCAACGCCGGTGCTTTCTACCAGTTGCCGGATCAAACCCCAACATCTTCAAGCGATCGTCGCTCTTCCACGCTCCGAGTGCCTCCTGATGAATACATTACAACTCCAACACATCTGTCAGACCGTAATCACCATGTCATACATCCTGACTGAGCTGTTTTTCATATGTTCCAACAGATTCCCTTTCTAAAGCCAGCTTTCAGGAACCCTTCTTCAATTGTGAACCAAGTAAGAGATTTTGTTGGCATCTTCTTTCATCGGACAGGATGAGAAATAGAGAGTAGGCAAGGGCGCAAATAAAGACTTACACGGAGGTGGCTTTTTCCCTCCCACGGGTCTTTGCTTTGAAGTTTACAGCAGGTGGACGCGTCTTTCACACCCGTAAAAATTGATATGGAAAATGGGAAACACGTTGGGCCATTAACATGTCACATGTGTTGGATTTAAATCTAAATAAGAACCTGTTCTTTACCTTACATGTTGATTGTGCTCTGAGTCTAGCAGGAGGCTTTGCATGTTCTTTCAGGCTAGTTTCTAGGTTAAAAAAGCCTGGAATGTTCCAGCTACTGCAGGCTAATGATCACCCAAAAGCTCACTAATATGTTTGATAAAAGTTCCCAGCATGAGAGCAGAAAACACTTACCATAAGAATGACATGTGAGGAGAAGCAAATCGGAGACACCAGCTCAGGCCGCCTTCAACGCTGGAGGCAGCAATTAGAACTGGGAGCGCGCATTCCAGGAAGCTGGGGCCGATGGAAGGGGGCACAAATCTCTTAATTGTTTCAACCATTAACTCCTCGACCTACCTGCATTATCGCTACAAGGGACGCGGCTGGAAGCCTTCAGCCTTTCTCACACAGCTCAACTCTGCTTCCTCACCATTTAAGAAATGAAGTTTTGCAAGTCCCGGCCACGCAGAGACGCTAATCACGCATTTTGACTCTGGATGCTTCCTGACCCCGTTTATAAGTTATTTTTGGTTTTGTCTGCTTCATATTCTCTCCTTTCTCTCTCTCTCTCTCTTTTTTCCCCATCTCTGCCTTTACATCAGAGATGATATCCTTTGGCACGTTCTGCAGAGCAACACTGGAGAGAGTACTTGAGAAGGATGATGCGTAAGTAGACCTAACTCATGCTTGTTGGTCAAGAGATTGTCATTTGCATTTAGACTGAAGTTCAAGGACTCAGCTCGCCCTTAAATTCTTCTCATATGCATTCCATGCAAATTTTAATTCCACCACTGGTTTAAAGAAATGGTAGAATAGTCCTCTCTTCTCAGATATGATATCCTATTGATTTTCTCCTGAGAAATAATGTCATGATTTTCACTTATGGAAATAGCACTGGTACCACAATAAAGGGAATTAATCATTCCACTTGGGAAATTTTCTAGAAGAAGCAATCTCTTCCAGTGGTACAAATCTACACTTGACAATCACTGTCCATAGTGGCTTTGCCTATGTTAGATAAGGGATATTCGATATACATCAACTTTGTCCTTGAAGTTGATTGTATAAAGTCAGGGAAAACTATAGAAATATCAGTAAGTATTACCATAGGCTTTAAATGTTTTAAACTATATAAAACATCTGAAATTTTTCATCCACTGTTTATTAGAGTTGCAAAGAAGTGAAGGATGTTCTTGGATATTCAGACACAGTGCATTTCCATGTGGGCCCAAGGTTTTCATTTTCCTCCGTAAGATATGTTTTCCTCCGGCTCTATGGATTCACCACATACATGATAGAAAGCATCTAACACAAAACAAAAACCTTCAACAGCCGCGTTCTGCTGTGTTTCAGAGGTTTGACCCTTATCCAATAAATTTCATAGATGTCAAATGAAGCCATCCAGATGTTCAGATATTCATACAAGCAAAACCAATATTCCTCACCTCTAAATTTGGCTCTGAATAAACCTGGAACATGACTAAGAATTTGGAGTTGCAGCCCTTATAAGAACTGAACTCCCACTGAGATCAAAGCAGCATGCCAAGGCAAGGAGACTGGGCCCTAAATAACTGCTTTTCAACACATATCCTCAGAACCAAATGGGAAACAAGTCAAGGGAGTGAGTTACAACACCCATAAGGAGAAGAAGGATGAGCACCATGCTTCCCACAGATAAGTGGCTTGTCACCAAGAGCGAGGTGCCTAGGTACAAGGTAACAGAGCATAATGTGAAAGGATAAATCTTTTATAAAGTGAATGCATGACTCTCGTGCAAACGTAAAATGAACATGTGTGAATGATTAGATTTCACCCATGAAATAGTGCAAGGACCAAGAATAGGTTACATTTGGCTCAAAGGAGAAATCCAGGAAATATAAATATAAATATATTCACATACAACAAGACGTGCTGGACCGGATTTAACAGATAGATGCAAAACGGTCTATTCATGGGGTGAGCATCAATTGCATTCCGATGGCCACGATTCATTTGCATTTCCATGGACAAGCATCATCTGCATTATTATCAGCTCTCTACCATTTGTAGACTAAGAAAATAGCTCAAAGACAATGAACAATGGAGATAACCTGGAAAGGTCTAACAGAGGACATCCATTCTGAAGTCGCTTTTGTTTTGCTCAATTTGAAGTCCTTCACAATTTTTGCTGGCTCTCATAATCCCATTTCAACACTGAATTTTCAAAAACTGTGATTTTTTTCTTTGACGTTTTCTTACTATTGTTTATCATGCATTCATTCAAAATTCTTCACACGCAACAATGTTCCATAAATGATGTTAGAAACTGTCTGTTTTTGTTTGAATACATCAAGATATGTCTTTGTAGAAGAAAGCATTTTATTGTTTTGTTTAAGTTTGGTTTTGCATACGTGAATGCCATGGCATAGAACAGACTGGCAAACTATCACAAATGGCCAAATCCAGCCTGGCACCTGTTTTCGTACAGCTGGTGAGCTAAGAATTGTTTTTACATTTTTAAATGGTTAGGGAAAAATAAAATTTCATGACTTGTGAAAATGACATGAAATTCAAATTTCAGTGTCCATAAATAAAGTTTTATTGGAACACAGCCACACTCATTTGTTGATGTATTATCGGTCACTGATTTCCTGCTACAATGGCAGAGTTGATCGTTGCCGCAGAAAGCTTATGGGCTGCAAAAGATGAAAATATTTACTATCTGGCCTCTACTGCTGACCCCTGGCATAAAGTACGGGACACTAATTACAATGTGTGTGTGGAGGATGCGCTTCCCTACACCAACAAGCCATTCGGCTCCGTTCCGACACCGTCTATCTGGGGATGGCATGGGATCCCACAGTGAAGGGCTCAGTCCTGGAAGACTGTGTTCCTCCTACCAGCTCAGCTCGTCATCTGTGCTTCTGACCAGGAGATTCCCACAACCACCTCCTGGAGTTCAAGGGATTTCCTAGAGCGGCTCACAGAACTCAGAGAAATAACGTCACTTACTAGATCGCCAGTTTATTATAAGGGATGTAAGTCAGGAACAGCCAGACAGAGGAGATTCACAGGAACAGTAATGGGGAAAGAGTGCGAGGCTTCCACGTCCTCTCCAACGGCACCACTCTCCCAGCACCACTCTCCCAGCACACGTTCATCAACCTGGAAGTCCTCCTAAACCCTCCTTTTGTGTTTTTACAGAGGCTTCATTACCTAGGCACGATGAAATCACTGGCCATCGAAGACTGAACTCCCGCCCTTCTCCCCTCCCTGGAGGTCTGGGGGTGGAACCAGAAGTCCTAACGCTCTAGGCCCATGGTTGGCTCCACCGGCAGCCAGCCTCCATTCTCGAGGTGCCTTCCAAATGTCGCCTCATTAACATAACAAAAGGCATCTTTACTGTTCTCTCCATTTAGGGACTTTCAAGGGTTTTAGGAGCTCTGTGCCAGAAATGGGGATGAAGACCAAATATGTATGTATTACAAATCACAATATCACAGTACTGTGCTTAATACAATGTCACATTGAGGGACGCCTGGGTGGCTCAGTCGGTTAGGCGTCTGCCTTCAGCTCAGGTCATGGTCTCAGGGTCCTGGGATGGAGCCCCACATTGGGCTCCCTGCTCAGTGGGGAGCCTGCTTCTCCCTCTCCTTCTCCATCCCCCTCTGCTGTTCCCGTGCTTGTGCTCTCTGGCTCTCTCTCTGTGTCAAATAGATAAAATCTTTTTAAAAAAAACAGAATGTCATAGTTTTTTAAAAAAAGAAGCTATCAAGAAAAAAAGATATTCTAGGGGCGCCTGGGTGGCTCAGTTGGTTAGGCGTCTACCTTCAGCTCAGGTCATGATCTCAGGGTCTTTGGGATCAAGCCCCACGTCAGGCTCCCTGCTCAGCGGGGAGCCTGCTTCTCCCTTTCCCTCTGCACACTCCCACTCATGCTCTTGCTCTTGCTCTCTCAAATAAATAAAATCTTTAAAATAAAGTGAAATCAAAAAAAGAAAAAAGATAATCTTGACATGATAGAATGGTTCATAAAAACAGTCTTGACTTCTCCACTGAGACAAAATACCAGGCTATCTTGCCCACCAATTCAAATCTCCTGGCTAATGCTCCAAAATCATCCCTAAACTGGTCTTCAGAGAAATTACACCCAGTGGAAAATAGGTTCTGAGAATAAGGCCTTCCACTGAGGTGGAGGTTACCTTTGGCAGGATACATCTGTGCCTTAGGATTAGATTCCCCAACTGCACTATGAAAGAATTCCTAAAGTCCTCCTAGCTCCAGAATTCTTCTGTCCATCCTTCCTATAAAGAGTGATGCCAATGGTGTGCATCACTCACCTTCCCTCACCTCCACCCACCTAACTCCTAACACAATCCTAACATCCAGAAGTCAGGGGCTCACTCCAACAGTTCTGTCCTTTGTAGCTAAGTATTTCCATCCAGGTGAGTCCTGAGTTACGGGCTGTGAAAACCCCCAACGAGTGGGCAGAATCTAAAAGGAACACGCTCACTTGCATAATAACCAATTAATGCATCAGTTCAGAGGGAAATCCGAGTGGTAGAAAGGGGAGGGAGCTAGAATAGGGAAAGAATTATGGGATCAGCAGAGAGCAAAGGAAGGATGGATCCTAAAAATGCACAAATACTCTAGATGGTGAGATAAGGAGAAGGTGGGCTATGGGCCTGTCACACAATCCTGGGGACTCTTAAGGGATCCTGTGCCAGTTTTTTAAAAGGAATGAAGATTTTTAAAAAAAGGGGATTTGCTCAGCAAGCTAAAAAGGTAAAAAGTAAGAGCAAAGACCAAATGTGATGTTATATTAATCACGAGGGCCTGGGATATAGGACATGCTCAATGAGTATTTGTTGAACTTGAAATAATCAAACTCTATTAGAACTAAATGAACTGTATTTCAAGCAAATGTTAAAATAAAAACATAAATGAAAGGCCTGAACAGCCATCCTATTGCAATATATGGGAAAAAAATTAGGAAATTTATACTATATTTGGTATAGAAAAATGTGTTATTTAAGAGACAGATTAATTAAAAGAAGTTCTTAAAATAATGTACATTGTCAAAATTGAACTTTTTTTTTTTATTATTTATTTGACAGAGAGAGACACAGCAAGAGAGGGAACACAAGCAGGGGGAGTGGGAGAGGGAGAGCAGGCTTCCCGCTAAGCAGGGAGCCCGATGTGGGGCTCGATCCCAGGACCCCGGGATCATGACCTGAGCCGAAGGCAGACGCTTAATGACTGAGCCACCCAGGCGCTCCCAAAACTGAACTTTTTATTTGGATATTTTATTAGGTTTTTATAGCACCACAATAATATCTCATCCCCAAAAGTATTTGGGATTGCTTGGATGAAAACATTAAGACAAAAATTGATCATAAAGATTAGTTAGATAGAATAGAAAAATGCCTCTTTTATGCCAAAGGCATATGTTTATGGTCCTAATTAGAAACAGATAATCTTATTTTTTTTTAGATTTTATTTCAATTCAAGTTAGTTAAAATACAGCACATTATTAGTTTCAGGGGTAGAACTTAGTGATTCGTCAGTTGCATAGAACACCCAGTGCTCATCACATCCCGTGCCCTCCTTAATGCCCATCACCCAGCTACCCCATCCCCCCACCCACCTCCCCTCCAGCAACCCTCAGTTTGTTCCCTAGAGTTAAGAGTTTCTTATGGTTTGCCTCCCAGATGATCTTACTATTTAGTTACTACTAAAAGTGAAGTTCTAAGAGTAAGTTATTCTAAAAGGTATCATTTTTTGGTAGATTTGGCATATTTAGAAAGTTTGCCCCAAATCATCCTAGACTGACACTGAGCTCAGATGTGAACTTCGCAAACAGTTTATTTTGGAGTGCCCAGTAGCAAACCCCGTTCCCCTGAGCTATGTGTTCCTCTCAAAGTGAGCAATCACCCTCATGGAGGAATTTCTAAGGCATCCGTTTCTCCAGGCATCTGCTGTGATCCCTGAATGAAGCTGAACAAGGCGGGGGGGGGTCATCTTTAGACAACATCTTGTTACCTTCACACTGGACAATGCAGATGGGAAAGCAAGGAGAAGACATGATTCTCTCCCTAGAGTTGGGTCACAATGTTTTCAGGAAGTTCTACATTTCACAGTAGCCATAAGAGTGGTTTGGGAAAAACCCAGAGCACCAGAAGAATCCACTGCTACATTGAGCAGAAGATCTTTCATACTATCTTTATGGTTCTATGATACTTCAAATGTGTAGGATATATAATGGGAAAACCACAGGCTTCTGATTCCATCAGAATTCAGTTCAAATTCCATCTCTGGTACTTGCTAGTACTTAGCAGCCAAGTGACATCGTACAAAGGTCATCAAACCCTCCTAAGCATCTGTGAAACAGACGGTCATGCCAATTACAAAGTCAAGATTAGGTTCACTGGCACACAAGTGCATCTTCATACAACCACAAAAATAAAGTAAAAAAAAAAAAAAAAGTCACTTTAAGTAACATAGAAAGTTATCTATCCTTCATGTTCAAATAATGTGAGAAGTCCAAGACTTGTAATGGGGGCTCCATGGTATCAAAGACCCAAACACCTTCTATCTTTCTTATTGGTTATTCTCAGACTCGCCTCCATCGTCAAGGCTAACTCATGGACCAAGACAGCTGCTGGAGCCCCTGCCATTGGTCTGCATCCTAAACAGCAGAGGACAGAAAAGGGGACGAGCCAACGAGAACATTTTCTAGCTAAATCAGTTCCTTTTAGAGAGGCATTTCAAAAGTCCTTCACAATTATTCCAATTGCGTTTAATGGGCTTGAAATACGTTAGATGGCCATATTTAACATCAAATAAGCTTTGGGAAATGTAGATGCTTAATTCTAGATGGTAATGTTGCTCATGTGAGGAACTAGGTTTTGGTTAGAACAGAGACTGGATTAGAAGGCAAAGTGCAATCCACCCACCTACATTAGCGAGTATATGGGGAGAATTTAGAATTCCTACAGGTACCAAGCCCCTGACAGCACTCCACACATACCACATGCCCAGTAAATTATACCTTTATTTTCTGTCATATAAAAAAGTAAAACTGCTGAAAATAGACCTGTGTTCTTAATTTCTTTTATAACTGCCAAAATGCATGGACCAGGGTTCTCAACCTTGGCACTACGGACACTTAGACCAGACAACTCTTGCTGTGCAGGGCTGTCCTGGGGGCTATGTGGGTTGTTTATCAGCATCCTGACCTCCACCCACCTAATGCCTGTGACCCTCCAACACCACTTGTGACAACCAAAAATGTCTCCAGCCGTTGCTAAATGTCCCCTTGGGAGCAAAATCACCCCAGGTTGAGAACCACTGCCTAAACCTACACCGGACAATAGGTCACTACTCTATGTGATCTACGAGTTGAATGGTGCTAAAGACCCTCGAGTCTGTAGCGCTGACTTCATTATGGAGAACTGAGTATAGGACAAAGGTGTAGATTTTCCGAATGAATAATAAATAATCTTGCTAAGTTACATAGATATAAAATGGATTATGTAGTACTTTTTTCGTAAAGGTAATGCAGTAAAGATGTGCTTTGGGGGAGTAAAAAATATAATACACAGGCTTTATTCATTCACTCCTTCATCAGAAATATTTGTTGAGCAACTAGTGGAGAGCAGCATGACTCAGCTTAGATGGTTAGAGGGTCTTTCCAGGAGCCCTGTGGAGACTACACTGTTTGGGGCAGAAGCAGCAGCTTGGAGACACAAGAGGACGCTTGTGGATGGGCCAGGCAGGAGATGACAGCACACTGGACAAGGGGCAGGGATGGGGGCAGTTAGATGGGAGGAAGAGATCATATTTGTAGATGGGAGGAAGATATCATATTTGTAGATGGTAGCCAGAGAGGATGAGCGTGTGTGGTTTCTACAAAACATTATGTAATCCTTATCTTTCAAAACATATTCAGAAAGTTATATCATTATTACTTCCAGGTTTTATTTGTTACTTGTCTGTCCCAATATTTGCTCAAAATGGGTTTTCGAGTTGTTGATCTCTGGGCAGCACGATGGAGAAGGCAGCGTTCCAAACTCCGGCACACACCCCCACCCCCACCCCTTTGCTGAGGGATTCCAGAACTATTATCAAATAGGTATGTGCCTGAATGTCCCCATCTGTAAAATGGAGTTACCATCACTCACGCTTCACCTCATTAACCTAAAGATGAAGAGCAAAAGACTCTATAGTTTCCACAAATCTCAAAAGAAATGCAAACTGTACTTAGCTGCAAACGTATCCGTGGTGATCATATCCAAAGGAGATAAATTTTGATTAGCATGTAAGATTCATTCCCAAAGATTCAGACTAAAGACAACCCTTAAACTTATGTCAGCTTTGTACTGTATTCCAAAGTTTCTGTTGGGGTTAGCTGTGACTTATTAATGCATTCTTTGCTTCCAGGCAAAAGGAATTGATTTCTTTTCTTGTGAAATGCAGTCTCTCATGTCAGCCTTGATCATTCACTGAGAAGATATGATTTAACAACCTGCAGTCCTGGTGGGGGATGGGGGGGGGCTCTTTAATTAGGATACTTAAAAACATAGTTCACATGAAACTTTTCCATTCAAATTTCTTTTAAATGGATAAAAAATAATTTCTTAATGGAATAAGGAGGAAAGGGACTGCTTAAATGAGAGATAATACTGGTAATTCATGTAATACTCAACTAATATAAAACAAGACAGAAACACTACTTGGGAATTTTCATCAGCCTTATGGCATTTTCTCTCTCTCCCTCTCCCTCTCTCTCTCTCTCTGTATGTATGTATATATATGTTTTCCTGCAATGATGACATAAACAAGTTACCCAACATGCCAGCCGAAGAACAACAGATATTAGAAAATGTCTTATCAGAACAAATGTTTAAGTTATTACATAAAAAGAGTAAAAGTACCATAAACCAGACATTTCATTTCTGCCCAAGATTTAGTAAGTCAGAGCTAAGCAAAGCTTACTTTCATCACATTATTTCACATTTCACCTAAGAATTCTGTTTCATTTTTAATAATATGCCTGTGTATTAAGTGACATAATGTGTGCATGGATGTTGGAATGGATCATTGTAATAAAGTTTTTGGTTTAGGAATATTATTCTACAATTATTCACTGTAAGATAATGTGTTTTAAAGACCTTTCGAAATAATAATGTTCTTCATAAATATGCAATTTCAGCATTATGTGTTGCTCAGATAAAATTTTAGTTATAAAATAAAGGACTTTCAATTTTAAGTCTAACAGTCATGTTTTTGTTTTTGTTTTTTTAAAAGATTTTATTTATTTGACAGAGAGAGACACAGCAAGAGAGGGAACACAAGCAGGGGGAGTGGGAGAGGGAGAAGCAGGCTTCCCGCTGAGCGGGGAGCCCGATGCGGGGCTCGATCCCAGGACCCTGGGATCATGACCTGAGCCGAAGGCAGACGTTTAACGACTGAGCCACCCAGGCGCCCCTAATAGTCATGTTGATGAAATGAATCTCATCAAACACTATTAGGATCCCAAAGTTGCCAATATTTTCAGCCAGTAGTAAACTCTAGTTATTTATATACCACATATTATAAACACATACACACACACACATATATATGTATACATATTACATATATTCTTTTCTAAAAAGTTGCAATGTTTTGGGATTGAGGTAAAATGTACACTATTAAATGTATGAATGAATATAATGACAACTTTAGAGTGTGTGTAGACAGCGAGGAATACTCAAAAATAGAAAAGAGACTTTTTAGGGCGCCTGGGTGGCTCAGTTGGTTAAGCAACTGCCTTCAGCTCAGGTCATGATCCTGGAGTCCCAGGATCGAGTCCCACATCGGGCTCCCCGCTCAGCGGGGAGTCTGCTTCTCCCTCTGACCCTCCCCCCTCTCATGCTCTCTCTCTCTATCTCATTCTCTCTCTTAAATAAATAAATAAAATCTTAAAAAAAAAAGAAAAGAGACTTTTTAAAGAGTCAAATTATTTAACCAGCAATTCTAAAAGTTCTGCAACCAGTTCCAACTTGCACGTGGATGGGTGGGCACAGTTTCTGCAAACATCCACCTAGTTCTCCAACATCAGCTGAGTGTCCTACAAGTTAACTCACTTCTGACTCTACCTGGTGACCGTGTCAGATCCCACGGGTTAAGGGCTTGGTCCCACAGGCTGCTCCCCACCCCTCTGCCATGCCCTCCCCACCCCCACTTCAATGCCGATCACAAGTCCCAGATGTCACCTGTGCTTTTTGCCTGACCTGCTGCAGATGGGTGGGTCCCACTGACCCCCTTGTCGGCTTCCATTCATTTGCTAGGGTGGCTCAGAACACGTGAGCAACATTTTACTTACCAGATCACTTTAGATGGGTTTATTCTTAAAGGATACTAGCTCAGGAGCAGGCAGATGGAAGAGATACACAGGGCCAGGCACGAGGAAATGGCAGGGAGCTTCCAGGGACACCACCTGTCCCCAGATCTGCATCTGCACTTGTTTCACATGTGGGAGCTCTCCGAACCCCCTCCTTTTTTGTTTTGCTTTAAATGGAGGCTTCACTCTCTAGGCATGATTGATTAAATCATTGGCCATTGGTGACTGAATCAACCTCCAGCTCTCTCCCCTCCCTGGAAATCAGGGAGTGGTCCTGAAAGTTCCAACCCTCTATTCAGGGCTGGTTCACCTAGCAACCAGCCCCCCATCCTTAGCTGTGTTCCAAAAGTCACCTCATTCACATAAACCCCACGGTGGTGGAAAGGGGCTTGTTATGAGTAACAAGACACTCATTCGCCTCTGAGGCTCCGAAGGGATTTTAGAAACTGAGGACAAGAGACCAAATATAACAAAAGATGGTCCCATTGCTCTTATTGCTCAGAAAATCCCAAGGGTTTGGGGAGCTGTGAGCCAGGAACCATGGAAGAAAATCAAATATACAAAGAGTATATTCTAGTCATCTGAATGACCAACTGCACATGTCTTATAAATCACAGTATCACAAATTCTTACAAACAAAACTATATACAAAATAGCTTAAGTGTAAGTAGAATGCAGTAAATCTTCTGGTCTAACCAAAAGATGTTTTCTCCTTAAAATGTTTTTGGATTAAAAAATTAGAGAGAGAGAAATAAGGCAATATATAGAAAAACTGATATATGTTATCTTGATTGCAGTGGTGGCTAAACTAATTGAATCTACAAGTGATAAAATGTCACAGGATGATACACGTACATTGTACCAATGTCAATTTCCTGCTTTTGACATTGTCCTACAAATATGTGAAGTGTAACTTTCGGTGGAAACTGGATGAAGAATATGTGTAATTTCTCTGCAGTCTCTGCAACTTCCTGTGACTCTAGAATTATTCCAAAATTAAAGGTTTTTAGAAATATTGATATAGTTGTAGGGAACATACCTTAGAACATTGCTTGTGATTCTGGCACCAAATCAAGGAACCATTGTTCTGCAAAAAGAAAAAGAAATATTGGCTCATTAAGTAATTTTCTAACTGATAACTAAATACTGTGAGTATCATTTTTCAATATCATCCTTAACAAAAGACCAATTTCGCCACCCTGATGTTCTCTCTTCCCAAAATAGAAAATGTGTCTCTAATGTAAGTCCAATTTCATCCTTGACTTCATGATAGAAACAGAAACATATGAGATAAGAAAGATTTCAAGCTGCCTAAAAGGAAAAGCGTCTGAGCCACCTCTCCTGGTGTGCTGAGCTATGAGATGCAGACCAGCAGGAAAATGAACACTAGACATTTTTCCAGCAGGAAGCAGTTTTGGTAAATTTACAAGTCAGAGGCTTTTCATCTCAACCCATTCACAGTAATAAAAGAGTTTGAGCTTGGGAGTCAGCTTTTACCGAAAAGCCTTCTCTTTCCCTATCACCGGATGTGTGACTGTGGACAAGGGACTTGCTATCCCTGTACCTCAGTTTATCCATCTGTAAAATGTAACACTATCTCATGCATGAAGTCAGGGGCATAAGGAAATAATACACATACACCACTTAGCATGGCTTGATAATTCACTCAGTATGGAAGAAATATCAGAACTACGGCTTATTGTATCTAGCATCCACATTTCTGCAGGGAAGCATCATCTCATTCCCCATGACTAACATCTTGGTCATGATTTCTCCTTCGGCTGGGGTATGTTATGTCACAGTGTGTGAGGCTGGGGTGGTTGGTAGAGATAGTAAGAGCCATCAACCCATAACTTAGATGCTGTGGCCTCCAGTTCCTTGAAGTTCACGGTTGCATATGACATACAGTAGTCTGTTTCCTCTGTCTGAATCTCTGAACTTTGAATTTTGAGATCATCTTCTATCCAGAGAACAGTAGTGTTACATTTGTCCTCTGTTCAGAGAAAAGAAAATTAAACCAATATATCTTTTTAAAAATATTTTTATAACAAGTTCACGGAGATATAATTCATACACGTGAAGTGCACTTCATTTAAAGTATACACACCAATGGTTTGTACTAAGAAGTATATTCTAAATACTGAGAAGTGTATTCACAAGGCTGTGCAACCATCACCACTATCTAATTGTTGAACATTGTCACCAACCCCAGAAAGAAACTTGGATCCATTAGTAGTCAGTCACTCTCCCAACTCCCTCCCTCTACCTCTTGGCAACCACTGATCTACTCTCCTCCTCTGTAGAGTTGACCGATTCTGGAAATTTCATGTAAATGGAATTGTAGAACACATGGCCTTTTGTGTCTAGATTCTTCCACGTGCCATCATGGTTCATATCTGGCTAAATTGTAGTGTTTTGCTTTGCCTATATTGCCGCAAAAATCAGTACCTCCTTCCTTTTTGTCTGATTTCATTGTATGGATAGATCATATTTCTCTCTTCTGTGCCCAAGAATCTATCTTAATATATCCCACTTCCAATAATATATCTTCATAATCTAGGATTCCCACTGAATCAATCTCAACTGCAGAGGATCAGAAAGTTTCCTCCACTGGGCTCAGATCGTCGGGCTAAAAGGCCGCAGCCCCGTGTTAAAGCTTCAGCTATGAAATCTACCATACGGCCCTAACTCTCCTTTGCAGCCTTGCATCCCCAAAATCACAACGCAGACCTACAATTTCAGCTAATCTGGTATCAACCTTCCAGTCCCCCTACTGACCTCTGCACATCCTCAGTGCACCCTCAGCTCTCACTACATCTCAAGGTTCACTGGACAAAAAGGACCGAAGCTGGGGAAGTATATGAACAGCCTAGGAGGAGGTGAAGTTATGATTTTTGGCAGGGTTTACATCAGAGAAATAAGTAGACTGGGTAGACACCAAAGCTGGACAAATAGTGGCCATGGTTTAATGACTGGGAATGAAGGGTTAGTAGAAACGGTGCAAGAAAGCAAGCGTTATGTGCAGATCAAGACGCTTCAAGGGAGCCCCTGGCTTGGTGACAAACTAAAAGTTCACAGGGCGATCAGGCAGGCTCAGGGGTGATCATCCAGACACAGGGTGACAACAGCAAAAAGCAGAGGTCAGACATTCAGAGATGCATTACAGAAAAGCTGAGAGCAGCGTCCAAGGCAGCTTTGGAGAGCTTCCTATGCGAGGCCCACCTCACCATCTCCCCGGTGAGGGTCCTGTGCAAGGGGGGCTCCTGTTGGGACTTCCCAGGACCACACCCATCAGAGCACATCTGGGCCCCAACCCGAGTGCTCCATGCTCATCGCCCAGTGATGGAGAGCAATGAAGTACTTTCCAAAGAGACTCCGGGCTGAAATGAGTGAACGTGGATCTTGGAGACTGGCTCAAGGCCAGTTTCTAAACCAACACAACCTCTTTACCAGGGTCATGGTCTGAGGACCGTCACCCTCCTTGCACCAGGTTAGAAGGTCCTGCTCATTGTGCAGGGAACCTTGACATGGCCCAGCTTCTGCCTCATTCCCTCCCAATCTTTTCTTGTCTTGGACAGATGGGCAGGGCCTCTGGAGGACATATGTGAGATGGTGAGGTGGGCCTCACGTAGGAAGCTCTCCAAAGCTGCCTTGGATGCTGCTCTCAGCTTTTCCGTAACGCACCTCTAACGGCCTCTGCATTTGCCGCACTGTTCTTGAGACATGCACCCCATCCTCTCTTGCCTTAGGATAGATTTATTTAAGCCAGCTCCTCAACAGGAGCTCCTTTTTCCTCTTTGCTGGAATGCTTCACATGAGCCAGTGGACCAGCTCCTGGTTCTCACAGAGACGGTTTCCATCACAGGCCACGTGAGGCAGACAGGGGCTGCAGAGTAGACATGGCAGTTGCTGCCGGCCCCGAGGGAGTGGCCGATAAAGTGTTACTAATGGGGGGGGGATACGCCTTTGCCAGGATTGTCATCAATCGATATTATTGTTATAGTATTGACCACATCTTCATAGCAGGCCCTTGCTTTGATGTTCACCATATTCAGCCCACGTGCACATCCCACGTGATGACATCAACTTCATCTACCCATTTTACAGTTGAGAAACGGGGACTCACAGAAGCCAAGTAAAACATCAACAGTCATGAAGCAAATGGTTACGCACAGTGGGGACACCACAATGAATAAGGGTTCCGTAAAACAAGGGGTGAGCTTTACGGTGGGTTCTGCAGGAATCTCCAGAGTCAGAATCTTGGGAGGAGGGGTAAGGATTGCTTAGGATGGTCCTGAGTATCATAGGTTCAGGATGCAGCAGATCAGATTGATGAGTTGGAACAGAACAGGAGAGGAGGGTGGGTCCATAGATAGAAAGCGGATTACAGTGGATTTGGACTTATGGCTAGAAATAAAATTTGTTATGGACTAAATCTCAGAGGATTAAAAAAAAAAATAGAGGATAGGAGAAGGCACGTATCTGGCACACCTTGATTTAGTTCCCTTTTGTTTCCTTTGACTATAGGTAAATGGCCAAACCTCAACAACAGAACACCAAGAATGGAGCAGAGCCTGCCTTCGGCTGCACCCGTCAAACCAATAACTGTCGAGCCTCTCTGCTAAGCTGTTTACATTTGGGGGGGAATTAGCATCAATGCATTTCCTCAACCAAAGCATTTTTGTTTTAAGCAAAGTTTCCCACTAATCATAAAATGAGAAGCCCCAAATATTTGGGGCAATAGCAAGCAAGCATGAAAGATTATTATGGTGGTAATCGTTTTTTTGTTGTTTTTCTTACTGAAGATAGTACGACCTAGAATGCTTGGAAGGATTAAAAACATAATCCACGTATTTAGCAAAATGTTTGCAACAGGGTTAGATGTCAGAAAAAAAGTCCATTATGATTGACGTTACTTTGTTTGCCGTTACGATTGTTTTCAGGAGTGGGGGAGTAAATTCTGTACTTAAAATCTCCCAGTTCCTATGTATAACACGGTCCAATCTTATTAGTGAGGCTCAGAAGAGGGAGCCCATCATGTTTTTCTCCTTGGATGGTAACCATCTTGCCACGTTTGCCAATGAGTGGGCAAAGGTATTATTTTCGGTTTAATTTCCTTCGGCCATGTGTGTTTCCTTTAGCGTGAACTGTCTGTGCATTTTACCATTTCGATTCTGGATTGTCTAACCTGATCAACTGTAGCAGTGCCAGTTAGATTTAATATTCATTTGTCTATAAATGGTGCTGTAAACATTTTCCAGTGATCATTTGCCTTTTGAATTTTTTTTTTTTAAAGATTTTATTTATTTATTTGACAGAGAGAGACACAGCGAGAGAGGGAACAGAAGCAGGGGGAGTGGGAGAGGGAGAAGCAGGCTTCCCGCTGAGCAGGGAGCCCGATGTGGGACTCGATCCCAGGACCTTGGGATCATGACCTGAGCCGAAGGCAGACGCTTGACGACTGAGCCACCCAGGCACCCTGCCTTTTGAATTTATTCATGTTTTCTCTCCATGCAGAAAATTTCTATCCACATACGCGCACACACACACACATGCTCGCACACGTACATAGATATGTCTGTCTACATTTCCTTTTTGGGTTTTAGGTTTCCTATTTTTCTTAAAACAATCCACCACCACCCCCCTACCCCCCGCCCCGGTCAAGGTTTTGCAGCTGTACTTTGCTTTTGCCTTTATCAATCAGCATTTGCCATACTATTTATCTCTACAAAGAACTTCTAAGAACCCTGCCTAATGGCATCAAGGATGTCGGTAAACCCCTGATTAATTCCAGCTACTGTGTTTCAGCCAGGTGCACATACACTGAACCATCCAACTACACTGCTCACCTGTAAGGCTCTCTGAGCAGAAGAGCAATGGAAAGATACAAGAATCCAGTACATTTCAACATCCTGCCCCGGGGGGGAAGTTCTTAGTCAGATTACAATAGCCTTCACCAGTTAAGCCACTTGACAACAAAAATAAAATACAGTATTTGCAATCAAGTCTTGTTCTGGCTTAAAGCCAGCAAAGATAAAGAGTCAAAGTACATCAGACAAGAAAGGTGTTTGCCTGTTGAATCATTATTATAACCACCAGGTAGGATCAGACGCTGGGACTTTTGTAATTATATAAAGATTACATCCTGTATTTTATTGGTTTAACTAGATCAAACATGAATGCTAGTCAATCCAACTTTCAAAGAGTTTATATAAGTTCAATCAGCTGCACTCAGACATTATTTCAATGACATTTTCAAAGTCTCTCCATTTCTAGCTTTTTGATTTTTTTTTCCCTTAAAGAAAAATAACTCTTCAAAAGCTTCAAGTAAAGAAAACACTTCATTCACTCAAAGACAACCCATAAGGAAAGGATAAAGATAAATGAAAACTAGCTATCTAGATACAACCATTTGAAAAAAGGAAAGAGAATTAGAACAGATCCCACATTTTCTTTAACATAACCAGGTGGTAGGTGTGGAACAAGGACTAATCTGCAGTTTTGCAAACACAACACAAAACTATTGTCCAACTGCAGGATAGAACATCTGAAACTGAAACTATCCCAGAAAACCCACCATAGACCAAATGTTTACCATTCAACCCTATGAAACTACACATAATCAGCTTTGACTTTCAGTTGACAGTTTTGATCTCATATTAAACGTAAGTTTCTTGGGGCGCCTGGGTGGCTCAGTTGGTTAAGCGTCTGCCTTCCACTCAGGTCATGATCCCGGGGTCCTGGGATCCAGCCCCACATAGGGCTCCCTGCTCAGCGGGAAGCCTGCTTCTCCCTCGCCTCTGACAGCCGCTCCCTCTGCTTGTGCTCTCTGTCAAATAAATAAAATCTTTTTAAAAATAAATGTAAATTGTTTTTTTTTTTTTTAAATGAATGCATGGAGGGGCACCTGGCTGGCTCAGTCGAAGAGCGTGCAATTCTTGATCTCAGGGTGGTGAGTTCAAGCCCCATTACTTAAATAAACAGAACTTAAATAAAAAATTTAAAAAGGTAAAATAAAGGTATGGATTAAAATTTAGGAATTCATTTTCATCCAGAATATTTTCCTATTAATTTGGAACCATGGAATAATATACTTAATTTCATTTATTATTAGAAGGATGTGCTTTTCGACTGTCAATATACGTGGAACTTCCCCACGTATTCAACAGCAGCTAAAAGATAGTGGAAGAGAAGGACATTGAGAGGAGGCATTTCTGTGGCTTGAAATGTTTTTTTTAAATGAATCCTTGCTAGTGATCATCTCGACTATAGATTTCATTCAAAATATTTCTCAGGACGCTTCTATGTATATCACTAAGTGAGAGAAGCTAATCTGGAAAGGCTCCATGCTGTAGGATTCCAAGTATATAACCTTCCCAAAAAGGCAAAACTAAGGAGATGGTAGAAAGATCATTGGCAGGCAGGGCGGAGGTGGGGTGAGGATAAAAGATGGAACAGAAAGGATTTTTAAGACAGTGAAAGTAACCTGATATAATAATGGTGGATCCATGTCTTTATCCATTTGTCACAACCCACAGAATGTACACCACCAGGAGGGAACCCTAACGTGAACTATGGACTCCGGAGATAACGGTGTGTCACTGGAGGTTCACGGACGTAGCAGACGGACCACTGGAGGTTCAGGGACGTAGCAGACGGACCACGAGTGAGGGATGCTCATCACAGGGGAGGCCATGCATGTGTGGGGACAGGCAGTCTCTACAACAGTGTACCTTCTATTTGGTTTTGCTGGGAACCTGAAACTACTCTAAAAAATAAAATCTACTTCAAAGGAGAGGGAAAGAAAACAAGCTTTGTGTTTATATTTGTCGTTCGTAAGTAGGACTTCTTTCAAATGTTATGGATCACCCTCCGTAAACAAATGGCCTTTCACCCGCCACCTCCCGCCCGCCCCGTGTCAGAAAATTCTCTCTGGATTCTACCAATGTCACATTGAACTGAATTCTCTAGAACTGTCGGCCATCCACGTATGTCTCTCCGCAGACGACCAGCCCTTCCCTATGCCCAGTGCTGGAATGCATGCCTGGCCACACTGTCTTTGTTTCACTTCTTTACGCCCAGCAGCTTGCGAATAAGAACCTTTGAAAGTCCTGTCCTTTCACCCAGAACGTGTGCCCCCACCAGGCCAGGCCCCATGCATCCTTTGGGTCACTGAAAATGCCACTTCTTTCGGGAAGCCTTTCATGACCCCTATACCCTTTCCCAGATCCCCTGTGACACACATTCTTGCAAGCTCCTTGCACTTCTCCAAAATGCTCTACTACGGTGGACACGTATAAATGTGTTATTTTTAATGATCATCTGCCTGAAAACATGTCAAAGACAGAGTCTGTCTGTATCTCTTGCTTACCATTGGCTCCCTGACTGCCTTAACAAATACTATTGATTAAATAAATAAATGAATGGACTAGGGAGTCATACAAGAAATTTACACTTTAATCATTAGGTCATAAGGACCTGAAAAGAATGAAATTAAGTAGACTGAGCTGTGCAAATCGTTCACCTTCTCTGAGGAGGAGCTTTTAGGTTCATTATTTTGTTTCCTATAGAGTTCAAGAGAACCAGCATTGCAATATCAAAAATGGAACAAAAAACTTGCATTCAGAATCAAATACAAATTATTTTAGAAATAATCATGCTAATTATCTTTTTACAGATGCACATAATTAAAGTTATCTAAAGAAAATTTATAGCACAGCAAGTGCCAGACTATGCCATATGGGAAAACATTACATTTTATTAACATGTTACTATGAATTTTGACAAGGAATATTCTAATGAGTTCTATATGTGGGAGAGCATTAGATCAAGACAGAAGTTTTACTCCTTAGTGTCCCTATGAGAAGGGTGGGACCCACCACAGGATCAGAAGTACTGGCTTCTCTTAGGACATCTCATGCGATGGTCTACTCGCTTCAGTCCCCTCCATGAGGGCATGCTAATTACGGGATTCACTCTTGCCAGGTAGGATTTCAGACAGGTATCCCCCAAACCATATTTGGTATTACAATGTGTATTTGCAGGACACAATTCTAGAAAGGTGGGCCATCTCCACAGAATCACATAAAACCCTGGAAGATTTCAAGACAGAATAAATGATTTGTGCCGAAATAAATCCAGCCTTAAGTAGGTTTAGAGGGAGCATTAAAGGTAATAACCAGAATTTAGTAAATGACACATTTTACAAAGTAAGGGAAGCATGAGAAGAAGAGTACCTCCTACAAATCGAACAGCTAAAGTACTGTTGATAGGAAACCTGAACAATAAAGAAACGTCTCTATAAATGTCACTCTCCTTCACTGCTTCCTATTCATTACTCCAAAATGTTCACTTCATGTGTCAATTGTGTGTGAGTTCTTCCAATCCCAGAAACCTCTCACCAATCGCCATATCGACTTGTCCGGAAAGTAAACACGTGCTTGTGGAATAAAGTGGCGAGTCCCGCGGGGCAGAGGCGTTGGGTTCATTGTGTAGGAAGGACCACCCTCTTCCCCAGCGTGGGTATTGTAGACGGCCACACCTACGTCGGTTCCCAAGCCTTTCTTTGAAGCTTTCCTGACTTTAATAATTTGTTTGTGTCTGAGTGATGTTGAGAAAGACAAGACTGGGAAGAGGAGAAAAGAAGGAGTGGTAGGGGAAGAAGTGGACGGAATAGGGAAGAAAGAAAGAGTCCACAGAGTCTGGGGTAAGTGGCATATTGGGTCTTTGGGCATAAACAGGAGATTTAAAGACTCTTTTAGATATAAAATGATGTAAGAACAGCTTTTAATGTAAAAGCAGATTTTGTTTTTGACATCAAGACGCACAGGCAAATCTGCACTGTTTCAGATCACTGCAGCCCAAGCTCACAGAAAGCCCCTGGCAGGAGGAAGGCCATTAGCTCAGTGGGCTGCACATCAGTGGGCCCTCCAGCAGGTGTCCGAATGCAGAGACGGCAATGTCTGAACCTCGGATGCTATGTTTGGTTATGTAGCTTCGGCTCAGTCTCCACGGCAACCACCAGGACTGTCCAATCTGGGATAGGGGGTCCCCACTAACACTGGAGAATCCCAGCTGCACCTGCTATAAGCCACAGTAATTAGAGACAAGGCACAGAAAGAAAAGATTGGCGGCAATGAGAGGAGCGGTGAGCTCTGGAGAAAAGATTAATGCCCAGGATCCACTTTTTGGGACATAGAACATGTCCTTCCAACAACCTTAGGCAAAACTGTGAGACTCTGTGCTTCATTGAGACACACAACCTGACCGTCATCTTTCCCCAGCCGTGGTGAATGTGATACCATGACTTTTGACCAGTCATAGGGGTCAACATTTCACACATGAGAACTTGGTCACAGCTGTGCACGCTGTCACCTGTTAAACTAACTTGTGTACATTGCTGCTTCTACAGACGTTGGGTTTAACTGCCATTTAAAATGTGATTAATATAGAGGTGCCTGGGTGACTCAGTCAGTTGGGCATCTGCCCTCGGCTCAGGTCATGATCTCAGAGTCCTGGGATCAAGTCCTGAGTCAGATCCCTGCTCAGCGGAGAGTCTGCTTCTCCCTCTCCCTCTGCCCCTGCTCCTTCTCTCTGTCTCTAATGAATAAATAAAACCTTTTAAAAATATTTTAAAAAATAAAATGTGATTAATATAATTAGGCAATGATTTATCATTGAAAGGGAAAATTGTGGTATATGCAAAAATGCAAATGAAGAAACGAAGAAGGGCACCTGGGTGGCTCAGTCGGTTAAGCATCTGCCTTCGGCTCAGGTCATGATCCCAGGGTCCTGGGATCGAGTCCCGCATCTGGCTCCCTGCTCAGCGGGGAGCCTGCTTCTCCCTCTCCCTCTACCTGCCACTTTCCCTGCTTGTGCTGTCAAATAAATAAATAAAATCTTAAAAAAAAAAAAAAAGAAATGAAGACGTGTCACAAATACTCACTGCCCCAAGACTGAACTTTCCTATTTTCTTGCAACTAATAACTAAAACCTTACAGGATTCAAGCAAGCAATACAACACAGTAGATGAAGTTGTGTTATGTGATTACTGGTAAGTGAACAAAAGGAGTCACAAAATGCAAGTGAACACAAAAGAAATCACCAAAACTCCTGGACCAAATAAAAGGTATTATAAAACAACAAGATATTAGTGGGACCAAATGATGTTTCTTTTTTTTTTTTTTAAAGATTTTATTTATTTATTTGACTAACAGAGAGAGAGAGCACAAGCAGGGGGAGCAGGAGAGGGAGAAGCAGGCTTCCTGCTGAGCAGGGAGCCCGATGCAGGACTTGATCCCAGGACCCTGAGATCATGACCTGAGCTGAAGGCAGATGCTTAACCTACTGAGCCGCCCAGGTGCCCCCAAATGATGCTTCTTTTATGAAAGATCATCACTGAGCCTGTGTCATGATTAAATATATATATTTTTTTATTTCTTAAGGTTGCATAAAAATGGATTTTCCACCCATGGTTTCTTAGGTTCCTTAAAATCTCTTCTATAAATTCATGCTGGCTCTCTACAAACCCCCTTTCTTCTCCATACTGACACATCTTGATAGTTACTTTTGGGGGCGGCCCCTGCGTTCCCTAACCTGCATTCAAGAAATGATTAGTGACTTCTTAAACTGATCCATATGTTACAGAAAGTGAGCCTGTGATTATAAAGAATGAAGTATTTATTATCAGTGGCTATATGGAGGTCTGCCAAGACCACAAAAAAGATAAACTCAATGTGACTTTCGATTACCTCTAACATCAAATGTGCACACAGAACTTCTACAGACATGAAGTGGGATGGAAGAAGCTTCTGTGCTATTTGTTTTTCTCAATGAAATCAGAACCAAGGTAATTTTCCAAAAGAAGTGAGTTGTTGGAGGAGGGGATGGACGAGAGTGATGAACATTTGGATTAGCTACTGAAGGAACATGAGAGCTGAAGTAAGTATAAGTATCCTGGTAGGATTGGTGGGTGGTATAGACGTTTACCTGAGGTTGAGAGCTATGGGGATTCATAGGAACACCATTCTACATGATTGTGTGATTTTTTTTAATATTTCATTTATATATTTGAGAGAGAGAGCATGAGCAGGGAGAAGGGCAGAGGACAAGTGGATTTCCCACCAAGCACAGAGCCTGATCCCAGGACTCGGGGATCATGACCTGAGCCAAACTCAGACACCCAACTGACTGGGCCACCCAAGCACCCCAGATTGTGTGATTTTCTCTAGCAGTACCCACCACTGAAATGACACGTCCAAGTAGGCAGCTTTAGGGCTTGATGAATTCAGTTAGAAATCTACAGCCAGAGATTAGCCAAAGGGTAAAAAAAATAAAGCTATTGACCAAAAAAAAAAAAAAAACCACCAAAAAACAAAAACAAAACAAAATTAAGGGGCGCCTGGGTGGCTCAGTCGTTAAGCATCTGCCTTCAGCTCAGGTCATGATCCCAGGGTCCTGGGATCGAGCCCCACATCGGGTTCCTGGCTCGGCGGGAAGCCTGCTTCTCCCTCTCCCATTCCCCCTGCTTGGGTTCCTGCTCTTGCTATCTCTCTCTCTGTCAAATAAATTTAAAAAAAAAATCTTAAAAAAAAATTAAAAGAGGAAGGGCCAGTGCAACAGTGCTTCCAACATTGGGGGTTCAAAGAACCACCTGCGGAATCTGTTAGACATTGAGGTTCTCTGGGACAGACTCAGTGGATCTAGATCTGACCCTGGAATCTGTAGATTGACAGATGCCCCAAATGCTTCTTAGAATGTGACACTTGTGGTAAACTCTAGGACAACAGATTGTCTGAATCTTGAGGGATTACAGAGTGAAAGTCTGGTGATGAAAGATAAAGAGCAGGTGTAGAGCAGACCAGTTGTAGAAAGCAAATAAAAGCATGAAAATGGTAAGTGTTTTACGGTCAGAGTGGAAAAGTGCGGCTTAAAAAGTGTAAGGGAGAAGAGTTCCTGTGGATGATAGGTCCCTGGTGTGCCAACAGTTGGAACCGTTTCGACCCCAAAGGGAGAATTTTATTACATAAGAGTAATTGTCAGTAGCGAATCCCATCCTGCACCACCCAGACGTCCCCACACCTCCATGGCTGAAATGAACATTCCTACTCAGAGTGTTGAGTGTGGACAGTTCATAGCCAAACTCCACCTTTCCCCACCTGGAAACCGTACTCGGTGGAAGAGACGTTACCTAACCCACGCCACACTCCAGGGAGAAGCTCACATCGAGTGACTGGTCTGGTCGATGCTGTGGTACAAAGGACCAACCTCCTTGTCCCAGTCAGGAAAACTTCCAAGACATGCCCAGCTCCAGATCATGCTGTGATGTCCATGCCAGCCCAACTCCTGCCCTGTGCTGCGTCCTTCACTCCCCCTCGGGGTCTGATCCTGGGAACATCACCCAGTAAAGTTCTGAGCTCACATCTCCAAAGCTTAGAATATGCTTCATGAATAACACAACCTATGAAAACCAATCGCCTTCCCATATTCATCCAGAAGGAAAGAATGAGTTTTCTCTAATTGAGAGGCTTTTGGAAAAAGCCAAGTTACAATAAAGCCAAGTAGGTAGGAAGCACATCTCTTGAAAAGGGTGAGGGTGTTGAAGGAATTAACCAAGTGGCAGCAGGTAGAAGTGAGCTCTTCCGGTGTAGAAGATGCAGGTGGACCCACGGGAAACAGCAGGTGAGCTGGTGAACATTCTCACCCAAGGACAGATCTCGTTAAGTCCCCACAAGCTCTGCCTCAGTGGGCCAAGCTAGCTTAGGATGCATTACAACTTCACTTCCTGAAACTAAGAGAATTGTATTCTCCTGAAAGTGTTCACCAAAGAAAAACCCAGTGTTGTTTCAATAGGTTTCAACTTGTTATTGGTGGTTATTTTTCATTTGTGCATTTTAAAAGCAACTTTGTGGTGAAGGCTGTGTACCAAACAATTGAAAGAACAAGAGAAATCCTTTTCTTAAAAAATATGTCAGCACCATTCCAAAGCTCCTGTGAGGAATTAAAGTCATTATCAAAGCAGAAAAAAATGCAAGAGCAATGTGGAAAAACAATTTAAACACACAATGATTCTTAATTACATCCTTTGCTAGAGTTCTCTGGAGAGGCTAGGATAGGATGCAAATTTACAACTCGCTGAAGTATACTTTAACCTTTAATGACTGGCAATATTTAGGAGACTTCTCTGGTCTTTTCTTTCCCTAATTCTTGTTGTTTCTGCTGCTGTGTTTTTATTGTAGGATGTTTTAAACATGAACAAAACAGAAAAATTCATCAAGAGAAATTCTAGCAAAATCTGAAAGCATGCAGCCAGCCACTAAAACAATGACGTCATCAGCTCTCTTAGTTACATCAGGATTCAACCCTGCCCTACCTGGTAGTGTGTAAATGCTGCCCCTACTCACAGCAACTGGAAACCACTTTATTAGTATATCAAAATGTTGGGAGGGCGTTTAGAATTCTGACTTCTCCACAGGTCATCAGCTGAGCGGCGTAGGATTCCAGACCTCTCTGAGACCTTCTGCATATGACTAACATCACCTCTGTGCAAAGCATTTGCTTCAGTGGGCATTTCAGTCAATCCCTCTCTGTGAAAGTATAAGGTCTATCCAAATACGGCCAAGCCGTTCTCTAAACACAACCAGGACAAGAAAAGGGACTCAAAATGTGTTTCTAAATACCCACTCAAAAAATTTGTAAACTGTAGAATTCTGACTCACATGATACCATATAATTACAAATCACTGAAGACCTTTGAGGGTCATTTAATCCATCTTCTTGCTGAAAACAAGACAAATCTAACTCGTTAATGACATGTAATTGTCTTATAATACAAGGAACTTTCCAAGGGAAAGAGTTTCAGCATCTCGGTAATATGCTACCCTGTTCTCATTGAGTTTTCCATCCCTGAATCCCTGCTGAAACCTCTCAAACGAACACAGAGCAAAGTAGTGACGAGTTATTAAAGTTCAGACTTTCTGCATGCTAATATCCTCTTCTCTAATTAACAAAATCCTCTAATCATTCTCTCCAAAACATGTACAATGCCTAAGAAAAAAAGGTCAAAATTGGGTGAGGACACAACACAGGGTCCATCCTGTGTAAGTATGAAGAAGGAAGATCACATAGACATTATTCAGTTCCATAATACTCAGGGTGGTAGGACCAAGAGGATGATGCAAACAACCCACATCTTGGAAGTGAACGTCAATACGGGGAACTTTTTGAAAAATGCTCATCAGTGTCTGAGGAGAAAGGAAAAGTGCAGAGTGGGTTGGGAGGGAGGATCTAAGCATCCCATGATAGCACTAAACCTCAAAACCACTCCGCCTAGGACTCTCTGTACACACGGGGTTACTCATTGTTGTAGATTTGAATCACATGTGAAAGCCATCAGCAATACTGGTAACACAAGACTCTAAGGAACATTCTAGATCATTGTGAGAATTGCGAGAGTTAATAGAGACTCAAGCCCAACGTTCTCCCTGTGTAGATGAAGACACTGGAGCCCAGAAAGGCTAAAAATGTGCAATCCATTGCTGATTCAAACAAAAAAAATATTCTGATAGAAAGCATGCCTAACTTGGGAGTCACAAGAACCTATTGCACATTCCAGGTCCCTTATAAAATGCAAGCTTTTGAAAAGAAATCAATTTCTTCTTTTCTAAAATGACAAGAAGAGTGTTTCTGTAAGATGGACACAGAGATATTTATGAAGACCATCTGTGATCATCTCAAGTCAAAGCAGTAGTCTAGCTGGCAAGATGCAAAATCCATCAATATGAATGATTTGCACATAAGAGGTGACTGTTAATAATTTAGAAGGTCTCAGAGAGGTCTGGAGTCCTGGGTGGCTCATGTAATTAACTATGGAGATGTCAGAATTCCAAGAGCCCTTAAGAAGTTTTGATATAATAAGGAAAAAAAAAATCGTTTTCCATTGCTTATGAGTAAGATCAATCTTATGAATTTCTACATTATTTGGTTGTTTCAAGTCTTTCCAAAGGCACAATATCCATGTAAAGCATAATATCAGTACAGTTCTTCAACACAGTGCTGCACTAAATTAAATTCATAAACCCATAACCCCCTTTTGGGGAACATGAAAATCCAATAACATCGAACACTATTTCTTTCGGGTTCCTGCACCCAATTTCAATGTGGGATGAGCTGTGGGATTCCCACCCCACCAAGAAGCTCTTAGACATCAGCAGGGTGTGGGACAACTTAACTCAATTCTGACACTGTCCACTCAGAGCTACCATCAGATTCCACAGGCAAAGGGCTCAGGCCTCCACGACTGCCCCCCACCTCCTCTTCAGATGCCAATCGTCAAGTGCAGATCATTACCTGTGCTTCTGAGCACCATGCTAAAGACCCAAGTTTCCAACAACCCCCTCCTTGGGTTTGACTGATTTTCTAGAGCAGCTCACAGAAAGAGAAACGTTTTACTAGGTGACCGTTTTTTAATAAAAGGTTGTACCTCAGGAACAACCAGATAGAAGAGATACTTCGGGCAAGGTATGGGGAAAGGGGATGGAGCTTTCAGGCCCTCTCCATGTTCCTCACCTCCATGTGTTCACGAGCCCAGGAGCTCTCTCGACCCTCCTCTGTTGGGTTTTTCTGGAGGCTTCATGACATAGGCATGACTGATTAAATCTTGGCCACTGGTAACTGATTCAACCTGTACACCTCTCCCCTTCCCGGAGGTAGGGGGAGGCTTGAAAGTTCCAGCCCTCTACTCACAGGCTGGGGCCACTAGCAACCTGCCCCCATCCTTAGGTTACTTAGGGGCTTTCCAAAAGTCACCTCATTAACGTAACAGAAGACACCGCCATCATTCCTGTCACAGGAAATTTCAAGGGGTTTGAGCCAGAAACCAGTGGATAAAGACCAAATACAAGAGAAATATATTTTGGTCACCTGAATTACCAAATATATATTCCTTATAAATCACAATGTCACAGTATTCTTAATATTATTTAAAATTCCAAAGGAAATATACTGACCGTAAGTTTCCTAGGACTGCTGTAACAAAGCACCACAAACCAGGTGGTTTAGACAACAGAAATTGACTGTCATAATTCTAGAGGCTAGAGGTCTTACTTAGATCAAGGTGTCAATATGGCCATGCTCTCGCTGAGAGCTCCAGGGGAGGATCCATTCCATGCCTTTCTCTTAACTTCCCATGTTTCCTTGGCTTTTGACAGCCAGTCTACCCTTCACGTGGCCTTCTACTCGTGTTCTCACATCTATGAGCATCTGTGTCCAAATTTCCCCTTTTTATAAGGACCCAATCATATTGCATCAAGGGCTCACCCTGCTCACATATGAACTCATCGTAACTAATTCCATCCCCAGCAACTGTTTCCTAATCAGGTCATCTTCTGAGGTACTGAAGGTTAGGCCATCAACTTACGGATTTGGGAAACGGGGGACACAATTCAACCCGTAACAGTGACAAAAATAAAGCCATGGGGCAAATGCTATGTTGTTTGAACCACACCCCAACCTGCACCCCAGTTGAGGACCCCTGCCTTAATATTTTCATGCATGTTTCCCATTGGCTTCAAAAATCACTGTCAGTGTGTATTCCTTAACTCCTTGCCACCTCCAGGCATATGGCAGAGCACAGTGTCTCACTCTGACCCATCTGTCTCTCCATCTTGCTGACAACAACTTGTCCCTTGCCTGTCTTTACATAAAGTACTTAATTCTTAGAGCATATGCTTGCATCATAAGGCGGCATTTGTTAACCATAATGTAGACCGTTCCGGATCAAAGAGTCCAGCACTTGGTGAAAACGGACCGCTTAAGTAAGTGTGGAACAGCCGCACATTCACAATGAGATGGTTCTCGTCCAAGGTGATAAGTCTATTCTTACCATGTTCTTTCTACCCTATGTCCATAACCTCAACTTGACATTCTTTACTTTCCTTCCATAACTGGACCTTAACTACTTATGAACTATGAACTATCGTCTTTAAAGTTCCCCTTAAGGATTCTTCATCCTAGACCTCCATCCTAGACACATATGGTCAGAGGAGGCACTCATGGGCTCCTTCCCCCATCAAGGTGGAACCATAACCTAGGTTTCAAAAGACAAAGCAGCCAACAGCTATTCCAATCCTCTCCCTTGACAAATGAATACAGTAAATCTGAGTGCATCCTCAGGAACATTTCTGCCATGGGAGCCACCGCTGACTCCTCTTTCATAAGCTAAATTCTACATAACCCTGAATGAAGGCAGGCTGGTTAGAAGCAGAATGCAGGGGCCAAGAGGCAGAGAACAGAGGACTGAGTGTGAGAACGGGGCACATCTTACCGAGCAGAGAGAGGCACCAGAGAGAAACCCAGCACATAGAGAAGTCAACAGCAGCGGTTCTCAAAGTGGGGCCCTGACGCCAGAATCACTGGCTGGATGCTTGTTAGACATGCAAATGCTGGGGTCTCACTCCAGACCTGCAGCATCAGAAATTCTGGGGGTGGGTACAGTAAGCTGTGTTTTGATAGGCCTGGTGGGCGATTCTGACCTTTGCTATAGCAGCAGAACCTCACTGGGAAGGGAGAACAGTTCATCTTACTTTGCTAACCCCGACTCCATGAAGTATCACTCCAAATGGTTCTTTCTTCTCTCTCGCCAAGTTTACCAAGTAAACGGAGTCCTCCATCCAGCTTGCAGGTGTCCTAGCATTCCAGTGATTGAAACAGACAATGTTCTGCATCCAGCAATACACTGATCTCCGGATGTGCGTGTGCGCGCACACTCACGTGGTCAAATGTGTGTCTGCACAGGTTGCTCAAGGAGAGGACATCTGGCCCAGAGTAGGCCAAGTGGCCTCCACTCTGGCTTGGCCTCACCTCCGTCTACGGGCATCTTCGTAAGAAACAACTCTGGGAAGATGTTACTTATCGCTCAGGATAACAGGGAGGACAAAAAGAAAGAGGAGTTTAAAGGCACTCTCAGATCTCCCTCCTATTTTTCACAGTGGATGCTTGACAGCCGTGAGGCTTGACAGGTGTGATCTGTTGTTCTTAATAAGCAGTTCCCACAAGGCACATTACTGCCTGGCTTCTGGCATGTTGACCGGCAGAGGATTAATTTTAAGTTATAGAGCTAATTACTCACAAGCATTAACAGTAGCCAGAGAGAAGCTGTTTCTAGAGAGCAGGAGCTGAATTCTATTGCTATTATGGCGAGAACCATCTGAAAACTTCTACTTGCACAAACATACAATACCTCATAAAGAAGAATGATTTTTTCCATTTGCATTCCTACAGAATATTTTAGTAACACGTTTTATAATACATTAAGTCCTAGAAGTACTTATTCTAACACTAAAGCAAAATCTACTGCCTTGATATACACTGACAGGCCAGAAGTTTCAGGATTTTAGTTGACTTTAATTTGTAGTGGGGAAAATCTAAGCAGAAAAGAAAAAAATACCAGAACTACATGTTTTTCCCATTCTAACTGACTTGAATTCAGATTGTTGTCACATTGTTTGCTTGTGATATATGCTTTTTCATGGTGCTAAGTTATGTGTTATTCATTAGAGAGTGCAGAATAATTAATCAAACTAAAATCAAGTACCTTGTAGTCAATTATACCCTGACTTACATGATAGTCTAGCCCATTCATCACGATCCTGGGTTATTTTAATATGAACTTCAAAAGATAGCATGCTTTAATGAGAGACCACTTGAGAAAACATGATGAATTAAATGTGATACAAGACGAAGAGAAACAACCCCAAGAAAAGACCGCACTTTGCAAAAAAAAATCAATTCCAAGAAAAATGTATTATCTGCAGAATTATAAGCACCCAGCATCTGGGAAGTCAGGTATGTTTTCATAATAGAATAGATGACCTAGAATTCAGTGCCCTTTTCTCCTTAGACAATACTTATCCAGGATTTCAAATTTCACTCAAAAATTCTACTGAATCTATTCTTATGCATCATAAGGGAATAGAAAATCTCTAAGTGATGAATGCATATAAGATATCTGAATTCATTCTCTATCCACAGAACTAAGCACTGTCAAAGAAATTTCAGAGGATACGTTTTTTAAATTAAAGAATTAAATTTAAAAAATTAAAAATTTTTAATTACTTTTTTCAAAAGAAATTTTAATTTTTAGAACATTTTTAGGTTCATAGCAAAATTACAAGAAAGGTGCAGAGACTTCCCATACATCCTCTGCCCCCACACCTCACAGCCTCCCCCGTTATCAACACCCCCCACCAGAGGGTACATTTGTTACAACTGATAAGTCTACGCTGACACATCCTATTTCACCCAAAGTCCATAGCTTACACTAGGGTTCACTCCTGGTGTTGTGTGTTCTATGGGTTTGAACAGAGGTATGAAGACCTGGATCCACCATTACAATATCAAGTAAGTAGTTTGACTGCCCTGAAAATCCTCTGTGCCCACCCTATTCATTCATCCTTCTCCTACCCGAAACCGACAAACACTTATCTGTTCACTGTCTCCCAAGTTTTGCTTTTTGAAGAATGTCATATATTTAGAATCATTGTATTGAGCCTTTTCAGATTGGCTTCTGTCACTTAATAATATGCATTTAAGTTTATTCCATGTCTTTTTGTGGCTTGATAACTCATTCCTTTTTAGCACTGAATAATATTCCATGTCTGGATGGCCCACAGTTTATTTATCCATTCACCTACTGAAGGCATCTTGGTTGCTTCCAAATTTTGGTAATTATGAATAAAGGTGTATAAACATCCACGGCAAGGCTTTTATAAACATAAATCTTCAATTCATTTGGGTAAATAACAAATAGCCCAACTGTTGGATTGTATGATAAGAGTATGCTTTGTGTTGTGTTAAAAAATAAAATTTGACAGAGTAAATTTAAGATCTAATTGGCTTTGTTAAGCAATTCATGAACCCAGGCAGCATCCCATCTGGTAAGAAGAGAGATGCTCTGAGTATTGCACAAAATGGAAGGTTTTCATAGGAAAGGGTAGAGCAGGAAGTTCTTATGGAAGGAGAGGTAAGGATTATTATACTTTCTTTTTGTGGAGAAAGGAATAGGAGGGTTTTTATCATGTAGATTACATCACTAGAGCTGATCAGGAAATTTCAGGTCCACGGTTAAAAGCTCCCATTCCTGAGACAGGCTGAAACTGTAATTAAGTCTTGGTTTGCTGTCCGGGACAGCCAATGACTCCCATTTGGGGCTTGCTGTTTCTTACGGTTTGTTTCTTTTAACATAAATGGCCACGCTGTCTTCCAAAGTGGCTGGACCATTCTGCATTCCTTCCAGCAGTATCTCATCGTTGTTTTAATGTGCGTTTTCCCAAGGACCTCTCACATGGAGCATCTTTTCACATGCTTGTTTGCCACCTGTGTAATTTCTCTGCTGAGCTGTCTGCTGAGGTCTTTGGCCTCAGGTTGTTTACTCTTTTTTTTTTTTCCCTTGGGCTTTCAGACCAGCCTCTGAAGCACCAAGGATCAAAGGTACACACTATTCATTTCTGAACCCCCAGATTCTTCAGCACCAGGCACTCATTCGGTGCCCAACTCATCTTAACAACAACAGCCAATACTGCTGGGGAGACAAGACTTCTTCAAACGGAAAAGCGGTTTAGTTGCAAAGAAATTCCCAGAGAATCAGACTTCAGGAGCAGCTCACAAAATTAAAAAAAAAACAAAAAACTAAAAATTTTTAAATTAGGTATTTGAAGGAAAAGATGCAGTATAACTAACTTAGTCTGCTCCTAACTGGAAAAACAACAAAAAACCCATATTTTCTTTAAGGATCACATCCACAAATGCTAGGACATAACCTTGGAATCAGCATTATTATTTTTTTTAATTTAAATTTTGGGTAGTTAACATCCAGTGCAATATTGGTTTCTGGAGTGATACCCAGTGTGGAATCAGCATTACTATTAAAGACCCAGACACAGTTGTTTCCTTTCAGGAGAATGTCTGCCATAGAATGGAAGCAAAGCATTTTTTTTTTCTAATTACATTTCATAAAAACAAGTGCTTTTTTTCTTTTCTAAATTCTCAAATGGAGACATAAATGAGCACCTTTCCAACTCTCACACTGTAAGTGAAACAGAACGTGGTTAATGCAATCAACTTGTTCGTTTCTGCCTCGGAGTTTATTCCTTCACACAGGATACATGAATATGGAATAAAAGGCTCATGTATACGTATCTGTAAATGTGTTCAGATATAGATACACATATCTAAATACAGATACGGAACTAGAGAGACACACAGATCCAGGGAAATGTAAAGTAGAAAGAGACAGAACTACCCTAGTGGTTTTCAGCATGGGTGATTTTGCCCCATAGCGGGTATTGATTCCAGTGTTTGGAGATAACCTCTATAGCTAGATATAGATTTTGTTTGTCATGACTGGGGTGGGAGGGATACTACTGGCATCCAGTGGGTCAAGACCAGAGATGGTACTAAACATCCTAAAATGCACAGGGCAGCCCCACAACACAGAATCATCTGGCCCAAAATGTCAATGGCGTCAAGACTGACAAACCCTGAACTAGGCACGTATGGATAAATACACAGACATATATATGCAAATAAAAACTTTTTTTTTTAAAAGAGTTTATTTGTTTGTCACAGAGAGAGAGAGCACAAGCAGCGGGAGTAGCAGCGGGAGTAGCAGCGGGAGTGGCAGAGGGAGAAGCAGACTCCCTGCCGAGCAAGGAGCCTGACTCGGGACTCCATCCCAGGACCCTGGGATCATGACCCGAGCAAAAGGCTGAGCCACCCAGGTGCCCCGCAAATAAAAACTTTTTAAAAAAGATTTTGTTTTAAGTAATCTCTATACCCAACGTGGGGCTAGACCTCACAACCCCGAGATCAAGAGTCGCACACTCTACCTAATGAGCCAGCCAGGAGCCCCACATGCATATAAAACTTTAGCCCTAATTTCATATGGTTGTTCAAAAAAGGAGTCTCCTTTTTTTTTCCTGAAATTGTGGAGTAAATAATGGGACTAGACTACACAAATCTTGCCCTCCTAAAAATAGGTTAAAAATATCATACAAGTCCACGGCTCTTGATTAATAGATCAAAATACAAATGGATGTCCCTTGTAAGGTAGTCTCACCTCTAAATATGTTTTCCTATGGTCAGTGTAATACTTAACACGTGAATACATTCCGTCCAGAATTTTTTTAATTTCTCTGCAGCTGTGGAGGACATGATCTCATAATCCCGGATACAAAAATGTACACACAACAACAACACAGGAAAGATGTTCCCTACTTTCTTTTAGATTCTGGCCCAATGGGAAAATAACTTCCCAGATGTACGCCATTTCTGGAATGATCGGCAAATGGGTTTGGCCGTGCTTTCAAAATTGTACAGCCAAGTGTCAAAATAAAAAGAGGCCCGAGGGGGCGGTGGGGGGGGGGGGGAGGAGAACAGAAAGGGAGAATGAATTTCTATTCAAAGATGTGCTGCAGAACTCCACCAAACCTCTGCAGAGGGCCCACTATGGCCCAGGAAATAAGAAAGGAACTGTAGGTTACACACGTTAGATTGTAAAGGCACAGTTCTTGTTCCGAGGGGCTGCGATAGCCCAAAACACGGAAGAGAAAATGGGAAACAAAACGCCCACCTTCAAACAATGACCGCTTCTAATGGTGGACACGGTCTTAGGTTATTTCTCTGCACTTCCTTGCCACAGAAGAAATCTAAAGGAATCACAGTTACCAAAACACAGCACAGCAACCCACCTCCAAGGTTTTGCTCCTTCTTTCAGAAAGTAATCAGGAGCGCCTGGGTGAGGCAGTCGGATAGGCATCCAACTCTTGGTTTAGGCTCGGGAGTGGGATGGAGCCCTGCATCGGGATCCGAATTAAGCAGAGTCTATTTGAGATTCTCTCTCTCTCTCCCTCTACCCCTCCCCCACCACAACTGTGCTCTCTCTCTCTCACTCTCTCTGCCAAATAAATAAATCTTTTTTTAAAAAAAAGTAATCAGTAACTTCTGTGTAAACTTGGCATTCTTTAAGAGGCTTCATTTCAACTATAGGAAGCAAGCCCCAAGTTTGTGCTATGATGCAATCCGTAACTTTCCCTTTTCTTGAATCACCCATATAGCAGGCCTGTTGGGCAACCCTGGTTCAACCCCAGGGCCTGGACACCACTGGATCTCCATATAGCTGGGGTGGTCTTCTGCTCACTTCATAAAAGGTTGTGCGCAAAGCACTGCTCACTAGGGGAAATGGCCAATCGGCGAGGGATCCCGGTTGAAAATAAGTAGCTTGCCACGAAGGACAGGCGGTGGAAATCTGAGTTATCGCAAAAGAAACTGCTTGCACGCAAGTTTGTTGGGAAACATTTCTACATTTCCAAATGCGGGGGATATTATTATTATTATTCCCTCATGAGGGTAAAGGGACTTGGTATTTGCATCCTACAGGGATCCGCTCATCAGTTGGAAAGCAAGCTAACGGCCCTGAAATGCCAAGCTCCTCGCCATATTTGGTTTCTTATAACAGCACTTGGGAAACCTGTCCCGGGCACAGGACAACATATTAATATAAGGTGCGTACCCTCTTTTAAATCTCTCCTGGCATTTTGCGTTTGCACGTCTCTTTGTCAATTTTCTTTGCAGTCCACAGAGTGTCACAGTATACATTTCAAAAGATTGCCCTTCCTTGCTGTGGTGTAGGCATTTAAAGACAGGAGCTGAGACATTTATTTAAGTCTAAAAAAGAGCTGTCTCTCTCAACTATGTTGAGAAAAATTAAACAAGAGTGGATGCACGTACATGGCATGAACCCAGTAGGAACACAGTGAACAGGTAAAACCACCTTGAACCTGAAAGCTTTATTCTTGTTTGCATTTAGACTTTCTCAACTGTTTCAGCCTTTCTTTCAGAAAAGCTGTAAGTAACCTCCCAACTAAAAATGTAACCCATCTGGTTTGTTTTTAGATAAGCACGTCACTTGCATTACAGGGAGTAAGGAACACCAAAAATAATTTTATGTGTTTCAAACATATGAATTATTAGTGCATTATAAAATTATAGTGGATTGAAAGATGGTGTAAAAAATAAGGGGAAAAAAATCTCTGAAGTTCATAAGTAAATGAATTCCCAGTATTTCTCTGGTCCCACGTGCTGGTAGGATTAATGACATTTTTGGAAAGTGATGAATTTCTTTGCAAAATTAATGTTTCTTGTTTCATTAAAGGGACACTTGTATTTTTATTTCTGGGCTCATACAATCATCACTTCTTTGGACATAACAGAGATTAATTATGAAACTTTAAAAACCATCAGTGATGATTAGATGCTAAATTAAGGGAAACAAGCATTTTCCTTGGCTGGAGGTAACTTGAGATCCTGTGCATACCAAGCAGGAAAATGCACTTCCCCAAGATAAAGATTCGGATCACCATACATCATACAATTTAAGTAGTCCCAACTTACCCACCTTACCTCTCAAAGGAAGAAGGCAAGATGAAAAACTAAATTATGTGTTTTTGAGGTCACTGTAATAGAGTATTTTCTCAAGTTGGTGGGATATTAGTAACTCAGAGAGTAAAAAGCTTATTAAGTGACAAATGTTACAGTTTAAAACAAAAAGGTAAATACAATGTGAATTTAAAGATTCCCCCTCTTGATAGGCTATGGTTTCTCAGATTCCCCTCAGGATAGATTTGAGCCCTCGGTGTATGAAAGAACCCCAATTTATCAGCATGTTCTTTTCATGTGCAGCCCTCCTCACTGTCCAATCTTTATATCTTACAGAGAAGCTGGAAAGAATCATAAAGTATAAACACACTCCCAGAAGCAAAACAAAAACAAAGACAGCCAGCAGAGAAGGCACAGTGAGTTCTTGAAAGTAGCTGTCATGTACATACGAGCTCTAGTCACCACTTGCAGATACTCCAAACATGTCCCCCCACCATACAGAAGCGCAACGGCAGCCAGGAAGCAAGAACGAGGCTGAAGTCCCCAGACCGCTGTTCCTCCCAGACAGCAAACTCAGACACTGTGACATCGAGGAGCCCAGCTATTTCCAAAACATTTCTGCAAGGATCACAGTAACACTCTGCTATTTTGCTAGACGAGTCAAAGTGGTGGTGGACAGAAACAAAACCCACTTACAGGAGAAAAACAACTCTTCATCTATGAAATTACGATTGCGCATTAAACCATCACGTATGAGGATTTTAAATGATACATGATTCTTATAGTTTCTTTCTTCACTTCAAAACTCTGGGCAACTATTTGCTTCAACGTCTCTCTCTCTCTCTCTCTCTCTAGCAGAAAATAAAGCTCTGGAGGGCAGGAAGTACATCTCGCTTATGCTGGGTTCCCTAGAACCTAAGATACTTGAAACATGATTGTGTTTGACAGATTCTTATTGGTTGGAAGAAAAATGTGGATGGTTAAATGCATAAGGGATGGGTGTTGATGGACTGGTATTTTTTAAGGCCTTTTTGTCATGCCATTACTCTTCCAATTATCCACAACCGTGCTACTCTCTGGTTCAGCGGTGCCTCAGAAGCCAATGAGAAATGTAGGAATATCTCCCTCAAAATCACCATGATTCTCAATTACATTACAGTTGATATTTCCCCTCTGTCTTCTCTCACTGTTAACATCCTAAGAAGCAGGGTCATTTTATATAAATATTTGGGAATATGACAATTAGTGCTTGAGTTGTTGCTGTAAAGCCTTGGTTACCTTGCTTCCAGACCTTCAGTTTTCTTATCTGTAAAAGAAAAATAACACTCGTGACCTCACAGAGTTGCTGAGGAGGTCAAACATATTTTATGTGAAACTACTTTGTCAACACCGAGACACTGTAAAATGCAATGCCAAATACATTCTAACCTGTGGCTCAGTAACTGAGGAGAGTTTCTTAGTCTGGGTCCACCCCCACAAGTTCAGACTGGGGTCCTGTTGTAGGCATGATGGCGAGGAGACGTAACGGGCAGCCTCCTTCTTACGCTCATCTGGGGCTCTTTCTTAGGGGCGCTGCAAGAGCTCCATAAAGATCAGATGAAGAGCATTAGACCTGCCACAGTGTAGCCTATGGTTCAACCAGAGCAGCAAGAACCAGGAAGAAGAGCTGTGCACACACCTCCAAGTGTAATGGCCTGGGCATGTTCTTCACCTGATCTGCAGAGCAAGGGACGTGAGCTTTGTTACAGCTCCCAGGGCCAAGTTCCCAAACGCTGGCTGCTAGCTGAGGGACTGATACTCTATCCTGTCCGTGAGGAGCACTCAGAGTCCCCAACAGACAGACCAAACTGTTGCAAGACTCTGCATTTACTCATGCCGGTTGCTCTGGGCTGGAGTAACCCAAAGTTTGCGGTTCAGCTCAAGTGTCATCTCCTTTAGGACGCTTTCCCTAAAGGGATAAGCTCCTTCCTCAGAGATCTCACACAAATAACTATCCTTGCAGTCACGTGCGGACCAAAGCTCTTTACAAGTCTCAGCCCCTACTAGACTCTAAGATCCCCATGAGCAGGGATCTTACAGTCTATCTTCAAAACCGCTGCAACCCATCCATATTAGCTGAAATAAATGGAATGGATTAAAGCAGTGGTGTTGCTTTTTTTTTTTTTAAGGGAGAAATAGAATGAGCATCTACAGTCTGTGATGTACATTAAAATGAGCCATAAACACTGCTCCCATATTCCTTTTTTTACTTATTGGCTATCAAGGATAACTACTTTTATCCAACTTCCTTCGCCACCAGGGAAAGTGCCTCCTCTCACCATTTGGAACCAATGTGTGAACTCTAAGGATGTAGAGCCAATTCTAGGTCCTGGGGGGACGTGGCTCCCTGGCTGCTTGCTGAATAAATCCAAAGTTGGTTAATACCTGAACTAACTGCTCCTCTTTCTCATCTTCCCAGACCTGCAGAGGTACCGTGGTTAATGCTGTCCCCTCACCCCATCGACTGTCCACCAGCCATACAACTATCTCAAGCTTGCTTTAACAGTACATACATTTCACATGGACAGTGAAGGAGCATGATGTGCTTATACATCGGGCTCAAAATTTGAAACTTTTTTTTTTTTCACTGAAATCATCGGGAGATATAAACTAAATCCAAATAAAATGTTCTGACTCTAAGTGCTTCTTCATTTAGAAGTTTTTTTTTTTATTTGTATAAAATCTCAGGATTTCTTTTTAAAGGGACAGTGGGAAAAAGTCTGAGCTGAGAGTTCTGAAAGCTGGTTCTTTCTCTGCTTCTATCTACCATCTCTATGTGCTTGAACAAGTCATTTCTAAAAGCATCAAGTTGTCCAATCTGAAAAACAACCGTGTTGAGTTAGATCAGGAATCTCTTAAGGTTCATAGGTGTCTGAGACTGGGTTTCCTAGAAGCAGAGGCTGAAAAGGGTCTTCCTGCATATGTGATATATTGGGGGAAGCCCTCAGTGGAAACAGAGAAGCAGGAGAAGGAGCTAAGCAGGGAAGGGATCTCAGCTGGAGACCTGCAGAAGCCTGGTCCCATGCAATGCTCTGGAGCACAAATTGTACCAAAGAGTTATTCCCACAGGGAACTGGCGTCCTATGGCCTCCAGCAGGGAGCCAATGGCAAGATCTGCCCTCATCAAGGGAGGAGGAGACACTGCTTTGCTGGCAAGATGGCGCCCACCGGCAGAAGGTTAGTTTCTAAGAGCGAGCAGCTGTAAGCCATCAGCAGCTGATACAGGACCTGGGGGTTAAAGAGGTGAGGGACAGAAGGTCAGCAACAGCATCTACTGAGAATAGGTGTCTGTGACCTATTTTCAATATTTCAGAGACTCCAAAAGAAATTACACATTTTCCTAAGATGATGGTCCACAGGTAACTAAAAGGTCAGGAAGACGTCTTTATCGGTCTGCTCTGTAATGCAGGCAACCTCCTGCTGATCTGAAGCTTGAAAGAGTTAGGGGTGTCTTTGATTAATGTAAAGAGGAAAAACTGGGTCACACTTAATAAATGCCATATGTTGATAGACTACACACTTCCACACTCTGGGGTCCAGAGTACGTGAAACAGTAATGTGCGAGGCAGCCGACGCTGGAACCCGAAAGGTCTGTGAGCTCAGACAGATCTTCCAAAGGATAAGTTATGCAGTAATTTGCACAAGGGCACTGCGATGGGGGCATCTGCAAGTTTCCCAGTCCTGTTTTTCATATATACAATGTATTCTGATAATATCAATATGCTCTTCTGATTGTTGTCCAAGCCCCCACGCTCAAGATTATGTGAGAGGAAAATTCTGTAAAGCACTGCCAAGTTATGCAAAGGAACCTGTCCGTGCCTGAATTAATACAAGCAGAGCCCACTAAGCCTTTCATAAGCTTCTGCATCCCTACAGTTTTGTTGTTTAGAGGTTTGTTTGTTTTTTTTTAAGTAATCTCTACCCCCAACGTAGGGCTCGAACTCACAACCCTGGGATCAAGAGTCGCAGGCTCCACCCACTGAGCCAGCCAGGCGGCCCCTAACCCTACAGTTTTATACCCATTCGCAGACATATACGAGGATAGGTTATACAGTACGACCTGGGGAATCCATTTCAAAGAATAATAACCTCCTAATTTATGATTAAGCTTTTTTATGTGGAAACACACCAACATTAACTTTTAACTCTTTTAACTTAGGCCTTCAAACACACATATATGCATACAGGGTATTATATGTAAATACATACAGATGTATCTGAATATATACAATATTAAAACATATATAGAAGTATTTATTTCTTAATGATACGGTGCCCAAAGAAAAGAACAAGTCAGTAAGTGTTTTTTAATGTGTTTTTAAAATGTTCTATAATAGTCACAGTAAGATAGACTTTTAAATCACATTCAAGGAGAAACACTACATTACAAACACAAAAATATGCCACGAATAGCCTAGTGTTTAGTTTTGGTTCAATTCAGAAATTCTTAGAAACACAGCCAGAGATCCAGGGAAGCCAGACCAGGAAATATCAAGGCCAAAGCTGAGGAGGGCCCTTCTTCCAGGGACTCTCTAAACACCTGGCCATTCTGGAGTGTCACTTAAACTCACTGCAGGGCAATGGGACATGCCAGGGCTGGGTAAATTCACCACAAAAGTGCGCCTCCAAAAGTCTCTGAGCCTCGGGCTGATCTGTGGCTGCTAAGGGTTTTTGATGCGATAATTGTTTATTTACTTTTTCTTGGACGAGAGGCTGGTCCTCTAAGTAGAATGAGCTAAACACCAGCTTAGTTCTTCCCTTTTGCCAAAACAAACAGCTTCCCATTACTGCTGGGGAAAGCCTCTGATCTCTCTAATCAGCTACCTAAGCGGACCTATCCGTGGTACTTTATAGGGTGAATAATGTCCCATTAAGCAAGAATCTCTTACCACTAACAAAATTCTAGACCCATAGGGCCCAGGCTGCCAGCAACCCGCTACTTATCTTCCAACGCGAAGATCCCGAGTGGTGCCGAATTCCGGCAAAGCAGCAGACACACTCCCTCCCTGCTCTGTTGCACTTCGGCTACGATTTGTTCTCAAGTCCTATTCTCTCGAGCCTCCTTGGAGAAAAGAGAGGCCTAGAAAGAGCAGGTTCCAGGTCTCCTAATACTTGGTGCACTGACTATCTTTAAGGCTCTGACAGTGAGCTGCATGGTGGTCTCGCCTTGGCATATCCAACTAGCGTAAGAGAGGGAGTCACTCTTAAGTTAAATGAGATTCACTGAGGAGAGAGTTTATTTCAGACAATATTCCCTTCTTTCCCTCTTCTTTGATATCCTAGTGAAGCTGAAAAAAACAAGGGTAGAGGTTATTCCCAAGTGAACATTTCTCAGCATCGTAAGCTTGAACGCTGTGGAAAACCCTATGAGGAACCCCCATGGCAAGTGGGCTTAAGCCCTCCCAAGGGTTCTGCACCCTTGAGTTACAAAAATCCACACCAGGGCCGCTTCACGGACATACGACCAACGCATGTGGTCCATGTTCGGGGGACCAATGCCTGTGGTCACCATATTGAAATCTCAATGATTGTATCCTGAGTTGGTGTTTCACATGGGCAGTCTGATGGAATACCAGAGCTTGCTCTGGAGGCTTGGAGCCTCGGATCTCGCATGATCCTGCCTCGCACTGCTCCTTCACCTCCCCAGGAAAGGTTCTCGGCTCCCCACTCCCTTGTCCCTGGCACCCCAGTCTTCACCCAGCCTCTCCTTCCCCACTCCATGCCCTAAAATGACTGTCACACTCCGGCCCCTGCAGGGACCTGGACAAGGGTCCAAGGAGGGTTTGATGCATGCCTGAGGCAAAGTGTTCCAGAACAAAGTGATGGCTGTCCTCATCTCATGCGGGAAGCACCACCCTGTGTTTGGTGGGTGGGCAGCCAGAGCCCCAGACTCCCAGGGATGAAACTCATCCCTGGAGCAGGTATCTACTTGTATGATGGCTGAGCTGAGAGTTCTGAAAGCTGGTTCTTTCTCTGCTTCTATCTACCATCTGTACGTGCTTGAACGAGTCATTTCTAAAAGCATCAAGTGAGGAGTGTTGCAGTGGGGGCTGCAGTGGACTTGGGGGTTGCCCATTTGCTGTCGTCTGAACAGGAGGAGCGGGAGATCCCTGGCTCAACTTCTTGAGGACAACATCTAGAACAAAGTGCAAGGCACGGGTCTAGAAGCTTGCAGAAGAGGGTACCAAGCACGTGTTATGTGTGAGCAAGCATGTATGCATTTGGCAGACGGCAGGTTCCCGTGAAGGTCTATTAACATCCTGCAAGATCTTCTTGTGGGACTGGGCACACCACACAGTGTGCACCCTGGCGGGGGGGGGGGGGGGGCTCTCTCTTTCCTCTTCTCACCTTCCTGAGTCTCGCTTGTCCCTCCAGCTATCTCAAAGCACGCTCCAGGCCAGGAAATAGAAATTGTGAAATGCCGGTGATTCTGCATACAAGTTAAATGCTCTGATGTTTGCCCGTTAACGCTGGCACTGAATAATATAAAGATGAAGAATAAAATCCATACTAATCACTTAATTTTTAAATTTTTCTTTACTGAGAACAGCACTGAATAGCACATTTGAAACACCATGACAAATCGCAAGAGCCACAGAAGAAGGAAAAAGCGTTTTATATTTTAGTTCCTTTAACAACACTCTCTTTTCTTGCTATTTGAAATACTGGACCACACATTTTCATTTTGCACTGAGTCCCGAAAATTAGGTAGTCATTCTTGAAGTAAATTAACCAATTAACCAATAAAATCCTAAAAAGAAGAACACAACCTAAAACTGATAGCCACCCTCATTCAGAACCCAGCTCCACTGTCTATTGCTGTGTGAGTAACCTACCTTCTCAGCACCTCTGTTTGCTTATCAGTTAGGGAACAAATGGTACTTTCCTTATATGGCTGCTGTGGGGATTAAATGAACTTGGACTTGTAGGACACCTAGAACAGAGGCTGGTACTTACTAATCTTCCCATTAGTGTTAGCTCCGTTGCCACCGTCACTTTCAGTATCTCCAACATGTGCTAGGATATCTCCACCTTGCTGGGCAGGTACTTATCTCCCACGGGACACACGAGAGGCTGGAAGTTCAGGAAGGTGATCTGCCCAAGCAACCCATCTGCAAAGTGGCAAGGCTGATGCAGAGCAGATCTGCCTCGTTCCAAAGCTCACGTCCTGCTCCAGACCCCACAGCCCAGATCTCCTGTTCACTTCATGGACAGAAGGATGTCCTTCCCAACCACCTCTGTTAGTGGGATTTTAAGGACGTTGTGCATATGGTATGTGCAAACTTGAAGTGGCAACGTGCCCAATGCCCGGCACATGGAGCTGGAAATGGATATCCTGCGAGGTGTTAACTTGCACTGTTTCTTTTCATGAATGCGGCCAGCATTTAGTAGGGATGTGATGCAGTTCAGCCATCCGTCTCCCTTTCAGTATGAAATTCTGAACTCCTCCATGTCAGGGGCTGTGCCAGATAATTCAGGAATCCCCCCGTCACCATTCCCCTCCCCATGCATCAGTACTGAATCGCTTGGGCGTTCAGGCTGGTTGAGGGCTGCAGGGCAGACAGCTGAAGCCCACCTGCATGGCCGAAGCAAAGACACCAGGTGAGCACCATCTACGTGCAGCCCTACAGCCTCGCTCCTGCAGGGCTGGGCGGCTGGAAAGCATGTGCAATTAGGGTTAGAGACCATTAGATTCCAGCCTCCCCTGCAGGCCTGCCACTCCAGGGCACTGCCCCCCGCAGCTCCGAGTCTCTGTCCACACCGTGAGCGCATAGGTCGGGGTGTCCATAGCCGAGCCCTGGCAGCGTCACCTCTAAGAGTCCACACGCTTGGCTGGCCTCAACGGTGGAGACAAGCCTTCTTCCATCCTGAAAAAGATGCCTAGAATTGTATGAGATAAGTTGAAAATGGCCACCTGCTCAAGAAACAGCCTTCTGCTGGGGCTTCTTTGCACAAGTGGGTGGGGTGACCCTGAGAGAAGGGGCTCATGCACAAGCTTGGGCTCGCCCCGCCTCTCCTGCCTGTTAATAAATTCCACGTGCCCCATAAGGAGCCGGCATCAGCCTGACTCCTCCGTCATCTCCCAATTATTTAACAAGGGGGAGGGACAGGGAAGCTTGAGGGTTCATAAGGAGAGTGTGTTGCTGCCTTTTCAAATCTTAAGAAAGCATAATCCCTGCAATTTAGGTAAATCAGATAGGCATTACCAGGTTAGGGTTAACCCACCACGAATGGCTTGGCAGTTGATGGCAAAAACAGCAGTTATTAAGTCCTAACAGTAATTTGCAGCTTATTCCAGCCCAGCTAATTAAAATGTAATCAGGATTGTGCGGCAATGTGTATTCTGTCAGCAGTTTTTCTTCCGAAGAGAAATCATGCCAGGAGACCACAAGAAAAGCCTTTCACGGGAATTGGCTTGATCTAAACTGCTTCTTTAGCCGCTTAAACTGCTAAACAAATAAATTACAGCAACTGACAATTCAATGAGAAAGAAAGAAAAAGAAAAAGAGAAAGAAAGAAAAAGAGAAAAAAAGAAAAAGAAAGAAGGAAAAAGAAAGAAAGAAGTGTTACTCTTTCTCTCCAGGAATGGGTCGCTCTGCTTTGTTTTCTGTTGATGAAACAACAGTGGAGCATCTTCTCAGGAGAGGGGCTGACAGCGCAGGGCAGGGCGGATTTGAAACCAGGTGGCTGGGGAGGAGCCCCCTCCAGGATGTGCGCGTAATTTCAGCGCAGGACGCGAGCACTCGGGTTTCCCTTTCCCTAAACAATCAGGAGGGACGCAGAGTGGGCCAGCTTCTCGGAAACCCACGACAGGTGGCTTCCTTAAGAAGGCGCACTCCCGCACACGCAAACTTCGCGAGCTAGTGCAATCTCTGAAGATCCCGACCGTGAGTGCTTGTGCCCTTGGGCGCCAGCTTTCATTAGCTCTCAGGCCAGGACGAACACCCTTAAGGCTACAGAGATACGTCCCAAACTCCACCGTCATTACAATCACCTGCTTTCACAGCTGAAAACCCAGGGCCCCTTGGAAAGCTCCCTTTACGCTGACCAGGCGGGAGGGGCGCCCAGTTTATTTCCTGAGATCAAAAACCTGCCAAAGAGTCCCGAGTCTCCTTCTGGCCTCCTCAGTCCGCCCTGCGGCAAGAAGGAAGTTAGGGTCTTGGAACAGGTGAGCCGCTAAGGACAGAGGCGAGAAGGCCAAGGGGAGAACGAGGGCCCTCGAGAGAAATAAGGCGTCTGCGTGAATGATTTCAGACTGCGCGCACTCGGATCGGCTGCGAAAGGCAACCCGACGCGCCTCCGCAGAGTCCGCAAGCGGCGCAAATGCGCCCCCAGCATCCCGGGTTCCCACGCACGACCTGCGGGGACCCTCAGCGCTGTTGCTCCCCCCAACACCAAGGGTCCCGGCAGTCCATAGGCAACAAGCGTGCGTCCCCCTGAACGCCCAACATTCACAGTCATTCACACACACGTTCTTGCACACCCAAGCTGGAAGGACCTACGAGGGCTGGGGGAAGACACTGACCCCAGGACCCTCCTCCGAGCATCCCAACGCGGCCCTCCAAGTCCCGTACCCCGTGAGTCTCTCCCCTTACTGTCCACTGACTAGACCTAGAAGCTCCGGGGCTCCGAACTGGGGAGCGCACAGCTACCACCCCCCGCCTCCCCAACACACACATTCTGGAACACACGACGGACTGGGAGCCCCTGGGGCTCCAGGGGTGGGCTGCGAGCTCCGGGCCCGCCGAATGTGAAAGCACCGCTCAGTGGAGACAAAAGTATCGACCCGCGGGCACCTGCGGGGCTGGGCGAGTCGCGCGGTCTCCGGGCGCAGCTGGGCGCGCCTCCCGGCCTCGCTCACAGTGCTGGCGGCAGCGGGGGCCCCCGAGCGCCCGGGAGTTCGCGGGACTCGCCCCCAGCCCGAGGTCCCGCGCGCGGAGGTCCTGGGAGAGTAACAAATGCTCACAGCCACGCTCGGCTTCTGCACAGCCGCTCTCCCTCCCCGCAGAGAGCGCCCCGCGTTTTCCGCGGGGAACAGGCAAGTTGGGGAAGATGCTGCTGCACGTTTCTTTTTCCTTTCGGGGGCAAGGAGGAGGCTGGAAAGGAGGGCTCGACCACGTCGTCTGTGAGACCCACGCCGAAGGAAAGCGGGATCTGCCGGCCGAGCCCGGCGAGAAGTTTGGGCGCCGAGGCTGGGAGGCAGGCGCCGCGTGCGCCCCGCGCCACGGTCGCCGCGGCGGTTCCCGTACCTGGAAATGCTGGAAGAAGGCGGAGATGCGCGTGATCTGCAAGCTGAGGCACCTGGAGGAGCAGCGGGCGCGCTGGACGCTCACGGCCGACAGGGACTCGTCCAGCCGCCGAGCAGCCAGGCAGCCCCCGGAGGCCGCCAGCCAGAGGCAGAGGGTCAGGGCCGCGCCGGGCGCCCCGGGCACCATGGCTGCGGGTCGGGGGCGCGGGCGCCGGGCGCTGGCCGAGGCTCCCAGCTCCGCGCCGGGGCCGCACTGCCGGGAACCTCGCGGCCGCCGCAACTCCGCTGCAAAGTTCAATCATTCAACTCCAGCCCCGCGCCCGCCCCGCCAACCTCCTCCCTGCTCTGCCTCGAGGGGTGGGGTGAGGGTGACAGGCGGCCGCGCCATTGGCTGTAAGGAAAGTGAGTGACAGGGGGGCCGGGCGGAGGGCCGTGGGCAGGTCTAAGGGGCAGCGAGCCCCCGCGCTCAAAGGCAGGGCGGCGCCGGCCGGGTCTTCCCGGTGCGCCCACTCTGGGTGGTCGGTCTCCCACGCAGGCTCCCCCACAGTCCGCATTCTCCCCACCCCACCCCCCACCACCATCCAGCTAAACGTCAGGTGTGTGCGAGCCCGGGCCTGGAATGGGGGTGCCCTCTTGGAAAGGAGGGCCTCGGGACCCCCAAGGGCGTCCAACCTGCCTACGGAAGGACGCAGCGCCTCCAAGTTGTGGGCTTCCTCCCCAGGTTCTACCCCGGGTCCAAGCTTCGCTCCTACTTTCACATATTTGAATTTCCTTTTATTCCCAAGTAACAACTGATACGGATATAAGAGTCAGAAGCCAGGCAAGGACATTTGACTGACATTTTCCTCCCCCCTCCACCCCCCGCATTTCTTCCTTTCTTCTTCCTCCCTTCTTTCCTCATTATTACCTGGAAACCGATCTGAGTACATAGCAAGTGCCATTTGTTAAACAGACACACACTACTTGCTTCCTCGGCTGTTTTTCTGGTAAGTACTACTCTCTCCCAAGGTGAGCACCTCAAAACAGAAATCTTTCCCAAACTCTTGCCCTTGAATGTGGCCCCCAAGACTCTTGATTCAGCCTCACCGTCTCTTGCAATCTTTTCCCAGGCTCTTTGGCTACACGTGCTCTCAGTCCCCAGAGAGGGCCGTGTCCCGTAAAGAGCTACGGCAGCATTTATAATCCAGCACCTGTTACAAGGTTCATGCTGCCCTGAGTTCCACTGGGAAGTGAGAGCAGGGAGGCCGGGCGCCCTAGAGAGAGCTGGGATGTGATCATGAAGGCTGCGCTTGGCGCATGGGGATATGCACATAACGCAGTTGAGTCAAAGAGACCCATATGCACACGCATACTCAGGTGCACACCACCTGACTGATAGCCGGTGCCCGGACCTCCCCACATTCTCATACAGAATGGGACTTACGGGTTCCAAAACCTAGTACCTCCATAAGCACACAACTAAGCACAGCTAGTGTGTAGATGCACTCGACCTGCCCAAAGATTCATCAGAGTGGGATTCCTCTGCCCATAGAGCTTAGGCTCTTTCCCCAATTTCCAACCTTTCCCCACCCCCATTTTTCCGCACATTTTCCACTCTGTGATTCTGAGCTCTTCCTGTTAAGTTATAATGACAACCATCTACAGTTATCCTGTTATACCTATGATTCTTTTTCAAGTACATCATCTTCTGTGTATATTTCTTCACAGGGTTAAGTCAGCAAGGCCAAATGGAATTCACTGCCTAGTGTGTTTCCCCATGAATTTTTTAAAAACCAGAGTGGTCTCTTTCAAAAGGTCCTGCAGGAAGAACCAGCTTCGTGGGTGTGCGGCCTGGCCAGTCGTACAGAGCTCCATCCTAGGAAGATCACATGCGGTTTAATGTTCTCCTATCACCATCTTGATTTTAATTCTGAACGAGGCTTGAGTTACGCAGACAGCCCTGTGTGTAGGTTTCAGCAACACAATACTGCACTTGAGCGGGAAACATAAAAAATTTAGGCATGAGCTCAGTTTAAAAGACGCTCAGAGTTGTGAATGGAAATCTTTTTAAAGTCTGTTAAACACTTAATAATGACTAGAGCAAAGAAGCTAACCATGGTGACCCCAAGCTGGTAGGTGTAGACGGCCTTAAAGCACTGAATGGAGGAGTGACATCTGAATAGAGGAATTGTCTTCGAATTCACTGGGAATTACTAAAAACATTTCCAAAATCTATAGCAGAGGCTTCCACTGCATTTAACTTCTAAAGTTAAGCAAATACCTGGTCTTGGTGAAAGCAAGGATATTATGCATGCCTACATTTTCTTATGGTATCTTTGATTTATAACTTTGCGTGTCATATCATGAAATTTATATTCTAGAAAGTGAAATCATAGGGACAAGAATGCTGAGCTTTTAAAAACAGCTTTTAAATGTTCAAAGGGATCACTGTATTTTTTTAAAAAGCAGTGTGCGTGCTACTTTTATGGGTTCCATAGCATATTCATTTCCATGAATAAATGCATTTTATAATAAACCACAAAAGAGAACATCTAGTCCGTTGAACAGAAAGCTTGGGATTAAACATATAGGGCCACCTTATGCACATGTTAAAATTATACTTGCGATAATACTGCTTTCTTGTTTTAGAATTATCGCAGACATCTTCCGTGACTATGCCTGCCTTTTTTATGTTATCTATTTTAATTTTAGTTTGAAGTAACTTGTAAAAGGAAAACATTTTGGTAAAGTCAGAATAACAGTTAAAATCTAAGTTTTTTATTCTGCTTCTATGTGCCTGATTTATTTTGTGGCTCATAGAAGCTAACTTTTGATAGGACTGGTTAAGTTCATGAAGATCTCTAAGTTTGTGAAGATCCACCACATGGGAGGAGAACCATAGTGTATAGAAGGAATGATGGATAAATGGATGGGTGAAAATTGTCCAGATACATTGGTAAGAAAGAGCTTAGCAAGGCTTTGCTCAAAGTCAACTTGAACCCCACAGTCTGAATTGGTCTGGAGAAGAAATGAACCTTGTATTGACTTCACTTTGACTTTAAATAGACAAAACACCCATCCAGCAAGGACAGTGGGAAAGAGTTTTAACTGACCCTTATTTCTATCTATGTGAACCAAGACCGAACTGTGTGGCCCGTCTTGGTCAGGTTCTAGAAGAATCCAAGAAGTTAGCTATATTCTTCCTTATGATTTTTTTAGGATATGAGTATCTTCCTTTCTTTCCTTCCTCCCTCCCTCCCTTCCTTCCTCCCTCCCTCCCTTCCTTCCTTCCTCCCTTCCTTCCTTCCCCCCTTTTTTTACCATAGAATAAGAACCCTCTGAGAAGCTTGCTAAAGGTATACTCCAGAATTCCACGTTCAGAGATTCTGGCTCAGCATATGTGGGTAGGGCACTGGAATCTCAACTTTTAAACAACACCTGGTGTTCCTATAGCCATTGAACCAGGGGCAGGTTTGACAGATAATTGGTTTAGAAAACAACCCACTAAAGATGGATTTCAGTAGCATTTACGGCTTTTTTGTTGTTTAAAGTAATTTTTTTAGGTATACATGTTGATATGGATTGGACACAGCTATCTATTTCTTAATAATCATATTGCTATACTTTTTCCAGTACGTTCCAGTCTAACAACATAGTGTTAGACTTATTTTTTCAGACTAGCAGTTTATCTTTTCAAAAGCTTCCCAGCTGCATTTGATAAGAATAAACTATGAAGGAAACAAGCATAATCTTTTCCTAGATACACCCCTCTTGAAAAAGCAAATTGAGAACTCACTCTAAAATTGGGGAAGACCAATACTTAAATTTGATGGCATTTATGAGGTCCCCGGTCATTAGCTATAGGGGACAGTGAAGCGAGGGGAGGGAACTCACATGAGTTTAATTGCCTTCATTTGATGATGTAATAACATGCACCTAGTCTAGGAAACTGCAGTTGACTTCTGGAAAAGAAAATGTGAGAAAACCAGGAAATGTCTCCCTGCTAGAGCCGTGACCCATTCTCACAACTACATTTGCAGGCTAAGTTCTCAGAATTTTGGTAAGAAGAGTCTTCTAGATTCTTCTTTAACTGCGCTTTCCTTCTCCTCCAGACTTTATCCCTTCTGCTTAGCTTGGAATTACATGATCCAGGGAATTCCAAGGGCTCTTAAGAGGAAAAAGTAGTGAAATGGGGAGTATGGGATGCAGTTAACAACTGAATGGATACATATCAGATTTCCATCTTTTGTAATATGATTTCAGGCAAGAATGGCGTGAACCTCTCTGGCACGGCTTACTGCCCTGGTCTCTGACAGCCAATTTCATCCTTCTACAAATGGAAATGATAACTTTATGCAATAGGGCCATTGAATATACTGTGCTTTGTAGAAAAGGACACACACATTCATTTGCAATCATCTGTTGTTTTTTTTTAATCACTGTGTACTGTAGATATCCTATTTGGGGATAAGTTAAGCATACGACACATTTTCCTCTTCGGTGAGATTATAAAAATTCAGAGTTGCTGCGTTTACATGTTTAAAGGTATAAATTTTATTAATCACTTTGCTATTTACTAAGTTTTACTAGGAAGCATCAGAAAACTGCTATTTCTTTTGTGCACTAAAGAACAGCTTAATGAAAGTTTAAAATTTTCTGAGCAAAATACACAAAGGATGGTTAAATAACATGATTTCAAGCTACTCCTCCTTTTCATGAGCTTGTCTCCCTGCCCTTTTGCCTCTCCTCCCCCAAAGTCACCATCAATCTATCAATTAGTATTAAATTTGGCACCTGTTCTGCAGGCATGCTAAGAGCCTATTCTAGATTAAGTCATCACTAAAATTTTATTGTCACTGCAATAATTACTAAAATTAAAAGAACTACTAAAAAATAAAATGTGTCAATATGCATTTTCATGTTCCAAGGATCCACTGTATGGTGATCGTTATATTCAACTGTGAATGCTTTTTCCCTCCCAGCACCTACCGCCAGAAATTTTTAGCTTTAGCACATTTAATGGCCTCTGCTGATTTTAGCGTCTTACTGACCATAGCAGCTGATGGACCATGCCAAGAACATTGGGTTTTGGAAACCCAATACATATAGCCATAAAATAAGTACTTAATAGTCAAATGTAGCGAACTATTTAAAATACAAAAATTAACTTGTGTATTTCTGGTTCTTGACATGACCAAAATATCACTGGTTTGCCCCCAACATATATTTTGAGAATCATAAGCACCTTAAAAGAAATTGAAATTATACCATTTTTACTAAATCTTTAATAATATAACTTTAAAAACCTCATTTCCCTCTTCTGACTGGCCTAGTTTTCATGTGAAATAAATAATGAATTTTTCAGTGAAATTCATATTTAAAATTTTGTAGAATCACACTTTTTAAAGCTTTTAAACAAGGAAGTTCTAATAAACAATCATACTTTTATTCTGTTCATTCCTAAACATGAAAAGAAATCTACAGGTGCTCTTCAGAAATACTGAAATTCTATTCTGTTTAAAGACTTAAGTGGGTTTTCCTTCTTTGATGTTTGGAGCCCATTGAAATTTACATTGAGCCACTGTAAATACCATAGATTTGGAGAGCTCTGACAATTTACAAAGGCAGCTTTTAACGGGAAACAGCGCCACATGCTGGCCACACCAATAAAATGCAGCCACAGAGCCCTTCACCCGTGATAACCTAATTTTAGGACTAAATTGTCAGCTCTAAAGCGTGAATCTGACTAGGATGATCATGCAGTGTTCTCCATAAATAGTAACTAGATTAATGCCAGTGTGGATTTAAACACAGAAAGGCTTTCCTGTGTAAATGCAGTCACACTAAATTACAGAAATGAGCACATTAGTCTTCAAATGAATTTTTTCTTAGCTTTTAAACACTTTCTTTTTTTTAAGATTTTTTTATTTATTTACTTGAGAAAGCGAGAGCATGAGCGGGGGGAGGGTCAGAAGGAGAGGGAGAAGCAGACTCCCCGCTAAGCAGGGAGCCCGATGACACGGGATTCGATCCCAGGACCCCAGGATCATGACCTGAGCTGAAGGCAGACACTTAACTGTTTAACCCCAGGCGCCCCTTTAATCACTTTTCAACCTATTCACTATAACACTGAATGACAAAGGCCAACTGTGTGTGTTTTATTCGAAGGAGCTTCTGTTCAGAACACCTTTGCAGCTTACACATCGCTTGCTTCTTAAGATTCACCAAAATATGAGAATATATGAATAAAATTCACCACCAGGGGATACTAATGCACAAAAAGGTGACAGGTTTTATCTACAGTGTTAGCAGGGGAAAAAAGAAGAGCCTTTCAACACTCATGGGTCACTTTATACAAGATGTTCATCTTGTCAAGGGATTAAGATAAACACATTTAAGACCGAGAAGGAAGCACCGGGATACCCGGACACCAGGTGAATAGACCAATGAATGCAACTAAGACATGAGTTTATATTCCTCTTCTGAATCCACAGGGGCTTGGGGGGAAAAAAAGCATCCTGTAAGACCGAAACAGAACAAAACCAAAAAACGTCTGGGTCTATTTGAGGGATTTTCTCCAGTGGCTATAACTAGCCCTAGCTGGAGAATATTCTGCCCTCTCATTGAATTTGGGGCATTTCAACGAGTCAGAAATCAAAGGTCGTTCCCTTCCCTTCTCCATCCAGGTGCTTCTGTACTTCGTAATGCCCACCCCTTCTTCACAGCCTCACAACACTCCCTTTCACACAAAGTGTTGCTGAGTTCCAGAGAAGGAATGCCAAGGCCAGGGGCTCACTTTGCTCTGTTTCCGCAGCGATCTGTGTTTCCCTGGGACACGGATGGACAACAGTTAGATACCAAAGATGGTAAATGGAATTGTCCTGTGGCTTAAGTGGGATTCCGAGTGGGAATATTTTTCCTATGGTCCTTCTGGGTATTGTACCATGTCAAGAAAGTACTCAGTGACATGATAACAACTTCTCGGCTCATAAAAGAACTTAAGTGAAGGAACCCACATGTATTCAACCCTTTCTTTTTCTCCTGCAAATAATCAGAAGCTACCATGGGCTAGCATTCGTCTATGAGAAATTTATTTTCAACATCTTGATAGTCATAATGTGAGGACTGTGCTAGGAAAAATGTGCGGTTGAGAGCAATCATACAGACTGACAGGTACCTGACTCACTGATACATAATGAGCCAGTGAATCACGACGAGAGCTGGTTAACTCTTTCACATTAGCAGAGTATCACTACTTGAATGACTGTTTCCTGGTATTATGCACCATGGAAGAAATGAAAAGAAGTAAGTCCTTTCCTGTTTTCAAAGAACTAAGTGCACCTTTTTATTATTAATTTAATACCAAAGACTTTTTGGCCTAGAGGTTTTATCCACCTCCACCCAAAAAATCAAGTGAAATTATAATTATGTCTGCAAACTTTTTTCAGTTAGGACTTTATCATAATTGCCTGCTGAGATAGGAAGGGATTATGAGAAATGATATTGTTTGAAGACTAGAAAGGGGGAAGAATATCCGTTTGGAATCAACCCAGCATGGAAATCTGAGTTGCAGGAACAAGGGATGTGTCTCTCTCTTTTTTTTTTTTGAAGATTTATTTATTTGAGAGAGAGAGAAAGAGAGAATGAGCAGGAAGGGCAGACGGAGAGAATCTCAAGCAGACTCCATGCTGAGCACGGAACCAACACAGAGCCTGACCGGGGCTCGATCTCATCACCCTGAGATCACGACCTGAGCCGAAACCAAGAGTCGGATGCTTAAGGGACTGAGCCACCCAGGTGCCCCTGGGGATGTGTCTCCCATACAGACTCCTTCACTTCTTTACATCTCTATAACTTCTCCTTGTAAAATAGAGATCTTAGTAGAAACCAACTCCCCAGATTATTTTGAGATAATATTTCAAAAGGACTAGGTACAGACCTTCAATAAATAACAAGTACTCAAACTAGACAAGGTAGATAAGCATTTACAGGATTAACCAGTGAATTTATAAGTTTTGTTTTGGTTTTTAACTACTCTTCTATTTTTTTTAATTTTTTTAAAGATTTTATTTATTTATTTGAGAGAGAGACAGAGAGCGAGCATGAGCAGGGGAGAAGGACAGAGGGAGAAGCAGGCTCCCCGCTGAGCAAGAAGCCCGATGCGGAGCTCGATCCCAGGACCCCGGGATCATGACCTGAGCCAAAGGCAGATGCTTAACCAACTGAGCCACCCAGACACCCCTTTTTTATTTACCATAAACTTTATACCAGTGTTTCTCCACCTCGGCACTATTGACATTTTGGGCTGGGGATTTGCAGTGGGGAGCTATCCTGTGCCAGGGGGAGCTTAGCTGCCTTCCACCCTCTGGAAGTCAGCAGCTACCCACCCACCCCAACAATCTGTTATATCTCCAGATAGACCCCCGTGTCCCCTGAGTGGGGGAGCAAAACTGCTCCCAGTGGAGAACCACTGCATTTGAGCAATCATCCTGTAGTTTAGAAGAGTCTGTTCCCGTTAAAGGAAAGGTGAGAATGATTTTTAAGTGACTTCTGAAGTAGACGTTAGTTTCTGAACATGAAAACCAAGTCCACTTTCCAAAATGATTTATCAAAACAGCTTGTGAGACAGAAATGGTATTGGTGATATATAAATGATGACAGAGGAAAATGCCCAGGGCAACACCATCTGCTTCTCCAGAGTATTCAAGATAAGCATTGAAACCTAGAATATTATCCAAAAAGAACTCACACAGCAGCTGTGAACACTAGAGTCATTTTTGACACCTGGTCAAACACTCTACCTGATTTTAAACATCTTCCTTAAGACTCAGTGTTTGCTACATAAAATTACACTGTGGGGAGTTAAATTATACGTTTTTTCTTATTTAACTCTTTTTTAGTCAGCTTTCAGGTAAATATACATAAAATAGAATTGACATAAAATTCACAAATTTGAAAGGGACAATCGATGAGTCTTAACAAAGTATGCCGTTGTGTAACCACCAATACACTTGTGATATAGAATATTTCTGTCACCACAGACAGTTTTCTCATGCCTGCATTAACCTCCCGCCCTCACCCCAGCCTCCAGCAACCAGTGATCTGAATTTTTTGTCCTTCCGTTTTTGTCTCTTCCACAATGTTCTATAAATGGAATTGCATGGGATGAAGCTTTGGGTCTGGCGTTTTTGCATTTAGTGTAATGCTTCTGAGTTCAACGTATTTTGTGCAGGAATAATTTGTTCCTTTATGTGAGGTTTTTGAAAGTATGATAGGGAAGTTTACTAACAGCAAAAGAGTTATCTGAAATTATGGAAACCGGAAACAAATGGAAATTCTTCACACCACGCTTGGCTCTCTGCTTCCCAGCATGCAATCTGCCTGACTGAATGCAGCAAGCCAGGTTACAGCTGCCTACAAGGGGCAGCCAAGGTCCGGGAGGCAGCACCAACATTTGCCCCCAGACTCAAGACAGCTGGAACCAGACCTGAAGTTCAGTCCCAGGTGAAGCAACATCAAGCTCAAAGCTTCAGAAGGCAATACTGATTTGCTCCCCCGCCCCCAAGGAATATCTGAATTAGGCCCAGGGAAGTGAGGAAGGAAAGGGCTCAAACCATTATCTAACAAGAGAGAAAAATCTGGGGCGCCTGAGTGGTTCAGTCGGTTAAGCGTCTGCTTTCGGCTCAGGTCGTGATCCCAGGGTCCTGGGATGCAGCCCTGCATCGGGCTCCCTGCTCAGCTGGGAGCCTGCTGCTTTCTCTGCTACCCCCCACCCCCCGGTTCTCACTCTCTCTGAAATAAATAAATAAAATCCTAAAAAAGAGAGAGAACAAATCACGAGTCAGATCAAAGATGAACCCAGGACTAGGGAAAGATTTCTTAAATGAATAAATAAATAAATAAATAAATAAATAAATAAAACTCATTAATTAAACACAAAAACAAAACATTGATCTATTCAGTTATATTAAAATTAAGACCTATTGTCCATCAGGAACATCTTAAAGAGAGAAAAGAGACTCATTACAGAGTAGAAGACAATATTTTCACGGTACACAGGACTGACAAAATATTAGAATGAAGACTAGAGCATGAATTCCTACAAATCAGCAGGAAAACATGGCACAAAGAGATGAACAGAAAAAAAAGCAAAAGCTCTTACTAGGCCCGGACAGTTGAGGACACACATATTTCTAAAAGATGTATGAAGAAAAGTTAAGCATCATTGGTGGTCAGAAAAAGAATACCTAAAATAAGAGCAGAGTGGATGCTCTTTTATGCCCTTTCTCTTGGCTACAGTGGAAAGTCTTGACTATGGTACAACTTGCAGAGGAGACTCCAGAGTGGCTTTTATACATTGCTGGTGGGGGCAGAAACTGATGCCCTGACTCTGCACAAGGGCCAGGCATCATGTCTAGACAGCTGACCAGTCCCATGGCCAGTGATTCCTCAATCCCAGTTCCACACGACCCAAGGGACGTTACTGCATGTGCATCATACACACCGTGGACAAGCACATTCATAACAGGACAGCTCATGTTAGCAAGACCTTGAAGCCAACAAAATGTCCATCAGGGGGAGGGCAGATGCATAAACTCTGATGTATTCACATAGGAAATAGTACCCAGTTGTCAGAATAAATTAACTTCCGAGATGTATGTGTTAAAGATCAACCTTAGTAATAGAACAGGAAGTGAAAACAGTTGCCAACAGAATACGTATGGTTTATGTTAGGAGGTGAAAGATAAATAGAATAACAAATGTATTTATTAGTGAGCATATATATGCAATAAATATATTCTAAAAAGAAAAGGAAATAGTTGACATAGATTGCAGGGTCATGGTAGACAAAGCAGGAGGACTGGTTGATTATAAAAAACGTAGCTTTTGTTTCCAGTAATGGGATTTGCTGGTGTCCGTTACACTATTAACAATAACAAATTAAATAGCTAGTTGAACATGTAAAATGGGCCATATTTGGAACAACGGTGAAAATGCGATGAACCAGGAATTATCATTTATCCAACTCTATGTTCCCAAAATTTAATTAAAAATATAATGAAGTAAAAATAACAGTGCCAGACACGACGTGTTCATTTGACCAACAATTCAGGGTCCAAGCCTTCTATAGCAATATGAAATGAATTATTTGTTGAAAGAAGGAGTCAAAAAGCAATTCTTTTTTTTGGGTGTGAAGTCAGAGAAGAATAGGGTTTAGTCATTGAGTGTTATTCTTGGAAATAATAAGGAACAGAAGGGGGTGTTCCAATGCTGACGCTGAGAATGAACTGCTTTGAATCCCTAGTAGAACAACAGGTCACTGTCAGAAAGACTAGAACATAAAATGTAGAAGAGAAGGGGATGCCGGCTCACTTGGAAAACAGGACAACTCCATGGTTTAAAGAACCAGCATGTGGAATCCACTGTCAGTAATACGGTCTTCTGTGGGTCCGTGGCTGCCTACCGATAGGGGACATTTTGCTTGTCAGCTCTTCACGCTCCCGGTAGATAAAGATTTGAGGATCAGCATATACAAGTGATATTCAAACCCATGGGCTCCATGAGATCACATGGGGAGCAAGCATGAATATAAATGGGAGGGGTTATAAGATGATGAAGGGATTAAAAGAGCATCACAAGCCTGAAAATCAGTTACTAGAGTAATGTGGCCTTCCGCAGATCCATGGATTTGGGGCAAGTTTTGAGCTATGTAATATTAGGGAAATCTATGTTCCAAACCTGTATCTATACCAGATAACACCTAACCTAATCTCAATCTTTAGCTCCATCTGCCATTGGAGGTCTTTGTGCTACTGTTACATGATTGAATTATTTTCTCTATGTCTGTTAGACTTACCTACCTTTTCAATTCCTTGGGTGAGTTTTAGAAAAGATTCATTTTAGGGAAGACTACTGGGCGAGTTAAGGGAAAAAAATGATCTTTTTTATGCTACTGGAAGACCATTTATGAATATGATAAATGAACTCTGATGGTTAATTTGATGTGTCAATGTGACCGGGCTAAGAGATACCCAGAAAGCTGGCCAAATGTTATTTCTGGGTGTATCTGTCACAACGTTTCCAGAAGAGAGTAGCATTTGAAAGAGTAGACTGAGTAAAGATGGCTCTCACCAAGATGGGTGGACATCGTCCAATCCGTTGAGAGCCTGATTAGAACAAAAAGGCAGAGGAAGGGCATTTTCTCTGTCTCTGCTCGAGCTGTCTCCTGCTCTCAGGCATGAGCACTCCTGGTTCTTGGGTTTTCAGATTCAGACCAGGACTTCCACTACCTACCCTCCAACTCTTATGTCTTTGTACTTGGACCTAATTACACCACTGGCTTTCCAGCTGGTTCTCCAGCTTCCTGATGGCAGATGGTGGCACTTCCCAGTGTCCATTACTACATGAGTCAATTCCTATAAGAATCCTCCTCTTCTGTCTGTTTATCGATCGCTTTATCTGTTTTCTATTGGTTCTGTTTCTCTGGAGAATCCTAACTAACACATGAACTTCTGCTTCTCTCTCTAACCTCATAACAAAAAAAGAAACACAACATTTGTACACTTTCACTAAGTTAGTGGAAAAGGAAGTAAATAAACTAATAAGCCAATCAAAAATCAGAATGTTTAAATCTAAACCACAACTATCCTAGAAGTTATTTTTAAATCATTCATCCATAGGATTTTATGTCTCACTTTTTATTTACAGGGAGGGAAATTATGATAATGGACTTTTATTTAGACTGCAGTCTAGCACACTAATACCATGCAGTACTCTATAATCAGTGATGATAATGTGAAGTCACTGAAATGAACTGAAATGTTCACCATAAAGAAATGGACTTAGGGGCGCCTGGGTGGCTCAGTCCTTAGGCGTCTGCCTTCGGCTCAGATCATGATCCCAGCGTCTTGCGATCGAGTCCCACATCGGGCTCCCTGCTGGGCGGGAAGCCTGCTTCTCTCTCTCCCACTCCCCCCGCTTGTGTTCCCTCTCTCGCTGTCTCTCTCTCTGTCAAATAAATAAATAAAATCTTAAAAAAAAAAAAGAAATGGACTTAGAAGTTAAACATTGCTACCAATATATCAAAACAAAGAAGTAGGGACACCTGGGTGGCTCAGTCACTTAAGCATCTGCCTTCGGCTCAGGGCATGATCTCAGGGTCCTGGGATCAAGCCCTGAGTTGGGCTCCCTGCTCAGTGGGGACTCTGCTTGATCCTCTGCCTCCTCCCACTCATGTTCTCTCTCTCTCTGTCTCTCAAATAAAAAAAAAAAAAAAAAAAAAAAAAACAAAGTAAATATTTTTGCTCTATTCCACAATGATCTTTCTGAGAGCAGGAACATTATTTTAAAGCACATTTTTCCTTATCTAAGTGAAAGAAAATCTTTTCCAAAATGTCAGCAAGCACATAGGAAGCCGTGGAGTAATGGTATCTGTTACATTCTCGTTTAAATGGGAGAACTGTATCATTTTATTTGTAGATACTTTCCATGCAGATAAGATAGATCAACTACGGGTGGTTTTGGTTTCCTGGGTTACATCATTTGAACCAGTGCTGCTCAATGCTGGTGACAATTATTCATTTAAAAATGCAGATGGCCAGCCCTTGGCACCAGACATCTTCATTTAATTGGTCTGGGGTGGCTTAGAAATCAGTATTTTTTTTTAAGATTTTATTTATTTATTTGTCAGAGAGAGAGGGCACAACCAGGGGGAGCAGCAGGTAGAGGGAGAAACAGACTCCCTGCTCAGCAGGGAGCCTAACGCAGAACTCGATCCCAGGACCCTGGGATCATGACCTGAGCCAAAGGCAGACGCTTCACCGACTGAGCCACCCAGGCATCCCAGGAATCACTATTTTTTAAACCATCTAGGTGATTCAGATGCCACCACAGTTGAGAATCAAGAAGGCTATTTGTCCGTAAATTCAAACAATGTTTTTGAGAAAAATAATGGGAATTTGATGAAAATGGTGAGAAATGCACAATTTCTGAACATCAGCACCCCTGACATTTTGGACAGATCATTCTTTGTTGTAGAAGCTGTCCTGTGCACCACAGATGTCCAGCAGCATGCCAGTGGGAGAACCCAAAATGTCTCCGGTCATGGCTTAGTGTTCCCTTAGGGACAAAAATGCTCCCCTTGAAAACCACTTAGATGTAACCAATTCTCATGTTACAAGATCCAAGTAGTACTTCAGTTCTAAGAAAAACCAAATGAATAACCATGTTCTTCAGTTAGAGTAGCAATTCATCTATAATCCCGCAAAAACGAGCAAGAGAGAGACAGTATTTTTAAACGATGTTCTAGATGACGTTTTTAATTAAAAATGAACCAATATGAGAGCTTTCCATCTCTTCTAGTTTGCACTTCTGGATCTGCACCCTACCCCGTCTTCACTCTACTCCCTTTTCAAATGGCCTCAGTGAGACTTCTTGTCAAGATAAAAACCTCCCCCCTCCCTCCCTCTTCCGGGAAGGTTGTAAATCGCTCCCATACTACAGCTTCACTCCAGCTAAGGCTTCCTCAGCCCCCTTCCAACAAACTCTAATTTACTGGCATCTTCAAGTGAATCAGTTACCAGGAGAAGCCCACCCCGGAGGGAGGAATGAAGATAGCATCGCTTCTGCATCCACTTGCCTTCTCTCTGCCAGGCAGAACGGAAGTGAAGTTCAATAGGTTTCTTTGTTTCTCATTTCCTTCCCTCCCCTGGCCCATGATTTTGTGCTTTACCCCCCCTAGCAACAAGTTAAATAATATCCATCCAATCAGTGTTTCCTTCCTATGTTTCAAGCAATGTTCTAGACACTGTGACCCAGTTATGGACAAAATGAAGTCTCCACCATCTTGGAGGTTACTTATTAATAGGCAGAAATGTCCACATTGTTCTAGATAATGATATGAGGCCCTACAGTTTGCATTTTCCTATTGCTTGAGCTCCTCTTTTAAACAAATATTCAACTGATGAACTTTTCTAGTTCCAAAGAGTGTTAAGAATGAGCTTTTTAAATGTTGAACTTGCCTACCCAGGTACCTGAATGAAAGTGGACACCATTACTGGTCTGCTGGGATCACTTTGTTACCAGCCATGTTTTTGCACTTCCTCTTGAGAGGTTGACAAGCATTACTGATGTCACGTTGAGTAAGTTCAAAAGCAATGAATGTTTCGGCAGCAATCGAGGGGCACTCAACAGCCCTGATGGTGAGCTGCAGGTCCAGTGTCATCGATCTCTAGGTGGCACCAGGGCCCATCTACTCTGGGGCACTGATGCAGCTCACAGAAGAGGGGACCTTGGTTGGGGTCGCCCACATTGGTGAGCCGTGTGACTCAATCACAGCTCAATGTTGGTAGGTGTCTGAATGGCAACCCTCCAAGGGTGAGTCCAAGAGAACAGCATTCATCCTGGTGAGTTTTGGCCAAAGCTGTGGGAACGGCCTTGAGTTCTGCCCACTCTGGGATCTGCCTGGCTGGGACTCAGACTGCACATACGCAGCAGCCCGGGGACACTGCTGGGTTTCATCTTGGCCAACCATTTGTGAACCAGGCCCTGGCATTTAGGAGGACCTCTGGGAACCAAGAGCACTACTGAACCAGAGGCTTAGCTTCAGGTGGGAGATAAAATTTCCCACAAGGGAGGAGTTGCCACTGTGGAAACCAGAGATGCCCCGGAGCCACATCAGCCGCCTTCCTGAACCCCCCATTTCATTCAGACAGCTAAGAGTTGGTGGGTCCTCCCCACCCTGTCAGTCATTGAGTCAGAGCTGACCCAGCTTGGAATGGGACTATCGGGCAGAAACGTCACAAAGCCTCTAGAGATAAGTGTTCCGCTTTGACAAGAGCCCAGCAGCCTATGATAGTCGCGCCCGGGTGGAGGTTACCTTCTTTTGCCAGACGCTCCAACTGGCAAATCATCAGACATAGAGATCATAATTCAAAAGGGGTGCTGGTGTCATGGGCCCCCAAAATACCGGCAGTTCTCTGCGTATGGCTCTTCAAGGTGGGGAGACTTGCCCTTGGCGCTAAGGGATCCGGGAAGTACAAGCAACAAATACATCAACTCCTGCTCTGTGTTCAGATATAGAAGCACTGAAAGCCGTGCATGGATTGGCCCCACAAGGCCCCACCGACAGAAGGTCGCTCCACATGCCACTCGACACCTGACCCAGAAAACATTAGTTGGATCTAGGTGCTCCCTCACCACAAGGAGCAGAGAGGATAGTCACCTGGGAGCGAGCATTCAACACAGCTCTAACAGTGTGACTGCCTCCCCCGTGCAGAGCTCCTCAGCCCAGCTGGACAGGTGCCCATGGTCTTCAATTCTGCTTGGGGACAGGGAGACCTTGGTCCCAATCCTCACGATCTTCCTGTTCCAGTCGCAAGGCCGAGGGATGGAGGGAATTATCTGTCTCAGACTAGACTTGCTGTAGGAGGTAAAGCACATTTACTCCTGTTTTCAAGTGCCTGGTAGATGCTCACCTCTTTGATTTAACACATAGTGTTTTTTTCCTTTCTTCTTTCCTCATCGGCTGAATTACATACGCTTGGAAGTCAAGAAACTTTTGTGAAAATTCAGCCCGAAGTTCCTTAGAAATTGAAGTCGGAAGCCTGAATGGTAGTCCAGTGAGATATGCAGAGTCTGAGGGAGTTGGCAGTTTCCCCAGCTGTCAGGCAGAGCCAACATACGTAGGAACAACATTTCAGAAAACTCACCCGAAGTGACTAATGGCCACGACCATGCTCAGGGGAAGATCACTGTCTCCTGCCCGCTCTAGGCTTTATTTTGCGGGCCAGCTTAATTTGCCTATCGTCTGGCACCTTCCACAGAGACAGGAGAAAATATAATAAAGGAGCCCACATTTGTCAGGAGATGCTAAAATGCTGTTTAGGATGAAGGATGTAATGAATAGCTCTATAAAATAAAGCAAGTCAAGAGATTCATTCTCTTTGAAATCCTTATACTGGGGCTTTCTAACTTGACTAGTGTCCTCACTAACACTTTCTAACTTGACATTGAAATACTCCTCAGCTCTACTCTGTGGTCAAGTAGGACCACTGCGGCCACCTGGTTACAACTCGGATGGATTTTTCTGTCTCTTGGCTGAATGTGTGTTATTTATTTCCAATCTTACAAGATATTTCCAGAAGATATTTCAAAAGCAATTCTAGAACCATCATCCCAGACTTCACAATTACATTGACTGACTGTATTGATTTTTATTTTTTGTGCTAAATGACTAGCCTAGCAAATGTGAAATTTAAGTAAAAAAAAAATTGTTGGTTCAAAATAAAGTAATGAAACTGAGGACATAAAGATGTTGAGGGATCATTATTAGCTGTGTTTGTAGGACTTGTATGTCCATTAACATGACCCACTAGGAAAGCATAAAATAAAATGCATGGTGCTTTTTATGAGATTATTATAATGTATATGGTTATAGCTGCAAAATGCAAGATCTGTCTTTATATTTATTTATGAAGTGATAGGAGATGGCTTAAAATGTTTTGAGTTTGGTAAATGATACCTATTTTGTTGTATTAAAAATCTCTGTCTTGGGAAACCTGGGTGGCTCAACTGGTGGAGCGACCAACTCTTGGTTTTGGCTCAGGTCATTATCTCGGGTCATGAGATCTAGCCCCAGATCAGGCTCCCAGACTCAGTGTGGAATCTGATTGTGCCTCCCCTCCCCCTCTGCCCCTCCCCTGGCGCACTCTCTCTCTTTCTCTCTAAAATAAATAAGTAATAAAATAAATAAATAAAATTTTTTTAAAAAATAAAAATCTCTGTCCTTACAGAGCTATTCACTTTTTCTGTAGTCCCCATAAATTGGTATGATTTTTTTTTTTTTGAGAGCACGCAAGTGGTGGCTGGGGTGTAGGATGGGGAGGAGCAGAGGAAGAGGAAGAGAGAAAATCCGAAGCAGGCTCCATGCCCAGCGTGGGGCTCAATCCCACGACCCTGAGATTATGACTCAAGCTGAAATTGAGTTGGACACCCAACAAACTGAGCCACCCAGGTGCCCCAAATTGGTATGACTTTTTTAAAAAAAGATTTTATTTATTTACTTATGAGAGACAGAGAGAGGGAAACGGAGCGAGAGGGAGAAGAAGACTCCCCACTGAGCAGGGAGCCTGATGCAGGGCTCGATCCCAGGACCCTGAGATCATGACCTGAGCTGAAGGCAGACGCCTAACGACTGAGCCACCCAGGTGCCCCTGGTATGACATTTTTAAAAAGATTTATTTATTTATTTATTGGAGAGTGTGCGTGCACACGTGCACGTGCAGGGCAGAGGGAGAGAGGATCCTAAGCAGACTTTATGCTGAGCAAGGAGTCAGATCCCATGACCCTGAGATCACAACCTGAGCTGAAACCAAGAGTTAGATGCTCAACAGATAGCACCACCCAGGCGCCCCCAGTATGACATTTGAAGAAAAATTTAGAAGATGTGGCTTTCCTGCTCTGTCTGTTGGACTCCCTAAGAATAATCAAGTAGTTGATTATCTTTTCTAAATATATACTAACATTCTATTTGTTTTATTTGCATAATGTTCAAATACAGTTAAATTAAAAAGCCACTGAAACTTGATGAAAATATATAGCAGTAAAGCATTAATTGGAGGTTTCACAAATCTTAGCATTTTCCATAGGGTTCATCACCCTTTCATTTGACTTCATTTTTGTTAAGAAAGAAGTCCTAAGTTGTTATATTCCCTGGTACTTTAAGATTATCATTTAATATTAATTAGACTGCAAAAGAAATATTCTTCTCCGAGTCTTACAGATGAAGAAATGAAGGCTTAGAGAAAGTCAGCAATTTGTCCAATGCACACAGTGGTAAGTGTGGAATTGTTATCTAAATCCAGGTCCAGCTACTCCAAAGTCCACGCATTTTACATTAGACCATCCTTCCAGACACCAAAAATGAACAAAAGGATTTAGTGGAAGGATGAAATAAATGGAACGGCAGGATAAATTCACCCATGGCATTCTTTGTAATGGCATGAAGTTAAAGGCTAGCATTAAAATCTTGCACAGAAGTAAAAGATTTGTTAAGTAAGAAGTAAGGACTGAGAAAAATGATATTAACCCAGTGAACTACTCAAAAGGATCATATTAGTCAGAAGATTAAGTGACTACAGGTCAGAAGTCAAGAGCAGAGGTTGCTGACCAGCTTAAAATGTGTAGAAGCATGGATCCCCAGACAGGCAGATGGCCAGCGCATATGGCCACAATCTCATCTATGGCGTAGAGGTCAGGAAATTTTACAGGTGATCCAGGGGTCGAAAACAAGGGTCAGCAAATTATATCCCAAAGGCCAAATATCCTGCCTGTTCCCTGTTTCTGTAAATAAAGTTTTATTGGAACACAGTCACTACCATACATCTGCATATTATCTACGGCTCTGCCTTCATGCTACAGGACACACTTGAGTAGTAGTAACAGAAACTTTATGATCCAACAGAAACCTTATGATCCACCAAGCTTAACGTATTCACTACCTGCGCCTTTTGCCAACCCCTGGTATGAAACACAGACCAATTGTTGGGCAAATAACACTCTCCTTCTCCTCCTCCTCCCTCCTCCTCCTTCTCCTCCTCCTCCTTCTTCGTCATCTTGTTCTGCCTGTTTGTTTTATATTTTTTTAAAGGTTATAATTTTAATTCCAGTATACTTAACATTACAGTGTTATATTACTTTCAGGTATACAGTATAGTGATTCAACAATTCCGTACATTACTCAGTGTTCATCACAAGTGCACTCTCTAATCCCCATCACCTACTTCACCCATCCCACCACCCCCCCTCTAGGAACCATCAGTTTGTTCTCTATAGTTAAGAGTTGGCTTCTTGGTTTACATCTCTCTCTCTTTCCTTTGCTCATTTGTTTTGTCTCTTAAATTCCACATATGAGTGAAATCATATGGTATCTGTCTTTCTCTGACTGACTTATTTTGCTTAGCATCATACTCTCTAGCTCCATCCACATCATTGCAAATGGCAAGATTTCATTCTTTTTTATGGCTGAGTAATATTCCATTGTATATATACAATCTTTATCTATTCATCAATTGACGGACACTTGGGCTGCTTCTATATCTTGGCTATTGTAAATAATGCTGTAATAAACATTGGGGCACATGTATCCCTTTGTGTTTTTTGTTTGTTTGTTTTTTAAGATTTTATTTATTTGAGAGAGTGAGCTCGCATGAGCAGGGGGGAGAAGGGCAGAGGAAGAGGGAGAAGTAGACCCCCACTGAGCAAGGAGCCCAATGCAGGACTCGATCCCAGGATCCTGAGACCATGACCTGAGCTGAAGTCAGCCACTTAACTGACTGAGCCACTCAGGCGCCTCACATATATCCCTTTGAATTAGAGTTTTTACTCTTTGGATAAATACCTACTAGTGCAATTGATGGATGATAGGGTAGTTCTATTTTTAACTTTTTGATGAACCTCCATACTATTTTCCACAGTGGCTGCACCAGTTTGCATTACCACCAATAGCGCACAAGGGTTCCCTTTTCTCCACACGCTCAACAACACTTGTTGATTCTTGTGTTACTGATTTTAGCCATTCTGACAGGTGTGAGGTGATATCTCATTGTAGTTTTGATTTGCATTTCTCTGATAATGAATGATGTTGAGCATCTTTTCATGTGTCTGTTGGCCATCTACAGGTCTTCTTTGGAGAAATGTCTGTTCATGTCTTCTGTCCATTTTTAATTGGATTATTTGTGGGGGTTTTTGGTGTTGAGTTGTATCAGTTCTTTACATATTTTGGATACTAACCCTGTCAGATATGTCATTTGCAAATATCTTGTCCTATTCAATAGGTTGCCTTTTACATGCTATATATAGAAAACTCTAAAGATTCCACCAAAAAACTACCAGAACTGATAAATGAATTGATTAAAGTCACAGGATACAAAAATCAATGTACCGAAGTCTGCGGCATTCCTATACACTAATAACAAAGTGACAGAAAGTGAAATTAAGAAAACAATTCCATTTCCAACTGCAACAAAAACAATAAAATAGGAATAAAAATCAAAGAGGTGAAAGACCTGCAGTCTGAAAACTATAAAACACTGATGAAAGAAATTCAAGATGATGCAAAAAACAAAAACAAAAACAAACAAACAAAAAACAAAACAAGGAAAGACATTCCATGCTCATGAATTGGAAGAATAAATATTCTTAAAATGCCCATACCACCCAATCAATCTACAGATTTAACGCAATCCCTATCAAAATACCAAAAGCATTTTTCACAGAACTAGAACAAATAATCCTCAAATTTGTATGGAACCACAAAAGACCCTGAACAGCCAAAGCAATCTTGAAAATAAAAACAAAGCTGGCGGCATCACAATTCTAGACTTCAAGCTCTATTACAAAGCTGTAGAAATCAAAACAGTATGGTACTGGCACAAAAATAGACACATAGATCAATGGAACAGAACAGAAAACCCAGAAATAAACCCATAACTACATGATCAATTAATCTTCAACAAAGAGCAGTGAATACACAATGGGAAAAAAGACAGTCTCTTCAATAAATGGTGTTGGGAAAACTGGACAGCAACATGCAAAAGAATGAAAGTGGACCACTTACTTACACCACACACAAAAATAAACTCAAAATGGATTAAAGACCTAAAGGAAACCTGAAGCCATAAAAATCCTGGAAGAGAGCACAGGTAGTAATTTCTCTTACATCAGCCGTAGCGACATTTTTCTAGATATGTCTCCTGAGGCAAAATAAACTATTGGAACTATTTCAAAATAAAAAGCTTCTGCACAGTGAAGGAAACAATCAAGAAACTAAAAGGGCAAGTAGCATTCTTAATGCCCCCAAACCACTTGGTCTGCCTCTTATCTGTGTACTATTGTCCTAGTTTTTCCAACCATCTATCTCTGACACTGTTCTTTTCTGTTTACTACTTCAGTAGCTGTCTAGAGGGTCCTTCTCCTTCACAGTTGACCTTCACACTGTTGGCCAGTGTCAGCAGAGTGAGCCTTTACAGTGCAGAGTAGATGATGCCGCTCCCCTCCCCTCCGCCCCCACCCTTTCATGGCCTCCCATCACCGTGGATTAAATCCAGTCTCTCTTCTGTGGCCCGAAGCTCTTCCTGATCTGCCCCATCCCTCTTTGATCTTGCCTTCTCCTTGTTCTGTCCACTCCAGCCCCAATGTACATCTTGATGAATTCAAGTTTGTTCCTCCCCCCGTGGATTAGCAAATGCTCTTGCCCAGGCCAAAGACATTTTTATATCCCTCTTCCCTTCGTCCTCCATTTCTCTGCTTAAATGTCACTATCTCATTCTTTGCCCCAGGGAAAATAATTCCACAAAGTGCAACAGAGACACTCTTAGTCTTCGTGAGTATTGCATTTTGAATGTCATGCAACAAGAAACGGCAAATTTCCTCAAAATTCTCAATACATAAAACATGGTATATGAGTAGATTTTTTTTTTTTTAAAGATTTTATTTATTTATTCATGAGAGACAGAGAGAGAGAGAGAGAGAGGCAGAGGGAGAAGCAGGCTCCCAAGGAGCAGGGAACCCGATGCGGGACTTGATCCCAGGACGCTGGGATCATGACCTGAGCCGAAGGCAGACGCTTACCATCTGAGCCACCCAGGTGCCCAATGAGTAGATTTTCATTTCCCTATTGTCAGCATAACCAAAAGAAAGTTACAAAATGGATTGTATAAGCTGAGAAAAACGTTCTTATCAGGTTCTTCTGATTTCTCCATCTCTAGTACTATACATACTCTCAGCCCCCATCACTCACTGGACCCTACTTCATTTTCTTCCTAACACTTACCTCTGCCTGAGGTTGTGTTATTCATTAGTACATTTGTCTTATTTACTTGTTTGTTCCAGATCTCTTCAATTAGAATGTAAGCTTTGTGAAAGCAGGGTTTTGTGTATCAAGTTTGCAACTGTTGACAGAAAACAATTCAATAAGTATTCAATACTTACTAAGAATTCAATAAGTATTAACAGGATATTAGACGAATCTTCACGTTTACAGATGAAATACGACGGTATAATTCATATACCCTGCCGTTATGCTGATGGGATTGACATCTTTTGGACCAAACTGAGGTTAAGATTCTACTTGACAACTGCCCATGCTTCTCTCCATGGAGTGTTACTTGGTGCCCCTCCCCTTTCTGACCTTATCCGATACTGCTTTTCCTTTTCAGATTTTTTTTTTTTTTTTTAATGAATCTGCGAACCTGGCCTGCTTACCCTTAGCATCTTTGTTCTTGCAGTTCCCTCCGCTTAAAACACACTGGTAGGAGCGCCAGTGTATCGCCTGTCTAGTCTTGGCTCAGGCACAAACTTCTCCTACCTTGCCCCCCATGTTTGAAGCTGGGAACTGCCCCCACCCTGATACTCGTGATCCCTTTCCTCTGCCGGACTTTTTTTCTCCCATGGGAGTCACCACCCTTTTAAAGATTAAAACATTGCAGCATAAAATTATCATTATGGAGAGTAAAAGAATAATGTAACATATAATTATAAATAATATGCAATGCTTATTGTTTATTATGTCTCCCTAGAACATGAGCTCCACAGGGGCAGGGATCTTTGTGCATTTGTTCCATTGCTTGTACCTGCCCATCTGCCTCTGTTCTGGCTGCTGGGACGGACATACCGTTGTCTGGGTGGCTTACACAACAAACTTTCATTTCTCGCAGTTCTGGAAGCGGGAAGGCCAAGATCAAGGCACCAGAAGGTCCGGTGTCCGGTGAGGACCACTTTCTGGTTCACTAACGGCTGTCTTCTCTCTGGGTCTTCACATGGCAGAAGGGGTGAGGGAACTCTTTGGGGTTTCTTTTATAAGGCACTCATCCCATTCCTGAGGACTCTACACTCAGGACCTGATCACCTCCCAAAGACCCCAACTCCAAACACCCTCACGTTGGGAGTCAGGTTTCAATGTATGGATTCTGGGGGGACACAGTCAGTCAGTCTATGGTACCATCTTCCCTCATGACTCCCGGGGCCGATCCCCACAAGCTGGTCCCAGGTGTTCCTATGGGCAGGCTTTCAGCTGGGTTTGGCCAATGGGAGGGACTCACAGGTGCCTCCAGGTCCTGGTGCCTTTTATAGGGTTCTAGAGCCTCTGGATATGCTGCCTGTGGCTCCAGCTTCCAGCACGTTTCCAAGACCCTGCATCTGGAGATCACTGCCTCCTCCTTCGTCCCTTCCATGAGGAGCGACAGTGGCTTGTAGAGGGCATTCTCTGCTTTGCTTGACCATCCCGTATCAGCTGTTTAGTACTTCCATCACCTTCTAACCCCTTCCTGAGTTAAATTCCCACTGGTTTAAACACCCAGAGTAGTTTCTGTTCCCTAGCAGATCTGGAAATACACAATTCTATTTCTTCTGCTTTTTAGCAGATGCCTTGGAAGTCAGGTCAGAGAAAGTGAAGCAATGCAGTGGACAGTGACATGCTCATGACTAACCACATAATAAAACCAAGTGACTTAGCAGTTCAATAGGTGTAGCAGATACGCCCTAGTTTTATGGGTTTTCTTCATTAGCATATGAGAGACGCACTATAAATCACCCACTGTGGACAAGAGCTAAAATCGGATGTACAATAGAACCACAGTCACATATGGCAAAGTAATTTATCATGAGATTTTAATTATATAAAGAGACACATTAAATTTATCTCTGTGTCCTCATCATCCGGCTCAATGCCTGGAATGTAATAGTTACCTGATAAATGCTCATTTAATGATGAAATGAATGAACTGAAAATATGAAAAATTATGCACACTATGCTTTCCACATTACAATATAAGGCAGCACAAGAATTCTGGCAACCCATGAGTCTATGAATGAAGAAAAACCCTCTGGTTGGTAACACAGAAAAGCTGAAGCCGCACAGCCTCATGGGAATCCCGAGAGGAGGGAGCTTCTGGTGGGATCTCAGGGCACCTGGTCGACCAAACGTCCAGAAACCGCATCTCTCATCATTGCCTTCTCCTCAGTCTCGGGCATCTTGCAACAGGCAACAGCGATGGATGGATGTTCACAAGGGAGAGAGAAGTACTCAGAACTCAGGTCTCTGTGGGGAAGGTCATTCCCCTGAGGTGCTGGTGTTCAATGTCCCCTGAGATTCCAGGCATGGTTCAGGATGCTGGTGTTCAAAGGGCACACAGGGAAATAGATACAGGATAACAGAACAGGAGAGGGAGGGGGCAGAAGACGAAGGAACTATTCTATCCTATCATCTAGGCTGTTATCACTGCCAGGCTTGAACAGGACAGGAGAGGGAGCATTGCCAGGCTTGAATGAATAGCCAAGAGAGATAACCAAGATTCCATGAGTTCCGGCCGCAGCTTTCCCGAGCAAAGATCTCCCTGCAAACCTAGCCCCCCCTTGGCCAATGCTGTCTTCAGATGCTCCTTGTAGAATTACTACTGCAAATGCTTCTGGTAGACGAAAGAGGACCCACCCTGTGCAGCATGGGTTGTGGAGGAATAGATCCCCTCCTCTGACACTGATCAATTATCTGTAGGGAAAGCCTCCACTCTGGTGTCCTGGCACTTTGCATGTCTCCCCATGGGCCACGCAGGCGAAGTTTGACCACACCGGGACCCGCGGCTCAGTGGGATAGCCTATGATTCCTTCTGGAGCCAGGGGAGATAAGCCTGGTGGGGAGCTGGTGTCAGGCATTTCCCAGCCCCACTTTATGGTCATCTCTCCTCCATCTCCCTGCTCAGGGTCACCCACAGCTCGTGGCGTCTGTCACCTGACCCTTTTGGTTCTGTGTTGTCCTATATGACGAGAGTCGTGGACAGCTGCCGCCATGCTGACCTTGCTTTGGCGGCCCATCCCTGTCTGAATCCATGTGGGCTCCTGGCTGCTTGCTGGCCAATCCGTGGAAGAGTGGCAAGCCACACTGATACGCTCCACGGCTCGGTGAGCGTGAGACCATATGGTGTGGTTTATTCTGCACGTCAGCACCTGCGTCTGTGAACGGACTCCAGCGCCCCATACCGGGATATCGACGCCCTGCAGCACAGGTCAGTGTGATTTGTCACGACTGTGTAGCACTTCCTCGGGCTGATGTGGCCACAAGTACTTTCTGCTGTCTTACCGTGGTTTAGACACTTCCGCGCCATGTCTGCAGGTCGGGGTTCTCCCGTGTGCAGCCCCAGGACTGCTGCACGGCATCCGTGAGAAGTTATCGGGTGAAAGAGTTGGTGCTATTACATCCTCACACTGCTCCAAGTTTATGAGGTTATTCTAATTGTCCTCAAATATATAAAATTCACAAATAGTTCCTTAAAGAAAGAAGGGAGTTCCTGAAGTTTTTTGCAGGCCACCAATAAGCTGTATTTCATTATAAAGTGCATTTTTTTTTTAAGATTTTATTTTTCTTAAGTAATCTCTAAACTCAACATAGGGCTCAAACCCACAGCCCCGAGATCGAGAGTCACATGCTCCAGGGGCGCCTGGGTGGCTCAGTCGTTAAGCGTCTGCCTTCGGCTCAGGTCATGATCCCAGGGTCCTGGGATCAAGTCCCACATATCGGGCTCCCTGCTCTGCGGGAAGCCTGCTTCTCCCTCTCCCACTTGCCCTGCTTGTGTTCCTGCTCTCACTCTCTCTCTCTCTGTCAAATAAATAAATAAATAAAATCTTTAAAAAAAAAAAAAAAGAGTCACATGCTCCACTGAGTGAGCCAGCCGGGCGCTCCCAAGGGTGCATATCTTACTCATCTACAGAATAGGAACCTCTCCTCCCCTCAAGATACTCGGAAAGCCCTCTGAACAGACCGGGGCCAAGAACAGCGATAAGGAAAACTATCTGATTCTAACTGCAGAGTATTTTACTGTGGCCACAAGCCTTTTTCTTATGACAGTTTTAAAATAAATAAAACTGCTAGCTTTTCCAGTGAACTGTGACTCTCATCTGTTTTTAATCATGGCTCTTGTTAGTTTTGAATTCTGTAAGAACTCAAATTCATTCTTAATTATAACATTACCATACTTTGGCAAAGTATAATCCAGATGAGATACATTTAGAATAAAAAGCACATTTCTTCATCACTGCCTAAATATGCTTCTCTCATAAAACTTATCTGATCCTCAACGTCTCGGGCTGTGCAGTGATTGATTGCAGCCAACCTTTTTATGGTCTGCCAAAACAAAGAATAGGCACACAGGTGTTGGGACTGCTGGGTTCTCATGACAGAGCAAGGGGGACCCACCCGGGTCTTCGTCAGGATTGTGCCCAAGGACATTTTCTCCAATCACGCTATGTCAAGGAGTTTTAGTGCAAACACTTTTAATTTCCTGGTGCCTCGTTTCAGAATTATGAGTTCCAATAGAAAGAGATAAAGAGAGAAGGAAGGGAGGAAGGAAGGAAGGAGGGAAGGAGGGAAGCAAGGAGGGAGGGAGGAAGGGAAGGAAGGGAGGAAGGAAGGAAGGAAGGAAGGAAGGAAGGAAGGAAGGGAGGAAGGAAGGAAGGAAAGGAGGGAGAAAGGAAGGAAGGAAAGGAGGGAGGGAGGAAGGAAGGGAAAAAAGTGCCCCCTTTTCCAGTCTGTAACTGCATAATATTCAGAAAAGAATATAAACTATGATTTAATGTAGACACCAATGAGGCTAGAAGTAAAATGTGATTGTCAGTATCATGACTCAAGGATTTCCTTAAAGTCCCAGACTCAGCAGTGCATGGTGAAAATTTATGGATTATTTGAACAGATGGTGCCACAATATCAACGTGAGATTTAAAGGCAGGGCCTTCGAAGTTATTTCAATCCCGAATATGAGTTCTGCAGAAACTCCAGGTTACTGAGCCTCCCGTAGCCCTTGGGAAGGGCCTGCTTGTGTTTGTGTGAGGGGACATAGAAGCAGAGACTCCCCAAGCTCCTGGGGGCCTTCAATAGCAACCAGTCCCAAATCCACAGAGATGGAGAGCAGAACCGTGGCTGCCAGAGGCTGGCAGGGAGGCATGAGGAGTGACTGCTCATGGGTGCGGCGTTTCCTTTTGGGGTGCCAAAATAACCGTGGCATTACAAAGGGTGATGGTCCTATGCCTCTGTGAGTACCCTAAAACTCAGTAAAATGGATACTTCACTATGGTGAATTTCATGCTATGTAACTTCTTTCTCAATTTTTTTTAAGATTTTTTTTTTTTTTAAGTAATCTCTACACCCAATATGGTGCTTGAATTCATGACCCTGAGATCAATAATTGCATTCTCTTTGGCCTAAGCCAGCCAGGTGCCCCAAGTTCTCTCTCAATTAAAACAAATAAATAAAAGGTGGCAGTAGCTAAGTATCTTTTGTATGCACATGCACACCACGCATTGTGCATGGGACATATTTACACTAAGAAGGTGATTGTTGTGTATCTGAAATTCACATTTAATTAGGTTCCCCATATTTTTGTATCAGTAGACTTTATTTTTTAGAATTGTTTTAGGGTAGTAGCAAAATTGAGTGGAAAGTACATTGAGTCCTAATACGCCCATACCCCCTCCCCCAGCACATGCCCAGCCTTTCTATCAGCATCCCCCACCAGAGTGGTACATATATTACCATGTGTGTGTTCTATGGGTTTGGGCAAAATTATAATGAAGTATCCACCATTATAGTATCATATAGAGTGGTTTCACTGCCCTAAAAATCCTACGTGCTCTGCTGATTCATCCCTCTCCTCCCTATAACCTTACCCCTGGCAACAACTGTCTGAATGGACCACCCTTCATCCATTGAAGGACAGCATGGTTGCTTCCAAACTTGGCCAATTACGAATAAAGCTGCTTAAACATTTGCATACAGGTTTTTGTGTGAACACAACTTATCAGTTCATTTAGGTAAATACCAAGGAGCACAACTGCTGGATCATATGGTAAGACTTTTAGTTTTGCTAAATCTGGCAATCCTATTCTCAGTGAACTTGCACTTCTTTGGAAGAGACACAGAACAAGGATGTACTTCAATGAGAGAAGGCACTAGAGGATATCTTATCTTTATCCGCTCATTCACCCACTCATTCATTGGTATTTATTGAACAAAACTGTGTGCTAGACCCTGGGAAGGCAAACAGACACACAAAATGGAAAAAGTACATGCTGTTAAACACAGCAAAGCAGAATAACAAGGGCGTTAGAAAGGTTTCCAACATGCAAGCTAGAGAGCAAAGAAAAGATGGAGAGATTTTCCCCATGGAGGCTCCAAGGGAGGCTCCGAGAGTGTACCCCGGGGAAAGAAGGCCTTCTTCTTGAAGTATGTAGATAATCCCGCAGGGGTATTGATGAGAGATCCACGCAGGAAAGAATGATTCCAGGCGGAGGTGCAAAGGTACGAACTAGCAATGGAATACATTTAATCAATAAATATTTAATACCCTACCATTATGCTGGGCCTGAGGACACAGCTTTCACCAAGCAGGCAGCCTGGACAAGTAGTCGACAGGAAAATACTTAACACAGGTTTGTGCAGCTCAGAAAAGCAAGCTTTCCTCATGGCTGGGACAACAAGTGCCTTCAAAGAGTGAGTGCTCCTTTTTCTCCTGGGTATGCCTCCCCTTCTACCCTAAGGTGAAGAGTTACGTCAATGGGTGTATAAATAGTGCTTACCATCTATTAGAATTTCAAGGCTTGGTTTGGGGACTCCCCCCCCCCAACTACTGAAGTTTCCTAAGTTGAGTTATCATTCCAAACTTTAGTTACTATTGTCCTATGTGAGATCTTTGTATCTTGTGTCCAATGCACTAGTTAGACATTTCTTTATAGGCATTTTAAGATTTACAGGTGCACTTGATAAAATAGCTGGACATTTTCGAGATGTTTTTCATTGGATAATTTATTCCATATGTACCCAACAGCCAAGCATTTGGCAAGTGACCAACAGATATGATTTAGAAAGCCTGAAGAGCTCATGCAGGAAATAAGTAGCTGACAGAGAAAGAAAAATGGCAACTTCATGCTTTAATGGCAACGTAAACTATCTAGAAGGGACATTTATCAGTTCAACAAGAATCGATTTTCTTCACTCTCAACCCATATAAAAAATCCCTTTCTAAAAGGTCGGGGCATTTGCTCTGGTAATTTATTTGTTTATGTATAACTAGCCCATCTCGAGACTCTGTACGAAACATCTTTTTCTGGCACATGTTTTATCTTGATCCTGGGTGGAAGATAATCACCGAGTAACCTGTTGAATCGGGCACACTTGGAGGCAAGGGAAGGAGATTTCATCTACTGTGCACTTGCAGACATTGATGTAAGTGCGTGAGGAGTGAGACAGGCAGTTGGGTGAGCTTCACGCCTCACACAGGTGTCAACTGCCTGCTCTGTCTGATTTTTGTTCCACTCCATATTTTGAAATGATATAACTCAAAAGGGACGTCACTTGTTAATTAGTGAAAATCTAAAACAAAGGGTTTCTGGTTAATTCATAGAAAATGGGGAGTTTGAATAAATTTCAAGGCAATGTTTTAACCAGGTAAACTTAATTCTAGTATTTGCATCAAAACAGGGAATGGAGAATTCGTGTTTATTCAACATGCATTCCTTTAATTGATCACCTTTTGTTTAGTACATGTATACTGAGCACCTCCTATATGCCCGGGAGTATGCCAGATTCCAGGAATAAAACCATGAATATGAACAGAACGTCTCCTCTGAGGGTAACCGTTAAGTAAATAGCCATCATATGTGGTGTGAGAGGGATGGAACCACGACAGAGAGGAGAACAAGTGTGTTTGAGAACCAAAAGATGATGCATTCTAGAAAAGGTGAAGTATAGATCTTTGACCTAGGTCCTAAATGAATGAGTAGGTGTTTGCCATAAAGAGATGAAAGAAAGTGTAGTAGAGACAAAAGATAGACCAGTCATGATGATTAAATATTATCCATGTCCATCTTTTTTTTTTTTTAAGATTTTATTTATTTATTTGAGAGGGAGAGAGAGATAGCGAGTAAGAGCACAAGAGCGGGGGAAAGAGAGGCAGACGCCCCGCTGAGCAGGGAGCCAGACACAGGACTCGATCCCAGGACCCCAAGGTCATGACCTGAGCCAAAAGCAGACACTTAACCAACTGAGCCACCCAGGCGCCCCTCAACCTTGTCCATCTTTACTAATGACTGACTCTTCATCCCAGCCAAAATACTTAGCTCTCTATCCATCTGTTTTCACATCTGTAGAGATACTAATAATATTTAATTTGCAGGCTATCAGAAGGATCAACCGAGACAACATACCTTAAGCGCTCAGCCTGTGGCCATTAAATGCTAATCCTATGGAACATTCCAATGAGTTGGGAACCCACGCCTTCCTCTACTATAACTGGTAGACAAATGGTGTCCAGCTCTCCCCATCCTCTCCCCAAAACAGTGCAAGGACCTCCGTAAGCAACTTGGAGCAAGAAATGAAAGTTCTGTTCTTGTTATTTATGTGAAGCAATCCAAAGCTGTGTGCAGTGACTATCCAGAATGTACATGTATCTCATCTTTGATGCTTCTCTTCTAGAACTTCTTACCATTTTAGAATCATTTTTTACCTCATCTTTTACAATAAAGGGTTTCACGGGAGGAGGAACTATGATCAAATTCCATCCCTAATAGGTTGACTTACGCTTTGATTCAGATTTCTTTTGAAGTATTCCCAAATTCCCGAGTAATTCATGTTTTCTGGGTTTTTTGGCCATTGATTTACAATCTTACGGGATTATAATGAATAAACGTGGACCATACAATTGCTAGGTTTTTACAATTCTTATTCCTGGCACTCATGCATGGCTCCACTCTTGGGGTCGAGTGAAACTGTGGGATCTTAGAAGAGTAGAACGAAAGGAAGGGGAGGTCCCTGATCATCTGCTTCAGGGAACCAGGATGCATCCACTGACCAGACGGAGGGCCCCCTCTGGCGCACTAGCAGACGCCTCCATAATTAAGAGTTCCTTTGTGTGCCTTATTCAACCTCCTATTCCCGGAGTCTGACAGATGGTAGATATTTAGTAATTTTTCTTAAGTAGATGAGTAAATATTTCTTCTTACTTTCCTGTAATGAGCATGCCTAATTTTGCAACATGTTAACAAAAATAGAAACCCCAAATAAAAGGATCTTTTAAAGCCTGTCATCATTTTTGGACATTTATTCTACCAGTACTCCGTTCATACATTCAAGGTATTCTAACTGCCCCCCTGTTATTGGTGAAGTAGTTTGTTGCAATTTTACTTGATCAAATAGCACGGCACAAAAGATAAAGTAGATCTCAAGCATGCAGTGTAAATAAAGTAAAGAAATTTTAAAAAGCACAAACATGGAAAAATATGAAGGTATGACTCTATTTCTTCAAGTAGCATAAACACTGAGGAAGTAGCCTCATGGTCTAACAACATCATCAAACGTGAAAAAGCAGTAACTGGAAATGCAATTTTAACTACGGCATTCCTTAAAGTAATTCCTCTTTCTGAGCAATTGTTTTTGGCTCGATCACAAGCTACCAAAGCTAACAAGAGTGAAAAATGTAACAGCATTTCAGTTGAGTGTAAGGAGAAAGACATGAGCTTTTCACATACATCATCATTCACATTTTTTACTTTTATTGGTGGAGTGATAGGGGAAAGTGAGAATTTCCAAATGCCCTCAATATGTCTTTGCCTCCTGCTATTCATGCATCTGTGAGAAAATCTGCGATATTTCAAAGCAGACTGAAGACTCACATGAAGAAAGCTACTTACTTTATCAGGATCACTAACTGTATATTACCATGCATTATTAGCTGTGACTGGGGACTCTGACAATGGAAACACTAATTGCTGAATCCAACGATTCTTCAAACAATCACATGACTGTTGAATTAAGTGGGGTTGACATTGGTTTCCAGTTCTCATTTCTCTTTAAAATTTTCATTAGGTCCTCTGTTGTAAAGTTCTTTAAAGTGCTTCACAGAGAAACTTAAAACAGTTTTTACTTTATCTTCAAATGGAAATTCATGATTTGATTTTTTTCCCCACTTTTTGAGATATAATTGACACACCATAAAATCCCCCATTTGAAAGCATACAGTTCAGTGATTTTACGATGTTCACAAGATGATGCAACCATCACTACTAATTCCAGAATACCATCATCACTCCAAAGAGAAACCCCGTACCAATTAGCAGCACTCTCCATCCCTCCTCCCAGCACCTGGCAACCACAAATCTACCTTCTGTCTCTACAGATTTGCCAATTCTGGATATTTAATGTAAGTAGAGTCATATAATACGCAACCTTTGTGTCTAGCTTTTTTTTTTACTTAGCATGATGTTTTCAAAGTTCATTGATATTGAAGCACGAAACAAGATTTCATTCCTTTTTATGGGTGAATAATATTTCCTTGTATGAATAGGCCACATTCCGTTGCTCTGTTCATCAGCTGATAGACAGCTGGGTTTTTTTTTTTCCACTTTTTGGGTTGTTTCCACTTTTTGGCGAGGAGGAACATGCTGCTTCAAATATTCATATTCAAGTTTCTTTGTGAACAAATGTTTTCAGTTCTCTTGGGTATGTATCTAGGAGGGGAACTGCTGAGTCACATGGTAAGTCTGTGTCAAACTTTTTGAGGACCCGCCAAAGTGTTTTCCAAAGCAGCTGCCCCCTCTTACATTCCTACGGGCTGGGTTTGAGGGTTCCAAATTCTCCACATCATTACCAACACTTGTCACCCTGTTACGCTTTGAAATGTATCACTGAGGATAAATGACGAGTATTCCACGAAGAGAGGAGTTACTATAACACAAACAAGCTAATGTTTGAATTTCACATTATAAGGGGAAAAACCCTAAAGATGGTAGCAAACCAGGAAGTGCAAATCTCCTTAATCAGAAGAAATATATAAAATTTATATTTGCCAGCAATAATTGGTTATTATAGCACCACATTTCAATTCATCCTTTTAAAAGAATGAAAGAAGAAGAAAATGAAACGAAAGAAAATGAAACAAAACTTTTAGAAGAAAATGAAACAAGCTTCAGAAGGAAATCCTAATGGCATCATCTATGAAATAGAGTGATAATAAGACCTGTATAAAAACATACCTGTTTCAAAAACACAACACAGGACACTCATGTCCAGAAACATCAGTGTTCCAAACATCAATGTTCAAAAACCCTAGCCTTTTGTTGACTCACTCATGTTTGTGCGGCTGCATGGTATTTGGGGTCGGCTTACCAAGGTATAAGCCATCTCCACAACATCACAGGCAGAAGGAGTAAGAGGCAGTGAACAGGGGGGAAAGAATACGGTATTCTCAGGGAATGGAAGTGGCTCCTATGGATGAAGCATTAGATTCCATGATGGGGATGGATCTAGAGGTATGTATGGGCAGGGGCCAGACATAATATGAGACAGGATGGTCATGCAGAGAAGTATTAACATAGGTGACCTGAGACTGCTCTCCTAGAGATCTCCTGCTTGCAAAGTTGGCCCTTGGTTGGCATCTGGGAACTAGGGAGTTCAGGAATATTGTCACCATTCTCCCATGAGAAGGGCTCACTGTGCTAAATTGTTTCTACGAACAATGTGGTTTATGGTGAACACCTGATCTCCTTCTGAGAGTCTGGAATTTTGGTACATGCTAGGCAGGGGGTGCTTATGTCATCAACTCCCTAGTTAAAACCCTGGATCCTGATTCTTTCATGAATTTCCCTGGTAGACAGTATCTCACACATGTTGCCACAAATAATGTGCACTGTCTCCCTGTCTCTGTCTGTCTGTCTCTCTCTCTCTCACACATACACACACCTAAAACAAGTAAACAGTCAAAACCCCAATCCTTTTCATTTCTGAAAGGAAGTCGCATGTTTGGAAGTGATGGACAATTACTACTTAATTTTGAATTAATCAGAGGCTTAAAATACAGCTTAAGTAAATGGGAAAAAAACATCTAGTCAAGTTGATGATGAGAAAGAGCTCTTTAAACTATAGTATGGTCCAAAACCCTTGAACAATCAAAATACTAATTCTGTACAGCATAGAAGGTTTTTGTTTTTTTTTTTTTTAAATCTGAACTTCATTTCATATCCAAAAACGCTGATGATAAAGAAAATTGCAACTCCAGCGGCCAGCATATTACAATTAAGGAATGTTTTTAACCTAGTCTACTGACCTTAGCATAAGCTTCTTACCTTGGTGCTGGAAACCCGGCACTGAGTGTGTTATTAGGTAATGATGTGTTGTGGGCACAAAAATCACAATCTTATTACTTCACTGACATTAACAAATAATGTTCTCTTATTTACTCCATTACTCTTCCAAACCGGGTAATAATTTTTAGGCAACAGTCCTGGATCACTTGTTCTTTTGCAGATGATTTAATTAAATAGGGAAATTAATGTTATGCTGTCTTCTGGCCTAAGGGACAAGATGACCTTCTGCAAATCTGTAAATGTCAACTTCTAGCAAGAACAAAGGTGTCCCTGGATAACTCTGAATTATTTCCGGCATTAGCTTTCAGATCGGCAGTGACAGTCCCTCTCATTTTAGGAAGAAGCAAAAACAACTCTAAAAACAAATCCCCTTGTCACCCTACCCCCATTTTTCCATATTACTATCAGATAGAAAATGAGTCTTAAACATTTTCCCATTTCTGTAGATAGGTAATGGTTTCACAAATGCTTTCTATATGCAGAGAGAATATATTTTAAATTATATTTTTAAAAACATGCCTGATAAAGTAGGCCCTAAAACATCTGAAGACCTATGTCTTTTTTGTTTTTAAGATTTTATTTATTTATTTGAGAGAGAGACGGCAAGAGAGAGCAGGGGGTGGGTAGAGGGAGAAGCAGGCTCCTCACTGAGCAGGAGCCTGACACGCGACTCAATCCCAGGACCCCGGGACCATGACCTGAGCCAAAGGCAGATGCTTAACCGACTGAGCCACCCAGGAGCCCCAAAATTTTACAGTTCTTGATAAAAACTGGGAAAGTCTAGGCCAATTCACCATGTGCTTCTGCACTTGAACCTTCAAAGACCACTCACAAGCCTAGAACATATAAACTCAGAAGGCAATGATATAATGTGAAATATCCACTTTGGCTTAACATACAAAAACAAAATTTGTAATAAAAATCTAAAGCACAGATGAACCCAAGATGGCCTTTTCAGAAGTCCAACCAGATGGGCAGAGAAGTGAAAGTCAGTCTGGAAATGCGGCACAAGGGCTGTGGTACTTGTGAATTTTCCACCACTGGACATGGCATTATGAGTGGGTGTTGACATCTTGTATTCTTGGTTGAGAACAAGAAACATAAATCACAACCTAAATAAGCCCTCCTGAGGTGCTTCAAATGTTTTGACCATTGTGGAGGAGGAAAGGACTACAGAGCCCTTGGATGACAAATGGGATTGTCCTGTGAGGTCTTTGAGAGAGCTGTTCAGTGGCAGAGATGAGGGTTCTTCCACCTGCATCTGGTTTTGGTTAGACCGGCCTGAGAAGAACATGAGGGAGTGAGACTGTGGATGCTGTTAGCTCTTTACAATCTTTGCAAGAAATACGGCTCTGAATTTATGTGCCATATCCAGAACCAGAAACTCCAGAGAGAGAGAGAGTGAGTGAGCAGATGAGTGGTTCCCTTTATGTAACCTACTAATGGTTACATAAAGTTTCCTTTCCGAGTGTTGAAAATGTTCTGGAATGTGACAGTGTGAGTGTCCCCATACACTGTGCATGTATGGAAGGCCACCGAAGCGCACACCTTAAAATGGTGAAATGCCATTTTCAGAGGGTTCAAATGGCAAAGTGTATGTTCTATGTGTTTTCCCACATAACAAAAATATGGCTATGAAAGGAAAAGATAAGGAGAGACAGACAGGTGTAAGGTGATGCGAAGACATTTTCTTCCTGGGAAGGAGATAATTATACAATTTTTATAGGTTTTAATGAGTTGAAGCAAAGGAGCCCATAGAGAAGACAGCTGAAGCTGGAGGACAAGGGGTGAGAAATTGCTCAGGAGGGATGCTGAGGACAGGGCTCCGGGCTTGGGCAAAGGGAGGATGCTGACAGGTGAGAAAGAAGACGGAAAAGGAGAGGATAACTAGCTGGCTCAATAAGCAGGCACTTTCACTTAGTTCTGACTTGACTGTTCTTTTCCCTCCAGATACAGAAGAATTGTATTACCCGAGAATCCAGGGAATCAAGAATGGGAAAGGAGGCTTAAATGAACAGTAAAAATGTAGCATAACCACCTTGGGTAATGTCAGAGGAGGCTGCAGGGGGAAATGAAGGCATCTCTAAGTGGTACCCAGGCCCAGATAATACTAGAATTCATGGCACCCCCCCCAATGGCACAGACCTGGGGCTGGCTGGTTGGTCAGTTGGGTTTTTCTCCTGCAGGAAAAAAGGCATTGTTGTCTGATGATGGATCAGAAAGACAAGATAGTTGTGTTGCTCTAGGGTTAGGCTTGGCAAAATGGGCAGAACAGGAAGACAATGCAGGTTCTTGAAGTTTTGACAAGAGAACGACTAAGGAAATGCTTGACAGCTCTTGTATGTCCCTTGGTCTGATTTCAGAAAGTTGAAATGGTTATTTTTGATCATCATTCCCAGTTTTATCAAGGCTTTTTGGAAAGAGGATTTGCTGAGCTCCTCGTCCAGACGTTCTAGAAGTTCCCTCCCTCAGCCCAAGAGGTGTTGGCCAATGATGCCATTGCATCCAGATACTAGGAAACGCCACTCAAAACAAGTTTTGGTGGACCTATCACTTTAATGCTTTATTGCGGATTGCTTTAATGCTTATTTAAAAAATAAAATTTTCCCCCTGATTTCAGATAAACCTTAATCTAATAATATGAAGTATAAATCTGTGACAGGGGACCATGGCATTCAGCAACAGCAAAATTTACTTGCCCTAAGAGCTCAGGGATAGGGTGGGCCGTGGAGGAAAGCCCTGTGTTTCTCCTCAGACCACAGCAAGAGTGCAGGGCTGGGCTAGCGAGCAGGTGGGTGCTATGCGGCATCTATGGATTGGCAGTGATGGGTCGGGAACACCCTGAACACGTTGTGTGCAGTTCTGTGTGTGCTGGATATTTCCCGTGGCAAAGGGCGATAGCTTCCACAGATCCTGCAAGGACACTATGATTCTCACAACAGTATTGACTGCTGCTGCACAGGGACCGGATGACGGACTGAGAAATGGGCACAGAGGAGCCGATGAGGTTGGACAGCAAGTGACCCAGCTGGCCTTTACATGGTTTAATCCATGGCAAACTTCCCTCAATTACCAAAAGGATATTTTCCAAACATTTATGACACAACCCATTGGAATGTTGAGGGCTGATGCCTCAAAGGGATATTTTTATTTATTTTTAGACTTTAAAAATTTATTTATTTTAGAGAGAGAGAGCAGGAGTGGGAGGGGCAGAGGAAGAGGGAGAGAGAATCTCAAGCAGACTCCCTGCTGAGCATGGAGCCTGACACGGGGCTCGATCTCACAACCCTGAGATCGTGACCTGAGCTGAAACCAAGAGTGGGATGCTAAACTGACTGAGCCACTCAGGTGCCCTGCCTCAAAGGAATATAATGAGGTCCCAGTTACCACAGCTTTCCCAACTTTGGGGAATAGGCAAGATGGACACAAGTGAAACAACTGGACCCAAAGCAATTCAGAGATCAATAGTCATACCTCCAGCTCACCACAGGTTCAACGTGGCATCCCTCTACCCATGTGGGCTTCTGGAAAGGCCTGGAGGTGAGAGAGAAACAAAGAAAGGAGTACTGTGTATCCTCGGTGTTTTCAACAAAAACTCCTCCTCAGTCTTGGTGCCATAGTTTAATTGGTATGTCATTTTTATGAATTCATGCCTACAAGTGTGAACATCTTACTAATAAAATATACGATGATTCCATCTATGGTAGTTGCTAAAGTAGTTCTACTACTTTCTTCTCCCTTTAAGAGTGGTCTCTCTTGCCTTTCCCGGCAGATGATATTCCTCACTACATCTCGTGTCCTGAGCTTTGTAAGAGGCTAGAATCACACTGATCTTGGAACCCCATTAATGATCCTCCCTCTTAATCTGTCTGGCGCATGCCAGTGGATTATGCCTGATGATACTTCAGTCCAGAACCAAGTGGTTTGTCTAGTTAACTAGCAGAGGCTGACCCCATTAGCGTTTAGGACATCAAAAGGATGCTCAAGAGAATTATTTGTCACCTTTTTGTGGTTTAAGAGACATTAAATACCATGCCCCTGGTTTTAATGGCCTTCAGGACTTTCATCTCTGAAAGTCCTCAGTGCCTGCCACAGCCCTCGGTAAAAATGAATGAAAAAAAATCAACAATTATATCGATTTGATCTACCTGAAGGCTTTGGTACAAATCAATCCTGATCATAAAGATGAAGCTGATAAGCGTTTCTAGAATGCTTGGCAAGACAATTACAAAGAGAAGTGATGCATTAGTACCCTATGCTTTATTTGAAAACAAAAGGAAGATCTTGGCTACATTTATATTTTTTTTGGCTCAAAGTACGTATATAATTTTGTGGCTGTTTTTAATTTTACCTTTGCACACAGAGATCTACAGACACTTGTAAAGCAGGGATAATTTATTAGCATAACCCAACCATTGACATTTCATCTAGGTGAAGGATGAATCTGGCCTCCTCTTGGTCAATTTTCTCACAGCTGAGGGACACACATATGGGGCTCAGCTAGACAGGGTCAAGGTGACCTTTGCACGGGGACGGGAGTTCTGTGCAACACACAGGAGATTGAGATCTACTTCCATGATCTTCGATGTCAGTAAGAGAGAACAAGATGACTATGAACGGCCTCAGGAAATCTCTGAAAGCAATGTTGTACTATTTTTATGGACTACATCAGGAGGTGCAGTTTAGGGGGAAAAGTGAGAAAGAACTCTGTTCTGTGTATATGCTCTAGAGTTCCCGTAACTTCTCCTCTTTCAGAAACAGGCAAAATTACCCAGTCCTACTTAGCGTCCCCACAGTACCTGGGACTACTCAGTGTAAAGGGTCAGTTAGATAAAGGAAAAGCATCTAGAGTAAAAAACCAAACAACGAAAGGCAACTTGAGGTATCTTTGGGAATCCAACTATAACATTTGTAAGCAGATCAATAAAAGTTTTGGGAAACTTTGACATTAAAATGTATATATTCTCATATTACAGTAAAAATCAATCGGGTATAGAACAAATAGACTAGTTTTGAGTCTGCTGCTAACTATCCCTGCCACTTTGGGCAAGACAATGAAGTCCCTGGAGTTTCTGATACATGGAGGGGCCTAGACTGACTAATTTAATCTTAAAAGTGCCATGAATTTATGATGTCATGGACTATATCCTTCTGGTCTTTATTAGAAAACTATATATTATTTTGCAGGATCCCTTTACTCGACTGGAGGATTTCTCCTTCCTCTACCACATATAATTTTTTTAAACTGTTCTAATGACTTCTCTCTAGTTCTACATTGTATTTGAATGAATGACACTTAATTCACCCAGATTTTTAAGACGGTTTTGCTCAGCTGTCAGGAGACTAAGCTAGTATGTATCATTTATAAAATATTTACAGCATCAGTAGAGAGCTCTGAATAACAAATGGCTTCTATTTAAATGATGAGAGACTGTTTAACATTTTCAAACTTGGCTTTTCAGGTGATGTATTCTCAATCTCACTTGATTTATGATCTAAATTTAAAACAGCTCTAATCAAATATGTAATTTAATGATCTTATTGATGGAATTTTTATATTTCTTGGTTTTGCATTCTGTTTCATAATAATAATTGGGAAGGATTCACAACAAAAACAATTTTCTAAGTTGAAGTTGGAAGCCTCAGAGTTCTATTTGTTTTTTTATTTTATATTATTTTATTTTACTTTTTTGCAAAAAGCCTCGGTTAGTCTATACTGCATTATTAAATTGTCTATAATGATATTTAAAAGCTGAAGGAGTCTAATTCCACAATAACTGTTTCATTTTTAAATTCGATACATCTTCAGTTCATGCAACTTGCCTGAGATTGCACAGCTGTTTTTATTTATAGTCTAGTGGGGGAATTTCACTTGTCAAAGATGCTATGACAAGTAAATGTCCCTGTGCACATTGCATTCGGTGACGTGGCCCACTTGCAAGCCAACAAAATGTCAAGAAATACCATTAAAATCCTTTTAGCTCCAAAGACACTGAATTATCATTCTTTTCAAGTTCTTACTCTTCGAGGGGCTATTACAAGAAAAGTTTACATGCAAAAAAGTCCATTAATTTATGTAACATGCTTACTATATTTAATTAAGTAAAGAAAGGCTCATCTTCAGATCTTAATGCTAACAGTATTCATCAGTAATTATTACCAGGTGGATATGCTGCAATGATGCAGAGATTGTGATAACCCAGCAGGCAGTTAGCAGGTGTATTTTAGGGGTTTTACTAAGGAATGACGGGTTTGCATAGAATAGAAATACCCAGTCCTGTGCTCGTCTCTGTCTCATGTGGGATACTCACACAGCTTCTATTAAATGCTGCCCAATATAAAAACTAGACAAATTCTAGGGGTTGGTGTTGCTACTTGTTAAAAGCCCAGCTCTCTTTCAAAGTACACACTATATCTATTTTCTGTTTTTTTAAGATTTTATTTATTTATTTATTTGAGAGAGAAGCAGAGAGAGAGAGAGAGAGCACGAGCAGGGGAGAGGGGCAGAGGGAGAGGAAGAATGAGATTCCCCACTGAGCAGGGAGCCTGATGTGGGGCTCGATCCCAGGACCCTGAGATCATGACCTGAGCCAAAGGCAGACGCTTAACTGACTGAGCCACCCAGGAGCCCCCAGATCTATTTTCCTACCTACAGATATATGATCTATAGTTGTTCCCAAGCAATGATGACTGAAAGGTACCAACGGGAAGACCTTTGCCATTTCTTCTTCAAAAAACTCAAGTGATTTCCTGCTGGTCCTTCCCACTTAAATTGGCCATAGGAATCCCAGAGGTGACCTGGGTCTTCCTTCTTGTTGCCTTAAAGTTGGCTTGCTGATGGTAATGGGATATACCCAACTCATGGTTATTTCAGGATCATGTGGATCCATTTACCACAGAATGATGGTCTTTTCAAGTAAGGATATTTTAAGAGGTAATAAAATATCCATGTACTTTTATTTATTTCTCCTCTGTGCTTGCTTGTTTTAAAATTCAATTCTGCTTATAAATATATATGTATATATATTCTGGTTTGGAAAGATTTATTGGAAAATACAAGGAGTGTTAACTCATTATATGTCTTTCACATTCATACCCGCTGGAGCTGTGTTTCAGTGTTTTCAGGCATAAAGTAAGCCCAGTCTTTGGTAAAGAATAGGAAAAGCCCATGCACTATCTCATTAGTGTTGGCAAGATTTCTTAAAAGTCAAGTGCCTTTGACAACATGAACAATGGATCTGTTATTTACATTACAAAACAAAAATTTGTCACAAAGATAAATTAAAAAATGTGAGCAGAAAATTCTATTCGGCTTCATTTTCATAAGATTTGCAAAATATTTTTCTTTGCAACATATTCAGGTATTTTGAATTTAGCAATGTAGTCAGATGTTTTAGTATAAAAAATAATGTGCTCGTGGGGCACCTGGGTGGCGCAATTGGTTGAGTGTCCGACTCTTGGTTTCTCCTCAGGTCATGATCTCAGGGTCGTGAGATCGAGCCCCCAGCAGGCTCCCAGCTCAGCACGGAGTCTGCTTAAGATCGTATCTCTCCCTCTCCCTGTCCCTCTGCCCTTCCTCCCTGTGCTCTCTCTCTTTAAAATAAATAAATAAATCTTTAAAAAAAATAATACTGTGTTTGTATGTGGAGATTATTGGAATGATTTACTACCTTTTTCTTTAACTTTATTTCACATTGTTACTTTTTCATTTGTTTCTGAGAGTTGTGTTTGCATAATAAAGGCTCCTTTTTCCTACAGATCTAATCTTCTCTTCTTATGAAATTACTAAAAATTATTTTTTGAAATTCTACAAAATCTGGACAAGCAACATTCTTACTTTAAATGTAAGCTCACTTATGAATTTCTCCCCAACAGCATCACACCTTTTCGGGAGCCAGGGAACTGAAGCAAACAAAGGCCGTGCAAGTAAAAATGGTGCACCTGTCAGACTCGGGGCGGGGGAGGGGCCACACTGATCAATAGGCATCACCTGAAAGCCCTTTCTGGCTCACCCCACCTGATCCCAGATGCAGGTCTCTGATTTGTTAACAGTGGAGTATTTGAGTCAGATATCTTTCCATTAGAAATTTCTAGCTCCAATATCTGCAGTTCCTTTAATGCAATGAATATCGACACACTCTCCTCTCCCCTTAATGACCCAGAAAATCTCAGATAAAAAAATGGTATTTTGTTCTGTAGTTTTAAAATAGAAAACTTCAATCTCTGTTAGCAGATGGCCTGGCCAGTAGTTTTTTGAAAATACAGTTAGGTCTATTTTTGAAACTTGCTTCATCGTATGAATGCAGAAATCATCTTGACGAGATGAGTATTAATTTTAGTAATTAACAAGAACTACCTAATGCAGGCTCTTTGTATCAAAATATACCATGATCCTTTTGAAAAGATATTTTGAGTATTGAAAAGGAAAGTTCCAGCAAAATCCTTAAGAGTAATAAAAAAGGTAGTGAGTGGATTGGTATAAGCCTAAATAAGTATTGGTATAAGGAAAATAAGTATTATTATGATGATGAAGCTTCTCGTAAGGACTCAGTAGCATGATTTAAACGTTATCATTCAAAGAAGTAATACAGATAAATATAAGGAAAATATGGGAGCCAAATCCCGAAATGAAGCCCTGAATTTTACAAAAGTGAAGCCACAAAGAATAGAGGACACACTTTGAGAACCTTGGAAACTCTTCCCACAGTAACTCAACATGGACGTACATTCTGTGAGGGGCCGACCAGAGATTATTCTCTGGATCCAGAGCTTATTCTCTGGATCACCCTCGGCCTCAGCAGGATGAATCCACAGTTTCCAAATCCTGGACATTCTGATACCACGGTATTTCTTGCCCATGTTTCTTAGAGAGTAAATGAAGTGTAGACTCCCTTCAATAGTTGGCAACAATACACAGTTCTAAGTATTCGGTGCTTGGTTTGAAATCAAAAGCCTTTTTTTTTTGTACTGTATTGACAGCATTGGGAAATAGGTTTTGTACAGCTGAACTTCATCTAAAACCACACAATTCCTAATGGGGGACGGTAGAAGAAGCAGACCTGTCGGTGCTAGCATGGGCACTCCCCTACCCCTTTGCTCCCAAGGTCTGGGTAACTGGCAGTCAGCAGGCAAGGACAGGCGAAAACTAGAGGAATAGTTTGAAGCTGTGGTTTTCAGGATGAAAACGTATCACACAACCTAATTATTTCCTTACTTTGTGTATATTACTGTACAGAACCCAAACTTCAGAGCTGTCAAAGCAAACCTCAAAGATGGGGAAGGTTGACAGGGAAAATGCCAAACAAAACAAAAACAGCCCATTTTTCAAGGACAGTGACTTTCAGTTCCATTAAAGTTCCTTGCTATCTAAATAACGAGGTGCAATGACCCATAGGGCCAGTGTAGAAAACATGTCAACATAACCTAACAATGTCTAAAGGTTCATTTTCCTGTTCAATTTATCCCAGTCACTCTGTTTGGACTTGTATTAATTGGAATTTATGATAAATATATCGGACGCCATGTGGTAAAACTAACAACCTCTTTAGAGCATACCACGTTTCTTGGGCAACAAGTAACAAATCACTTTTTAAAAAATCAATGTGAACCAGTTCACTGAGGTCACAGACACTTGCTATCAACCATTCTCCGTTTAAAACCCTTACATTTTTAAAGAGTAGTATACTTTGGGTTTCTCCAGAATGACATCTGAGAGATAAAATCAGAATCATCACTAGGATAGGTCCAGGCTATGTGGCATTTCATTGCTTAAAACAGGGACTTCATTAACTCTCCTGAGCATAGAGAACGAAGATATTTTTCAGAACTGTTTAAATAAATGTCATTCTGTTTATCAAAACAGAGAAATCTGGCAGGCATTTCAAACCATATGGGGCTTTTGAAAATATATGAGAAACATCTGATTATGTGTTTAGCTGAATATTATTAAAACTGCATGTAAGCCCTTGGGAGAGCATTTGGCCTAAGTTCCCTAAAGTCACCCTCTAGAGCATCCTATTTGATATATTATTATGTCACAAAATTATTCCAATATAAACAAAACAGAGCCTCAATGAAACCAACACAACCCTCCATTATTGAGCTGATTCCATGGATAACTGTAATTACAAATATCCATAATCCTTTATTTTGACTCTAAGGACAATATGTGAAACCAAAACCTATAATTTGTGAAAGTCATATATTCAGTATAAAAATGAGGGTGTCTCATGCAGCTTATGAAAGACAAATAAGTCCCCCATGCTGCAAGAGCAGGTAGCTGGAGGGGCTGACAAAGTGGAAGAGAGAAGAATCAGTGATGAGCTTGTGCTCTTCTGGATCATCTCAATATCATCCGGAACCTTCTGTTACAAGCTCACTCCACCACTGAAACATCAAAGTCTGCTTTCAAGGAATGCAATGTAAACACCGGTGACCAACTAAGGCTTATTTCCCCTGTACTTAACAAGTTTAATTAGATATTTACCAAATGAATAGTCTTAGATATAAACATCAAGTAAGGTTGCTGGGCAGAGCCCCATGCAAAATATTTCCAAGTAGGATTTATAGAATATATGATTTTTATGAGTGGGGCATTATCAAAGCATAATATATAATATATGTAATATATTGAAGTATAGTGAACATTATGCTATAAATTTAAACCAAAAATGGGGGTGCCAGACAAAACACAAGACACTCCATGAAACCTGAATTATATATTTCATGAAACATACTTTTACCAGAAAATTATCTGGTGTTTATCTGAAATTCAACTTCAGGCAGGCATCCTGTATTTTTATGTGCCGAATCTGGCAAGGTTAGCCCTAAGTACAAGTTGTCCATGTCCTTAAAAGAGCAAGCATTAGAAGACAATGAATGAATATTTCTTTCCATTCATGAATCATATAAATAACAAAATACAAATAGGATACAAGTCAATAGTGCTATTGGTTGTTAACTCAAGGAAGACTTGGGTGGAAAATCCCCTTGATCAAAGCAAATCTTTGATCGGCTGCAAAATGAAAGACTCGCTTGCATATGCCAGACACATGTGAACGTTTATGGCTAGAATAAAGCATGGGAAACATATTAGAGTCAGAAACATCCTCCAAAGCTACAGTGGTAGCATCTGAAATCTCCTACGTAGAACTAGTCCAGGTTGGCACAGACTAAGCCAGCCAGCAAGCAGCACGTACAAATGTAAAGCAGTGGCCAGGAAGTATGTTTTGTGAAGAGGCTGATGGTAAATCTTTTCAGCCTTGTGGTTGAAGAGTCTCCATCGCACCTACCAAATACTGCCTTCGTAGCTCCAAAGCAGCCATACAAAGCACAGAAAGGAATGGGTGTGACTGTGTCCCAGTAAAACTACAGAAACGGGAGGCTAGCTGGAATTGCAAGAATTACTACATTCTGTCAATCTACTCTAACAGAATACACAGGAAACAGAAAAGCCTTGGTTTGTGATACTCTAAAAACTCAAACTCTCCATCGTAAGTGAGGTGAAGAGGACTTCGTTAGTAATGAAATAACCAGCTTGTTAAATCAGATCTAAATTTTGAGGGCTGGAAAGATGGAGAGGTCTGCTTATCCACGATGGAGTAACCACACACATCTCTTTCATGAGGGCCTTGAAATCAAGGTATTCACCCATAATGACGAACAGGATGGGGAAGAGACAGTAGCAGAGGAGATTTCAACAAATTTTAGACATTGGAAGTGAATGTAAAATGTTAATTGATTGGAAAGCGAGACATTACAATCTGGGCTCTGATCATACTCTGCCCCCATTTAGGGCAGAGGCAAGGCTAGAAATGGCCTTTCCAGAAAGTCTGGTAATAAAGCAAAGGGAGAATTTTTAAATGTTGAATGAGAAAAGTTATTTTTCCCATGTACCGCAATGCAAACAATTCTTTTCAGAAAGTCTCAAAGACACAGTCCAGTGGTGTCATGAGTTGGAAAGAAGAACATCTTCAAGCAGCTGAATCAACACACATTAGTAATCCTGACTTTATTAAATACAATTCACAGGCGTCTGGGTCTACCAAATTTTCACATTACTTTGAATTAATACCTGCAGAATAAAAAAAATTCTATGGGATTTCTTTGGGATTTGATGTGTTATCCAGTAACAATGGAAACCTACTTTACCAAAACAAGGGACACTGGATTTACTTAAATTACAGTCAATCCCACCATATTTCATCTTATATTCTACTTTTCATTAGTAAGACATAAAACATACAGGTTGCTGGAATGATTAATTTTTAGTTTTGTATCTTTTCTCTCTCATTAAATAAAGAGGAAAATAAGACCATGATGTCTAATGGAATTAATGGAGTTATGTCTGAATTTTTATAGACTGTTCTTAATTAATTATTCCCAAAAGCCTAACACCAGCACGTATATTTACTAAAAGAATATTATGTCATTTATCATATCCCTTGCTTAATAAGAACTAGCAATTTTATACAACACATCACATTGCATTACTGCAAATTAAATAATGAGTAACAGGATATAGATTTATTTTTGTTTATATAACCTATAATAAAAATGGATAAATTCATTATATTAGCTCTTCACCACTTTTGGTAATCAGTCTTACAAATGTCTATGGTAATTTATTCCTTAGTAGGTCTTATGATGTTCTTTGAAACACATATTAACTCATTTATTTGAATTGAACTATTTCGTTTGACTGTTTTGACAGAAAGGAAGTCGGATATGGTTGATTACTTTGAAAAGAGGACTGATTTGCTAATTACATTACATGGTGGAAATTTCCATTTGCTCAGAAAGCCTTATACATGATCCAAGGTTTTGACAAGAACATATGTAAGGCACATTTTTATTTAAAAAAAAAAAATGTAGCATTTGGAAAGATTTATTATAATTCAACAATAAAGATTGTTCTCAATTCTGTATTTATTGAGGTTAAAACAGCACCTCTAAGGAAAAAAACAGGTAAAATTAATGACTATTTTATAAGTCCTGTTATAACTGCTTTTGGTTTAATGATGAGAATTTGAGAAAATGAATAATTACAGTCATGGGTAATAAATCCTTTTGAAAATCAGTGTTTCCAGCTGTTTGTTTTCACAGAATTGAAGGATGACATAATTGAATAGTCAGCAGGGGTTCTTGGTCACGGGCATACTCCCCAGGGGAGATCTGGCAATCTCTAGCGGCAGTTTGGGATGTTACAAGTGTGGATGTACTACTGACATCTAGTGGAAAGAGGCCAGAGATGCTGCTAAAAAAATCCCCAACGCATAGAGCAGCTCCCCTGCGATGAATTATCTGGCCCCAAGGGTAGACAGTATGAAAGCTGAGAAACCCTTATACATGGATATACAAATAAATTTAGGTCAGGAAAAAATAAACTCCACTTATTAAGAGATTCATTTAAATGAATTTTATTTAACAATTATTGACATTTGCATTTTAGTGTTTTAAATTATGTTTTAATTAAACAGTGCCCATTTATGTTGCTTTAATTATGTAACAATAACAAATGGAATCATAATGCAAGCTAGAAGAAATTTTTAAAACTCTCAGAATCTTATGGTTACAAGACATGTTGTTAGGGGTGCCTGGGTGGCTCAGTCGTTAAGTGTCTGCCTTCGGCTCAGGTCATGGTCCCAGGGTCCTGGGATCGAGCCCCGCGTCAGGCTCCCTGCTCAGTGGGGAGTCTGCTTCTCCCTCTCCCACTCCCCCTGCTTGTGTTCCCTCTCTCACTGTGTCTCTCTCTGTCAAATAAATAAAATCTTTAAAAAAAAAAAAAAAAAAAAAGACATGTTGTTAAAGTAATATTTAAAATGATTTATACAGTTTTGTTTCAGATAACTGTCTTAGTCGGTTTCGGCTGCTATAACAAAATACCGGAGGCTGGATAGCTGATAAACAATGGAAATTTATTTCTCACAGTTCTGGAACTGCAAGTCCCAGCTCAGACTGCCAGCATGGTAGTCTGGCATGGTAGTCCTGGTTCCCAGCTGTGTCCTCACATGGTAGAGGGACAAGGTAGCTCTCTGGGCCTCTTTTATTTATTTACTTATTTATTCATTTATTTAAAAGATTTTATTTATTTGAGAGAGAGAGAGCACAGAGGGAGGAAACAGACTCCCCGATGAGCAGGGAGCCCGATGTAGGACTCGATCCCAGGATCCTGGGCTCATGACCTGAGCCAAAGGCAGACACTTAACCGACTGAGACCCCCAAACACCCTCTGGACCTCTTTTATAAGTCTTCTTTTATAAGTCCTTATCCTATTGATGAAGGCTTCATCCTTGTGACCTAATCACTTCCCCAAACCCCACCTCTGAATAGCATCACTTTGGGGGTTAACATCTCAACATACGAATTCTGGGGGGGACACAGATTACAGCAGAAAGTAAAATAAATTATCAATAAGAGATTTTCAAGCATCAGATATTACTTTAAGGTAAAATTCTCTGAGGAAACTGAATAAAAACTAAAATTCAAGGAGGAAAATAAATGATGTAAAATTTCCCCATCAGGGGCACCTGGGTGGCTCAGTCGGTTAAGCATCTGCCTTTTTTTTTTAAAGATTTTATTTATTTATTTGACAGAGAGAGACACAGAGAGAGAGGGAACACAAGCAGGGGGAATGGGAGAGGGAGAAGCAGGCTTCCCACCGAGCAGGGAGCCCGATGCGGGGCTCGATCCCAGGACCCTGAGATCATGACCTGAGCCAAAGGCAGACGTTTAACCGACTGAGCCACCCAGGTGCCCCTAAGCATCTGCCTTTGGGTCAGGTCATGATCTCAGGGTCCTGGGACCGAGTCCTGCATCGGGCTCCCTGATCAGTGGTGAGTCTGCTTCTCCCTCTCCTTCTGCCCCTCCCCCCCGCTTGTGCTCTCTCTCTCTCTCTCTCTCAAATAAACAAATAAAATCTTTAAAAAAATTACCCCATTAAAGAAGAGCTTTTTCAGGGTTTTTAATTCATTATAATAGGTATCAAATTTCTGTGGTAATTAGATTCTATCAGACCCGTTTAAAAGAGTGATGCGTTACAGTTTTGGGCTCAGATGCTTATTTCTACAACGTGCTCGAAATTTCACCCCTTCCATCTAGTTAAAATGATGATGTAAAATTTTATGAGTAACTGAAGTGTGCTACAGGTTGTAGAGGTCGGCAAGATTCTCTTGGGAATATTCAAGCAAAAATGTCTGAAGACCACCAGCGTACAGGGCTGACCCAATTCCCTGACACCATATGGGGCTCCAGACAGTTGGGCAGAGATAAATCCCTTCCCGTTCGTTCCAGGTCCTCATGCCTTTTTTACTCTCACAGCCCCCAAAGCATTTTGAACAGCAACTTTTCAAATCCAAATATACTAGTCGTTCATAGCAGTGAAAGCTTTTAAATAAGAATTCCCAAGTTACTGGGGTAACTAAATAATATTTCGATGCAATGAGATCAAGGTGAAAAAATCCTACGTTGCCAGATTTAAAGAGTAATTCTTCTGCATGAAGAGAAATGATCATGCAGATGTTTCTTGGATTTTTAATTTAAATATTAATTAAATGAATTTAAAATATATTTATAATCTTCTTCCTTTGAAGAACAGAGGAAGGCATTTATCTGAGACTAAGAGCCTTCCCTACTTAATGAAACCCAAGGGCTGGAAATTTGAAGATTTATTTCAATTTTTCTCGAGGGCAGCTGAATAACGTTTAAGAAAGGCAACACAAGATGGCACTCTCTCTATCCTTTAATTCCCAGATAGCCCCAAGCAGAAGGAAAACTGGTGTTTCTATAGCGACCAATGTGGAGTGGGGGACTTTAAAATCAGTAGGGACAACAGGTATAGATGTTTAAATCAGGAAATTCTGTCTCTACTTTAGATACGTAACTCATTTTCCCTATATAGTTCACTTTAAAAGTCGTGCACAATTCTTAATTTTTTCCCTATTTATTAAGGCAGCAGCATATAGGTAGATTGCCTATGTTTATATTGACAGAGAGTCAAAAGGAAAAAATGAAGAAAAAAATTAAATGTAAAATGGCCAAACCAGCATATATTATCAGCATATTACGACTTATTTTTCCCTTTAAATAACAAACTATGTAATTTGACCTGAGCCCAATAAACTGACGTAGATGACTAACGTGAAGATGCCTATTTGCAGTCATTTATATATTCCATGAAAACTACACATGCATCTAAGAAAGGACCACATATTCTATAACTGATCGTGCAGAACAAAAAAACTGTATACTACTCTGCGGACGTCAGAGTTTACCTGAAAAGGTAAGTACCTGTGAAGCCAGCCAGAACTCCTGAGCTGCTCTTTCCAAGTTGTGTGAATTTTGTAGGTGTTTAAAAAAAAATCTCTCAGTGCCTCATTTAGTCTGTTCCTCTCTAAAAACAGATATAAGTTCACCTTCCAAGCTCTCAAGAATGTTAGAGCCAGTGAGAGTGTCTTACTGGACCGTGTATCACATAGAGGGGGCTCATTAAAACAGTAACAACCACCAATGATTACTCTAGCTGTTAGTGCTGGTTAATTAGGACCCTCTTTAAAATGGGTATGTAGTGTGTGAGTCCTTCCACAAATAGGCTGGCCATAAGGAAATTAAGGATTTTCTAGCTTTGGAGCCCGTTCTTTCTATACTTTGCTGCCCCGTCAAGTGGAATATCAGCAAATCACACCTTTTTGGGAGAACAATTTTATATCCACGATCTCTCCTGCGCCTCTAAACACGCACAGCCACCGAGCAAGCTGGAATGGCCGAATTCCAAGAATACCGGCCTGCAGCCGTTGGTGGCCTGGAGAGCCCCATCTGAGCCCTCTCACAAGCCTGCCTGGGTGCAGAAGGCCCTTGGATGACGTAGGTCTGCGGACACAGGGCGTGGACAGGCCTCCCGTTCGGGCCCCCACGGGGAGCAGGCTGTGGGTTCTCCTCCAGACTTCCCCTGCCTTGCTTCTGCCATTTTCAGGTCTCGTTGCTTTGTTTCCTTTTGCTTTTCTCACACTCTCTTTATTGAAGGAAGTCAGCCTAAAGGATTGTTTGAAACCGATTCAGTGTCAACTTCTATCCAATGAGAAAGTGAAGAGATTGGGGCTGACTGTCATCTTCTGCCACCGTTGTATGTTACCTCTTTGACATTACACAGGTACCCCGGCACTGGGCCCCCTCATTCGGGATGTATAATCAAAACACTCGGTCAAACAGTAGGCTCTGTGACAGGGCTCTCTGTTTCCTTTCCAAATCCGCCCTGTGCCATTAAACTGCCATTTGAACTCAAAAGATCCAATTCAGTATCTCAGAAATATCCGTTTGCTGCCTCCTTCAGGTTTAGCACCACAGAATTAAACTGCCGTTGATACCGCTCCTTCGGGAAAGATGCTGTTATCAGCACATCGGCCCTACATTTCCAATAAGCGCTCACACCAAGTCTCAGATGCAAATAATGGTCTCTGAAAATAAATTCTCTCTTGAGCTTGCTGCTGTCTAGCTGGTAAACATGTCCTCTGCGTGGTGTGTTCAGTGGGTTTGAATACATAGGATTAGGCTAGGAGGAAATCGCCCCAGTTTTAGGCTTCTCTGCCAAAAGCTGTCACCATAACACAAACTTTGAGTGGCCTTCACCATACCTGGACTCCTTCTCATTTTGACTCCTGGATTCCCCAGACAAATGAAAAGAGAGAAAACACACCCTTCAAATTCCAAAACATTATTAAAAGTGGATGTCATTTTATTATTTTTTTTATTACTTTTTATTATAACAGAAATTGTCAAACATAGCCCAAAATAGACAGACTACGGTGATAAACTGCTAGGTATTCATTGCTCAGTTCTACCATCAACATTTTCCTAGGCCCCACCCATGTATTTTTCCTTTGGTGAAATATTTTAAAACAACTCTCAGACATCAAGTGACCCACTGTCCCTGTTTGCTCTGGACGGTCCCGATATTAGCACTGAAAGCCCCGTATCTCAGAAATCCACTCATTCCCAGGTCAAATGGAACAGTTGCTCAAGACATCATCATTCACCTGGAACTTCTTCACTACGTATCTCTAATAAATAAGGGTTTTACAAAACTTAACTACAATACAAATATCACACCAAACAAAATTAATAGCTACTCCATGGTATCATTTAATACCAGTCATATTCATTTTTCCTTGACTTCCTGCAAAAAGATGACATTTTTGCAGCTAATGTCCTTGAATCAGGATTCCTATGATTGATCCTGCATTTCTTTCCATCTATGAGAGCTCCCCCAGCCTTATTCCTTCCTGTGTCATTTATTTCCTTAAGAATCGAAGTTATTTTTCCTACAAAGTGTCCCACATTCTAGGTGTTGAAGGTTGATATTCTTGCAGTAATTTTTATTTTTATTTATTTTTTTACATTTTATTTATTTATTTGAGTGAGAGAGCACACATGCGAGAGAGCACGAGGTGGGTGAGGGGCTGAGGGAGAAGCAGACTCCCCGCTGAGCAAAGAGCCCAATGTGGGAATCAATCCGGGACTTTGGCATCATGACCTAAGCCGAAGGCAGACACTTCACCGACTGAACCACCCAGGCGCCCCTTGCAGTAATTTTTAACATGCTCCTTATTGCATGTATTTGTATAAAAAGTGCTGATTAGCTCCAGAAACTTGATTAGATTAATTTTCTGGCAAGAATATTTCCTTGGGGGTGCTAGGCTCCTGGCTGCATCCCAGCAGGGGGCTCCTGGAATATTGATAAGATTGACCTGCTGTCCTGAGGGGACACTGATGAAACCATGAAAGTGCCCCACTGATCTCTCACCTGAAGGTTTCAGCGGCCACCAATGTTCATTGTCTTGATGTATGATATTATTAGGGGTGGCAAAGCAAGACATTCTAATTCTACTATTCTTTCTTCATTTATTCATGTGATTCTCTGCAAAGAATAACTTTCCATCATGGACTACCTGGTTATTATGAAGCACAATCCAGGCAGGAAAGGCAGGATAAATGTGTAACACTTTTCTCTCTTTTATTTATTTTTCCGAATAAATAGTTGGTGCCCTAAAGATGACCAGTAAAGCTTTTTGCGGGGAGAAGTAGTGTTTGAACTCTCTGATGCATTTTCATAAGTTACTTAGTCGCCATGCATATGCAAATGTATATGATACTCTACCATAATTTCCTTAACAGGTGCGCACATGCAAATTTGCAAAGACCTATTAATATATGGCATAGTACCTTCCGTCTGTTCTCGTCAATGGGGAACCTTTACCCATTTCAGGGGCAATCATGGTGATGATCATGGTAAGCACAAGGCAAAATTATTAAATCAGTAAAAGGTATACTTTTGTCTTTGCATTATTGCTTTTTTTAAGATTTTATTATTTATTTGAGAGAGAGAGCACAAGCTGGAGGTGGGAGTGGGGCAGTAGGGGAATGGGGAATGGGGGAGGGGCAGAGGGAGAAGGAGAAACAGACTCCCCGCTGAGCAAGGAGCCCTATGCGCCCTATGTGGGGGGCTCCATCCCAGGGTACTGGAATCATGACGTGAGCCAAAGGTAGACACTTAACGGACTGAGCCACCCAGGTGCTCCTTGTCTTTGCATTATTATTTCTGTTTTTCCTGACTCTTTAACGTTAACTTCTCCGGATGGCTCGTTTTATATCCATTGTATCTAGCCTTGCAATCACCTAGCCACACTATGCTTCCAAGTTTCCTTCCCTCTGCATCCCATCTCTCTTTTTCCTTAAATTTTCCTTCTCACCATTACCTGAAATCTGGCAAAAAGCACGAGAAAAGCAATCTCGTAAACTAATGTGCACCAAGATTATTGCTCCTAACCACTTAACTTCAATGTGTTACTTCTCTTCCTAACCCTTTCTTCAACTCCCAGAATTTAGATCTTTTTTTTTTTTTAAAGATTTTATTTATTTATTTCACAGAGAGAGAGAGAGCGAGAGAGGGAACACAAGCAGGGGGAGTGGGAGAGGGAGAAGCAGGCTTCCTGCTGAGCAGGGAGCCCGATGCGGGGCTCGATCCCAGGACCCTGGGATCATGACCTGAGCCGAAGGCAGACGCTTAACGACTGAGCCACCCAGGCGCCCCCAGAATTTAGATCTTAAAAGAAGTCAATCCTGGGGTGCCTGGGTGGCTCAGTCGGTTAAGCCTCTGCCTTTGGCTCAGGTCATGATCTCAGGACCCTGGGATCGAGTCCCGCATCGGGCTCCCTGCTCAGTGGGGAGTCTGCTTCTCCCTCTCCCTCTGCCCCTCCCCTTGCTCATGCTCTTGTGAGCTCTCTCTCTCTCTCAAATAAGAAAATAATCTTTAAAAAAAAAAAGTCAATCCTTAGATCTAAGGGAACAAAGGTTTAATTGCACTTTTCCAAAGTTCTTGGTTATTCAACCTTAAAAAAGAAGGCAATCTTGCCTTTTGGGGCAACATGGATGGACCTTGAGGGCATTATGCTAAGTGAGAGAACCCAGACAGAGAAAGACAAATACTGCATGATCTCACTTATATGTGGATTCTAAAAAGACAAAAAAATAAAGGTTGAACTCATAGGAACAGAGAGTAGAAAAGTGGTTGCGAGGAGCTGAGGGATGGAAAGAGGGAGAGTTTGGTAAAAGAGTACAAACTTTCAGGTATGAAATGAATAAGGTCTGAGAAGCAAATATAGAACATGGTGACTACAGTTGTATAACGAAAGTCTGCTAAGAGAGTAAAACAACTGTTCTCAAAAAAAAAAAAAGGGAGGGAGGGAGGGAGGAAGGAGGGAATATATTTGAGGTGGTTCATGCGTTACTTAACTAGAAAGGAGGTAATGCTTTCACAATGTATGTATACATGCACCAAATCATGACATTGTATACTTTCAATATCTTACAATTTTATTTGTCAATTATACATCAGTAAAGCTGAAAAAAATGTCTTGAGTTTTTCTCCTTTGGAATTGTATTCACATTTTCCAAGACTTCTAGAATACTTCCCCCACTTTGTTGGACTGATCCAATCCTTCCTTCCTGTCAGGTCTGATCCCATTTTTCCTCCTTTGTCATGAGAGTCATCTGCCTTGGAAACTCATGTGATTATGATCGTAGAATGCCTCATGAAAATGTGACTATTATGGTCCTGAACTCTTTTTTATTTGCTATAATATTGCTTAACCCTTTTGTGGGCTTAAAGTAAGGTCTCCCTACTAAACTGTACACTCTTTGAGGCAGGGATGGTGTGTTCTTTTTTCAATAATACCTAATGAGCTGTAGGCACAGCATGAATACTGGCATCAATAGTAAAATGCTAGTAAATGTTTGAGATGAGAATGGGGTCATAGGAGACCATTCTAGAACATTCCATTCACCTCTAGGTTGACAAACATTTACACTGCCTATAGTTCCGCGTGATATTTCTTCTGAACTGTTCTAATATTTTTTAAACTTCCTGTTTTCATCTCTACTACAGGAAAGTGATGCATTTCTGTGTAAACAATCTGGCTGGTGTATTTTAGGACACACATAATTCCCACTATGACCTATGCTAGCCGAACTGCCAAAGAATTATTATTAGCGCACCAGCATAGTCCAGGTGGGGAAATGGTGATTCATAGGTTCCATACATTGTTAATACGAGACACAAACTGATACACCCTTCTAGTGGGCAATGTGGAAATAAATACCAAATACCTTAAGTCTGGCGGTACTCTTAGTCCCAGCGTCTCCATCTCTATGAAGCCATTCTAAGAAAACAACTAGCAACATATACCCACAAAGATAAATGCACACTGATTCACATCATTGATATTTCAGAGAAAGTGTAAAATTGACCTAGAAGTAATGGTATAACTACTCAACCATCAAAAATATTTTCTAAAGGAATAGCTATAAAACAAAATTCACTATGAAGTAAAAGGAAATGGTTTAAAAGCAGTAAGTGAAATGTGCACATAAAAAACTAGCTAGGACACCCCAAAATAGTATTAGTGGCTCTCTCTGGATGTGAGTGTTACAGATTATTTTTAGTCTTTACCTTATGACTTTATGAGATTTCCAAGTTGTCTATAATGAAAATATTATTTTTAAACCCAAATAACTACGCTATATGGCAATTTTATGATTACCATCCATAGCTATGACCAGCAATTACACTTCCATGTACATCATGCAGAAATGTACAGAAATGCATGCATACCACTACCGAAAAGACACAGGAGGATATTCTGAACATGCGGGGCAATGAAAATGTTTTAGAACTAAAAGGCGGTGATGGTTGCGCACTCTTGTGAATGTACGAAATGCTACCGGATTGCACACTTTCAAATGGTTAATTTTATGCTATGTGAAGTCCACTTTAACAAAAAAAAAGAAATCAACAAAGAAAGAATATTGAGAGAAGCATCATTTGTAATAGAGAAAAGCAGGGAAATAACGCAAATGCCGAACAGCAGCAGAAGGGATAAATACATGGCGGTATACTTAACCCAAGAGGCTAGGGTATAGTAATGGAATCAAGGAAGTTGCTGTCATCAGCAGTGACATGGAAGAAATCTCACAAACTTAGGGCCGTGGGGAAGAAGATAGACACAGAGAGAACACATTGTATGATGCCATCTTTGTATGCAGAGTGAGAAACAAAAGTCACTGCTAGTGTCCATTTTGAGGTTACCTGTGTGGAGGGAGGGGGTTAGTGACAAGGAGTGAGCATGAGGAAGGGTCTGGGTAGACAGGGATGTTCCGCTGGCCCATCTGAGTGGTGACTGCGTGTGCAAGTTCACAGTCCCTGAAAATTCACCAAGTTGTAAACTTACAATACATGCGTTATTTAAAACACCCTGTGGCTTTCGTTCTTATCTGGTGCCCTGCAAATCTTCCAGTCCCTAAATCACATCCCCTGTTGCTAAATATCTTCTTTAATTAATGAGATAATTCTATTTCTTATAAAGTTGGACTCTATTTCTATAATTCCCAATTTTAGACATTCCATTCACTAATTCAACAACTGAATTCTAGTGTATTTTGAACTCAGTCTTAGGTGATGGGGAGACAGAGCCAGAAAGAAAACATATACTGAATAAATACTTTATTATTTTTTAAAGATTTTATTTATTTATTTGAGAGAGAAAAAGAGAGAGAGAGAGAGCATGAGCAGGGGGAGGGGCAAAGAGAGAGGGAGAGGGAGAAGCAGGCTCCCCGCTGAGCAGAGAGCCCGACGTGGGGCTCTATCCCAGGACCCTGAGATCATGACCTGAGCCGAAGGCAGATGCTTAACCGGTTGAGCCACCCAGGCGCCCCTGAATAAATACTGTACCATCCATCTAGGTCTGACCTTTTTCTAACACAAGAACACAAAATTTGCATATAATTTAAAGGGCTCAAAATTCCCCTGTAGACCCTTCTCCAGCCCAGAGTAAGAACCCTGCTTTAGACACTGCTTCTCAAGAGTTAGGTGAGATCTGTCTCACGCTTTAATTAGGTAATATCTTTGCTCTTGCATTTCTAAAAATTAAATTTGCTCCTTATAAATTGGTATATTTAGTGAATTTGTCTATGGGGTTGTATGATTTTCCCCCTCAATTTATATGACATTTTCAAACTTTCTGAAATTCAAGATTTCTTCTGAAAAGGTGTCCTATGAGGTATCCTAGATCTCTTTAAACATATGAAACAGCTATAAAAATCACATTTTACTGCACTTGATTAACACAGTGATCTTTTTTTTTTTTTTTTAAAGATTTTATTTATTTATTCATGAGAGACAGAGAGAGAGAGAGAGAGAGGCAGAGGCAGAGGGAGAAGCAGGCTCCCCGCAGAGCAGGGAGCCCGATGCGGGACTCGATCCCAGGACCCTGGGATCACGACCCGAGCCGAAGGCAGACGCTTAACCGACTGAGCCACCCAGGCATCCCAACACAGTGATCTTAAGATAAAACCGATATCATTGCAATTTAACTTCTCCAAAATATTTTGGCAGGTATGTTTTTCATTACAGTAAGGTAATTAATAATGATAATGCTTTTTCATAGCTAAATTATATGGAATACCAGAATTTAAAAATCAATTTCTAAATTCTTAATACTATACAGCCAAATATTTCCCTACATGTAAAATAGTCCCTGGTCTTTGCATCCTTGTAACCCATGAAGACTATCAGAACAAAACTGGTCATTAATGTGACAAAAAACCAAGACCATATACTCATGTGTAATGCTAATTAAACCATACACATTTATCCCAATTTCTGTAAGTATTTAAAGGAAAACAGAAATAAAATGAAAGATGTCTTATGTGAATAAACAAAAAAGATGACATGTTCTACTTTAATGTGATTTAAAATTCCAAAAAATTATAACTCTAGGATATGCATTTATAAATTATAAATACACATACGTATATACACACACTTGCGCGTGTTTGTCCGCTTTTCAAGAAATCTGATGGGTTTCCTCAGGACACAACCTCCGTCCCCCTTTCCCATGAGAAATATCTCTATGATCCAATCATAAGTCAATTGTTTTCCAGATTTTACCAAGTTAAGTGTTTTATTTTTCACTTTCTTACAGTTTTCTTGTGTCTTATGAGCATGGCCTTTGTGTTACTAACAGATTTGTAACTTTTTATTTGCTGTCTTTGTTCTGCTGCACTTACTCCACAAATTGGGTCCTATTGTGCAACTCCTAGCCTCCTTAGCAAGAACCATATCTAATCCTACACTCTTTAGGACAACTAGATCTCCTTTCTTTCTAGAGTTAGATAAATTATATGCTGTATGCTGTTGCAACAATATATTGATTGATCTTCTAGATGAAAAGATGCCCTCGCTGTCAAAATTATCTAGGACTTCTGTAATTAATTCTCTAATCAAAACTTGAACTATTTTTACCCTGTTTTATGTAAGATCCTTCTCGACCCATTAAAAATCTTCCACTCATTCATAGGACATATTGAATTGGGCTAAGACTTTGGCATAACTGTAAGCAGTATTTTCTTGACAAACTCTGAGTGGGAATGTCAACCACTGGCTGTTGGCTACTCCGGTCCCCTGGGCTTTTCACCATAATTAACCTGGGTTTCTGGGGGTGGTATAGATATACTGGTAAATGAAGGGCAAACACATTCTAGGGTAAAAAAGGAAGTCCTGTCAACTTAGACCCCTCCCTCTACTTCACATCATCAATCATAGGTTACATGGTCTGATCAATTCTATTTCCAGAATGGTTTTTGGTGCAATTTCTTCGTCCCTCAAATAATTCCCATACTCTCTACAGACACTGGTCATGTCTTGTCTGAATTACATCCATAGCCCCTAGTTGGCTCCCTAAATCGGGGCTCTCCCTAAATATGATATGATGGAATCTTACAGAATAAAAAGGATGAAGCCCTAGGAAAATTAAAATTCTGATTATATCCTGCAATTTTATTCAAGATGGAGCTAGTCCCATTTGCAAATCTTAGGCTCGAGCTATGACAGACATACCATGGTTCCCTGAGCAAGCCATTCACACTCAGGTTTCCATGCTCTGCCTGGAAAGCTGCCTCCTTCCCCCCTTCTCTCACTGATGAACTTCTACTCACCCTTCAAACTCATTCCTAATTTGGCATCATGTACTCTCTCGACTCCCCAGTGCCGAATTAATGCCTTCCTCCTTTCTGTTTCTATTGTTTGCCATTTACAAGCCATAATCTTTTATAGTATGGATATAATATTAACTATATGAGGCTGGTTACCGTTCCCCCCCACACACACACACACATTGGGATTTCCTTGAGAATAGCATTCATTTACTTGTTTTTGTATCAGATACATAACAAGAATATGTTATTCACTCAACCAACACTCCCATAATGAACTTATTAAGGTGCCCTGATGCAAGGTACTAGGGATACAACATCGAACAAGAGACACGTTTTGCTTTTAAAGGATTTCCAGTCCAGTGATTTAGTGGTCAATAAGTGTGTACGGAATCATTAACAGACATTTATTTATATCTTGTTTGCCCAGTGGCTTCTAGACTAGTTTGAATGGTTACAGATAGCCTATCTCAACTCAGCCTTCATTTGAATCACAAACATGGTTAAAATTGCTTGGGCACATTTTATACCAAGGATTAACACACGGAGGAGTGGTTCCTTATGTTGGTATGATGAGTAAATAGGGAGAAGTGATAAGGGGCCCCAATTCCCATTCTTCATTTTATCTACTTCTGGTCGACCCATCTTTGCTTGGATGGACGTGGATGACAATGGACACAGGAAGATGGCTCATCATGGACAGCCATGGGGCTGCAGATGGGTTCTTGTGAAGGGTTACTCATTCTGTTCTTCTACTGTGGACAATTCAATTAAGCCTCTAAATAGCACTTGACAAGCGTTTCACGGGCGTGTGCAGCAGACACTAAGTTCTGGGCTCCAGTAGTCCCTTGGAAGCTGACATGCTCCACCTGGCTTCTATTTTCTAATTCCCATCATGCCTTCACATGACAGTATTCCATGGGAAGAGCATAAAGGACACATCCACCCACGCAGGCTCCTATGCTGTCACTAAGCTCTGAATTCTGATGTTGTCAAAGAAAGGGACCTTTGGAGAGCTCTTTCCTTCATGAAAGGTCATATTTTCATTGCTCTGCAAACCATATTCGACAATACTCTAATGGTTCATTAGAAGGAACCAATACGACTTTCATTTCAGGAGATGTTATCCTTCCCAAACCATGTCGATTCCAGCTGCTAGTGCTAATAAGAGACATCCTTGCCTCACTTATAAGTATACTTGGCTCTCCAAACAATGTTTCATTATGGGAGAACAGTACCAGGCAACATCAACTGCCCATGGGAACTAATTCTCTCTTCTCCCCCAGAACGCCTCCCTTTATGGTACGGCTGCCTTCATGAAAATTTCACGGCATACAGCATTTCTAGAAACCAATCCATATTCTGAAAGCATAAGGAATACAGACTAGGTCATATTTTGAAGGCCTATAAAATATATACATATTGTCCATCAAAACTCACTTCTGTAATTCAAAGTCTCCCATTTGGGGATTATATACGTCCTTATACTCACATCTTATTTCCACAGAGAGTAACCTTGCACACACTGTGGGAAGGCCAAGAAATATTTAGTATGCTTTTTATCCTTAAAAGGAAAGGCTACTGTTTGGCAAAGGATGAATAAACTCTGGTCTCTAGAGGCCTGAAGTTAATGCACATTCAATCGCTTTGTTAAATACTAAACCCAGCAAATTGAGTTCCCCATTTGAGGTGACCCCCTGAGGCATGACTAGGAAGAAGGACAGAGGTCAGGGGAGAAGAATGAATCTTACATTTAAAATCATTATTGAGATTTGATGCAATAACTAGTCACATTCAATTGCAATAATATAAAGTTTTAGTGGGAGGGGCAAGATGGCAGAGGAGTAGGAGACCTGGATTTTGTCTGGTCTCAGGAATTCAGCTCGATAGGGATCAAACCATTCTGAACACCTACAAACTCAACAGGAGATTGAAGAAAGGAATAGCAACAACTCTCTGAACAGAAAAGCGACCACTTTCTGGAAGGTAGGACGTGCGAAGAAGTGAATCCGAGGTGATATATGGGAAGATAGACCACAGGGGGAGGGAGCCTCTTTCGGCCGCTTCTGGCAAGTGATAGATCAGCAAAGCACAAAATCGGAACTTTTAGAAGTCTGCTCTGCTGAGGCACGTCGCTCCAGTGGCTAAGCGGGGGGTGGAAACCGCACTGGGACAGTGTGGTCTCAGGACCCTCGGGGTCACAGAAAGACCGGGGGGTCCCTGAGCGCGGCAGAGCTCCCAGGTATCAGAGCAGAGAAGCCGGCTGCAGAGACGGAGCCGAGGAGTGGGCTCTCAGCTCGGGGTCGCCATAAACCATGATCTGCGGCACAGCCAGGCCACTGCTCTTCCAGCAGGGACCCAACAAGGGGCAGATCCAGGGAGACTCCCCTTCCTCCCCCGGGACGAGTGGCTTGGGAGTGCACCGCAGGAATCTGCTGGGTTTGGAGACTCCACACCGGGGTCATGTGCCAGAGATAGAAACGCTCGGTCACAGGCTGGGTGAGCATGGAGTGCGGCCAGAGACCGGGGAGACAGGAATGACTGACTGCTTTTCTCTGGGGGCCACTGAGGAGCAGGGCCCCAAGTTCTCAGCTCCTCCAGGGCAGAGATTGGGAGGCCGCCATTTTCACTCTCATCCTCCAAAGCTGTATGGAAAGCTTGCAGGGAACAAAAGCTCCCGAGAGCAAACATGAGCAGATTACTTAGCCCTGACTGGGCAAGGGCGGGGCAATTCCGCCTCCCGCAAAGACATTTGGGAACCACGGCAACAGGCCCCTCCCCCAGAAGATCAGCAAGAATAGCCAGCCAAGACCAAGTTTACCGATCAATGAGAACGGCAGAACTCCAGTGCTAGGGGAATAATGCACAAAGAAACCATGGCTTTTTTACCATGATTCTTTAGTCTTTCAAAGTTAATTTTTTTTTTAACTGTCTTTTTTTTTTTTTTTTAATTTTTCTTTTTCCCTTTTTCAACCAACATCTTATCAATCCCTTTTTCAAAAAATCTTTTTTATTTTTCATTTTTAGAGTCATATTCTATCCCTTCATAGTAGTTACCCTTATTTTCGGTATATACATATAAGTTGTTCTCTCTTTAAAATTTTGGGATACGGTTTCTTCTAACAGAACAAAATATACCCTAAATCTCTAGTGTATGACTTTGTTCTAGTCTCCTGCCTGATCACATTCTCTCCCCCCGTTTTTTTTTAAATCCTCTTCTTTCTTTTTCCAACAAATTTCTTATCAACTCCTTTTATAATATCTTTTATAATTTTCATCTTTACAGTCATATTCCATCCCTTCATTGTATTAACCCTAATTTTTGTACATATATAAGTTTTTCTTTCTTTAAAATTTTGGGAGTCACTTTCTTCTAACAGACCAAAATATGCCCAAAATCTACTGTGTGGCACTGATCTATGCACCAGCCTGATCATATTTGATCATATTCTGTTTTGTTTTGTTTTTGTTTGTTTTTATCTTTTTCTTTTTCTTTTTTCTTTCTTTCCCTTTCTTTTCCCCCAGTTTCAGGTCTTTTCTGATTTGTTTAGTGTTTATTTTCTGGGGACGTTGTTACCCTGTTAGCATTTTGTTCTCTCATTCATCTATTCTCCTCTGGACAAAATGACAAGATGGAAAAAATCACCTCAACAAAAAGAACAAGAGGCAGTACCAACTGCCAGGGACCTAATCAATACGGACATTAGTAAGATGTCAGAACTAGAGTTCAGAATGATGATTTTAAAGATACTAGCTGGGCTTGAAAAAAGCATGGAAGTTATTAGAGAAACCCTTTCTGGGGAAATAAAAGAACTAAAATCTAACCAAGTCGAAATCAAAAAGACTATTAATGAGGTGCAATCAAAACTGGAGGCTCTAACTGCTAGGATAAATGAGGCAGAAGAGAGAATTAGTGATATAGAATACCAAATGATGGAAAATAAAGAAGCTGAGAAAAAGAGAGATAAACAACTACTGGATCACGAGGGCAGAATTCGAGAGATAAGTGATACCATAAGACGAAACAACATTAGAAAAATTGGGATCCCAGAAGAAGAAGAAAGAGAGAGGGGGCAGAAGGTATATTGGAGCAAATTATAGCAGAGAACTTCCCTAATTTGGTGAAGGAAACAGGCATCAAAATCCAGGAAGCATAGAGAACCCCCCTCAAAATCAATAAAAATAAGTCAACTCCCTGATATCTAATAGTAAAACTTATGAGTCTCAGAGACAAAGAGAAAATCCTGAAAGCAGCTCAGGAGAAGAGATCTGTAACCTACAATGGTAGAAACATTAGATTGGCAACAGACCTATCCACAGAGACCTGGCAGGCCAGAAAGGACTGGCATGATATATTCAGAGCACTAAGTGAGAAAAATATGCAGCCAAGAATACTATATCCAGCTAGGCTGTCATTGAAAATAGAAGGAGAGATAAAAAGCTTCCAGGACAAACAAAAACTAAAGGAATTTGCAAACATGAAACCAGCCCTACAAGAAATATTGAAAGGGGTCCTCTAAGCAAAGAAAAAGCCTAAAAACAACATAGACCAGAAAGGAACACAGACAATATACAGTAACAGTCACCTTACAGGCAATACAATGGCACTAAATTCCTTTCAATAGTTACCCTGAATGTAAATGGGCTAAATGCCCCAATCGAAAGACACAGGCTATCAGACTGGATTAAAAAACAAGACCCATCGATATGCTGTCTGCAAGAGACTCATTTTAGACCCAAAGACACCTCCAGATTGAAAGTGAGGGGGTGGAAAACCATTTACCATGCTAATGGACACCAAAAGAAAGCTGGGGTGGCAATCCTTATATCAGACAAATTAGATTTTAAACCAAAGACTGTAATAAGAGATGAGGAAGGACACTGTATCCTACTTAAAGGGTCTATCCAACAACAAGATCTAACAACTGTAAATATCTATGCCCCTAACATGGGAGCAGCCAATTATATAAGGCAATTAATAACAAAAGCAAAGAAACACATTGACAACAATACAATAATAGTTGGGGACTTCAACACTCCCCTCACTGAAATGGACAGATCATCTAAGCAAAAGATCAACAAGGAAATAAAGACTTTAAATGACACAGTGGACCAAATGGACTTCACAGACATATTCAGAACATTCCATCCCAAAGCAACGGAATACACATTCTTCTCTAGTGCCCATAGAACATTCTCCAGAATCGATCACATCCTAGGTCACAAATCAGGTCTCAACCAGTACCAAAAGATTGGGATCATTCCCTGCCTATTTTCAGACCACAATGCTTTGAAACTAGAACTCAGTCACAAGAGGAAAGTCAGAAAGAACTCAAATACATGGAGGTTAAAGAGCATCCTACTAAAGAATGAATGGGTCAACCAGGAAACTAAAGAAGAATTTAAAAAATTCATGGAAACCAATGAAAATGAAAACACAACTGTTCAAAATCTTTGGGATACAGCAAAGGCAGTCCTAAGAGGAAAGTATATAGCAATACAAGCCTTTCTCAAGAAACAAGAAAGGTCTCAAATACACAACCTAACCCTACACCTAAAGGAGCTGGAGAAAGAACAGCAAATAAAGCCTAAACCCAGCAGGAGAAGAGAAATAATAGAGATCAGAGCAGAAATCAATGAAATAGAAACCAAAAGAACAGTAGAACAGATCAACGAAACTAGGATCTGGTTCTTTGAAAGAATTAACAAGATTGATAAACCCCTGGCCAGACTTATCAAAAAGAAAAGAGAAATGACCCAAATAAATAAAATCGTGAATGAAAGAGGAGAGATCACAACCAACACCAAAGAAATACAAACAATTATAAGAACATATTATGAGCAACTATATGCCAGTAAATTAGATAATCTGGAAGAAATGGATGTATTCCTAGAGATGTATCAACTATCAAAACTGAACCAGGAAGAAACAGAAAACCTGAACAGACCTATAACCACTAAGAAAATTGAAGCAGTCATCAAAAATCTCCCAACAAACAAAAGTCCAGGGCCAGATGGCTTCCCAGGGGAATTCTACCAAACATTTAAAGAAGAATTAATACCTATTCTTCTGAAACTGTTCCAAAAAATAGAAATGGAAGGAAAACTTCCAAACTCGTTTTATGAGGCCAACATTACCTTGATCCCAAAACCAGACAAAGACCCCATCAAAAAGGAAAATTTTAGACCAATATCCTTGATGAACACGGATGCAAAAATTCTCACCAAAATACTAGCCAATAGGATCCAACAGTACATTAAAAGGATTATTCACCATGACCAAGTGGGATTTATCCCTGGGCTGCAAGGTTGGTTCAACATCCACAAATCAATCAATGTGATACAATACATTAATAAAAGAAAGAACAAGAACCATATGATCCTCTCAATAGATGCAGAAAAAGCATTTGACAAAGTACAGCATCCTTTCTTGATCAAAACTCTTCAGAGTATAGGCATAGAGGGTACATACCTCAGTATCATAAAAGCCATCTATGAAAAACCCACAGCGAATATCATTCTCAATGGGGAAAAACTGAGAGCTTTCCCCCTAAGGTCGGAACACGGCAGGGATGTCCACTATCACCACTGCTATTCAACATAGTATTAGAAGTCCTAGCCACAGCAATCAGACAACAAAAAGAAATAAAAGGCATCCAAATCGGCAAAGAAGTAGTCAAACTCTCACTGTTTGCAGATGATGATACTTTATGTGGAAAACCCAAAAGACTCCACCCCAAAGCTGCTAGAACTCATACAGGAATTCAGTAAAGTGGCAGGATATAAAATCAATGCACAGAAATCAGTGGCATTCCATGTTCATCAGGGATATTGGTCTGTAATTCTCCTTTTTGATGGGGGTCTTTGTCTGGTTTTGGGATCAAGGTAATAGTGGCCTCATAAAATGAGTTTGGAAGTTTTCCTTCCATTTCTATTTTTTGGAACAGTTTCAGAAGAATAGGTATTAATTCTTCTTTAAATGTTTGGTAGAATTCCCTTGGGAAGCCATCTGGCCCTGGGCTTTTGTTTGTTGCCATTTGCAACGACGTGGATGGAACTGGAGGGTATTATGCTGAGCAAAATAAGTCAATCAGAGAAAGACATGTATCATATGACCTCACTGTTGATATGAGGAATTCTTAATCTCAGGCAACAAACTGAGGGTTGCTGGAGTGGTGGGGAGTGGGAGGGATGTGGTACCTGGGTGACAGACACTGGGGAGGCTATGTGCTATGGTGAGCGCTGTGAATTGTTAAGACTGTTAAATCACAGACCTGTACCTCAGAAACAAATAATACATTATATGTTAAAAAAAAAAAGAAGAAGAAGAAGAAGAAGAAGATAGCAGGAGGGGAAGAATGAAGGGGGGGAAATCAGAGGGGGAGATGAACCATGAGAGACTATGGACTCTGAAAAACAAACTGAAGGTTCTAGAGGGGAGAGGGGCTGGGGGGATGGGTTAGCCTGGTGATGGATATTAAGGAGGGCACGTTCTGCATGGAGCACTGGGTGTTATACGCAAACAATGAATCATGGAACACTACATCAAAAACTAATGATGTATGGTGATTAACATAATAAAAAAATAATAATATAAAGTTTTAAATTAGCCAACAGTACAAGAGCGTGAAACAGTCTTGGAATATTAGAAAGACCCTTTCCTTTTCAAACTAACAGATGAGGAAATGTTGACACCTTGCCTACTTTACACAAAAGAACGGTTGTGATAAGAGTATGTTGATAAGAAGATGAAAAGGACAGTAATAACAATGAGAGAAAGAACCCACACTGAGAGCATTTCTGACAACAAGGAGAAATCAACCCTATGTTAGTGTCTTTTTATAGATTAATCTCTTTGCTCCCTGGGGCAAGTCAACACAGTCAAATCATACCATTGGCAATCTGCAATGAAAATACGTTGTCAGACTCAAGAGCAAAACAGGAAATCCAAAATGGCATCATTAATATGCAACACAAACTGTCTAAAGAATGAAATAGTGAAGCAGAGAAATTTGCTTTAATGAGGCTACTCTCCTTTGTCATGAGATTATTGCCTTTAGCTTTGATTCTAACATCAGGATTCTGTCTCAGGTAAAAGGAGTTAAATTGCTGCACCTTTAAATACTGGAAATGGATTATGGACTTCCAAGAAGTGAGGATTTTACAAAAAATCTCTGTGCTTCTCTGTGAGATGCCAGACAGTTTGTTAAGAGAGGAGTAGCTGAAGACAACAAGGTGATGCCTGCCCCTCTCACTGTGTGAAATGAGGATAATGAGAACTTTAGGTTGTATGCTTGCTGTAGAATGAAGAATACTGCTTATTTATAGCTTAGTACCAATGACTAGGTGGGAGTGTTATTGTCCACAATTATCTGTAATCTTAGAATTTGGCAAAGAAATAGTTTTTCCACTAATGTATTTTTATATACCAAAGAATCTGCTAGATCTCTAAACCAAAGATAATTCCTTCTACCATATATACCTGTAACGCATGCACACACACACACACACACACACACACACACAACTCACTCACTCCCATACATACATGGTAGAGCAGTGTTTCTCTACTGGGGAAATAACAACCTGTTAAGATGAGAAAAGATGTTATTTTCTCTCCTGGAAATGTGAGTGTTTTATGACAGAGTAATTCAGTTATTAGTCAAAATGTCTATGGTGACAAAGAGGGGAGCAATAAGACCCTAATTTTAGCATCTTGAGCCAAGGGTTTTAAGTGAACCTTTACCTCTAAGAAATCAGTAACTCCCACAAATCACATTAAAAATAGCTGTTGGTCTCCATAGAGACAGGAAGTAGATTAGAGGTTATTAGGGCTGGGGACTGGGAAGTTATTGCTTAATGGTACACAGTTTCTATGTGGGGTGATGCAAAAGTTTTAGAAACAGTGGTGACAGTTGAACAACAGGGTGACTCTAACTAATGCCATGAATTGTGCCCTTCAAAATGGTTAAAATGGTATACAGTTGACCTTGAAGGATGTAGGGGATAGGGGCACCAACCCTGTGTACAGTCAAAAATCTGAGTACAACTTTGACTCCCCAAAAACTTAACTACCAATAGCCTACTGTTGACCAGAAGCCTTACTGATAACATAAAGTTGATTAACACGTACTTTGTATGTTATATGTATTATGTATGTATTATATACTGTAAAGTAAGCTAAAGAAAATGTTATTAAGAAAACTGTAAGGAAGAGAAAATACAGTTACAGAACTGTATCATATTTATTGAAAAAAATCTGCATGTAAATGGACTCATGCAGTTCAAACCCATGTTGTTCAAGAATCAACTGCAATTTATTTGATATATATTTTACCAAAATCATAATAATTAAACAGAATGTTGGGGCTCCTGGGTGGCTCAGTCAGTTAAGCGTCAGACTCAATTTTGGCTCAGGTCATGATCTCAGGGTTGTAAGATCAAGCCCTGCGTTGGGCTCTGTGCTGTGCATGGAACAGGACCTACTGGGGATCCTCTCTCTCCCTCTCCCTCTGCCCCTCCCTGCCCCCTCTCTCTCCCTCTAAAAAAAAAGAAGAAAGAATGTTACTATAACCCATCATAATGAAAGAGGACTCTTATCCACATGGGAATAATGATTGTTGAACAGTTGATTGCACTCACTTTAGATGTCTCCTTTCATTTGACCAGTTTGTACATAATATTTGACTACCAAAATTGGACAAAGGAAAATCCATAGTCTAGAGCATGTCTCCTTTAGATGAGACTGTAAGGTAAACTCCCTTTCTTCTGGTGCCCCCAGGTCTTAGGGTCCCTACTGCGTGCCATGGATGTATCATTCCTGCAAACCATTCTACAGAGTAGGCAGGTAAATTCTGAATTAAAATGGATGTGCTCTCTCTGGAATTGGGGGTAAAGCCTCATGCACTAGAATATGGCATTCTTCCCCTTTAGCTGGATCACCCAGGGCAAGCAGTTCCTTAGAAACTGCATATAGAGAAAATGGAATTAATCACTCCAACATTCAGGAATTTTCTAAGAATTAGAGCTTATATGTTTAAATTACTTGCCATGTGATATCTAAAGATTCACTATTTTCCAGAGAAGATTTTGGGCTTTAGAAAGGATGGTGGCTCAATAGGGCTAAGAAGGCCCTGTGAGTTGATTCTAATATCATTGTCCTAAGTGTTGACCATAATGGAGAACAGAGAGGCTTCAGAAAGAAGCCACAATGGCTGAGGTTCCTCTCTGATGAGCTCGGTTAAAGAGACTAGTCTAAAGCTGATTTTTGCACGTAGAGAGACAGAATACACATGACAGATCTTCATTTCTCCCCTACCGTGTTTTATATATTAAGGAATAATTTTCATGCAGTAAAATGCAAATCTTAATTTTCTAAAGTTTCGTGACTTAGAAAGTTTCTTCCTGCCCCTCCCAGTTACTGCCCGATCCTGCCCTCCACCTCCAGGAGCTGACCCGTTCTGACATCTATCTGCCTACTCCTGAACTCCATGTAAATGGAATCATACACTATGTGATTTTTGTGTCTGGGTTCTTGAGCTCCACATAATGACTTAGAGATTCACCTATGTTGTTAAGCTTCTCTGTAGTTGGTTGGCTCTGTAGTTGGCTAAGTGGTATTCCACTGTATGAATATTCTAAAAGGTGTTTATAAATTCTCTTACTGATGGACATTTGGGTCTTTTCCAATTTGAGGCTATTATTAATGAGGCTATTACGAACATCTTTCATAAATCTTTTTGTAGATATGAGCACTCCTTTGTTTTGGCTACATACCCACAAGTGGAATTTCTGGGTCCCAAGGAATGTATTAATTTTATTAGAAACCGGGAGTTGTCCAAAGTGATTGTATCACTGTACATTCCCAGCAGCAATGAATGAGGGTAGACTTAAGCTACCATATACTGAAGTAAACCTACTTTTAATATTACAATAATAAAGTATGGAAACATCATGGATCTGGCTCAAGGATTCCTTCTTTCCTTCCTTAAGAATATCCTGAGTTCTTGTAAAGAATCACACACAGTTTTCGGTGTCAAGGTTAAGTGGAGAAAGAAAGAGAACAGAACAGGATCCCTGATGTCATAGGCCTTCCATTCCAGGGGGAGAAAAAGGTCAATAAAGAAGGAGAAAACTAATAATACAATTTCAGATGCTGCTAAGTGTTATAAAAATAAGGCAGGCTTTCACGACAAAATAACTGCTAAGGGTGCAGAAACAGGCTATGTAGAGTGTAACCCAGTTGTTCTCTCTAGGACATATTGAACTGTTCTGTCCTCATCCCTCCTGGGTTATGCAGACTTCTCACTGGCAGCTGGGAGAAATAGTATCGAAGATTTCCAGCACTCTGAACCTGAAGACACCTGCAATTTTCTTACTCTTTCAGATGGGAAGCCGAGACTGCTTCCCATTGCACAGAGTTAGCTATAGTCATTGTCAGTGGGATTAATTGTACTAATTCTATGTTCTATGTACTAATTCAGATGAGGATTATACTGCCGTCCCAGGGTGACAGGCTCCATTGATGCCACGTCTGGGCCACATGCCTCTGGCCGTGAAATGGTTCAGATCCTGTGTATTACAATGCTTTCAATGTGGCGTTGGGGAGAAATGCCAAAAAGAAGGTGGGATCCCGTTCTTAGAAGAAAGTGGGCTGGGCAGATAAAGTTAATACACCAACAGTAAAATTGGTACTTTGCAGGGGAAATAAAATTAAGAAGTGGTTAAAAAAATAAAGATATACAGTCAAGTGTTTGCAACAAAAACAGATGAATACTGAGGGAGATCAATTTAGAATGAGTCAGAGGGGGCTGGGTGGTAGTTCTTAGCCCAGAATGAGCATACCCAGCCAGAGAAGCAATTACTGGTGGCTCTGATATAACAAAGCCCAGAGAGCTCCATGTATCGCTCCCTGACCCCCAAGCCACTCTCCCCCATACATGCTCCATCCATCCACACTATAATATGAAGGAGGAACTTTGTCCCTCTACCCTCTATACCTACAACAGTACCAAGCATGCAGCTGGTGCCTAATAATACTTGTTGCACACAAAATAAACAAGGAAATTGGGTTTTACAAATTTTGTTAAAGCAATATATTAAGAATGTAAAGGTCTTGCAGCCATGTACCACTAATGAAGATTGTAGATGAAGGAAGTTTTCTTCACTCTTGCTCTGTCTACTTAAACTTCAGAAAGAAGTGTCCATTTCTAAACTAAACTTATTCTTCATCCTTTCTCACCTTTATGGTCAAGGAGAGTCTGTGATTCTTCTGTCTGGAATAATAGGTTGCAAAATATTTTGCAAATTGATGGGAATTCACTTAGTTAAAAAATTCCTAGTCTCGACCAACATTCAATCATAACAAGAAATAAAACCTCAAGATGGGGCTAATGTAGGTATAAGATTTGTAAGAATATGACTTTGGACACTTCTTTTCAACTTGTAAAGGGCATAAACTACTGCTGCTGTATGTGAATTTTTGAATATTTGTTTAGGATAGAGTTTGGAGCAATCTGCCAAAGAGATGGCTCTAATTCTCTATGCATTTGCTGAATATCCCAAGAAGCAATGTTTTATAGCTTCTTTGGAAAATGAACATAGAATTAGTACAATTAATCCCACTGACAATGATTATAGCTAACTCTGTGCAAGCCATTACTGGTAACTTTACAGGTAATAATTCAATTAATTTGATCCATTATGTATAATGGTTTTACCCTGTGAGCCTGGAATAGAAAACGATCTTTTGATTTAAGATACAGCTCCATTATTCATGAAACAGTACTGGAAAGGGGTGATCAATTCACTTAATTGATTTGACATTCTGTTTTGAGTAGAAGTGTTGAATGTTCTTTGATGGGAGGATATGAGAATTAAGTGATTATTTTCAGGATGGATTTTGCCTCTAGTTTTTCTGATGCTTGTTCCAGTTTTTGTCATCATAATAGATTCAGGATCGTTTATTTTTGATAAGAAAATGTCACACAGGAATGATGACGTATAAACAGTCAGCTTAGATGATTTTCTTTGTTGGTTTTTGCTTGCCTTGGAATCCTGGGCATTCCTTGCCTCATCTCCCTTGTGATAAAGAATGCTTTACTGAAAAGCAATGCACCAGGTGCTTAATGAGAGGAAAGACACATGAGGGTTTGGGTTAGGCATCTTGAGATGGATACAATTTTTAATACCTAAAGATGGAAAGAGCAGGGAAGATTTGGAGAATGGAACCGAGGCTCCCCCAGCTGGGTGTGGAGGGTATGCATGCAAACTGTAAAACAGTGTCCCCAACCTCCCCTGTATGTGTATGCCTCTCTGGGTGGGGCTCTGGTTTCTCTCTTCCTACATCACAACAATATTCTTTTTTTGACATCCCCCTGAGAGCAAGGATGGTGTTCTATTGATCGTATATCCTCAGCTCGTAGCCCAGCATACAGCGGGCCCACCATAGATATTTTTAGACTGAATGAATGAAAGTGAAAATCACCTGGGGGATGAATAATATAAGGCTCCTCTGAGGATTTGGGACTTGAGTCTGGATGCAGAGCCCTGCCTGCAAACCCTTCTGCTTTTCTACCTGCTTCTTTCTGCCACCTTCTACAAGGAACTTCATTCCCCTCAAGCCTACCAGCCACAGGACCTCCCCACTCACCCTGAGGTAACTTAACACTGCTTATGAAAACAACAGAAGCTATAGTTGGGATCAATTTATCTTCTTGCCTCAAAATCTACCTACAGCTGGACACTTTGCTTTCATTCTCTTCTTATAAATATGCTTACTGCCATGATCTAGTCCTCAACAGCTGCCTCTTCAGCATCCTAGTTCTAATCGTCAGCCCCTCTCTATCTCTCCTGGATTACCCCCATCCCCTGTCCACCAGTGTCTCATCATCAGTATTTAAATATGATGGTGTCTCCCTTGGCAGGAGTCTATCCAAAGCAGTGCCACAAGCCTGGCATTGTGCAAGCAGCCCTGACAGGTGCCAGGATCACTCCAAAGTGACTCCTGCTCTAAGGAGAGGGGGAAGATAACCACACGTGCCAGTCTGACTGAGGCCCCAGCAGTGGACTGCAGCAGGCATCTGTTCTAACTGCAGGCCCTACCCATCAATGAAAGCTTCTCAATAGACAACACAGAGAAAGTGCCATATAGTTTGGTGCTGTTGCATCTCCAGAGAAGGCCTGGTCTGACTCAACTCAAGCCTAAGGCAGCCCCAGACTGGCCCACTAACAACACAGGGACCAAACCTTGCCCACAACAAGCAAAGACAGCCATTGCAGATGACTGGACCAAAGGCAAACACAGCTCAACCACAATAGTAGGGAGCATGCAACACACGTAAGAGATACCCCTGAAGCACCAGGGTCTGGTGAACAGGGGACACTGCACTGCAGGGCACTAAGGACCTCTTCTACATAAGGACACCACTGACAAGAGCAGAAGATGTAGCTAACTTTCCTGACACACAGAAACAGACAGAGAGTTAGACAAAATGAGGACACAGAGGCATATGTCCCAAATGAAAGGACAGAACAAAATCACAGCCAGAGATCTAAACAAAATGGAGACGAGTAATATGCCTGATAGAGAATCTAAAGTAATAGTCATAAAGATACTCACTGAACTTGAGAAAAGAGTGGAGGATCTTAGTGAGACCCTCAACAATGAGATAGAAAACATAAAAAAGAACCAGTCAGCAATGAAGAACTGAATAACTGAAATTAAAAATGCACTAGAGGGAGTAAACAGTAGACTAGAGGAAGCAGAAGAATGGCTCAGCAACTGGAGGACAGAGTAATGGACAACAACCAAGCTGAACAGGAGAAAGGAAAAAGAATAATAAAAAAGGAAAATAGATTAAGGGAACTCAATGACACCATCAAGCATAATAACAGTCACCTTACAGGGATCCCAGAAGGAGAGAAGAGAGAAAAAGAAGAAGAAAATGTATTTGAAGAAATAATAGCACAAAACTTCCTGAATCTGAAGAAGGAAACAGAAATCCAGATCCAAGACACACAAAGAGTCCCCAACAAAATCAGCCCAAGGAGGCCTACATCAAGATACAGAGTAATTAAAATAGTAAAAAGTAGTGACAAAGAGAATTTTTAAAGCAGCAAGAGAAAAGAAAACACTTATGTACAAGGGAAACCCCATAAGGCTATCAGCTGATGTTTTAGCAGAAACTTTACAGGCCAGAGTGGCATGATATATTCAAAGTGCTGAAAGAAAAAACCTTGCAACCAAGAGTACTCTACCCAGCAAGGCTATCATTCAGAATAGAAGGAGAGATAAAGAGTTTTATGGACAAAGAAAAGTTAGAGGAATTCATCACACTAAACCAGCCTTTTAAGAAATGCTAAAGGGGATTCTTTGAGTGGAAAGCAAAGACCATAAGCAGGAGTAAGAAAAGTTGGAAGTAAAGAAACACTGAAGTTAGGTATATCTATAAAAATCAGTTTGGAGATTCACAAAATGAAAGGATGCAGTGTATGACACCATATACCTAAAACATGGGTGGGGGGAAGAGAAGTAAAAATTTAGTGTTTTTAGAATGGGTTCAAACTTCAGCAACCATCAGTTGAAAAGAAAGCCCAAGGTAGCACACTTACTTTGTACAATACAGCCCTTAAAACAAAGACTGTAACAAGAGACAAAGAGGGATACTATGTGATCAAAAAGGGGACAATCCAACAAGAAGATTTAACAACTATAAGTATGTATGCACCCAACAGTGGAGCACCCAAATACATAAAACAGCTATTAGCTAACAAATATGAAGGAAGTAGTAGATATTAATACAATAATAGTAGGGGACTATGAGCTAACAAATATGAAGGAAGTAGTAGATATTAATACAATAATAGTAGGGGACTTTAACACCCCACTTACATCAATAGATAGACCACCCAAACAGAAAATCAATAAGAAAACAGTGGTTTTGAATGACACATTAGACCAGATGGATCTAATAGATACGTTCAGAACATTCCACCCTAAAACAGCAGAATACACATTTTTTACAAGTGCACATGGAACATTCTCCAGAATAGATCACATGTGAAGCTACAAAATAAGTCTAAATAAATTTTAAAAGATCGATGTCATATCATCTTTTCTGACCACAACACTATGAAACTAGAAATCAAACACAAGAAAATATCTGGAAAGAACATAAATACATGGAGGTTACATGCTACTAAACATGCTACTAAATAATGAACAGATCAACTAAGAAATCAAAGAGCAAATAAAAAAATACATAGAGACAAATGAAAATGAAAACAGGATGGTCCCAAATCTTTGGGATGCAGCAAAAGCTGTTCTAAGAGGGAAGTTTATAGCATTACAGGCCTAACTCAAGAAGCAAGAAAAGTTGCAAATAAACAACATAACCTTACACCTAAAGGAGCTAGAAAAAACAAAACTCAAAAACAGCTGAAGGAAGGAAATAATAAAGACTAGAGCAGAAATAAATGAAATAGAAACTAAAAAAACAACACAACACATCAATGAAACCAGGAGCTGATTCTGTGAAAAGATCCACAAAATTGACAAATCTTTACCCAGACTCAACAAAAGAGAGAGAGAGAGAGAGGCACCTCAAATCAATAAAATCAGAAATGAAAGAGGAGAAATAATAACCCAAACTACAGAAATATAAAGGATTATAATAGAATATTATGAAAAATTATATGCCAACAAATTGAAAAACCTAGAAGAAATGGATAAATTCCTAGAAACATATAACTTCCCAAAACTGAATCAGGAATAAATAGGAAATCTGAACAGACTGATTACCAGCAAGGAAATTCCAGTAGTAATCAGAAAACTCCCAACAAACAAAAGTCCAGGACCAGATGGCTTCACAGGTGAATTCTACCAAACATTTAAAAAAGATTTAACATCTATTTTTCTCAAACTATTTCAAAAAATAGGAGAGAAAGGACAGCTTCCAAATTCATTCTATGAAGCCATCATTATCCTGACACCAAAACCACATAAAGACACTACAAGAAAAGACAATTACAGGCCAATATCTCTGATGAACATAGATGCAAAAATCCTCAACAAAATGTTAGCAAATCAAACCCAACAATACCTTAAAACCATTCTCCACGATCAAGTAGGATTTATTCCTGGAATGCAAGGGTGGTTCAATATTCACAAATCAATCAACATGATACATCACATCAACAAGAGAAAATATAAAAACCATATATGATCATTTCAATAAATGCAGAAAAAGCATTTGACAAAGTACAACATCCATTCATGATAAAAACCCTCAACAAAGTATGTTTAGAGGGAACATATTTCAACATAATAAAAGCCAATTACGAAAAACCCACAGCTAACATCATATTCAATGGTGAAAAACTAAAAGCTTTCCCCTAAGATCAGGAACAAGACAAAGATGTCCACTCTTGCCACTTTTATTCAATATAGTACTGGAAGTCCTAGCCACAGCAATCAGACAAGAGAAAGAAATAAAAGGCATCCAAATTGGTAAGGAAGAAGTAAAACTTTCATTACTTGCAGATGGCATGATATTATACATAGAAAGCCCTAAAGACTCCACCAAAAAAATACTAGAACTCATAAAGGAATTCAGTAAAGTCGCAAATACAAAATCAATATACAGAGATCTGTTGCATTTCCATATAGTAATAATGAAGCAGCAGAAAGTGGAATTAAGAAAACAATCCCATTTACAATTGTGTCAAAAATAATAAAATACCTAAGAATAAAGTTAACCAAGGAGGTGAAAATGTACTCTGAAAACTAAAACATTGACAAAAGAAATTGAAGATGACACAAACAAATGGAAATATATTCCATGCTCGTGGATTGGGAAAACAAATATTGTTAAGATGTCCATATTCAAAACAGTCTACACATTGAATGCAATCCCTATCAAAATACCAACAGCATTTTTCACAGAACTAGAACAAACAATCCTAAAATTTGTATGGAACCACAAAAGACCCCAAATAGCCAAAGCAATCTTGAAAAAGAGAAACAAAACTGGAGATACCACAATTCTAGACTTCAAGTTATATCACAAAGTTGTAGTAATCAAAACAGTATGGTACTGGCACAAAATAGACATATAGATCAATGGAGTAGAATAGAGAGCACAGAAATAAACCAAAGATTATATGGCCAATTCATCTATGACAAAAGAGGCAAGAATATGCAATGGGAAAAAGACAGTCTCTTCAATAAATGGTGCTGGGAAAACTGGACAGCTACATGCAAAAAAATGAAACTGAACAATTTTCTTATACCAAAAATAAACTCAAAATGGATTAAAGATCTATGTGTGAGACCTGAAGCCATAAAAATCCTAGAAGACAACACAGGCAGTAATTTCTTTGACATTGGTTGTAGCAAGATTTCTAGATGTGTCTCCTGAGGCAAGGGAAACAAAAGCAAGAATAAACTACTGGCACTACATCAAAATAAAAAGCTTCTGCACAACAAAGGAAACAACAAAACTGAAAGACAACCTACTGCATGGGAGAAGATATTTGCAAATGACATATCTGATAAGGGGTTAGCATCCAAAATATATAAAGAACTTATACAAACAAAAAAAACAAATAATCCAATATAAAAATGGACAGAAAACACTAACAGACATTTCTCCAAAGAAGACATACAGATAGCCAAGAGACACATGAAAAGACGTTCAACATCACTAATTAGCAGAGAAATGCAAGTCAAAACCACAATGCAATACCACCGCACACCTGCCAGGATGTTTAAAATCAAAAACACAAGAAACAAGTGTTGGCAAGAATGTGGGGGAAAAGGAACTCTTGTGCACTGTTGGTGGGAATGCAAGCTGGTGCAGCCACTGTGGAAAACAGTATGGATTCCTCAAATGATTAAACATAGAATTACCACAGGATCCAGTAGTTCCACTACTGGGTATTTACCCAAAGAATACGAAAACACTAATTCAAAAAGCTATATGCACCCTATGTTTATAGCAGTATTATTTACAATAGCCAAAATATGGAAGCAATACAAGAGTCCTTTGATAGATGAATGGATAAAGAAGATGTGGTATATATACACAATGGAGTATTACTTAGCCATAAAAAGAATGAAATCTTGCCATTTGCAACAACATAGATGGATTGAGAGGGTATAATACTAAGTGAAATAAGTTAGAGAAAGACAAATACCATATGATTTCACTCCTATGTGGAATTTAAAAAACAACACAGGGGCGCCTGGGTGGCTGAGTTGTTAAGCGTCTGCCTTCGGTTCAGGTCACGATCCCAGGGTCCTGGGATGGAGCCCCGCATCGGGCTCCCTGCTCAGCAGGAAGCCTGCTTCTCCCTCTCTGACTCCCCCTGCTTGTGTTCCCTCTCTTGCTGTCTCTCTGTCAAATAAATAAATAAAATCTTTAAAAAAATAAAATAAAATAAAAAATAAAAAACAAAACAAATGAACAAAGTAAAAAGGAGACAAAAAACCAGACTCTTAACTAGAGAGAACACACTGATGGTTACCAGAGGGCAGGTGTGGGGGGGTAGAATGGGGGAAATAGGTGAAGGGGATTAAGAGCACACTTACCATGATGAGCACTGAGTCATGTATAGAATTGTTAAATCACTATTTTGTATACCTGTAACTAATGTAACACTGTACATTAATTATATTGGAATTTTAAAAATAAATTAATTAAAAAATACATGATGGTGTCTGTCTTATATTAAAAAAAATTTCCACGGAACCTCCTTCTGTTCCATTAAAAATCACCTTTGCTACCCTACATTAAGTAGCTGTCTGTAGTCACTATTTTCAAGCTTGATTTCCCTTGTTTTTGTCTACCTCCCGTAGGCAGATATCCACTCCCACCACTAAATGGAAACTTGTTGCTATCGTCAGTGGGTAAGGTGTCTTGCTAATTACACTCGATTTCTTAGGGGCATTTTGTATGACCCCTTCAACCTGGCCTCCAGGAAGCCTCCCTCTCCTTTTTTCCTTATATGCATTTTCTCTGTCCATCCCCTAAATCCACATTCCGCAGTGTGATCTATTGTACCTGAAACTGGTGTGGACCCTGGTAATCTCTGCATTTGAAGATCCCAGGGGATCCTTTTCCACCAAGCTTTCAGAAGCACTGTCATGAGCACTTATATTCCTCAGAGACCTGTCTCAGTTCATGATTGCAGCTTGGCAAACTACAGCCCAACAGTCAAATCTGGCCCACCACTTGTTTTTGTAAATAAAGTTTTGTTGGAATACTACCACCACCCATTGGTGGACATACAGCCAATAGCTGCTTTGAAGCCATGATGGCAGAGTTGAGTAGGTACAACAGAGACCGTATGGCCCACAAGGCTTAAAATATTTACTATCTGGCCCTTTATAGAAAAAGCATGCCAAACCCTGGTTTCTAGTCTCTCCAGCTCTCCTCCCTGACATCAGTAGCCTTCTCCATGTGGATTTCTCTGCTGTGCTTCAGGCTTAAAGAGCCAACAAACGTATTGGAAAGCTGCATGTGAATATGCACGGGCCCTTCAATCCCATCATATCCAGTTGCATTTAGCATCTTTTTCCTCCTCCAAGATGATGGAATTCAGGAAAAAGCATCATCATCCTCCCAGTTGCCAAACTCCTAAGCCCCCTTTCTCTCAGTCCTCCCTCTCTGTAAGCTTCAACCCTAGGCTAGGTTGGTTTCACCATCCCTGGTTCCAACTTACTTTTCTTTTGGGGCCAGCTCATCACTGATGTTAGGGCAAATGATGGACTCTGGCCGATTTGCCAAGGTTTTGCACTAAACCACGGATTTCCCTGTGGTCTACAGTCTGGATGGGAGCACCTCTAGCCTAAGGGTCTTTCCTTGGGGACACTACTAGGAGTCCACAAGGCAATTCCACACTGTAGCTCGTTCAAAATACTACACCTAAGAGGTCTCATCATGCGCATGTGTAGGGCATCATTCAACACCAATTACAAAACCAAATTTCATGGGCATTCAGACAAAGAAGAGTGAAGGGCAGCAGGACCCAGAGCCTGAACCCTGGTCTGCTGTCACTGAAGGATCTATAGATCCTAAGGAGTCCTCCCTGGGCGGGGGGCGGGTAGGGAATAAGGGGGGAAACAATCCTCCTGACAGGTCAGCACTTGAAAAGTCTTAAAAGTGCATCTCCAACCACTGGCAGAGAGAAAGCACACACAAAACCGAGAGATTTAAATTTAGAGAGATATGCATCACAAATTCAAATGCAAAAAATGGGTGCCAGGATTGATTCATTATCTTTTCATCTGAAGAATTCAGGAGTCATATTTCCCAAAAGCAGATGCTGAGTGTTTTTATCACTGCACCCCTGTTGGGTATGTAATTTTATTACTGGACCAAAAGTCATGTTATCTATGGAAATACAATAATCTCTGTTAAAATTTCTTAAAACAGGAAAAAGAAAGTCTACCGTAGCATTTTTTAAGGTGCATAATATAAATGTCATTTTTGTTTCTGTAAAATCCTTCTGCTGACTCTCTGAAGACCGGGAAATGGTTGAAAGGAATGGTTTTCTTACTTTTGGCCTCTTAACCCAATCTTGCTTCAGGTGAAAATCACAGCCTGTCTTCTGAAATGACCATTTTGCAGAACTATAGACTTGGCGTGCAACTTTATTGAGCTTAAGCGGTGAAAAAGTGAATTTAAATAAGTTAAAATATGTAGAGATTTTCTTTAAGTGTTGTAACCATTTCTATGAAATCTTTTACTTATGGAGGTAATACCTGACTTGCGTGACTAATATGCCCTATGTAAAATAATGTACGCTGCTTGCAAATCTGGGTGATAAAAATGCTTTCCAATTCGAGTACACAGCCAGGTAGATACGTATATGGAAATCCACAATCCAATTTTCCCTCTGTAGGTCAATTCCGGCCCTGGCTGAACAGGAGCAGCGTCTTCCGTTGTCTTGGTTCTTACAGTCAGAGGATGGCCTTTAAATTCATGACACTACCACTTGCAGCACCAACCACAACAATTTTGGGGGAAAAAGTGATATCGCTCATCAAAAGAGTGGCATTTTCTGTAAAATGGAAATACCGGTAGTCTCTCCAAGAGGAGCAGAGAGTACTAGATTTGAGAACTTTACTCCACTGACCCCAAGAGGAGCTACATTTTTAGACCAGTTCTTTAATGAAAGAGTAATAAAAGAATGTGCAATTGTCTAGAAATATGGCCCAATCCTCCCAAGAAAATTACTATTTTGTAGTTAGTCAATGAAGTGGATGTTGGGAAATAACCGGCTCAGGGGCTTTGCTAGAGGGCCGGTAAAGCGTTTTCTCTATGAACAAGAGCTAATGCCATCCATTATTAACAGGCACCCCCTAAAACGCCAGGTGTAAGGCGACCAGCTTTCATCTCTTTGCATCATTAGCATGCAGTCTTTCAATATACCGAAATGCTCTGTGCAGACATACAGACACACAAGGTGTGTTTACCTGTGTGCTTAAAAGACAGACTGTCCACATTTCTTTCCATTGCAAGACTAAAAAACCTCTTTTCAAGGTCTACATGTGTACAGACTGGCTGTCTCATTGTTCTGTGTGGGGCCTTCCACAGTCTGCTCTTCTGGCTCTGCTTTGGGGCTTTAAAAAGAGTTAATTCATACAAGACACATTACTGGCAGAATAATGGCCTCCAAAGAGGTCTACATCCTAATCCCAGGAATTCTGAGACTATGTTACTTTACATATCAAAAGGGATCTTATAGATGTGAGATGGGGAGGTGATTTTGGATTATCTGGGTGGGTCCAAACTAATGACCTGAGCCCTTAAAAGCACAGAACCCTTCCCAGCTGGGATCAGAGAGATGCAGAGGAAAAAGGAAGTGGGATAGATGAGGCATGAGAAGGACCTGACTTGCCACTGCTGGCTTTGAAGATGGGAGGGACCAGGGACCACGCAATGAGAGTGAACTCTAGAAGTGAGAATCACCCCCAACTGACAGCTAACAAGGGAATGGGGACCTCAGAGTCCAGTGTGGAAGCGAGGGCTGCCAACAACTTGCTCATAGGAGTCCGGAAGTGAATTCCTCAATTAAGAACTCGGCCCAGCCAACACCTTGATTTTATGAGCCTCATGTCAACATCCAACCCACAGAACTGTGAGATAATAAATGTGAGATAATAAACGTGTGCTGTTTCAAACTGCCGAGTCTGTGATAATTTTTTATAGAAGCGACAGGCCACTGAGACAGAATTCTCAACATTGCTTACAACATTCCTTGCATTCCCTTAATTCCAAGACACCATCAGTTGTAAATCAGCAAAACATCTAACATGGGAGATTTTCAGGGAAAAGAAACGCCACTACATCCCACTGAAGGTTAAGATGCATCCTGGTTTCTGAAACAAACAGACAAAACTGTAGATGGGGAAAAAAAGATAAATTAAAAATACTTCCTTATCTTTGAATTAAGAAAATACAATATTCATTGGTGGTCATATTTAGGGAATATCTGAGTTTATATAAAAACATCAGCTCTCCTAATCCCCTTAAAGGCATGTTTCACCATCTGTTCACATGCTGCTCCCCCGAAATTTTCCTCTCTCTGAAATGCAGACATAATTAAGAAGGCAGTTAATATTGGCTTCCTTCCCTCTCTGTGCACGGTTGTTAAACGCTCAGAGCCCAATAAGGTTTATTACTGCTCAGCTCATTCCATAATAAATTCCTTAAACACAGGAAGAACAGTTGTGACTTAAAACAGAGTTAACACATTCTAAAGAATTTCAAGTCTCTTGAAAGGAATGACCCTTTTGTGATCCAAAGGTGTTCTCTAAGTTATGACTTGTAATCATTTAAGACTGGCACAATACCTTTTTTGTTGGTGTACAAATGCACTGGTTATGTTTCTGTCATGAAATGTAATATATAACTCATTTACTCATTTTAGCAAGAGTTGCCAGGAATGATTTCTTCTTCAAAATCAAACCTTCCACAACTGGAGTTTGAAAGCTCAACTATTACCAGAACGTGGTGAAGATTTATTTTGGTGTGATCTTCTAAGGAATATATAAACTCAACTGAATTCCATACTCTCTATTCACATTTGCCAAACACATACATCAAAATTACCAAAAGTAAACAACTACTATAATTACTTACAGCAAAAAAAGCCTTCTGAAAATGAGCAAACAATTGGGGTTTTTTGGGGGGGGGAAGATTAGGCAATGGTGGTTGAATTTTTTTCTTTTTTTAAGGTTTCAATTTTTAAGTAATCTCTACACCCAACACCAGGCTCGAACTCACAACCCCAAGATCAGGAGTCGCCTGCTCTACCGAATGAGCCAGCCAGACGCCCCAATGGTAGCTGAATTATTAAATTTCATACTCCAAACTCACACCTGATGACACAAAATCAGTGAAAGCTTTTGACCTACTCATTGCATGGATTCTGGCTCATACAGCATGTGTGTGTGGAGGGGGGTCTAACTGTTTGGTGTGTATACCTTGGACGTATGCGTGGTGGAAAATGCGAAGGAAGTGCAGGAGGGGCTTGACCTTCTACCGTAAGCAAAGCTTTGAGTTAGGTATAAGATTCTGCAATATGGTTTTAAGAAAGCATTTCCCAGGGCCCCTGTTGAACAAGGTAAGTTCAGATGCTGCTTCAACATAAGCCTTCTTTTTCAAGAAATGAGATAAAAAGAGTGGTATTGCTTTTTTGTTGGTTTCAGAAGGCAGCCAAATCTAAAGTCACCTCATTTATGTTGAATAACTGAATCTGGGTTCTTTACTAGAACGTGGAGCGGGATAGATGGTAAAATTCCAGAAAATGTATGTCCTCATCAATAACGGGTCTGGTCACCCTCAGGCCTTCCTGGAAGAACATCAGGTGGCTTATTTTCCAAAGACTCCAAAGTGTCTTTAAATTTACAGTCTGTTCTTCTCACTCTTCATTGTCCTTCCTCTGAAGGACCAGCTTCTTAACAATACGTATTCTTACCCCTCCCCCGTATGTGTCAGATGAAGGCACCTGAAGAAATAAATCTCTGAAAGTGTTAGTTTGGTGTTAGTTTAGCGAGATGTGCCTCTGTTATCACTGCATTTATCACACATAGCTAGCAACTGGGCAATGTCAAGTCTGGAGCTGGAGAAAAATAGATGGATTCAAATCCTTGTTTTGCCAAGTGTCAGCTTGTCTGACCCTCTGAACATTTCTGAATGCAACCCTCCCGGCCTGGAACACTAATGACGATGCCAACTTTGCCGAGCAGTTGAGAAATAAGCGGGGATTTCAGATGAACAATTGGCAGGCCTACCCTATGACGTTAATAAATAATGAATCATGGAAGAAATTACAATTCTGCCACTGATGTACATGGACCACCTATTATATTCCAGGAAATTTGGTAAGAACTGGCCATACCAAGATGGCTGTCTTCCCTGGATGAGCCTCTACGGTTATTGTTACGGAAATGTTTTTAGTGTGGCCACAAAATTCTCTGGCAGATTCCCTTTCTACCAAAGAATGGAGGAGATAACCTGATAGCGTTTGGCTCTTACCCTGGAGACACCAAAGACTATGCCTTTATTTTCTGTTTCCTTTCTGGAAGACTGAAATAGATTTGGGCCATCATGTCATTCTCATTATTGCTCTATTGTGCATAAAACCAGCCTTTTTACATACTCACTTTTTCCTTATGCTTTTAGAACCCATATAGGTATCTCTGATCCACAGATTTTTATGCCTCTGTCATTTTTTTTCTTGCTTATGTTTTCAGAACAACTTCTAGACAAAATTTTTAATATTTTCTTCTGTCACATTTTTGAGCACTCAAAACTGGTATCTTCACATTTCTTCTATTGCTCCTGGTAATCACATCTTGCCCTCAAGTAGAAAGCTGTTATGAGATGCCTTGTGTTTCTATTTTAAAATATGTATCTTGTTTACTGAATTAAATTTGTCATAGAAAGTGTATCAGCACAAACGTTTCAAATCTGTGCTCCTTCTACAGAATTAAGATAATTTTTTCTTGCTTCATTCATCTGCTGATGACTCAAACTCATCTACTGAAAAATAATATTTTAATGAGTTCCTTCTCAGTCTCATTTAAAGTATATTAACAATAGGGGCGCCTGGGTGGCTCAGTCGTTAAAGTATATTAACAATAATGATATGCAAAAGTCAATATTCTTTATTACTCTAGCAAACTGGATTTCTCAACCCACTTGACAGTTTAAAATTGCCACTGGGAAGAACTTGACTTTCAAGGAGAATTAAATGGGGTTTACTGTGGTGACTGATTATCAGCATAAGAACCATGCATTTTTCTACTACAGTAGAGGAAATAATTTAATTAGTCTGTTATTGTAAATGTTCTGATTTTAATACATTAACTTGTGGCCCATGGCTGATAGAAAAGAAATTAACACTGACTCTTTTTGACTGTGGAATGAATTGGACTTTCCAGGGCAAGAAAATTAATTATAAATGCTCTCTATTTAAGATTGCCAGATTTTTTTAATGATAAATGATGTAATTATTAGATGTCAAGTATACAAATAGTTACGCATTGACATTTCAGCTTATTAATTCCAACATTCACCATTGTGTATAACATATTCATCACATTTAATTGCTCACTAAAGGGGGAAAAATCATCGTTCTCATGGTTCTCCCTGTGATTTTGAGGCAGTAAATTTATGAAGACACTGAATGCTAATGCACTAAATTTCTGATGACAGTCCCATGCTTCGTTTGAAGCCAAGACCAAAATAAACAAAAAGAGTGAGCACGTAGTAGACTGAGGTTACAGCACGGGTGACTAAGTTTTACAGAATTATAAGTTAGGCAAAATCCGTCTTCAGCATCCTCTCCTCTGTGTTTCCCCTTCTCTCTGCTACCCATTTTTGGGTGTGTGTGGTGAGTACCCCCAGGGCTGTGATGCTCACCACTGGGATCGCAGGAGCTTCTTCCTTCCCAAGAGATGCCCACCCTCATCAACCAGTGCTCCCATTCTTGGGAGGATGAAGACAACTGTCTAGCTTCAAAAGATTTCAGGGGTCCCCCTCACCCGTGAGAAGAGATACAAGAGTGAAGAACGTTTCTCTTTAATTCAGCAATGCTTTCACATTTGCATCTTACTCATCCCATCTGTGATGATCAGTTTTCCATGTCAACTTAGCTGGGCCACAACTCCCAGTTACTCAACAAAATGCTAACCAGAGGGTTGTACTGAAGGTATGTTGTAGATGTGATTAAAGCCCATAATCAGTTGATGTTAAGCAAGGAAGATTTTCCTGGGTTATCTGGGTGGACACAGTGCAAACACAAGTGTTCTCATATGAGGGAAGAAGGAGGACCAAAGTCAGAGAGGTGATGGGGAAGCAGAGATTGAAGTGATGCACTGTGATGAGGAAAGAAGGACCAGGAGCTCAGGAATGCCACTCTAGAAGCTGCAAAAGGCTCTCCCTTAGAACCAGAGGGAGCTAGCCCTACTGACACCTTGGTTTTAGTTCAATGAGACCATTTTGGACTTCAGACCTCCAGGACTGTAAAGTCATACATTTGTGTTCTTTCAAGCCACTAAGTTTGGAAATTTGTTGCAGCAGCTGTAAGAGACTAATACACTCTCCAATACATTTGAGAAGTTTAGTGTGAAATCCGTTATTTATTCAATCTGCACTCTTTTAATGCATACATGGCTTCATATCTTCCGTGCAATAATTCTGTTACACCTCTGGAGCCACAGTCCCTGGACTGATAACTGCTGCCATCGACCACAAAAGGCGAGGGTGGGCCTGAAAACACCTGCCTTCAGTCCTAGCTGCACTGTTCCCTGCACAGCCCTGGCATGTTCTCAAAGTCCTCCAGACAGCCACTTGTATGCATGCAAGGTCAAACCCCTGGCCTTCCTCATTAGAGACCTAAATCCTTTCTTTCTCCCTTAGTTTCCATCTGTGGTGGGCGGAAGTATCAGATGGACGTAGAGATTCCCACTCCTGGTGTAGACACACTATATAACCCCGTCCCTTTGAGCATATGGGCATGATCCATGAATATGAAGGATGTCACTCTAATGATTAGGTCTCTAATCAGTTGACTCTGAGTTAATATAAAGAGTTATTATTTGTGCTGTTGGGTCTAACCTACTCAGTTGAGCCCTTGAAAGTGACTGAGTCAGCTCAGTCAAGCTGGCTGACTCTTGATCCTGGGGTTGTAAGTTTGAGCCCCATGTTGGATATAGAGATTACTTAAAAATAATATCTTTTAAAAATTGATTTAAAAAGAAAGTGACAAGATGCAGCAGCAGATACTATCCTCCTCAAAGAAGGTAGCAAAAGCCATGCTGTGAACTGTGAATGGGGGCCATGGCAAGGAACTGTGGGTGGCTTCTAGGACCTGAAAGGGGCTCTGGCAGATGAAAAATAGAGACCTCAAGCACACAGCTGCAAGGAAATCTATTCTGCCAACAACCTTCCAGGTTTAGAAGAGGACCGTGAGCATGAGAAAGAACAGCAGCCTGGCCAACACCATGATTTCTACCTGGTAAGACCTGAGCAGAGGACCCAACTAACCCACACCTGGGTTCCTGGCTCACAAAAACTGTGAGATAGTAATTTGTGTTGTAAGCCGCTAAGCTTGCAGTCACTGGTAAAGCAGTGATAGAAATGAATACACCACCTGCAAAAAGCATTCTTCAGTTAGTTATCACTAAGCATGCAAAATTAATTTAAGCTCTGTTTTTAATAGCTTGTAATCTCAAGTATGCTATAGAACAGGAGAAAACTTTTCTAAATGAAAAGAAGTCGTGGTCTGAGCAGAATGAGTGACTGGAAAAGTTATCTTTCACCAGAATAGATTCCCTTCCAATCTCCCCATGTACATGGATTCCTCTGTGTTCACCTGGAATGCTGGCAGCAAACCCAGGCAGCAAAGAGATACACCAAAATTTTGTAACTACTGCTGTCCATCCCACCTTCCCCATCCTGACATTTATCAGAGCCTTGGTGGTCTTTGTCACTCAGTGGTCCTTGTACACAATAATGAGTTCACAAATCTTTTGTCCTTTGGGAAAGGTAGGTTCCATCTTCACAGACAGGTTTGAAAATCTCTAAAGGCATGGTGCCAGGTGAAGTAGGCAGAACTTGGCATGGGAAGAGCTGAGCTACATCCTGGTATCTGATGTCTGTATCTTGCACAGAAAGTATTTTACTGTCTCTGCACCAAATACAATAGTAGTCATAATACATGAGGATATTTGTGAAGCTCGTATGATTCAGTTGATCTAAAATACCTTGCACATGGTTTTTCTTTTTTTTCTTTTTTTTTTTTAAAGATTTTATTTATTTATTTGACAGAGACACACAGAGAGAGGGAACACAATCAGGGGGAGTGGGAGAGAGAGAAGCAGACTTCCCGCTGAGCAGGGAGCCCCATGTGGGGCTCGATCCCAGCACCCTGGGACCATGACCTGAGCCGAAGGCAGACGCTTAACGACTGAGCCACCCAGGCACCCCTGGTTTTTCAACTACTATGTGTTCAATAAATATTTATTCACTTGCTCTGGAAACACAGCACCAAATATGATAGCTCATGATATGATATAATTTATCTACCGCCCCCCCCCCCCCCGCCTTTTCCAGCATTCGGGTTATTATCAGACTAGAAGGGCATGAGGAAGTCACACCTCTGTGAGCTGCCCAGGGTATAACAGATCAGACAGCCCATATCCCGCACAGGGTACTGAACCCAACCAAGTACTGCTTCTACAATTTGCCTCAAGAGTAGAGTACAGATTGCCCACGTAGCGAAGGTAGTTTTCTTCACCTCATTAGCAAACCCCACCAAGTATGACTTCTTGAGAGTGATAGCCAAAGAATGAGTGGAATTCGGAGGCAATAAGGAAGATTGCTCACTCGAAACTGCAAATGCAGAGAGTGGAATTTCCACTTCAGCTGGAAAGTTCCCTCACTCCACATGCTTGAGAAGACGCATGTCTATGAAATGCTAATGAAGTCAAGCCCATTCACACGTAAATTTCTAGATTTTCTTCCCCTCAAAATTAAGTTCTTACAAGTGATTTAAAGAGTAATTGGCTTCCAGATACGTTTCCCAGCAAATTATACCAGTCAAAAGCTTGTTTGAAGGGTAATGCCGCCTGTTCAAGTTGCCTTTGGGAGAGCTCTAATAGAGAACGGTCTTTCTTTCCTTTCACTGCTTCCATAACTAATGCAGTGCTTCCCTCCAGAAGATAGAGCTGTAAGGGGATTATATGTAACTAGGAATGGTGAAGACACAAAGGGCATTTTTTTTGCCTTATCCCTCTGAAGCATAATCACATTGCACATTTTCACGATGTTCTTTTTCTTTTTCCTTCTCACTCCAAGTCATACACCAGATGGTAAATCCTGGGAATCATTTAATAGGTTTGGCAAAAATTCTAACAGCAAAATGATTTTGAAAGCTGGATCTGAAGCAAAACATGGAGCAAAGGAAGTGTATAGATCCAGCACTTGGGGCAGATAAAATAGTGTTGAATGAAGCAGAGGGAAAGACTTATGGTTCTATGTATTGTGTCTTGAATGTGTAGGTAGATGAATAGTCTCCAAAGTGGATATGCAGGAAAACATGATTCACAGGAAACTATTATGCACTGTGAGTGAGCATGAGAGAGGACTTGATTGTTTAAGATAAATTATATACATGCCCAGACACACTATATCCCAGCTTATTCAGAAGACTTGAAGACATGAGCATAAAAACCCTATCAGCAAACTTTGAGGATGATAGAGTAGGTGAAATCCCCGACAGACTTCCAGCAAAGACCCCAGCTTTCAAAAAGGGGATGAAGGACATATTCAAGAAACTGGGTTTTTTGGCACCACACTGATTCCTGATTAGATTTTAAATAAATAATTCAAGTGTGCTATCATGTTCTGGATTACTGTGTCACGACAGAGAAAGATCCTAGCAGAACTATCCATCTATCCAACCAGCCATCACTCGTTCTATTCATTCATTGAGCAAGGACTTGTAGAGTTCCCAGAAAGCCAGTGACCATGATAGGCACATGGGAAATAAACAGGGCTCCTGTGAAGTCCACTGCTCCAAAGACGCGTTCTAGTACAGCGGCTGTAATGAGTGCTGTGTGGTGATTATAATACACGTTGTTATAGAAGAACACGCAAGGTATTTATGAGATTCCAGATAAGGGAGAAATCATCCTGAGAACATCATAGAAGGCTTCCATGAATGTGAGGAGATCTTCGTTCCCTTTAAGATTCTTTAAAGGAACTGATTTCCAAATGGGAGTCAAAAAATATTTTTTACGGCTGGCTAAGCCAGGGCTCGATAATCCCTAGAGTTCATGTGTCTCTAGTAAAAGCTAAATGAGAGAAGTAGCCCAGGACTGGTGCCTACACGAAGAACACAGAGGATAGGAACAGAGATTCAGTGTAAAGAAATTGATTTTCTTGAGGAATAATGGAAAAGAAGGAATTACAATAACTTTTATTAAATAACTATGATGTCCTATGTGCTGTGGTAAGCACTTTACATTTATCATCACTTTTAACCCTTACAAGAACCTTTTAAAACATAAACTAATTTATCCCTGTTGTTCAAAGGGAAGCCTATGAATTACCCATTGTTTGCTAATAAGTGGATAAATTAGCAATCAAATCCTGGGCTACCTAAATTTAACACCTGGTATTCTATATTGCAAATCAAAGGAACAAACAAGAAATATTTTACCGAAAGGAAAAAAAGCTCCAACTTTGTAGATCAACATGATTTACATTCATTGTGTTCCAAAGTAATGAAGAGTGATTTACACATCCAAACATTTTACCATGTTTATGCAAAACAAAAAATGAATTATATACATTGGGAGGATGATTTCACTCACCCCGGGAACCAATAATGTGGTGTGCAAGAGCAACGTACGCAACTTCAAGCTGCGCCCATGGGAATGTACTGTCTGGCTGGAAGGAAGACAATGATACTCTGTGCCTGACAAGCCACATCTAGAATACGGTCCAGTTCAGGGAGCCGTTTTGAAGGGCTCTGACGAAATGAGCCTTAAAATGGACGACAGCCAGCTGAGCACCACTGCATGAACTGTTCAGAGGAAGTGTGTAGGTAAATGCTGACTCACATCCAAGGGACAGAAAACCAGGGTGCCTGGGTGGCTCCGTCGATTAACCGCCTGACTCTTAATCTCAGGTCAGGTCTTGATCTCAGGGTCGTGAGTTCAAACCCTACATCGGGCTCCACACTGGGCATGGAGCCTACTAAAGCAAAAAACAGAAATAGAACAAAGAATGGAAAACCTGATGGTAGAGCAGTGAATGCTAAGTGATGCCTTCCAAACGACATTCTCTGAACTAGCTACTAAAAGTGAAGTTTGATTTGGGCTTCACATTAACAAAGCAAAATGTAACCCTCCTATTTTGTTGTGCAAACACCATGCAAGTGACTTCCTGTGCAGTGAAGGTAAGTTTTGCTTGAAATATTAGAGGGAATACTATTTCATTGTTTGTTTGGCTTTTTTTTTAGATCACAATTCTGTGGCTTATAGAATAACCCGACCTATTTCAATCGTTACTGCCATTTGGTTATTATTATTTTACATACTTGGCAAAAACGAAAGATCACAATGTAAAGATAACTCTCTAAAGCCACGTTGCATGGCCCCTGAAAAGGTTTTGGATGTTTACAGCAGCGGAGTAAAAGCTCAACACAATAAAAGTGAGCTCCTCAGAGGACAAGGGTAGCCAAAAGAAACAGATGAATATGCAGGACACAGCTTCACATTTCTTGCCCGTCTTGAATTAGTAATATAGAGTAATAAAATGGAATACATTACAAGTTTTGTTCAGAATATGCTGAAACAATAACTATTTTATGAATACCCATGTATGTCAATTATTATTCATTATTAATAGCCCACCATCAAATTAAAAAGAAGATATATGTGTGTGTCCTGTTCTACTCTGTTTCTCTCTCCCATCTTATTATAATACTCAGTTGCTTCATAACTCATTAATGATGTAACACCACTTGGAAATAGAAATTGCAACCTAAATACCAGATACTAGAGTTGATGTGGGGGGACATTCTGCTATGTTCTCAAGCTGTTTATAAAATTTTGATTAGTGGTAAATATTTGATACTTCTCCTTAGATCTACTTTCAAGTTCCAAGTAGTTTTATGTGATCACCTAATTCTTGCTATTCTAATTTTGAAAGAGACTCCACTCCGCAGAGCCTTCAATTTCAAACCTTCTTATTTCAGCAGATGAATGTGATGGGAAAAGCTGTAAAGATTTGCAGACATTCGTGTCAGTGCAATCAACGGCATCATACCAAAGAACTCTGATTCTGAGGGAAAAGAGTGAATTATTTCATCAAGTGAACGTTTCTTCTTGAAACACAGGAGGCAAAAGTTCCATATATTTGTCTATCACACTGTTTATGAAGAGCTCTCCTCCTCCCACTTAATTGTCCTCAAAGTCCTAGGAAGTAATCACTTTAAATTCCCTTACTATCTATGTGAGAAAATTGTGGTTTGGACATTTAGTGACTTTTATGAAGTCTAACAGCTTTCAGGTTGCAGACCCAGGCCTTGAACATAATGGCCAGGTTCCCTCCACTTTCCCTGCTCTCAGCAACGTCACTGATAATGAAAAAGGAATCAGAAGAGGTGACTCAACGCCAGTGATTCACTCCCTTCTTCTCAAAGGGAAACACGGAGATAACACCAAAGTTGATTATGGAGTTTAAACCGTTCTTTATGTGATTTTCACTGGAAGTCTAAGTTTTCCTCATGGACATGAGAAAAGCGTTGGATAGATTAGTCTCTGGACAGGGGGCCTGTGTCTCAAGTGCTTCGTTCCTTCCTCAGCAGGTGGCACGGTGCCTTGTGTGAAACAGGCACGTGATGACTCGCCCACGGACTGAGTTTGTAGCTCCACCGTTATACGCAGGACGTGTGAGTGACTGCACTCCACCTGTACATTGCTACGCAGACAGACCAAACACCTATGGAGTGCATTTAGCTTAACGAGCCATCGGTGGAACGAGAAAGAATCAAACTGATTGCTTTTATCAAATTACCAAGCTGACTTGTCATTTTGGGGAAGCAGCCTGTCTGTCCAATGCAAGCATTCCCCCCACGCCAAGGAAGGACACAGACATGAGCCCCTGGTCTGAAGACAAGGACTTGCCCAACAGCTAGCCCAGTTGTCGTGCTTGGGGCCACAAGAGAACAATCTGTACTCGTCTAGACATTTTGATATGGGAATACAAATACAAAATGGCATATTCATCCCCAATCCTTAAAATCATCACTGGAAATTGAGAAGAATCTAGCAACATAAAATTCAGGCCTACATTCACCAAATTTAGGGCACAAAACCTCACAGAATTATGGAGAAAGTCCACCCAATCAATGGAATTCAGAGCTAAGAATTCAGCCACTAAGTGGCATAATTGCTGTAATTAGTCAAATGCTGTAATTACAGTAAACACATGATAAGCTGCTACTGAAGCATCTAATTGTGGAGCATAATGGTGTTATTATGATTTCTGATGATATAATATGATTTGGATATATAATAAATGCCCATAACAATATTAAGACATTTTTCATTCGCGAATTCTCTTAGTACTTGATTTGGCTTTCTTATACCAAGTTTAAATCTCAGTCCTAGAGGAAATCAAAGTATTTTTTTTCAGGGAAAGGAAAAGTGAATATTGTCCAACACAATACCTCAGTGAGAAGGTGGATAGAAAGAGAGAAAGGATTTGAAGTGGAGTGTAAGGTTGGTCATGAGGATAACCCCAAATGGAAATTAACGGCTGCAATGCAAGAAAACACCTGCACAAGTGTGATTATTATTTCACAGATATTCCTGTTTTCAGCAACTTAAATTTTTACCTTAAGTTTAGCGCTAAACTATCCACAAAAATGAAAACATAATGCTGTCAGCACTAAGTTTTAACGTTCCTTGGAGAAGACAAGGTTCTGAAGGCATTTCACATGGGTTATGTATGTGTCCAGATTCTGTACCGTCTTAACAGTAGACTGGTTAACTACGACTTGTCTTGAATTCTTTTTAGATGTAGGTTTTATATAATTGAAAATGTTTTTCTCTCATCGAATTTGAGAATTGGATGAATTATTTGAGGGTTAAGAGATGCATAGTTCAGAGGTTCTTGAAATCATTTCATGGAAGGCACTGTGCATATCAGTGGAAGTGTATTTTTCTTGGAAAGGGGTTTTCATCAGGGTCTTCAGTGGATTTGTGAAGCAGAAAGGTCTCCCTGGGAAATTATGCCATCGATTTCCACATGGGCTGGAATCTTCTTTACAAATGTCCATCGGATGCTTACTCTTACTTTAGCATCACACTTTGTAGTAAGGAGGCTCTAATCTTTCAAAGCGATTGTCCCATTATCCAGAAAACAGTCCAATTATTTAAACTGTATTCCCACGTATTGACCATAATTCTTCCTCATCGTAAATTCTGCCCAGTTGTCTTCGTTCTTCTAGATGAAAGCCCTCTGAAGTATCTGAATCCAACTTCAACCACACATATCACTCCTTCTCTACTATCTCTGTTACTTGTGATCCCTCCTAGTTCCTTCTCTGGTGGGTGGCCAATCCATCAAGACTCTGTGGGACACAATGATCCAGACCAGCGGTTGGCAAACATTTTCTGAAAAGGGATGGACAGTACGTGTTTTTTGCTTTGCAAGCCATACAGTCTTTTATCACAACGACTCAACTCTGCTGTTGCACAAAAGCATACACACACAACACGTCAATGAATGAGGAAGTGTGTGCCCGAATTAAACCTCCTCTTAGAGAACAGGGGACAGGATGGATTCGATGTGTGTGGTTGGCTGATTGTGGCTAGATGAACCTGACACAGCAAAGAGCCCTAGGAAACCGTGACTACTCTTTTCTGCCGACTAAACGTCTGCTATTCCAGTTTAACTATTCTCATAAAACAATGAAGCATACTACTGATTTGTATTAAAGATATAGTTAAGAAAGCTCCCTACACAAGCACCATCTAAAAGAACTCTCTGTACTAATGGAAAATTCTCTGTGCAGTCCAGTATGGTAGCCACTAGCCACATGTGGTTATTAAGCACTTAAAACATGCCTGATGCATCTTAAGGACAGAATTTTTAATTTAATTTAATTCTAATTAATTTATATTTAAATTTAAGTAGGCTTTGAGTGGCTACCACATTGGACAGCATAGCCCTAAACATTGTTTTCTTGAGTAGACAGGTCTTCAACAGTACTCCTTTATGGCACTGTACATAACATTTTATTAAATTTACACACGAAATAGTTTACTATCATTGAGGCCAAATATGCAGCTTTAAGCATCATACAAGTTCAATAAATATTAATGATGATCAGTAAATTGAATCATTACAGATAATGAAATAGCATGACAAAATAGGAGACGTAATTAGCATTAGTTTTGCTTTTATTGACAAAGATTTTCCATGGAACTGGGAGCCATGATCACATAATGGTATAGGCTTTCATAATTTTAAATTATTTTAATGGATTTCACACTTTTGATATTTATCTGAAGCTAATTCAAGCTTTTCCTATTTGACATTCCCCTGCCATGAATATTGATGGATTTTACTGTACAGTGAATTTCCAAGTGTCTTTGTTTGTCTTGTTCCCTGAAGATTCACATTTTAGCATGCATTGTTTATTGTTTCATTTCATTCAAACTCTGGAAAAAGTGGAAAAGATGGTTTTATCCTAAGGCTCACTGTGCTCACCAAGCAGAATACTAAACAACAAAAGAATAAAGAACATCATCCTGCTGTAAAGTAAACAAGTTCGTGAATTGAGAACCCAATTATTATTCAAAACACATTGCCTTTATTGCAATCCCTTCACTTATTTATTCAACAAAAACTGCTCTTAACATTGCAGATACAAGAGCGAACCAAAACAAATGTGGATTCTGCCATCAGGGAGCTGACATCCCATGCAGATGACAGACGTTAATCAGAGAACCTCAAAAACAAAGGATCTTTTTACAAGTTATGCTCTGAAAATTCCATAACATGCTGAGGGCCTCTGACCAAGGGGCCTGGCCTTGCCCAGGAAGAAGCGACATTCGGGGTGAACAAGAACAAAGCCTCCCAGGCAGACAATCAGCAGATACAGAGCTGGGTGAGGGAGTGCATTAGGTCTACAGTGAGGGGGAGAGTAAGGTAAGGTGAGGCAGGGGAATGCCCAGGATTGGACCTGAGCATTACTGCTAGTCTTCTTGTCCCTATAGCAACAGCAATGGGGGGGTCAGTGGTAAGAATGTTGAGGGCAGAAGGGGGGCATGGGGTGTAGCAGAACTCACACTGCACTTCAAATGAACTCTGGTTGCTATGGGGACACAGGCTGGAGGGCCAAATGCAAATGGTGAATCCAGAAAGGATGGCATCTTGCACTAGAGCGGACATGGAAAGAGGTGAGTATACCTGAGACTTACAGAGAAGATACAACGGACAGGAAGGAACGCCAGTGAGTGCTGGGGGCGATGGGCAGAGAGTAGGATGCCCCCAGGTCTCTGGCAGAAGGAACTGTGTCATGGAGCCTCCACTCTGTGAGAAGGGCCACCATGTTCTCAAGAGGACCCACAGGAGTGCTCCAGAGAACTGGCAGCAGAGAATGAAGCTGGTGCTGGAGAGCCAAGTGTTTACTGTTATGGAGCAATCTTTCCAGAACAATTCAGACTGCCAAACTGAGGAAGAGCTTCTTTTTGTCCAGGGGTGTGTGTGTGTGTGTATGTGTGTGTGTGTGTGTGTGTGTGTGTGTGTGCGTATGCGTGCTGAACATAAACTAGCTTGCATAGTAAATCCCCAAGGCTCACATTCTCCACCTTTGGGGAGTCCGTTCACTGTGCTAACTGACAGCACACATCTTTGCCTGGGCCTCTCTCTGAGCAGCCACCCTGTCTCTGGCTCCCCCCGCTAGAGAAGGGCTGCAGGAGTATTTGCTTCCAACCATGCCTCCGGGCGGGCAGCCAGCACTCACCACACTGCCCTCCACACACAAGCAAGAGACACCATGGAATCTCTGTTGCCTGGGAATAAAAAAGGGCAAACAACTGCATTCTGCGGGTTCCAAGTTTTTTGCTTATTCATACAGGGTATTCCCAATCACTCCCTCATCCTGGGCCAAGTCAGTGTGATTTACTATTGTATTAGTTTCCCAGGGCTGCCATCACGCAATACCACAAGCTAGGCAGCTAAGAGCAACAGAAAATGTACTGTCGCACAGTTCTGGAGGCTCCAAGTCCAAGATGCAGGTGTCAGTGGGCCTTGCTCCATCTGAAGACTGTAAGGAAGAGTCCTGCCTTGCTTCCTCCTAGTTTCTAGAGGGAGCTCAATCCTTGACATTCCTGGACTCGCAGCTGCTGTGATCTCAGCCTCCCTTGTCACCTGGCATCCTCCCCATGTGTCTCTGTATCCAAAATTCCCTCTTCAATTAAGCATACCAGTCATTAGGTTAGGGCACACCCAAATGACTTCATCTTAACATGATTGTATTTGCAAAAGTCCTGTTTCTAAATAAGGTCACATGCATGGATACTGGAGGTTAGGACTTCAGCCTATCTCTTTTGGGAGACACAATTCGACCCGTAACGCCGTGCATTAAGTTTTCCTAACTGAAGTATTTGTGGCTATTTCTTCTCTACTATCTTCCCTTATTTAGTCCTGGTATTAAAGAAAGTAAAGAAGAGAAGAGAGAGAAGAAGAGAAGAGAAGAGAAGAGAAGAGAAGAGAAGAGAAGAGAAGAGAAGAAGAGAAGAGAAGAGAAAAAGAAAAAGAAAAACAGGGACACACAGCTTAATTCTGGCTGTCTCTAATACTTGGCACACGATTTTACTGGCATTTATTGGATTGTAACAATTATTTGATTATGTGTCTGTTCCAACCCTGACTTGAAATTGAGATCTTTTAACACATAGGTTAATAAATAAGACCCATGTGCCACTTATTAAATAAGACATATAAGACAATAGGTGTTACTCTAAGTTAGTGCTTAATTCCTGTCACATAGAGGGACCTTGATAAACATTTGTCAAGTCAAAGAAAGAGAGAGAAGAGGATAGAAGAAGGGAGGGGAGGTAGAAGGATTTTCTGGTTTCACAATCAGTCTTTGCTCTTAACCAGATTAACTTGCCTCCCCCTTAACCTTTCCTAATTGCCTCCATTAATTTCCCTCTGTAGCCTGGAAAGGATTGAAACTCATTATCAGACATTACTGATAAGCCATGAAGGGAGTGATAAAGAAGAATGCTTTAGATATTAATCTGTCTCAAATCTGCAGATAAGACAGATTAACTTTGGGGGGACTCATCAGGACCCGTGATTCTGCCGATTGCTAATAAAGACTGCTGTGGCAGGGATTCTGTATGCTGTTTCTGCATTCAGGAGCTCTGCTTCATTTAGAACTGTGGAGTTAGGTGTCACCCCAAGAGTACTGTAATTTAGTATCCATTACCCAAATATCTTTTCTCAAACGTGTCTTCACCTGTGCAAAGGGCTCTGTTTGAACACCTTCCATAACCAGTTCACTTGCTGTATTAGTTACCTATTGATGCATCACAATAGGACCACACACTTAGCAGCTTGATAATACAACACACAGTTATACTCTCACAGTTTCTGTGGGTCACAAAGTGTAGTCACACTCCTACTGGCTCCTCTTTTCAGAGTTTCTCATGAGGCTACAGTCAAGGAGTACACAGGGCGGGGGACTCATCTGAGGCTCGAATGGGGAAGGATCTGCTTCTAAGCTCACATGGTTGTTGGCAGAATTCAGCTCCCAGGAGGGAGGTCCAAGTCCTATGTAATGCAATCCCAGAAGTAATTTCCCATCAACCTTGCCATGCTCTGTTAGTTAAATGCAAGTCACAGGTCTCACCCAGACTCACAGACTGGTAATCCCATCACCAGGGCCTCCTGAGCCTCTATTTACTACACTTGCCAACCAAGGCTAGATTTCTCATGAAAACTTGAATGGAACAGACTTTTATGGATATAATGTTGCAAGAATGTACATGGCAGATGTCCTGTGAACACAAGACATCATAATTGATCAATGATTACCTTAACTCAGATTAAAGTTATGCTTTCTCCATTTGTTTGTTCAACAAATATCTATTAAGCATGTATTAGTTAAATATTTTTTCCCTGCCATTAAAGAAAGCAAATTTGTAAAACTTAAACTAAAACTAGAGACTTCCATTTCCAGAAAGCATTCTTGGTACAAAACATCTATATATTCTAGATAAACATGTTTACCAGTGACTTTGGAATAATTGCTACAGTGACAATAAAGTGAGGGCAAGAGCTAGAGGCCAGAAATGATGGGAACACAGGATCTGAGAGACATGAGCGAAGCTGCAGCCAGAATTCACTGGGAACTAGTGCTTCAGGCTGGCCTGGAAACCTTGTCTCAGCACCGAGGAGGTGGGGCCAAGCTGGATGGCAAATTGGCTCTGACATTCCTGCATAGACCAGGAACCTCAGGGGGAAAACAGTGGGAGAACATACCCTCTAGGGAGGGTGACAGCTACGTGTGTGTGACCTGGCTTTCGAGGGAATGAGGAAAACCAGATAATTGTCTCCAAAAATTCCTAAAACATACTTATGTTTTTGTCTTCATTTACATGCTTTCAGACTTGAAGACGCAGTATGAGTGAAGCCTAAAAAACCCCAAGCCAAAATTTTAATCAAGTGTCCTGTGTTTCTAATTCTCTACCTGCACTGCACAAGTACATGCAGAAAATCCTTGCATACCATTTTTTGATAATTCTTGGGTGTTGTGTGCATGTCTGTTAAATGACAACCTTTGCATAAAGATGGGAATTCTGTATATTGATCTTATTTTTGGCAACCTGTGAAAATATCTTATTCATTCTGATATTTTCTTAGATTCTTTAGCGCTTTCAATGAAACAATCATATCATTTGCAAACAATGACAGTTTTACTTTTGTGCTGGCTAGGACTGCTAGTATAGTGTGGTATAGAAATTACTTCAGGCTTCTTTTTTCATTTTCCGTCAAGATGTGAAAAGAGGATTCCTTGAGTGTAGCTTTTGCTATAGTATTTTTGAAGCTATTGATCAGCTTAAGGATATCCTATTATATCCCTACGTTTTCAGAGATTTTACTTTAAAATCATAGATTAGTACTGATTATTTCCTGCATTTATTGACAAAAGTACACGGCTTTCCTCCATAAATCTGTTAATGAAGTAGCTTAGATGAATGGATACTCTTACCTTGAATGTAAGAATGATCCCATAAGCATTAATGGTTACAAATCTGCCCACATCAAAACAGAAGGTACAACAATTGTGCAGATGGCTTCCTCTGTTCAAAGAACAGATATTTTAATCTGTTAATTGTGTAATGTTGTAATACCTTTTAGTATAAAAATAAGGAAAATACCCTAAGTAAGATAACCTAGGAACTTAAAGCAAACAAAAACAACGAAGGGAGAAAAAAAAAAAAAGGCCTGCATGATTCCGTTTACTGAAATACCCAGAATAGGCAAATCCAATGAGACCTCAAGTAGACCGGTGGTTGCCAGGGGCTAGGGGAATGCAGAGTGATGGCTAATGGGCACCAAGTTTCTTTTAGGGGTGATGAAAATGCTCTGAAGCTGACGATGGTAATGCTTGAGCAACTCTATGAATATACTAAAACCCAACAACTTGTATACTTTAGATAAATAAATTATACAGTAAGTGGATTATAACTCAATAAAGCTATTTTTTACAAGATTTTATTTATTTGTCAGAGAGAGAGAGAACAAGCAGGGGGAGCAGGAGGCAGAGGGAGAAGCAGGCTCTCTGCTGAGCAAGAAGCCCGATGCGGGACTCGATCCCAGGACCCTGGGCTCATGACCTGAGCCAAAGGCAGATGCTTAGCCAACTGAGCCACCCAGGTGTCCCAATAAAGCCATTTTTTAAAAAAGTGTTAGCCAATCGCACTCATGAACATAGATACATAAATCCTAAATAAAGTATGTTTAAATCTTACAGGCAATATATAAGGAAAGATAATACATGAAGATCAAGGTTGCTTCAATGTTAGAATTATCTGCTAATCTAATCTATTACATAACAGATTTATGGAAGAATACTATACCCTATATACTCTTTATGTAGAAAGTTAGAGACAGAGAATAAATAACATTTAAAGAGCTGAGTTTAGGGACTGAAACATGACCTTTACTAGAAAAGTCAATAGCACAGAGATGTCAATTCTCCCTAAAATCGGTCTACAAATTCAATGTCATTCCAATCAAAAGTTTGGCAGATTCTCTGTGGCCCATGACATAAGGATTAATAATCACACGGACACTTTTTTTTTTTTTCTTTCCTTCCTCTTCTCTTGTCTTTTCTCTCTCTTTTCCTTGCAGGGGCAACATGGCCAGGGACCAAAGTATTAACAGGGCCAATAAATATATATAAATGTATGTATATATACATACACAGACATCAATTAACAAAAGCCTGAATAGGTAACATACATGACCAGGTATTTAAAACAGAGATGACCAATGAACATAAGAAAAAGTGTCAAGTTTCAGTAGTAGTCAGAAGGAAAAAAAAGTGCAGTTTTAATTCACAATGAGCTGCTTCAAGATGAAGATGGAGGATTCTGAACTCACTTCCTCCCACGAACATACCAAATCTACAGCTATATATGGAACAATTTCCTCTACATTCACAATGAGATTTCATTTCATATCCCATAGATTACAGAAAGTTAAAAAAAGAAACAACATTGTCTATGGGCAAGGATGTGGAGTTATAGAAAGTCTCATGTACTGCTGCTGTGAGTAAAAATGATTCGGAAAATGATTTGGTATTATCTAATAAATTTGAATTTCTGCGTAGTCCAGAGAAGAAACTTCTGTATATGTACTCCAGGAGACATAGTTGCAAAATGTTTGTGTCAGCAACACTGTTAATAGCAACGTTCTCAAGATTCTTAGTAGCTCTTTGGTCTAGCTGAGAGGATCTAATTATTCTTCACCATGTTAAATCTTTCAGTGATTTTAACAAAGGTTCACAGAAATACAGTCTTGATTTGATCTTTATCCCCAGGCTACCTTTTATTTTGAGAATCTAAATTTGGGGAAACTGGAGATGAGAAAGTTTTATTTTCCAATCCAATTCTGGCCCCTTAATCATCTCCCTTAATTCTGCTTGGAGATTGTCCAGATCTTTTTCTAGCTCATCTCTTTCATCATACTCAGTTAAAATGAACCAACGGATACTCTCAATAACCTTTTCATTTTGAAGGAAAGGAGGAGTTTCAATGATCTGGAGCTACAATATTGTGGGGTTTTGTTCTGTTTTGTTTTTTAGTGAGCAGACACATAAAGTATTTCAATAAGGATACATATTTTTTAAAATATTTTATTTTAAAGTAATCTCTACACCCAACCTAGGGCTCGAACCTACAATCCAGAGTTTAAGAACTGTATGTCCCAGGGTGCCTGGGTGGCTCAGTTGGTTAAGCATCTGCCTTCAGCTCGGGTAGCAATCTCAGGATCCCAGGATCGAGCCCCGCATCGAGCCTGCATCGGGCTCTCTGCTCAGAGGGGAGTCTGCTTCCCCCTCACACTCCCCCTCTGTGCTCTCTCTAATAATTAATAAAATCTTTAAAAAAATTGTATGTTCCAAGGACTGAGCCAGCCAGGTGCCCCAAGGTTAAGCTTTTTTTTTTTTTTAAATTGCATGCTAATATGAAGGGGAATATCTACTTTATCTATAGGGTTGATTACAAAGGGTTTTCTGAAGAGCCAAGATTAGAATACTGACTTGATTCTAGGCATGTGAAATCAGAGAGACCAACACTCCATGCAAAGGGACAGGAAGTACAAAGACCCTGAAGTGGGAACATGTCTGATGTGTTTGAGCAGTAGGAGAAAGGCCAGTGGGCTGGAGTATAGAGGTCAGACAGAAAAGCTGCAAAAAAAAAGAAAAGAACAAGTGTTGCCCTTAACTCAGTAAACTCTTGAAAAGATAGAAAACTATGTTGCCTTTGCAATGCCAAGTGTAAGTAGGTACTTTTTAAATGGTTTCTGTTTGTTATGTTGGTCAGAATACTGCCACTGAGGGGGTGTCTGGTACTAGACGATCCTGGGTTATTCTGGCTCTGGATCAGAATTATGAAGTTAGCAAAGTGTGTCTTCGTGTCTACTATTTTCCACTTTCTGCTCCGTATTTCCCAATGTATCCCTTGTACAAGCTCCTCATTCTTTCCATGCTGTGCTTCTGATTTGGGCCAGCCTACCTAAATAAGAGCACCATCCAAAGATTAAGCTACTCCTTTGTAAACAGAGCTCAGTGGTGAATCACTGCTTTTCAGGACCAGAAACACACAAGACGTGTGGGTTAACATGAAAACCTCCCTGAATATTTGTTCTTTAAGAGGGAACTCCAGGATAGGAAATGTCTCAGCTATGTACGGATGGTCCCCGACTTACGATGGTTCGAATTAGTATTTTCCAACTTCCCAGTGGTGTGAAAGCGATACACGTTCAGTAGAAATGGTACTTGGAAATTTGAATTTGGATCTTTTCCTGGGCTAGCAATATGAGGTCTGATCCTGTCTCATGATGCTGGGCAGTGGCAGGGGCCACAGTTGCCAGAAGCCATGTGATCACGAGAGCCAACAACTGATACAATGACAAGCATTCTGTCCCCAGACAGTCATTCTGTTTGTCACTTTCAGTATAGTATTCAATAAATTCCATGAGATAGTCAACATTTTACTATAAGATCAGGTTTGTGTGAGACAATTTTGCCCAACCGTAGGTTAAATGTCAATGTTCTGGACACTTTCTTTTTTGAGAGAGCAGCCAAGTGGGGGAGGGGGGTGGGCAGAGGGAGAGGGGGGGAGAGAGAGAGAGAGAGAGTCCTAAGCAGGCTCTACGCTCAGCATGGAGCCAGATGTGGGGCTCGATATAATGACCCTGAGATCATGACCTGAGCTGAAATCACCAGTCAGATGCCCAACTGACTGAGCCACCCAGGTGCCCTGCACACGTTTAAAGTAGGCTGGGCTAAGCTATGGTGTTTGGGAGCCTAGGTGCATTAAACACGTTTCTTCTTAGGATATTTTCAACTTATGATGGGTTTATCAGAAGTAACCCCATCGTAAGTCAAGATCTGTAATAGTTTTAGTCCTGATAGCACCAATGGGGACAGGTTTTCTTCCCTCTGCTGTGACTCAGACATCCTAACTGAGCATATATCCATTAGGTTGTTCACTGTGCTAATTAAAAAAAGGAAGAGAATTATAGTTAAGGAAGAAAAGAGTTATTTCTCAGTAATATTCATTAAATTCTTTTGGACATTGCATTAAATAGTGATCAACTTTGTGTGTTCTCTGTAATTTTTCTTTGCTTCCTACACTAGATGTCAGTGTGTAGCTCATTATTAAATAGCCTAAGGAAACTCTTCCTAGAGAAATGGAAACTATAAAAAATCACGAAGGATACCTAATATGGCAGCGCCCAAAATGTGTGCAACCATTCTGCTCAACTGGGTGACATTCGGCAAGGAGACAGCTCATTTCCTATACATGACTTACCATTAGTCTAACTCAGTGTAACGCTAAGAAGACTTATCAACAACTTGACTTTTTTCTTTCCTGTCTTTTCCCCATTTGCATACCTGTCAACCTGAAAAAAACTGAGAATTTGGGATATGCAAATAGCCTACTCATGAAATTTAATGATGTGCACATATGCTCTATTTTAAAACGTTGCAAAAATATGCCATCCCCTGGATGTTTAAAAGAAGTCCCCCCACCCCCAACAAGGTAATGGAACTGGAAGAGTGAGGACCTAACCCCACATCCTTTGCCTTTCTTTCACCTCCTGTTTCTGCTGCATCATAGACCTTAAAGTCAGAAATGTGTTTAAATATGCTCTCAATACATGGGGTGACCAAATGTCCCAGTTTGCCCGGGACTGAGGGGTTTTTTAAACTAGGAAAAGTTGGTCAATCTACTGACTATGGACGCCATGAAGATTCATTTGTTTGCATTACTACAAACCCACTGCCCCATCTGAGAACTCTTCTGGACACACACACACACACACACACACACACACACACACACACACCCCTGAGTTCTTATACTTGAATGAAGCACAAGACAAGCAATGTTACTCAGCCTACTTTTAAAATTTCCCCAGAATGATGGGTTTGAGTTGCTGGCTGGCACTCAAAAAGGCAAAAATATTTTCCAGGATGCTTTCCAGAAGCAGAAGTATTTGGCCCTGTCCAAAGTTTGAACAAGAGTGACGACAGAAATGGAAAGATTTGAACAATCTCTAAAGAGTACACTGTAAGAAATTTCCAGGCACTCTGCTAAGGTAAATATGATGCCATCCTGGCAAAAAAGTACAAGTTAGCTTTTTCTAAAAAATGTAAAGAACTAATGAGATAGGTGGATTGAAGGTAATAACTCATAGCGTACAACACAATTAGTGACTTTGATTCAAAGGCATGGTTTTGATGTGGATCTAAAATCATATCTAAGATAAGATTAGATCATCTTTCTCTGAAGAAGTACAAGTAAACAAATTGTTCCATTATTGTTTTAGGAGATGAGGATGATGATGCCTCTAATCCCCTTCTTTGATCTTCATAACAACACTACGGAGAATCTCTCCATATCTCCATTTCACCAACAAGGAATTCTGGGTGCATCCCCGCTCAATTTTGCACAGGCAAGGTGATGAGACCAGGTTTGGGAATGAGCTCTCTCTAATACAGGAAATGGGCCATTTCACCACCATTTCTTACTGTGTCTGGGGTACCAGCCAGGGCATTCTCAATAAGGAACCAGGTCCCGCTCAGGAACCCTTATTCTTGGGAGCCATTTACGTGAGGATTGCCTATCAGCATGTGGAGGAACAGCCCAGTGTAGGGAACACAGTTCCATCTTTCATCTGAAGAATTCGTTTTTAAAACAAAGAGATGCATAATATTCCATTGTATATATATACCACATCTTCTTTATCCATTCATCTGTTGATGAACATCTTGGCTCTTTCCGAGCACTGTGAATTGTGTAAGACTGATGAATCACAGACCTGTACCTCTGAAACAAATAATAAATTATATGTTAAAAAAAAAAAAAGATAGTAGGAGGGGAAGAATGAAGGGGGGGAAATCGGAGGGGGAGAAGAACCATGAGAGACGATGGACTCTGAGAAACAAACTGAGGGTTCTAGAGGGGAGGGGGGTGGGGGGATGCATTAGCCCGGTGATGGGTATTAAAGAGGGCACGTACTGAATGGAGCACTGGGTGTTACACACAAACAATGAATCATGGAACACTACATCAAAAACGAATGATCTAATGTATGGTGATTAACATAACATAATAAAAAAAACAAAAAACAAAACCAAAGAGATGCGTTGGAATGAATAGAATCCACATGAGAGAGTGTTTTATACAGATTCTATAAAGCAGATAACATAAGAGAATTAAAAATAATTATGAAAATCTCAGCAGAAAGAAAAAAAAAGATGCTGAGGATGGTTTAAGAAACTGATAACTTGGGGCACCAGGGTGGCTCAGTCGGTTAAGCGTCTGCCTTCGGCTCAGGTCATGATCTCAGGGTCCTGGGATCGAGCCCCGTGTAGGGCTCCCTGCTCCTTGGGAGCCTGCTTCTCCCTCTCACTCTGCCTGCCACTCCCCCTGCTTGTGCTGTCAAATGAATAAATAAAATCTTTGAAAAAAAAAAGAAAAGAACCTGATGACTTGCAAAGATATAGAGGAGAATGTTGAAGCCCCTGGGGCCAGGAGCACCAGTAAACAGATACTCCTGCAGGTCTTCAGTGGCAACGGATAAGCATGGTTCCCAGAACCTGGCAGTAGGTATATCCCAAGGTCGATCTCCTGCCTCATGCTGGTCTCTTCCTAGAAGCTAACATGAATCCAGTTGGCAGATGTCCACACAGGGAGTCCACTGGTTACAGACAGAATGGTTATGGGTAGTTCCTCTTAGCTTACAGACAGAATGGAAGGACAGAGGTATGTCTGGTGGGGTATAAGAAATACACGGGCTACAAGGTTTCACTGCTTCATGCAGGTCGTGGTGGGGTTCTCTGATTTGCCTATATTCCATGCAGCTCAAAATGACTTGTCATTGCTCTGCTCCTTGGAAGATCTAGTTGCTCATTCTGCTTACAAATGCTCCTAGTTCTACCCCCAATATAGAAGTTTCATCATCACAACATCAACCAGCGATTAATGTCTCCCCCAAACGCCCCCATGATAAGTAAAGCAGATTGGGGAACTTTAGAAAGTCTGATACTTCTGAGAAATATGTTTTCAGAGATTCTATTTTGCCTCGTGAGCCCACCTACACAGTTTCCTGAAAATGCTTTGTTGACACCATGGCGGAAGGATGTTTATATAATCCGTTGTCTCTAGGCTGGAAAAGACGCCTTTGAGGTTAGTGTTTTCTGAGAGATGCTCCCAAGGTACTCAGAAGCAGTCTCCTGCAGAATTATTTCCAGTCTCCCATTTTCCAATTTTCACACTGTTACAGTAGATGACTTTAAAGTCATCTGCCCACTGCACTGTAGCGTCACGGGGTAACCCTCCCATCTCCACTCACTGGCGTGGAGAGGAGCTCTGGTTTCCAAAGAAATGAGATGTCAGACAACATCAGGCAGGTGTGGTGGGAACAGTGAGATCCCTTACCAGGAGGCACACCTCCATAACCAAAATCTGTTACCTTATCAGGCTGATCTCTCCTGTCCCTTAGAAAGACATTTCTTTTTTTTTTTTTTTTTAAGATTTTTATTTATTTATTTGACAGAGAGAGACACAGTGAGAGAGGGAACACAAGCAGGGGGAGTGGGAGAGGGAGAAGCAGGCTTCCCGCAGAGCAGGGAGCCCCATGCGGGGCTCGATCCCAGGACCCTGGGATCATGACCTGAGCCGAAGGCAGGCAGACGCTTAACCGACTGAGCCCCCCAGGCGCCCCAAGACAATTCTTTTTTTTTTTCAATAGCCGGTGTTTTGATTGAGAAATGTTGGCAAAGAACTAACTTGATTTTGTATTCTTATCACAGTTTTGAATGGTGCTATGCATCCTGTATGTGGTTTCTGGTTTCTCAAATTGAAAAATTTAAAAGCAATTGAGAGGACTGCATTAAAAACAGGCAGACACATTTATGCCACAGTCACATGTCCTCTGTGTCATAGGTGATAAAGTGGAGAGACTAGAATATACGTACTGTCCTCCATCTCTAGAATCAGCAGCCTATAATAAGGACACACAAGTCAGAGCTCGAGCTCAGGGAGCGCATATGACCAAGGACATCAGCTGTGGTGTGAAGTGCATGCGCAATGACCAACCGCATTTCCACCACACGTCCCAAATCAAGGTGTGGCAGGGGTGCTAGGGTAAGCAGAATAATGCCTCCTCCCAAAGATGCCCAGAACCTAGTCCCTGAAACCTGCCACAATGTTACCTTCAACAGCAACAGGGACTTTGCGAATGTGATGAAGCAGTTCAGGATTCTGAGCCAGGAAGATGATCTGGATTGTCTGGCTGGGAGTGATGCAATCACAAAGGTCATTATGAGAGGGAGGCAGGAGTGGCAGAATGAGAGAAGGGGATGGGAGGATGAGGGCAGAGGTCACAGGGAAAAAGAGAAAATTGAAGATACCACCCTGCTGACTTTGAAGATGAGAGAAGAGGACCAAGCGCGAAGGGCTGCGGGTGCCTGTAGGGGGTGGAAAAGGCAGGGAAGCAGATCTCTTCCTTAGAGCCTCCTGTGGGAACACAGGCATCGAGTTTAGCCCCATAAGACTATTTTCAGACTTCTGATCTCCATAAATTTGTGTTATTTTAAGCCAAAATATGTGGTAACAGGAAACTAATACATCTGATTTTCCCAAACTCGTTCTTTCTTTAATACCATGGTCCTCTCCCCTCCTTTCTTCTCCTCCTTGGATCTTTTTCCCTTACATAAAGCTCTATGGTCTGACCTATCAAACATAGCTCTTGAAATATTACATGTACAAATAAGGAATTTAGCAGTTCTTACTCAGCACTATAGTCTGGCTCACAGGGCGACTTGCTTGTTGCTAAATCCTAATTGGGTCAACACCATCTGATATTGGGAACCAGACATGACCTTGATGCTTCTCCTTTCACTTCTTCTACAAAAGAACCTTCACCCACGTTGTCATCCCTGGCTAGGAAGAAGAATGGCTTGAGAGAGCTATGGGAAAGGCTGCATTAAAAAAAAAAAAAAAAAGCCCCACAAAGGGGGGAAAAAGAGTAATTTAATACTATAGCTCCTATTACAAAACTACCCACCTGCAATGCCCTATTGCTGCGTCAGGGGAAAAATAAAGTCTTTGTCCTTAGATAGCTTATCGTCTGGGTCAGCACTTTCAGAAATTGAGTTGAGCATCAGAATCATAGGCAGGGCTTGTTAAAATAGCCTGCCAGGCCCCAGCCCCGGAGTTTTGGACGTAGTAGGAGAATTTGCGTTTCCAAGAGATGTTGCTGCTTGTGTAACAGGAGAGATGACGCGCAAGGTGAACAATGAACGACAGAAGGTAGTGAATGCAAGCACTGTCCGAGAGGTACAGCAAGGCAGGGACAACAGTGGACATCTCCGCTAACGGGGGAAGGGAAGCAGCTTGGGGCATTTGTAGCCCTGCAGCTGGCCCTCGCACACTCTGAGAAAGGACACAATTCCAGGTCTCAGGAAGGACAGGCACGGAAGCAGAGCAAGGCTGTGGGCAGTATGTGGCCCTGAGATGGCCAGCAGAGCCCAACCGATGGCTGTAGGGTATGTGAAGGAAATGAGTGAACCTGGGAAGTTAGACGGGTCCAGCCTAGTTGACTGGAGTACCAGCTGAGTTCTGTGCAATTCAGTGCACCCATTCCTTACAGCAGACTCTGTACCAGCTGGCAAGAGGCCAACGAACAAGAACCGGTCGTGTTGTGACTTTGGAACCCAAGCTGAAGGCAAGAGGACTGTGTTGGAGGAATGTGTGCAGGGAAAAACAGGATGAAGACATTTTGAGCAGCGATCAGAACGGGGATCAGAGCCTGAGCTGGGGTCCCATGCACAGGGATGAGAGACTGGCATAAAGCAGAGGCCAGAGAAAACATCCAAAGATTTATGTCAGATGGTTCAGTGTAGGTCAGAAAGACAGGGTCAGAGGAGGTTGGAGGGAGGGAAGGAGCAGAGTTGAAGGCTGGGGGCAGTGAGTCAGCTCCCCAGCTCAATGGACACAGCCAGACGGAGCGGTAGGTAGGGTTGCAGCTCGCACTTTATCTTTTCCAACCGACCCTGGCTCCACACATTTCATTTCCAAAAGGCCTGACTCGGCTGCAACCGGGATGCATCCTGACAATGCACTGAAATTAAGTAACACCTTGATCATAATGTTTTACTGGGAGCAATGAAAAAATATGCTATATTTCCTTCTGAAGCCACTATTCCTGTAAGCTTCAGAGGTAGAAATGAATAAACAGCTCTCAGCAGTTTTCCTTCCTTTGAGAAGGAGAGGCAGAAGTCATTTTGAAGGAAGACTGAACTTTCAGTTTGGGAACATGAATATTTCAATGGGTCATTTGGATATGGAAGAAGAAAGCCTAAATCCTATTTTCAAAGGGAATCCGAAGAAAGGGGAGGTAGGTACTTCTGCACAGTATCATAGGAAACTTCTGCCACCGTGAGCAGGGATGTGGCCCCAGGGAGATGATTGTGGGATTGATGGTGGGGAAGCAAGGTTTCCTGCTGTCTCTGGGGAAGACTGGAAACGGACCCTGACTTCCCAGTGGTGGCAGGAAATGGCCCTGGAAATGGCAGCAGGCCAGGAAGTGCAGAGGGAGAAAGATCAGGCAGATGGACCCGAGAAGCCTGGATGCGTGAAACACAGTAACTGCCCTGCTTTACTGCACTGTAATTCCCGTAGGCCAGCCTCAGCCCCTGGTACAAGTTCATCCAGGCCATGGATGACGCTACAGAGCTGTAAGCTTGGAGGTAGGGACTGGTGAGGTGTAGAGGCGGCCGTGGATGCACGCGTACATGTAGACGCAGATGTCCACGGCAGACGTACGGGAGAAGGTGCAGATGTAATTAAGGGCAGGCATGTGCACGCGCATACAGACAACGTACCAGATGTTGGCATCACTTCAGATATACGCATAGGATAGATGTACATATAGCTGAAGTTACAACGATAGCCACAGACACAGAGTTTTTTTTAAAGATTTTATTTATTTATTTATTTATCAGAGAGAGAGAGAGAGAGAGCACAAGCAGGGGGAGTGGCAGAGGGAGAAGCAGACTTCCCGCTGAGCAGGGAGCCCGATGCGGGGCTCGATCCCAGGACCCCGGGATCATGACCTGAGCTGAAGGCAGACGCCTACCTTACCGACTCAGCCACCCAGGCGTCCCCACAGACACAGGTTTTTAAAAAGATAGTTTTAGGGGCGCCTGGGTGGCTTGGTCAGTTAAGCATCTGAGTCTTGATTTGGGCTCAGGTCACGACCTCAGGATCATGAGATCAAGCCCCGTGTCGGGCTCCGCACTCAGCATGGAGTCTCAGTGAGATTCTCTCTCTCCCTCTCCCTCGGCCCCTACCCTCACTCGTGCTTTCTCTCTCTCTCTCTCAAAATAAATATTTTAAAAAATAGAAACAAAACAAGATAGTTTCAGAAACAGATGTAGGTATAAAAGTAGATGAAGATGCAGGTACACAGACAGAGATATGGACATAAATGAAGACATGGAGCATCTGAGCTGGTTCTCCTGGGTTCTCTCCACTTACCAACGAGAAACATATGGAAGCTGAACGTCGCGTATTTTTATGAGTTCAGTGCTGTCAATGAACACACCCACCTCTGGGGACTTTATAAAGCATTCTCATATTCTTGCCCTCTTCCACATAAAGTAAGTGCTGAAGAAAGACAAGATGAGCATGCCGGTTTGCTTAGCACCTATATGCGTCATCGACAAACACGGTCTTGTTTTCATAGATACAAAATAAATATTTACTTTAAAGTGCAACATATACTCCAAATTAGAGTTTGTGGTCCTGGCTTTACCAGCTCTAATTAGTCATGATTTCCATTAGGTGTGAAACGTGTCTCCTGTATGAACTTTGCAAGAATACTTAAAAGTCATCCAAAAGCATATTAAGAATCAGGTAGCTATAGCAACCAGCTATCATAATACAATACCTTTGCTTATACGGCACCTGGGCAAAGAGTTTTATAATTACCTTGGCTTATTAAATGATTTCACAATGATCTGGCATGTTCATTCTGTATTCACTTCAAAAGTAAATTTTGAATTTTCTGAGTATATATATTATAGATGATTAAGGGGAACATCACTTTATAAAATATAATCTATGGCGACATGTTTATTTTACACCTTCTATTGTCAGAGTAAATACAGTTGGAAATATTCAAGCTAGTGTCAATTTTAAATTCTAGAAAATACAGATCAATCAAATTTCTAGTATATACTGTAAAATTCCTTCTCAATGCTTATTTTGCTTAAATATTGGCATGTGGACCCTTACATATCATATATATTACTTTATTGTCCCAAGATCCCCAATTCCGGTAAAATTAAATGGGACACAGTTTATATTTCTAAAAAGTGGATATCCTATTAAAAATAGAAACTGAAGATGGAAATGAAATTCTGAACTAAAAGGAGAAATGAGAATCACCCAACAAAAATCTATTTTCTTGGGGCACCTGAGTGGCTCAGTCGGTTGACCGTCTGCCTTCGGCTCAGGTCATGGTCCCAGGGTCCTGGGATCGAGCCCCGCATCGGGCTCCTTGCTCAGCGGGGAGCCTGCTTCTCTCTCTTCCTCGGCTGCTCCCCCTTCTTGTGCTCTCTCTCTCTCTCTCTCTCTGCCGGGTAAATAAATAAAATCTTTAAAAAAACTTATTTTCTTTAATGCTCTGCATACAAGCATGTCTTCTCTTGAGAACAGGGGTGTGGCGTCAGCTTTGGGTGCTGCAGGGAAGGAAATGGAGCTAGTGCTGGATCTGAGCCCAGGGTCCAGACATTAGGCTATGCAATGTCACTATGGAGAGGAGACAGTACTGATGACACAGAAAACCAGAGCAGGGAAGGTTGCAGGCTTGAGGTAAAATGAAAACCTTGTACAAGAGATGAAATCCATGCAAAACATAGACAAGAATTGGAATGTGGTCAATGTATCAGATGCAAAATGGGATGAGAACATGGATTTGGAACTGTGGATAAATTCTAGGTGCAGGTGACCAAGGGCTTCATCAGCCAACAAAGGAAGAGAAACAAAACAGACACTTGTTTTGTGAGGAAATACTCGTGCACTACCCAAGTGTCAGAAGACTCTTCCAGAAGATCACTGCTTTGGAAGATCAGAAAGGTCTTAAAGTTTAGATTAGAACTGGAGTAAAGAAAGTGCTAATAGTCTTTGTATTTTTTCATACTGAAACCTTCTTAGAAACATAAAAAGATCTCTTAACTTCTTAAAGAGATGGGAGTAAATCTTTTTTGAGGATTTTTCTTTAAGGAAGTAATCGAAAAATATAGAAAATCGTAGGCTCAGAGATTCTTCTCAGAATATTATTTATAATAGTGAAAAATTAGGAGCAACCTAAACATACAAAATAAAGGTAAAGCTAATATGGTTCATCCATTTGACAGGCAAGTGTACAGAAAATAAATTGGAGTTTTAATAATAATGATGATGGTAACAATAATTAGCTAAGAAAATATCCATGGATGAGGGAAGCTACTTAAAATCCCTCAAACATTAAATGTCTACTAAGGTAATTCTTTAGACCTGGGTCCATCCTTTTGTTTGCAGTACCCAAGTATCTTTAAGACAAAAGACCAGGGGCGCCTGGGTGGCTCAGTCAGTGAAGCATCTGCCTTTGGTTCAGGTCATGATCCCAGTGTCCTGGGATCAAGCCCCGCACTGGGCTCCTTGCTCAGCGGGGAGTCTCCTTCTCCCTCTGCTGATCCCTCTGCTTGTGCTCTCTCTCTCTGACAAATAAAGAAATAAAACCTTTAAAAAAAAAAAAAAAAGACAAGAGATTTTTCCTTGTCAGATTTTTTCCTACAATTTTCTAAGCTTTCTAAGGCTTTTAAAACCAATGACACCAGGATTTTTAACCTGGCTACATGAGCAACCCCTGCAGTACTTTTTCTAACTATGGGCTTACTCTGAGTTTCAGTGCGTTACCCTTAAATTCAGTGGCAAATCTTCAGGTGAAAATCAGGGAGAAGCTTGCATATATTGATGCTTCTCAGAAACAGGGCTGTGGAAGTGGTTTTATTTGCTCTTTCTCCCTCAAGCCTCCATTCTAAAGACCTTATTGTGTCCTGTTCTCCACCTCTTGAGAATGGCATCTACCTGCTAACTCTCAGTAGCTTTGTCAGAACCCATTTGGTCTCTAGGCCCAGAGGACGCACCTACTGGGAGTCACAAATGTAGATTTCAGTAACTTCATTCATTCATTTTTTAAAATAAACACCTATTGTGCATCTAACTTTGCAAGGTGTCATGTTAACGGGACAGATACAAAGGACTTCTTCCAGGACACCTACCACACACTAAGGGACACAGGCATGAAATACACAAACTGCTACACAGTTACAATTGAGATGAGTGCTACTAAAGAAACAAACAGAGGGTTTGGAGAGGATTTCAGAGCCGGACCTGTTTAGATGGGGTTCCCATGGAAACCAATCCTGAGCCAAGGGTTCAACCCCAAGTCATATACTAGGAGGTGCTCATACTGTATTTGGGTTGTGGGGAAGTGGGACGGGGTAAGGATGGCAGCCAGTGAAGGGGGCACTATTAAGCCAGCTATCATGGAAAGCAACTGGAGCTCAATCTCATCAGCCAACTGTAGAGAATGATGCAAAATGCCAGTTCTTGAATCATCTCACTTGAGTAGCAAAAGGAAGCCGGGGAATCATACACCAACTTGATGCATGGTCTGTGAAAGATGCTTCCCAGGAGGTAATTCCCCAGTGCTTTGAGGCCCACGGCACAGACAGATCAGCCTTCCAGAGTCCTGGAAGTGACCGCCACAGTGAACGGTGAAGGCCTCAGGGACAGGAGTCCTGCACGGGTAGCCTCTGCTACTGGGCATAGGAATCTTATTGTACAGGCACTGTATTCATAAAAGACGGCTTTGCTTGAATGCAAAGTCTTAACAGAAACAGAGTTAAGTACCTAAAACCAGGATTACTTCCTTAAGAGAATGGAGAGTTACCAGTGCAGGCAGGCTACACAGCAGAGCACTAGGCACGGATAATATGCTTCAGGACCTCCCAACCCAGATGGGGATGGGCGTGGTGGTCTAGCCAGGGCACAGCTGTGGATGTTAGTACTGAGTGAAGGAAGACCCTCTGGGCTCCCGTCACATGAGGCTGAAGTCCTGCATGTTGCCTAGTCTGGATACATATTGCATAGCATCTGACCAGGTAACAGCACCTCATTAATCCTGGGATTAAATAACACACACCGTGACCACAGGGCACAGTATGGGAATGCACACTCCTCATGTGTTACTCCTGGATTTCCCAGGCAAGCACAGCGTGGCCCACACACATCCCTGAACCCAGTGCATGGAAGCACACCAGACAGATGCTTCCAAGATGTGCTTGTTGTTCAGGACCAAAGGTCTTGCTTGACTCCAGCTACGGGCTCTATGTTGTCTCATCAAGGATCTGGGACTGTGGTGGATTTTCAAGTATATATATATTTTAAAGATTTTATTTATTTATTTGAGATAGAGAGAGAGTGAGAGAGGGGGGATGGTCAGAGGGAGAGGCAGACTCCCTGCTGAGCAGGGAGCCCGATGAAGGACTCAATCCTGGGACTCCTGGATCATGACCTGAGCCAAAGGCAGTCACTTAACCAACTGAGCCACCCAGGCGCCCTCCAAGCATATTTAAAATCTTCTCATTCAGACATTCCAAAAGTGCATTGATGAGAAGAGTAAAATGAAACTTCAAACAATATCAACTTTTAAGAAGATCACTGTCACAACAGAGGGAATGGTTACTTGGGAAATGTGTGAAGCTCTGATTCCCTGCCCTATGTCACAAACTTGCTTTCCTTACACATGGAAAGTAGGTCTGTGATTTTCAACAAGTACTTTACTGTGCCTAAGTGTCACTTTCTTCATCTGTGAAGTTGCACTTAATAAGATGATAAAAGATTAAATAAGTTAATTGCTTAGTAACAGTACTTGACAAAGAGAAAATAGCGAAGAATGTTAGCAGCTGTTGTCATTGTTAATTTCTGAGAGATGACAGTGTAATTTTATGGCCCAGATTTGAAGGCATTTATCAGTAAAAGGTAAAGTTATTACTAATTATGCCAGGACTGTAGGCATAAACCTGCACCGTGCCAGGAAAGGTGGGATGGATGGTGTCCATGTGTACAATCAATATATTGTAGGTATCAGTAGTTGCCATCAACATCTCAGCTGAAACGAGCTGTGACTGATCACTTCTACCAATGGCATCTGTGGGGACAGAGGTGGTGAGAAAAGGCCTTTAGAGAATTTCCTCCCACAAGCACACTAAACCCGTACCCCAGTACAGAGACTTGACGGAAGATGCAGTGCTTAAGCAAAACAGACCGTTTGAAATTAACTTTTAAACATGTTAAACGCCTTGCCTTCAGATAGATACACACTGGGAGGTTATTGTTTGGCACGCCGTCAACGCCGCCGCATTTCTTTACGGCATGAGTCTGAACAACTGGCACGGTAACTGAGAAGGTGGCCTACCGCAGAGAACGCCCAGTAGCTGCGGGTGAAGTCATGCTTTGAGTGACGAACCACTTTTACTATCCAGGATTCCCTTTAAGTGCTGTAAGACAAAGAACCAGAGCTTCAAAACAAATGTCTAACTCCTGACCCTCCTTATACATACCCCTGATATTGAAGAAGCATTTCAAAATCTTTGAATGGGTTCTTGACCGTCGACTCTGATGTCACCCCTCCTTTGGTGTGTAACATCTGTCCCCTCTGTGAGTTCTGACCCAATCTCAGGCCGACCCTCTTGTTACATGTATTAGCAAATAACTGCAGAACATGATACATTCAACGGCTGCATAAGCCAGTTACCATGAGGGCAAAGATGATGGCCTCTACTCTGTTTTGAAATGCCACCCACTTCTCAGATACTCCCTTGGACTGTGTCTTCCCACACAGGTCAATTTCTTGTCGGCCTGTCTTACAAGCGGAATTGTGGGAACATGGCATAGACGCATCTGCCACTTTCCTAAGTGTTTGCAAACTGCTCACACATACTGGCCTAACCAACACAATAGTGTCAGATCCAGAAATCCTGCCAATCTGATGGATGTGAAAATGTATCTTATCTTAATGTCAATTTGCATTTTCCCAAATACTACTGATCTCGAGCAGCTTTTCAAGTTTTTATTGCAATTCCTCCTAATTGTTATCCCTAATTTACATACTTTGGGGAACTTTCCATTCAAAGCCTTTAATCATGTTTCCTTTGATCTCTTTGTCTTTTTTCCCATTGACTTGTTGGGTTTTTATATCCTAAATAATAATCCTGAGGTCTGATAAAGATACATGATAGAGATAGACAGATGAAAAACAGATACATATATAGCTATATTGATAATAGATATCTTCATCTATTCTGTACACTTTTAAATTTATGGTGACTTATGTCATGAAAAAAATTTTAGATTTTAATAAAAGCATAATTATCAATCTTTTGTTTACAAATTTATTTCTTGGGTATGGCTTTGAAATTTTACTTCCTACCCTGAAATCACAATACCAATTCCACACAAATATATTCAAAGCTTTATTTTTCATCTTTAGGCTTAATCTGTCTCCATCTATGTTATGACATAGAGATCCTAAGTTTTTTTTTAATTTGTCTTCTATGGAAAGTCAATTGTCTGAACATTGTTTACTAAATTTGAGTACATGAAAAGGCATATATGTGTGGGTCAGCTTATGGACTCTTTATTTCATAATTTCATTGCATCACTTTGCAAAGATCTTGATTTTGAATTATGAAAGAATCCCTCAGTATGTTCTTATTTTTCAGAATTTTCAGGATCGTTCTGGTTATTCTGGGAAGAATGCTATTATTCATAAATTAATACATGTTTGCTAAATACCAACCAAACCAAACAAAACTTACTGGGATTTCTATCGAATGCCCTTTCCAGAGAATCAGTATCATTATTATAAAGTCGATCCCTCAAACACGTTATGTCATTTTATTTAGCAGATCTTTCTATATTGTTTAACATTATTTTGTAATATTTCTCTATATAGAATTTATACCTCTTTTGTGAAGTGTATTCCTAAGTAATGTATAGACTTTATTCTTATACTGAATGAGATCGTTTTCCTATGACATTTACTGCTTTGGTTAGTGATGGTGTAGTAGAACTCCAGTGTTTTTTTGTACGTTGAAGGGAATGAATATGAATACAAGGGCATAAATAAAGAACCGTCCAGTGGCCTTTAATCAGCCACAGGCATGTTCAGTTGTGGGTTTTGCTCAAGACCCTTTCTAGAGCACTAAATTTAAAAAGCGCTGAGTATACCAACAGACACGTACAATGACACATTACACATATCCCAGAGTTGAAAATAAGTATGTAAGTGCCGAATTCAAGTGGAGTTGAAGAGAGGTACAAAATGGCTGACCTCAATTAGGAAAACCCACCCCAAACACGTAAGTCATATAGAAGTTGAACTGAGGGGCACCTGGATGGCTCAGTCGGTTGAGTGTCTAACTTCCGCTCAGGTCATGATCCCAGGGTCCTGGGATAGAGTCCCGCATCAGGCTCCCTGGTGGCGGTGGGGGGGAGGGGGAGTCTGCTTGTCCCTCTGCTCCTCCCCCAGTTTATTCTACTCTCTCTCTCTGTCTCGAATAAATAAAATCTTTAAAAAAAAAAAAAAAAAAAGAAGTTGAACTGAAACAGGCAGTGAAGCAAATACATGGTAACCCTGCATGTAGATCATCTAAAATGTCATTTCGATTCAACTGATACCCTTTCGGTGTATATACATATTAAAAAAAAACACACATTTGGTATTTTAAAGTTGACGTGGCAGATCCTAACAGGTAAAAACAGTGTTTGTACCCTTGAAAGGATTAATGGTGTTCAGATAGCCCAGGTCCTGAAGACCTACAGAATCATCTAGAAAAACCCTGTTTGGACCGCATCTCTCAGCAGTACCCCCTGCAGAAGGGAAAAAGATTAATTTCCCACTGGTAACCAGTAATCTGTGCACAATTAGAGCTAGAATTGTTCCTGGCCTCCATCATTAATACTCACAAAATGAAAACAAACACAATTTAGGAGTGAAAAAAACTTCCATTGTCTTCATGGAGTACTTACTTTACTGCAGCCAGACTTGACATTAACATCTTAATAGCTCTGATAGAATCACTTAGGAGCCTAGCTTCATGTAAATAGAAAAAATGTTAATGAGGACAAAATGTGGGTGATTAATAAATGTGATTGAAATGAAATGACCTTCCCTTATTCACTGGGTAATTAAAGTAATCAAGGGAGACCCAGCTGTGATGAGAAATGTCACGGAATAGACCAAAATACAATTAGCTATCATCATTGTGAAAAATACAGCATTTAATACGTTTTGTAGAGAAAACAGTGCTTTTAAAAATTGCTTTTAAAGTAAAACAGGTTTTGGTTTTTTTTTTTTTTTCTGACTGGAGAATGTTCCTACTTCAGGGCAATTGCATGAGTATAAAAACACAGGACTGAGAAATACAATCCCCGTGGAATAAGAAAGGAGTGTGCAAAGATTTATCTTATGCGCCCCTAGATATCCTTTGAATTCTAATTAGACATTCCCTATAGTGTACAGTATCAATCAGAAAACAGTGGTCAAAGGCACCAGATTACCTCAAGCTCCTCTGATGTTACTCTTGGGGAAAGAGGGCATGAGGAATAATGCATTGTCCTTAAAATGCCTCTGTCTTTTCTTTTGGCAGCAAAACAAGCAACACTGCCCAAAAAGCTGGGAAGGAAATCAATCGACGCTCAAGGGTCAGCGATACAGTCTTCCTATATTGGCGTGACCGGGGACATCTGGGCATTGCTGCCTTAATTCCAGCAGATTAATAAACATAATGCAATGCGCTGTCATCACCAAATTTCATTAGCAAGTACTGATTTCTAAGCTCTCTCCTTTACACGGTGTGTCCCCTTGAGGGCAAACACTGAACTTTCACCTCCAGGGTCCACAGAACTTCTGTACCTGGGTGTTCAATAGATGCTTGGCAAATTCACTTCACAAACACAAGGAAATATATCACTGAAGTACAGAGCTGCACCCAAAATTGTTTTGACTTAGCGAGTTGATCACTTTTACCAAATACATGTTAATGAACTTGACAATGTTGGCATCCCACATCAGTATTTCCCTCGTGGTGCTACGTGCTTCTTACTTTGAAATAATTGTAAATGTGGGAACGTCAGAGCCACTGATCCACACAGCACGTGTGTTAGACTCTTTCGTTGCCGCCTAGTCCTGTTTATCGTGTTTAAACGTCGAAAGGAGAGTCGGGCGTTATCAGAACTAGAGGAGGGTTCTTCTCCTGATGTTCTCGACCACCTTCTGAAAACAAATGACCATTTTCTCTATTTTCAGTCATTTCATTTCATGTTGGTTCATCTTTCTCTTCATTTTTCTTTATTTTTGGCACTTTTCCACTTTATCTGCCAGCCTACATCTTGTTTCTCCCTTCTACTCAGACGTTAGTTTTCTCTTTCCCCATCTTCGGCAAGTCTGTGGATGCTTTTTCTGGTATTTTTAGCCTTCTCTTTATCGCCCTCCAACCCTCCTTCATTCTTCTGAGTCCTCTTCTCCTTTCTATATTTGATGTGTTGACTTGAATGTATCAGTCACTTAAACACTTGTGCGCCGCCCACAGACTGAACAGGAGGGGCCAACAGTGGAAGTGGGATTCCACGAGTGGGTGACCAACACAGAGGGAAGCCATGCTTATTCCGATGAAGACAGACAGAGCAGCTGCATAAAAAGATAGGTAGTGAGGGCAAACTGGGCGCAGGCTGGGCATGAAATAAATAGAAAAAATATCGCCCCTGCCAATCCTTGCAATGGTCCAATTTTATGCATTCGGTAGTCAAGCAATACAGTGTCAAGATACTCAAATTGAACTGGAGCCTCTAATTTTAAGTCTTAAGAATTCTCCTTCCATGGTGTCAATTTCCATATCGTTCCTGGTCAGTGCTAAACACGATGTCAGTATTTTCCAAGTAAAGTCTTATGCAAATCAAAAGCTTCATCCCTGCAAAGGCCAGGCCTGTAAGCTGAAGGACAGGATTGAACCAGACTGAGTTCAAAACCTCAGGATAAAATTCTGATGGTTAATTTTGTGTATCAACTTGACTGGGCACCCCACAAATTTGGTCAAGCATCATTGTGTGGGTTTCTGTGAAGCTGGTTTTGGATGAGATGAACATAAGGTACAGTGACTAATGCAGACTGCTCTCCATCATGTGGGTGGGCTTCATCCAATCAGTTGAAGGCTTGAGTAGAACAAAAAGCCTGACCCTCTCCTGAATAAGAGAGAACTCTTCCTGCCTGACAGCCTTTGAACTGGGACATCAACTTTTTCCTCCCTTTGGACTCACACTGAAACATCAGCTCTCCCTGGGTCTCAGGATTTGGGACCTCACCTCTCCTGAGAACTAAACTTACCTCTCCAGCTTCCCGACACACCCTGCAGATCTTGAGACTTGCCACCCTCCATAATCACGTGAGCCAATTCCTTATAATAAATCTCTTTCTGAATATATGCACATCCTATTGGTTCTGTTTCTTGGAGAATACTGATGAACACAAAATCTTACACCCCGTAAGAAACCTTAGAATCATTTATCACAGCATCCTATTCTTATATGTAAGGACAATAGGGTCCAGAAAGACTAAGGAATTTCATGGAAGTTAAACAACAAATTAATGTCATTGCTAACTTTGTTTTTTTCTCACGTCTTGTGGGGGTTCTACGGCATCCACAGCTTAGTTTATGATTTGGAGTGTACTGGAATCCAATTCTTTAGCCTTCAGATGTCAGAGAAGCTACGTGTAGAAGAGACAATGATTCTTCCAATATGAGAAAGTCTGGTCCATGAGGCTCCACCCCAGCAAAGATGATCTGGAAAGCTTCTGTGAGTATATTCTTTATTAACTCGATTTCATGAAAATGTTTACAGTACTCCTCCAACCCCTGGGATAAAAACCTATGTCTGGTTTCCTTTGTCAGTTTAATGATGCTGGAACTGTAGCTCTGCGACGGACTTGAGAATATCTGGATCAAACCACTGGAAGCACTTTGGGGTGTGATAAACAGAATAACACCCCGCCCAAAACATGTCCTCTTCCTAATCCCCAGAGTCTGTGAATATGTTACTGACATAGCAGAATGAACACTGAAGATGTGATTAAGAATCTTGAGATGGGAGATGATTCCCGATGATCCAGGTGGGCCCAGTATCATGCCCTGTTTGTTTGTTCTTCCCGGTATCATCACTTGTAAGAGTCCTTACAAGAAGAAGGCAGGTGTGCGAACGCAAGCAGAGGTGAGAGAGAGAGAAATCTGAAGATGTCATGTTACTGGCTTTGCAGCGGTATTGGAGGAAGGGGCCACAAAACCAAAGATGCAGGTGGGTTCCAAACTTGGAAAAGGCAAGCAAGCAAGCAAAAACCAGACTCTCCCCTAAAGCTTCCTGAAGGAATGCAGCCCCTCCACAGCCTGATTGTAGTGCAGTATAACCCATTCTGGGCTCTGACCTCCACAGCTCTAAGACAACACATTTCTATCACCTTAAGCCGTGAAGTTTCTATTAGTTTGTTCCAGCAGCAACAGGGAGCTAATAGATGGAGGCTTGTAAAAATAGATGCCCGGGCCCAATCCTTAATGATTCTAATTCACATCTTCTTCCACCAATCAAATTTTATAGCCCACAAACTTTGTCAATTACTGGAAGTACAATGAAAGCTGAGTCCCAGTTACAAGGAGCTTCCAAGGAGCTTGTGGTCTGAAGGGGAAAACAGTTCTCTCAACATGAAACACATCTCTTTCTTGATCAAGAAGCTTGACAACCATCCACAAATAGTATATTGATAGACTCGTGGTGATCCATCAACCTTTGCCAAAACCACAAACTTCCATTCATTTAGCTTTACTTAAGTCAGCTTTCCTAAAGGGATATCTTGGTAGCAAATCCTTACGTTTTTCTTGCAGCCCTCCACATTTATTCCACAGATTTGCTTCCTGAGAACCCTGCTGTTATTTTGTCTTCATATACGGCCCAAATTTAAAAATTGTGGGGTTTTAGTGATGAGTGCATTTATGATGCCAGTGGGTTTGCCATATTCTGGGACCCTATCTTGCTGCCCTGAAAGCTCCCTAGCATACAGGTTTGGTGATTAAAGACTCAAGAACGCAGTGATGATAGCTGCAGTGCAGCTCAGTCTCTGGGTACATTTTCATTTTTAGATCGATAGAGTGGTCCATGGTGTGACACGTTAGAATGCCTTTCTATCTGCTTGTCTTCTCCCCAAGAGCAAGAGAGTCAGGATTTTCTTATGTTTCTTCTAAAGCACTGTCCCTCCTCCCTTTTATTCTGTGTCCGCAGAAAGTTATATAATCCAGTGACCACTGTGTTGATTAGATACTGTTCTTTCACCCCCTCAGCAGCCCCATCCTTTGTCATGTGACTCTGTAGTCTCTCCCGTCATTGGTGAATATCCTTTCCTGCTGCACTGATGTTCAGCTTGGAAACTGTATTAGTCTCCTATTACTACTGCAACAAATGACCACAAATTATCGGTTTAAAATTACACACATTTATTATTTTACAGTGTGGAAGGCAGAAGTCGAAAGATGGTTCTTTCAGCATTAAAATCAAGGGTTGCGAGGGTTGTGTTGCTTCTGGAGGCTCTGGGAGGTAGTCAGTTCCTTGCCTTCTAGATCCTAGTGCCCACCCCCATTCCTTGGTTCAAATCCCCCTTTCCAAGACTGCCACTGCTGTTACGTCTCTTTCCACCACCACATCTCCTTCACTTGGCCTGATCCCCCTGCCCACGTATATAATCCAGGATAATCTCCCAACTCATGACCCTGCACTTAGTCACATCTACAAAACCCCTTTGCCATGTAAGGTAACATATTCACAGATTCTGGGGTAGAACATGTGTATCTTTGGGGGACTATTATTCTGCCCACACAGTAAAGTTACTTGCTTTGCCAGATGGTAGCTACACTTGTGATGAGTGTAGCGTAATGTATAGACTTGTCAAATCACTATGTTGCACAACTCAAATTAATGTAACATGGTATGTCAACTACGGGCAAACAAAAATTTTTTTAAAATATTACTTGCTTTGGTCAGAAGAATATAGGCAGAAGTGATGGTTTGCTAGTTCCATGCCCGGGCCTAAAAAGGTAACACATATGTCCACCCACCCCTCTGAGGTTCTGGCACTACCATGAGCGGAAGGTATCCCAGCCAGCCTGCTTTCAAAGGAAGAGCAGAGGTACGTGAGGGAGACCTGAATCCAACTTACAACTTCAGCCATGACAAACCCAGTAAGTTAAGACCAGTTAACCATGGATCAACTTGATTGATGCTGGGCTGAAAGAAGAAAATGGACTGTTAATTTATGAAAATGGGAATCAGAATATTTTGTTATGTAGTAACACCAGGGTAATGACTAGCTGATACAACTGCATTCAGTCCAAAGTTTGAAGTAGAAAGTCTTGGGCTGGGGGCACCTGGGTGGCTCAGTCACTAGAGCATGTGACTCTTGATTTTAGCTCAGGTCATGATCTCAGGGTCGTGAGTTCAAGCTCTGTGTTGGGCTCTGTGCTGGGTGTGGAACCTGCTTAAGGTTTTCTCTCTAACCTCTCACTCTGCCCCCACCCCTGCTCATGCTCTCTCTCTCTAAAAAGATAATAATAGGGCACCTGGGTTGCTCAGTCGGTTAAGCGTCTGCCTTCTGCTCAGGTCATGGTCCCAGGGTCCTGGGATTGAGCCCCACATCGGGCTCCCTGCTCAGCGGGGAGCCTGCTTCTCCCTCTCCCACTCCCTCTGCTTGTGTTCCCTCTCTTGTTATGTCTCTGTCAAATAAATAAATAAAATCTTTAAAAAATAAAAATAAAAAGATAATAATAAATAAAAAATAAAGTCTTGGGTTGTATGAGTCCTCTGGGACAAGGAAACCCTTGCCCTGAAATGGTAAAGAATTACAATTATATTTGCACCTCTTCTTTGACATCCCTTTTATCTACGCATAAAACTTATTGCATATCCTACTGTCTCTTGCACATTGGAGGATCTGGTTATATGTGAAGAATTTCCAAGGTGTTTGAAAAAAAGTGTATTCTAACTTGAACCTCCTCCAGGGACTCCCTTGCTTCTTCAAGCATGACTCCATAGAAAATTTGAATTAGACCCCATTACACAGACTTTATTCATTAAGTTACAGAAAGGAAATGGTCAGACAATATAGGCCTGACTAAAATGACAGCAACATGTATGTCTGATTTTCTGCTTGAAATGGGTTTATAATAACTGAACAAAATAACTGATCAAAATTTCCAATATACTCCTTGCCCAAAACACTGTCCCATACCATACATATCTCAGTGAAGTTAACTGATTATGGTGGTATGGATTTGACATTACTGGATATTTAGGAAATGAAGAATATACTTGGTTTTTTTTTAAGATTTTATTTATTTGACAGAGAGAGATAGCGAGAGCAGGAACACAAGCAGGGAGAGTGGGAGAGGGAGAAGCAGGCTTCCAGCCGAGCAGGGAGCCCGATGCGGGGCTCGATCCCAGGACCCCGGGATCATGATCTGAGCCGAAGGCAGATGCTTAACAACTGAGCCACCCAGGCACCCCAAGAATATACTTGTTTTTAAAATCTGCGCTTGGGGGATGTAGCTAGAGAAGGAAGTTGGAGACTTAAGATTAGGATGCACTCCTTCTTCACATTCAGGGACGAGCTCAGTTTCAAATATCCCAGGCCATATTTCAGATCATTTGACAGCCAGTGTGATCTGATTCAGGGGTCAGAATATAAGAACATGGTGCTTTTTTCCAAAGAAGACATACAGATGGCCAACAGACACATAAAGAGATGCTCAACATCACTAATCATCAGGGAAACACAGATCAAAACCACAAGGTATCATCTCACACCTGTCAGAATGGCCATTATCAAAGGGACAAGAAACAACAGGTGTTGGCGAGGATGCGGAGAAAGGGAAACCCTCTTGCACTGTTGGTGGGAATGCAAGCTGGTGCAGCCACTCTGGAAAACAGTATGGAGGTTCCTCAAAAAATTAAAAATAGAAATTCCATATGATTCAGCAATTCTATGTCTAGGTATTTACCCAAAGAATATGAAGCACTAATTTGAAAAGATATAAGTGCTCCCACGTTCATTGTACCGTTATTTATGATAGTGAAGATAGGGAAACAACCTAAATGTCCATCAATAGATAAACGGACACACTGGAATACTATGTAGCCATCAAAAAGAATAAAATGTTTTGACAATACGGATGGACCTTGAGGGTATTATGCTAAGTGAAATAAGTCAGACAGAAAGACAAATAAAGACAAATACTTCATGATTTCATGTATACGTGGAATCTAAAAAACAAAACAGATGAACAAACAAAACAAAAGAAACTCATAGATAGAGACAGAATTGGGGTTGCCAGAAGAGGGATGAGGGAAATGAGTGAAGGACGTTAAGAGGTACAAACCTACAGTTATAAAATAAGTAAGTCGTGGGGATGTAATGTGCAGCATGGTGACTAGAGTCAATAAGACTATATTACACATCTGGAAGTTGCCATAAAATCTTAAAAGTTCTCATCACAAGAAAAAAACTGTTGTCACTTTGTGTGGTGACAGATGGTACTAGACTTGCGGTAATCATTTCACAATGTATACAAATGTGGAATCCTTAGGTACACCTGGAACTAATATAATGCCGTACATCAATTATATTTCAATAAAAAAAAGAACATGGTGCTTTGATGGCTCTTTGCAGGTTTTTAACCATTTATTCTCCACCCCAAGAGGCAAACAAGTGAGCTGCTCGTTTTTTAGTCTCAATAAAATATTTTAAGGTGTTTTTCATGCAGACATAATTAAACTAGAAAGGGACTAACTCTAAAATATGCACATTTCTCTGAATGTTGGATATAATTTATACTTGAAAAGAACACTCGAAACATAAATGGCAAGTATTCAGTATAAAGATCTCAGCTTTTTCAGAATTGTAATTTTAATTGCTAAGACGGATGTTGAGGCTGATTTAGCACCAGAATCATAATTGACCATAAATTTTCTCTTGTTTTTACAACCATTCCTGTGGTACAGAATATAATTTTAAAGCTGATGCAAAGTTTCCGCATTAAGAGTTCGTTACGGGTTGAACTGCATCCCCTGAAAAGATGTTGAAGTCCTAACCCCCAGTACCTGTGAATATAACCTTACTTGGAAACAGGGTCTTTCATATGATTGAATTAAGATGATGTCATTAGGGTGAGCCTTAATCCACTATGACTGGTATCCTTATAAAAGAAGAAATTTGGACACAGAGACTGACAAGCGAAGAGGGCAGATGATGTAGGAAGACTGCCATCAACAAGCCAAGGCATAGCTGAGACTGTGAGAAACCAGAAGAGAAGCATGAAACAGATTGTCCCCAGGAGCCCCCAGAAGACACCAGCTCTGCTGACACTTGATCTTGGACTTCTGGCCTCTAGAACCATGACAACAAATTTCTGTCGTTTTAGCCACACGGTTTGTGGTACTTTGTCCTAGCAGCCATAGGAAACCAAGACAGATGTCAATTTAGCTTTAGTTTCTTCGATAGATTATAGATTAGAAGCTATCAGTTATTATAATCAGATGAAAAAGAATTATCCACAAAATATTCACTGCCCTATTCGTGTGTGTGTGTGTGTGTGTGTATGTGTGTGTTACTAAACAAATACCCATTTCCTGTGCTGAGGTTCTTCACCCATTAAAACCTATGGAAGTAGAGTCTCTGTTTTTCTAAATTAAAATTCCTCATGGAATATGAAATGGGCCCCAAATATTTCAGAAATCAAAGTCTAGAAAAATTGTCAATATTATAAAATAAGATGGCACTTAATATAAGTTATTTACACTTCTTCTGGCTCTTTAAAATATTTAATTTGTCAAATACTCAAGACAGAATCTAAACCAAATAAATGGTTTCTTTCAATATTACCGGAACATTGGTTTAGATAGCACTAATGCACTCAGATTTTCAGTGATGCTGTAACTAATTTGAAGTTACTGGGCTAACTCTTTTAGGGAGCCAATACTTTTACTCCTGCTTTCTGCATTTACTTTACAACTTTAGGAAGCCTCTCTCTCTTTTTCAGTTGTGTTCTCCCTTCCTCCCCTATTAAAATCTGCGCTCAGGATTCCCTATGTAATCCTTCACATTATAGTATGAATCAACTGAAGTCAATGTATTAACTCACCCAGGACCAGCCCGTGCCTATTTTTATAAATAAAGTTTTATCATAACACAGCCAAAAGCAGACTTACATATGGCTACTTTGATCTACCTCGGCAATGCTGAGTAGTTACAACAGAGTCTATGTGGTCTGTGAGCCTGAAAATACTCTCTGGTCCTTTACAGAAAAAGTTTGTCAATTCTTGTTTTAAGGCTTCTCTCTCAAAAAAGCAAAACAAACAACATAATTCCCGTGTTATTTATATTACATTTGAAATCTTCAGGACGTAAGAGAGTAAATAGCTTGGTTGTATGGAATATAAACAGTCACAGATCTCCCATCAAATGAACTACAAATCCACTTCAGCTTTGAGTCCAAAACAAGCAAGGGGAAATAGGTGAAATGGGCTCAGAGGCCACATTTCAGGAACTACATACGTATATGGAGTGCTGTATGTTTACATATAAGGATTTGTATGTATATCTTAGATCTTTTTTTTTTTTTTTAAAGATTTTATTTATTTACTCATGAGAGACAGAGAGAGAGAGAGGCAGAGGGAGAAGCAGGTTCCCAAGGAGCAGGGAGCCCGATGTGGGACTCGATCCCAGGACCCTGAGATCATGACCTGAGCCGAAGGCAGACGCTTAACCATCTGAGCCACCCAGGCGCCCTATATCTTAGATCTTGCTCATTTCTGTTCTCATCATCTGACCTGTTGGTTTCAGGCCATGCAAAATATTGGTGTATTCCCAAGTCTTAAAGTTGAGGAAATACGTTTTAGTAAATATGAACTAAAATTCCATTTTCAAAGTTAGTACTTGACTGATTTGGTTGTATACCATGTGTCAGTTTCCTGAGTCATACCCCAAAATTACTATTGTTTGCTAAGGAACAATCTGGACGCTGGCACCACTGAATCCAAACCTACAAATTGAAGTGTTATAAACAGAGATGGATTCATTCCACGGTCTCCAATTAGTTTTCTCCATCCCAACTCCAACAGCTGTTCCTGACTTTAGATGATGAAAATATAATGCCTATTACATAACCAAAACAAAATGCTATTATTGCCTTTTGCACTTATATTATTCTTCTTGATAAATCGCCATCTGATTATCCTGCTGAATTATCCATTTGCCACTCCTGCTATTTACTTTTCTGTTGCTTATTAGTACCACAACTATAAAGGGAAGCCAAATATAAAGGAAGTCAACCAGAAGTGGCTTGATTATATCATTTCTGGAGAAGTTTTGCAGTCTCTGAGCAATCAAGATAGAATTCCCAACCACTTTCTCACAGATTTGGGGCATAGAACATTCCCAGTAGTAAAGTGTAAAATTCCTTATCAGTGAATGGGAAATATCTTAGATTAGATCGTGAGGACTCCTGGGTTTGCTTACTCTCAGTAGCTTGACTTTTTAAAACACATGTACCAAACAAATACAAATAATCTAGATTAATACACATAATTTCTCAGTTTGGACTGCAGTCAATTGCAATTTGTTCATTCATTTAACAAATATTTATTGCATACCTACTATGTGTCCAGCATTGTTCTGTGTTCTCAGAATATACAATGACCCTTGAACAACATGGATGGTTAGGGGTGCCAACTCCCCACACAGTCAAAAATCCACACAGAATTGTGGCGCCTGGGTGGCTCAGTTGGTTAAGCGACTGCCTTCGGCTCAGGTCATGATCCCAGGGTCCTGGGATCGAGCCCCGCATCGGGCTCCCTGCTCAGCGGGAAGCCTGCTTCTCCCTCTCCCACTCCCCCTGCTTGTGTTCCCTCTCTCGCTGTCTCTCTCTCTCTACCTATTAAATAAATAAATAAAATCTTTTTTAAAAAAAAAGGTCTTTCTCTTCCTTTAAAAAAAAAAAGAACCACCCAGAACTTTTGATTCTCCTGAAACTTAACTACCAAGAGCCCAGTTTTGACCAGAAGCCTTACCGATAACATAAACCAGTCAATTAACACACATGCATTTTGTATGTTATATGTTATATGTATTATATACTGTATTATTACAACGAAGTAAGCTAGAGGGAAGAAAATGTGATGAATAAAACTGTAAGGAAGCGAGAATACATTTACAGTACTGTCCACTCTTTATTGAAACAATCTGCATATAGGTGGACCTGCGCAGTTCAGACCTGTGTTGTTAAAGAATCAAATGTAGGAACATCAAATGAGTTTGCTAAAGTTCCTTTTATGGCTATTACAGAACTCTTAGCTGTTAACTGTGTTATCAGTATGTCCTGTTCTTGTTAGCCTTTTCCTTCCCTTTTTCTTGTTTTACATTTTACCAGTGTCTCTCTATTGCCTAAGTCTTTTCCTTTTGGTAAGAACATTTTAGCATCACCTCTCCAATGTCTTAAGTGTTTGTTTAAATGCTTCAAGTAATTCAAATTCATATTGCTGTCCTAATTCCAGACTTTCAACAATGCCAACTTCCCTAGTCACTCGCCCAAGAGATATTTATTGAAAAGTGTTGTAGAAATTTATTACTGTGTAACAACCATCCCCAAACATCAAGTGGCTCAAAACAACCATACTCGTTTTTTGGGGTCAGGCTAGGTGGTGCTGACGCATCTCCCTTTCCAGTAGTACTGGGGGCGGGGGGAGGGGAAGGTCAACTACAGATTGGAGGACAGGCTCACTGGCAGATAAGCTGCTGCTATCTGCTGACTGGGAACATAGCTGGGAGCCTCAGTTCATCTCCACATGGGCCCTTCCACGAACATACTGGGCTTTCTCAGAACATGGCAGCTAGGTTCCAAAAACAAGTATTTCAGGTGACAGAAAGTAGAGACTGCCAGTCTCTCTAGGCTTGGGCACGGAAAGTGGCACAGGGCCACTTCTGCTGTATTTTATTGGTCAAAGACAAACACCTCACTTCTCAATGAGAGATGTATCAAAGGATTTGAGGTCTTCAGGATGCCAGGTATTATGGAAGGCACTAGAAATGCACAAATAAAATATAACAGAGCTCCCACAAAAAGCTCAGAGTTTAGCAAAAGAACTGAACTAGTAAAGAGCTGGCTATAACACACCGGTTAATTTATGGAAAAATGGGGAGGGTACACAAACAGAAAATTTGGGAATATCTTATAAGTAGGAGTTTAGGCAGTTAAAATAAAACAAATAAATGAAAACAACAACAACAAGAGGCAGAGAACACAGCTTAACTGCTGAGACTGGCCAATTGAGTGAGCTCCGCCACAGAATCCTCATTCGACCATGAAATACTTCCAATTTCCACTATCCGTCCTTCCCGTCCTTAAACAAACCAAACAGCCAAGCAGATATGTATTGGACCAGAGTCAGCAGCGACGCCTCGGTTTCACTGTCTGCAGGCTGCCCTTCATCTCTCTCTCTCCTGCATGTGTAGTCTCCTCTCTTCTGCGTGAGAAGTCCTAGAAGCCTCCCAACTTCTCAACCAAAGACATACATGCTCCCCAGCCTATCCTATGGGGGCTGATTATAAGATCCCACTTCTCATGAGTTCCCCTTGCCAGACTAGGAGTTTCCTTACTGTGGCTCCACTGACCAGATCCCAGGGAGCTGTGGCTGAATGCAACAGACACTGAAACATTCTCTCAGGATCTTATGCACACTCACTCATGCACATTCCTGTGTGCACGCTTGCTCATGTATATTCTTACGCATACATATCCAAAATACAAATAAAATTCACACTCTGAGCAACAGGCTTCAAACCCTACTGGTATATTTTAAATGGTATATTTTATAGGTTTATGCAAAGACCAGACCACAATAAATGTCACTTTAAAGTTAGTTTGACTATAATATATAAAAATCAAGAAGATTAAGAATCATCCCCTAGGTCTAGAAATGATATATTTTTATACTGTAATTAGCCTCTAAATAGGGGGAGATCTTATTTTATTTTAGTTTAGTTTATTTTAAAAATTCTATTTATTTATTACAGAGAGAACGAGAGAGAGAGAGAAGCATGAGCGGGTGGAGGAGCAGAAGGAAGAGGGAGCAGCAGACTCCCCGCTGCGCAGGGAGCCCAATGGGGGGCTCGATCCTGAGACTCCAGGATCATGACCCGAGCCAAAGGCAGATGCTCAACTGACTGAGCCACCCAGGCACCTAAATAGGGGGAAATTTAAAAATATTTACTTATTCTAAGGTTTTTTGAATGGATGTCGAAATTCACTACCTGTTTCAGTTCAACTTCTACCTGATTTACTTGTCTCATCTGGCTTTTCTTAACTGAGGTCAACCAGTTTGTTCCTCTCTGATTGAACGCAGCGCTTAGGTAATTGTTTTAAACTCTGGGGTATGTTGTGTAATGTGTGATTTTATGTGCCTATTGGTAGACTCAGCCCTACTAAAATTCAGTGCATCGGGGCACCTGGGTGGCTCAGTTGCTTGAATGTCCGATTCTTGATTGCGGCTCAGGTCATGATCTCAGGGTCCTAGGACTGAGCCCATGGGGGATCTCTGCTCAGTGAGAGTCTGCTTGTCTCCCTCCCCTTCTGCCCCTCCCCCTGATCGTGCTTTCTCTCTCTGTCGAATAAATAAATAAATCTTAAAAAATAAAATAAAATAAAATTCAGTGCCTTCTCCAAAAAGAGACTGGAACAAAATTAGCAGCGACACATGCTTGTGGTTGATAAAATGCCACTTGACTGTTCTTTATTTATACTTTCATTCATTCACTTCACATTTTTTCAATTACTATATACCAGACACTATATTAAAATATGTGAGGGTAGACACACACACACACACACACACACACACACACATATTCACAAACCCATTTATACTGATGTGTGTTTGTGTCCTCTAAGAGTTTACCAGCTAGACAGAGATAGAACACATATAGTTTGATAATGAACAAAAATGTGTCTACACCTTGACTGCCCAAGGAACGCATTATGGCTAATGTGAAATCTAAGCTGTTCTTTAAATGGCTTTTAATATAGTTATTAAGAGGACACTAGATGTAAGTGATGAATCACTAAATTCTACTCCTGAAACCAGTATTACACTGTATGTTAACTAACTAGAATTTAAATAAAACTTTGAAACAAGAACAATAACAACAGAAGACATTAGAAGTGGTAAAAAGTATCCAGATATAAACCACAAACTTGGATTTGTATTATTATTTGATACCCAAATTTAATTTCAGTTACCTACTAAATCAGAATTATGAAATTATTTAAAAGTGGCCTGCTTAATATGTTTATTTTATTATGTTAAGAAACATTACTGGCACAAAAAAACTGCACTCACATTTGCTTACACTTTCATCATATTTCTGTGTCATGATGGGTATGAAGCCTACCAAGTACTGATTTAACTGTAAAAGAATAGAAGTAAAAGTACCAAGTTGAATTTACTTTTGGAAGTTATTCAATGCCCAACAGCACATCTAAGATCTACCAAAATGCAAAGTAATCAGCTCTTCATTTATGAATTGGTTGCCCTGAAACTTTTTAATAGAGCTCTGTCCACACACACAGAAAGTGATTCAAGCCAATGGAATGACATCAAATTATTCTGAATTCCTGCTCCCTGACCCAACTGTAGAGTGGTGATATTCATTGTATCTGCCCACAACTTCAACAACCCATAGAATCAATCATGTGATGTCGCAGGTACCCACAGAATACATAATTTAGACTTCTTATGCAAATAGGATGAAAAGTTTGCATAGTCAAAAATAATAGCAAACATCATCGTTAACATTTAGGGCTAAAAACAGTCGGAGATTCAGGCAAAGTATAGGAATACATTTTCCATATTTAAAGTTCATCTTTAGCTCCAGGGAATTGAAAATTGCAATCTTTTACAGTGTATCTATAGGATATGAGACCCTGCTAAGACCCCTGAGAATAAAGGCTATTTCTTGCAGAATCTAAAATCATGGGGCGCCTGGGTGGCTCAGTCATTAGGAGTCTGCCTTCGGCTCAGGTCATGATCCCAGGGTCCTGGGATGGAGTCCTGCATTGGGCTCCCTGCTCGGCGGGAAGCCTGCTTCTCCCTCTGCCTCTGCCCCTGCCCCTGCTCATGCTCTCTCTCTCTCTCTCTCTCTCAAATAAATAAAATCTTTAAAAAATAAAATAAAATAAAATCATACAGATGGCTTAATAAACGCTGCTTTCAGTAGATAGCAAAATGGCATCTAAAATGAAAGGACAACTCTTGTATGTACAGAAGGTCACACTCCATCACTTAGATTCAGGTCTGCCATCAATGTGACACTATGATAAAGCCTTGTACCTCTTCAGGAGTCAGGGTTATTAAGGTTGACAGAAGAGGTCTGTAAACTTTTTAAAAACTATGTTGTACTGGGGCACGTGGGTGGCTCAGTCGTTAAGCATCTGCCTTCGGCTCAGGTCATGATCCCAGGGTCCTGGGATTGAGCACCGCATCGGGCTCCCTGCTCCCTGGGAAGCCTGCCTCTCCCTGTCCCACTCCCTCTGCTTGTGTTCCCTCTCTCACTGTGTCTCTCTCTGTCAAATAAATAAATAAAATCTTAAAAAAAAAAAACAAAACTATGTTGTACTTAAATGTTCTGATTCTATACCGCTGTATTTTTGTATTGTCAAAACCAAAATGGATCACTCCATTATCGAGACGGATAACCAATGTTTTAAAATACAACTTATCAGAAGCGTTTTGAACTCCATTTATTCTCCTCATTTGCTGCTCAAAACTGCAGAATGGCAAAAATCATAATTTGAAACCAAATATCCTATTCTGTGCCTCCAAACAAGAGAAACTAATGGAAGCAGTTCAAGGTTGTGTTTTGAAAGAAAGAGAGAGCATTCTAGGTTGAAAAGGTCCAGTAAGTATTCCCCACCTGGGAATCCCACCCAAAACGACACAATCTAACTAATCAGTAACTTGAAATATTCAGCAGTGCAACTACTAGGAACTACAAATGACAGAGAGCAAACTTGACACATACTGTGAAGCTTGGGTGGAGGCAGAGTTGGACACTGGACCTCTAAGAGGGTATGGGTTCCCTCCAATTAACTGCCAGCAACCTGAAAAGTCCACCCCGAAGTTTCTCTGAGGAGAGGCCTGAGATCCAAGCGAGGACAGGGCCAGAGGAGAAGGAACTGTTCCTTCAAGCGGTGGTTCTCTACCCGGGGACACCTACGGCAATGACCGGACACGCTCCTGAGCTGTCACAACTGGGGAGGTGCTAACAGCACGCAGTTAGTGAGCTGAGGCCAGGGATGCTGGTAAACATCCTACAATGCCCAGGACACCTCTGCTCCAACAAAGAGCGACTGGCCCCAAATGTCCATAGTGCCAAGGTGGAGAAATCCCAGGCTAGAGACCTAACTCAGCAGACAGAGCCAGGGGAGAGAGGACGTGCCATCTACACAGGCAATTTATTTCTTTTGTTTTTTTGTTTTAAGTTTTCATTTAAATTCTAGTTAGTTAACGTGCAGGGTAATATTGGTTTCAGAAGTAGAACTAAGGGATTCCTCACTTCCATACAGCACCCAGTGCTCATCACAAGTGCCCTCCTTAATGCCCAGCCCCCGTCCAGCCCATCCCCCGTTGACAGGCAATCTCTAAGGTGTGCAGTGCAGCCTTCTCCCCAGGAAGCCTGGGGGAGATGATGCTCCTAGGAAAGGGAAGGAGATGATAGATAACCCAGCACAACACAAACAACTCCGCTTCTGAGGGCTTTGCTGGGAACCCGAGAAACCTGATTTTTGAAAAGGGAAACACATTGAGGGGGCACAGAAGTGACCACTTTGGAAAGAGCGTGCTGGAGACCACACATGCACAGGGGAGGCCGTGCACTGCACTGCCCCCTGCATTCCTCCCAGCCCTCGGGCCTCCTCACGGTTTCCACACAAACAGCGCATCCTTCTCAACAAGACCCAACAGCGGGAAAGGGCTGTATGTGGCTGTTCTGTGTATGTGGTGGTGGTGGGCGGGAGTGGGGTGGGGGGGCGGGGGGAGCATGACAGAAAAGAGAAGTACGTGTACGACCAGAAAATTCATCCAAAAAAAGGAGAAAAGCACACATTTTAACCAAAGAGTTCTCCAGTCTCAAATAAATTACAGAGAATAGAAACAAGATTATTCCTTAAATTACAAGATAACACAAGGAGATTTTAAAAACCAAGCTAGCGAAGCTTAGGAAAGAAATGGAACAAACACACAATGTAAGGGAAAACAACAATTAGAGTGACTATATAGTAACAGAGAGTAAATTCAGAAGCACAAGCTCTAAAGTTGAGTCAAGAAATATAGCAAAATGGAAGGGAACAATGATATAAAAATAATTATGAGGATGGCTGGATGAACACAACACAAAGGGAGTCCAGTGTAGCATAACTGATATTGCTGCAGAAGAGGAGAGAAGAGAGAAAACGCACTGAAAACCAATTCAGGGTGATAAGAAAAGACATTTTATTCTAGAATAAACACTTGAACCTCTTGATAAGGAGGACACTGTCTCCCAAGAATTTTGCTGTGGAATTATCAGGTTGAAGACATGGCGAAATTCATCAACTTCAAACACAAAGACTCATGTGGAAATGCAGGCAGGAAAAAAAAGTGAAGCTATGTGAATGGGGAAAGACTCAATTTGATATTAGACTTCTGGACAGCAACACGGAGTGTGGGAAGATCACAGGGCAATGACTACAAAATCTGGAGAGTAAGAAAGCATCCTCCCCAAATTGTGTGCCCAGCCAAGCTGTCCTTCAACTATAAAAGCAATCTATAGACATTCTGCAGCATAAAAAAAAAAGCTGAAAGAATATAACACTCATGCACTGGTCTTCACAACAGTCCTGGATGACAAAATTCCAGGCAAAAAAGATAAATCAAAAATAAATAACTCAGGAATGGAGAAAAGATGGTTAAAAAAAAAATCTGAGGTTAAGAATCAAATAATTTTAGATCCAGGAATGAAATTATGGTTACATACAAAAAATGTTAAAATAATACAACAAAAAGTCAAGGGTTATTAGGAAAGGTACAAAGAGGAAGTTGTATTGTAATAAATAACCCCTTTAACAAGAAGAGAAGAGATAATAGCTACAGCTGAAGCATGTCGTTAAAAAACAGCATTAAAAAAAAAAAACTTTTTATGCTTTATGTTCCTTCATCGTAATTTGTGAATTGGGTATATGGAAATGACAACTTCTGAAAAAAAATATTCATCTAACATTTAATTATTTCTTCACTTTAATTTCCATGTACTGCTTTTAGTTAAATTTAAGTAAAACAATATAATCCTTGTTTTTTATTTTTTAATTTTTCTAAAGATTTTATTCATTTATTTGAGAGAGAGAGAGCACACGAGCAGAGGGAGAGGGAAAAGGAGACTCCCCGTGGAACAGGGAGCTGGATGCGGGGCTCGATCCCAGGACCCTGGGAACATGACCTGAGCTGAAGGCAGACGCTTAACCAACTGAGCCACCCGGGCGCCCCAATATAATCCTCGTTATTAAAAATAACATGTGTAGGGCGCCCGGGTGGCTCAGTCGTTAAGCGTCTGCCTTCGGCTCAGGTCATGATCCCAGGGTCCTGGGATCGAGCCCCACATCAGGCTCCCTGCTCGGCGGGAGGCCTGCTTCTCCCTCTCCCACTCCCCCTGCTTGTGTTCCTGCTCTCGCTATCTCTCTCTCTATCAAATAAATAAATAAAATCTTTAAATAAAAAAAAAAAAAAAAAAAAATAACATGTGTAAAGTTTTAAATGTACTTTTCCCTAGCTATCTATCATTTAGTGACAATTTATGGATCTTTCAATCTGAATGTTTCTGAAGACAGATGCCTATAATCAGCAAATGTTGACCAGAATGATTTCTGGGTGGTGGGCTTTGGAGTGAGTTTTTTAGAAATGTGTACTTTCCTGCATTGCTTTACTGTTTTCATAATAAAACCGTATCTTTTTAGAGTAAAAAAAGTCATTATTTTAACAGAAAGGGCAGACAGAAACCACATGGCCTCTAAAGACTGTTTAGTAACCGTCCCCTGTAGAGAAACAATTTGACACCCCTGCTCTAAGTCTCTGCTTGCTAGAAGAGACACCAGCCCATCGTACACCAACCAGGCAGACTGAAAGCGTGAACCTGTCTGTTCTCACTCAGCATGTCTGTTTTCCTTCAACCTGTCTAAGGGGTCAGTAGCAACATGTTCCTGAGGATTTGGCATTTTTATAATTAGAGAGCTTGTGTGCGCCAGAGCTAACATACATCATCAGCCTCCTCTCAAATAAGACCAAGCAAATATTCACAGATGGTTATGGTCTTGTCACAAAGAAGCCACACTTCTCTTAAACCACCAGACAGGAAGGTTAAAAGGGCAAAAAAGAACCATCACGATTTGAGGCTGAAAAGAATCTGAGCCGAGCTCACTAAGATAGAACATGCTGAAGATTCTGAGTAATAATAGAAAAAAAGCTCAAACGTCTACTTCCCCAGGATGTTTGATTATAGTGAGGTATCCATCCCACTTCTTTTCAGAAACACAAGCCCAGACAAGGTGTGTCTGTGTGGAGATACCATTCTCTGTTCTTTTTTTTTTTTTTTCATCTCTTTGTAACCGTGAGTTACTCTCACGTATGGGTAAGAAAGAAAATTAGATAGCAGCCTACAGAAACACTTGAGACTTTAAAAGAAAAGGACACACACTCACTTTAGGAAGGCGGAAAATGTAGGATTATGCAGTGGTTCTAAAAATAATTCAGTTAACAATTTGGGTCCAAACAAGACAGCAGAGAATGAGGAAGTTTTCTAAAAGACTGCCCTTCTAAGACAAAGCTAATGTTACTCAAGGAGTTTGCTTTTTTTTTTTCCACCCGTGGCTCTCCCCACAACTTTTGTCATCATGTAACAAAAACTCTGGCCACTTAAGGTTTTCTTGTGCAGTTAAGTGGAAAAGTCTTGAGGCTTCTGTGTTCATTGGAAGCTAAAGTGGCTTCCAAATGTCCCCATTCCTGCAGTCCTCATGTGGAACTGCTTCCAGCCTTCCATGGAAAAAGCAAACACACCCATCATGACAAGCTGTCCCTCCCCTCCCTGCTTTTGCCTGAAGTGTTAAATGCAGTTTATTGGAAAGGGTCCTTAAAAGCAATTTATGTTCCAGTTCCTTATTCTCTAAGGTGGGAAATCTCTCTCATTACTGATGATTAGCTTCCTATTGATTCTGTCATGTGCTCACTGGAGCCTTATAAAACTGGTCTTTAAAATAAAATAAGATTTTGGACGACATTTAGCAATGGCACAGAAATCCAAAATGCAGCAGGAGGTGGGGATAAAACACTCAATAACTCTGTGGGCAGCATCACTGAGTGGAAAATCTGCAATCTAGCGATAAACAGGCTTTAAATATCATTAGTCATATTTGTATATAAAAACCTTCCATAATACATCAAAGTCAATGACTCATAAGTTCAAGTGCCTAACATAGTGCTCGTTCAGAACTGTTCTTCAGGGCATAAGTGTTTTTGTCCTAAGAGTGAAAATGGATGCGTGGAAAATAATTCGATATAGCATCTAAATTTAAATGGGATAGATTTTCATTTTAAGTTTTAATGCTGGCCATTCTTCCTTTCTTCATTGCAAGGACAATCATGAGAGCATGCAGACATTGACCGAATAGATAACAAGAGAAGCAATAATCCATCAAACAATGAGTTGAAAATTGGAGCTATTTTTCTTCCTTATTTAGAAAATAATTCTCCCTTTCCTTCCAGGAAACAGCCCTGCTAAGATTGTTTTTTACAGGCAACAGTATTTATTTTATATGAAATATATCTTCAAGCAGAGTTTACTTGTCTTGTTATGGTATTCTTTGGTTTTTGTGAGAGGCTAATCAGGGAATATTTTCACCAAGAAACTGACACTAATTGGTGAGGAAGGTAGCAGATAAAATAGGCATTATCAGGAAAGAACTGTCATGAGAAAACTGAAGAGCATTACACGTGGATTCGGATTCCTTTTTACGATGTTACTGCTCTGGTTAAGCTAGTATTATTTTCATAATGTAAATTTGGGCATATGAGAAATGAAGGACACATGACTTCCTTTCAGTTTTCACTACGGGGTCATAAAACTATGCGATCCTTTAAAGTAAAAACACTCTCACTGGTTGAAGGGATGGCAATGGGTGGATGAAGCATCCCTAGAGGCTAGATATTAGTCTACAGGTACCTAATTACCCCTGCACAAACCTAATTACTCTTGAAATTTACCCAATAAACCATCTCCAAAATGAAAAACCAAAAGTCAATTGGTGAGTCAACAATGAGTCAGATGTGTCTGGCTTTCAATTCCAGCTCTTCTTATTACCAGGGGCTAACTTCTCTGGAGTTCGGCTTCCTCATGATTTGAAAACAATCATGGTCTACTACGAAGGGCTGTCCGTGCAAAAAGCAAAAACAACAACAAAAAACAACTTACCAAGGTCTGGAACGTACTAAGCATCCCCACTCTGGTATGTGTGATGCTTATTGAGGTTGTTGGACTGAATCTTGTGGGACCGTAGTCCAACTAAGTGTATCACAGTCCCTGTCCACCAAAAGCTCATCAGTTAAGAGACATAAATGTAGGAAAAAACATGAAAACATAAGGGCTTTATAGTTACGTGCCAAATGGGTATTACAATCAATAAGGGGGCTACAATGAAATAAGACAATGAATGGAGAATTGGGTGGTCAGCAAAATCTCCTGTGGAGGATGACCTTGAATTTGGATTTAATGCTCTTGCTCATCTCTATCACATACAGGCTTCAAGGGTTGACAAACCAGGAGAACAAAGCGGTTAAGTCAGGGGAGAATTAGGCTTGTCATGCAGCAACCAGGAGGGCTGAGAATGCTGCAGGCACCCTGCCCACTGAAAGTGGTTCATGGGCCAGCAGTACTGGCATCACCAGGAGCTTGTTACAGATATGGAATCTCTGGCCTACCTTGGTAGGCTCTCCCATACCTACTAAACACATCGGGACTTCAGCAAGATCCTTGGGTAATCCATGTATACGCTTAGGTTTGAGAAATGCTGACAACTTCTAGAACACAGATTCCACTTATAGTCAGTCTCTATGGGAGCTCGGCTCCAAAGATAGTCCCAAAATATCTCGTCTTCCTGGATGAGCATCTGCTCCACACACCCACAGGTGCAGCTTATTTCCTTTGCCTTAATTTTTGTCTGGTCTTGGAACTAGCTCTGGCCAAAAGAATGCCCCCAAACGTTGCTATTTTCTAAAACCCATGGAATGCACAATAACAAGAGTGAACCCTAATGTAAGCTATGGACTTTGGGTGATAATGACTTGTCAGTGTAGGTTCATGTACTATAACAAATGTACCACTCTGGTGGGAACTGTTATAGTGGGGGAGGTTGTAAGTGGGGAGATGGGGAGGCTTTGTGGGAACTGTATACTTGCCACTCAATTTTGCTGGGAATGTAAAACTGTTCTAAAAAATAAAATTAATTAATAATAATAAAATGATGCTCTGGGAGTTCCAAGCCCAGGCCATGAGCTTCTGGCCCCTTGGAATCCAGCCACCATGCTATTAGAAGCCCAAGCTACATGAAAAGGCCTTCTGGAAGAGATTGAAGGTACTCTGGCAGACGGCCCCAGTTGAGCTCCTGGTCAATAGCACCAACTGGCCGCCATGTGAGGGAGCCATCTTGGATAGCCCAGCACACTCAAGACCCAAGACAACTGCAGCCCCAGCCAATATCGCATGAAACAGAAGAACCGCTTTTCGGAGCGCAGTCAATGTACAGAATCACGAGAATAACAAATGCTGTTGTGTTAAGCCACTAGGTTTGGGGATGGTTTCCTATGCTACAAAGTTATAGAAACAGTCTTATTTGAGGGTACAAGGCAACACATTTCTATCTGAAGATAAACTTCCACTAAAATTACTTAGTTTGTTGATTATTAACAAGCACAAATTCATTGTGGATAAGGTTCTTGTCTAAAATAAATCCTGATGTTACGATCCAAGGAAGTAAAAGGGATAATAGACCAAGGGGGAGCAAATGAAATCTTGAAGGACATTCCCTGTCATGAACGAGGCTCTTTTCTTAAAAGGAACATGATATACCTACCCAAAATATGGGCAAAATAATTTGAGAAAAAAGTTTAAGAATGCTTGAGAAGGGGTTTTCATTCTCCTACTGAATCAACCCAATAAAATAATTGTGCTCTCAAGCTTTCAATGATGTTCTGTAACTATTTTTTTAAAGATTTTATTTTTTTAATTTGAGAGAGAGAGCAAGAGAGTGAGCATGAGTAGGAGGGAGGGGCAGAGGGAGAGGGAGAAGCAGACTCCCCACTGAGCAGAGAGTGGGGCTCTATCCTAGGACCCCAAGATCATGACTTGAGCCAAAGGCAGATGCTTAACCGACTGAGCCACCCAGGTGCCCCATGATGTTCTTTTACTAATTTAAAGCATCTACTTACCTGAGAAATAAAAAGAGGAAATAAATTTTGTTTACATTTCTGGAAAACATGCTATATGTGAAATGTGAGTTTCTTATGAGAAAAAAAGGCATAATGTGTAATTCATTTCTCAACCATGGAGATGTTGCCTAATGTTTATAGAAATGACAACAGTGATCATATTGAATTACCTCTATGTGATGTAATTTACAAGTACAAAGCTTCTTAGAGAGGACATACATTAATTGTATGGAACACTGATTAACAAACAAAAATCATAATCTATTCTGTAATATTTTTGTCCTACTATTTTATCATCTGTGCTTTAGTCATGCCAAAATAAATCAGAACACTTTCATCAGAGCAGAGGATGGCTGCAAGCCCGAAGAATGGAAGGGGCACACCAGGGTTCCCAGAATGTGGGCAGGTCCTAAGCCTCATTCCATCATATGTGAAATGAGAAGAACAGTTCGTACCCATAAGACTGGGATTAGGACTAAATAAAGTAACTTACCTCAAGTACCCCGCTTAGCGTCTAACGTGTCATGAGGGTTCAATGAAAGTGGAGAAATTTGGGGATGAACAAGAAATGCCACATCCCTCACTTAAAACACTGCAGCCTCCTTACAGGCATCAGAAATGAAGGTGATTATTCTGCTGCCTTCAAAGCACGTCTTCCTGCTTTCTGGAAATGCCACTCAAGAATGGTAAGTGGAATTATGTATTCATTCTGCCTTCACCACACACTGTGGAAGGCACTCGGACGGACCGTGGGCACGAAACAGAGAATTAAGTCATGTTCATCTCCTCAAACAGCACACACTTCTCTAAGACAGATATTTCACTAAGCCCAGGTGGGGAAAAGGTTATTTGTACATTCATTTCCCACAGTCTTACTGGGGGTGTGTGTGGGGAATAGTGAGGATTCCAGTGGCTGGAGCAGAAAGAGAGGGAGAGAAGCAGGGAAATAATAATGAAGGATGAAATAAGGTAGCATACGTTCTTGTAGAGAACAGTAGGGATTTTGATTTTTACTTTGAGTGAGGATTTTGAGCAGAAGAACCATATGATCCTTGAGGAGGAAGGTCGCTGGTAGCTGTGTTACACACAGACACAGGACTCGGGGCAAAGCAAGGGGGCCAGTTGAGAGACCGCTGCAATAATCCAGGCGAGGGAACAGGTGGGGGCCGCGGGTATGGTGAGAAGTGGTTGGATTCCGGGCATAATATATTTTAAAGGTAGAGCCAACAGAATTCCATCACCATTAGATGTAGAGTGTGTAACAGAGATACAGAACTCAAGAATAACACCAAAACATTCAGTCTGAGCAAACAGGGACTGACATTACCACTGACTGAGACGCTGCTGGTCCTCCTTATTCACCATAGTTGAATTCTGTAATGTCGCTGCAAACACTGAATCAGCAAATACCAGCCATTGCTCCCGAGGGAAAAACATTCATACTATTGAACTCAAGGCCAACAGCACTAGAACTCACACCTAAAGGAAGCTTCTCTAACACGTGTATTTTCTCCCTAAGGCACATCATAGTCTTTCTGTGCCTAGGAGCACCGGACAGCGCTGCAGCATGGGGGAGCCATTTTAAATGGCAAAATCACCAACAAAAAGCACAAAAATGCACCAAAGAGACAACAAAAAGGACACTTGTTTATCATATGAGAGCTGAAATGAGAAGGCACAGCATAGCCCTGTTCGGCCTCATCTGGGAACACGCACGTCAGGCAACTCAAACTGATCACCGCTCTGCACACGTCCACAAATGACCATGAAGGCCATGCAAGTACTGATTTGGGTATTAAAACCAAATTTTAGCAAGTAGATGAATTTGCAAATACAGAATCCATGGATAATGAGGGTCAACTGGATGTACTGAGTGCTCTGATGATGATTTTTAAGGACACAGGAGGAAGGAAAGAATAATGGGGATCAGGGAGAAGAATCAAAGAGGTCACACAGCAGTTTGGTTTTCCTCGATTTGCCCTTTGCACCCACGGACGAAGACTGGCTTACCAGCCCCTAAAAATGCCTAAACTGGAAGTCACATTCTCGCATGTCAATAGGGCAGACGGAGTGTGTGGGGGGGGAAAGAAACAGCACCCACCCAAGGATAGAGGCAAGCTATGTGCATAGCAGTGGGGCCAGCGAGACAATATGGAGCCATGGAGATGCTGGGAAAGGAGGCAGCTGGCCAGGACTCAGACACGCTCAGCGCTCACAAATCACGGCCGCCACGCTTGCAGCCCCAGCGTCAACAGATTTTCCAGATTTTCAGGGGAAGCTAAAAATTATGTTTTTCGTGAAAAAGAGGGTAGGGGGACGTCAACTAATTCAATTTACAAAATACTGCCTGACCAACAATAATTAAAAAAACCCTACAGTCCCCATTGGGTTTTGAATTCCTCACCAGTGGTTGCAATGGACCTTATTTCCACTGGCGTTTTTACTTTGATCTCTTTCTACATTCATGTTTTATGGAGGAAAAAAGTTCCAAAGTTGGGTTTCAAAGTAACTAAACAAAAATGTATAAAAATTCACATCCTCAGAATAGAGTGATTTATTTGCACTTTGCCTTATATTTGTAGGGCATTATCACAGCTTTAACTCTACTTTTTCCTTTCTTGTCTTCCCTTTTTTTTTTTTTTTTTTTTGGCGTAAGTATGGTCACGGACTTTAAGCACTATACGGGCTGATAGAAAAATAGCTAGATGCATTTAAAAAATAAATCTACCAGGGCTTACACAAACAAGTACTATTTTACTTCACCAGTGTTCCCTGGAGGGCCTTCACTGTTATTCAATTTATGCTCTTAATCCTCATTCTTGGAACTGCTTTACCAGCAACGCCACGAGGCCAGCCATTTGTTCTTCACAGCCAAACTAATTAACTTGAGCGATGACACGCCTTCAGAAGTGGGCTCCAAAGGGTGGGAGAAGCCATAGAATAACCAAAGGTCTGTCTGAAGCAACAAATCTACCCAAAGTTTTGGTAAGGAAAGTTTGGATTTGTGTGCTAGGGAAGTCTGTCTATCATACATGAAAAGTAGTAGCTTTCGTTATCGGGGAGTTATTGGGAGTTAGCACTGGTCAATGATGGCGAAGTGAATCCCTAAGGTAGAAACAAATCATTTCAGTGACCTTCTGGCTAGAACATGTGATTCTAAGGTAGGTAGAATCCTACCTTGTTTTTGTATAAAACTGCTTTTCACCTTATGACTCATTATTTCTTTTTAAGAGACAGATGCCTGGGGCGCCTGGGGGGCTCAGTCGGTTAAGCCTCTGCCTTTGGCTCAGGTCATGATCCCAGGGTCCTGGGATTGAGCCCCGCGTCGGGCTCCCTGCTCAGCGGAGTGTCTGCTTCTCCTTCTGCCTGCCGCTCCCCCTGCTTGTGCTCTCTCTCTCTGTCAAGTAAATAAATAAAATCTTTAAAAAAAATAAATAAAGAGATAGATCTGTTTGGTGCTCTACCACTGCTGAACAAGTTACCATAGACTTAGCAACTTAAAATAACACCCATGTACTGGTTTCCCAAGGCATCAGGCAGCGGTGCCCATTGAGAAGCTCGGTTTCCTCTTCTAAGCTCGCTGGCCCTCTCCACACTGCCTCTCACACGTCCAGTATCTGTGATGTCAGGAAAACCTCAGTCCCTTTCAAGGGCTCACTTGATGAGGTCACACGCACACAAATAATCACCCTTCTGATTTAACAGCACCTGAGCAGTAACCTAATCACAGGACGGATCTCCCACCCTATTCACACATCCCACCCACCCTCAAGGTGAGAAAATCATACAAGGTGTGGATATGCACCAAGGGGAAGGAATCTTGGGGCCACCTTAGAATTCTGTCCACTAGAAGAGGAAGGTGTCATTACACATCTGTACATAACATAAAGAATTAGCTGTTGCTATACATTATTTTAGAGTCTTGCTATAATTATGATGATGAAGACAGCTGAATAAAAAGAAAAGAACTGCTTATGGAGAAATCTACATAAAACAAGTATCAAAACTCCCAGGTGTTACGATGTGTGCCCTTGCCCACACACTATTTGGAGGCATATAAATTTATGTTTTATTGCCTACCAGGATTAAAATAGGAAGCTTAAATTGTAAATTTTAAACAAAGTATATCAAAATAATAAGGTAAGTTTGGAATAGTCTGTAATCTAGAGAGATTCTGAGAGTCATACATTTATACCTAGGAATCCATTAATACGTCTTCTGTCTAGGGGCGCCTGGGTGGCTCAGTCGTTAAGCGTCTGCCTTCGGCTCAGGTCATGATCCCAGGGTCCTGGGATCGAGCCCCTCACATCGGGCTCCCTGCTCCTCAGGGAGCCTGCTTCTCCCTCTCCCACTCCCCCTGCTTGTGTTCCCTCTCTTGCTGTGTCTCTCTCTGTCAAATAAATAAATAAAATCTTTTAAAAATTCCATTAATAAATTCCTTTTGAAAAAAAAAAATTTCTGTCCAAAAAAAAGCAGATAATAGATGGTAGGCAGTAGCTGTCAACCCAAATGTTTGGTTGTATTTAATGCTTATTAAAATGTAGATTTGGTTGGGGAGATGGAAATAAGTGTACTGTTGCATTAAGAAAGCCCTGAGCACGGGGGCGCCTGGGTGGCTCAGTCAGTTAATTGGCTCAGGTCATGATCTCAGGGTCGTGGGATCAAACTGTGCATGGGCTTCCACACTCAGCATGGAGTCTGAGTCAAGATTCTCCCTCTGCCCCTCACCCCACTCTCTCCAAAATAAATAAATAAAACCTTTAAAAAAAAGAAGAAAGAAAGCCCTGAGCAGTAGCTACATGAAACCATCACTGAGCCAATGAGATTTTAAACTGATCATGCAGAACATTCCATTCCTTCCATTGCTGGTGAGAGTATAAAGAGCACAAGCACTTTGGAAAACTGTTCAACAATGTCTATCAAAGCTGAACATATACATGCCCCGTGTCCCATCAATTCCATGCCTGGGATCATGTGCAATATAAATATGACCGATGAACACGAGAAGGCGAACAAAGGCACTAATCTTTGTAACAGCCCCAAACGGGAAACAAATCTTCAGTAGATGGACAACCCAATGATTGCCCATCAACAGCAGAAAGAAGAGAAAGTAAATTGTTATATTCACACAACGTCATGCAATAGAACAATGAAAATATACAAATTCCATTTATACAGAACAGCATGGCTGAATTCCACAAATATAACTTCGAGCGAAAGAAGCCAGAGATAAAAGGGTTCATACTGTAACATCCCATTTATATAAAATTCAAAAAGAGGGCAAACTATAGCATTTGAAGTTAGTAGAGTGCTTACCTTTGGGGAGAAGAGGTTAGTCATTGGAAAATTTCAAGGTGGGAGCGCTTCTGAAGTGCTGAAAATTTTCTATTTTCTACTTTTTATTTGAGTAGTGGTTACACACATGTGTTCCTTCCAGGAAAATTCACTGAGCTGTATAATCATGATATGTGCACTTCTCTGTATGTGTGTTTTCATTCAATAAAAAGTTTACTTAAAAATCATTCATGCAGGGATAGGCTGTTGGTAACATCAGAAGAGTGAAGGGATCCCATGCACTTGGTTAAATTTTTAAAAATACACTGGAAAGCTTCTCAAAGGAGACAGAAACTGGAGGGGAGTTTAACCTCAAACACTAGCAGCTGTAAGAAAGTAAGCATTGCTGGGTTGCGGCTTCCTGGCCTCAGAGTACTGCACACATGGCTAATACTGCAGAAAACAGTGTGAGCATCTCTGCATCCTTATTGGCTAAAGGGACAGGAGGTTAGCTGGACATCAAATGGGAAATCTTGGGAGCATGAGAACCTTCGGATTTAAATCCAAATTCAGAACATAACCTGTCTAAATCACTGGCAGACAGCTCCACTACAAAGGCACAGGGAGATCCTGGTAAAAGGTCACAGCAACAAGAAGCAAAAATATGCCAAGTTAATGATTTTCTTAAATGAGTGTACATACGTGCACAGCTTGGGCAACAGAAAGCCTGAGGGGTCAAGGTCCAGAGCCCCAAACCAGAAAAGCAGCTGGTAATTAACAGTGTCCCTAGAAGCAAGGAAAGCACAGAGGGTAAGCCTTGTATCTTCCCAAAAACTCAGCTGACTGTCAGTTCTCACAGGGAAGAGCCAGAGGGCCCGTGGGGGGGCCGGGGGAGGGGTGGGTGGAGTGGAAGTGAAAAGAAACAGAAAAGCGCAGAGGTCTAAGTGAATGCACATGGTGGAAAGACAATGTGCAAGCTAGAAGAAAATGTCAATCAAGATACTTCATATGCTGGGATGTAAACAAGTCTCATGGGATTTAGAAATAATGAAGTATTGCAGAGTATGTTCTCTGTCCACAGTGGAATTAACTCAGAAATCAACATAAACACAGCTAATAGGTTGATATTAAACAACTCATTGGAAAACACAGCATATCAAAAATTTATAGGAAGTATATACAGCAGTGCTTAAAGGGACTTTATGACCTTACATGCTGACATATAAAAACAAAAAAGGTCACTAATCAATGACCTAATCCATGGGTTAGCAAATGTTGTCTTTAAAAGGCCAGATAGTAATTATTTTATGCTTTGTGGACCATATGATCACCGTTGCAACTACTCAACTCTGCTATCTATTGTAGCACAAAAGCAACTGTAGACAATACTCAAGAGGAATGACCATGACTGGATTCCAATAAAACTTTATTTACAGAAAAAAGCACTGGGCCATGCTTGGCCTATGGGCTATAGTTTGTCAATCTCTGATCTCAAAGCTTTCACTACAGGAAACAAAAAAGCAAAAATAAACTCAAATTAACAGAATGAAAGAACATAGACAATGGCAGAAATCAGTAAAATACAAAACAGAAAATAAAACTAAAAGCTTACTCTGAAAAAAAGTTGATAAATTTCTAACTAGAAAAATCATGAAAGAAAGAGAGAGAGAGGAGAGAGATATACAAGTTGTCAATATCAAGAAGTAAAGGGAGGAAATCACCAGGGAGCCTATAGATGTTAAAAAGATAATTTTTTTAAAATATTTATAAACAATTTATAGCCATAAATTCAACCATGTCAATAAGATGGACAAATTCTTTGCAAAACATAAATTATCAAGATTATTTAAGAAGAAATAGAAAACCAAAGTATATCTATTTTAAAAATTGAATTCATAGGGCGCCTGGCAGTGCAGTTGGTTAAGCATCTGACTCTTGGTTTCAGCTCAGGTCATGATCTCAGGGTTGTGTGATCAAGCCCCACATCTGGCTCTGTGCTCAGTGTGAAGTCTGCTTAAGTTTCTCTCTCCCTCTGCCCACACCCCTGCTAGCTCACTCTCCTTCAAATAAATAAATAAATCTTTTAAAAACTGCATTGATAGGGCACCTGGGTGGCTCAGTTGGTTAAGCGACTGCCTTCAGCTCAGGTCATGATCCTGGAGTCCCGGGATCGAGTCCCACATCGGGCTCCCTGCTCAGCAGGGAGTCTGCTTCTCCCTCTGACCCTCCCCCCTCTCATGTGCTCTCTCTCTCTCAAATAAATAGATAAAAATCTTTAAAAACAAAACTGCATTGATAGTAAAAAACCTGACCAAAGATTCCACACTCAAATGGCTTCAGTAGTGAACTCTGTAAGAGTTTTGAAAGAAATAATACCAATTATAAAAGATTAGTTTAACAGCCCAAAATCGTAGTATCAACGTACTAAAAAAGAACACTATATAATCATCTTAAAAGAGGAAGAAAAAGCATTTGACAAAATGCAATATTGATTTATGATTGAAAAAAAAAAGCCTCAGGAAACTAGGAATAATAAGGAGCTTCCTAAACTTTATAATAGACATCACTTAATGGTGAAAGATTTTCTTTCTCCCCCAAATTGGGGACAAGACAAGGAAGTCTTCTCTTACTACTTCTACTAAACATTGTGCTTTAAATTCCTAGCCAATATACTTAGGCAAGTAAATAAAAATAAAAAGCACACAGATTTTAAAGAAAGAATGAAAGGTTTCTCTAATCACAGATGACATAATAATATATATGGAAAATCCCAAGCAGTCTATTTAAAAGCTAACAGAAATAAGACATGAATTTAACAAGGTTGTAGGGGACAATGTCCATACACAAATTGTATTTGAATGCAATAATCTCTCTATATTAGAGACGAAAAGTTGAAAGTGGAAATGAAATGATGGGAGCTGCACATGAGGATTTTGTTTTTAGATGGGAGAAATAGCAGGAAATTTTCTTATGGGTCTTATCCAGGAGGGAGAGGGAAAGATTAACCTAAGTGAGCAGGAGAGGAGACAACTGCTGGGGCCATGTGCTGGAGTCCGTGGGATAGCACGGCATCTAGGGAATGAAGGAAGGAACTGCATCAAATGGGATTATCTTATGGATCATTTCACCTGGAATAAGAGGGAAGGTGTGGAATGGAGTCAGGGGTAGTGCAGATAGATGCTGGCGTGTGTGCAGATGTAGTTGAGGAATGTGGGATTTATTTTCCGATTGCTTTCATTTCATTAGGGAAGTCAGAAGCAAAACCATCATCTAGGCTTGAAGATGGGAGAAAGAATTGTCAGAGTTCTGAAAGGAAGAGACAGAAGATGGGAAATAGCTAAGTAGGAAGTGGAACCACAGAGGCATGTAAAGAATCATAATATGAGGGACTCCTGGGTGGCTCAGTTGGTTAAGCATCTGCCTTCAGCTCAGGTCATGATCCCAGGGTCCCGGGATCGAGCCCCACATCGGGCTCCCTGCTCAGCGGGGAGTCTTCTTCTCCCTCTCCCTCTGTATGCTCACTCATGCTCTCTCTCTCAAATAAATAAATAAATCTTTAAAAAAAAAAAAAGAATCATAGTATGATATCTTGACAGTGTTAGGGTAATTCCTTGAGGAAATGGATTCTGGAGACCAGACATTGGTTTTCCTCCATCCATGTTCAGCTGCATGTGCATGAAAAGGGCAGAGGTGGAGCAGGCAGAAGTTTTAATGTCCTCAGCATTGTCATTTGGCCAAGCAAGTAGAAAGAAATAGAGAATCTACACAGAGGTAATGACTGATAGGGATTTTAAGGTGGTTATGGAGGGCAGAGAAGTTGTCAGAGAGTTGAAGGACAGTAAAGGTGGTAGGACTAATGGGTTGGAATTCCCAGTGAAGTCAAAGAAATATTGGGTATGTTACTAGGAGGAACATGCTGGCAGGATGGAAGGTGATGATAAGACAGAGAGACGTATGAAATCATGATATTTGAGGGTGTAGAGTTATTGGTAATAAGAAATGAAGTGAGTGGATAAGACAGAGCAGAAGACACAGTCATTAAAGATAAGTTTAAGGAAGAGAAATTCATGGGGGCACCTGGATGGCTTAGTTGGTTGGGCATCTGACTCTTGATTTTGGCTTGGGTCTTGGTCTCAGGGTCATGAGTTTGAGCCCCATACTGGGGCTCCACTCTGGGCATGGTGCCCACTTAAAAAAAAAAAAGAAATTCTGAAAAAGTGATATATATGATATATATATATGGTGATATATATTATATATATATCATATATAATAAAACGTGATATATATGATATGTATCATATATGTTATATGTAAGATAGATAAATTTTGTATAAATAATAATATTTATTATTAAATGACCAAGAGTTAAGACAGAAATTATTATTCTGTTATACTATTATATTTTATCTATATTTATATATACATATATATTATACATGTATATATTATATACATATTATTAAATGACCAAGAATTAAAACAGAAGTTATATTAAAGAAATAAAATAAAACGCCAAAAGCTAAAGTCACCCAGAAATGAACATGAATGACGCAGAAGTTGTGGAATGATAGCAAAGATGATGGGAAATCGGTGATGGAATGTCATGACATGATCTTCAAATATGAAGCTTTTAAGACAAGTGAAGAGGGAAAGATCTGGTAACTGAATCAAGTAACAAAATTTGAAATCTGAATGAAGACCATTAATCCTAAGATTATGGGAATCAATCAAATGGAGATTTAAATGGAAGAATTCCATAACCTCCTCAAGCTCCCCTCCAATTTCAACCACTTGCAGTAACAAATAATATAGTTTGACATGCATTTTTCAACATTCACTCTGAGTCATTTCAGGTTTAATTTTTAAAGAAACTATTCTGATGGTAAAAAAAAAAAAAAATCCATCAATCTCTACTGAAAAGGATTTTAAAGAGTATGTCTGTAAGTAAAAGGCACTAGTCAGCTGGCCCTTTCAGTGGATAATGTAACTGACTTGATTTCTCAGCAAATACACTCCCCCAAAACTTCTCCAATGTGACCTAAAAATATCACACAGTGTCCTCCAGGCATTTTAGAAAATTTGTACTTCTTTCCTCAGAGATTACCCTGACAGGTGGGAAAGCATTAAGTCAATGTTATCACTTGCATATCATATTTACATGATCTTTCTTCCTGGAGATACTGTGACACCAAGTATGATGTTTCTTTCTGGAAATACTGTGACACCAAGACTAACAAAAGAAACTGCCCTTATGTTATCCCTGATACCCAGTGCTCCTGTCATTTCAGCCAGTATTTCATGAGCAATAAATTCAATGTAATAGTATTTTAACCAATAACCAAGAGATAGGCAAGAAATTTCCTGGTGAAAAGTAACGTGAAATACCATTTTCCAGTAAAAATACTATGACATAGAGGAGAAAATGTGCATGAATTTTTTAATTAAAAGAAGACATGGAGAATCTTGACATTTTGAACATGTGATTGGTTGTCTTAGCTCATTTTCATCAGTGGTCATAGTAGCCCACCTCCCCACCCCAAGCTTGCAGGTTTACTTTGTTTTACTGTTGAGCTCATTGCTGGAAAGATGGAGAAGCAATGCTTTGTGTTAACTCCTTTCATCATTGACCTGAAAATTGCTTCAACCTCCTCTTCTTTTCCTTCCCTTTTTCCTCCCTAGTCTTCCCTGCTCTGTTTCTGGAGGAAAGTGACTTGTAGGTGAGGCTTCAGAGACTCCAGGAAAAAGCCAGGTAAAGGTGGGGGCAAAAGTGGGGGTGGAGCTATGGGTTCAAATGACAGGAAAATGACAAGGATCCTGGGCAGAGGGGCTCCAGAAAATTCCAATCGACCATTTGCTGACCAGTGGTCAGTATAAGTGTAATTGGTTGAGAGCTACAATTATACATTCCTGAAGGTTATTTGACATGGGTCAAATCTCTATATAAGCAAGTATGCATTTCAGAACCACTCATTGACTTTAAACAGCAAAATTTAAAAAACTATACAGCCACTAATAATAATTACATGTTGATACTGCTTTACAGCTCTAAAATTATTATCACAAATGGAGGCAATCTACAATTATCCACAGACTATTTACAGATTTGTAGTTTTTCTAGACCTTTGGCATTTCCCCATCTCTCTGCAATTACCTTGTTTAGGGACATTTCATTGCATCTCACTGGTTTTTTTGTTTGTTTGTTTGTTTTTTGTTTGTTTGTTTTGTTTTTGGCACTGTGGAGAAAGTGACACATGGAGGAGGCTTAACTAGGCTTAACTAGTCCAGTCATAATTCTGGATTTGTGAACTGCTTTCCCACTCATGCATCCCTCCTTTCCTTTAAACACAAGGGGAGAAATTATTTCTAACATGTTTCTCTGTTAGACCAGAATCATGCCAAATATGACTTGTAACAGTGACAGTGCTCCTACGTCTCCTTGTATCTGCAGTTCTAAGAAGGCCATACTGCTGAATGCTTCTACTGCTTCTACCTCAAACACCACCTTCATTTTCTCCCTCTTTTCTCCATTTTTACTTGAAATCGTCTTTTCTAGCCAAACTCCTCCCACAGAGAGGTCTTAGAATTCTTATGCCCATGCTGGCAGCCAAATCCACCACAGAGAGAAACAGTAAGATGTGAAACTAGGTCAACTTGGGACCAGAAGTGGAAGGTCAACGAGAAGTGTGAATTTTTATTTTGTCCACTATACCTACCAGGGAAAGTTTGTCCATAACTCCTATTAGGGAAAGAGTTTTTCCCCCCTTTCACTTTTTCTTTTTGTGTGAGTGAGATCAAGGAATAGTTAGTGAAGTCTAACCGTGTGGCAGAACTTAAGAATGTGACCACTTAAATATTTCAGTTCAGATGGCTCCTTCAAATGTGCATTTCCCTCTCATTGCTTTGATCTCCGTATTTCACCATTTATGATTTGAATACACTGTTCAGATTGTTTATAAATACACATCATACACCATAGAGTAGCAGGGGATATAGTGATAAACAAGCAAATATGCAAGCATCCCATCTGTGCAGGAAGCAGCTGCCCAGATAGAGGAGGGAAGGACGGCGGGACAGAGGAGTAAGGATGGCCACAGCTCTGCCAGGGCAGCCCTTGGTCAGTTGAAGACAGATATGAAATTACCTGTGACACAGGAGTTTGCAAGAAGAATGAGAGCAACTTTCTGCTTTTCTGTATACAGAGCCATGCTTCAGGGAAAAGTGTTGGAAGGGAATGTTCTGAGGAAGCAAGTCAAAAGTCCCACGGCCCCACCCTGGTCTCTCTTCCTCTTTCGACATAATTCTCCAAAGAGCTAACATAAAATGATGAAATTCCCCACTATATGAATGATAAGATAAAGACATCCACATGGAACCACACAAATCTATGGCAACAAAATAAGAATAAAAGATAAAAAAAAAAAAAAACCCACAGCCCTTTCCCCAAAAAGGCAGAGGAAAATGGACACTTCAATCACATTAACACACTAAATAGAATCAATTAAATTAATTCAATTAAATATGGATTCTCTGAAAGGAATCTACATATATCACTAAAGAAAGCCAACTAACCATGAGAGGAGAGCAAGAGAAGAAAGGAACAAAGAAGAACTACAAAAACAACCATGAAACGAGTAAGTACGTATCTATCAAAAATTACTTTGAATGTAAATGGACTAAACACTCCAATCAAACAACATAGGGTGACATAATGGATAAAAAAAAAAAAACAAGACCCATCTATATGTTGCCTACAAGAGACTCATTTCAGACCTAAAGACACCTGCAGATTGAAAGTGAGGGGATAAAGTGAAAAGAAAGCCAGGATAGCAATACTTATATCAGACAAAAAGACTTTAAAACAAAGACTGGGCTCCTGGGTGGCTCAGGTCATGGTCTGCTCAGGTCATGATCCCAGGGTCCTGGGATCAAGCCCCACATCACATAGAGCTCCCTGCTCTGCAGGGAGCCTGCTTCTCCCTCGCCCTCTGCCCTTCCCCCGCTCTCTTTCTCTGTGAAATAAGTAAATAAAATCTTAAAAAAAAAAAAAAGACTGTAACAAGAGACTGAGTAGGACACTACATGATCATAAAGGTAACAATTCAACAGGAAGATATAACAATTGTAAGTATTTATGCACCCAACATGGCAGCCCCCAAATACATAGAGCAGTTAATAACAACAGAAAGGAAGTAATTGATAGTAATACAATAACAGTAGGGGACTTTAATACCCTACTTACATCAATGGATAGATCATCCAAACAGAAAATCAACAAGGAAACAGTGGCTTTGAATGATGCACTGGACCAGATGGATCTAACAGGTATATTCAGAACATTCCATCCTAAAACAGCAGAATATACATTCTTTTCAAGGGCACATAGAACATTCTGCAGAATAGATCACATATTAGGCTACAAAACAAACCTCAAGAACTTAAAAAAAAATCAAAGTCATGCTATGCATCATTTCTGACCACAATGCTATGAAACTAAAAATTAACCACAAGAAAAAATCTGGAAAGAGCACAAATACATGGAGGTTAAATAACATGCTACTAAACAATAAATGGGTCAACCGAAAAATCAAAGAAGAAATAAGAATAAACGTCAACAAACGAAAATGGAAACACAAGGTCCAAAATCTTTGGGATGCAGTAAAAGCTATTCTAAGAAAAAAACTTTAGAACAATACAGGCCCACCTCAAGAAGCAAGAAAAATCTCAAACAAACTAAACAAGCTAGAAAAGTAGATCAAACAAAACCCAAAACAAAGAGAAGGAAGGAAATAATAAAGATCAGAGCACAAATAAAGAAAATAGAAACTAAAAGCCCAATAGAACACATCAATAAAACCAGGACCTAGATCCTTGAAAAGATCAACAAAATTGATAAGCCCTTCCGCAGATTCATCAAATTAAAAAAAAGAGAGGACTCAAGAAAGCAAAATCAGAAATGAAAGAGGAGAAATGACACCACAGAAATACAAAGGATTATAGAACAGTATTATGAAAAATTATATGCCAACAAATTAAACAACCTAGAAGAAATGGATAAATTCCTAGAAACACATAACCTCCCAAATCTGAATCAGGAAGAAATAAGAAATTTGAACAGACTGATTAGCAGCAATGAAATTGAAACAGTAATCAAAAAACTCCCAACAAACAAAAGTCCAGGACCAGACGGCTTCACAGGTGAATTTTACCAAACGTTTAAGGAAGAGTTAATACCTAGTCTTCTCAAACTATTCCAAAAAGTAAGCAGATGAGAGTGGTTGGTGGCGGGGCGGGGGGGGGGGGGGGGGTTGCTTTTCTCAATGTACTCTATGTGAGAAATCTATGAGGGAGCAGAAAGCAAGCTGAGGACAAAGTACAAGCTGATACCCCGCAAACTCCACAACCCTCCCTCCCCCCAGGTGGGATCTGTGAGCCATCCCTCAGGCACTTGGGCTGCCCTAAAGCTAAGGGAAGGAAAAACAAATGGTTAATTTATAGAGATTACAGTCCTAAAGACGAGTCTCCCTCAGTTTACAAAAGTCTTAGTGATTTACAAGAAAAAAGCATTCTTATCAATAACTTAACTTCCAGAAGGAAACTGCCAACTGTCTTACTGTTAATGCTTTCCTAGAGGGAAAAACAACCTGCAGAATCTTGTAGGTCCTCTTTAGCATATGAAAGTTCTTTTGAAAACCTCCCTTTTTCCTTAACCTGAACTCCCAAGTATAGAATCAGTCACCCCTCACAATTCAGGGGCAGCAGCTCCTTCTGCTCATGGGTCCTGTCCCTGTGGTTTAATAAGACCACCATTTTATACCAAAGACGTCTCAAGAATTCTTTCTTGGCTGTCGGCTCCAGACTCCACCCAACCTCACCAAAAACATTTCCAAAAACAACATCAACACTACCTAAGATATTGCATAATTCATGCCAAGAAAGAAGAGATCTTTAATATGAAAAACCATCGTGCACCACCTAGACCTGATTCAACAACAGAAGTTTCATATAGGGGAAGCATGTTGCAATGGACACCTTTCAGGGCCTGAACGCTATTTTTTCCACCACAAAAAAAAAAAAAAAAAAAAAAAAAAGATATACTGGGGAGAAGTCCTGGAATGCAATGAAAAGTACTTGGCAGGGGTGGGGGCAGGTATCAGAGAAATAATAATGTAAAGAAATGCAACAAAAATGGTTAGAGGGAACAGCATTACAGTGTGACTCGGTCAACAAACCTCCTTGGTTTGAGGTTATTTCTCACTCAAGTCCCGCTATACTGGATGTCTTATTGCTCCTCAAATATGGCATGCACATCCCTGAGGGCATTGTGAAACTCCCTTCCTCCTGGCTTCCTGCAGGTATCTGGGGCAGGCTCCTTCAAATCTTTGCTTAAATGTCAAGGAGGCCAATCAAGATGGACTCTGTGATTTTTGTCTGAAGAACTGGGAGAAAGGAATTCTCATTAACTGCCGTGTTGTTCATAAAAAAAAATCAGCATGCATTTGGAGAAGTATTAAAGTAGCTATATATTTATGAAGGAGAACAAGAAAGAAAGGGAAAAACTGTGGGGCAGCAGAGCCTTTCAGAATAGAAGCCACAGAGGGGTGATGCTGGGGACGAAGTTAGCTCTGAGCACCCACCCTTCTTATGCAGAATCGGGCCTCACAGGCTCCATGCTCCCGGGTAGTACACTGGGTGAAGAACCACCAGGGGATAATTCCATGATCACTGCCGCGCATATTTTACTCACTGTCAGCAAGATGATACGCACCGCCTACACAAGACCAGTATTACCAGATTTTCCAGTTTTTCAAGAAAAGCTGAAAATCTGGATTTCTAAATGTAAAAAATTCTTATTTGAAAGGGTGGCAAGCCGTTCACAATTTTTAAATGCTACAAACCAAACAAAAGATTAGGTCTTAGAGTTGCGATCTTATATTCAAGTGAAGAAACAATTTAAGATTTAGCTATACCATGCATATCATGATTTGCTGGAATTTAAGACTAAATGAACTCTATTCCAAAATATATTATACAGTTGAAACAGAATTCTTACTGTCTCAAAACCTGTGCTCTTGTCAGCAGGGATGACTTTTGTCTTTAAATACTTTTCCGAACCAGGTTGATGGTTCTGTCACTAAGAGAGGGTTATTTAATTTGGAAGGGTCAGTCATGGTAGCTGTATTTGGTTTGTTTTTAAGGTTTTATCCTAATTCTAAACGCCTCCTACACCTGGGAAATCCATCTTTTTCGGTGAGGATGAAAAAGAAGAAAAAAATCCAATGATTATCCCGGGACTCAATCCAACCATGTGTCATTGCTAAAGAAAAGAAAATCAAGCAAATTCTCCAAAAATCTGTATGGTAAAGACTACAGACACGATACTAGGGAGAGAAGGAACAGGGAAGAAGCAGTGGTGCACAATCAAACCAAAAACTTTACAATTAAAATTACATGATTGATGATATAGTTGAGAAGTATAAATGTTATTACAGTATTCTTAAAATAGAGGAAGCCTAATAGAAAATTCCAAATTAGGATGATGAAGTGTCATGTGGTGGGGGATAGAATTAAAAAATGATAAAGGTATTTTCTTGTTTCTGTAGAGGGAAGGCAGAATGATTACTGAACTCTTGACATTAGTAAAAATATACAGGAGTAGAAAGTGGTTGTAACAACTAAGGGGGAGGTTGGAATCACAGAAAAGTATGGTCTCTTGGTCCAATGTAGGTAAGTCACAGCATTGTTGAAATTTAAATACACAGGAATTTGAATATGATAGTAGTATTAATATTAATACCTGATTAATATTAATCATTAACTCACTAATTAATAGTAATTACTATCAATGATAGCATCATCCAGAAATTAATAATAATTAATATTAGAGTTGTTATAGTATTATACAAGAATAAACAAAAAACCTTTTGGTCTTGCCCGGCATTTCATCCAGGGGAAAGGAAAGAATAAACCTAGTAAAATGAAGGAATAAAGCTAAAGGTAAGTTGTGAGTTTATCCTATGGAACTCCACTTATTACATATGATGATTAAACTCTTTAAATTGGGACACAATATAGCAAGATAAAAATCTTCCTTATTTTGAAAGGCCTGCATTAATATTGGTAAAAATTTCTAATCAAGTTGGTATAAGTGTAAAACAAAGAAAAAAGTAATCCTACTTGTTAATGCAAACAAAAACAACGGCAAAATATTTGCAGAAATCAGATGTGATTTTATTAACTAAAGCATCATCCCCAAGGAAAAAAGTAACTTAAGGAAAGCTATTGAATCATTAACCATTTTAATAGAAGGCCATTTTTTCATGCGAATTGAAACAGCAATGGATGGGGCACCTGGTGGCTCAGTTGGTTAAGCGTCTGCCTTCCGCTCAGGTCATGATCCCAGGGTCCTGGGGTCCAGTCCCAACTTGGGCTCCCTGCTCAGCGGGGAGTCTGCTTCTCCCTTTCCCTCTGCCCCTCCTCCCTGCTCATGCACTGTCTCTGAAATAAATAAAATCTTTTAAAAAGAAAGAGCAATGGATGAAAGTCACCTCCCATTCCTCATGAAAACTCCCTTTTACGGCAGGATATATATACCCATCCCCAATATGTCAAACAAGCAAACAAATAAACCACACACACACACACACACACACACACACACAATCCAGTACCCTGCTTAATGAAGAAACAAGGAGAAAATATATGTAATGCTAACAAAAGAAAGGGGACTAATTTCCTTACTATATAAAGATTTCAAATCCATTTTAAAAACTCAACAACTCAAAAGCAATAAGCAAAAGATATGAATAGGCAGATCACATAAAACAGCAATGGCTTATAATCATGAAATGATAGTATAATTCTGATTAAAGAAATATCCCTTAAAAGTAGAATTTCATTTTCAAAGTCCAGATTGGAAGTATTAATATGTACGATTGCACACACAGTTGACTGGCTTGTGAATTAACAGGTTTTCTCATACACTATCGGTGAAAGTGAAAATCAGTATACTTTTGGAGAAAAATCTGGGAAAATGTCAATCCTGCTGTTGATTTCATCTCACAGGTAAACTCCTACTTGAGCACTCACACTTGAGTTCATTGCAGCATTACTGGTACAATCAAGAAACTGGAAACAGTAGACCAGATTCAGCAGCCATGGCTGAGATGGGTGCACACAGGAGGCAGAAAAGTTACTCTTCACTTCAAGATGTTGTAGATACTCTGGTTTAAAGCCAACCCTTGTGGGCAGCACTCTGTCCCGTTCAAGTTGCATTGCTCACAGCTCCCTTCCCAACTTCTCTTCCTTTAGAAGGCACCCCTACACCCCATCTTCCAGTCCCAGCCCTAATCTTTGAGGGTACTCCAGTTATCTCAGGCATCAGAGAAGTCAAGAGCCATCTGATTCAGTGGGAATGCAACACTGAAACAGGGTATATAGTGGGAGTGCAATGGGGTATTTAGTGGGAATGTAATACTGAAACGGAGAGCAATCTGCGTGTTTCTTGGATCCCCTCTACTTTTCACTGCAGCATGGGCACACATTGCCCATGCGTGTGATCATGTCTCCAAAAGTTGCTGGCAAACAATGGAAGCTTCTTCCTAGATCCATTCCATGATCTTCAGGGACAGTGCTGAGACATTGTGCAGCAGTTTCCTGGCAGGGCTAACATCTCTGCTGCCCCCTGCCCCAGGATTCTCAGATGTGATCCATCTCAGCTGGTGCTGGAGGCTCTTGTGTGTCTGTCCCGGCCTCAGCTAGCTCTGAGCTAGAAAGGGGCTACTCTCCTCTGTGAATCTTTCTAAAGGTCTCGGGAGATTCCCCCCCCAAGGATTTACCAAGACCTTCCACACCACTCTTTTGCATATTGTTCTTGCCATCCTGGAATTATGCCTTCTGTCTATGGTTTAGCTCGTCCAACTCGTTTTATATTGCTTTTCTAGGCATGGGAACAGACCTCTTTCCTCTTGCATATGCCACAGACATTTCCATCTTGTGTCTGATAAGGCTTCATTAAAAGTAGCAGTTTACATTCTCTTGACTTGTTGATATGTCTTTGTATGCATTCTGTATGTGCACAGACTTGTGTGTAGGGTGTGTAAGTGTGTATGTATGTACATGGTCGGCAGACAGGGAAGCAAATCTCACCATGCTCTGTCTCAGGTTATTACTAAGGCGACATGCATCACAACCAGAATATTCACAAATGAGGGTTGTTCACACAAGAGTGCATAGGATATGCCCCATTTGCAGGAGCAACATGCACATATATATACACATATTTCTGCTTGTATACACATTTATAATTTCAAAAAGCACTTGTAAGTCTGCTAACAATTTCCGGGGAGGGTGGCTCTAGGTTACTTTTGAATGTCTTATTTTGCTTTTTTACACATGTACTCTTTTTGATAAAATATAGTTAATAAAAATGCACCTAAAAAAACCACAAAAGAAAAAATTTTTAATGGCAGGAGGGAAAGAAGCTAGGAGATATCATTAGTCTTCTTTTTTTTTTTCTGGTATTGATTGTCCCAGCTGTGCTGGTCCCTTATGCTTCAATCATCTAAAGTCAGAAAGCATGAATGCTTCCAAGAGGGTTATTTATGTTCCCAGCACTCCCCTCAAGGGTGAGTGAGAAGGCATTTTCTAGGTAAGCAAACTGCTAGGTAGTAAGTGTGCTGAGCAACACACTTACAGAAATGTTCTAGGGAATGGATTTACTTGGAAATAGAATTAACCGTTGCTATAGGAGATTGTTGAGGCAAGGCACATGTCTATAGAAATAAGCTACTATGGTCCTAAAACTATTCTTTGGGGCAGATTTTCATTGGTTTAACAAGTTGTGCTAAAGACCTCAGGGTATTTTCAATTTGCCTCCCCCAGAACTGTTCAGTGCCGCCTGAGGGGTTCCTGAACAATGACCACCTAGGAGAAACATCATCTGCCACTCGGCAGACCCCCCCCACTTACACCACCTTCAATTGCCACGGACAGCAAACTCAGACACACGAATCTTCCCCTGCCCCAGGGAATATCCTGCTCAAGCTAACTCAAGCCTTTTTCTGTCTTCCGATACCCCCTATGAAGCGGCCACTTAACACTTTATAAGGGGGAATCTCAAGTTAAATGTGACACCCGCAGATCCTAAAACATGCTCTCACCCAGAAAAGCATGCACTGTTTACAACTAGTTCAGCTTAACTCCACATTACCAATACTTTTGGTCAAAACAGACAGAGTCCTAAATAGAAAACTCAGGCAAGTCTTTATTTAGTAGATCATGAGCTCCCGGGCAATGTGTGTGTTTTCCTTCTCTGTTCTTGCTCAAGGAAAGGGAAGAGACCAAGTACCACTCCCACCACTGAACATGGAAATGGTTGAAGAGTCTCTGCTCACAGCCAACCCGTATGGCTCTCATCATGGTTCCAGTCAGTCTGTCCAGCTGGGACCAGGCACAGCTGGATTCCTTGCAGGCAGTGTTTTAAATAGCATCCCTCTCAAACACAACAACATAAGCATCACCAGGTAGAAAGTTGCCCCAAAACTGGAGCCCCATTCAACAGCTCATGGCAGGATTGCTGGGAAATCGATTGCACTGTTCTTAGGTTCTCAGTGGCTTTGGCATGAACTATAATAACAATTTAGAATCCTGAAATTCTACCTCTTACTATTTGACTTAAAGATAATGAGACATAACTACTTCATCTTTTCTTCCAAGGTGCCCTCAACACAGCTAAAGCATTTAGCATTCAGCACATCTTTCCTAGTCCGAATTATCCCCCATTATGTAACCTGTGTCTGTTTCTCTTTCTAAACATGTGAGAATGTCTTCTTCATGTTATCAAAGTAACTTGCCCTTGCAGGGTGAGCTCTCCCAGCTGAACAACTGATAATGTCCGAGCAGTTATAACTGTGAATCTATGGGATAATTGTTCTCACTGGAAATGGAACAAAAGAATAGAGTTTGTCAGGGTTTTTATACTGTGCTTTATTCTGCTCACATTTAGATTAAACCCTGCGTAGAATGTGTATAGCCAGACTCTCAAATGATTTTGAATCTTTTTGACATAAATTTAAGACAGAGTATGTCTCTACTGAAAACTCAAAACAGTATTGAAAATAAGTAGGCAGGAATGTTCATGTGCAAATTTGATCTCTAGAAAGATCTTTGGTTATGGACATGAGTGCTTAATGTATAAGATTTTTATAAGCTAAAAGTCCCCAATCCTCTCACCAAAAAAGAACATTTAAATAAATCCCAAACACAATGTCCAAAATTTGACAGCAGTCTATATCCAGTTACAAATACATACATCTTTGAATTTATAGATACTTCTTTCACTGGCTAATGAAAATTTTCCCTATGTTAATTAAAATTATTTTTCAAATTAAATAAATTTTAGGTGTACTGTTGTCCCTTCCTCAACTGGAAATATTTCATTTAATCTCCAAGGGTACGACCCTAACAAAATGGCCAAGAGCTAAAATATAGAAAGATCAATGACCTAGCTTTATAAGGAAAAACTAACATGCAGATCCATGTTACAAGGCAATGATTTGGCAATCATTATAAGGCAAGTTAATGGTTATATAAGCAAGCATATCATATTGCTGAGGATAGAATATTTCTTGCAGGCAAAAAAAAAAAAAAGAGCAAACCTTAAGGAGCGACTGGTGATTTTATCATTTGGTCAACAACTTGGAGGCCTAGAAGGAGCTGACCTCACATATAACATGAATGAGCAGCAAGAATGTGGAGTGATCCAACTTCTACAAGATCTAGGTATTTGTCATTCCATTGGGTCAAACCCTGTCTCCACAAATGCCTAAGAACAAGGAATCCTCTTATGTCTATAGAGGGCATTAAACTTCCCAGCAGTGACTGTGAAGGTGGGGGTGTGGAGTGACTAGAACCACCGCAAGAGGTGGAATATTTTATCACTGACATTGTATAGAATTACTAGTGCTTGGTGATAATAAACAGAAGACGGACGTTTGGTCTGTTCTATCATTGCATTTAGTTGTCTGGAACTCCTGCTGTGGCATTCCAGACTGCTCATAATCTTCCCTTCTATAGATATGGCTGCAGCTCTTGCACTGGGAAGAACCATTCCCATTGCCAGCCAGCCCAGGCACCACCATCCGGGCATTCTACTTCTTAGAGATGTGGTAGATGTCACTGCTGGTAGTTTAAAGTTAGGACATCAAGTCTCAAAGCTGCTGAATGACTTACTGAAGGATGCGAATGAGTTCATACTGGGATAGGAGGGCAAACATTTTAAACCATTCAGCCAACTGTTAAACACACCAGATATTCTATATTCTGAAAAAGTAACTGATAACCTATGATTGCTGATGTTTTAGCAGCAGAGTTTTTTGTTTTTTGTTTTTTTTTAAGATTTTATTTATTTATTTGACAGAAAGAGAGAGTGAGAGAGGGAACACAAGTAGGGGGAGTAGGAGAGGGAGAAGCGAAGCAGGCTTCCTGCTGAGCAGGGAGCCCGATGAGGGGCTTAATCCCAGGACCCTGGGATCATGACCTGAGCCGAAGGCAGACGCTTAACGACTGAGCCACCCAGGCACCCCAGCAGCAGAGTATTTTTGTTAACATGCAATAGTATTTAGAATTCCAGTGTTCCTTTCAGATAAAGCCAAAGTCCCTTTTGCTCCATGGCCCTGAGGACTCCACAGAAGCCCTAAGAAGAAGATCTTGATTGGATACTGGGGAATGGGTATACAGAGACCATGCAGGGCATCCTGAGAGACCACACATCAGGATCCTGGGCAGTCAATAAATCCAAGCAGGGCTTAAGAGACATGGAGACAAAAGGGAGGCTGAGTGTAGCGGGAAATAGACCCAGTGCTGGCATTATTTATAATTTTGACTCATTTCAGTCCTATATTGGGAGATAATTCTATTTCCAAAGACAGTTGGTCTTTATTCTCTCAGTTGAGTACTCCCTTCAGGGCAACTCCAAAGTTTCTTTATGAAATGTGCTTACATTCACTGCCTTTGAATTTCTCTGGCCACAGTTGACCTTTCTATGCAACTAGGAAGGGAAAAATAATTACCATGCCCAATTTTAATTCTCATGTGCTTGAGTATCCTACAGTTACTGTCCCTTGAAAATATGAGTTTAACCTTAGGACATTGGCAGGCCCCATGTTATTAATGCATGGGTTTTTCCCTAGGACTGTGAAGGAGTTCCGAGAAGACAGAGAGCTTGGACTTTCTCCAAACCCTGGCCTTTCTAAATCTCTCCACCTTTTGTCCCTCCAGTGTGGAAAGAACTGCTTTTTCTGCCCAGCTTTCAGTTTCTGTGGTTCTCTGTTTCAGCCACCCCAGTCTAAACTAAGCCAGGAGGTGCTCTGGTTTGCACAGTTGAGCCAGCTGTTCCAGCTGTTCAAACCATAAATGAATTTTCCAGGAGAGAAAGGTAGGCAACTCGCTTGGTCAACAAAGAAAGATACATTTACCAGCCCAGGAGATCTTTGCAAGTCATTCTGTCCACTGAGGAGGGGCACAGATAGATACTGAAAATAAATGAAACTGGCAACCTTTCCTACTCCTCTGGACTTACAATTCTTCTGAGAGATAAGAAATCTCTTCCCAGCTATTTTTCTCATCTTATATGAATCCAGGGACACTCTTCTGGGGAAACCTCCCCCAGGATACATCATTGGAATGTTAACTTTGCCAGGGCCTTCTAGCTTTGTCAAAATAGGTCCCTTGGAGATATTCCCCCAGTGCAGTCTGAACCTAGTTTTTGTTGTCACAAGATTTTTAAATGAACTGAATGTTGGACAACCAAGATCAGGACTTTTTTTGTTTTCTTTCATTTTGGAATGCACAGATCATGGCAGATTATCATAATTTGCTTGCATAAGGCAACTCACTTACGGTGGTGTGTGTTAGCTGTAAATGCATGCATGCATGGGTTTATCTCTAATGTATGTGCACGTGCATGTGCTCGCTTTTGTCCTCATTCCTCCTCCCATCCTCCGGAAATAGCCATCCCAATATACACTGGTGGTACATGTTCATGTAAAATGTCTGTCCTTGGTTTCAGCCGTAGGTGTATGTCTACATGATGTATTTTGTTGTTATGTGTTGTTGTATAATGGGCACAATTGTGTAATAGATTACATTCTTTTTCTCACTTTTTTTTTTTTCACTCAACAATGTGCTTTTTGGATCTATCCATGATGCAGTATTCACACATACTGATGGCTTCTGACTGCTGGATAATGCTCTGAAGTACACACTTTCTGCATCCTACACAACTCATCCCCAGTGATGTCTCCAGTTCCTGGCCAATACACACAACATCATAATGAACCCTCTTGGACATGTCTCCCAGTGGTCTGAGAATTTATTTGGGTTATATCCTCAGAGTACAAATTTCGGTCATAGACTATTTCGATACTTAATGTGATTAAACACTATATATTTTTATACTGTTCCCAAATGAGGCTTTCTATGGTATCCTAGTTGTCTATGTTTTGGCCTTAGATTAAAACTGTGCTATTTCGATTACTATGGCTTTTGCGTATGTCTTAATATCTGTTAAAGCAAGTCTTTCCTCTCCAGTATTTTTGTCATATTCTTGTCATTTTCATGGAAATGTGTTCTTCGATACAAATTTTATATTAGGTTCATCACGTTTCTAAATAAATCCAACCAAAATACTGAATTTAAAGATTAATTAGGAGAATTGACATCTCTATAATATTAAAATTGTATCATTTCAGGAAAGGAATGTTTCTTCAGATATTCAGATTGTCTTCTGTCTTTATGGGAATTTTACATTTTTCTCCATAGACATTGTAAATACAGACACTTGATAGTTTTTGTTGCTGTAGTGAATGATATCTTACATTGGATTATATACTCAAATTGCTGGTATAGAGACTTGCTTCCACATTTTGTGAGTTTATCTTGCTTCCAGCAAGACTGTTGAACTCTGATTATAATAGTTTGTCTATTGATTCTGTTGTTTTATATGTAAATAATTGTTTCATCTGCAGATGACGTACTGTAAAAAGTCCTGTTCCATATCAAAAGAAAAGTAAAAGAAATGAGAAGCGTATATTGGACCATTTCAGTATATGCTCTGTGAGTTTGCAAAAATAATATATATTCTTTGCTGGTTTTAGAGTTCTATCTAAATATAATATCTAAGCTTATTAATTATATCATTCAGATTTTTTTATAATGGTGCTTTTTTGGCAGCTTGATTGAACCACTTCTTAGAGGAATATGTTGCAGTCTCAAACTACAATCTATTCCTACTAAATCTATTTTCCCTGAATATGTTCACAGTGATAGAGTATTCTTACAGTAAAGCTCCTTATACAATGTAGTATCCCTCTTTGTCCTTTATGATATTCATGTCCTGGAATCTATTTTGTTAGATTTTAAATTTGTTACCCCAGTATTCATTGGTTCATAATTGACATCTTATTTGTTGTTGTTGTTGTTGTTGTTTACTTATTTATTTTTAAATTTTATTAGGTTATGTTAATCACCATTCATCATTAGTTTTTGATGTAGTGTTCCATGATTCATTGTTTGCATGTAACACCCAGTGCTCCATTCAGTATGTGCCCTCCTTAATACCCATCACCAGGCCAACCCATCCCCCCACCGCCCTCCCCTCTAGAACCCTCAGTTTGTTTCTCAGAGTCCATAGTCTCTCATGGTTCGTTTCCCCCTCCAATTTCCCCCCCTTCACTTTTCCTTTCCTACTATCCTCTTTTTTTTTTTTTTTTTTAACATATAATGTATTATTTGTTTCAGAGGTACAGGTCTGTGATTCATCAGTCTTACATCCTCTTATTTTCATGTTTTCTCTATCTTTTGATTTAAGCATGACTTTTCTAGGCAACAAATGTTCAAATCTTATTTTGTAATCCAGTTCTGTAGCTTCCATCTTTTAACTGCTGAGTGTAGCATATCTAAATTTTTTATATTGATTTGTTCCTACCATCCTGTGTCATATCTCCATTTGCTATATTTAATCTTAGTTTTTATTTTCCTTTTCTGCCTTCTGTTAGATAGATGAATTTTTTTCTCTTCCATGGCTGATGTAAATGTAACACACTCTATTTTTCTTCTGTCCATGGTCACTCTTTATTAAGATCCATATTCACTATTGAGTTTTTAAACTTATTAGTATCTAGATCTTTCCCCTATTATGTGTTTAAGCAAGTTCTCACATCTCTTTGATCTCCTCACTGTGTTGCCCACTCTTTGGTACATTCCAAAATTTTAGTTCTGAGTTAAGATATCCTTTGCCTTTTCTTGGCTTGGCCTTATTAGATGACAATCAAGTACCTAACATATATTACCATCCTTCTATATTTGTTGCAGCCATTTCCTGGAGTTGAGTGATTCCTCTCAGACTGTTTTCAAAGTGGATTTTTGTCCAGCAAATCTTCTGAAAACCAGCATGCCTGAAAATATTTTCAACACACTCTCACATTTAATTGAAAATTTGGTTAGATATAGTTTTTATGTTCAAAGTAAGGATAAAGTATTACCCTGCCTATGTTAGTCTGCTCAGGCTACCATAACACAATACCGTAGAACATAAAACAACAGAAATGTATTTTCCTATAGTTCTGGAGGCTAGAAGTCCCACATCAAGGTGCCAGCCAATTTGGTTGCTGGTGAGAGCTCTCTTCCTGGCTTCTTACTGTATCTTCACATGGCCTTTCCTCATTGTATACACTCAGAGACAGAGCAAGCTCCCTGTGTCTCTGCCTAAAAGGGTACTAATCCCATCATGAGGGCTCCACTCTCATGACCTGATTACCTTCCCAAAGCCCCACCTCCACATATCATCACACTGAAGGTCAGGGCTCCACCATATGAAATTTGGGGGACAAAAATATTCAGTCTACAACACTTCTTAGAGTTAGTGCTGATGTTGAGAATTATGTTGTCGGTTTGATTCTTGTTCTTTGGAAGTCTACTACTTCCTTCTTTGAACTTCCGGAATTCCCTTTGTTTCATCATTGAAAAATTTACTCAAATATGCCTAAGTATATGTTTTCCTTATTTATCATGTTGAAAACCCACTGAGCCATTTCCATCAAGTACCTTTAATCTTCTTCCTCCTCTTCTTCTTCTCCTCCTTCTTCCTCTTGCCCCTCCTCCCCTTCTCCTCCTCCTCCTCCTTACTCCTCCTCCTCCTTCTCCTCTTCCCTTTCTCTTCCTCCTCCTCCCCTCCTTCTCCTCCTCCTCCTACTTTTTCTTTTTTAATAATGGAGCTTCTCTTCATTATTTTTTTCAAACAATGCTTCCATTCCATTTTTTCTTAGACTTTCTGGGTCTCTCTTCCATGTGTTGCTAGTTATATTTCTACTCGCCATGTCTTTGGCACTTCTGTTGTAATTCTCTTCTTTTTAGCCTTTCTCAACATTTTATGGAGGACTCTTGTACCTTACCTTGCAGCTCACCATTGTTCTTCAGCTGTATTCAATTCTTCTATTCAGTCCAATACCTGCGTCCTTTACTTTAACACTCATGGTTTTCATACTATATATTTCTACTTGGTTAACTTTTGTAACTTACTATTATGCGCTTTATATTGGTACACTCTTCCACTATCTCACTGAGTCTATTTATGTTTACATTCTTGGGCCATCTCCCTCTGCAATTCTACTACAGTGGTTATATGGTTTTTCATTTTGCTTTCTTCTTAGAGGTTGTACTCTTTGGGTCTCGGTTATTTTAGTCTATGAGTACACATTATTCTAGGACAGAGTTCTCACCTGGAGGCAATGCTGCCCCCCAGCAGACATTTGGCAATGTCTGGAGCTATTTTTAGTTGTCACACCTGGGTTAAGGGAGATGCTACTGGCATCTAGTGAGTAGAGGCCAGGGATGTTCAACAATGGACAGGACAGCTCCACAACCCCCACAACAAAGAATTATATGGCCCCAGATGTCACTACTGCTAAGGCTGAGAAGCCCTCAGTTAGGAGTCTCAGCTGCTCTGTGTACTGGAGAGGGCCCAATTCCCAAGGGTAAAAGCCCCTGGCAGTACAGAACAACTGTGAGCCCCTTCTTTTCCCTCAACAATACCAGGCAACCCTCTGGTCAGGGTTTTCTCTAAGTCTCTTATCTAAATTTCATCTCCTGAGGTTGAGGTTCACCACTGCTTGGTGTTTAGAAGGAGTATGGGCAGAGGAAGAGATGCCCAAGGAGGGCAGGTCAGACCCAAGGAGACCCCTTTCATCAATTCCTCACCTAGTGAGGATGCTGTACTGCCCTGATATGATCATCCACCCTAAGAATATCAGTGGCCCGGCTATTGCAATAGTTTTCTTGTAGCAAAGGGGGCAGGGAAGGACTGCCCCCCCCATATGTACCCAAAGCAATACTGGGGAGAAGTAAGAGGAGAAATTAATTTTTTCCACTAATTCTCTCACTAGCCTTTTGGAAGCCTGGTTCTAGCTTAGTGAAGCAACCTCCCACCCGTCACCCCAAGAGAGGTGCTAATCCATTTCTTTTTTATTTTATTTTATTTTTTTACAAGGAAGTAGTTTTAAATTCTTGTTTTTATTTTATTGTTTTTTTAAAATTTTTTTATTATGTTGATAGTGCTAATCCATTTCTAAGATCCTTCAGGGAGATTTGGTACTTTTATAGGGTATAATCTCCTCTCTTCCAGCCTTTCCTTCTGCTTCCATAGCTGTCTATGGTTGCTGTTGAAGTTTCATGGGAAACCCTATCAACTCTAAAAGTATTAATTGTAGGTGCCTTGTAAAAACTAAGATATTGAAGTGAAAATTTCTATAAATTCTATTCTTCTTTGATGGATGATATAATAGATTGTTCTAAATATGTTTTAATGCTGTGGGATATATTCTTGAGTTGTTATTTCCCCCATTTTGAACACAAAATTATTTTTCTCTTGACTCTGACAGTTACCATACACATGAATATTTAAATGATAAGAAAACTAAATGTTTTTCTCCTTTCCAGTTTCTACTGAATACTGTTTAACATCACAGGTCCTTATCTCAGGGAACAGAATCCCATTCCTAGCCACTAATAACATTAATCAAAGCAGTCTTTTATGACATGTAAATAAATGAATTTTCCTTTACGCACACAGGACAATACAGATGATCTGTAGAGACTGGATATTTATCACAGTGATATATTCCTGTTATCACACTGCCATTATTTAGACATTCATTCAGGGAAAGTAAACAGAGATGGCAGTATAAAGAAAGAAAAAAGCTTATGGAAATTCAGAGATGGCTTTCATGGCCCGTTCCCTGTTTTATTGTTAGAGATTACTTATATGGCTTATAATCAGATTTAAGATTCAGACTTAACATTAATAACACTTTTTCATGAGAAGACAGTTTTTCACATATATATATGATATACATTGCAAATAATGCATCTCAGGAAAACATTAAAAACAAGCTTAAACTCTCTTTTAATGAGATTTGTACACATTCAAATGTGTAAGGGAAAAATGATTTTATTTTTTATCTACCTATATATCTATCTATTTATCTTTCTACCTATCATTTATTTTTGTGGTTTGGTAGATGATCATTTTCCATAAACTGTCAGTTGAGACCAACTGGTAAAGTACAGCCAATTACTTCTAAAACTCTAGAAATAATAACTGTGGATGCAAATATTTTTACCAATTCTAGTATATCATAAGCACTGATGAGCAGAAAAAACAACAACCCAGATTTGATGAAAGTAGCACATAGATATTCTCAGAGTAAACTCAAGAGTAACCTGAATACCTGTGAACATTTTATTCAAATACATTTAATGCAGTTCTACAAAGTATATTTTAGGACAAAAACAAGTAAGAATTGAAAACTTCTGCATACTCCACATTATATGAACACTAATCAAGATAAAACAATTGTTTTCCAACTCAAATTTTCCATTTTGGTTCTTTGTTTTAGACCAAGGGACCAGACAACTAGTACCCTCAAGCCCAATCAGGCTCATCATCACTTTTGTAAATAAAGTTTTATTGGTACACAAACACATCCACTTGACGATGAATTGTCTATGACTGTTCTCATACTACAGTGTCAGAATTGAAGCCATTTGACCCACAAAAGCTAAAACATTTACTATGTGGTCCTTTATGGAAAGAGTTTGCTGACCTCTGTCATAAGCCATGAATGAATGAATACATATTGAAGTTGCCGCCATGTTCTCTCCACTGTTAACATTATCTCTTGGTGATTGGAATGTTCTTCCCAGCTCTGTAAGGCAGTCTTGGCATCTTTCCCATGTTTCCTATATGATGAACCTTGTTGTTAAGTACTCTCTTCTCTTGCTGTGGGCCGACATGAACAGTCTTCCCTGCCACAGGGGCCTGCAACAACTTCCCAGTGATTTTGCACTTTCATTCTATGTAAACAAATCTTCCCTTTGTGCTAAGCTTGGACAAGCAGTGATTCATACTTTTGTTGGCAAAATGAGAACCTTCATTAGAATCAATAATATCAAATAGCTGCCATCAATTAAAAATGCTTCCAACAAACCCTTTGTAGCAGAGTTGTATAAATGGATATGACCTTGATTTACTAGGGAATGGATGGATGCATAGTGAAAGGTATTGATTTTTCCATTTTTTTCCCAGATAGTGGTAGCATACAATTGATTTATAGTATCATTAGTGTTGTTATGGTTCTAAGCATTTTTAAATTGCCATTGTTATTTCTCCTGTAACTCATGAGTTATTTAGGGGTGTACTTTTAAATTCCCACACACATGGGACTTTATTAACTACCTTTTTATTGTTGATTTCCAATTTATTGCCTTGTGGTCATTCTCAATATACAGAGTATAAGTTGTGTATGTGTAACATACTTGGCTTCTTAATGTCATTGCTAAAACCTTCCATCTACTTTCTAATATTCTGTTATTTCGATCTATCAATTTCTGATAAAAACATGCTAAAATGTTAAACTGCTAATGAATGTGTCCATTTCTCTTGGTGATTCTGTCAGTTTCCTTTTTGGAGTTCAAGGTACATACTGTTTCATATTGCTATATCTTCTTAATAGACTTGCCCTTTTGTGTTTATCATATACCATCTATTTTACTAAAATTTGTGCATTAAATTCTATTGTGGGGTATTGGCATTATTAGTGTTCTTTTTATTAGTATTCTTCTTAATTTTGTTTGGCTGTGTCATTTTTATATAGCTGGATTTTTAGAGTATCAATCCATTTACACTCACAATAATCACTGATACACAGGGGCTTAATTCCACCATTTTATCTTGTGTTTTATATATTGTCATTGTTTCTCTTTCTTTCCTTTTTTGTCCCCTTCTATTTATTTTTTAATTTAACATTTTTTCCTTTTATTTCTTAATTTTGGTTATCATGTTTTATATCTTTCGTGGTTGTTTTCATTGTTACATATACTAAATATTAATTTAAAATAAAATCTGAGGTTAATTAATTCTTATAAAATCTGAAGTTATTCAGTAATTGTATATTTCATCAAAATACTGCATTCCTGCCTTGTTATTGTTGCCAGAGATTTTATCTTCGTTTAGTGCAAAATGCTGTTTTTACATTTAGCATTTAACTAAATTAGTTGCTATTATTTCCATCCACTTCTGTACCCCTTGTTTCTTGATCCCCATCTCTTCTCTCTTCCCTTCACATTTATCTTCTTAATGAAGAACATCCCTGAATATTTCTTTCAGTGCTCGTTCTATAGTCTATGTATATAAACTCCATTTGTGAAAAAAATGCCTAGATTTGATGCTTCTTGAATATTAAGGTGGCAACTGCTTTCCTTCTAACCTTGATTACCATAGATGAGAAGTGCACTGTTAGTTGAACTGGCATGCTCTTGCAGGTGATTTGATGTTACTCTGTGGTAGCTTGGGAATTTCTCTTCATTCTCCACGGTTTGCAAATATTATATGCCATGGACATGCCATGAAATAGACTTGTATTTATCTTTTCAGTTCATAGAGTACACTTCTGATCTGAAGACTGCAATTCTGAATCATTTTGGCTATGACTTCATTCAGCTCCACACATGCTCCAGCCATTTATCTCCTATGAAACTCCAATGAAATAATATTAAAGGATCTCCATCTGGGCTCCAAATCTCAAAGCTACTCTTCTATATTTTTATATTTCTTTGTAAAAATCTTGTTTATCACTGTCCTCTTTGGTCTAATGTTGTAACAACATCTAATTACCAATTTCTCTTTGGATATGTGTAGTAAGAGTTTATCCCCAAAACGGGTTTGGTTTTTACTTATTGATAATGTCTAAATTTTTCTATGATCTCTTTTTATGCTTATTTCTGCCTACCTCAGTAACTTCCCTGCCCTTTTAAAAAGGATGTTTTTGATTCATTTAGGCATCTTAAATATATTACTTTTAAACTCAGACTGCTCTACAGCACTCTTTTCAAGTTAATTACATTTTTAAATGTTGGTTTTATTGACTGTAATAGATTCTTAGCAATCGGTTTCTTCACAAGTGTTGGAAGTTTGGATTGTGGCTCATTTGGAGGGTTGATTTTTTGTTTCTCTTTTCTTTCCTCTTTCCCTGTCTCTCCTCTCTCTAGGCTTACTCCTTGTGTCTAATAATTTCATGGCTGGTTGAACTCCCAATCCCCCTGTGATGGTTTATTTTCTATGTCAACTTGGCTGGGCCATGAGGCCCAAATATTTGGCCAAACATTTTTCTGGACATTCTATGAGGGTGTTTTTGGGTAAGATTAATATTTACATTGATAAACTATGAATAAAACAGACTCCATAATGTGGGTGGGCCTTATCCAATCAGTTGAACACTTTAATAGAACAGAAAGACTGGCCTCCCTTGAGCAAGGAGGAATTCTGCTGACAGATGATCTTCAGACTTAAAAGCAGTATCAGCTCTTCCCTGGATCTCCAGCTTGCTGGTCTACCTGCAGATTTTGAATTTGCCAGCCTCTGTAATCATGAAAGCGAGTTCCTTACAATAAATCTCTATCTATATGTACACATCCTGTTAGTTAAGTTTCTCTGGAGTGTAACGACTAATACACATCCCCTAAACCTGTCAAGATGAGCTACAATAATGGCATTTCAAGGCTGCTGTTGTGTCACAGGGAAATTCAGCTAGAGCAGATCTTGTCCCCAAATGACTGGATGATTTGGCCCAGTCTCTGGTCTTAAGGCTACATATGTGTCTTTAAGCCTCTCTAAACCTGGCTAAAAGTCCTAACCTCAGGCAGTGGTCAGCAGCTCTTTCCCCCCCAGCCTCTTCACTGAGGTATGGGGAGACTCTCACTTAAGCCTCTAATGTGTCAAAGTGAACCTGGATTCATGAACATCGTCACAAGAAATTCACAAGGTACATCTGCTGACAAGTAGCAAGTATGGACATATCTGTCTTCTTCCTGGGATAACCAAAGAACGAAAATGAGTGATGACTTCTGTGAAAATATATTTTGGAAAATATCCTTTGAGGAAAAAGAATTTCAACCAGAAGACCCAAAGGAAGAACATTCTGATGATTTTTTGCTATAGAAGAATTTTTTTTTTAAGATTTTATTTATTTATTTGACAAAGACAGACACAGCGAGAGAAGGAACACAAGCAGGGGGAGTGGGAGAGGGAGAAGCAGGCTACCCGCTGAGCAGGGAGCCCGATGCGGGACTTGATCCCCAGGACCCTGGGATCATGATCTGAGCAGAAGGCAGAAGCTTAACGACTAAGCCATGCAGGTGCCCCTCTATAGAAGAATTTCTATAATTGACTGGAAATGGGCATCATTAAGTCATGGTTTCTCCAAAAACCACTTGTCACATAAGTTGAGATTAGAAGATGATGTGATAAACTACAGAGAGATGGTGTTCTCTATAGGACACCACTCCACCTACCTCAACCTTGTTCTTCTTTTAGAGCTCAGATTAAACATTTATTTTTCTTTGCCTTGCTCAGGCCTCACTCCTCCCCACCACACTACCACTACTATCATCATGGCCTACTTTTTCTCCCGCTCACTCCTATAACACCCTGTACTTACCCTATTGACACATTCCACAGGGTACTGCATTATAATTTATTTATCATCAGTGTCACTCATAATGAAATGGCAATCTTTTAAGGGCCGGAACCTCCTCTATCTAATGGATATTTGAGTTGGCTGTGCCTGGACCCATGCTTAGCACATCACTCATCTCACAGTAAATATTTTTTGAATGGTCGACTGGCTTCTCTTCATTCTGAAGAGCCTTGCTATTCCTGGGCATTTGTGACCTACATACAAAACTATTCCTGTGAGACGTTACAGATGCACATTATGCTTTACGATAAACATTTGATTAATTGAGACATTCTCTTTTTTTGGTGCATGTGGAGTATGTATATCCAGCAACAGCTGTTGCCTTCGTCTGCAGACCCCGAAGCATTCTCCTAAGTGGGAGCAACTCCGCTCAGCCTTCTACGCTCTGCTATACAGCCAATGGAGGTCTAATGTTTATGAGTCTTTCCCTACACTTTCCACTTCATCTCACCAGAAATTTGAACAAGTGATTATAGAGAAGTAAGTTTAAAATACAAATGTTATGTGAAAACTTTTTTCATACCACCTCAAATCAGAAAGTCAGCAGGACTCAGACAAGGAGTGAGTAGCCTGATGTGATTGCAGAAAGGTCTGCACTGATTAGAGCATGCCACCTCCTCATCAGCAAGAAGGGCCCATAACACCTTAGTAGGAAACAGAACCTTAAAGGGGCAGAATCATCACTCTTACAGCAAACATATTATGAGGCCATTATAGAGTAACTGGAAGGAGTTCTGGAGGAAGACTGCCCCACCCATTCAGGTCTTCACAAATCAGCCATTGAAAACCTCTTCAAAGCCCCCAAACCATCACCTGGAAAGGCATCAGGGAGGAGTGAGGTAACATGCAACACTCCTTTCAGAACCAGCACTGGAAAAGATGAGTGGAATAAGAAATGAAGAAATGGAGAATCAACCGCAGGCAAAGATTTCTTCTCCTTCACATTCAACTGTGGATATTATATAATGTTTTCAAAGGAGTGAGGGGGAGGGGAATAAAGTCATCATCATATAGACATCTGAATGTCTCAAGAAAATATCAGATTCTGAATACAAATTTTAATAGTTATTTGTCTCTACTAAATTTGCAATGATTTTTCAAATAATTCACCAGAGTATAGATTTGTGTCAATGCTCATATAAGCATTCTAAGCTCTTACGTCCTCCAGACGTAAAGGAAGTTCTTTCAAATATTTTATTATAAATTTTTAATCTAAAGATGCAAAGACTAGTTGAAACAATGATAGTATCAGGAGGAAAGGAAGACTGGGGGGCTGGCTGTAGGACAAGAAAATACTAAATGCTTTAATGCAACATTGATTAGTATTTTCTCTCATTCTAATTCTCCTTGGCTACCTCTAGGTAGAAACTGCAGATCTTTGTTCTACCAAGTACAACTTGAGTTGTACATCTTGATTCAGCAAATCTAAGGCCAGTAAGATGTAGGGCCCTGGGAGATGGGTATATAGAACTCCTCTTCTTCCCCTATGGTGCCTTTGACAACTCCAGCCCTTCCAATAACCCTCTGCTATCAGTGTATTTGCTAAATTACACAGATATTAATGAGTCCCAAATAGCAACATCAAAAAGTCTTCTTCTAAGTTAAATACATTTGGAATCTCTGCTCAAATGAGGGAGTTCTTTGGACAGAAGAGGACACCCTTTGAACACAGGAGCATCTGGGCTGGTATTCTGTGCTCATTACAAAACCTAAAGGGTGACAAGGAAAAAGCTGGTTCAAACAGAATCACTAGCCAAGCACAGGAGGCCCCCAACCTTGAGATCAATGGCTGCCCAAGTGAGGACAAGGTGGACAGGCTGCAACTTGGCAGACTACAGCATGGCTGGGAACCTCTTCCCTGAGCACAGGAAGTAAATCGTCCGCGAAAGCACATTCAGGAGCACAGGTGTCAGAGTAACCCCATGCTGGAGCAGCAACTCCAAAGCAGCAGATTCCAAAAGCCTGGGTTCTGTGCACCATTTGGAAACACGACTGAGTTCTATGGCTTTTCCCGGAAGCCTACCTGTCATGTGACTTTCTGGTCTGAATATCTGTGCTCATCTGAATATCATATGGTCCAGGGAATTCAGGCCTCAACCTATCTATTCTTCCTTTTGTGGTATCTAGACGCCCTCAACCAAAATAATAACAAAAACGGATGAGATACAATTGCCGAACAGCATCTACTCTCATGAATAGATGAAATCCTTTAGAATCCACTTACTGTTTGTCTACAAATATTAGCTATGCCACCCTGCTTTAAGATGCTTGAGAAGGCTGAGCTGTGCTAACACAATTAATTTGCTCATTATATACATCTTCATCAGCAGGGGAAAGGTAAATTCCAGGCCAACCGGAGATGGCATTAAAAATTCCAAATGAGTGGGCTTTACAGCAATGAGTCCTGAACATTTTTAAGTGTTATTCTCTCTTCCCATAGTTCCAGTGTTATTTAATTCATAGTTAATGGCTATTCCGTGTGCCCATGTCAACAATACTAACTTTTTATAATCCCTTAACAATCCTATTACAGCTTTGGCTGAGAATTTACCAGCCCGCCGTGAGCTTCTGGATGTGGTTACAGGCTGGTAGGTCATAGAACCCTGTGATGTAAGAATGTTCTCACTCCGTTACATCATGTTGTAAAGTTGGGGGTGTGTCCACCCCTGCTTCTCCTCCCACCCCCTTCAATCCGCCTCCTGAATGCTTGCTGTTGTCTCTACCACAGCACTTGCACGTTGAGTCTCTCTGCAGAGTGTCGTGCTGCTACCCGTGTCTGGAAGACACAATTTCTATGTGTTGAGAATGTACCTGTCCCCTTACCGCCATCTCTAAGGCTGCCTCCTCCATGCAGGCTTCTGTGATATGACAAATCCCACGACTGTTCACACTTCCTCCAATGACGTTTATCAGCTTCATCTTGGCTATGTGTTTGTTATTCATATTCAAACCTTATTTCTCCAGCTTCATTTAAGAGCAAGGGACTAGCCTTCTTTGTGATTCTAAACTCATTTCTTCCCTGGGCTGTAACAGGCACTGCATTCTAATTATTGATTTGCCTTGCTAGTGCAAGAGCGCCTCTAGGGAGCATGATCTATTTGCCTATAATGGGAGGATGTGAGGTCTTCCCTACGTGGATACTGCTCCTCCTCCTCCAGCCCCACAAGCCAGAAATTCCACTGATAGAAATAAATTATTTTCCATTGAGCATCAGTGTCTCCAAAGGCCAATTGTCAGGTGAAAGATAAGACAGTGTTATCTGCACGTTTTGTTTATGAGATGGTTCTCCTTGGGTGAAAGGAGACGTGGAAGAGTGGGCTTCCAGTAAGGACTGGCTACTTACTGGGGAAGAGAAAATAGGTCAGAAATGAAGAGAGAAGGATCTAAAACTAAGTTAAGTAACTGATGTCACAGGGCTGGCTCTGCAGATGACAACGGCATTCTCAGAAGGGGACTGCCTGCAGGTTCCTCGGTGCCTCTCCTGGATCGGCCACTGTGCACACGTCCTCCAGACAGCATGCTCATGGAGGGCATGAATGAGGACACAACCCGTCTGCTGGTTATGGTGCCCACACTGTGCTGCTCGTCTCTGCAAAACATCTGATATTCTCTCACCTTTTCCTGGAACGTGAGGCCTCTGGTGATACATTTGATTTCCACTGCTAAATTTGTTCTTCTTTCCAGCCAAACTGGATTTCCAGACCCAATGTAACTAGACTGAGAACCCTTCCAACACTAACTCTCCATATGACCCTGAGGATAATTAGGAAATGAAATAACTGCATGTCGGAGGCATGGGAAAAAACCATGACAACCCAGATTCTACCTTGGGCTAAATTTCTCAAAGAGCCCCGCGGACTTGCTTACAGCAGGAGCACATCAAAGGCAGACGCATCGTTTCGTGCCAGAGAAAAGGTAAGAACAGGCACGACTGGGTAACTGTGTGCCACAGGGCCGGCAAAAGGCACCCTTATCTGATGGGTTTGCACAAACAAGGAGCAGATTATCCAAGCTACTGTGGGTTTCCCTGCTGAAGAGATAACAAAAGCGTATTCTAAAACTTTCCACTGTGTGTTTCTTCATTCAAGGAAAGTGTAGATTTTAATAGCTGTAACAAGAGATGGAAGCTTCTCAAAGCTCAGTGACTCATCTCACTTTTGGACAATTAAGACAAAAGAAATAATTCTATAAAGCATTCTTCGCTGCACACGGGCAGAAGCTAACCCACGTGCAACAGTGCACGACACATACTCACCTGAAAGTAATTAAATGTTACAGGGGAGCAAAACATCAGTGCAGATTAAAAACCTTTTGCTGTGTCTGAATAGGGCCTCTAACTCTGACGATGTCGAAGGAGCCCAGGCAAGCGGGAAGAATGGCGTCCTCAATGGTCAGTAGGGGACGGCTGCCTGGCAACGGTCCTCCTTGCAAAGCAAATCACAGCAGCTGGCACTGAGGCTTGGTTCCACCAGTAAACCACTCTCTGTCCACAGTGTGACACGTTTGTATCTTCCTCTTCTCATTTATGAAGTGGAAATGATACCACCGCGGACAGGGATGTCCTACAGGGACATTGTAGGCACGAAAATTAAAACACATAATAACAGAAAAGATCTTTGGGAAACTAACACTACAAACAATACACCATACTTTGTGGCATGTAGCTATTGATCCAAAGTTCACCTCTGCACATAATACCTGCTCAGCTCATATTTGCGCGTTTGCTGGTGACTGCTGACCTCCCAGTTACTAAATACAATGAATTCTCTACAGTTGTCATTCATCCCCACCTCTCTTTCGTGTGGCCTTTGTTCGTTCTTCTCTGCAAAACCTCTCTTTCCTCAGCTGGTGCTCTACTGGTTCCTTCCGATTCAAATCCACAGTGCAGCTGCACGCAGTGTTTCAGCTGGATGTGGACTGTCTCAGGTCTCCAGGAGTCTTGTCCCCGGGCCATCTCCTCTGCTCCCATGTCCCAGTCCCTCCTATGTTTGTCCCTGCCTCCTGGCTCTTCATGTCCAGTCCCACCATCTCCTCTCAACTCCAAACCACATTTCAACAACTTCTGGGGCGCTTCGTCATCGTGTCCTTAAAGCAGACGGCCATGCGTCCAGCCCCTGCCCCTGCAGGTATCTGTTGTGAGTCCACAGTCCCCCGTGTTGTCATTAGCTACGAAGGACCACCGTTGTTCTCTTTCTCCTCATCCCCTGACCTCATCAAACTGATCACAGGCCACCTAAGTTTGCCTTGGACAAACTTCTGGAATCATTCACTTTAGTCACATATAAGAAAGATTCATACTTTCACCAGATTATTGCCAAAAAACCACTCTGTTGATTTCCATGACCTCCAGACTTTTCTCCTTCCAATCTAGTCTCTGCACAGCTGCACACGGATCCTTCCAAAGCTGAAATCTGGTCCTGTCACCATTTAATGCTCTGCCCTCCCCCAGTGGCTCCAGAAGCCAAGCACTTACTCATTAGATGACGGCCCTGGAGATGATGGCCATGAAGCTCCCACTGTAGGGAGCACAGTGGGGAGAGAGCCCCAGCTGCACAATCCCTCAGTGCGTTTCCACGGAGCCTCCCAGGCACTGCTCCCCGCGGATGATTCAGCATGATGGAAATACTGACACAGACCCATTGCTGAGAGATACGGCACTGCTTTTTGCCTCCAGGACTCCCTAATGGCTTGGCCAAAACTTCCGGAGAGCTCATCGTTGTCTAGGAGGCTTCCGTCCAACCTTCTTTCTCCTTCATTTCAGGTCAGATTTTATTAAGGCCAGAATCCTCTCCTTCCCAATTTCCTTTCACATGGGCGTTTCCTCTAATAAGATCCTGGAGAGCCTAATGCTGCCTTGATGTCTGCTTCTCGGCACACTCAGAGTAACACACATTACAAACACTTTTCTTTTTTTTCAAACATCTCTTTTTTATTTTACAAATTCCCACTAGCACCATAGATCACAGTCTTGTGTTCTTATGAGTTTTTTTTGTCCTTTCTGTCTTCACCATTGTCTTGTCTTCTGGATCAGTTCTTACTTGTAAATAGAGCATCACTTATTTTTAGCTAAATTAGGTGCCTGTCCTTGGTAATTATTATCTATCATAACATGTACCATTCTCTATTCCCTGTTATAACTGTGAGTATTGCCATCTGTTCCCACTATTAAATGTGAGTTTTTCAAGGGTATGAACAGTCCCATGCAGAGCCGATACTTAGAGTCTCCTACAATATATAGCAGCAATATATACAATATATACAATACATAGCACATTCTCACATTTAGCTTTTTGGTTGGCTATTGCTGTGTAACAGATTCTCCCAAATTTAGTGGCTTAATATAGCAACCACTGCATGAGGTGTATGATTCTGTAGGTCAGGCGGAATTCAAGCAGAGGTCAGAGGGGATGGCCTGTTTCTGTGCTCTGATGCCCAGAGTTTCAGCTGGAGTGGCTCAGACAGCTGCAGATGGCATGGGCCACATGTGAGGGGTCTTGGTTCTTCCCTGGTAGTGTTATATGGGGCTGTAATGGCTCATTTCCTTGCATATCTAATGCCTGGACTGGGATGGCTGAAATAGCTGGGGGCTGGCCAGCATTACTTTCTCTTTCTTCACATAACCTCTCCATATAGCTAACCTGGGAGTTATTCCTCACAGCCCAGTAGCCTGGAAGTAGTCGAACTTCCTACAAGACTGCCTTACAGAGGAAAAGAAACAAGTGCTCCAGTAGAAGCTGCAAAGAATCTTCTGACTGAGGCTTAGAAATCCTAGAATGTCACTTCTGCTATATTCTATTGATCGAAGCAGGCACAAGCCAGCCCACATTGAAGAGGATGAAGGAATGGACTCTTCTTAATGAGGAAATATCATGCACGTGCAGGGAGAAGAAGAATTGATGGTGGTCATCTTGAAATCAAGCTACCTCAAGATTCCATCCTAACTGACACTTATTCAGAAAGACCTCCTTCCTTAGATATCCCATCTAAAGTATGCTGTCCCCACTGGCTAGTCTTTGTCATGGTGTTTATTTCCTTCAACACATTTATCAGTCTGTGATTCCTTGTCTATGTGTCTATTTATGGACTGTGTGTTTGCTAGAAGACAAGCCCCACAGGGACAAGTTCACCATGGCATTCCCAGCTCCTGATGCAGAACACGAAGCACAACAAATATTAGTTATTAAGTGTGCAAGGTAGGGGAGACTCTACCTTGTGTAACAGATCCATATGGAGCAATTTTGCCTCCCAAATTAGACAGTTTCTACACGACAAAGACTATGCCTTTTTGAACACTTCTCAGTGCCAAGGACAACACAGAGTTGACACAGCTCAATAAATCCTTGTTGATCAGTAGTAATAATCTTGGTCCTTATCCAAAAGGTCATTGGAGGCCCATTCTTCAAGTATTTTTAATGGAAACCATGTTATATTGCCATCGGGAATGACCACAGGTGCCATGCTAATACTCACACTCATACTTGTTGATGCTGCTTCATGATGAAAGGTACCTTGCCAGTAAGATTCCCACCATGGTAGTTTATCTCAAAGTCTCAGCTAGAAGGGGGGATAGTGAAAAGATGACAGGCAAAGAGCAAGGTAATTGCCCTTGTGCAAATCACTCATCGTCTCTGAGCCATTTCTCTAAAATGTAGCTATTGTACCCACAGAGTTATTTTAACTGAGATAATACATATAAAGAACGTACTGCCAAGTCTGTAGGAGGTTAAGTGTTCAGCTCATGGTATTTTCCTAGTCTCTAATGCCTGTGGTTATAAAGGTGCGATATCCTAATACTAAAAGTCTACACCTTATGTATTTAACATGCTTTAAATCTAAGTGAATTGACAGGTTTTATCTTTTCTTTTCAAACAAAGAGGAAATGACAGCACACGATAAAGGGCCACACAGTGTTCCAATTCCATTTGAAATAACAGAAGTGAAAATATGTTTCCATCTAGACGTTTTATATTGGCTTGAAAGTGACTCAAAGTTAGTCCTGAGAAACGGCATGGCCACACTTGATCAGTAGAGTAAGGCCATCAGAAAAAAAACAAGGGTGATTTTTGTTTTCTAAACCACACTGACTAATAAAGGTTAAAAAGAAAGAACTGATGTTTGTAAGGATGCTAGTGAATCGTAAACACTTATTATAACTCCGGACATCATGGAGACAAATAAAAAATAGATACCAAGACTTAATGCCAATCAATAATACTACTTTCACTGACCTTTCAGAAGAATATTTTTAAAGGTATTTCAAATGCATGAACAAAAATGTATATATTGCACAAATACCAACGTACGCTAGTCTCGTGTACTGAAGAAAGAGTGTCTGGTTTTCAAATCACACATATCACTAGCTTATTCTATCTTTCTTCCTCCTACTATTAAGCTTTTGACTCATCCACAAAATAATAAAAAGTTGTACCAAATAGGAGCCAGATGAGGAGAGAATTATAAAATAAGAGTAATTCTTTTTTGCGCATAAGATTTTCTGGCCAACTTGTGGAGAGCTGGAAGAGAGCTGAAATATGTTTCAAGGTCATGTTTAGATTACATTTATTTATGCTTTCCCTTACCTCTTAGTAGTGAGAGCAAATTATCTTGTTGCAAATAATATGCGTAGTGCCAAAAGGTAGAGGCCATTTTAAAAATTTTTTTAAAGATTTTATTTATTTACTTGAGAGAGAGAGAGAAAGAGAGAGAGCATAAGCAGGGGGAGGGTGAGAGGGAGAGGGAGAAGCAGACTCCCCACTGGGCAGGGAGCCTGACGCGGGGCTGGATCCCAGGACCCCAGGATCATGATCTGAGCCGAAGGCAGATGCTTAACCAATTGCGCCACCCAAGCGCCATGGTAGAGGCCATTTAAAAGAAATTACATATATGAAGGAAAGGAAAGAGGGGACACTCTGATTATTTGGGGGGGCGTGCATACAGGGTACAGAACTTGGTGTAAAATCATACTATTATTTTAAAATCTTCCTTTAGACAATCTAAGCGTATTTTTTTTACTATATTAAAACCATACAAAGATCTACTCTTTGGTTTAGGTAATACTGTAGGCGAGGGGTCAGCAAACTTTTTCTGTTGAGGAAAAAATAGTAAATACTCTACTCTGCTGTTGTAACATAAAAGCAGCCATATGCAATACATAAATGAATGGATATGATTGTGTTCTAATAAAACTTTATTTACAAAAACAGATGGCAGGCCAAATGTGGCCCATTAGTGGTTGTTTGCTAACCCCTGCCACAGAATAGCATAAATCTACACTTCCTGAAATAGACACAGCTTTGCAAGTGAGAAAGATAAACTAAAATGCATGTGCATCGCCTGAAGGAGCTAAGAAAAAGTCAAAATAAAATGTCGGTTTTGCATGCATTTTTTAGTAGCTGCCAAAGACAGACACCCTCTCCTGCTACTCCTTCATAGTCACCCCCCGTTCCTTACCCCTGGCAACCACTGATCTCATCACTTGTGGCTTGTGTTTTTGAGAATGTCAAATAAATGGAATCATATCATCTGTCATTCTTTGAAAACTGGCTTCTCTCTCATGAAAGATGAGGTATTTAAAATTCATCTAAGTTGTTGCATGTATCAATAGTAGGTTTCATTATATTGCTTAGTAAACAGTTGTTTCCAACCAACTTGTGTGTGTCTGTGTGTGTGTGTGTGTGTGTGTGTGTCTGTGTGTCTGTGTGTCTGTGTCTGTGTGAAAGAAGAAAGGAATTTATTTCAGTGAGGCTGAAACTGGAAGAAAGTGGACTAACATCTCAAAGACCGTCTCCCTCCAAGCAACTTTTTAAAATCCATTCATGGGTTAAACTGTATTTGGGTTGTTTCCAGCTTTCAGGTATCACAAAGCTGCTATGAACATTTGGGTACAGGTTTTTGTGGAAATGTAAGTTTTCATTTCCCTAGCGTACATACCAAGTAATGGTATTACTGTGTTGTATATTAAATGCATATTTAATTGTTTACAAAACTGCCAATCCATTTCCCATTATACAGGTTTTCTAATCATCACACTTATTCTTCTTCTATATTAGGAAGTAGCATCCACTCAATGAAGCTCCCAAATAAATGTACTGGCTGAGTGACCTTGAGCAAGTTCTTGAGGCTCTAACCCTTTCCTAGTTTTAAAACTGGGGACAACAATGGTTCTTATTCCATTTTTCATGTGAGTTAACGAGATGATGCTACTACGGCACTTAGGTCAGTGTCCACGATAGTGGCCCTCCATCACAGCAATTCTACCCCCATGGGAACCTGGCAACGTGTGGAGACATTTTCAGTTGTCACAACTGAGGGAAGTACCATTGGCATCTGGTGGGTAGAGGTCAAGGATGCTGCTAAACATCCTACGATGCTCAGGACAGCCCCCTCAACAAAGAATTATCCATCCCCAAATATCACTGATGCCAAGGTGGAGAAACCCTGGCCTACGCAGAGAAAACACTCAACAAATATTTATTATCATCATCACCATCATTATTAAAATGGATATTTATTCAAACTCAGCATATACTCAAGTTACTCAAGAGGGTTAGGCAAGTACACTCCTCAAAAAGAATGAGGACTTTAAAGGAAAAAGAGTAGTTCTCTATAAAGCTGAAGTCAAGAAAGTGAATATATAAATAAAGTAAATCACCACTGATTTTTTTATCCCTAAAGTTTCCAAAGAAAAAGTTAACGTCCAAAGATTTTCTGAAGCTTCCCTGAAAAGCTTACATATATCTAGAATCCTAATATGGTTATCATTGATGTTAAAAATAACAGCAAATATTTCCACATTTTTCACCACAAAAAAGTCATCTTCGAAATATTAAAATACACTGAAAAAGAAACATTTAAAGGTCAGTCATCCATTCAAGTCAGCTCAGCTGAGATACTTCACTTAGGCATGTGAAAGAACTGCTATAGATTTACTCTAAGATGAAGACAGGATAACAAAAAGTCCTAGAATACTCTTATGATTATGAATTCAACAAACATTTGTTCCCCTCAGATCCTTCTCCCCAGCCTTTATTCTTCTGGTAGAAGCAGACAAGTGACGTGCAACCCTCTGGAACTCCATGTAGCTTCCCCAGCACACTGCCCCGTAACACCAGGTGCATGATGCTGGTTCCCTCAGACCACCAGGCTCTTCATCTCAAACAGGTGCAATGAACCATCAAGGTCCCTTTCAAGTCAAATATGCTCTGGGGAAGATCTACTGACAGTCCCTTTAAGGACAGACCTTGGAAAGAGGCTGGGGAGAGACTTCCACTGCTCCTCCTCCTATTCCTGTTCCAGATCTAGAGTAGCAACCCATCGCAGGTTCGCCAACCCAGGGGTCCTGGGTAAATCAGGTGAGGGATTGGTGAGTTTGCAGGGAAGACACACATTGAGTTTGCTTGTGTATTATTTAATGGTTTAAACACAGTTAGAATTTATTCAAAATACATCAAGCAGTCCTTAATGACCTTTAATGGACCTCCTCCTTACATGATTCCCCCACCACAATCTCCCCACAAAATGCTTGCTTTAAAAAAAAAACACATTCTCAGGAAGCCCAAAAAGGAGGACAAATGTCCTGAACACAGTTGTATTTTAAACAAGAGGTGCAGTTGGGTCAATACAGTACAAAGTGCATTCAGCGGTCCTTGAAATAATGTAAACATGATCCAATTTGCATTTTTTTGTTTGCTTGGTTTTGTTTTTCCCTTTTTGGGGGTCTGTAACAGTTTTCCTAAGATGTAATTCACGGATCTATACAATTCACCCACGTAAGGTGAACAGTTCAAGGTTTAGTGAGTTCAGAGTGTTGCAGCCGTCAGCATAATCAATTTTAAAGCGTCGTTTCATCACCCCAGAAAGAAACCCGTACCCCCCCTCTTCCCCCGCTCCCATCGAGTCTAGCTATGCTGATAACCGATCAAAGTAAATTTTGCAAATCCTTTAAAAGCTGCTCAACGTCCATTTTTCCTTTTGAAAGTTATTGACTGTCTTTTTGTTCTGGGTTCTGACTGGAGGCATTTACTGCAAGGTGAGGACTAGCTGAGGGAAGGACCCAGCCTCTGGCCCAAAATCCAACGCAGCACTAAAGCACTCAGTTCTCAAGAAAATTACTACCGTGACGCAGCATTTTAAAAATTAAAATGAACGCAAAAGCCCCAGCATTGTCAGTAAAGGCAGAATCCCCTAATCCTCTTTGTGATAAAAATGTTAATTATAAAAACAGGCAGTCAGACCAGTGGCATAGCTTACCAACTCAATTTTTGAATACACTGCATTACAATGTTACATATGTTACATAGCTTTTTGTGTGTGTGAGAGAGTGTGCACCCGCATTTGCACATGTGAGAGAGAGTGTGCACTCACATTTGCACGTGAGTGGGGGGAGGGGGAAGGGGAGGGGGAGGGAGAATCTTAAGCAGGCTCCACACTCAGGGCAGAGCCCGATGTGGGGCTCGATCTCACAACCTTGAGATCATGACCTGAGCAAAAATTAAGAGTCCGACGCTTAACCAACTGAGCCACCCTGGCGCCCCTAATGTCACACATCTTGATGCCCGAGTGTTTTTGGTGGCCCCTTAAATTTAGCACCTTAGACAAGTGCCCCACTCTCCTCACCCTTGTCCTAGCCCAGATACTGTTCTCATTTTTTCCCCTTCGTTTTGCCCTTTGTCAATGGACTAGTGTAAAACAAAAGAATTTTGAAAGGCTAGGGAGACTGGTAGAAGAGAAGCAAGAAAATCAGATGCTCCAGGCACTGGGCCACCAGCCCCTGAATAATGGAGGCACTGAGTGTAAACATTTGCAAGGACTCAAGTCTGGGACCTAACAGGTAAACACACAGATTTTCTATTAGTGTGATGCTCAACAGGGGTGTACAGGAAAACTCACGCTGCCTGAGGTATTTATGAATGATTACAGGGACAAGGGAAGTACACGGGTAGTAAAAGTTGCTGATGCAAATTTATTAAGTTAATAAAAATTATGGAGGAACATAAAAAGCAGAATAATCTAATAGGGCTGTATGAATGATAAAATTTAAGCCAGAAGGGAATAATTGAAGGAATAAAATCCAGGGGTACTCAGGAAAAACAGCCAATAACCAAAAGCCCTAAGAAGTCACTGGCTTGGCAAGATCCAAAATGTGTTCAAGGTGTTTGACTATATTAATGGAAGGGTATAGAAAAATTCAGAGACGGGGCGCCTGGATGGCTCAGTCGGTTAAGCGTCTGCCTTCGGCTCAGGTCATGATCCCAGGGTCCTGGGATCGAGTCCCACATCGGGCTCCCTGCTCTGCGGGGAGCGTGCTTCTCCCTCTCCCTCTGCCTGCTTCTCTGCCTACTTGTGTTCTCTATCTCTCTGTCAAATAAATAAATAAAATCTTTAAAAAAAAAAAAAAAAAGAAAAATTCAGAGACACTATGGCCGTGCCTTAATGAACCTCCTCCTTATATAATTCCCCTACGACAATCTGTCCCTAGAATGGCTGCTTTTTGAGAAACTGGTACATTTGGTTAAGGAGCCCAAGATGGGGAACAAAATGTCCTGAACATAATCATATTTTTTTCTACTTTTCTAAAGATTTTATTTATTTGACAGACAGAGAGCACAAGTGGCAGGGAGGGAGAAGCAGGCTCCCTGCTGAACAGGGAGGTGACAATGTGGGGCTCAATCCAGGACCCTGGGATCATGACCCAAGCCGAAGGCAGATGCTTAGCCGACTGAGCCACCCAGGGGCCCCTGTCCTGAACAGTCATATTTTAATTAAGAGGTGCAGTTAGGTCAATGCAGCTCAAAAATAAGGAGTTTCATGAGACATATGCAGAGGAAACGTGTCAAAATTGGGGTCCTTACACTCAGAAAGTTTAGGAAGAATCAAGATTATTTTATCAAATGTGGAAGGCATAAGAAGAGTAAAGAATAATGGTAAACCAGGATCTCACATGTTCATTAGTCATGAAATACAAGAGACAGCAAATGATGAACAAGTAAAATTATACTGGCAAATAGAGGAAAAGGAAATGCTTCTTATAAACAGCATAATCGATAGGAGTTACTGACATCCAGCGGTGAGCTCATGCTCGGGATTATGATCAAAGGAGCCATAAATAGGTACATTTAAGCACAGGCGGAAAAGAACACAGAGCCAGGGCCTCTAGGTTCCATAGCAAGCAGAGAAATGGGAAAACCATCCTAAAGATGATCAATGTCTCAGCTCACAAAGCTCCACTGGAAACAAAGAAGAGTCTGAAGACACTTTATGTGTCACTGTGTGTTGGTTTTTCCCTTTTTGTGCCTGGTTGCACTTTCTACCGGTTTTTACCCTATTTACGCTCTGATGGTCCCAACTCTATGGGCTGTGCTGCTTGGGTTCCTGTACCTTTCAGCTTCTAGCTGTGTAATAAGAACCCCTGGGGCAGCACAGGGGATGCGCCTGAAGCTTCCCTGCAGCTACTCACAGCACAACTGAGATTTCCCCCAAAAGATGGGGACATGCTTGAGATCCCGTCAACACCCTCAGCCAAGCAGCTCCGTACTCTGGGCTTTCAGCCTTAGGACAGCGCAACACTGGAAACACTCACGTTACACTCAGCATTTCTCCATAGAGGTAGTATCTTTACGCCCATTTTACAGACTGGAACCCTGTGATAAAGTGATGGCATGGCATATCAGGATTTTATTACTGTGGGAAGATACGTGTCCCATAAAATATACCAGTTTAGCCATTTTTAAGTGTGCAATTCAGTGGCATTATTATATCCACACAATTGTGCAACCACCATATGCTTCCAGAATTTTCCCACCACCCAAATCTTCAATCTCTCTTTAAAAATTTTTTTCTGGTAAAATATGCATAACATTAAACTTGCCATTTTAAGTGTACACTTAAATGGCATTAACCATTTATGCAACATCGCCATCATCGACCTACAAAGGGTTTCATCTTCCTACACCGAAACGCTACTTGCATTCAATGACAACCGCCCCCCTACCTGTGGCCCCGGGTGACACCACCCTACTTTCTGTCTGTATGAATCTGACCGCTCAAAGTACCTCCTAGAAGTGGAGTCATACAGTACTTGTCCTTTTGTATCTAGCTGATCCACTTAGGAAAACGTCCTCAGGGTGAATCCACATGGTAGCATCTGTCGGAACTCCATTCCTAAGACTGAATATATTCCACTGTATGTGTAGATCGCACTTTGTTTATCCATTCATCCACTGGTGGACATCTGGGTTATTTCCACCTTTTGCTTACTGTGAATAATGCTGACATGAACATCGTTACACAGTATCTGAGTCCCCGTTTTCTACTATTTTGGATATATACCTAGAATTGCTGGGTTCTGTGGTAATTCTAGTTTGAATTTTTGAGGATCTCCACGTGAGTTTCACTATTTTCTTCAACGACAAAAAATACAGGGTTAAAACCTGTGACCTACATGTCCCTTATTATGTGATTTTAATAAATAGATACTAAACCTACAAGAATTTCCAGTGGAACCATCTAAAGAGCTATAAAAAAAAAAATTGCATGGCGTCTGGGAGGGTAAAAATCCAATTCCTGTAAAAAATCCAGTTCCGGTAAAAATCCAATCCCTGGTGCCCAACTGACTAATACTGATTCCTTACACCATCGCTGAAAATGCGGGAATGTCACAATGGAGGTATCATCATTCTTTGGAAATTAGTTTCAGAAACACCTTGTTCAACTTTACTTCTTCCAGTGAAGGAGTGAGTTTTATACTACTATTTTTAGGGATATAATTGCATGAAAAAAAAAATCCTTATTTTGAAAATGAAAGCCTTGCCACACCCACACCCAGAGACGAGAAGGGAGAAAGACTGAACTCTCCTTCATTCCTCCAATCTTTGAGCCCACACCTGCCCTTAAATAACCTCCATCATACCCCACCCTGGAGCCGTGCTGGAAGGTTCTCTTTGCTCTTCCCCATTAAATGTAATAAAATCTCAGCGATAACTCTGTGCTTTTGCTTCACCAATAAGAAGGGAGTCGTTTATCATCTGGCAAGTCAAGTGTGCAATCTTCCACGCGTTGATTCCTGCTTAAAGCTGGGGTCAGGACAAAATGCCAGCCGCGCATCCCTACCTAGTCACCGCATCAGGCGGTGAGGTGCATTTTGAAAAGTGAGGATAACACCGGTCGTGCAGAGCCGGTCTAATCCTTAGTGACGAGTGACATGTCAATGCCGGAAAACTCGGCGTTGCTCTTGCAAACATCATCTCTGAAGTTCAGTTTGGTGTTGGGATCTCCATGATGGCAGGGGCCTTAGGGAGACTGACACACTCCTCCAAATTAGTTTCGTAGCAGGGCTTAAACTAACACCCGGGATACTGAGTCTGCAAGTTCCATCAGACACAGCTGCCTGGGTCCCGGCTTGTAATCCGGTGCCTTCCAAGACAAAAAGAAACGGCAGCCCCTTTTGTAAGAACAGTCAAATCCACTGCATGCAAATGCAACTCTGATTCAAACACAGGAGGGAAAATGTACCGTCCCTTTCTTTCTTCTTTTTTTTTTTTTTTTTTTTCCAGTTTTAGGGAAAAAATGGTGGACAGTTTTTAGAAAGGTTTTTTCAGAAACCTGTTTCCTGAGAAGGTGGAGGACGAATTTGTCGTGCACAGAAAAGGAGCCAGAAGACACACACAGATGCGAGGGTGCCCGAAGTTACCTACTGTGTGCTGGTTACGAACGCAGATGCGTGGGTTCCACCTCCAGAAAGTTCTGAGTCTTCAGCTCTGAGGCTTAGGCATGTGTATTTGCAGCCCCACATCAGGTACTCGGATAGAGGTGGTGCGTTCGTTTACTGCTGCTGGTATCATAAATTACCACAAACCGAAAGGTTTAAAACATGAATTTCTCCTCTGGGTTCTGGAGGCCAGAAGGCTGACAAAAGCCTCTCCAGGCTAAAATCAAGGTGTTCGCAGGGCCGTGTTCCTTCCGGGGGCTCGAGGGGAGGATCTATTTCTGGGCTTCTTAAGCTTCTAGAGGCTTTCGGCATTCCTCAGCCGGTGGTCCTCTTCCTGCATCTCCGACGCACACAGGGAGCGTTGTGTCTTCTGACTTTGCTTCCGTCCTCACATATATTTACCTTTGGCCTCAGCTGGGAAAGGCTGTCTCAGGCTGTACCACTCTGACACGCCTTTTCTGTAGTCCAATCTTCCTCTGCCCTCCTCTTAGAAGGATCCTTGTGAGTACCTGAGACCCACCTCGATCATGCAGGATCACCTCCCCACCTCAAGGTCCCTAGCTAATAATTACATCTGCGAAGTCCCTCTGACCCTGCAATCAACATACTCCCTGTTTCAGTGATTAGGCTGTACATATATTTTGGGGGAGAGAATGGGCAGTATTCTGCCTACCACAGGTGGTCCATTGGCCAAACTTGGAAAAAACCTGCAAGAAGCAGTGTTTACTTCATTTTTCTCATGACATACCATACCCAAAAGGCAGTGGTTCTCAACTGGGCGAGGGAGGGGTGGTCTTTCTGCCCTGGGGACATGTGGCAATGTCTGCAATGAGTCCTGAGTTAGGACGGAGATGGAGATGAGACAGAGAACCCACGAGAAGAAATGCACCTTGTCTTCTAACCCACTAAAAAGCTATGTAGTTTCTACGTGGTCCCTCCTCCCTCACGCAGTGCTGATAGAAAAGACATTGAACGTGAGGTTAGGCGAAACTGGGTGTGTGTCCCAGCCCTGCTGGGTGTCATACAGAGATTGCTCCAGTAGCTATCCAAGCCTTTGGTGTCTGTAAAGGGAGAAGAGTCAAACATCCCCCAGAGAGGTGAGATGAGCCCTGGGCTGTGACAGCTAACACACTTGGTTAGTTCCCAAACCGTTAACTTAGGAGTAGCCATCTCAGTCTTGCTCAGACAGATGTTCCCAGAAGGCAGGGACTTTGAATTCTTGAACGTTACATTAGAAACCGCCCAAACCTGTGTCTATCTGGGTGCTTACTCCTAATCGATGGTGGTCAGATCAAAAGGAAAACAAGCAAGGAAGCAGCTGTGTCTAGGACATAAGCCACAGTGTTGGTCAAACAGAAGACTTAAATAAACCACAACAATTTAGGAAGGGATTACGAAGTCATCGAAAACCAGAAATGTGCCTGTTACCAATCCAATCCCCAAAGCACTGCATACACAGTCACTGTTGTGAGCATAAATGATGGATGGCCAACCAAACACCTATAAAACAAAGAAAAGATGAACAGAAGGGGGAGGGGGACCGTATGCTTTCTAGATGAAGAGGTGACCTCCGCAGGAGTGACACAGAGCATTGCAGATGGGCTGCAGGAGGTAAGCACAGCCTCACACAGCAGATGTGGTTCAGGTGCTAGTGGCAAGCTAGCACCCCTTACCTGTGCAAGCCTCAGCTACTGAGTTAGTGAGCACCCCTTACCTGTGCAAGCCTCAGCTACTGAGTGAGCACCCCTCACCTGTGCAAGCCTCAGCTACTGAGTTAGTTAGCACCCCTTACCTGTGCAAGCCTCAGCTACTGAGTGAGCACCCCTCACCTGTGCAAGCCTCAGCTACTGAGTGAGCACCCCTCACCTGTGCAAGCCTCAGCTACTGAGTGAGCACCCCTCACCTGTGCAAGCCTCAGCTACTGAGTGAGCACCCCTCACCTGTGCAAGCCTCAGCTACTGAGTGAGCACCCCTCACCTGTGCAAGCCTCAGCTACTGAGTTAGTTAGCACCCCTCACCTGTGCAAGCCTCAGCTACTGAGTTAGTTAGCACCCCTCACCTGTGCAAGCCTCAGCTACTGAGTGAGCACCCCTTACCTGTGCAAGCCTCAGCTACTGAGTGAGCACCCCTCACCTGTGCAAGCCTCAGCTACTGAGTAAGCACCCCTCACCTGTGCAAGCCTCAGCTACTGAGTGAGCACCCCTTACCTGTGCAAGCCTCAGCTACTGAGTGAGCACCCCTTACCTGTGCAAGCCTCAGCTACTGAGTGAGCACCCCTCACCTGTGCAAGCCTCAGCTACTGAGTGAGCACCCCTCACCTGTGCAAGCCTCAGCTACTGAGTGAGCACCCCTCACCTGTGCAAGCCTCAGCTACTGAGTTAGTGAGCACCCCTCACCTGTGCAAGCCTCAGCTACTGAGTTAGTTAGCACCCCTCACCTGTGCAAGCCTCAGCTACTGAGTTAGTGAGCACCCCTCACCTGTGCAAGCCTCAGCTACTGAGTGAGCACCCCTCACCTGTGCAAGCCTCAGCTACTGAGTGAGCACCCCTCACCTGTGCAAGCCTCAGCTACTGAGTGAGCACCCCTCACCTGTGCAAGCCTCAGCTACTGAGTGAGCACCCCTCACCTGTGCAAGCCTCAGCTACTGAGTGAGCACCCCTCACCTGTGCAAGCCTCAGCTACTGAGTGAGCACCCCTTACCTGTGCAAGCCTCAGCTACTGAGTGAGCACCCCTCACCTGTGCAAGCCTCAGCTACTGAGTGAGCACCCCTTACCTGTGCAAGCCTCAGCTACTGAGTGAGCACCCCTTACCTGTGCAAGCCTCAGCTACTGAGTCTTGTTGAAACAAGATACATTCTGGCTGAGGCTCTGTGTGCACCCTGCTAGGTCCTGCTCGTGGAAATGAGCACAAAGCACAAGCAGGTGAGCACCCCTAAGTGAAATCCAGCGTGCCTGTGGGAGACTCTGCTGTGGAAGCCAGCTACACAGCTCGTGCCTGGCACCACGGGGCACAGCAGAACACACCACCACCACCACCACCCATGATCCCTGCATGTGGGCGTGACGAATGTGCCCGCATCCATGAAGCAGGGAAGGATCCCCGTGGAAACGCTGCATCACTGACACTTCAGGTCCCGGTGCCAGTGCCAATAACAGGAGGTGCCGACTGTGACCTACTGCTAACCGTTTACCAAGGTAAGGAGGGAGCATCTTGCCTTTTCCCGGTCAGAAACAACACTGGGTATAGTTTTCTATTCCTTGTTTCCTGTACTTAGGACAGGCTTTTAAAAAATATCCATATTGCACCCTTTTTCATCTGGGATTACCCCACAAAATAGAATGAGATTTAACCTAAAAGCCAAAGCTCTATCAAATTTTATATTTTTAAAAATTTTATTTATTTATTTGAGAGAGAGAGGGGACACACAAGCAGAGGGAGAAGCCTGCTTCCCGCGGAGCAGGGAGCCCGACGCGGGGCTCAATCCCAGGACCCTGGGATCATGACCTGAGCCGAAGGCAGATTCTTAACCAACTGAGCCACCCAAGCGCCCCAAGATCTATCAAATTTTAAAGGTGAGAAGGCATGCGGTTACAGCACAGCTTTTATGCCAGACCAACATGAAGGGTACAGCTCCATTACTCTCTAAGAATTACCCTGCGGAGTCCGAGGATTGTAAAAAGGAGTGTAAGGCTGCTTCTCCAGTGTCATTGCAAACCTAGTTCTACTGCACACTTCCGAACTCCAGGCGATGTGTTCGAACTCTCAACTCCATCATGGCTGACAAATGGGTCGCTTTATCTAAAATGCAGCCCCTTTACATCCATTTACACCAAAGGCACAAAAAATTAAGAGAAGGATTTCTTATCTTGGCTTTAATATTAGCAAACTGAAAAGCCTGGCTTGTTCATGAATGTGTATCATGGCTTCACGGGTAAGAGTGAAAAAAATATTAAGGAAAAAAATGCTCAGCTTTGATCTATATAAATATAATCATTTATATTGATTTACTACCTTCAACTTTTTGAAAATCTCTTACTATTATCTTATTAATCATCCCTACTTTTTAAAAGAATTCATTTACATATATTGTTATGAGCTGAACTGTGTCCCTCCCAAATTCACATGTTGAAATCCTAACCCCCAGGGTCTCAGAATTGGAAGTGATGATATATGAAGATGGGCCTTTAAATACGTAATTAAGGTAACGTGAGGTCACTAGGGTGGGCACTAATACCACAGAAGTGGTGTCCTTGTAAGAAGATGAGATTAGGACACACACAGGCACAGAGGAATGACCACGTGAGGACACACCAAGTGTGAGTCTACACACCAAGGAGAGAGGACTCAGGAGGATCCAGCCTGCCCACGCCTGGATCTCGGACTCCCAGCCTCCACACTGTGAGACAGAAATGTCTTTTGTGGGGTGCCTGGGTGGCCCAGTCATTAAGCATCTGCCTTCGGCTCAGGTCATGGTCCCAGGGTCCCAGGATCGAGCCCCACATCAGGCTCTCTGCTCCGCAAGAAGCCTGCTTCTCCCTCTCCCACTCCCCCTGCTGGTGTTCCCTCCCTCGCTGTGTCTCTCTCTGTCAAATAAATAAATAAAATCTTAAAAAAAAAAAAAAAGTCTTTTGTTTGCACTTACCAGACTGTGGCTATTTGTTATAGCAGCCTGAGCAGACTCATACACATATTTTCTATATCAACTGCTGGAAGTTCTCCTTTGTTTTACAGCCTTTCTTGAGGACCTGCTGTGTGTCAGGCCCAGAACAATGAGTTTTATATCTCTAATTCAGTTAATTCTCTGCCAAACATGCACAATATGCATTAGTAGCCCTACTTTATGAATAAGGACACTGAGGCTTGGTGTTATAAATTTGCCCCAGATCACGCTAGATGATGCAACTGGATCTCCAGTCCAGATAGATCCAGAAACAGGTCTCGTGTTGTTTCACCTTCTCTTCCTCCAGGACCCAGATGCTTTAATGAGGAAAATGCCTCTGCATATCAGGAGGAACATCTGTGCATGGGTGACGCCTAGAGAGAGCCGAGAGCTGTAGCACACCCATCTGGGAAGGGCCCGCCATCAACGGCATGGTCATCAAGCATGGATCACCCTGAGCAGGGAAACGGGGCGGTCACTCTCCCTCCCTACATACTCAACCACAGCAGAACACATGTGGAATACACTGGGCCGGAGATGACACAAGCCCACCTCCCTTCCTCCCTTCCCTGTCCCACCACATCTCCAGGTATGGCCCCTTCCACTAGCTTCAGATCTGGATCAGTTAGCTACTGCTACAAAAGCAACAACACCAACTTAACAGCTTAAAACACCCATTTCTTAGCTCACGGATCTGTGGGGTAGAAGTCCGGGATGGCATGGCTAGGTTCTCCGCCATGGGTCTCCCAAAGCTGTCTCCCAAAGACACTCCCAAAGTGTCTGCGAGGCTGGGCTGTTGTTACCTGGAATGTTCAGAAGGATTCATTTCCAGGATCTTTCAGGTTGCTTCATCAATTCTGTTCCTTTGGTTGTAGGACTGAGGTCCCCAGTTCCTTGCTGGCTGTTAGCCAGAGATCACTTTCTGCTCCCAGAGGCCACCCAGATTCTTTCTCACATGGCCCCTCCACTCCTCAAACCACCAGCGGCACCTGGAGTCCTTATACTTCAACTATCTCTGACTTCTCCTTCTGCTACCGGCTGGAAAAATACCTCTGCTTTTAAAGGCCTCATGTGATTAGATGAAACCTACCTCACCCCAATACTCTGTTTTACCAAAATAAGTCAACATAGGTGATATATGATCATATAATGAGTTTCTACCCACACTCAGTGGGGAAGGGGTTGCACAGGGAGGGGCAGCCTTAGAATTCTGCCAACCACAGCATATCACATATATACCCCTGTCCTTGCCATGTCTGTTGTTCCTTCCACACTGGCATTCTAACCAACCTCTCCCTGCTATCCAATCTCCCATTTTCCACCCTGGAGATACAGTGATCCGTTATCAAACATCAATGTGACCTTGCCACTCCTGCAAGTTAGTGCTCATTTTATTCACTCAACATTTACTGACCACCTCTGAAAACCTTCCCCCCACCAATTCTGCCAGTCAGAGAAACCTCATGAAGGACATGCCCTCAAGAAGGAAAGATGACCCCCAACAAGCAGACAAGTGTGTAGGTAAGACTGCCTCAGGGCAAGACAGGAGCTAGGGAAAAAAATGAACAGATGAAGGAGCTGGCTGGACTGGGAATGGTCTGGAAATGCTATTCTAGATGGGCAGCCTGGAAATATCTGGCTAAGCACAGACAGACCTGCATGGAGCCACCCACAGGAAGGTATTGAAGATGGAGTGTTCCACAGAGAGACCAGGAGGTTGAAGATCCTGAAAAGGGGAAGTACTGGCTGTTTAAGGAGCTAGGGACAAACATATACAGGGCAGAGCTCCCACTGATGAGGAGCTCCTTGAAGAAATGAAGTCAGCAAGATGCAAGGATTTATGGAAGGCTGGTATATTTACTGAGTGTAAGCTGCATGGGTGCACAATGCAGGTCACCTCCACCACATGAGCTATGACCCTCAGGAGAGCAACACGGCCAGCCTAAGGTGATCTCGTGGGGAAAGGTTTCAGGGAATAAATCCCCTTCTCTCCCTCCCTCTTGGCTCCTCCCAGGGCTCACTGTTGGACACTTTAGTTGGTACCCACTGTGAAGTCCAAGGGCATGCCTCCTGTTGATGCAGTCCACAACCATCAACCTTCAGGGGTGGAGTGGGGGATGGAGGCAGAGTGCATTTGGGGACATAAAAGGACCATCACAGCCCTAACCTTGAAATCTGGAAACATGCCCAGTGGACAGTTGGTGCTCCCTATTTTCAGGTCTCCTAAACATTGAAGATTCAGCAATTAGAAGTCATCGCTGATTTCCCAGGTTCTTTATTTCAGGAACCTCCAAGTTACTTATGAACCCCACTGAGAATTCTGCTTCCCTCTGGGCTGGGCTGCTATCTCAGCTGAAGCTGCCCAGAAACAGAGGGCACTGCCCTGTTTCGTGCTGGGCAGGCAGCTCCCTTCTCATGTGCTCCCAGCTGGAGCCTCCACACCCCATTCTGGGACAAGAGGGCTCGTCAGCAAAATGCGTCATCTTTTCTACAGAGATTTTCTATTATGGGCCACGTTTACTTGTGGCACATTTATCGCTCAGGTGTCACTCTGTGATTTCCAGCTGAATATCACCTCTATCCCTCCCTAGTAAAAAGGCTCTTAAGTCTGCAAACCTTCCCAGTCCTTAATGAGACTCCATTTTCTTTTTTTTTTAACTTTAACTTTTTATTTTTTTTTAATTTTATTATGTTATGTTAGTCACCATACAATACATCATTAGTTTTTGATGTGGTGATCCACGATCCATTGTTTTCGTATAACACCCAGTGCTCTATGCAGTACATGCCCTCCTTAATACCCATCACTGGGCAGACCAATCCCCCCTCCCCCCTCCCCTCTAAAACACTGTTTGTTTCTCAGAGTCCATAGTCTCTCATGGTTCATCTCTCCCTCCAATTCCCCGCCCTCATTTTTCCCTTCCTTCTCCTAATGTCCTCCATGCTATTCCTTATGTTCCACAAATAAGTGAAACCATATGATAATTGACTTTCTCTGCTTGACTTATTTCACTTAGCATAATCTCCTCCAGGCCCATCCATGTTGATGTAAAAGTTGGGTATTCATCCTTTCTGATGGCTGAGTAATATTCCACTGTATATATGGACCACATCTTCTTTATCCATCTGTTGAAGGGCATCTTGGCTCTTTCCACAGTTTGGCTATTGCAGACATTGCTGCTATGAACATTGGGGTGCATATGGCCCTTCTTTTCACTACATCTGTGTCTTTGGGGTAAATACCCAGTACTGCTGGGTCATAGGGTAGCTCTATTTTTAAATTTTTGAGGAACCTCCACACTGTTTTCCAAAGTGGCTGTACCAACTTGCATTCCCACCAACAGTGTAAGAGGGTTCCTTTTTCTCCACAACCTCTCCAACATTGGTTGTTTCTTTCCCTGTCCATTTTTGCCATTCTAACTGGTGTAAGGTGGTATCTCAGTGTGGTTTTGATTTGGATTTCCCTGATGGCTAAAGATGATGAATATTTTTTCATGTGTCTGTTAGCCATTTGTATGTCTTCTTCAGAGAAGGGTCTTTTCATATCTTCTGCCTACTTTTTGACTTGATTATTTGTTTTTTGGGAGTTGAGTTTGAGAAGTTCTTTATAGATCTTGGATATCAGCCCTTTATCTGTAGTGTCATTTGCAAATATCTTCTCCCATTCTGTGGGTTGCCTCTTTGTTTTGTTGACTCTCCTTTGCTGTGCAGAAGTTTTTATCTTGATGAAGTCCAAAAAGTTCATTTTTGCTTTTGTTTCACTAGCTTTTGGAGATGTATCTTGAAAGAAGTTGCTGTGGCCGATGTCAAAGAGGTTACTGCCTATGTTCCCCTCTAGGATTCTGATGGATTCCTGTCTCACATTGAGGTATTTCATCCACTTTGAGTTTATCTTTGTGAATGGTGTTAGAGAATGGTCGAGTTTCATTCTTCTGCATATGGCTGTCCAATTTTCCCAGCACCATTTATTGAAGAGACTGTCTTTTTTCCGTTGCATGTTTTTTCCTGCTTTGTCAAAGATTATTTGACCATAGAGTTGAGGGTCCATATCTGGGTTCTCTATTCTGTTCCATTGGTCTACATGTCTGTTTTTGTGCCAGTACCATGCTGTCTTGGTGATCACAGCTTTGTAATAGAGCTTGAAATCGGGCAATGTGATGCCCCCAGCTTTGTTTTTCTTTCTCAACATTTCCTTGGCAATTCGGGGTCTTTTCTGATTCCACACAAATTTTAGGATTGTTTGTTCCAGCACTTTGAAAAATGTCATTGGAATTTTGATTGGGATGGCACTGAAGGTATAGATTGCTCTGGATAGCATAGACATTTTAACAATGTTTATTCTTCCGATCCATGAGCATGGAATATTTTTCCATCTTTTTGTGTCTTCTTCAATTTCTTTCATGAGTGTTCTGTAGTTCCTAGAGTATAGATCCTTTACCTCTTTGGTTAGGTTTATTCCGCGGTATCTTATGGTTTTTGGTGCTATTGTAAATGGAATCGTTTTTCTAATTTCTCTTTCTACAGTTGCATTGTTAGTGTATAAGAAAGCAACTGATTTCTGTGCATTGATTTTGTATCCTGCCACATGACTGAATTGCTGTATGAGTTCTAGTAATTTGGGGGTGGAGTCTTTTGGGTTTTCCACATAAAGTATCATGTCATCTGCGAAAAGAGAGAGTTTGACTTCTTCTTTGCCAATTTGAATACCTTTTATTTCTTTTTGTTGTCTGATTGCTGTTGCTAGGACTTCCAGTACTATGTTGAACAACAGTGGTGAGAGTGGGCATCCTTGACGTGTTCCTGATCTTAAGGTAAAGGCTCTCAGCTTTTCCCCATTGAGGATGATATTTGCTGTGGGTTTTTCATAGATGGATTTTATGAACTTGAGGAATGTTCCCTCTATCCCTATACTCTGAAGAGTTTTAATCAGGAAAGGATGCTGCTGTATTTTGTCAAATGCTTTTTCTGCATCAATTGAGAGGACCATATGGTTCTTCTCCCTCCTCTTATTAATGTGTTCTATCACATTGATTGATTTGCAAATGTTGAACCACCCTTGCATCCCTGCGATAATCCTTTTAATGTATTGTTGGATCCTATTAGCCAGGATTTTATTGAGGATTTTGGAATCCATATTCATCAGGGATATCGGTCTGAAATTCTCCTTTTTGATGGGGTCTTTGCCTGGTTTGGGGATTAAGGTAATGCTGGCCTCATAGAATGAGTTTGGAAGTTTTCCTTCTGTTTCTATGTTTTGAAACAGCTTCAGGTTCCCCAGGGAATCCATCAGGCCCTGGACTCTTGTTTTTTGGGAGGTTTTTGATCACTGCTTCAATCTCGTTACTGGTTATTGGCCTATTCAGGTTGTCAATTTCTTCCTGTTTCAGTCTTGGCAGCTTATAGGTTTCTAGGAAGGCCTCCATTTCATCCAGATTGCTCAGTTTATTTGGCATATAGTTGTTGATAATAATTTCTAATAATTGTTTCTATTTCCTTGGTGTTAGTCGCTTTCATTCATAGTTTTATTAATTTTGGTCCTTTCTCTTTTCTTTTGGATAAGTCTGGCCAGTGGTTTATCGATCTTATTAATTCTTTCAAAGAACCACCTTCTAGTTTTGTTGATCTGATCTACTGTGTTTCTGGTTTCTAATTCATTGATATCTGCTCTAATTTTAATTATTTCTCTTCTAATGCGTGGCTTAGGCATTGTTTGTTGCTTTTTCTCTAGTTCTTTAAGGTGTAGACTTAGTTGGTGAATTCAGGATTTTTCTATTTTTTTGAGTAAGGCTTGGATGGCTATGTATTTCCCCCTTAGGACCGCCTTTGCAGTATCCCATAGGTTTTGGACCGATGTGTTTTTGTTCTCATTGATTTCCATGAATTGTTTAAGTTCTTTTTTGATTTCCTGGTTGACCCAAACATTCTTGAGCAGAGTGGTCTTTAGCTTCCAAGTGTTTGAATTTCTGCCAAATTTTTTCTTGTGATTGAATTCCAGTTTTAGAGCATTGTGGTCTGAGAATTTCATGCAGGGAATAATCTCAATCTTTTGGTATCGGTTGAGACCTGATTTGTGACCCAGTATGTGGTCTATTCTGGAGAAAGTTCCATGTGCGCTCAAGAAGAATGAGTATTCTGTTGTTTTAGGGTGGAATGTTCTGTAAATATCTATGAGGTCCATCTGGTCCAATGTATCATTCTAAGCTCTTGTTTCCTTGTTGATTTTCTGCTTAGATGATCTGTCCATTGCTGAGAGTGGAGTATTGAGGTCTCCTACAATTAACGTATTGTTATCAATATGACTCTTTATTTTGGTTAACGGTTGGCTTATGTAGATGGCTGCTCCCATGTTGGGGGCATAGATATTTACAATTGTTAAATCTTCTTGTTGGATAGACCCTTTAAGAATGATATAGTGTCCTTCCGTGTCTCTAATTACAAACTTTAGTTTAAAATCTAATTTGTCTGATACAAGAATTGCTACCCCAGCTTTCTTTTGAGGTCCGCTGGCATGGAAGATGGATCTCCATCCCTTCACTTTCAGTCTGGATGTATCTTTAGGTTCAAAATGAGTCTCTTGTAGACAGCATATGGATGGGTCCTGTCTTTTTATCCAATCTGCAACCCTGTGCTGTTTTATGGGAGCGTTTAGGCCATTCACGTTGAGAGTGATTATTGAAAGATATGAATTAATTGTCATCATGTTGCCTGTGAAGATGTTGTTTTTATAGATTGTCCCTGTAAATTTCTGTTGTACATCACTCTTGGGGTCTTTCTCCTTTTATAGAACCCCCCTTAATATTTCTTGCAGGGCCGGCTTAGTGGTCACATATTCTTTCAGTTTCTGCCGGTCGTGTAAGTTCTGCATCTCTCCATCCATTCTAAATGAAAGCCTTGCCGGATAAAGTATTCTTGGTTGCATGTTCTTCTCATTTAGTACCCTGAATATGTCTTTTTTTTTTTAAAAGATTTTATTTATTTATTTATTTGACAGAGAGAGACACAGCGTGAGAGGGAACACAAGCAGGAGGAGTGGGAGAGGGAGAAGCAGGCTTCCCGCGGAGCAGGGAGCCCGATGCGGGGCTCAATCCCAGGACCCTGGGATCACGACCTGGGCCGATGGCAGACGCTTAACGACTGAGCCACCCAGGCACCCCTACCCTGAATATGTCTTGCCAGGCCTTTCTGGCTTGCCAGGTCTCTGTGAATAGGTCTGACGTTATTCTGATGTTCCTCCCTCTGTACGTAAGGAATCTCTTCCCCCTAACTGCCCTTAAGATGGTTTCCTTGGTTCTAAGATTTGCAAGTTTTACTATTACATGCCGGGGTGTTGGCCTGTTTTTCTTGATCTTGGGAGGGGTCCTCTCTGCCTCTAGGACGCGAATGTTTGTTTCATTCCCCAGGTTAGGGAAGTTCTCAGCTACGATTTGCTCAAATACATCTTCTAGTCCTCTCTCTCTCTCCACTCCCTCCGGGATTCCAATTATTCTGACATTGGAACGCTTCATGGTGTCACATTCCTCTGATTCTATTTTCATGGATTCTGAGTTGTTTTTCTCTGGCCTCTTTTCCCTTTTTATCTATTATATTGTCTTCCAGGTCGCTTATTTGTTCTTCTGCCTCAGTTACCCTAGCTGTTAGATTATCTAGATTGGATTGGATTGGATCTCATTGATAGCATTTTTAAGTTCTGCCAGTTCAGCTTTCATTTCTGCCCTTAGAGACTCTATGTTGCCATTAATTGATTTCTCCATTCTAGCCATTGTCTTCACAATTACTAGCCTGAATTCCATCTCCGACATCTTGGTTATATCTGCATCCATTTGTAAATCTGCAGCATAAGTCATAATCTCTGAGTCTTTTCTATTTTGGGGGCTCCTCCTCCTAGTCATTCTGTTGATGGGTGTTTGAGGGAATGTATAGAGTCCAAATTATTGACCAGAACCCAAGCAAGATGCACCTGTTTTCTAGGGACCTTAGGGTTGCTGGCCTCTTGTTTCCCCAGCCTGTCTTCTGGGGGAGGGGCCTGCCGCGCTGTTACTCAGTCAACCCTGTTTGGGCGGAGTTGCCCTGCCCCCCTGTGGTGGGGGATGGGCTCAGTGGGAATCAGTATTTGGGGCTTTTGTTTTCTGGTGGCTTTCCCTGGCGGCTTTCCGCATCTCTTCTGCGAGTCAGAGCAGAAGAGACAGATTCCAACCCTCTGCCTCAGAGCAGAGAGACCACAGTCTGTTCTTCAGTGAGCTCTCCAGGCCACACCGTCTCTTTTTCTGTCCATGCTGCTATAAACTGCAGCATCCTGGGCTGTGCGCCCCTCTGCAGCGCTCCCAGTCCTGCCTCCAGGTCGGGGCACATCTCTGCCCTTTGTGCTTCTAAAACAGCCAGCCACTCCCAGTTCACGCGCTCGCGACCCCGCTGCTCCGGGTTTCTGTCCCGGGGGCTGCCCTAAAGTCCTTTCCCCGCCGCTACGGGTCTGTGAGTCTGTGCCCCGTCCCCGGCACGCGAGGCTGTCGCTCACCGGTGGTGTAGGATCCCCACGGCCAGGCACCCTTCCGCTGCCTTTTATCCTCCAATATCTGATATCTGCCTGCGGAATCAGGGCTCCCCACTTCTTACCTCAAAACCAACCACCTGCGATATTCTGTTTGTAGAGATCCAGATCTTCTTACATCTCAGGCTGGTTTCGTGGGTGCTCAGAGTGGTCTGGTAGATATCCAGCTCAATTCCGGGGACCAGTTGAAATAGGGTCCCCTACTCCTCCGCCATCTTTCCCCCCATCCTCCAATTGTCGAGACTCCATTTTCTCCAGTAGGGGCAATGCTCTGTCCATCTCACACCTTCTTTTATCCCCAGTCCTTTGAACAGTGCCTGACTCTCATTAAACATTTACAGAAGGATACAGTCTTAGAGGAAATTAGGACAGAAGACTCTACATGTCCACGGGGATGAAATAAAATGCCCTGGACCAAGTCAGGAGGAGAACCCTGATCCCACAAGATTAATATGAGATCTAGCTGAAAGCAAAGGTATCCCAGGTCTTTTCAGTGACGATAAATAGACCTTATCTTCACTCTGGGACCTTCTGCTTAGAAGTCACCAACATCCACACTGGTTCCAAACGTGCCGTGGCATCCGACTCCCAGAGACCAGGAGGGAAGTATTGTTGAAAGTGCATTTTGGGGGGGCACTGGGTGGCTCAGTCGGTTAAACGGCTTCCTTCAGCTCAGGTCATGATCCCAGGGTCCTGGGATCGAGCCCCCTGCTCAGCGGGGAGTCTGCTTCTCCCTCTCCTTCTGTCACTCCCCCTACTTGTGCTCTCTCTTCTCATTCTCTCTTTCTCTCAAATAAATTAAAATCTTTAAAAAAAACATAAAAGTGCATTTTTCTGTGTGCCCACATGCAATGCAATGGCAACTGCATATGGTAGTAGAAACGTGGGAATTGTAGTCGTATTTACTTAGTACAAATTTAGGCAGTGAAACAGCCTTAGCTGGTGCCTCCTTACTGACGGGGGAGCCCCGTATCGAACTGATTGCTAAGCACTCCATCGCCTGCCATCGACTTGTTCAGACAGAGCAGGGTTGGAAACTTTGGAGCTATGGGCATTTTGGCCAGACAGCTTTTTGTTGTGGGGGTTGTGGGGGGCATTGTAGGATGTAGCAGCCTTCTATATATTGGGACTGAGCCGCTTTTGCACCCAGTGCTTTGTAACTGGAACTGGGTTTGAGTGCTTGGCCGACTGGTGTGTGTTGCACTCCCCTAAATGCTGAAAGCCACAGGAGCAGATCTTGCGCAGGCTTCACCTCGGATACATGCTCGGTTCTGTGTTTTTTAGCTGAGGGCCTGTTTTCAACAGCTCCACCGAAGTACCTTCTCTTTTCAGAGCATGCCTTCTGTGCATAATTAGGTGTTCTTCTGGGGCCCGTGAGAGACCCAGAGGCACTCTTCCAGCAGATGTCAGTTGCAAGGATAGAAAAGAGGAGGGTTTAAGGTGCAGAGCAGAGCAGGCCTGGCAAGCAGGGTGTTTGCAGACCCAGCTCTGTGACTGAGGGGACCGACCAGGCCGTGCACTTCGGCGGCCGCCGAGCTCTGTTCTGTTTTATCCTTACAGTATGGTGTTCAAGTCAGTGTACAAACCCCTGCATGGCTCACCTGCAGGGTTTCTTCTTAACCAGTAATTATATCTTATGTCCCAAAGGGCAGCCGTTTCAGTTCAGCCCCTGGCATTAGGAAAATAAATACCCTTCTCCAGCAGTCCGGAAGGCACCATTAGTCTCTTTTGTATAGCCAATGCTCCTAATGACGTTTAATAATTATTAATGTCCCAAATGGCATCTTATTTTGTTGTTGTTCAGTAAGCTTGATTACTCCTGATTACCTTAAATTACACCATCACCCAGGTTCACATGGCACTCATGGAAACCACGGGTTCCACCTCCTACCCAGCTCCCCACTAAAAGCTTTATGAAATGCAATGCCTGCTTTTGTCCAAAAACCACAGCCTATGTTTCTAGGCATCATTTCCTGTTTTTCTCATGTATGGTTGGAAAAAAATGTAGGCTTTCCCAAGTTTTGAGTTTGGTTTGTCATTCAGCAACTGTGACCTCCCACTGGTGCCTCAATGACACTGTGCTTGTCTCTAAGCTGCCTCTTGTTGATCTTCTTGGACACTCATTGGATGCCTCCCCCCTTGTATGGGGAAACCAACGTGAGGATGTGTTTCCACGTGGGGAGGGACTTCCAGTGTTGGGAGAAGCAGGACATACTCTACTCCTGACCTCCCCTCTTACCCTGACAGACCCTGCCCTTTTGCTGGCTGAATAAATAAATGGATGCATGAAAAAATAATGGTGGTGGCAGAAGCTGGCTCCCTGCCCTGTAGCTAGCTATGATCCCAGCATGTCTTTTCTCTCCCGGCTTTATTGAGATATAACTAACACACAGCACTGTGTAAGTTTCAGGTGCATGATGTGTTGATCTGATACATTTATGAATTGCAGAATTATGACCACCACAGTGTCCACTACCACCTCCATACCATCACATAGTTACCGTTCCTTTTTGTTGTGAGAACTTTCAAGCTCGTCTTACTCTCTGAGCAACATGCAAGTATACAGCACTGCATCACTAGTTTATAACCACCATACTCTACATTAGATCTCCAAACTTGTTAATCATATATAAGCAGAAGTTTGTACCCTTTGAACAATATCTCCCCATCACCTCTACCCGCTAAGGCCCTGGTAACCACCATTCCACTCTGCGTTTTCTGACTTTGTCCTTTTTAGATTCCACATTTAAGGGAAATCATACAGTATTTGTCTTTGTCTGGCTTATTCCATTTAGCATAATGCCCTCATGTGATATATGCGGTGATATATATATATATGACATATGTCATAATGCCTAATGTGAGATATATTATATATAATAACATATATGATAATAATATATATGTCATATCTAATGTGAGATATATTATATATATAATATATATGTCATAATGCCTAGTGAGATATATATGTCATAATAATATATGTATCATAATGCCTAGTGAGATATATTATATATACATAATATATATGTCATAATATATGTGTCATAATGCCTAATGAGATATATTATATATATAATAAGTGTCATAATAATATATGTCATAATGCCTAATGTGAGATATATTATAATACATATCATAATTATATATGTCATAATGCCTAATGTGATATTATATATAATAATATATATGTCATAATGCCTAATGTGAGATATATTATATAATATATGCCATAATGGCTAGTGAGATATAATATACATACTATATATGTGTCATAATAATACATGTGTCGTAACGCCTAATGTGAGATATATTATATATATGATAATGTCATAATAATATATGTCAAAATGCTTAATGTGATATATATAATAATACATATGTCATAATATCTGTCATAATGCCTAATGTGTATATATATGATATATATATGATATGGTATATATATGATATATATATGTCATAATATATATCTGTCATAATGCCTAATATGAGGTATATTATATATATGATTATATATGTCATAATATACATGTCATAATGCCTAATGTGATATATTATGTATATAATAATATATATGTCATAGTAATATATGTCATAATGCCTAATGTGAGATATATTATATATAATATGTATGTCATAATAATATGTGTCATAATGCCTCATGTGAGATATATTATACATATAATATATATCATATGTCATAATGCCTAATGTGATATATTATATATAATAATGTGTCATAATGCCTAGTGAGATATATTATATATAGTCATAATAATATGTCATAATGCATAATGTGAGATATATTATACATATGTCATAATAATATATGTGTCATAATGCCTAGTGAGATATATCATATATATGATAATGTGTATGTCATAATAATATACATGTCATAATGCCTGTGATATATTATATATATAATATATATGTCATAGTAATATATGTCATAATGCCTAATGTGAGATATATATAATATGTATGTCATAATAATATGTGTCATAATGCCTAATGTGAGATATATTATATATATGTCATAATAATATATGTGTCATAATGCCTAGTGAGATATATCATATATATATGATAATGTGTATGTCATAATAATATATAGGTCATAATGCCTAATGCAAGCTGTATTATATATAATATATATGTCATTATATATGTCATAATGCCTAATGTGAGTTATATTATATGTAATATATATGTCATAGGAATATATGTCATAATGCGTAATGTGAGATATATTATATGTATATAATATATTATTACATGACTCATTATATATATCACATCATCTTTATCCATTCATCTATGTGGACACTTAGGTTGTTTCCATATCTTGGTTATTGCAAGTAATGCTTCAGTGAATATGGGAATGCAGATATCTCTTCACGATACTGATTTTAATTTCTTTGGATAAACATCCAGAAGTGGACCTGCTGCCTCCAGTAGCAGTTCCTTTTCCATTTTTTGAGAAATCCTTAGACTGCTTTCCCTAGTGGCGGCAGCAGTGTGCATCACCAGCAACAGTGTACAAAGGCTCTCTTCCCTCCGCATCCTCGCCAACACTGCTTCTGTCCTGTCCACCTCATTCTCTGAGCAACTAGTGCACTATTTTCTATCACCTTGGGCTTTTATTTCCTTACTTGCATTTATTTTCCTCCCATTTTTTTCTATCTAATTTTCAGTGGACAAATTAGTTGCAAGTCAAGATAGCAGGAACTGTGGTCTTTCTGTAAATCAATCTTCTCTCCTTGAGCACTGAGCCTGTACTTTGCCCCCAAGATGAGACGATCACTGTTGCTAGACTAAACATCCCAAAGCATGCTACATTTCCAGACTGTCAGTTACTTGAGGGCTAGAGTCTTGTGTACCTTTATAGCTTCAAAAATCTTTCTCAGAGTCTGGCCCAGGGTGGAATCTCAAATGTTTGTGGGATAAAATGAGAGTAATTTTACATTCTCTCCTAAAATAGAGACTATCCATTCCCTCAATAAATACTAAATGAGAACCAACTGTTTCTGGTACTAGAATATTGGCATAAGCCATGCAGACTAGTTCCTTGGAATTTAATTTCTTATAGGAGAGACAGACCAAAAAAAAGAAAAAAGTGGGGGGATGATTTCATATATGTACTATAATGAAAAATAAAACAAGGTGGTGTGATAAAGAAGGGACAAATACATAGACAAATGGTCTTGGTCAGCTTCTCTAAGGAGGTGACTCTCGAACTGAGAGAACTGAATGATTTTTTAAAAAGCCAATCATGGGGGTGCCTGGTGGCTCAGTCGGTTAAGCATCTGCCTTCGGCTCAGGTCATGATCCCAGGGTCCTGGGATCCAGCCCTGCATCGGGCTCCCTGCTGGGCAGGGAGTCTGCGTCTCTCTCTCCCTCTGTCTGCTGCTCCCCTTGCTTGTGCGCACACTCTCTCTGTCTCAAATAAATAAATAAAATCCTAAAAAAAATTAAAAGCCAATCATGGCCAATCATGTTAAGACCTAAGAAACAAAGTCTTCCAGACAGTAGAAGGAGTAGCAAGTGCAAAGGTCCTACGGTTGGCATCATGAAGAAGTAGGAAGAAGACCAGTGCAGCTGGATGTAATTTGGAGTCCTGAAGAGATAGAAAATGAAGTTGGAGAATACCAGAGCCACTGGGTCAGCAACTGTGTAAACTGATCAGTGTTTCACAGGAGTAAAGAAAATCCCTTTCATAAGCAGCTGAGGAAGGGAGCTGTGGTATTTTCCCTGAGGTTACCAATAAAAGTAAGACACCATTTGGGTGTCACTGCCAATCACAATACCATATTGTTCATCCAGGACCCCCACACCCACCTATATTCAGTCATCCAGGAACAGCTTCCCTCTCTGGCAAGGGAGAGGCTTTTTCATGTAGAAACCTAAGCTTAGTAGGAGAGACATGTCATCATCATATTTGCACAGCAAGTCATCTCTCTTGATCATGCCCTGGTAATGTGCAATCCTGGAAGGGAAGGTTAAATGTCACCAAAAAGAAAAATACCCAACGATACCCCATCTTCTCCATTTCAGTATATCGCTTACCTAAACAGTAACCAACAACTGAGAAAGCAAAGACTTCTAGAAGTGTCCCAGATCTGGATGTTCCAAGATATAATATATTATTACATGACTTGAATCCCCAAGATAGAGAAGCAAGTTTAATAAGTATGTCAATAAGTAAGCGAACAAGATGTGATTTCACACATATCAGACTGTCAAAGACAAAACCAGTAATATGAGAAAGTGGGAACGCACACATGTGACCAGTGGGAGAGAACTGGTACAACCCCTCTGGAGGCAATTTTGCAAAATCTGATAAAGTTCAAGATCGGTATAACCAACAACCCAGCAATTCTACTTCTACTTCTATGCCCTGGAGAAAGTCTCCCATGTGCCCACAAAGAGGGAGGTGCATAGATGCTTACTAAAGCAAGTAAATCAAAAAATCGTTATTGGTAATTGCACAAATTTTTTTTAACTATGCTTTTTAAAAAATATTTATTTATTTGAGAGAGAGAGAGAGTGAGCATGAGCAGGAGGAGCAGAAGGAGAGGGAGACAGAATCCCAAGTAGACTCCCTGCTGAGCGCAGAGCTAGACGGGGGGCTCGATCTCACCACGCCGAGACCACCGCCTGAGCCGAAACCAAGAGTCGGACGCTTAGCCAGCTTCACCATCCAGGCACCCCTGGTAATTGTATGAATTTTTAAAAATTCAGAACAATCCTCATATATTAAAACTCTAAGAAAGATCATTTAAATGGCATTGCCTGGCTCTGGGAGGGAGGGAAGGGATAGTAGCTATACAAACATATCTACAACACTGTGTCTGTTTTAAAATGCTGAAGCAAATATGCCAAAATGCCAGAATTGTGAAAATCTTTTTGCTGGGTATTCTTAAGACACCTTCTCATAAATTAGGTTTTGGAGCACTCAAGGTTCTGCCAGTGATAATTTATCAATTCAGTTCAGCAGTAGAAGGGTTGGGGAAAACTGGAGGGGTTACCATTTCTTACTTGTTGGAAACTCTGGTTGCTAAAACAATAAAAGTGACACTATCTGGATTACTAAAAGAACAGTATAACTCTTCAAAATTACAATGTTCACATATTATTGAGAATTTTTTGTTTTTCCTGAAGAATTATGACCTCAAGCTCTACCAATGTAATCTTATGTTTGTCTTAAAAAATAATGGATTCTCTAGTAACCTGAACTCTTACTAACAACAGCAGTTCTGTATTAGTCATTAGAAGGGACATAGAATTTCTTGACAGAAATGTGTCACAATCTCTGGAAAAAAAAAAAACACTAGAAAAAAATGCAAAAAATATCTGCATTAGTTAGGAATCTGTTTACTGGTGTTTAAAGAACATTATGTAATGACCCTGGTGAACATGAATAAGCTCTTATTAACAAAGATGGTAAGAAAATCTCTCTCTTCTTCCCCCAAACAACCCTGAAATTGTAATACTGAATAATACTGAGTTTCAAAATTGTTAAAATTAGAATGTGCGGCAACAATGGGAAATAAGGAACATCTATAGTTGCCATTTATTTTTGCCAAACATATCACTAGCAAGAGTGGCTTTTCTAATAATAAGAAATGTCTATTCATATCCAATGCGATAATATATAAAAATATTCCCTGCTAGTTCAATAATCCTTTTTTTAGAAAATTTTATTTATTTATTTGAGAGAGACAGAGAGCACAGGAGCATGAGTGGGGGGAGGGGCAGAGGGAGAGGGACAAGGAGATGCCCTGCTGAGCAGGGAGCCTGAAGCAGAAGCAGCGGGGCTTGATCCTTGGACCCTGAGATCATGACCTGAGCTGAAGGCAGACATTTAACTACTTGAGCCACGCAGGCGTCCCTAGTTTTATAATTCTTTATTTGAAATTTTGCAGAGTGCCTATACTGATCTCATTTTGAGGATGGTCTGCCATCATTATACTGACTAACTCAAGATAAATGATGGAAAAGTCAGTCATAAAGCATTTTATATTTGTAGCTTCTCCCTTCTCTTCCTTTCTGTCTTTAGAATATTCCCTCAGCCCATCAATATGGCATATAATATATAGTACTTGCTCGGTGCACCATCATACTCCTCTAAATATGTGTTCACACATAAAGATAAAGAAGGATAAGAGATTGGCTCTTCCCGGCAGACAGAAGAGCAAATGCCTCCAGGTTGCCCAAATTCATCCTGATGAGAGGTGGCCATTAGCCTCACTGTTCAGAGAAAGGATTAGGAAAAAAAAAAAAAACCAACAACAAAAAACAACTGAGGAACTTAGAGGAGCATATGAAAATACAGTACTTAAAAGTGCCACCACTAGTTTTCTTTCGTTTAAACAGCCACTCCCCAGGGAGAATCCCCATTCTTCTCTTGTGTAATAAATTTGGGGAGAGACTCATTATTGCTTAATCCTATAACAAGCACACTACGACTTGGGAATTAACCCACTTAACCCTTTCAGGGTCAAAACTGCCACTTGGAAGTTTGCCCCTGAAAGATCCTTAACCTTCTAATAGGCTGATGCTCCGAGGTGTTTGTGCACAGGAAATATCTTGATTAAAGAATGACCTTGTTTAGCATCTTAAGAAATCTTCAAATTTTTAACTCACTGGTCCATATTCTAATACTTAAAACCAGGCAAATGTCCTATGTACCTCATTATAATTCTAAACTTTGGCATGCAAAATTTAAAGTGTTGCTGAAAAGGACTTCCTGGGGCACCTGGGTGGCTCAGTCGTTAAGCATCTGCCTTCGGCTCAGGTCATGATCCCAGGGTCCTGGGATCGAGTCCCACATCGGGCTCCCTGCTCGGCGGGAAGCCTGCTTCTCCCTCTCCCACTCCCCCTGCTTGTGTTCCCTCTCTCGCTGTCTCTGTCAAATAAATAAATAAAATCTTAAATTAAAAAAAAGAAAAGAAAAGGACTTCCCTTTTGGTTTCCTGGTTCGTAACAGGGTATTTCTCCTCTGTACACCACTGGAGCAGAAAACACCGCAGTTTCCCAACACACCTGTTCAACTGATAGAGAGACTGCTAGTGATCAGCCTTCTGTCACTAACTCATGCATTCGACAGTGTTTGTTTGATGGCCCTACCTATCTGGCCCTGCCAACAGCAGACGCTGGGAATCATGCAGGCAACAGAATCCCAGACACTGCAGTCATAAGCTAGATGCTTTGGAGGGAGGTGGAAATGGCCTGGGGAAAGGGAGACAGAGTGCCAAGTGGTGGAGAGGGTGTACACAAGCTGAGCAGCAGATGCAGAGACCTGAAGAAGAACAGGGCAGTGAGTCCTGTGGATCCAGCAGCGGTGGGGGTCCCGACAAACACCCTGAGGGGAGTGCATGCTTGAGGGGTGTGAGGACCGGCAAGACGCCAGGGAGCGGGGATGGGATGGGAGAGCCAGGGGCGGTCGTCAGAGGAGAAGTGAGCTGGAAGCAGGTGCCAGCCACGCAAAGCCTTCCAGGTCACTGTAAGAACAAGAAGGGAAGTTGTTAGAGCATTGCGAGGAGAGAGTGGACATGAACTAGCCTGTTCTGAAAGACTCGCTCTGTACGGAAAGGGGGAAAGAGGAACTTTACAGGGAAGAAACCTGGCAGACAGCACCCGAGCCAAGTGCTCAGCATTGACATCATGGTGGTAAGACGCACGGACATCACATATTCTTGTTAGGATGAGGACAGCCCTTCACCTCTGTGATGTTCTTGCCCAAATCCCAAAACCCCGGTCTATGAGAAAACAACAGACAAACCCAAATTGAGGATCGTCCTACAGAATACCCAACCAGTCCTCCTCAAAATGGTGATGAAAGGGAAAAGCAAACTGTCACAGATCAGAGGAAAGTAGGAGACATGTTACTGAAACCCAGTGTGGGCTCCTGCATGTGATCCTGGGACAGAGAACAGTCATTGGTGGAAAAACTTAGGAAATCCAAATATGGTCCCTAGCAGAGTTAACAGGATTATGCCAATATCAATTTTTTTGTTTTGACAAATGTGCTGTTACCATGTAAGATGTGAACATTAGAGGAAGCTGGGCAAAGGATATACGGGAACTCTCTGTAGTGTCCTTGTAATTTTTCGTAAGTCTAAAATCACTCTAAAATAAAACGGGTTTTGTGGGGATACTCTGGCCATTTGCTGGAGACACATATGACAGCAGGATGAAGAGTTGGATGTAGGAAATGAAAGTGACTTAGATCGGGGGGGAGAAGTGGGGGTAATGAGAAATAGGATGGGTTGGGACACATTTTGAAGGAAGAACCCATGGAATTTGCTGACAGGTGGGATGTCAGCAGTAAGGGAGATGAGTCAGGGATGGTTCAGAGTCTGGGGTCTGGAAAACAGGCAGTATGGAGGTGTCAGTGAGTGAGATGGGCCAGATGGGGTGAGGAGCAGGATCCAAGGAGAAATCAAGACTTCCTTCCAGACATGGGAAGTATGAGATGCCTATTAGCTGTGCAGCGGGACAGGCAAAGTTGATATACTGGAGAGAATTAGGCTAGAGCTCAGGAGAGAGGTCAGGGTTTGAGGCCCAAATGAAGCATCAACAGTGGGCATACAATCCCCACGACAGTGGGAGACAGCTCCTAGAGAGCAAATGGGTAGATATGTGGGAGGGAGGGAAGGAGGAAAGAGCAAAGGGCAGGGAGGAAGGCAGGTCCGCAGGCAGTCTTTCCATTGCCTGCGAAAACTCCTGTAACATAAGTAAGCCTTGGCCAAGTGAAGATGGAGGCTTAATAGCCAGGATGTTGAAGAGCCAGGGCTACTGAGGTCAGAGATACATTCCATGAACGTACCTGAATGTGTCTGTGTGTATGTGAGTGTGTGCATGTGTGTGTGTGAGCGAGTATGGCTACATGGATATACACAGTTTATATACACACAGATATGTATGTATTCCATGCTGTATATTGTCTTTCCTTAAAATAGGGTCCCTTTCCAAGATCCTTGGAGATTTCTGAGATTTTGCGTCATTAGCTGCATCCATTCATTTACAACGCGTCTGCAGAGGAATCCACCAGTAGCTAAGAGGAATTTTTCTCTGCCAAAGGGCTTAATCTGGATATTATTTTTTTTAAGATTATGTATTTATTTAATTATTTGAGAGTGAGAGAGAACAAGTGTGGGGAGGAGCAGAGGAAGAGGGAGAAGCAGACTTCCCGCTGAGCAGGGAGCCTGATGAAGGGCTTGATCCCAGGACCCTGAGATCATGACCCGAGCTGAAAGCAGACACTTAACCGACTGAGCCACCCAGGTGCCCCTAATCTGGATATTATTACCATTGAAATTAGCACAGAGGTTAGGTACTCAGGAAAAACTCAACTGACTTTAAAAAAAAAACTCAGTAAGACAAATCTACTCCCAAAGGCCACGTTCACAGGAATTTGGTATAGTCAGTGAGAGCTTTTTTCCCCTTTCCATTTGAGCCTTAGTATATGTTCTTGGGTCCTGTAGAGAGTGTTCTGTGTAAAATTTTAGGAGATTGGAAAGCACTGGGTCAGAGCCCTGTGCGTTTCCCTTATTGAGAGATTATGGCTCAAACCAAATCTGAGAGTACATGATCCACAGTACTCTCTTTAGTGGATCTTTTCGAGCTGTTAAATCATACAGAAACAAACAGGGATACATGATCCCACTTAGACTATTGTTTGGTTCATCAGCTTCATTATTTTTTATGCAGTCCTTCCCAAAGCTATGTCGTGGACTTTCAAGTCTCAGATTTGAATGGAAGTGTACTGCTGGCGAGACCCCATCATATGTGACTCATGAAGACTCACCAGAACTCCTTCCTCTCAGGTATTCGTACCGGAGCGGGTACAAGGCCACAGGGAGGTGCAGACTGAAAGGGAAGTTGCAGAAAGGGATTCAGGTATTGTTGTTCTCAATACCACCAAATAAGAAACAAATCTGGACTTGGTAAGAAGAGACTTTGGAAAGGATTATTGCAAGGGAGGAGAGAGACTGTTGTAATATGGGGAGAGTGACAAGAGCAAGAAGGAAAAGGCTCAGACCGTAAAGACTGCAAGTGTTTCAGAGGTTAGGCAAAAGGGGTTTTCCTTTACAAAGAGGAGTGAAGAGGCTAGAAGAACCAGGTGTGGGAAGTGAGACGAGAGGGTGGCCTGATGGGACAGCAGATCTGAGAACCATTCACACTGAGGCCAGCCTGTCCTCAGGAGGGGCTGTCTGAGGGCTCTGGCTGAGGGTGGGCCACAGGGCAGGGCCCTGGGGTAAGGAGAGAAGCTAAACCGAAGTTTGGTTAGTAAGTGTCTTAGTCTGTTCTGGCAGCCGAACTAAATGCCACATTAATCATTTCTCAGTACTAACCTGTAGCAAAGCATTGCCTTGTACACCCTAAACTCGTACAATGTTATATGTCCATTAGATCTCAATAAACCTGGGGGGAAAAATAACACAGGCTGGGTAGCTTATAAACAATGGAAATGTATTTCTCACAGTTCTGGAGGCTGCAAGTCCCAGATCAGGCTGTCTGCATGGTCCGGTGAGGGACCTCTTCCTGGGTCATAGACGGTGCCTTCTCTCTGGGTCCTCACAGGGCAGAGTGGCCCATGTGAGAAGAGACCCCAGAGAGTCTCTTCTATAAGAGCACTAATCCCATTCGTGAGGACTCCACTCTCAGCACCTAATCACCTCCCAAAGGCCCTACCTCCTAATATCAGTATCTTGGGGGTTTAAGATTCAACATATGAATTTGGGGAGGACACAAACTTTCAGATCACAGCAACAAGCATTTTGTTCCCATGGATCAGTGAGGAAAAGCAGTTCAGCTAATCATTTGTGAGGCAAAGAATGGGAATTTGGAGAGTGTGTGTCTTGCCTCCCCCTCGGTAAACAAAGCATGGAAGGGGTATCTGTGAGTGTGATCCAAGTCATATGGGGATTGGGTCTTTGCAGACAGCTGTTTTCCAGAACACCAAGGGCAGGGGTATTTATTAATCACAGGGCTTGCATAAAGTTTACATTGTCAGTACCAATGAAAGAAAATTCAAAAGTCTGTAGTCAAAAGATGAGACGGAGCCTTTAGAGGTTACACACTGAGGATCTAAGCAACCAGGAAAGTTTGCTCCAAACTCACCCCCAGAAAAACATGCCATTTTGCAACTTCTTGAAGTCAAATAATTGCTGTTTTTTCATGTCCCAAGAATAAGAAATCCTGTGGCTGGAAAGTGCACTACCTGTTGAAGTAACTATGAGAATGCAATGGTGCCCTGCCATTTAGGGCTTCCTGGCCAGTAGAATGTGCAAGAACACCAGACACTTGAGGGACATAAGCCTCACGACCTTTCTCTTGAGATGGGATTTCAGGGGAATGACCACAGACATGAAACCTGTCCCTCTTCTTGCCACCACTGTAGACTCATCTTGTTTTGATTTTCAGAAAACTATTTTATAGTTCCCCTTTAAAAGGCCAGTGCTTCTGGGAAGGACCTCAGGTTAGGAGCTGGTCAGAAATTCGCAGGATTCAGACAGAGAGAGAGTTGTGGAGAGAAAGAATGGGAAGGCAGCAGGGAGAAGCTGCTTCTCTGTAGTTTTCCCCCAGAGCTGGCCCAAAATGGTGGAGAAGCCCATTTGACTGTTGATTTTGTTCACTCTTATGATGAGTGTAGAGAGGAATTTGGATTTTGATTGGGTTTATGTGAAGGACCTTCCCGTTTCCATAGATCACCTGCCTTCCCTCCGCCCTTCTCCTCCTTTGGGGAACCTGATCCTTTGCATCATTCAACAGGCTGCAGAATACTGGGACCCTGTTCTCTGGATGTTAATGCAGTTTTCCATCTCAATGGAACCCAAACCAGATATTGTCTTTCTTTAAATGTGTTCTTTCCATATTACAGTAGTTTATTTTACAAAAAGGCTGCTTTTGTAAGAAGACCAAGACATGTATTTTCAATGCAAGAAAAACCTCAGAAACAAAAAAGTGACATTGACGTTTATAATCATCAGGATTTTAGTGATTCGTTGTAAAGATAATGATTTGGGTTGCTTGTATTTATTAAAAAGTAACAGCATGTGGGACGCCTGGGTGGCTCAGTCGTTAAGCGTCTGCCTTCGGCTCAGGTCACTGTCCCAGGGTCCTGGGATCGAGCCCCACATCAGGCTCTCTTTTCAGCGGGAAGCCTGCTTCTCCCTCTCCCGCTCCCCCTGCTTGTGTTCCCTCTCTCTCTGTCAAAGTAAATAAAATCTTAATAAAAAAAAAAGAAAGTAACACCATGTGTGTAGAAAATAGCATGATTTAGAATTTATGTTGCTCATTGTGAATGTAGAAATGAAATCACCACCACCAAAATACTGAAATAGGGTTGTAATTTCCAATACTACTTTGCTATTTATACAGTGTTTGAATTATATGTGATTTTATTTAGTGACACAATAAATCTATCACAGAGGAAGCAAACAATCCTATTACCTTTGTTATTAAAAGCTCTCATGCATCTGAGAGCTGACCCTATTAAATAAGAGTTAGAAAAATCAAGGAGAAACGTAGCCTCTGATTTCTAAAGAAGTCGAACCACACCAGAGGTTACTGACAGTAACATCTCTAACCACCTAGCAAAAGACATGACCTAAAGCATTCTAATTTGCATTAATAGTGCTTAATTAAGGCCAGTTTGATTTTATAGCCTGGGGCACTGTGTCCAAGAATAGAATTCAATGAAGGCTGTAATAAGTAAAGCGGTTTAAGCTTCATTTGGACCCATTTAAGTTATAAAGCTATTAGATAAAGTACATAAAATTTCTGATAGAACGCATAGAATCTACGTGTATTTTTAAACAGAACTGAGGTTGCAAAGCCATGCTCTCACCGCTACTCTGACACTGGGGGTGTGGGTGGGATGGGAGGAGACGAGCAATGAATATCAATTTTTAGTAAAGAAATGGAAAAACTCCTTAAAGAAAAGGATGATGAACAGGTGTTCACAGCAATCAAAATAAGACAAAGTTTTCACAAATTATATCCAGTAAATCAAAAGCCCCTGGAGCCAGTTTTATGCGCACTTGCAACAGAGAGATCCAAGGAAGATGATGGGAGAGGTGGTCTGAAGACACCACTGCTTAAGAATTAATTACAATCGATTCTTGCTGCTGAAGTCTACAAGTGGTTTCCCTGGAGCTGGAGTAGATGTGATTTTAATGCTCAGCAGAGCATTATTCGTATTAGTGATGTTGAATGCGTCAGAACTCGTAGAGGTTGGGAGAGATGCAAGTTTTATTGTAGAGAAAACAGTATCAGACTATTTTTTATATAAGGGTTTATTCAGGATCTTTTAAAAAAGAAAACATTAGATTTTAATGCAGATTATACATGTAGGGGATGCAGGCCCCTTAGATGAATAACATTTTACCTAGTTAACTCTCCATTAACCTCAAGCAGATTATCTACAATTCAATCTGATAGAATTGTTGACTATCGTAAGGCACCATGCTAAAAGCTGCAGATAAAAGAATAAAATAGCATTCGTGCTGTCTGAGGACTCACAGTCTAATGCAAGGAAAAATACATAAGCAGCCAATTAAAATGAAATAGGATAAATGCTACACAGAGAAAAAGAAGGGCACAATTCTGCTGTTTGGTTTGGTTTTGTCAGAGGTGGAGGAAGGTCTCAGAAAGACAAAAGTGACATTTAAGCCGGGCACGTAGATTTCTGGGTTAAAAAAAAAAAAAAAGTGGGGATGGATATTCCAGGGACAAGGGTATGGAAGTCGAGGAGGAGCCATGGGGCCATGAAGAATCCAATGCTGGCATGACACAGAACACATGGAGAAGATCATGGAGGGACTGGAAAGGCAAGGCTAGGACAAGGAGTCAAGACCCACCAAAAGTTTACAGCCGGTGGAGTGGTCTGCCTAGATCTGTGTTTGGAGATCCATAGCTCTGTGGGGAGGATGGATTAGAATGGGGAGATGATGAAGGTCTAGGCAAGAGCAGTGCATACAGTGCTAAGCAGGAAGATCAGAGAGATTTTAGAGATTGAAGTGAAGGCATCTGATGACCAAATGGAAGCGTGAATTCAGGAAAGGAGTCAAACAACTCTGCAGCTCCTGCTGAGGCAACTGGAGGCCCTCCTCGCTGACTGAGCTCGGAGGCGCCGGAGGAGAGGCGTGTGACTGTGAGTCTGATGGGAACAGAGTGTATTAGCTCTGGAACAGGCTGATTTTGAGTGGGACACGGGACATCCAGGTGGACATATATGTCAGAAGGCAGTCAGTAAAGGACTCCTCCTCCAGAAGAGGAATGGAGATGGAAAACAGACGTGAACACCATCATCTCGTGGATTTGGCAAAGACCCAACATTCCTTTTGCCACTTATCCCCTGGAAGCACTCACAGCATGTTGTTCCTACCCACTCAATCACAGCTGATTTCACCATTTGCTACCGCTGACATTCCACCCAATACTGAATACTAAATATAGGTCAAGGTAACACTATGGTACCATTTTATTTGACTAAAACATTAAACCTTATTTAATGTATATTAATTCACCTGAGGTCAAACCATAAATTCACCTAGAGGTTATCTATTTAGGTAAATATTCTTTCATTTCTTTTCTTTAAAAAATGCAGGTATTGCTTTGATTCCCAATTTTAGAAAATATATAAACTACTGCTTTGAAGGGGCGCCTGGGTGGCTCAGTCGTTAAGCGTCTGCCTTCGGCTGAGGTCATGATCCCAGGGTCCTGGGATCGAGCCCCACATCGGGCTCTCTGCTCCACGGGAAGCCTGCTTCTCCCTCTCCCACTCCCCCTGCTTGTGTTCCCTCTCTCGCTGTGTCTCTCTCTGTCAAATAAATAAATAAAATCTTAAAACAAAAAAAAACCCTACTGCTTTGAAGATTCACAACTCTAGCGATGCAACATGGCAACAGGGCTTAAGGGGCAGGAGAAGTTAGGAGACAGCCACACCCTAGAGCAGCTGCATAGCACTATCTATTTATTGGCAGCAAACCAGCAGAAAAGCGAACTCCCTGGTGAACATTATGATCATAATGAAGCATAAAACTGAGCCTCCAACTTCTCTTCATAACATGAAAGGCACCTCTAAGTTTGAGTCTCACTTTCTCTATTACTTCATGTGTCTCAAATTCACATAATGGAAGAAAATACGCTTACTAGATTTTCCCCAAACTACAAACTTAAAGTATGCTTATTGAGAAAGGATAATCATACCAAGAAGCCAACACTCTCCTCTTTCCCCTCCTCATTTTACTCCATTCCTTCTCACCTGTACACACCCCTCCCCAGCAACAGCTTCGTATTTGCTATGCCATGCTTTCCTCAGTGCTTATATTGTGTACAAGCATAATTCTATTCCTTTCCATAAAACCAACTTATTAAATGTATAGCAACATGCATCTTAATTTTTATAAGACTGGAAATCTCATAAATTACTTCTGATTCTTGAGTTCTAAAAAATCAATTTTTAGTTCAAAAAACAGGGAGAGCATAGTTTCAGAGGAACAGGGAAAGTAACGTCAATATTTGAACTGATACCACCGATATTTGCGTTCAGCATGAAAATGCCATTGACGTGCATTTCCAGATTTCAATTCTGTCTTGTGCCACACAAGTACCCAGAGTATTTCTAGCCACCCTACTTAGCCAAATTCCCTAGATCCTTCCAGAAGAGTACAGATAACCAAATAAGTCCACTAATCAATGTTCAACTAACAGGGAATTAAAGTCCATTTGGAAGTTGATTGATTAAAAAATTTCTGAACTGGATAATTTGAATGTATTTAAATGTTTATACCTACCAGCTTCCAAATATCACTGAAATATTCTTAAGTTAAAATAACTGCCTGATTTTCATGCCCAAGGCAAAGTCTACACAGAATACTAATTGTTTCTTGTTGTTTAAAGCATTTGTATTTTTTTAAAATCCTGTTCTTCCACTTTAGCATTTTCTCCAATAGCGAAGGAAGTGTACTCAAGCTGTATCTTCTTGAAGGGACAGGTCATGTTGATTTTATTTTGTATCCCCTTCATTCCCTGCATTTATACTCTTAAATGTAATTGGCTTTAAGGTGTAAGTTTAGTAATATGAGTGTCCTTACAATTTTTTGTTGTTGTTGTTAAATTCCCCCAATGTAGTATACTGGGGGAAAAAAGCCCTCTGAGTTTCCTGGTTTTTGTTTTTGTTGTGTGGAAAAGTTCCAAAGGCTAGAACAGGAGCAATCTTTTTTTTTTTTTTTTTTTTTTAAGATTTTATTTATTTATTTGAGAGAGAGAATGAGATAGAGAGAGAGCATGAGAGGGGGGAGGGTCAGAGGGAGAAGCAGACTCCCTGCTGAGCAGGGAGCCCGATGCGGGACTCGATCCTGGGACTCCAGGATCATGACCTGAGCCGAAGGCAGTCGCTTAACCAACTGAGCCACCCAGGCGCCCGAACAGGAGCAATCTAATAATTGGTAATCCTAATAGATCATTGAAAATGTGATGTTAGGACATCACAAGATTTTTGCAAAAAAAAAAAAAAAAAGGAAATACAGAGCTTGCTCTTTTTGACTCATGGCTTTCTTTTAAACGGAAAGAATGAAATCCTATGGATATTCATCTTTTCAAGATCCCATTCACTCAAGCATCTATATCTGGCCAAAAATAACTCGGAAGCAGTGACCTTTCAGCCCCTTGGAGCTCCGAAGCATGTCTCAGAAATTCTTACGAATATCTGTGTTGCCGCGGCCTTGCAAGCAGAGCTGACCTCTGGCAGGACAGAGCCTCTTCACAGAAGAACAGAGGAGCTGGGCTTGGAAGTGCACGTCTTCCATCACTACTGTGTTGATCCGCTATGGCTGCATGACCAACGCCCCCCTCTCAGCGTCTTAAAGCAACAATTTGTCTCATGACTCTGGGGGTTGACTGGGTGCTTCTGCTGGTCTTGCCTGAACTCACTAGTACAGCTGCTGAAAGTTCTAAGACGGCCTTACTCAAATGTCCCAAGCCCTAGAGTGGAGATGCTAGAATGGTGGGGATGGCTGGCTTTCCTCTCCATGTGGTTTCTCTCCCCAGATTCCACAGAAAGGGTACTCTCAGAGTCCTGGGAGTGTGAGAATGAAAGCTGCAAAGCCTCTAGAGGTTTCACCTGGAAGTTCACAATGTCCTATTCTTGTGGTCAAAAGCAAACCAACTCAGACTCCAAGGGGTACAAAAAAATAGACTCTACCTCTTTTTTTTTTTAAGATTTTATTTATTTATTTGAGAGAGAGAGAGAGCACAAGCAGGAGGGAAGGGGAGAGGGAGAAAGACAAACAGACTCCACGCTGAGCAGGGAGCCTGATGTGGGGCTTGATCCCAGGACCCTGAGATCATGACCTGAGCCGAAGGCAGACACCTAACTGACTGAGCCACCCAGGCGCCCCTAGACTCTACTTCTTAATGAAGGAGTTGCCAAAAATCCGAGACCATTTTTAATCCACTTCAGGAAATTAAAAATCCCTCACACCTCTGCCCAGTCCAGTCCCATCCAAGCCTGGACAAAAGCTGATGATGAACTAAGGGCTTCCATCACTTTCCAGAACTGACGTGATGACTTTAAAATGGGATTCTCTACGATGCACTTTTCCAAGTGAAAAGGTAGAAGGACATATAATACAATGTAATGCAATACGACACATCACAATTGTGCCAAATGAAGGACAAGTTTACAAGGCATCTTTAGCTGGAATAGGAACCACAGTCAGACAACAGCCTTAAATTTTTATAATTACCATTTGCAAAGGTCAGTGATTCCTTGCATGATATATGCCAGTTTTAAAAAAACAACTATTTACAAGGGCAAGACATAAGATCTTCAGTAATTCCCTTTGTATCATTAATTCCCAATTAACAAGCAATAGGCTATAAACTGCTGGCCTATATATTTCTACACTGATGAGAAGAAGACTTAAGAATGGCTCATTACAGTCTCCTCATGAATAAGTAAGAGTCAAATCACCCACCTCACAGGATTGGCTTAATAATTAGATATTTTAAGATGTGCAAACTTCACCAAACAGTATCTGGAACATAATAAGTAATCTATAGTATATAGTGAAATAAAAATTATTAATGTCACCAAAAGACTATCTTTTCAGTAGTGGTGAATATTTTCTTTAATTTCAGAAATCAGGAAAACAATTCATCCTTGCATTTCTATAAGAAATAATAAAAAATAAATAAAATCTTTAAAAAAGGCGGGGAGAAGCCTGGGTGGCTTGGTTAAGCGTTTGCCTTCAGCTCAGGTCCTGATCCCAGGGTCCTGGGATCGAGTCCCGCATAGGGCTCCCTGCTCAGTGGGGAGTCTGCTTCTCCTTCTGCCTGCCACTCCCCCTGCTTGTGCTCTCTCACTCTCTCTCTCCTTTCTCTCTGACAAATAAAGAAAATCTTAAAAAAAAAAAAGTCAATGCACAATCACACACACACACACACACACACACACACACACACACACACACAATTTGAGCCATCTCAACCAAAACTTTCAGAGTAAGGAGATAGAGCTTGCCTTTACAGTCACTTAATTTAATAAGCACATACACATGCTTTTCTTATGCCAGGGACTGTTCTAGAGAGTTTAGAGACAGTAATTCATTTGGTCTTCATAACAAACTGATAAAGTGGGTGCTTTCATTATCTACATTTTAAAGATGAAGAAATGAAGGCATGCAAGAATTCCCATGAGTAAACGGATAAACGGAAGAGCTGTGAGTCCAATGCAGATGGTTCTGCCTTCAGAATCCATATTTCTGTCCTCTAGTCTCCCTTTCCACACGCTGGTTGAAAATCCCTCATTCAAATCACTGCACAGCTATGAAGCTAGCAAGATATGCCCTCTGTAAAAGTCTTACGAGAACTAATGTCCGAGAGAATGCTCTCTGACTACATCAACACTGGCCTAAATACCAAGGACTGAGGGATGGAAAACAATTATAAACAACTGTGAGGCTTTGTTCTAGAGGGTCAATTGCTCTATTGTAAAATATTATGGATCAGAAGCTCAAGGGGTAGGGGTAGAGTGGGAGGACACTGGGGATCAGGATTATAACTTCAAATTCATCTGTCCTTAGATTCTAAATTTGCCAGGAGGGACAATGGATTATATACTCATATAACTGTCCAATTCTTACTTCTGAACCCAAACTAACTGGTGACAAGAGGCGGTTCTCTGAGGACTGATTTCTTCCCATGCAAACTAAGAACAAAGAGAGAATAGAGGAGTACAGTTCTCCATTATTCTGAAAATAGGACATGCTTCGTAAATGCTTATTAATGTTCCTCTGCAAAACACAGTGATCGAAACTCGGCTTTGGTTTAATTTAAAATGGAGCAGAATCACAGAAGCTATGGTTTGCTAGGTCTCCTCTCCTGGGCCCTTGCATTTATTCTTCAATACGCTGCAATTACAAAAAAAAAAAAGGTCTACAGCAAATGGCACTCATTCTCCCATGAAGCCGAAAAGTGTTGGGGGACTTGGCAACAAGTGGCTGAACTCTGTGAGAAACAAACACTTCAAAAGAATCATTGTTTTGTGTTAAGAATTCAGCCCACAATGATCAATTCAAACAACATTCGGAAAAGTAAAGCAGGTCCCTTTTTCTTTCATACTGTCATGAAATCCAGAAGTGAGGTTAATTTGGAGATCTGGCTGAGCTGCCAGTGACCGCTGTCTGCATCTCAACAGAATGATAAAAGGCACACTCCAGCTAAAATGAGTTTAGGCTTTCAGGTCATTTTAATCCCCGCAGTCTATTCCAAAGAGCAGAACATTCCTTAAAAGCTTTATATTGTGATTAGATGATTAGGGTTTTAGGGTTTAAGTGGTATTTTCCTTTCAGCAGAAGTCTGCAAAAAATGAATGACTTTTCAACAAATATTTGCCTAAAAGGAAAAAGCTTTCATTTTCTTAGTGTGATCCCAACCTTGACCATATCATCATTGGTCTTGGCTGCTTTCAGACAGCTCGGCTTACCCACGCCGCAGGCAAATAAATTGAAAATGCCCTTATCTGAAACATTCAAATTTCCTTTCCAAGGCAGCAAGCTTGAGCACTACCTAATTTCCCCAAACTCGTTTAGGGATAATAGGCCACACTGGAGATGAGATTAAGAGCACCTCCTATTACATGAAAGGGGCATCCTTTCATGACACTGACTATCCCTGGGGAAACCACCGAGGCTCTTTGCTCACAATCCCGTGTCAGGCCAGCCCTGAAGGTTATGGAGTGTAGCCCACTGGCTTTTTTCAACAGCACGGGTCAGTTTTAATTTCTGTCTAGGACAATATGGAAACTATCAGATGTCTTCAAGACAAAGCATGTAAAAACGCTGTGTAAAATAGAACCAACATCCTTTTCAATGCTTGGTTTTACTCGGGAAACAAAAACAGTAAGGAAATTCCCAAGGACCCAAAATGACAAGGACCCTGAAAACAAAGTTCCGGGTAAAAGCCTGAGAACGCCTGTTGCTGACCATGTCCAAAGCCAGGAAGAAGGCCTTGCAACCTCATGGATGGAGGCTGGCATGTAGGCAGCATCAGAGAGGAGGTGCAAAGGAAGGACTCACACACATTCACTCTCTGGCCCTGGTTGTGGAAAAAAAGATTTTCATGAGTGTTAATAAATGAAGGTCACCTTTGCAAGAAATTAGAATTCACATAATTACACCCCGTACGTTCTGGGAACACTTAAGCTATAATTTTTTTGGAGTGGTCCTGTGATGCCAGGAAGAAGCAAATGAAACCGTTTTCTCCAAGTCTTTGCTCAAAAGCCACCTTCTCAGCAACACCTTCCCTGGTCACAGTATTCAAATTTGCACCCACCCACATTCCTTTTCTCCTTAGCACTCACTGCCTTCTACTATTATGCTCTGTAAATTACTGTTTTATTGTGTTGTCTGCTCTGTTCCAGGCATCAAAGACGTCTCCCTTAGTGGTCTCTGTTACGATTGGCAACCACATGATACTGATAGACAAAACTCGAGCAGTGCCTAGTGAGGTGAACTCCCCCCCGACCCCCATCAACTGAAAAGCAAATGTCACCTACTCATCAACGGAGTTTATTATCTTTCTTCCAAGGGTGCCCCAGAGAGCAGCTAAGAAGATAAAATGGCAAACCCCAACAGTGCTCATAACACAGAACCCCATCTTGGAGTCCACAATGAACAGTGCTCTGAGTTTTCTAGTAATTGTAGGAAACAGTTAAGGACTGGAAACCCAAACATCCTCATGGTTGAATCTGTAATGGTCAGACACTGACTGGGCATTCTTCCTCATCCACATTCTTCCTCTCTTCTTCACATGCCAAGCGCAGGTTTCTCTGGGACTGTGCCATTAATAGTCCAGTTGCAGTGTTCCACAGGTATCTTAGAACTGAATTCCTTTCTGAGGATCATCTTAGGAGATCTGTATTTTACACACACAGAAGACAGTCCCTGTCGCATTTCATCCCTCTGAAGTTTTCCGAGGGAATGGAGTAAGGACTGCAGGCTTCCCTCTTTGTGGTTTTTGGTTTTGCTTTTTATTTTCAACACTCCATTTCTTTCTTTTTTTTTTTTAAGATTTTATTTATTTATTTGACAGAGAGACAGAGAGAGAACGTGCACAGGCACGGGGAGTGGGAGAGGGAGAAGCAGGCTTCCCGCTGAGCAGGGAGCCGGATGCGGGGCTCGATCCTAGGACCCTGGAATCATGACCTGAGCCGAAGGCAGATGCTTAACCGACTGAGCCACCCAGGCAGCCCCCACTCCATTTATTTCAACTGACCACATACACAACTCCTTGCCTTTCCCCCCTGACTTGTCATCTGTTTCGTGTATCTTATCTTCTTTGAGATGCAGTACCATTTAAAACAAAAATCTCCGATTTTAATTTTTAAGTAACTTTCAGTGAAGCCTGTTATAAGGTAAACACAAATCTATAACAACTGGGTAAACACTGGAGTCTCTCACTTTCCATTTTATTCCTTGATGGATTAATATAATAAATCCCTTTGGAGATACATTTATCAAATTTAATACCACAAAATATGAGATACACTATTTAGCAAAGTGCTTCAGTACCTGTAATCAAGAGCCATTGTTCTGTGCTCCAAGACACAGAATCTATTTTCCTGTATTGCTTAACACAAAATAGCTCTTTTCAATTCATATTTGGTATGTACAACACTTAATGTACATTCTGCCTGAAGAGAGGCAGGCTGTGATTCATTCTCACCAAGCTCCGAGCATACAAATGACCAGGAGCAGCTTCGTGACAGGGTTAGAGACACAATCTTTCCGGGGTTACACGGAGAGGAGACCAAGAGTGGTGGCTCATTTATGACATAAAGAAAGCTGTTAGAGAAGATTACCTCACGTGTAATGCAGAACTGGCCAAGGCAGACAGAAATACCTCGAGATTTTTTTTTTTTTTTTAATTTTTTATTCTGAGGTGGGGATCTGTATTCTGTTCACATGAATTTTACTGTGGTGGGCTGAACAGGGGGACTTCTCCCAAAATGTCCACAGCCTAATCCAAGATCCTGTAAATATGTTACGTTAAAAAGCATAACAAACTTTGCAGATGTGATTAAGGATCTCGAGATGGGGGGATGATCAGGGAACATCAAGGTGGGCCCGGGGTAATCACAAGGATCCTCACAAAAGGACGGCAGAAGGCAGATGTGACTATAGCAAAGGAGGTAATGGCGTGTGAGACAGTCGACCAGCCTTGGTGGCTTGAGGGAAGGCACCACAAGCCAAGGACTACAAGTGGCCCCTGGAAGCTGGAAACGGCAAAGAAACAGAGTCTCCACTAGAGAATGATCCAGGAAGGAACACCACTCTGATAACATCTTGATTTCAGCCTCACATAGGGTTCTCCAGAGAAAGAGAACCAAAAGGAGATTTATCAAGAGGAATTGGCTCACATGATTCTGGGGCTGACAAGGCCCACGCTCTGCTGTCTGTAGGCTGGACACCCAGGAGAGCTGGTGGTGTCATTCAGTGTTGAGTCCAAGGATTTGAGAACCAGGGGAACGGAAGGTTTAAATCCCAGTGCAAGGGCAGAGGAAGATGAGAGGCGATGTCTCAGCTCACTCCACGAGGCAGGAAAACAAGGCATTAGTTCCTCCATCCTCTGCTTTCTGTTCTATTCAGGCCCCCAGTAGGTTGGATGACATGCACCACACTGGGGAGGACAGTCTGCTTTGCTGAATCCTCTGATTCGAATGCTAATCTCACCAGGAAACACCCTGACAGACACACCCAGAAATCGTGTTTAGCCTGGGCACCCCGTGGCCCAATCAAACGAACACATCGAACCATCACACCCAGTTCTGGACCTGGGACCTCCACAAGTGGAAGATAATAAATTTCCGCCGCATTCAGCTGCAGAGTTTGCAGTAGTTACAGCCACAATCAAGGTGACATGTAGGAGTCAGGACAGTCTGGCTGTTAAGAGATGGAGACGAGGGGCGCCTGGGTGGCGCAGTCGTTAAGCGTCTGCCTTCGGCTCAGGTCATGATCCCGGGGTCCTGGGATCGAGTCCCACATCGGGCTCCCTGCACCGCGGGGAAGCCTGCCTCTCCCTCTCCCACTCCCCCTGCTTGTGTTCCTGCTCTCGCTATCTCTCTCTCTCTGTCAAATAAATAAATAAATAAAATCTTTAAAAAAAAAAAAAAAGAGAGAGAGATGGAGACGAGAATCAGGCTGGCTGGCTGTGGACCCATTCTGTCACTTAGCAGCGTTTGGCCTCAGGCAAGTTTCCCAAACTATTATCTTGAAAGAGCATATGAAACGGTATGTACCTGCGCAGCCTGGCGTTCCTCAGAAGCAGAACTCAGACAAGGTTTCAAATGCAAGAGTTTATCTGGGAATCCAGAGGCCATGCACGGGGGGTGGGGTGGGGAAGGGATGCAGGAACACAGCAGCAAGAGGAGCAAGTACACGCTGATTCATGAAGCCACCCACCACAGTGGGCACCTGACACTTAATCCCTCAGGGAAACTAGTAAATGGTGCAGCGTCCTCCCTCAGAGTGACCTCATCTCCCCCCACAGCCCTACTACCCCTTCCCAACCCCTAGCTGCCCCCAAGAAGGACGTATTTAATGCGAACGCCTGAAAAATCATTGGTTCATGGCTGCTTCTAGGAGGTGTTAATCCCCATTACTTCCTACCTAGGGTTTGGCCAGAATGGCCTTCAGCATTTTCAGTTCCAGAAAAAAAAAAAAGAGAGAGAGAGACCAGAGATGCAGATGGCGGCAGCTGGATGCCAGATGAAGGTCGGAGGGACAGGGGAGAGGGCTGAATACCTGCTGCAGCCTTTTGCAGGGTGGGAGGGAGAGGGGCGTGAATCCCATGCTTCCGTCTTTCCCTCACTCAGTGCCTAGCACTCAGAAGGAGCTCAATCAAGGTCACTGATAACCACTGGCCGCCCTTCTTCTGAGTTCCCAAAGCATCCCAATGCTGGCACTGGGTAACTGTTGCTGGCAACTTGTATGCCACCCTGATTCAACTGTAAGCAGCTGGTGGGCAGCAACTGGGACGTCTTGATTCACGTACGAATGCTATGACGGCACAGGGCGGGAGTTTCATGAATGTCTGTCGAGTGGCTATTGCATGAATACCAAGCGAAAGCCCGTAAGCACTTAGCAGTAGGAAGGGCACTTTAAATGAGGCAGGGGCGACACAGAGATACTCTAGCAGTCAGCAATTCCATCCCCAGCTTTGTACCCCAAAAGAACGAAACACAATGACTACAGCAGATCTTGGTACATGGACGTTCACTGCAGCATTATTCACAATAGCCAAATGGTGGAAACAACGAAAAGGTTTATTAGCAGCTGAATGGATAAACAAAATGTGGTGCATCCATACAATGGTGTATTATTTGCCCATAAAAAGGGCAAATAAAGTCACTGATATGTGGTATAGCATGGATGAACCTCAAAAACATTAAGGGAAGTGAAAGAAGCTATTCACAAAGAAAGCTGCCATATTGTAGCATTCCATTTATACAAAATACCCAGAATAGAGAAATCTACGAAATCTTTGCAGACAAAAAGCAGATTATCGGTTACTAGGGGTTGGGATAGAGGTAGGGGGGTATGTAGTGAGTGCTTAAATGGGTGTAGAGTTTTATTTTTGAGAGATAAAATGTTGGGGAGCTAGACAGAGGTGATGCTTGAACAGCCTTGTGAATGTACTAAACAGAACTATTCACTTCAAAATGATTAAATTGGTAAGTTTAAATTTTTTGTGCATTTTACCTCCTCTAGAAAAAAAAAGAAGGAAGAAAAATAACTCTCTCAATGTCAGGAAATCAGATTACTCTTGGAGCAGAGAACCAGCTTTTCTCGTATTTCTGGAAGCAGAACGCAGGGAAAATCGCAGAGTTTAAAAGTAAGTAAATTGGGTCTGAATCTTAACTCTACTCACTACTAGCCAGATACTTAATGACTGAGCCACCCAGGTGCCCCCTCTACTTAACTCTTAAGACTGATTTGGAACCAGAAAAGACCCTGAATAGCCAAAGGAATGTTGAAAAAGAAAAGCAAAGCTGGCGGCATCACAATTCCGGACTTCAAGCTCTATTACAAAGCTGTCATCACCAAGACAGTATGGTACTGGCACAAAAACAGACACATAGATCAATGGAACAGAATAGAGAGCCCAGAAATGGACCCTCAACTCTATGGTCAACTTATCTTCGCTAAAGCAGGAAAGAATATCCAATGGAAAAAAGACAGTCTCTTCAACAAATGGTGTTGGGAAAATTGGACAGCCACATGCAGAAGAATGAAACTGGACCATTTCCTTACACCACACACAAAAACAGACTCGAAATGGATTAAAGACCTAAATGTGAGACAGGAATCCATCAAAATCCTTGAGGAGAACACAGGCAGCAACCTCTTCGACCTCAGCTGCAGCAACTTCTTCCTAGACACATCGCCAAAGGCAAGGGAAGCAAGGGCAAAAATGAACTATTGGGACTTCATCAAGATAAAAAGCTTTTGCACAGCAAAGGAAACAGTCAACAAAACCAAAAGACAACCGACAGAATGAGAGAAGATATTTGCAAATGACATATCAGATAAAGGGTTAGTATCCAAAATCTATAAAGAGCTTACCAAACTCAACACCCAAAGAACAAATATCTAATCAAGAAATGGGCAGAAGACATGAACAGATATTTCTCCAAAGAATACATCCCAAATGGCCAATAGACACGAAAAAATGTTCAATGTCACTCGGCATCAGGGAAATGCAAATCAAAACCTCAATGAGATACCACCTCACACCAGTCAGAATGGCTAAAATTAACAACTCAGGAAATGACAGATGTTGGCGGGGATGCGGAGAAAGGGGAACCCTCCCACACTGTTGGTGGGAATGCAAGCTGGTACAGCCACTCTGGAAAACAGTATGGAGGTTCCTCAAAAAGTTAAAAATAGAGCTACCCTAGGACCCAGCAATTGCACTACTGGGTATTTACCCCAAAGACACAAAGGTAGTGATCCAAAGGGGCACCTGCACCTCAATGTTTATAGCAGCAATGTCCACAATAGCCAAACTAAGGAAAGAGCCCAGATGTCCATCAACAGATAAATGGATAAAGAAGATATGGTGTATATATACAATGGAATATTATGCAGCCATTAAAATAAATGAAATCCTGCCATCTGCAATGACGTGAATGGAACTAGACGGTATTATGCTAAGCGAAGTAAGTCAATCAGAGAAAGACAATTATCACGTGATCTCACTGACATGTGGAATTTAAGAAACAAGGCAGAGGATCACAGGGGAAGAGAGGAAAAAATAAAATAAGACGAAACCAGAGAGGGAAACAAATCATAAGAGACTCTTAATCTTACGAAACAAACTGAGGGTTGCTGGAGGGGAGAAGGGTGAGGGGATAGGGTAACTGGGTGATGGACATTAAGGAGGGCACATGATGTAATAAGCACCAGGTGTTACATAAGACTGATGAATCACAGACCTGTACCTCTGAAACCAATAATGCATTATATGTTAATTAATTGAATTTAAATTTTAAAATGTTAAAAAAATAAAAAACAAAAGATAAAAAAATAAACTATATTAATGGCAAAAAATAAATAAACAAAACAAAAAGACTGATTTCCCAATCCTTGTGCTTTAAAAGAGACCAAAGCAAGGCCCTAAACAAGAAGATGAGGGCGCCTGGGTGGCTCAGATGGTTAAGCGTCTGCCTTCGGCTCAGGTCGTGATCCCAGGGTCCTGGGATCGAGTCCCGCATCAGGCTCCCTGCTCCTTGGGACCCTGCTTCTCCCTCTGCCTCTCTCTGTCTCTCATGAATAGATAAATAAAATCTTTAAAAAAAAAAAAAAAAAAAAAGAAGATGAAACAACATACCCCACACATTTTGTTGTCTTCCACAACCTCTACCCCTCAGACATACTTGGCTGGAGTTTATGGTCTTAACAAATGTCTAGCTACGGTCAAACTTAGCGTACCCCCTTTAAACCAACCGACTAGACCCATGGATTAAGATCCCTAAACTTCACCGTTGCTTTGCCAACCTTCTCAGTCTCGCAGGAATGCCTGTAAAATGCAGAATCTTTGCACACCAGCGAGCAGTAAAAGCCTCCCCAACAACTGCATGGATTTGCAGATTCCAGCCTTTGCCGGCTGATTAAAAATGCATCACAGTTGCTGAAAGATATCTGCTTTGTTTTTAAAAACTTTTCTAATAGGGTCACAGAGGTCAGCCCTCAGCTCTAGTTCACAGCTCCCATCAAATTTAGATTGTAAAGGATTTCCTTGCCACTGTTAATTTGCCAGGCTTCATGGGAATAAGCAATATTCCTATTAAATGTAAGAGGTATTTAAGAAATGTCAACAGGGAGTCCAGATCCATTTAGAGTAGTAGTTCCCAACCTGGAGCCATTTGGCACCCCCAGAGGACCTTGGGCAATGTCTGAAAACATTTTTAGTTGCTGAGACTGGGGACTGGGGTTGCCATGAGCATCCGGTGGGCAGAGGCCAGGGATGTGCCTCCTACCACGCACAGGACAGCCTCCCCACAAATAATAGGGGTCCCAAATGTCAATTATGCCAAGGTTGAGAAATCCGAACTTATAGGAACCACCCAATAATTCAAACATTTATCTCACTGCCCCCCAAATGAAAAACCACAACACAAATTCGTTTTTAAGCATATCTTCATTCTTCCTTTACTGATTCCTTCATGAATTTGTGTCTATGCTGAATCTAACTGGGATTTCCTCTCAGGTTGCTCTAGACCCTCTCTGTGTTGCTTCCTCTTTTTCTCCAGGACCTGTGTCTTATCCCTAGGATAACTGACAGCACAGTCAGGCAGAATTCCAGCAATGTAGTTTGGATTTTTTTTTTTTTTTTGGGCGATAAATCAGATTTATGCAATAAAATATCTCAGCAGGGTTTTTCTTTTATTTGGGTCATTCTTCAATTTCAGGAGGACATGCATCAGCACTACATCACCTGAACAAAAGGAAATTGAAAGTGAAATGCTTATTTAGGTAATGAAGTTGGTCCCTGTAGAGAGGGGCTGCATCCTCAGAGGGGACGGGTCCCACCATAATGGGGACAGAGTCCCTTCCAGACCCATGACGCAGAAACAGAAGGGCGCTGCTCAAGCGTGGCATGCATCAGAAATCACCTGGAGAGCCTATTAGAACGCAGGCCCCTGGGCCATCCCGAGATGCACAAGTAAGGAGCTCATGCTGAAGCGGAAGCCTCTACGGGGTGAAGTCATACACACTAATGCAGATATCAAGTACGGACATACGTGGATCAGGAGAAACTGTCCACAGATGCTTTGCAGAGCCCCCTCCCTCCCCCGCCCCGCCCAGCTTCTTGTAAGTGTGCACTTTGGGCTCTCAATCGCTTCTTCCTGATACTGTGAGTGGGTCTGGTTGTACGCCGTGTGGGACGAAATGTAAATACAGGCGCAGAGTTGAGACAAAACGCACAAAGCATGAAGGGGGAAGAATGGAGCCCTGTGGCGCATGTGTGCTGGTGTGGACACGGTGTTAGGGTGTGACGGGTCCTATTTTACCCTCTCCAGAAGGAATCCCCTCCCGCACAGATGGCTTCATGATTAGGCTCGTCATCCGCATCTTCATAAAACTGGGCGCTGGGTGGGGCACCTACATGGCTCAGTTGGTTAAGCAATCAAATCTTGATTTCAGCTCAGGTCCTGATCTTAGGGTGGTGAGACTGAGCCCTACGGTTGCCTCCGCACTCAGCAGGGGGTCTGCTTAGACCTTCTCTCCCTCTGCCCCTCCCTCCTGCACACGCTCGCGCTCTCTATCTCTCTCTCAATAAATCTTTTTAAAAAACCCAAAAACCTGAGCACTGGCTGCTGCCAATGCATCCGTGAAGCATTATGCTAAAGAGATTGACGTCAGTCCGCATTTATACAGAAATTATCTGTCAACAACCACGCAAACAGAATCAATGCACATGCTTATCGCATTTGAAGCAGGAGTCTGTAAAGCCAAGGGGGGGCCCTGCAGGTGTCTGCACAGTCGCCTTGTGGAGGTGCTGGCCAAGGGAGACAGTGGGGCCGGGGAAATATTTGTGAAAACAGGAAAGATGTGCTGCTCATACCTATCCTTCAACGGAAGAGCAAAGCAAGTACCATCAATTTTCTGTATATCACATTTCAGAAATCCTCAAATGAGGACAGCTCTGAATACAGAACACCGAATAAACAGAAAGTACCTAATAGCCTACTGTCAGGGATCAGAAGAGGTTTTTTTTCCTTTTTTATCTTTCATATATACATAAAAGGCATTAATATCTGAATGATTTCCCCATTTCACGTACTGATAACGAAAACATACAAAAAAGAAAGTCGTTGTAGCTTAAGGCTGTGTTATCCCTGTCTTTAGGGTTGGCACGAAGCCTCTCTATGGCTCTGCAAGCAGGGTGCCGTCGGCTGTAAAGGTCAGATCCACCACAAATAATCTTTAATAAAGACGGTACGAGATGACTTGTAGTAGTCTGCCTGGGATGCCATGACAAAGTGCCGCAGGCTGGGCGGCACAAACAACACACACTGATTTTCTCACAGTTCTGGAGGCTGCAAAGCCAACTTCAAGGTCCCCACGGGGTTGGTTTCTCCCGAGGCACCTGTGCTTGGCTTGTAGACACTCACCTTCTCCCTGTGTCCTGAAGCGGTGTTTTCTCTGGGCATGTGCATCCCTGGTGTCTCTTCCTCTTCTTATAAAGATACCAGTCCTACTGGATTAGTGCTGCACCCTCATGACCTCATTTAACCCTAATTTCCTCTTTAAAAGCCTTCTACCCAAATTCAGTCATGGTGAGGGTTAAGGCTTCCACATGTGAACTGACAGTGGGTAGGGGGGAGACACAATCTAACACAAGGTGAGGAATCCGAAGAAGTGTGAAACTCTAAGCTGTCCTCAAGGATGTTATGATCAACACAGGTTCCTGATCAACAACACAGCCAGGCACAAAAAAAGAAGCTATGGATCTAGAAAGCTTACAACTCAAAATTCAAAAAAAAGGGACGTATTTTAAGCTTTAGTACAATTGTAGCAAATGGAGACTCACTCCCGAAAAAAACATAAGAGGTGCTTACTTTTCTACAGGCAGCAAAGATCCATTTTAAAGACATCCTTTTTTAAAAAAAAGACTTTATTTATTTGACAGAGAGAGACACAGTAAGAGAGGGAACACAAGCAGGGGGAGTGGAACAGGGAGAAGCAGGCTTCCCGTGGAGCAGGGAGCCCAATGCAAGGCTCAATCCCAGGACCCTGGGATCGTGACCTCAGCCGAAGGCAGACCCTTAATGACTGAGCCACCCAGGCGCCCCTAAAGATGCCTCTTAAATCAGTGACTAATACAGTGATGGAAATAGCCACAGCAGACAAACTTAGAGCAAAGAGCACGTGGACCAGGTTCATCTGTGGTGGCTCAGCAAAATATCTGATCTCTCTCCGAACTCCAAACTTGCAGGATTATTTCCATTCCCTTAAGTTGTCAAGGGGCAGACCCAGCTAGTAGAATGCCTGCATAACTGGGAGTCTTCCTAAGTAATAGAACTTCTCAGTTCTATATTTACTTGTTCATCCTCACAAGAGTAACATGAAGATCAATTAATCTAATGCTCATGGAACCTGGAGGAGCTAACTATGCACCGTAGACAGATCTGGAACAGGAGTCCATTGCCCTGAGTCGGTCAACCCAGTTACACAAATTTAGTCACACCTGGGTGGGGTTGGGAGCATTAACATTATTGGTATCCCTCCTTCAATGGGTTTGTTATTGAAGTATCTGCCAGTTCTCCACTGTCCATCCTAAACAAGAGACCTAATGGCTGGTGGTTTCTCCAAGACAGGTAAAAAACACACTTTCTCACATACTGAATAATTACTTTTAATTTCCAAGGGGGCCGACAAAGGTCTTTCTCCCTGGCTTGGTTTTCAAACCTGGATGTGTAACCCCAGCTACCTCCTTTCTGATAACTTGACAGGCTGAAGGTTACAGGGGAATCAGCCCATGGAAACAATGCCTGAAAACACAAACCATCAATTTACCCAATGAGGTAGACTCTCAGAGGGGATGCTGCGTGGGGTGGGAAATATGAAGATGCCTCAGGGGCAGTAGGACATAACGCTCCTTGTTCTTCCACTCATCCTGTTCCACACACTCCCAAACACCTTCCTGTGTCAAATGAGAAATAATGTACCAGTCCTTTCACATTTCTATTCTCCTTAAAAGTCTATTTCTGGGCCTTGACTTTGGCCAGGTCAAGATAAAAAATCAGCATGGATTAGAGAAATAAAAATTCACTCAGGGTGATGGGAAATATTACTTAGGATTAGACAATAAATGAAATGAAAGCTAAATGAATGGTATTAAATGAAGATGTTTATGAAATAACCCAACAAGGAGATTCCCCTAAATGTAACATAAATGACATTTCTCTAAAGCATTTACTTCTTATGAACTCTATAGCAAGAGTCAAGCAGGATTAAAGATTTACTCAAGAACATGAAACCATCAATTAGGACTAATGGGAGGGATCCCAACCCAGACTCCTTCTAACTCTAGGCCCCCAAGTCCCTTTCCATGGAGCACATGATATTCCTGTCTCCCTCCCTCCCTGTTCCACCTTCTGTCATCATTTCTCTATTACCCCTTTATTATCTATCAATCATTATCTATTATCTACCCATTAATTATCTACCTATCTATATCTATCATCTACGTACCTATCTTAGCCAATATTGTCTATCAGTACCTGAAATAGGCAAAGATTTAAAAATCACACTTTTTAGAACTGACCTAAGTATCATAAACCAAATATGCACACATAGGACCTTAAACGAGACAAAAGTTAGTGATTCCTGTCTTATTCTTGTATTTGTTCTGTAAATTGAGGCAAATGCCCAGCCTAAGTTTAAAAATATATCTGACCTTAGCTATCAGGCAATATGTGAAGACCCAAACAAACAAACACACAAAAAAAAAACTAAGAAAAAACTTTAATGGCTCTGACTACTACTTGGTACAGTTGAATTTGTATCCAATTTGGTCACACAATAACTTCACGGTTTTGACCAAGTTATAGAAGGTCTCCAGACCTCAGCTTCCTATCTGCAAAACAAGGGTGTCTTGCTAGATGAGTCCTAAAATATCTTGAAGCTCTTAATTTCTAAAACTCCATATTAGCCTCACTGGATCTTCTCCTTTGCAAACACTTCAATGATCCTGGCCATCCTCCAAATACTGGTAATTGTGAATAGAATTTATAAAGTACCACAATAGCCAAACTATGGAAAGAGCCAAGATGTCCATCAACAGATGAATGGATAGAGAAGATGTGGTATATATATACAATGGAATATTATGCAGCCATCAAAAAAACACGAAATCTTGCTATTTGCAACGACGTGGATGGAACTGGAGAGTGTTATGCTGAGCAAAATAAATCAATCAGAGAAAGACATGTATCATATGACCTCACTGATATGAGGAATTCTTAATCTCAGGAAACAAACTGAGGGTTGCTGGAGTGGTGGGGGTGGGAGGCATGGGGTGGCTGGGTGATGGACATTGGGGAGGGTATGTGCTATGGTGAGCACTGTGAATTGTGTAAGACCGATGAATCACAGACCTGTACCTCTGAAACAAATAATACATTTTATGTTAAAAAAAAAAAAAAGAAGAAGAAGATAGTAGGAAGGGAAAAATGAAGGAGGGGGAATCGGAGGGGGAGATGAACCATGAGAGACTATGGACTCTGAGAAACAAACTGAGGGTTCTAGAGGGGAGGGGGTGGGGGGGATGGGTTAGCCCGGTGACGGGTATTAAGGAGGGCATGTACTGAATGGAGCACTGGGTGTTATACACAAACAATGAATCATGGAACATTACATCAAAAACTAATGATGTATTGTATGGTGACTAAAATAACATAATAAAATAAAATTAAAAAAAAAAAGAATTTATAAAGTAACATGGAAGTTCCAAAAACTAAGACAAAGTGATCATTAGGACCACTACTATATAACTGTAGTTAAAATACAAAACCAGATGGAAGGATTTTCTGGGGAATATAATGATATACAATTTCATAAAATTATACAAATACATCAACTGTCACACAATAAAAAACCAACAACACTTCTCAAATATTTTCAAAATGTGCCTTTGCTGCTAAAGGAAAATTATTTTTCATTTACAGTATTTCTTCAAGAAAAGCATCACCCAAAATGTATTTTTATAGGGGTGCCTGGGTGGCTCAGTGGGTTAAGCATCTGCCTTCAGTTCAGGTCACAATCCCAGGGTCCTAGGATGGAGCCCCGTGTCAGGCTCCCTGCTCAACGAGGAGCCTGCCTCTCCCTCTCCCTCTGCTGCTCCCCCTGCTTGTGCTTACTCACATACTCTCTCTCTGTCAAATAAATAAATAAATAAAATCTTTTAAAAATGTATTTTTATAACCACTTGTTGCAAATTATGAAAAACATAAATCATCTTGATTCATTAGAACAACCCCAATTCCAGGTGCCTGGTTGGCTCAGTCGGTTAAGTGTCCAACTCTTGATCTCAGCTCAGGTCTCGATCTCAGAGTCGTGAGTTTGAGCCCCACACTGAGCTCCATACCGAGCATGGAGCCTACTTAAAAAAAAAAACCCAAAGAATAACCCCAATTCCTGTGGCAGTTTAAAAAAATTATATTCTTGGGCGCCTGGGTGGCTCAGTTGGTTAAGCGACTGCCTTCGGCTCAGGTCATGATCCTGGAGTCCTGGGATCGAGTCCCACATCGGGCTCCCTGCTCAGCAGGGAGTCTGCTCCTCCCTCTGACCCTCCGCCCTCTCATGCTCTCTCTATCTCATTCTCTCTCTCAAATAAATAAATAAAATCTTTAAAAAAAATAAAAATTAAAATTAAAAATTAAAAATAAAAAAATTATATTCACACTTGCTCCAGAAACTATTTAAGATGGCTTGCTGAGGTAATTGTATTTAAAGGCAAGACCTATCTACTTCACAAGTCTTAAAAAGAGTTCCAAAAGACATTGTCATAGTCCTAGGTATGAAAAAAATGTCTTGTGTCTAATTAAGGAGCCCTAACACCATGCAGCATTTTCTCAAGGCATTATAAATCAACCCGCACACAATGTCTGTCTCATGACTAATCCCACATTCCCATCTCCTGCTTCTGTCTCCTTTTTAGCACTAACAGACATGGTGCCTGACCTTCAGGCACTTATGCTATAATTGAGGAGATAAAATGCATACACATAAAATAATTAGAGCACAATTAAGTGATAAATGTCATATGACTATGAGTACAAAGCTTTGCAGAGAAAAGAAAGGACACTGAATGCTTACATAGCTGAAGAAAGAAGGAGTGGGTCCCTGAAAAAGGTGAGAAAATGAGCCAAACATCATGACTCAAAAGTAAATGTGGCATGCAAAAACAGCACTGAAGTACCTGAAGATGGACAAAATGTGGAGTGGCGGGCAATTAGGTTGGTTAAGATGGTCAAGGTGGGGGGCAATTCATACTGGACCTTAATAACTGACCTATATTTTTAGAGGCAGACATTGCATTTTTATCCTTGCCTTCCAAAAAAAATGTAGTAAAGTATATTCTCTCTTGTTCAATGGGAAATGGAAGATAAATTTCTCCTCCTTTAGGGGCACCTGGGTAGCTCAGTCAGGCAGCTGACTCTTGGTTTTGGCTCAGGTCATGATCTCAGGGTCCTAGGATGAAGCCCCATGTCAGGCTCTGCACTCAGTGGGGATTCTGCTTGAGGATTCTCTCTCCCTGTGCCCCTCACCCCGCTCACTTGCGTTCTCTTAAATAAATAAATCTTTTAAAAAAATTTCTCCTCCTTTCTCTACATCATGGACAATTCAAGGTGGAGTTCCTACTTGCAGATCTCTTGATGAATCCTTGATACCTTATGAACATATATTCAGAGAGACGTGCTATGCTTCTTTGTGGCTTATCATGAACCGGTAGTTAGTATGATTCAATATCACATCCCACTGGCTTACAAATTTTCTTTCTTCATTTCCCTTTTTTCCCTCATCCTCATGCTGCAGACTTAACCATCTCCCCCAAACCTCACCCTGAATCAGTACTTTAATATTTAACAGTTTCTTCCCACCTCCACTTCTCCTTAATTAGATAGAAAGTTGTGCTAGAGGTGGGAGTAAATACATATTGTCTAAAGTTGATAAGCCAAGCTATATAGGTTTATTACATAAACTATAAAGACCATTACCAGAAAGAATACATAACTTTAAATTTCTATGTAATCAGAAAAACCATGCACAAAGCACATACAGATCATATGGCAAACACTGGAAAATAAAAAATATATTACAAATAGTAATCACAACATAAAGTGACAGAATTAAGACCAAGTGAATCTGTTTATCAATAAATATAAATGGGATAAACTCATACTAAAAGGAAAGGATTGTGGCGCCTGGGTGGCTCAGTCGTTAAGCGTCTGCCTTCGGCTCAGGTCATGGTCCCAGGGTCCTGGGATCGAGCCCCGCATCGGGCTCCCTGCCCAGCAGGAAGCCTGCTTCTCCCTCTCCCACTCCCCCTGCTTGTGTTCCCTGTCTCGCTGTGTCTCTGTCAAATAAACAAATAAAATCTAAAAAAAAAAAAAAAGGAAAGGACTTACAACTTGGATCAAAATTAAAAACTCAGTATATGCTACATGCAAGCATGCAACTAAAGCAAAATTATATCCATAAAAAGACATATAAGAAAATCCAAAGAAAAAGAAAATAATAGGTCGGATATGAATATCTCACTAACCTAAAATAATGCAAAACAATAAATAAACCAAAGACCAGGCACATTAAATAGTAAAGGGTACAATCTACTCTATATCACATGAATCATTTTGTGCTTAACCCTGCATCAACATGCCAAAAACTGTAGGAAGTACAAGAAAAATATCAAATGAAATTCAGTAGTGATAGGAGTCTTCTCTGCATGTCCTGGAGAAACCAAACACAGGCTGTGTTATTGTTAGTTCCATCTGTCTAGCAGCAGGATCTTAAAATGCCCTTGGCATTACAGCAGAGAGAATGTTTCCTTTTACTTTCAAACAATGAGCCCTCATCAGCTTCTTTTGTACTTACTCACTTGGCCATTGCTATATTCTATTCCAGCTACAGTTTCCCAAAGGATTCAAAAAAACAAGAAGTCTACCTTTGTTGAATGTGTGTGTGCACAGGCCCACATGTGAATGTGTATTGCGATGTTTCCTGGTTATATTTATAAATATGGAAACCAGCACTAAATGATCTTAGAAAGGGTCTTTATAGGGCACCTGGGTGGCTCAGTCGGTTAAGTGTCTGTCTTCAGCTCAGGTCACGATCCTAGGGTCCTGGGATGGAGCCCCGCATCAGGCTCCCTGCTCAGCAGGGAGTCTGCTTCTCCTTCTCCCTCTGTGGCTCCCCCTGTTTGTGCTCTCTCTCTCCCTCTCTCTCCCTCTGTCAAATAAATAAATAAAATCTTTTTAAACAAAGGGTCTTTATAACTTGAAAGAAATTTTCACGTGATACCTGTTTCCCCTTCAATATTAGTAAAGCATGGAAGGTAATGTTCCATTCTAGTGCATTAAAAACATAATAGCATTGTGTTGGAGGAAAGAGCATGGACACTACCACCCCAGGAAGCTGCAGAAAAGCCACACTAGAGAAGTCCTATGCCATTGTGAACCCCTACTCTAGAAGCTGGGCACACTCAGGAAAAGAGTTCAGTTTTGGTATGTGAAACTGTACTGGATACCTCAGCTGCCTTTATTGCAGTCTAAAAACCATAAATTCCTTTTACCTTTCTTCACAGTTCTTAAAATTAAACTTTTTAATAACTTCTTACTAAAGGCTTTAGGAGTGCTTCAAAATTATACATATACATGGATTATATATGTATATACATACACATACAGACATATCTAATCAAAACCTAAAGCTGAACACAAACTTAGTAGGAATCTGATAGGCTATTTGAAAATTTGCAGAGATTTTCTTCATAATCTCTATGTTTTATATACTCCGTTAGTAAATTCTGGAACCAATGCTTTCCTAATAAGAATATTTGCATACTGCTTTATCATTTACTTGATGTCTGTGTACAAACCAGCATTTGTTTTCTTAAAACAATCTAATTGGAAATTTATTAAGAAATTAAATTAAAGGGCAAATTAAGTTAAAATATAATTAAAAGGAAATTATTAGATCCAGATATAGAAAAATAGAGGGACAAGGAGGTAATCAGGCCCATTAGTGTATGTGTATGGGGGGGGGGGGAGGTCTCTGAAAATAATACTCCAGACCCATGACTTACCTCCTTTATAACACACAAATATCCCAAATTGGAAGAAAAAGAGACTAGCATTTTCCAAATGCCACTCTCCAAAGATCTCCACATTATAACCTCAAATACCTTTTATGTTTGTCATATGGGTTCTCTTTTATTTGATTTCCAGGAAAACCAGACTTTTCTCTCATATGTCCCTGAGACTAATTATGTCTAATTATGTTACTATTGTCTATCTCAGGCACACAAAATGCTATCTGATTTTTTTTTTAAAGATTTTAATTATTTGATAGAGAGAGACACAGCAAGAGAGGGAACACAAGCAGGGGGAGTGGGAGAGCAAGAAGCAGGCTTCCCGTGGAGCAGGGAGCCTGATGCGGGGCTCAATCCCAGGACCCTGGGATCATGACCTGAGTGAAGGCAGACGCTTAACGACTGAGCCACCCAGGTGCCCTGCTATCTGAATTTTAAACTTCCAAATATTTCCTCTTCAGTGTAACTGTTCCCACAATACTTTAAAATGTGTAAGACTTGGGGCGCCTGGTTGGCTCAGGTGGTTGAGCATCTGCCTTTGGCTCAGGTCATGATCTCAGGGTCCTGGGATCGAGCCCCACATCGGGCTCCCTGCTTGGCGGGGAGCCTGCTTCTCCCTTTCCCTCTACTGTTCCCCCTGCTTGTGCTCTCTTGCTCTCTCTGTCAAATAAACAAAATCTTTAAAAAAAAAAAATTATAAAATGTGTAAGACCCTCTTCCTCTTTTCAGTCCTTTTAGGGCTTTTATCTGTCATGGGAAATTTGCCTTACGTTATAGTTGTTTGGGAAGTCATAGTCCCCATTAATCTATATCACAAGGTTAGGAACAATTTCATGCACCTCTGTATAATATGGAGTACTCCGTGTACACTGACCACATTGAATCAAACAAAATGGAAAGAAATGGAGCTTTTTATCTTAAAATAGCCCTTTAAAATGGAAGAAAATATAATGAAAAAGCCCCAAATTATATAGTACTTGAACTTGAGTAGTTCTGCTAAGTGGTATTTTTATGAATTCTAAATGCTCTGCTCTATACTCATGAAAGACAAGATTGCAAATAATTGGCCATGCCTCACAGAGAGACATCAGTAGGCGATTCAGACCTGCTAGTTTTTTTGTTGTTTTTTCTCTCAGAACACAGAAATAGGTTTATAATTTGCATAATAGAGGCCAGCTCCTTTCTAAATTATGTGTATAGACAACCCTGGTATGTGTATTTTAAATTAGTTAATGTCTTTATTGAATCTCAGGATGTGTCCATAACTCTCTGTTAACTCCAATGGAGTTTCTGGTGCGCTTTCCACCCTGCACAATTGCAGATTACTACAGAGAATGGAATTCAGAAGTCAGAAAAACCTCCTTCTCCAGTGTGACTTCAAAGTAATAGAACTTATATGAAACAGTATACATAAATGTGAACTCAACCACCATGAGTAGCATTGCTATTGTCAAAATGCCAAAATGGTGAAATACTCTTTGTAAAATTATGAATAAAACAATGTACAGTCTACCCCCAAATTACATAAGAGTTATAATCTGGAAAAATCCAATCTATATTAAAATGGTGGGAAAAAAATTCTGCTTTACATGTAAAATTGTGTTAATTCTAGCTTCAGACAATTATACACATTTTCTTTTTTACTTATTTGAATGCCAATGACATCTGGATTATCATGCTGCATGTTCAGTGTATTTGCTAGATACCACCCCACCTCCATCAAATGTAGTACAACCCTCCAATCATCAAGACAATAAAAGAGTACTCTATGAGTATCCAGAAGTTCCCTGAGGGCAAACCACCAAGCTTAATTACAATTCACTGCCATATAATGTGTTATATTTGAGTTTAGTGTAATAACCATTTTTGGCTTGACCACCTCTTCAGCGACCTGAATCATGTATAAAGGTTAAATAGCGGGAACAATGTGGTTACTTATTTCCAAAGCATTAAACATGCTGGGGTCTGCCGAATCACCAGGGGAATGTTGAAAAAGAAAACCAAAGCTGGAGGCATCACAATTACAGACTTCCAGCTCTACTACAAAGCTGTCATCATCAAGACAGTATGGTACTGGCACAAAAACAGACACACAGATCAATTGAACAGAATAGAGAGCCCAGAAATGGACCCTCAACTCTATGGTCAACTAATCTCTGACAAAGCAGGAAAGAATATCCAATGGAAAAAAGATGGTTTCTTCAACAAATGGTGTTGGGAAAATTGGACAGTCACATGCAGAAGAATGAAACTGGACCACTTTCTTATATCATACACAAAAATAAACTCAAAATGGATTAAAGACCTAAATGTGAGACAGGAATCCAACAAAATCCTAGAGGAGAACACAGGCAGCAACCTCTTTGACTTCAGCCACAGCAAATTCTTGCTAGACACGTCTCCAAAGGCAAGGGAAACAAAAGCAAAAATGAACTATTGGGACTTCATCAGGATAAAAAGCTTTTGCACAGCAAAGGAAACAGTCAACAAAACTAAAAGGCAACCTATGGAATGGGAGAAGATACCTGCAAATGTCTTATCAGATAAGGGGGTAGTGTTCAAAATCTATAAAGAAGTTATCAAACTCACCACCCAAAAAACAAAAAATCTAGTCAAGAAATGGACAGAAGACATGAACAGACATTTCTCCAAGGAAGACATACAAATGGCCAACAGACACATGAAAAAATGCTCAATATCACTCAGCTTCAGGGAAATGCAAATCAAAACCACAATGAGATACCATCTCACACCAGTCAGAATGGCTAAAATTAACAACTCAGGAAACGACAGATGTTGGCAAGGATGAGGAAAAAGGGGAACCCTCCTACCTTGTTGGTGTGAATGCAAGCTGGTACAGCCACTCTGGAAAACAGTATGGAGGTTCCTCAAAAAGTTAAAACTAGAGCTACTGTATGACCCAGCAATTGCAGTACCAGGTATTTATCCAAAGGATACAAATATAGTGATTCAAAGGGGCACCTACACCCCAATGTTTATAGCAGCAATGTCCACAATAGCCAAACTACAGAAAGAGCCCAGATGTCCATCGACAGATGAATGGATAAAGAAGATGTGGTATATATACATATATATAATGGAATATTACTCAGCCACCAAAAAGAATGAAATCTTGCCATTTGCAAGGACATGGAACTAGAGGGTATTAATGCTAAGTGAAATAAGTCAGTCAGAGAAATATAAATACCATAGGATTTCACTCACGTGTGAATTTAAGAACCAAGACAGATGAACATAGGGGAAGGGAAGGAAACATAAAATAAGAGGAAAACAGAGAGGGAGGCAAACCATAAGGGACTCTTTACTATAGGAAACAAACTGAAGATTGTTAGAGGGGAGGAGGGGAAGGGGATGGGGTAACTGGGTGATGGGCATTAAGAAGGGAACTTGAAGTAATGAGCACTGGGTGTTGTATGCAACTGATGAATCACTGAATTCTACCTCTGAAACTAGTAATACAGTATATGTTAATTAAATTGAATTTAAATTAAAAATTAAAAAAAAAACTGGGGTCTGATAAACATGCTTGGTGTATCATGACTGATTAGAAAGCTGCCCAATATGAATGAGTTTCTGACATTGAGAAATGCCACTACCATCTGATAAACAGCAGAGTCTGGACTCCTGAGCCATACAACCGCCTTTGAGCTACATTCTCCTTCGGATACCAAATGCATTTCCAACCACCTGCAAAGATGAGTTCAAAAGCAGATGCCCATTCTTTGGGACTAAAAATATATTCAATTCTCTTCACAGAGTAGGATTTTTTTTAAAGATTTTATTTATTTATTTGACAGAGAGAGAGCACAAGCAGGGGGAGCGGCAGAGGGAGAGGGAGAAGCAGACTCCCTGCTAAGCAGGCAGCCCAATGAGGGCTCAATCCCAGGACCCTGGGATCATGACCCGAGCTGAAGGCAGATGCTTAACCCAGGTGCAGTAGGATTTCTTTTCACTCCAGAACAACCTGTGTAGCTCAAAGATAAAGAATGGCCCACCACACTTAACAAGTTTCAATGTGAACTGTTTTCTTTATGGATGAGACACATACACTTAAGAATGGACATACTTAAGCAAAGCATCCCTGTCATTAACAATCTACTTGCTATTGTGACAGAAAACTAGTACTTGGAAAAAAATTTTAAAAGATGCCTAATTATATGTTGTAAAGTCATACAGTAAAGAGTCATGAGTTTCTAGCTATTTGCATATTTCTAACATTGCATCAGAGCACAGTGACTCTGTGCAGTTGAACAAGAAGGAAGGCACATTTAAAAAATATATCTGGGGACACCTGGGTGGCTCAGTTGGTTAAGCATCTGCCTTCAGCTCAGGTCGTGATCCCAGGGTCCTGGATCGAGACCCGCATTGGGCTCCCTGCTCAGAGGGAAGCCTGCTTCTCCCTCTGACCCTCCCCCTGCTTGTGCTGGCACTCTCTCTCTCTCTCTGACAAATAAATAAATAAAATCTTCTAAAAATAAATAAATAAAAATAAATAAATCTGGTTGAGATTTAAAATTCAACTGAAACATTTTGTTACTTTGAGAAGATGGAGACAAAATTATGGATTGTTATATAACATATGTTTCAGCAGTATTGGGTCACCTTTAATAATATGCCTAATTAATGTGCTTAACTATACAACAGAGAAGTAGTGAAATCTATTATGTCAGAGTATTGAAACTGGGTCATATTTCACATGGCCCAGAAGCAGCTTGTTAATAGAGTTGCAGGCTATCTCTGTGTGAAGTACAGAATATATTTTTATGTACATATTTTCCCTTTTTTCTGTTTCACAAATACAGATATTTATATACCAGTATTGGATGTCCTTAGAAGAGGCATTTTTGACTATCAAGAATAAAATCATTATCTCACAATAACTTAACAGGAAAAGTAAATTGGAAGTTTTACTAACTTATAGTCAATTTAGATGATCTGTATCAAATATCCTTATCCTCAGTAATAAAAGTTTGTGTTTAGTTTAGCTGTATTGAAGGAGCAGATGTTTTCGTTTGCCTGGAAAATTATCCAATTATCCCTATTCATCACTTGATACTACCTCTGAAGACTGACTAAAGAGTCTACATTTTTCTCAGTTAAGACAAAACATTGAACAACATTATTAACCAAGTTCACGGAATTGACATTTATAGATGAGATATAGACAAACTGTAACTGAATAGTACACATTTTGTTCAAGGACATTTGGAACATTTGCCAGGACTGACCATATACTGGTCCATAAAACAACTGTTAAGCAACTGGAATCATACAGATCATGTTCACAGACCAGAACATAATAAAAATAGAAATCAATCACAAAACAAGATAATATTTTCAAATCCAGCAGCACTCTTCTAAATAACCAAAAGGCCAATGACAAGTGAAGCTATAAAATATTTTGAAGTGAACATTAATGAAAATAAAATGTATCAGATCTTGTGGTGCTTACAGAGAACAAAACTGCAATGTCATTAAATGAATGTGCCTTGTCAATTTTTTCCACTGCATGCCAGTTTATCCTCACTCTCTGCATTTTAGGAAAGTACTATTGTCTCCTGAATTGAATTAACATCAAAGCACATAATTTTTTCTCTCTTATGCATAATATTATGCCCTTCACTACAGACTTCTAATGTGCAGCTTGAAGCTATAGAATTGTCGAGCTGTGTTTTGCTATTGCTTGTATATTTCTAGATCTTTGCTGTCATTTTATTGCCTTTCAATCTAACAAAAGCTGGATTTTGTTTTACTTTCTTTCTTCTTCTACTTGATTGATTGCTTAAGGAACAAAATCTGACATATAATCTGATTAAAATGCCAAACACTCACACATCCCATTTTCTTCAGATGTGCTTAGAAAATCTCTCTTATATTAACCAAGTCATTCATTGTGCATCATTATGTCTAACCCACCCCCACAGCTTAGAATATAAGGCTGTCAGGAAGACTGAACTGAAGGTTATTGTTCACTTTCCATCCCACCAGAGCCTCAGATAATGATGGCATTTATGCAATCTTTCATCTGAAGAGTTATAAATAGGATAACAAAAGCCCTGGCTGGCCCACACCATTCTTTCAATTTGGGTGATAGAGCGGGCCCAATGTTGGAGGTAGCTGACATCATCAGCTTCTACCAACCCGGCATAAAACAAAGCTCAGTAGTTCCCATCTCAGGGAATGCCATTCTAACCTGGGTAGACTCTATGAAGGCAGATCAAGCCTCCATGTAGGCAGCAACAATAAATCCCAGACTCTTGTTGCCTGACAAGATCATGGAGACAAGCTAGTTCAGTGAGCTTCACCCCGTGCTGTGAAAGCCCACTGGGGTTCTGGGGAGCCCTCTAGGAGACTGGAGCATGAGAGGATGGCCACCACTTCATGCTCAATCATCCAGCTTCATGCAAAGCTACCTCTAGTTTCCACACAGAGCTTTCGAGTGAGATTGCCTGAAAACTAGTATTATCCATGCTGCGAGACACCAACTTCACTTTCTGTTGATTTGCCCCAAGGTCATTCTGTTAATTAAAGACCCTTTCAGACAGAGGTTGGAAGATGGTGGTGGAGTAGGAGGACCCTAGGCTTGCCTCATCCCATGAACACAACTAGGTAACTATCAAATCATCCTAAATACCCCAGAAATTGACCCGAAGACTGGCAGAACAAACTCCACAACTAAAAGTAGAGAAGAGGCCACATCAACGAAGGTAGGAAGTGTGGAGACATGGCTTGGGAGAAAAACGGACAGTAGCCACTGCGGTGGGAAGGGAGCTGCCGTCGTGGAGCAGAGTAAGAGACAGACTAACACACAACACATGGGAAAACGATTCCCCATAGTAATTGGCTTGGAAATTGAGAGGGGCTGAATTTTGTGACTTCCTGCAACTAGCAAGGCTTAAAGCCTGGAGTTTTAAAGGGTCAGTGTGCATAGCTCTAAAAGAGCTCAGAGGGCATTGGGGCTGCTCTTGGAGAGAAGGCAGGCAAACAGCCCAATGACACACAGCATGGAAACAGCAATCTGAAGAGCACCTAGGGCACAGAGTGAGAAGGTTATTCACTCACCTTGCATGCAGTCCAGAGAGACAGCATTCATGTACAGACCCCTCCAGGAACAAAGGAACTGGCCGGCACCATTTCCCTCACCCCTTCAGCATAAGCACAGGGCCAACTGCAGGAATCAGCACAGAGGGGATACTAGCTACCTAACTTGCTTACACCAAGCCCTACCAACCCATACTCTGGTGGAACCACCTGTTCCGGTCTCCCTTGCCTCAGTTCCAGTGTGGTGGGGCCCCTCCCCCAGATCTGCCCAAACCCCTGCCACTGTGTCTCCTGATGCAGAAGTTTTGCAGAGCCTCAATTCTGGTGGCAGTGGCGACAGGTCTCATTTCATAAGCAGACTAGAGCACACCTACTTAAAACACACCACATTCAGCCCAGGAGCCAAACACTGCTCACAACAGGCCAAGACAACCTCTGCAGACAACTGGCCTAAAAGATAAAGCAACCAGGAGAAAACAGCAGAACCCACACAGCACACACTGGAGACACTCCAGGAAGCACCAGGCCCTGGGGAACAGGGGACACTCCACAGCAGGGCACTCCAGGACCTCTTCTTCATAAGGCTATTACCCTCAAGAACAGGAGATGGAGCTGACTTTCCCAACACACAGAAATAGGCACAGAGAAAAGGAGAAGACAGAGAAATTTATCCAAAATAGAGAACAAGACAAAGATATAAGACAAAGGCCAGAGATATAAGCAAAACAGATTTAAGTAACCTGTCTGATAGAGAATTTAAAGTAATGATCAAACAGATACTCCCTAGACTTGAGAAGAGTGGAAGACGTGAGTGAGACCCCTAACACAGAGATAAGGAATAACATAGCAGAGATAAAGGATATAATAAACAAAATGAGAAACACACCTGATGGAATGAACAGCAGGATGGGAGAAGCAGAGGAATGAATTAGTGACTTAAAAGACAGAGTAAAGGAAAGTAATCAAGCTGAACAAAAGAGAGAAAAAAGAATTATGCAAAATGAGATTATGGGGCACCTGGGTAGCTCAGTCAGTTGAGTGGCTGCCTTCAGCTCAGGTCAAGATCCCAGGGTCCTGGGATCGAGCCCCATGTCGGGCTCTCTGCTCAGTGGGGAGTCTGCTTCTCCCTCTGCCTGCTGCTCTGCCTACTTGTACGTGCTCTCTCTCTCTCCCTGTCAAATAAATAAATAAATTAAATATTTTTTTAGAAAAACGAGAATAGACTTGGGGAAATCAGTGACTCCATCAAATGTAATAACATTCATATTACAGGAGTCCCAGAAGAAGAAGAAAGAGAAAAGGGGGCAGAAAATGTATTTGAAGAAATAACAGCTGAAAACATCCCTAGTCTGGAGAAGGAAACAGACATCCAGCTCCAGGAGGCACAGAAAACTCCTATCAAAGTCAACAAAAGCAGATCCACTCCAAGACATATTGTAATTAAGTTGAAAAATACAGTGATAAAGGAAAAAATTTTAGAGCAGCAAGACAAAAGAAGACAGTAATTTACAATGGAAATGCCATAAGGCTAGCAGATTTTTCAACAGAAACTTTGCTACCCAGAAGAGAGTGGCATGATATAGTTGCAGTGCTGAAATGAAAAAAAAAAAAAAAATTGCAACCAATAATACTCTACCCAGCAAGGCTGTCATTCAGAACAGAAGGAGAGATACAGTTTCCCAGACAAAAAAAAAAAAAAAAGTTTTCCAGACAAACAAAAGCTAAATGAGTTCATGACCACTAAACCAGTCTTGCAAAATATATTAAAGGAGATTCTTTGAGTGGAAAGGAGAGAACAAAAGTGACAGTATAAATGAAGGAAACACAAAAGCAGTAAAAATGAGTATTTCTATAAAAAAATCAGTCAAGGAACTCACAAAATAAAAGGATATAAAATATAATAACATATACTAACATATACCTAAAACATGGGAAGAAGAAGAATAAAGAATGGGTTCAAAATTAAACAACTCAACTTAATATAGACTGCTATATGTAGATCTTATATGCAAACCTAATGGTAATCATATACCAAAAACCACTAATATGTAAAGAATAAAGAGAAAGAAATCCAAATATATCACTAAATAAACTCAGCAAAACATGAAAGACAAGACAGGATCAGAGCAGATCCTCATAAACAACCACAAAACAAATAATAAAATGACAATAAATACATATATATCAATAATTACTTATGAAATGTACTATTTCTTAATACCATACACAAAAATAAACTCAAAATGGTTTAAAGACCTAAACATGAGACCCGAAACCATAAAAATGTTAGAGGAGAACATAAGCGGTAACTTCTCTGACACCAACCAAAGCAACATTTTTCTACATATGTCTCTTAGGAAATATGACACATGAACAGACACATGAAAAGATGCTCAACATCACTCATCATCAGGGAAATGCAAATCAAAACCACAATGAGATATCACCCTCACATCTGTTAGAATTGCTAAAATCAAGAAGACAGGAAACAAGTGTTGGTAAGGATGTGGAGAAAAAAAGGAACCCTTGTGCACTGTTGGTGAGAATGTAAACTGCTGCAGCCACTGCAGAAAATAGTATGTAGGTTCCTCAAAAAATGAAAAATAGAAATTCCATATAATCCAACAATTCCACTATTGGGCATTTACCCAGGGAAAATGAAAACACATTAAAACAGCATTATTTGCAATAGCCAAGACATGGAAGTAACCTAAGTGCCTATCAATAGACGAATGGATATGGAAAATGTGGTGTTTATATGGATTCTGCCTCCTCCAGAATGCTAGTCAAAATTGTTTTTAAAGATGTATTTATTTGAGAGAGAGAGAGAGAGTGCATGTGAGAGTGGGAGGAAGGACAGAGGGAGAGAATCCTCAAGCAGACTCCATGCAGGGCTAGATCTCACAACCCTGAGATCATGACCTAAGTCAAAACCAAGAGTCGAATGTCCAACCAACTGAGCCATCCAGGCGCCCCTCTAGTTAAATTTTTTAATCAATGTTTCCTTCTCTCTACATTTGCCATTTCAAAATTCCACTTGATTAAGTGGTAAGGTTAATCAATCTCAACCACACCATGGAGATTGCTTTTGTCAAAACCATGGCTTGCTTTTGGTCCTTGTTTTACTTGATCTTTCCACAATACTTGACAACACTGGCCATATATAATATCATCAATATATAATGATGATAAGTCAGTATAAAATCTGCCTCTTTATGTTAAGAAAACTAGATGTCCCACAAAATTATCTTTTTTTTAAAGATTTATTTATTTTAGAGAGAGTGTGTGCGCAAGAGCAGGGGAAGGGGCAGAAGGAGAGGAAGAGAGAATCTTAAGCAGATTCTGCACTGAGCACAGAGCCCATCTCAGGGCTCAATCTCACAACCCTGAGATCATGCCCTGAGCCAAAACCAAGAGTCCAACACTCAACCAACTGAGCCACCCAGGTGTCCCCTACAAAATATCGTAATAGAAGCACTAGTTCTAGGAAAAGCCAGCCAGAAATCTGTATGTATTTGAATCTAGATTATATAACTTCAGAAGTCTAACTTATATTATTGAGGCAAGAATAGATTTAAATGGTGCTCTCGTGCTCATTAGTCAAGCAAAAACATAATAAGCCAGCAAAAGGAATAGAAATGATAGGTTTTACTCCAACACTCATATTGAATACCTGCTATCCCTCTGAGACTGTTACATTTTTTAGAAAACAAGATGAAGTGTCCTTGATTCTTTTATTTACATTCCTCTCTCACCCTTCTTTAGAGACAAACATCTTGAAAGAATGGTCATTGTTAAGTTCATTTCTTCACCTCCAATTTCTTCTTGATCCGTTGCTCACTGGCTTCAATCTCAATCACACCATGGAGATTGCTTTTGTCAAAACCATGGCTTGCTTTTGCTCCTTGTTTTACTTGACCTTTCCACAATACTTGACACCACTGGCCATTTCCATCTTTTGGAAACTGTTTACTCCCTTGGTTGTCAAGGCAACATGCATTTTAGTTTTAGTCTCTCTCATGGGCTCCAATGCAACTGCTGGTCACTGAATGTTGGTGCCTATGTGGCAGCCCTATTTGTCCTTTGCGGTATAACTCAAGGGTCTCTTCTCTTTGAAACATTCCATGAGCCCTCAGAAAAAGTTGATCCTTGCTCCTGTGGACTTTGAGAAATGCACTGGAAATAGACCTAATAAGATTTTATTTAATTTATATACGGAGAGAGAGAGCATGAGATGAGTGAAACAAACAGTTCTATGGGTTGAGCCTGGAAGTCAAGAATGGTGGTGAGGCATTATTAGAGAAAAAGAAGATTATGGTTTTACAAGAAGGATGAAAATCTGAGGTTACTGATTTAAGCAAACTCTTTTTTGAAGAATAACATATATAATGGAAAGTATAAAAGTATGCAGCTTACACATACCAGAATGGCTAAAACTCAAGAGACAGACACCACCAACTGTTGGAAAGGATGTGCAACAACACTAGTATGATCCTGGGAGTATAAATTGTTGCATCATTTTGGAAAACCACTGGGCACCATCAAATAAATTGAACACATTCATAGCCTATAACGTACCCTATTTCATTCCTAGGAATATACCCATGAGATATGCTGATGTAAGTTCAACAAAAAACCATGTTACATTCTGTACATTTGTTACATGGGAGCATTCACTTAGTGAAAATTCATTAGGTTGTATACACACACACACAAAAAAAACCCACCTTTACTGAATGTAAGAAGTCAGATACAAAAGAGAACATACCACATGATACACAAAGTGCAAAAAGAAACACAATCTATAGTTTTTGAAAGCAGAATGGAAGTTAGTGACAGGAACGGAGTAAAAGAGGTGCTTCTTGGGTGTCAGTAAGGTTCCGTTTCTTCATTTAGATGCTGGTTCCACAACTGTCTTCCATTTGTGAAAATTCATCAAATAGCCGTATTGGGTATGTGCATTTTCTTTTATATTAAACTGCAGTGGAAAGGTGGTTGTTGTTTTCTTTTTGTATACAACCTAATGAATTTTCACTAAGTGAATGTTCCTATGTAACAAACATCTTGCCAAGAAGCAGAACATTGCCAACACCTCAGAAGCCCCCTCATGTTCCCGCCCTTATCCATCCCCCAAAAGCAAGGTCTATTTTGTCTTCCATCATGGTGGCAGTCATCTCTTCTGTCCTGCTCACTGCTGTTTCCTCCATACGTAGACAACAAATGGGCATGCTATAATATTTTATACAGACATGTTGAACTAATTAATTACTGGCAAAAACTGGGGAATCAATCAAGATATGTGAAACTTGGGTTGGCCAAGTCCATCAAACAATAAACTGAGCAAAGAGAAGCGAACGATGGAAAGGCAATTCCTTGGAGAATGTCTACACTTAAGAGTTGGAAAAAGCAATACTGAAGGGGAGACCAAAAATCAATCAAACCATATTTTCATTTCATAAGCCCAATGGAGTAGTTATTTTTATTGCCTTATTGATACAGTTCGTATGACTAAACAATTATTGATCAATAAAAATTATTTTATTCATGAAATCTTTTTAATGACTTATAAGCATCATTGTATTCACAATACAAAGCTTTGAAAGGTATGACTTAGGATCTGCATGTGTATTTTTTTAATCAATTGAAGATAGGAAGAATTTCATCTTCCTTGGATCCTTAGGATTTTAGCTATTAGTCATTGTGCAAAGATCATCAAATCCATTAAAAAATTATAACATTGGAAATGCTCATCGGCCAAAAAACTGATTTTTCTTTTAATTTTCTGATTCACTAAATCTGATCTTGGGTGTTCACTGTGTAGAAAGGAAGAAGCACAAGGACCCATGATAGGAGGTGTCTCATCCATCCATTCAGACCTGGGTAAATATGACCTCTTCTACCTCAGCCACACGACAGGAACTGCCAATGCCCAGATTGTACTAATCTGGATTAGTACAAAATAGCTACATACATGTGGGCATGGACTTTGCCTGCACAGGAAGAGTCCCTGAGGTGAATGCAGCATGCACATCCGCATGGGCAACTCTTTCTTCTCTAACTCCATTTACTGGTATTTGAGTTTCACATGTAGCTTTGTCATATTGCTCCCTCCACGCTTCTATACTGTCCAGAGCTTCAAAGAAGCTACACAATTCAACTACATATACATTTGTGTGACTGATGCTACACTAGATAATTTATATCAGTCTGCCATCCCAATTACATCAATTTCCTTAGCTTGAGGGTAAGGCTCTGACCTACTATTTGGATCACAAACAAGTCATATAGGATCACGAAAGTGTGTAAATATTCAAACAGTTCTTAGTTAATTGAGGTTATTTTTACACTTAGAAATATTGCAAAATATCCCCAATGTGTTGGATTTCCATGATGATAACTAAACTTAGAATAGTTTAGGAAAAGATCATAATCACTCATCCATTTGGTTGGGTAATTATACACCATCCACAGACAGTGCTGAGATAGCAAAGTAATTAAAGAAGAATGGCAGCTTCTTCTCACTGATCAGCAGAAACATCACAAGGAGGACTTTCACTTTTGGCAAAGCCCAATGCACATCTCTATGCCAAGACATCCCTATTTCCTTGATCCTCTCAAGACAGAAAGACAAAGCCAGGCCCACTCCTAATAGGCCACATGGCCAGAAATCCAGGTTTGCTCCTAAACTGAGTATTGTCAGGTATTATCTGGGTGGACATTTCTCATCTTTAGCTGACTATCTTTTAAAAAACTTTTTTTTTAAAGCACAATTTTGTAGAAATTGGAAAAATATCAAAAAGTAGAAAAATAGAGATCACAGCGTTAGTGTTTGGATGTAGTTAATCTTAGCTATGGATATTTCCATATATATGCATGAAAATTTCTAAGTATGATGATTATATGGCTTATTCAAAATGGCATAAATTTTATAAATCAACAGGTATAACTTTGTAAATAATATGTGTTTATTGTAAATTGAGGTTATTTCTACACTTAGAAATATTGCAAAATATCTCCACATGTTGGATTTCCATGATAATTTAATTTTAAAAAAACTAAAAGAAAAAATAAGAATGATAAAAGCTTAAAGAAAAAGGTGGTTTCAATCAGTATAGAGCTTTCTCTGAGTACCTCTGTGTGCCAACTGTTTCTGAATATATCATATTCAGATTTCTTGACACTATCTCATAGTAAGCCCATTTTTACCCAGCTGAGGGCTGACTGTGGGCAGAGGCGTAAATCAACCACCCATTGTTACCACCTGGGTAAATCCTCCATCCTTGGTTTAAGCAACTCTGGTGACACAGACTCATGTTATAACAAGGACGACCACCTCTGACCTTCTCAGAGGGAGCTGTGGGCACAGCAGGTAATCCTGGACTTCAAGTCTTCTTGAAGTAGATGGAAGGCAGCTGGTCAACCAGATCTGTGAACCAAATCAGGTTCTGCGATTTGAATCAATGCCCATAAACTGGACTAAGACATCAAGCATTTGTTTAGGACAAATTCTCAGGTGCCATATATTCTGAATCCCTATTTATCTAAGAATGTCTTTTCCCCAGAATTTACACTTGGAAAAGTCAACTTAGTTTGGTATAACATTCCTAAATTACAAACACTTTTTTTCTTGAAAATCTGTAGGTGCTTCTCTATTATCTTCTGATAACATATTTTTTCAGAGGAAGGACTGAGATTATATGAGCTTATTTCAGTTACAAGCAACAAAAACCCAATTCACTTAATATAATTGAAAAAGAAATATTGACTCATATACTGAAAGACCCAAGGGCAGCTGCACTCAGGGTCATTCCACATCACTGAGACTGTCACACTATCCCTCTTCTATCCTCTTTAATATTATCTTTATCCCCAAGTAAGTTTTCTACATAGAAATAAAGATGGCTGTCGGCAACTCCAGACACAAATTATCGTTACACACAAAGGTCTTTGTCCTGATAGCCTGACAGAAGGTCCTTACAGGAATGTCATTGGTCTGGCTTGGGTCATGTGCTCAGCTCTGTTCAGAGGATGGGTATCATAACAGATGAGCTTGAATCCCAAGGTCAATTTTGCACTGAGTGACAAAGTTTCATTTGATTGGCAACCCAGAGGGGGGCACCGTGGTGGCTCAGTTGGTTAAGCATCTGACTCGATCTCAGCTTTGGCAACCCAAGGTAGGAGAGCGCCCAAAATAAATGAAGGGCTATTGCACCTAAAAAAGGAAGGAAGGGGGCACCTTGGTGGCTCAGTTGGTTAAGCATCTGAGTAGATCTCAGCTCAGGTCTTGATATCAGGGTCGTGAGTTTAAGCCCCACGTTGGGCTCCATGTTGGGTATGGAGCCTACAAAAAAAAAAAAAAGAAGAAGAAGGAAAGAAGGATACTGGGTTGCATATATTGATGGAAATTCACTGAATTCTTCATGCTTTATAGATAATTTTTTTTCTTCTTAAGCACATAAATTGTCAACCCATTTTCTTAGGAGTACTTTTTTTTAAGCTACAGGAAATTTTCACTTATGTCTTTTTTCTTTTTTCCCCTCAAAGCAATCCTAACTGCCTCTGATGCCCATTTTTATTCTGCTTTTGCATCTTTAACTTCCTTGCATTCCTTTCCTATCTTAGCCACCTTGTTTTCCTCATGTTACTCTTTGGTTTTTCATCTTACCCTATTTTCCTCTTAGGGCTTCATTCTCTGGCTTGTTACCTTGCATCATATTTTGTATTCCAAACAGTTTCCTAGAATTCTTTCATATTTCTCGATTTGCTTAATATTAGAAACTCACTCTCCTTCTGAGTTTTCAGGATGATATTACTTTTAATTCTACAGCTCCTCCCCTAGGCTCTGTTTGCTTTGCTTTGTTTTGCTCTTATTTGCTTATATAAAAGAGACTTACCCATTTGTGGCTTCTGTCCCCAAATGGATTACACTCATCTTCACTCTATATTCATTTGGACTATTTTTCAAATTCCATTCTTTTATTTATATTGAGATCAACTGACTGCTAAACATATCTCCTAGTCTGAATCTTAATGGATAGCAAACATTAATTTATCACTTGCCTGCTCTCCTGAAATGAGATCTTCTGGGTTTCCACCACTGCCATATCCATACTCTGTACCAAAGGAATCTATGAACAACTATACCCTCCAGGGGTTTTCCTGTTCTATTTATGGTGGTTATCCATCCCAGGATACTGCATGCAACCACCAGCTCCCATCCAATCCTCTTCCTGCAAATGTTTCTGAGGTCCAATTTCCAAACAAAAGTCTGAGCAGCTATTTTTGAAAGGTATAAGTCAGTCTTTGCTTTGGAGGCTCTGCTTTTCTCACCTGGGAGACAGGAAGTAGCAAAAGAAAGAAAGATCTTTACACCTACTTTCATGTGAACCAACAGACATGTGGCGTTCTAGCTAGTTCTATCAGGTGAAATTAGAGGAAACTGCTCACAACTTATGGTGTTAGGTTAGCTATTGGTTTTCAGAGGTAATAGGGCGAGAAGCAGAGAGGAGTCATTGTAGGAACTGTAGCTGGAAGTCATTTCAAGGGGAAGTGCTTCCCATTGCTTTAAGCCGAAATCCATTCCTACAGAATATGTCAAAATGAACATGTTACCTTTAAACTGATATTCTAATTCTGGAGTTATCCTCAGAAGGCCACTCATTAAGGTCTTTTCTTTGTTTTCCAAAGATACTGCATGCAGCAGGACAGATGATTTTTCCCTAAGTTTGAATGCTCCCAAAAAATGTGATTTCAAGAGCACTGATAAAAACTCTTGCAAAGGTTCATGATCCATGTCCACTGGAAAATCCTTCTTTGCATCACACCCAAAACCCTCCTCATGCTATGTTTTAAATCTTTTTCTTTTGAGCTCCATTTCCAGAGCAGCTTGGCCAGTACTGACGTAATACCACCACTTAACCTGGTTTGTTACAGTGGCTCAACCAAGAGCCAAAGCGTCCAACGCTACGTGATGGCATCATTTAGGTAAAGAAAACTGTTCTCACTTAAATTGTGCACCATAAAGCTTCATCTTAACTGATATAAGATCAATGTGATTATTTAGTATATTATGTAAAGTCAGCTTTTCCTTACACAGTGTTTTTACCATTAGGCAGTGTGAAAATTATGAACAAATTTGATGATTCCTATATGGGACTTTCTTAGTTCAGTTTGCTGAGGAGATGTACCCTGGGATGGAAATTTGCATGCAAGGAGTCAAGTCAGGAGCAATCTCTGTCAACATTCCCAAAAGGTGTGGAAATGAGTGCCTCGGTCCTGAAGGGGATCTGAGAGGCACGTTATAGCATCCTCCAGAAGGACAGAGAGTTGCCACAGATTGATGTATCAGTCAGGTTAGCTAAGTTATGCTGAATAACAAGTAACCCTAAAATTCTAATGATTACATACAAGACTTTGCTATTTACTCATGTTCCCTGACCAACACAGAGGGCTCCACTCATTAAGGTCACTTGAGGACCCAGGTTGATGGAGACTCTAAAATAGCAGGTATCTTTATGATCGTCTAGGTAGAAAGAAAGAAACATTATGAATCATGCACTGGCCTGAAGTACCCCAGAAGTGAGTCATGTTTTTTCCAACCAATTTCATTGGCCAAACTGTGTCACAAGGCCATGCCCAAAATCTTACCTAGTGCCCAGAAACAGAGGAAAACCAGAATATCTATGACCTAATGACTACCACAAAGGAATGACCTAGCCTGGGGTCCAGAGATATAAACTGCCCGTTTGAAATACTGAGATAGTTTTGTTCATCTGTGTATATTTATTCTTTAATTACAACTAAAGAAGAGCCAGAAGGAAAAGTACACTTGAGGAACTATAACCTCTCGATAATAAAATTGCAAAGCTGACTATTTCCATAAAGCATTCCAAAAAAAGGAATCCTAAGAAACCCCAAAGAAAGTAAGAATTGATGACATTTAAAAAGAGACTGGAAACTGTATATTCTCTAATGTTTTATCAATTTTTTTTAAATCCCTAAAGTTATTAGCATAAAAATCCTCAACACAAAGTGTCTCTCTGTTTTGGATAGAATGGCACAGCAAAGAAATGAAAGAGTATGTGCTTCCTTATCCCATTATACAGTAAAGAAAAACCCTCAGACTTAATGAATGATAGTATGTATTAAAAAAAAGAGGGGAAAAATTTGATCTTTTGCAAGGAAGAAAGAAGTGTATGGTTTTGGAGGTAATGCCATGTGGCTGTGACAGTGGCTAGAAGATATCTGACGGGCCGCCGTGAGAGTGTGTATGTGTGCTGTGTGATGTATCTACGTCAGGAGCAATCTCTGTCGTAGATTACTAGATTACGTAGATTACTACATAATATACTAAATAATCACACTGATCTTATATCAGTTAAGATGAAGCTTTATGGTGCACAATTTAAGTGAGAACAGTTTTCTTTACCTAAATGATGCCATCACGTAGCGTTGGACGCTTTGGCTCTTGATGTGTGTACGCCCCCAGAGACAGGCGCTTCCCAGCACACCGTTCAGACAGCAATACCGTAACACAGCCAGTCTACTCAGGAGGTAAGAGCCTCAGTGTTATAATTACTTCTATGTATCTGCTTGAAAAACTTGAGAGATGTCTTCAAGAAATGGTGCTGGGAAAAACTGGATATCCACATGTAAATAAATGAAATTAGATCCCCATCACACACTACTCACAAAAACTCGTCCTCAGAATGGATTAAGGACTTAAACGTAAGGTCTGAAATTATAACACTCCTGGAAGAAAACAGGGATAAAGCTTCATGGCACTGGTTTAGGCAATGATTTATTTTTTTTTAACTGAACTATAGTTGACACACATTACTTTAGTTTCAGGTACACAGTGCAGTGACTCGATGAGTCTATATGGAGGCAATGATTTCCTGAATATGACATGAAAACCACAAGCAACAGAAGCAAAAATAGAAAAGAAGAACCACATAAAAGTAAAAAGCTTCTGCATAGCAAAGGAAAAAAACGAAAAAAGTAAAAAGACGACTTAGTGAATTGAGAGAAAGTATTTCCAAACCACCTATTTGATACGGGGTTAATATCTAAACTATAAAAGAAATTCCTACAACTCAAGAATAAAAAACTTAATTTTTTTTTTTTACTTTAAAAAAAATAACCCGATTTTAAAGTGGGCAAAGAACTTGCATACGCATTTCTCCGAAGAAGACATATAAATTATCAACAGGTAATATGAAAAGGTACTCAATATGACAGCATCAGGAAAATGAAAAATCAAAACCACAGATAGATTCCACCTCACACCTGTTAGGATATCTATTCTCAAACCAACAAAAGATAATAAGTGTTGTCAAAGATGCGGAGGAATGGGAACCCTGTGCACTGTTGATGGAAATGTGAAATGCTACAGCCACAGTGGAAAACAATATGGAAGTTACTTTACATTTTTTACAAAGAACTGCCATATGATTGAGCAATCGCACTCTTGAGTCTATATCCAAAAAACCCACTTCTGGGTTCTATATCTGAAAGAACTGAAATCCAGATACCAAAGAAGTATCTATACTCCTGTGTTCACTGCAACATGATATAGAAGGCAGGAAACAGAAACAACCTAACTGCCCACCAATAGATGCATGGGTAAAGAAAATGTGACATAGGGGTGCCTGGGTGGCTCAGGTGGTTAAGCATCTGCCTTTGGCTCAGGTCATGATCTCAGGGTCCTGGGATCGAGCCCTGTGTTACGCTCCTTGCTAAGCAGGGAGCCTGCTTCTTCTCCCTCTCCCTCTGCCTAACACTCCCCCTGCTTGTACTCTCTCTCTCTCTCTGTGTCTACATAAATAAATATAAATAAATAAATAAATAAATAAATAAATAAATAAAATCTTTTTTAAAGAAAGAAAATGTGATATACACATACAACAGATATTATTCAGCCTTTAATAAAGAAGGAAATCCTGCCATTTGTGACAACAAAAATAAACCGGAAGGACATTATGCTAAATGAAATAAGCCATTCACAAAAGTACAAATATTGCATGATTCTGCTTATAAGAAGAACCTAGGGTAATCAAACACATAGAAGCAGTGAGTAGAATGGGGGCTGCCGGGGGCTGCCGGGGGCTGGGGGAGAACAAAAATGGGCAGTTGTTCTTCAATGGGCATAGAGTTTCAGTTCTATAAAATGAGTAAGTTAGAGATCTGCCTTACCACATTGTGCCCTATAGTTAACAATACTGTATTGTGCCCTTAAGATGTGTTGAGGGTAGATCTCATGTTAAGTGTTCTTACAACGATTAAAAAAAAAAAAAAAAAGAACTTGAGAGATTTTTGTTGTCAGTAAAAAAATCAAAATATGTTTTTGGAAAACCAAAACAGAAATCCACTAAGCAAAGCAATTTCAGGTTTGCAATAGACTTGAACATATAATAGCCCTTGAACGTATTATCCTGGACTTACTGAGGATGGACTGATAGCAGTCCAGAGTCCTGATCAGGCTTTACCCCCTCCATTACTTTCCCTCCTTTGGATAGACTCACTCCCCAGTGACCACAGCAGGGAACATCAGCTTCTGTCTCTGCCCAGTCCCCTTATGACTGAAAAGTTCTTGACTGTGCTTTCAAATGTCGCTACTGAGGGCCTCAATTTTCCCACTAACTATGTTTCCCTATCTGCCCACTTTCACCTATCTGTGATGCACTCCTATCCTTCAACACACTTTACTTTCCTCGTGTTGACTATTAACACCCACTTCCTCAAGGGGTACTGGGTATTGCGCAGAAGAAACGCTCTCTGTAGGTCACTTATAGCAGCATATAATTTCCTGATAGTCCCATTCCAAAATAAAATATATATGCAAATAAGTCTACATATACACATTTCAGCAATTGCTTTTCTCCCCAAAGTGTATCCTTTGATTCCTCAATTTCTTCCCACTTGAGGGAGTCAGTAAATGTGGGGAGGGTGAAGAACAGATATCTCTTTGGTGCTAAACTTCACCACAAATTTACTTTTTAAATCTTCCTCTTTTATAGGAAAGGCTAACTAGAGTCACTAATCATCACGTTAACATGATGCATCAAAGGGAACAGTTTAAGGTAATGAGCAATAAAAACATAAATGAATATTTTATTTCTAAGTGAGATTCCCCCTTGAGTTTTCTGAATTGTTAATTTCCAGAGTCAAATGCCAGGCTGCATTTCTCACTCCTCAGTGATAAGAAATGGCAGATAGGAAAAGGATCTGCATACACTGTAAATGACAACCATACATTACAAGACTATGCTAAAGGTTTTAAATTTAGTATTAAAGGTTTTAGGGCAATTTTATGTTTAGCATATAAACCTTAGTTTTATAATCTGAGAGCAAGTAACTAGCCATTTTGGACATTTTTTATAGATTCCATCTTAAATACAGTTCCACCAAAAACTGCTGTGTTTAAATTGCCTTAACATCGTCTGTGAATTGTATTCACTTGACAAAGGCATGTGAGGAGTTTAAAGTATAATGATTTTCTAAAAATACTAATGATTTGCACATTCTTTTCCATCTCAGAGCAATTGGATTTATTACATATTTTTATCCACTTGTCAGGCATGGAGAAAGTGGCTCGCAGAACTCTCCAAGTCCTATTGTTCTTTTTTAAAATAAAATGATCAAACCAAAATATAAATGTATAAATGGAAGCACAATGCATATGTTCTCAATGAGACAATTGAGTCCATTCTTCCTTTAAATCAGAGGATCAATTTATGTTCTCTAACTGTACTCATCAGCTTGCATTTCAGCATTTCAGCAAATGGGGTTGTGGCAAACATCTTGGCCCAATTTCTCTGGAGAATAGAATAAACTCCATGAGTCTGAACGTATAGATTACCATCTGTCACTATTACAGCACATCCTCACATGGACATTTGGTCAATAGCACAAAATCTTGCTCACTTGTCTTGTCACAAATCTTCTTAAATTGCTTCTAAATGTAACCACACATGATAATGAAGAAAAAAGAGAAAAATACATATATTCCCCAGTAGATAGTCTGTGGGTTGTATTCATGTGAAAATACAGAAACACCCTTGTCTTTAAATGTTGGATATAGAGGTAAAAGGTACATAAATTCTTTACGCAATATGGCTCTCAAAAATGTGTAACTGAAACACCACAGCTAACTGAATTTAAAAGGTGAATCTAAATAGTTTAGTCATTTATGAAAAGATACCTTTCTACAAGAGTATTTTCTATAAATTTGCATGTTTCTTTAGATTCTAAAAGAGAGGGATATTAATAACTCTTTCCAAGTGTGATATTCAAAATATTTAACTACCAGCCTGGTGTGAGTACCAACAAATGAAAAGGGTCACCGACAATTCACATCGGCCATAGACCATAGTGAGCCACACCAAGAGACATCGGCTGACAATCAGCCCTGCCTGGTTCACAGGGTGGGAGGGTTAGGAGATTACAAAGCAGTGGCCTTGGGGCGCCTGGGTGGCTCAGTCGCTAAGCATCTGCCTTCGGCTCAGGTCATGATCCCAGAGTCCTGGGATCGAGCCCCGCATCGGGCTCCCTGCTCCGCGGGAAGCCTGCTTGTCCCTCTCCCACTGCCCCTGCTTGTGTTCCCTCTCTCGCTGTGTGTGTCTCTCTGTCAAATAAATAAATAAAATCTTTAAAAAAAAAAAAAAAGCAGTGGCCTTAGCAGACAGAGCCTGGCACACAGATTGCATCCAGAAAATGTCAGTACAACCCAAATCAAGTCTCCTGCCATAAACACGTGTATCATAATTCCGGAGAGTTTCCTCTAATTATGAAATAACCTATTAAATAGTTTCTACTTGATACAAAATTGTCTAAAAAATGGGTATGAAAACCTCAGTAATGTTGACTGTTTATTCATAATCCAAAAGCAGGAATAGATAGAAAGTTCCATACCAGCACAAACCATAGGCAGAATGCAGGAAGAAGCATTAACACTGATAGGCACAAAGGCTTCAACAGGTCATTCACAATAATCAGCGAGAAGTAGGTGGAAAATTCTTTATCTTCCACAACTATACGGCCCATCTTTAAACACCAGGGAGTTAGAAGAATAAAATTGGACAAAATTCATAGGTGTACTTTGCTCATGTTCAATGTGGCTTATACTAAAAAGAAATTCATGGGAGAATGGAAATATCCCATTTATTAACTTATTCCGTGACTGTCTCCCAAAACCAAGTCCTCTTGATACGCTGATATTTTATGTGATTTTCAAGAATTCAGAATAAATGTTTCCAGGGGGCACCTGGGTGGCTCAGGTGGTTAAGCATCCAACTCTCGGTTTTGGCACAGGTCATGATCTCAGGGTGGAGAGATCGAGCCCCACACTGGGCTCGGCACTCACTGGGGAGTCTGCTTGAGATTTTCTCTCTCCCTCTCCCTCTGCCCCTCCCCTAGCATGCATGCTCTATCTCTCTCCCTCAAATAAATAAATAAATCAGATTTTATTTATTTATTAAAAAAGGTTTTATTTATTTGACAGAGAGAGAGAGAGGGAGCATGAGCAGGAGGGGCCAGAGGGAGAGAGAAAATCTCAAGCAGACTCTGCACTGGGTGTGAAAGCCAACATGGGCTCAATCTCACAACAGTGAGATCACGACCCCAGCCGAAACCAAGAGTGGGCTGCCCAGGCCGCCCAACTGACTGTGTCACTCAGGTGTCCCTAAATAAATAAAATCTTTAAAAAAAAAATAGAATGAATGCTTTCAAAAACACACAGATCTATTATATAACATACATATCCACTCACTCATTTTCCAAAATGCCGGGACCTGTGGCTGTCCCGGTTGCTATGGAAACAACAAAGATCTTGGATTAAGTTCATAGTCCAGAGCTTTGGGAAGCACACAGCTAGCAGCTGCAGGAATCAGAAACAGGCTGCCATACGGATTCTGCAGCTGCCAGACTGAGATCTTAAAGAAGGCACAAGGAAGGAGGACAGAGTGGAGAGAGAACTCTTTGTTTTCTATTGAAAATAAGGGAAAAGACAAACAGTGACTGATCTAAATGCAATTATAGTACTTAATGAATGCACCCTAGCCTACAGTATTTTAAACCATCTCAAATGGTTGGGAAATTAATTCTAGCATGACTTTAGTCAAAGAATATTTGTGATGAATTAGCACTATCTGAATAATTGCAGCTATCAGCTGAAATAACAGCAGGGAGATGGGTAAATAGGTCAGATATTCTAGGCCTTGTCTCAGCAAGCATGAAATTTGGTTTGAGTCTTGAAATGGGCACTTGGGGAGAAAAATCCAACGCTTCTGATTCTAGCAGTAGAAATGCCTTGGAATTACAGAATATTAGAGCTGACAAAAAGATTTCAGAGGCCCAAAGCACCACACCTTCTTGTTGCACAGATGACAAAATTAAAACTCAGGGAATTTAGGTAATTTTCCCCTATAACTGCTATTGTGTAGTCACCTTAAAGCATTATGCAGGCTGCCCTCACATGATGGGAAAAGGACCTGCCTTTCATGTGCTCAAAGGCTAACTATTCATGACAGACGGGTATTCCAGCAGGAACCCCCCTCTGTCCCACTTGGAGCAAGAGCTCTACTCCTCGGGACTTAGCCAAAGTTGAGCACAGAATGGAATCAAGGTAATAAAGTTTGTGACTGTTATTAGTAAGCACAAACCTACTGAAAAGACAACTGATGACTGGTTAATGCAAATTAGAAATAATGGACAATTATAGTTATTTATATTTTCCTACCTTATACTCCACGCTGTCTCATTAGCATGAACTAAAATGTTGCTTTCAATGTAATTCTTTTTTTTTTTTTTTTTTAATTTATCTGTTAGAGAGAGTATGCAAGCAGGAGGAGGGGCAGAGGGAGAGAGAATCTCAAGCAGACTCCCGGCTGAGTGTGGAGCCTGACGCAGAGCTTGATCCCAGGACTCTGAGATCATGACCTGAGTCGAAATCAAGAGTCGGCCGCTTAACCAACTGAACCACCCAGGATCCCTCAACGTAATTCTTAATTTAATGGCCATACTGAACCATTTTTGTCTAACGATATCAAGAATTTTCAGCACATTATACTAATGTATGTTTTCTTATAATTCCACTCATATTTTCTTATTTTAGTACTACTTTCCATTTGGTGAGCAAGTATTGTGTGCACTGTGTGAGTAGCTTTATTTACATTAGTTCCTACTCTTAAAGCTATCCCAAAAGGAAGGAGTTATTACTCCCATTTTTTCCATGCCTGATTTTATCTTCAGAGGGATTAAGCAATGGGGCCAAGATCACAGCGTGAAGGCAGAGCTACAAATTCGACCACAGAACCCTCTAACTGCAAAGCCAGATTTCCACCACACAAATACAGCTTCCATACTCTATTAGTACCTCCACAATCGGAGAAAACTAATTACTCACTTATTTGGAAAAGATTATCGAGAAGCCATCATAATGGAAAGATAATTAAAGATCAAGCTACAAATTCCACAAATGCCAATGAATAATTAAGACTTCCAAGGACAGCCAGAAATTGGAAGCTGACCTGATGTACAGTTTGAAAACAGTTCCAGGTTATCTAGTTGAAAAGAAAAATGGGCAGGTGATGGTCACAGAATGTCTGGAGTCATTTCAAATCAGCCTCACAGAGGAGTAAGACATGAAACCCTCTGCAAATGGGCAAATATTGATGAAGGATATTTCAGGGCAAGACCCAGAACTATGAAATTAACAGAACACAAAGGCAAGAGAAACAATGGCATTTTCTCTCAAACAGTTTTAATCAATGATTTTCAAAAGAGATAGCCAGAGCTATGATGGGGGATTTGAATATCAACTCAACAGAATCTGTCCTTTCAAACACCAGATGCTCTCTTTCCTTCATCTTCTGTTCAACCCTGAACTTTCATTCCTAGGAAGACTGCACAGTCAGCTTCCAACCTATCCCCTTTGGCTCCTGCCCAACTCCTTCACCAGAAAACATACTAGAAAAATACTGTTTATGATTAACAATATCAGCATCAATGTGTGCACACTGAGGGATTAATTAATGCACAGACAGTCCTACAGCTATGAAGTCATGAGGCATGACATGAACCACGACGTGTCTATATTTTATACTTCCCCAGTAGTCTCCCTGGTAAATTACCACAACCCAAAGGAAATAGCTATAATGCTCTTTTTAGACATATCCTTTTACCTAAGTGGGGTTGGTGGGGAGCTAACCAGGCCAGGGAACATGCCACAAATTTAGGCAAGGGTCAGTGGATCATGGCCCGTAGGCCAAATCCAGCCCACCACTTCTTTTTGTAAATAAAGTGTTACTGGAATGCAACTACACCCATGAGCTAACATCTTATAGATGTGGCTGCCTTCATGTTTGAATGAAGTAATTGGGACAGAAACCATATGGCCCACAAAGTTGAAAATACGTACTATCTGGCCTTTTACAGAAAAAAAAATGTGCCTAGTCCTGGTTAGGACATGAAAAGAGAAGACCTTGGCCCAAACATGTTAAAATCAGGTATAAATAGTCAATAGAAAATCAGAATCTAAACTCATAAATGCAGATAAGAAAAACAAGAGAGAAGGATGCCAGCAAAATGGCAGAATAGGAGTTTCCTGCCACCTTCCCTAAAAGGAACACCGACTCTGACAATCTTTCGGATGAGAGTACCTTTAGAGGTCCGGGAGTCCAGCGGAGAAGTTCCAGCATGCCACTAAAGAAAAAGAAAAAAAAAAATCCAAGATCAGACAATGAAGAGTGTAGGAGGGACAGTTTGACTTTACTCACATCGTCCAGCTTATGCCAAAGGAGCCCTTCTTGGCCTGTAATTTCTCCCAGGGGGGAAAGGAGAGCATGTGAGTGAGCACCCAGCCTCCTCAGCTGTGCAGAACACTGCCCAAGAGGCCCATTTCTTTCTTGGCCCACCGAGGGTGCTGAGATGAGCTGCATGAGTGGGGAGCAGGGAGCAGATGAGAGCACAGCAGGCAGGGCTCCTGGATGACACTATCCCCCTGCCAGGTAAGCAGGCGCTGGGGCTCTAAAAGGGCATCGAAGGGATGTAGACCCTACTAACCACTTCACAGATGCTATCAGAAAGCCTGCAAATGAGCCACCGGGGCACTTCATGTATCACTTTCTCCAGCTGGCCCAGGGGTATCCCATGGGTACACCTCACCCACACACCCACATCACGGTAGCTCCCTGTGTGCACCCAACAGCAGCCAGGGTGAGACTTCGCAGAAGGCTAAGAAGCACACACAGAAAGCTGGCCCAACTCTGTGGGACTGAAAGACAGCACACAAACTTGAGCATTCAGCACCACCCGGAGAGCTAAAATAGGCTGTCAGCACCCAGCCTGGCTTTGCAGGGTCAAGAGAAGGCATACAATCTTAGAATTCCCTAAAAAGGAATAGGAAGTACGGAGTAGGCATATCCGTAGAAAAGGTCTGAGAAAGCCTCAGCATCTCTAGCAGGACTGATAGAAGCTATTTCTCTTCCAAAGCCGGTCAGTAAAGACTGGTGGAGATTGACTGCTTCTTCAAATGTAAAGACAGCCGTGCAACACTTTGAGGAACATGAAAAATCAAGGAAACATGACACCACCAAAGAACACAGTAATTTTCCAGTAAGAGACCCCAAAGAAATGGAGGTCTGTGATTTGCCCAGTAAAGAATTCAAAATAGTTGTTGTAAGGAAGCTCAGTGAACTACAAGAAAGCACAAAAAATTCAATGAAATCAGGAACACAATATACAAACAAAATGAGAAGTTTAACAGAGGATAGAAATCATAAAAACAAAGAGAAATTCCGCAGCTAAAGAATACGAAGAATGAGAGGAGAACTGCCACAGAGAGCCATTTCATGGAAAGGCATGTAAACACCAAGATGGATAGCCTGGGTTTTGAAGGCACTGCCTTTGAAGGGAAAGTAGTTTCAACATCCACTCATCAGGCTTCCATCGGTATAGCTCCTTCTCTGGAAACAGAGACCATAATGATGTGAAAAACAGGACAATGAGAAGTGAAATGCCAACTGAGTTCCCGAATAATGCCTCTGTTGCACTTGTTCTTTCATGTGCACAATGAAATGGTTTGTATTCACATTCAATTTATATGCATGTATTTGTGATACACGTGTATGTGTGTGTATTTGGATCCATATGTTGATATTTAGGTGTTTAAACTAATATTGTATGTATATATACATTCTAATAATGACAAAATTCACTCAAGTATGAACATCTTTAGGTATGGCTTAACTGTGTTATTCCCAAATACATGTTGATTCATTCGACAAGTACATTGGACAAATACTGTGTGTCAGGCATGATTATAGGGTCAATAAATGCATTGGTGGGGAAAAAAACAGACAAAAAGCTCTCTCTCTCTTTTTCTTTTACTAGTTTATATCTAGTAGGGTTGGAGGAGAAACTGACCATAAACAAAACCATATTGTCTATTGCTGTGTAACAAATTACCATAACCTTAGTGACTTAAAATAACATATATTTATAATCTCAGTTTCTGTGGGTCAGGAGTCTGAGCATGGCTTAACTGCATCCTCTGATTCAGAGTGTCTCAAGGGCTGTGATGTCATCTGATGGCTTGACTAGGGAAGAACGTGCACGAGGCTGTGGGTAGAATCTGTCCCCTTAGGGCTGTGGATCTGGACCTCAGTTCCTGGCTGCTATTCATGGAAGGCCATCTGAGTCCCACATCACACGGGCCTCTCCAGCCTGGCAGCTTCCTCTATCTAAGCCAGCAAGGGAGGTCCTTCTAACAACAGAGCCAAAGCCTTCTGTAACCCAACCAGAGATGTGACATCCCATCACCTTTGCTGTATTCTAATTTTCTGGGAAGGAAGTGTCACAACCCACACTCAGAAGGTCAGGCTGACACAAGGCTATGACTATCAGGAGGTGGGGATCATCAGGGGCCATCTTTAAAGTCTGCCTACCACATGGGGCCAGAACATGGAGAACCTGGTGGGCCACTGGAAGGAGTCTAGATTTTACTAGGATGTAGAAACTGATGTTACCATAATTTATAAGATCTACTGAGTTGTGATGTCTACTGACAGTGTTTCCTTTGCAGGCACTCACACTGTCCCTCAGGAGACCCCTCAACCTCCTTATGTCATGGAGGATGCTGTGTTGATTTTTCTGCTTCCTGTGCTGCTCCCTCAGCCATTGAGACTTGCCTTGATGGTACACGCTTGCTCCCAGTCACTCCTAATCTCTCCCTGCATCACCCTTTTATATAAATTTCCTCCTGTTTTTCTCTCTACCTATATCTCTTTCCTGCTGAGAGTTACTCTTCCATCAATCATAGTCTTCGCTTCCTCTTTTGGCCAACAGTATCACTACCAGACTATCAACACCATTACATTATTTACTATCTTGTTAAGTGAGCCTTTTCATCCAATTCAGAATAGGGGAGACAGAATTACCACAGGTAAATTAAATCGCAAAGTTATTCTCTGACATTTGATGCATGTGCTAAAGGTTGCTGGAGCCGAAAGTCAGTGACCATGACTCCTGTTTTGCCTGTCAGGAACACGTGGCCAGACTGCTGTTTGCTGATGGGCCCTCCCACTTCCTGACAGAGCCCACACACCATCCCTCCACCTTGTTTCTCTTTTCCCATCCCTTTTATACATATGTTCATGATCTCCTCAGAAAGCCAGATCCATCAGGCGAACACTCACGGTTACAACCAGTTTTCTCCATGAATCTATAGTTTTCCTATCCAATCTTTCTTTCAAATGCCCTCCCAGCAATCTCTTGCCCCTCACATCCATTTCTGTACAGCTTCTTCTTTGCTGGCATATGAATAAACTAATAATGGCAAGCTTTTAGAAGAATCCTCCATTTCTGTACATAGATTACATAACAGTGATCAAGGATAACATCATAATGATACAAATAAAAAAGTATGGCTGGGTTGCAAAAGAACACCTTTAAATATTTAAACAGATGAGAGATGAGATCTTAGTTTCTTAAAGTACTTTCAAGCCATGTGACCACATTGGCCTTAAGGTCACATTTTTTTGAGGGAGAAAAAAAAATCATTATGTTCTTCTTTACTTAATAGGAATTTTGTTGTTGATGTTTTTCAGGGAAATATATTCTCGGAAATTGCTAAAAACACCTTTCTAAGATTTATTTCTCTCCTCATGATCAAAGAAGTGTGCAATGCCTACATTTGCCAGAAATAGTACAATATTTTCCCTCAGGTTTTAAGACTCCTTGAAAACCTCTGTAACCTGCTGCTTTGTTTTTATAGTAATCAAAGCTAAATTGGGGTTTAGAGAAAAACGAAGCATGCAATACAACTGAAGAAATTCCATCTCAATGCTGCACGCATTTTCCAAATATTCAACTTTTCCCCCCTAGTGTAAACATAGCCTTTATCACGAAATTGAACAGTTTTCTAAATTTGTCTCTTAGGAGCAAGCCTACTCTGCACATCATGGAACATTTTATCCTCCCAAGATAGACTAAAAGCTCTAAATTACTCATTACACAGCTTAACAAAAGAAGCTCATCGTTAGTTAATTGGAGATAACATGGCCTTGTTCCCTGATGCAGATATACTAAAAATTGCTGGTTATTTCTGTAGTTAATTTCTTCTGGAAAAGTTCTGTCATAAAATTTATCTTCTCATGATAAAAAATGAGATAGCATGAAATAAATATTCGATTTGGAGCTAAGAGGATGTAGAATACTAACGAGGAAAGAACCGAATTGCTGAGACACTTGCAAAAAGTCAACTGTCCAAATGATATGCAACCCAGTCACCTCAAAGAAAACCATTTCAGTTAGTTGGACTTCACAGAGCCTTGCTAGGGTGAGGCAGTGATTTGGGCGCCAAATGTAAGGGGGGTGCCTGAGGCAAGTGCCTTACTTGCTTTGCCCTACTCTGGGCCCCAGTTACATAGAGGAGCCATCTCCCTGAAATGGCCTCTTACCTAATTTTTAATGAGTCATTTAACTGCTCACTTGTTTTTGGACTTCTTTCTTTCCTATAATCCTACTTATTTTGGCTCCCTGGATCTTTCATTCAATCCATTACAAGTAAACACACAGATAGTGGGTTCCTACAGATAATGGATTACCAAAGGGGCATCTTGAAGAAATAAAGACCATTAAGACGTGGGCACAGATGTAAGGGGCTTATAATCCAATAGAGAAAACATGTATTTCTGCTTTCTAAGAAAATCCTTGCTTAGACCCTCCACTGCCCTTCAAACTAGGATTCTAATTCCTCATGCCCTACATTGCCAAGTGTCACCCCATTACCCGCTATTCACTTTCTGGCTCATGACAAGCACTCTTCTTCACAGGCAACTACAATGAAAGCCCCGTTAAGCTGTCTGAGGCCTTCCAATTCACTGCAAACCCAAAACTTTAAGCATCATTGAATGTCAGTGACCTGAGGTTTTTTCTATTATTGAACATCCCTTCCTTCTTGAGCATTTCTCCTTACTGTCACTGTGGCTGGTCTTCAATATTTCTGATCCCTGCTCCATCTACTTCAATAGCAGCCCCTTGTTTTTGTTCCAGTACCACCTTCTTCCTAAATGTTAACATTGTTTATGATCAGAACTCTCTTTTCTTGTTGCTATACATAATTTCTCTGGTCAATCCCAGCCACTTGCAAAAGTTTACTTCCTATGCATGCACATTTCACTTCAAAATCTGTATCTAGGCCAAGCCCTTTTCGCTAGAAACATGTCTTTTTGTCTCATTAGGCACATGTGTTAAATAACAACTAAGTTCCTAGGCATTGTGAACGCACAGATAAAGCAGATAGCCTCTAACCTCAGACTGCAACCTGGTGGAGGATGCTGATCATTCCAGAAAAAGTTACAACACAATATATGTTATAATTAAGCATGCATCTGGTACTCTAGGGCATTGCTGTTCAAACTTCAATGTGCAACTGAAATACCTGAGCATCCTGCTCAAATGAAGATTTGATTCAGAAGGTCTGCATTGGGGCTGGAGATTCTGCATTTCTATGAACCTCCCAGGTGATGCGGCCGCCAGCATTCCACAGAGCACACTCTGAGTAGTAAAGTTTGGGAGATTTCCCTGACCCTAACTCCGTCTGTGAAGTCGAGGCACTGATGCCTCACCTAAGTCTTGAGGATAGCCTGAATTTGCCAGAGGAGTAAATGGGAACAGATCTGGGAAAGGAGTGATCTGGGAAATCTGGGAAAAAGGAAAAGCATGGTAGAAAGGGCAGACATGTGTCAGCATGGAGGTCTGGGACACCTGCGCCTATAGCCCATGGCCAACAGAGGTGGGACAGCCCAGTGGGTGGAGTGGGGCGTGGAGGAGGAGGACCTAGAGAATTAGAAACCACACGATGAGGGACCGAGTGCATGTCTTAGAACAGAGACACCCAGAAGGAGACGGAGACAGCCAGAGAGAGCAGGAGCACTAAAAATCAACAAACATGGGTTCGGTCTGTATCGAGTGCTTGTCTCCAGTGTCCGGGCCTCTCCCAACAGACAGCAGCTGGCCATGCCTGTTTGCCCCTTGGAAGCCCCTCAGGGCATGGCTACTGTGCCTGGTGTTCCCATCTGCTGATGGACTGAACCATTTTCTTAAACCTCTGACTTGCTCAAGACAATTCCTTCAGTGATTAAAAATTATTTTGATACTTTCCCACAAAGTGGGGATTGAAAATAAACCACCAAAACATAAAAATTCACACACAAAACATAACCTCTGCTAACGAACGAATGAACGAATGGTGTAGGACGATTCGTCGGGTGGGAACTCAGTAGAGAAGAATCAGTACTGTTTAAAGCATTGCTCCCTGACAGAAATATAACGTGAGAACATATGTGATTTTAAATTTTCTAGTAACCACTTTTAAAAGAGAAACAAGTCTGGGGCGCCTGGGTGGCACAGTAGGTTAAGCATCCGACTCCTGGTTTTGGCTCAGGTCATGATCTCAGGGTTGTGAGATAAAGCCTGGCTTCCAGCTCTGTGCTCAGTGCAGAGTCTGCTTGAGATTCACTCTCCCTCTCCCTCTGCCCTTCCCCACTGTGTGTGTGCGTGTGCACACACCCACGCATACCCTCACTCTCGCGCACCCTCCTGCATGCTCTCTCTCAAATAAATAAATCTTAAAAAAAAAGAAACAAGTTAAACTAATTTTAATATATTTTACTTAACCCAATATATCCAAAATATTTCATTTCAACATGTAATTAATATAAAAAATTACTGATGAGATATTTTACATGTCCTTTGTAGTGGGTCTTTGAAATCCATGTATGCATTTTACACTTAGGTCACATCTCAACTCAGACTCACTCTTTTTCAAGTGCTCGTAGCCCCATGTAGCTGCTGGCTACCATACTGGACAGCACAATTTTAAAAAGTGTGCCATTAACTCCTTAATCTGTTCCTAACTCACTGTGAGCTTCAGGTCACTTCCCCTTCCTGTACTCACATGCCTCATCTGAAACTGAAAACGCTGGACTAGATCAGTGTCCCCACATGATAACGTAAAGATCCTGAAGACATCCTGTTGTAGCCAAAGGAAGAGCTGTGTGTGTGTGTGTGTGTGTGTGTGTGTGTGTGTGAACAAACACTTAAATTACTGTAGCTATCACCCTGGAAATCCCAATCTTAAGGCAGGTTCCTACACTCTGAAAGGATAAGAAATGTGACACCGAGATTGCTAAGGTCACTCAAACTCTTAACACTTTCCAGCCATTTGTAGGCTTTGAAGGGTTGTGTTTTTTTGTTTGTTTGCTTGTTTTTTGTTTTTTTTTTTTTTGGTTTGGGGGCTTGGGGGAGGTATTGTTTTGGGGGCGATTAGGGGTTTTTGAAGATTCTACAAATGGAAGCAGAAATCAAGCAGTAACTTGTACATTATTCTCTTGATTAGAACAGGCATGTTTACTGCACTCGGATGGCAGAGGAACGAGTCTATAGCCCAATACCTGCTTCTGCACTATTTCAAGCTAAGTGACCAACAATCTTGTCTTGGTGCACAGAGGAAGACATGTGATGACACAGTGCAAACCGCTTTCAACCAAGGTCAGCGCCACCACTCTAGAAAATGATGGGAAAGACTCCACATTCTTCTTTTTCAAAAAGTGAGTAAAATACACTGAGACTCAGCTTTTTTTTTAAGATTTTATTTATTTATTTGACAGAGGGAACACAAGCGGGGAGAGTGGGAGAGGGAGAAGCAGGCTTCCCGCGGAGCAGGGAGCCCGATGCAGGGCTCGATCCCACTGGGACCATGACCCGAGCCAAAGGCAGACGCTTAGCAACTGAGCCACCCAGGCGCCCCTGATACTCAGGTTCTTAAGGAAACTGTTTTGTCTGTCTTATTTGTTTTTAATGTTCCATTTTAAGGGTGTCTTGTAAATTCCAAACAAATCAAGGAGCACGCTGGAGGCAAGGGTTCCATATTATGCGGTTGTGTAAACCCAGTGTTTGGCATGGTACCTTGCACTCAATGTATGCTTATGAAGTGCATGAGGCAGCATTTCAATCCTCACCAGGGGTTCTCCAATATATTGACCACGTGTGGCAAAGAATAATACTTAAACAGTACTCCAGGGGCTATGCACAGCACTCCCTAGAAGAGAGGTTGTGCATTTGAGGTTTTGTTTGCTATTAACAGGGGGAAGGATGAAGAGCTGGAAGGAAGAAGGCAGCCAGACAAGGCTCATAGGCAGCTCCTGTCGACTCCCACCACCTGGAGGGCAATGAGAAGAACGATATCTTCTTTATCTTTCTCCTCAAGCCCAAACCAATCACTGTAACACTTTTTCTTTACCTTAAAGAATGTCTTTCTGGTCAATTTACTTAAAATCTTTTCATACATACATCCACATATAAGTTTACATAATGCCCAAATGTGATTATCTCACTTATACTAACTCACTGTTTTAGTAGTTGTTCTTGTGTGCGTCTGCTGTTCCGTGTGTCTCCTTCTATCCTCCACCTACCATTCTTCCCTAATACCCACGGTGCCACCACAGCCCTCCTTAGTAACCTAGGTGAAGAATCTAGAATATATCTTTCCATAGTTTTCTTCATAGTTAGTCTCACACACACACACACAGAATTCTGCTTTATAAAAATGGGAAATTACATACCTTTCTGCTTCTTGCTTTTCTCTTAACAATATCACATTGTAGAAACTCCCATACACCAACTAATACATTCAAATTCACTCTTCCAAATGGCTGCATGATTAAGATATGTCATGTTGCCAATATATTCTAATTTACTCAATGACTCCCGTTGAAGGGCGTCACTTCTTTGTTTCCAGTTTCTTGTCAGCTTGAACAATGCTCTGTACCTACCCTGGAGCAGTGGTCTTTACCTACTGAGCTTCATTTCTAGAAAAAGTACCCATTTTTCCTCTAGAAGTGAAGACGGGATGGCTGGGTCAAAGAGTATATATGTTTAACGTTCTGATAGTTGTAGACCTTAATATCCAAAAGGCCGATAAACACTCATTATCACCAGTAATATATGAAAGTACCCATTTTTCCACATCTCCTGGCAATCTGTGATACTGTTTCACATTATTTTATATTTCTGCACCTGAAGTAAGTATCAGCTGAGCAGTATGTACCCCAGGTGTCACCCTCTTAGGGGAAACCAGAAAGTCCTGCTATGACTGAGTACAGTGCGAAGGAGGCTAGAAGAAACTCAGCAGACCTAGTTTTGGATTCATACTCCGCACCCTGAACTGAAAACCTGATTAAGTCTTTTAACCTCACTAAGCCTCTTTCTACATTTGTTAAAAGGACACAAATACGCATACACATATATACACATTTTAATGTGTATCAGGCCAAAATCAAAGTGAAGCCGAGAATTAAAATGAGAGAGCAGAATACTAATGCCATTTTTCCCTGAGGGCATCTGGTCAACCTGGTGATTTAAGTTTTAGTTTTTATTCCTATGAGGTACATGAGGTAGAGGAAAAAACAAAAAAAACAGGGCTCATTCAGGGTGGGAAATCTAATAAAGGACCTTCTTCCTCAAATCTGGGATCTCCAAAGTGCTACACCCTCCATTTAAACTGGAGGCAAAATAGACTCATACCAAATTTGCACCATAAAAGGAACACAAGGACATTTTCCTATATCTTGAGAAAAGCAGCAAAGGAATAAATACTGAAAAGTTGTCATAAAAACTGCCATTCATGTAGATTTGCAACCCAAATTCATATCATCTTGGAAGTCCAAAATAATGTTAAGCTATCAATTTAGCTCAAAACAGAACCTCTAAAACTACCTCTGGTGAAGAGTTGGGCTGTTTGTTTCATTTCCAATCCATCGGAACTCTCATATTTTTATAAAATACAATAAAAATGAATTACAATAAAACTGATACGGAAATAAAAAGACAAACACAGCATATTGATGCTGTCGCAATGTCAAGTTACTATAAAAATTTCCAAATGTCACCCTCCATTTCCATACCTACTGCACAGAAGATTACAAACATTTTGTGCAGCAACACCTGCTCCCAAGGACTGGGCGGAACACGTGAAATTCCTCTCTGTGAACACACCTCCCTCTGAAGCCTTAGAGAATTTTCAAAATAATTTCCGAGGAAAAAGCATATTTCACAAACAAAAGAAAATCAACAAACACGCAAGGCAACTAGACACTGTGAGGCAGAATTAAAACAAAAAGGAAAACCAGATTTGCAAAAGCTTCAGATATTGAAATGATCAGACACTGAATCTAAAGCAACTCGCTTACTATGTTTAAAGGAATAAAATATAACATACTACCATAAAAAGTGACCCAGTAGGCTTGGAAAGAACAAAACAGAAATGGAAAATAAAATAACAGAAAGTAAAGATTCAATAAATGAGTTTAACAGCAGATAGAACATGGTTGGAGAGATGATTGGATAACACAAAGATGGGGCAAATATTATTCAGAATGCAGCACAGCAAAACAAGCTGATGCACAAGATGAAAGAGAAGCTGAGAAATGTAGAGATTGGATAAGATAGAAAATATTTTCTCAGAATCCCAGAAGGAAAGAAAGAGAATAGGGCACAGAAAATAATATGAAAAGAGAAGATTTTTTTTTTCCATAATGTGTAAAAGACATCAATCTATAAATTCAAGAGCTCCCAGGAATCCCAAGGGAATTTCATAATTAAAAATGCATACCTAGATACGTCAAAATAAAATTTGAGAACACCAAAGAAAGTCTTAAAAAGAGAGGAAAAAACCAAGATTGCCCTCCAAAGAGTGACAGGCTGACAGCTGATTTTCAACAACAAAAACAGAAGCCGGGAAAAAGGAACCGGATGCTGCTGTCGGCCACATGAACAAGCGTGGAAGCAGAACCTCCTCCGGTGGAGCCAGGAGACTGCATTCTAACACTTCGATTGCAGCCTATGAGAGACTCAGCCAGAGGCCCAGCTAAGATACGCCCAGATTCCTAACCCACGGAAATGGTGAGATAGTGTATGATGACTGATAATAATGAGATTATATGTGATAATAAATGTTCCTTGTTTTTGAACTGCTGAGTTTGGGGCTAATTTGTTATGCAGCAACAGATACTGAATACAGTTAGCATTCATCTGTTCTACCTGCCATTAAATAGAACCAGCAATTTAAATTTTTTTTTAAGATTTTATTTATTTATTTGACAGAGAGACACAGCAAGAGAGGGAACACAAGCAGGGGGAGTGGGAGAGGGAGAAGCAGGTTTCCCGCAGAGCAGGGAGCCCGACGCGGGGCTCGATCCCAGGACCCTGGGATCATGACCTGACCCGAACGCAGACGCTTAACGACTCAGCCACCCAGGCGCCCCTGAGCCAGCAATTTAAAAATAAAGATACAACACAGACTGTGGGGGAGGGGGAGAGGCATGGAAAATCCACAATCTAGCCAACTCTCAGTGGGGAAGAGAGAATTTGCCATGATGTACTAGTTTTCTAGGGCTGCCATAGCCAAGCACCACAGACTGGAAGCTTAAAGAGCAGAAATCTATGGTCTCAGTTCTGGAGACCTAGGGTTGGTTCCTTCTGAGGGATGTGAGAGAAGGCTCTGTTTCAGGCCATTCTCTTTGGCTTGTAGATGGCTGTCTTCCCTCTATGTCTCCTCACTTCATCTTCCCTCTACGTGTGTCTGTCTGTGAATGAATTTCTCCTTTTTATAAGGCCACCAGTCATATTGAATTAGGGCCCAATGAGTGATCTCTTGACTTGATTACCTCTGTAAAGACCCAATCTCCAGAAAAGGTTACATTCTAAGGGACTTGAGGGTTAAGACTTCAATATCTTAATCTGGGGAGTGGGGGACCCAGTTAAACCCATAACACATAGCAAAGAACATTTAGATACGGACTGAATATTATTCAGACATACACTCAATGTTTGGAATCATGAGTTCGTCCCAGCCCCAAATAATTCCCGCATATTGTTTTACTTGGTTCAAAGTGAGGCTGTAACTATAACATTCATTTGTCTTGCCTGTCATGTACGTGACTGTGGGGTCTGATATGGTCTGGAGGGGTTCTTTATTGCAGTTTTGCTCTTTTGTTATCAGTTTTAAGAAAACATAATGAAAACCAAAATACTGCAAATATGTCAACTTGGCATTAGATACAGCCAGTTTAATGTGGCACTTTGCTAAATTCAATCACAGAATTATTTATGGATGAACTTTTTCGTTCATCCTCATAAATCACATCTAAGCTAATTAAAATCCCAAATGGAAGCGGTATCTCAGCTGTCCCACAGCCAACTTCTCCACTGACTCTACCCATAATGAAATATGAAGATAATAAAATTATTCTAGGGGTCACAGTCTAGGATGCACTTCCAAAACTCATAAACAATCCTCACTTGCATGCCCCCCGAAGCTGAGACAGTGGGAGAAATGAAGCAGATAAAAACCAGGGGCTGTGTAAGAGGTCCTTACTGAGTGCTGCCTGCATGGTGAATTGAGACTTTAGCTTCTTGGGTGCAGGGGAGTAGCTAATGGCAGAAATGCAGAAGTCAAGCTCATGTTCCAGAAACAGCTCCATTTCTTTGTACATGGGAATTAGAGTTGCTCTAACACGGTTCAGGTGTGTGTCTGTATATGTGCTTCATGTACAGCCCTGATTCCCCTTAATAAGAACAAAGTCCTTTAATCCAAAGACTTTGGGTCAAGGTTGCCCTGGAGGACATCTGGTATACCAGGCACAAGCTAGGCAAATTTGTGGATGTCTTTGCTGCTGAAGGCAAGGATTATAGGAAGGCTGTCCAATTTCCACTGGACTGGAATTTCTGGAATGAAACACAACAATGCAATTATAGCAGCAGAAAAGTACACGGAAAAGACGAGAAAGAACAGATGGAAACCAATTTGTGAAACAGCATAGCACACTAAGTTCATTGAACAATAATAAATATTGCGACATTGTCTGAAGGCTTTTAAAGATCCATATTGGGGGAGAAAGAAAACAATAAAAGAAGAATAGCATTATTTCAGGCAAGGCAACATACTGAAGCAATGAATGTTCAAAGCAGGATACATGTCACAATAATGAAAGCTATATTTAAATCAAAGGTTCTTAGCTAACGCCTGCCAAACTCCAGCGGAGGGCCAGTATAAACTACGAGGGGAAGAGTCCAGAAACAAAGACAGGGGGTGCTAGCTGGCAAAGAACATTGCTCCTCAAAGGAACTGCCTGAGGTTTTGCTCTGTTCAACTGTGGGCTATGCTCTCTTGGTTCTCATTTGAAGGCACAGAGCCGTTCAAAGAGAGCTGGTTTTACAAAACATCCAGGACAGGCTCCTGAAGAAGAAATTACCAGCATGCTTGCAAACTCTGCTCCACCAAAGGAAATGTTTAGATTCGCCAGGGAATCAAAAAAAAAAAAGGAAAAGAAAAAAAAGGAAAAAACAAGCAAACAAACAGGTGTCTTCCCTACAGAATTATTGACAACACTCAAAATGGAAGCAAGTCAATGAGAAAAAGACACCCAGCTAAACTTTTCTAAGCAAAATGGACAAAGTTATAAAAAAGTATTCTAAAATAATATTACCCCCAAAAAATTTTTGTGCTTAAAGCTTATTTGTATCATTGCCCACAAATCTCAAAAGTCCTTCCCTCGGTGGGGATAGATCAGCTTATTTAAATATCCACACATGTCTGAAATATAAATGAGAGAAACTTGGGGCGCCTGGGTGGCTCAGTCAGTTAAGCATCTGCCTTCAGCTCAGGTCATGATCCCGGGGTCCTGGGATCGAGCCCCGCATCAGGCTCCTTGCTCTCCCTCTGCCTGCCGTTCCCTCCTGCTGGTGCTCTCTCACTCTCTTTCTCTCTCTCTCTGATCAATCAATCAATCAAATCTTTAAAAAAAATAAAGAGAAACTTAACTGAAATTAACTTAAATAACCTGTATATTTAGCAGATGATAGCTATAAATATGTTAAATACATACAACTTACACTGGAAAGCAATGGTTATTAAACTTTAGCATGATCCTACTGCATGTGAAAGGAATAATAAATGGACAGAACTGCCTGGAATGGGCACATTGGTGGACTTTCCACGCCTTTTGTGTGGACAGCCAAGCCAGCCTCTCACTATGGCATCCACTGAACAAATATTTATGGAAAGCCTGCTCTGTGCCAAGCTATGTCCAAACCACTCGGGCCACAGTGGGAAATGAAATAGTCAAAATTCTCTGCCCTCTGGGCATCTACATTCTAGCAGGGGAAGATAGATAATATACAAAATAAATAACAGATCATATTTTACTGTTGGAACATTTGTTTCCTTTGGCTGCTCTAACAAACTACAACATAGAGTGACTTAAAACAATACAAATGTATTACTGTCTACTTCTAGAAGTCAAAAATCCAACATCCTTCCTTGGAGTTGCATACATAAAGTCTAATGGGATACTTAGCAATTCAGTGAAAATTGATAAACTGAACTGAATCTGCAACTTCTGCAGATATCCATTGTCTCCAGAGTTGTGTTCTTTGATCCACTTGTTCTAAAGACCTTAATTCTCTGAAATCACACTGTACTATATTCTGACTTCAGTTTCTCTAGAAGCTGCTGGTATTCGTGATTGCGTTTTTGTGTTTCTTTGTTGCCTTGACTAGAATTATGAGACTTCCTTAAGCTCTGTAATGGTAATGAAAAATATCAGCCCCATGTAGGGTTGGAAAGAGATCTTAATACTCTTCAGTGTAGTGGTCAAACATGATGTTGCAAAGCCACTGACTTCCATGTCACTATGTTTCTCCTTCAGTGAGCAGTTCATAAGCCCATTCAAGGGCAGACTTTCCATTTGCTAGTAATGATATCAAGGATTTTTCTTTTTTGAAATCTGTAGCCTGCTGAGCTACAAGAACATATCATTTTCAGGACCAGCTGGACAGAATCCATGGGTATCTTGCTAACACATGGGGACCAATCTAAACTCCATCAACAGAACATTCTTTAAAGGCTGCCAGTGGCCGTCCCAACTCCATGTACCTCATTCCTTGAATGAAACAGTTAGATGGGGGGCTACCCAATTCAGACATGCGCCTGTAAGAAAATGCGGAGCAATTCTTTAACTCAAAGTTTTACAAAAATATCAAAATAATTAGTTGAGAGTATCTAGCTCAAAATACAACAGGCAAAATATAAATATAATTTCCCACAGGGTACCCTTGAATATTATGGACAACTAAACATGACAGGTAATGCAATTTTGTTATTAGTTTCCAATGCCTCCTCCTAAGAAACTGATTAACAGAGCAACTAAAAATTCACCTTGGAATGCCACAGAGAATAATTTCTCTATGAAGTACTCACTTTCCTTGCACCATCCAAGTTTCCACGTTCTGCCAATTCACTTCTTCACATCCCCCACTGTTCTGATCCCATGATACTCTGCCCTAAACACTATTTTCCTTGATGAAAGTCCTTACTTTTTGCAAGAACTTGGGGTTAACACTTATATACTTTTTCCAGGCTCTGAGCACTCTGCCCTGTGTCTGAGCGCAGAGCACAGTATTACAAAAATACAACAGATTTTCAGTCTTTTTCCTGGAGAGGTCCTTGCTCATTAGGAGCTGAAAATGGATCCTTCCTTGCAGACACAAAGCCTCAACAGGCATAAGTATGGAAGTTATGCCACGTCCTGGGTGCCATTAAATAATCCCATCTGACTATAACAGCTCATCTCCACTTTCAGGTGGTAATAGTGGGCTCTCAAGTTAGGGGAGGAGAAAGGGTTACTAAACTAAAGTACACCTCTGGGAACAGGGATGAGGGTTTTGAGGGATAGGAGATATAGCCTTGGGTCTTAAGGAGGTGACAAGCTAGAACTAAAATCTAATGGAGCTGTCTGTCCACTAAAAATTGACTAGAAAAACTTCCTACTAGAGGGAAGTGTGCAATTTTCTTAGACCTCTGAGTTGGGGAAAATTACTCCTACAAGAAATCACAGTCAAAATGTGGATGACCTGCATACTGAAAGAATCCCAAAACAAGAAACCTCATCAGTCACAGCCAAAGCAAATGCAAAATCATTCTATAAAATTCCTCCAGAACCTAAGGGGAAAGACTACACCTACTGCAGATGAGCTCTTATAAACTTAAAGGTACACGATGAAAGGGTCCACTATGAAAATGATAACTGACATCCTAAACACTGAAATAATTACTTACTAGATGCTGTAAGTTCCTTTTATTATGTTTAACACAGATTATTTTTTAAAAAGGAATAGAAACCATAATAAAAAAAATAGGACACTATGTGAAAGTGTCTTCTTGTTTACTATGTGAATAAGATTATTTGAAAGTCAGTCAAGTTGATTTCTAGAGACGAGATAATACAGTCACTGATAAGCTTTCTGAAGTAGGAAAAAAATGATCCTGTATTTGGACCTGGTGACATTCTTCATTACACTGTGCTGCATACCTAAGATAATAATTTATTCTCCCCTGTGCCAAGCTCTAGCACCAAGGGCTGTATTCTTTATAGGTCTTCACTTATATTTTGTGATATGAAAAACTGCATTCAAGGTTATGGAAGCATCTAGAACATCTTTTAAAATCAGAGAAGAGATGAAGAAACCTAACCCCTACTAGGGTTCCTGAAGCTTTCAAGAACTCAGGGATGTTCATTTGTGCAGACAGCAGGTCTGACTCTTTGTTCTGAAATAATACAAATGCAAAAGCTTGTTAAGTGAACAACACTGAACACATTTCTAATTTATGTCAATAGAATTTGTATTTTTTTACAGCATAGAAATTAAACATTGTTCTTATGGTGCAATTTTTGGTTGTGTATGCCCTGTGTACAAGAAAGGATATTTGTAAGTTAAATGAGATTGTTTGGATGACTCACCAAAACAGGATCAAAGCTAAGTCACTGCAGGTACAGTAAAAGAATTAAAAATATTTGAACACTGGGGCATATTCCCTGAGAACTAGAACTTATTTAGCAATAAATATTTTGATAAGCCACTGATAATTGAATAGCATTTTATCCAAGCAAGAGTAAGTTTTAACTGGATATACTAAACCTACAATTAAAACATAGTATTCCCAAAGCTACAATTTTCCCATATTCACCTAAAATGTAACCTGACTTTCTGAAAATCTACCCTAGACACTGGGAGTCCAGAAATGGTCTCTCTCACCTATGATCCTTTCATCCTTTCATTATAATTTCAAGTCAGCATAAGAAGTTACGGAGAGGATGGCTTGTGGTTCAGGACATATTACTGCTGCTATATTTACAAGTATGAATGTAAATTTCTGCTAGAAGGAGCCTCCTGATGGGATTAGTCATCCAAATTCCCATCAGACACACTTTCTGATAAAAGTGGGACAAGAATAGCAGTGAAGGTCCCCTGAGGACTCAGCTGCCACTTCTAATGAAGTGTTTTTCCATGCAAAGAAATGCTTCAGACAAAACTAGCAGAGTTAGCCTATTTTCCTGTTTAAAAGTGATGGGGAAACAAGTGACTATATTCTAACCACAGAAATTAGCCAATCTGTAAAATCAGGTAAAACACAGGAAGTTAACATGGGGTGTGGATGATAAATGCTAGGTCAAAGTAAGATTGAACTATTTCTTTCAGATACATTTGACTCTCTGAAACTATCAAATCTGTAGAAAATTCAAACGTACTCACCTGCCACTTCATATCTAGTGTGTACACATTTTTTAAAATAGGCTCCATGCTCACCGTGCAGCCCAATGCCAGGCCTAAACCCACAACCCCAAGATCAAGACCTGAGCTGAAATAAAGAGTCAGGTGCTCAACCGACTGAGTCACCCAAACGTCCCTAGTGTGCACAGATTTTAAGAAAAGGACACATGATCCAAATAACAAGACATAAGACATTTTCTTCTCCACCCTTCTACCTACCCTTCTTTATGAAAGGGCACAAATATCCAGACTAGAGAAACTTTCCTGTCTCTGCCTCTTTGCACCCCATCCTGGGCCAGAGAGAAACACAGAACATCAACAGAAGGTTGAACTAATGGAGCTTCTCAAATCTTCCTCCAAGTATCCCCAACAGCAGCAGAACCAAATGAACATCCCTAGAGAATAAGAGGAAGAGGTCACAGCAATTCCATCAGTGTGAAATTTCTGGCAAAGGAATTGTATTTTTCATAAATTGTGATTTATCTCAATAAATTAATGCAAATTTTGCCTTTTAAGTCATTATATAGCCACGTGAGTTTTAACACAGTAAGGATGGTTTAAGTTACTTGTCATGGAAACTATAGATATGGGTCTACGGGGAGATGAGTTGTTTATCCTGTGACTTTTCAGATCCCTGGCACACTTCCTCACACCCCTGAGAATAATCTACATGTCAGACTGAGATATGAGGTTAATGGATTTTAAAGTCTGCTGGCTCACTGTGACAACAGATAGCATTGAAAATCACTTTCGCCAACTTAAGTACAGAGCTAAAAAAAATCAAGCATTTTGCTAGAAATGGTGAAGGGAGAGGAAGTGCATAAGCAAACTAAAACAGAGGCTTCTTCTATGATCATTACATCCTTCACAAATCCTGCGCTGACATCACCTTGTCTGTAACCCATATTACTCTATCTATCTTCCTTTCACCTCTCAACCATGATCGATAAACTCACAGAAGGCAGATACTGTGCCTCATCATTTCTCTGAATGCCCTTCTACCTTTAGCAAAACAGGTCATCAATACTTTGTGATTATACAATTAAGGAATTCGTTATGACAAGGACACCTTCTGTATATGCCAGCGTTCAGGAGCTGAGCCAGCAATGCAAAAGGACCTTCGAATCAGAGCTACTCCTCTACCCACAGTGAGAGTAAGAATCCACGAGCTCACAGAATTCCATATAATCTCTTCCAAAAGCCTCTGGGAAGAAGACGAATTTAGGCAGAAAGAGAGGAAAATTGTAAAGTCAACCCTCTACAGTGGTGTTTTGCTATTTTGTTTAAAATAATGAGGGGTGCCTGGATGGCTCAGTCGTTAAGCATCTGCCTTCAGCTCAGGTCGTGATCCCAGGGTCCTGGGATTGAGCCCCGCATCGGGCTCCCTGCTCCACAGGAAGCCTGCTTCTCCCTCCCTGCTTGTGTTCCCTCTCTCATTGTGTCTCTCTGTCAAATAAATAAATAAAATCTTTTAAAAAATAATAAAAATAAATAAAATAATGAGAAAAAAAAAAAAAAACAATCAGAACATGGAACATCCCATACCACTTTTTCAGTTCAGGGTCTTCCTGTTAAAGTCAACAATCAGTAAATTTTGACCATTCATTACTGTGATTTAACCCCCAGAATCCCTATAGCATAACTAAAGTTGACTTTGTTTAGGAATACTACGTGCTTACTTGATGAGATTGTTAGGGGGGTACATGCTTTCCATCCTACTCCCTGGAAACAAGATACACTCATCTGAACAATGCTTACTGGCATTTGTACTGGTCATAGACTTAGGACAGCTGAAATACATTCACTATTCAAAAAATCTAGCCTATCTGCCTAATCTCAAGACAGAAAAGTTGAGTCTACTCTCAGCAACAACAAATATTTCTTGGGATTACAGCAGAGAACATGGCAGGCATCAAATGCTCTCAGTAAGCTTATATTTGACATTTTTACCATAAATTAGTTAAGGCCGTACATACACTGGAAGCCCAAACTGAATTTGGCTGACCAACATGTTTTGTTTCTCCTGAATACCATTTAAAAGAAAATCAAAACCAAAGCTGCGCCATCTCTAAAACTCACGAAGACTAAAATATCAATCCAGATAGCAGAGAGTCTTGAATATCAGAAGTTTTTGGATCACTGAGCTTGTATTCATAGCTGTCAATGACTGGCTGGAGCCGAGTAGCAGCTGCTGCGCCTCACACAGAACCCAGGCTCTCCAGTTAGCCACAAGCCCCACTTCTCCCTATTGTCCTCTGGCACTGAGATGGATCTCAGGTCCCAATCATCACTGCGTCAGAACTGTTGCTTTGAGAATAGAAAGTATTTATCCGACCTCATGACTCTGTTAAATGTGGGGAAAAAATAAACAACAGAAGAGCCATATATTTCTATTCTTACATATTTCCTATGTAAATGGCCTAGTTTAGTCACTTCTGTTAACTGCCTGGCCCCTATACACCAAAGACTCTTCAGTCACTGTGTTGAGAAGATCATCTACCTAGTTCAGAGGAAACTTCACTTGCATGTTATTAGGAAGAATGTTTGCAAAACACAAAATTTTATGTGTTCTTTGAGCTCAATCTCCACATTGACATAGTAGGGTAAAAAACTGGAGTGGGGGATAAATTGCAGCAGTTCAAGGCAGTTCTGCCATCTGTCTCTGACAGTGCTAAGCAGTTTCACAGACTGAAAAAACAAGTGGTGAAATACTTGGAGCATTCCCCATCTCTAAACAGCCATGAAATCTCTGTAGAGTCCAACTGTGGCTACCTGCACAATCTCCACTCCCCTGATCAGCAAACTGAATGGAAGCAAGACTCCAACAGGGAACCACAAAGAAAATGCATCTGCCCTCTGTCTTCTCAAGCACTAGAGCACTTCCAGCTTCTGCCTAGAATATATAAAGCTGGACAGAATATTATCCCTATTCTAATAATACATCTTTTTAAAAAGCCAAATCATCCACAGAATCATTAACTTCCTTGAACACATCAGAGAGTTAAGGCTGCAGGGCAATCAACAAGCCTGAAAGTAAAGACAGACAGAAACCTCCAAAGAGAGATAGCATACAAGCATTGGCTCAACTACAGGAAAGCACAGGAAAGGAATAGTTCCCCCGTAAGAAGAGGTAAGGAGAATCCAGCTAAAATTTTAAATGAACTACTAAAAGCCAAGTGTGGGCTAGCAGAAGAGTAGGGAAGCCCTGAGACCATAGACACAAGGGTGTTTGCACCCCCCACAGGCTCTTCTCATGACACCCCTGTGTTCTCATTAGGAAGTCAGGGAGCAGGGTAAGAGATGGGAGAAAATCTAGATTATGTAAGCTTGGCAGAGAGCAGTAGCCACAACTGGAGGAAGAACCCTATAGTCAAGAGAAAAAGCAATCAACATAACCAGACTAAGAGATAACCACGTTTCAGAACTACCAGACAAGGAATAACTACAAATATGTGAAACGTGCTATGTAACACATAGAAAGCATACATAAAGAAATGTAGAATTCTGGCAGAGATAATGCAAACTCTCAGAAAGAGTCACATAGAAATGCTAGAATTTTTTAAAGCATGATAACAAAGATGAATAATGCCTTCAACTGGCTCATCAGTGGACTCAGACAGCCAAAGCAAGAATTGGTGAACTTGAATACAGGTCAGTAGAAATTACCTAAAATGAAATACTAAGAGAAAGAGGCCTGAATGAAAACAAACCAGAACAGGGACGCCTGGGTGGCTCAGTCGGTTAAGCGTCTGCCTTCGGCTCAGGTCGTGATCCCAGGGTCCTGGGATCGAGTCCTGCATCGGGCTCCCTGCTCCGCGGGGAGCCTGCTTCTCCCTCTGCCTCTGTCTCTCTCTCTCTCTGTCTCTCATGAATAAATAAATAAAATCTTTAAAAAAAAAAGAAAAAAAAGAAAACAAACCAGAACAGAGTATCTGAGTTGTGGGACAATATCAAATAATCTAACAGAGATGACTGGATTCCCAGAATAAGAGAGACAAAACATAGCAAGATAGATATTTGAAGAGATATTAGCTAACAGTGATCAAAAAATAATAAAAGAAGTCAAACCACAGTTCCAGTAAATTTTCCAAGCAGGTTACCCGCCCTCCCCCCCACACACACACCTAAACACAATGTAATCAAACTACAAAATGTCAAAGATGAAGAGAAAATCGTAAAGGCAGCCAGATCCGGGAGTGGGGAAGATGTATATGGAGTCACACAGAGGAAGGAAGATGCAGCAGATCTGTCATCAGACACTAGGAAAACCAGAAGATGTCACAGTGACATCTTTATTTTTTTATTTACATTTAATTAGCCAATGTATAGTACATCCTTAGTGTTTGATACAATGTTCAATGATTCATTAGTGGTGTATAACACCCAGTGCTCATCACATCACATGACCTCCTTATTTGCACATCACAGGTGAGTTACCCTATCCCACCATCCTCTGCAACCCTCAGTTTGTTTCCCAGAGTCAGGAGTCTCATATAGTTTGTCTCCCTCTCTTACCATCTTTAAAGTACTGAGTAAAAAAAGAAAAATTGCAACAAGATACATGATAGCATGTATTACCATTAGCATGATATGAACATCTCCCAGGAGAGAAAATCAGTCCTAAAACAATCTCTAAAAAAACCTGCAGCAACTCAATCCCCATTATATAAAAAAATTAAAGTTACTACAGTGTACCTGTATGTTTATAGATCAGAGAAAATATCTTTTAAAATGACAGAGAAATAACTCTTTCAGACATACAAAATCCTAGAACATTTATTACCAGCAGACTGGAGATAAAACAAACATTAAAGAAAGTTCTTCACATAAAAGGAGCATGATAACAAATAGAAACTTGGCTCTGAACAAAGAAATAAAGATTTTCAGAAATAGACATACTAAAAGTAAATATAGAAGGTATTTTTTGTTTTAATTGTTTTAAAAGACTATAGATTTTCTAAAGCAAAAATAGAAGCACTATAGCGTGTGTTTATAGCATATGTAAAATAAAATGTATTCCAAATATAGAATAAAGGATGGAAGGGAGAAAGGGAGTATACTCTTGTAAGGTCTTTATACCAATTGAAGTATTATATTTGTAGGCAGATTGTAACTAATTAAAGAAATATACTGTTAACCATAGATAAGCAAAAAAAGTTTTGAGGTATTAATAATAAGACAATGGCAGAGATAAAACTGAATCATAGAAAATAATTTATCAAGATCAGTAAGATAATTGATATACCACAAATCAAGGAGAAATGGAGCTTTCTTAAATGCAAAAAAAAAAAAAAAAAAAATTTTAACATATAGAAGCATAGAAACCAAAGATCAAGTCTAGGCTGTAAGTATTTCCAGTAACATTCACCAATAAAATGCAAAGTCTAACCATCTGTCTTTTAAAAACTAGGTTAAACAATTAGAACAAACACTAATTACATAGATGTGATTGAAGATTTGGAAGCATAAGCTGTGACATAGAGTAACTCCTGTTTAGAGAACAAGCTATCTAATCAAGGACTTCACATTATCCATCTAGCAGCTTAAGCTATTGATTCAAATTGTTTCACACCGTATTACTCATTCCTGGCCTGCATTTTTAACACTTTATTCTCTTTGACCTTTAATTGCTGATACAAAAGGGAAAGCTTCTCTAGAAAAACTTAATAAAAGAAATCTCATTTCATTTTAGTCTCTTGAACCTGGGTCAAATAGATCAGTATGAAACGAAAAGGTTGATTTTGCTCATTAGCATGATATGAACATCTCCCAGGAAAGAAAAATCAGTCCTAAAATAATCCCTAAAAAAACCTGCAGTAACTCAATCCCCATTATATAAAAAAATCAAAGTTATGACAATGTACCTGTATGTTTATAGACCACGATTTAGTCATAACTCCATTTCTTATAAAAAAGAATGTGCTGTTACCATCTTTCTCCACCTCTTGATTCTCCCAATGAATGGTTACTAGTTACTCTATGTAACATATTCATGCTTGGGATCAGATGACTTCTTGATCTCTAAAGATATTTATACATCTATATATGTAATTCAGATTATAAATTAAATATTATAAAATTATTTCCATTACAGTCACAATAAATTGAAGCAGCAATGTAGTGTGTCAAAATAAACTTAGTCTAAGAACAAAAAATCAGTACTTTCCAGAAGTGTATTTCAATGTGTCTATTTAAGACACAGTTAGAAAAAGGCCAACTTCAAATATTCATTTGGTACTTTGATTTTTTTTTTCAAATAAGACCTTTCTGAAACTCATCATGTCACAGAAATGGCATTCCATTTCGAGGCTTCTGAGTTTTCTGTTGACCCATCAGCAAATACTTATGTTATGACTGTGTCCACACAAACATTTTAGGTTGAGGAGACTTCATGGAGATGACAAGACGTAGAATGCACCCCACATCCCGTCCCCCTCCCCCAGTTCGATCACTATTTAGATTGAATGATGTGTTAAACTGCCAACTGGACTTGCTTTGACCTACAAAAATGGCAGTTTCATAAGGTTCAACTGAATAGCCTTATAACCTGGACAAGTAGCATAACATCTTTCTTGTTTCTTCTTCTCTAAAACTAAATTGTTGACTTATTGGATCATCTATGAGATTTCTTCATAAAAATATATGTACATGGGGGCACCTGGGTGGCACAGTCAGTTGGGCATCCAACTCTTGGTTTCAGCTTGGGTCATGGTCTCAGGGTCATGGGATCAAACCCTGCATTGGGCTGTCAGCATGGAGTCTGCTTGGGTCTCTCTCTCCCTCTCCCTCTGCCCCCCACCAACTTTCTCTCTCTCTCTTTCTCTAATAAATAAATAAATAAATCATATATATATATGTGTGTGTGTGTATATATACATATATATATACATATACACATATATATACATATATATATACACAACAGAATATATGTGTGTGTATATATATATATACATATATATATATGTGTATATATATATATACATATATATATATATATATGTGTATATATAATCCTGAAAAAAAATCGCAGAAGGTGAAGACATCAACCCAAGAAATTGACAGTCTAATCTGGGGAGGTAAAATACCTATAAATGAAAATCCTAAATATCACAGATCTGGCCAGAGAATAAAATACCCTAAACTGATTTTTTAAAATATTTCTCATAGAATTTGTGGTCAGATAAAGGAGACAAGAAAAATCTTGCAATTTATCTTATCCCAATGAGGCAATTTCTGTTAAGATAAATGAAGTCACATTGCAATCACTACTATTTCAATCATCAACTTTGGGAAGTACCGAGGATCATTTTTCAAAGCTGGGCTGTCTGGTTACCACACGCCAGTGTAAACAGTTGAGATTGTTGGTAGCACTTACATAACCAAGAATTATAAGCTTTGGCTATGAATCCCCTGTTTTCTTGATACACCCAAGAGCACAAAAGAACACTATTCCCAGACCTGCCTAAACAACCCATTTTCTTGATAAATCCGAAAGTACAGAATATACTTACCCAGGACTTATATCTTTGTAGAAAGATCACTTCCAAAAACTAATAATACTTTATCTTAGCAGAATCACTTCCTCACTCCACCCCACTCCTGTTTGTCATTTTCCTTTTCTTGTCACCAACTCAAGTGTCTGTTACATCTACAGTTTCTGCTCATTGGGAATTCCTGCAGCAAGCTCCTGAGGTCACAAAAAGAAGCCAACCACTTCTATCTGCCAACTTTTTATCTACTGAAAACAGACTCAACAGAATTTCCTCACAAGGTAAAAAAGTGGATAAATGATCTGCTAATGGGCTCACCTTTGAGGGGAGGGAGTAAGGAACATGATTTCATTGATGCTTAACAGAAGAATGAGCACAATATACTCTGTTCAAGAAGTCCATATGTGAGAGCTATTTAAATATACACATCTTCTTTCTTTTCCTCCCCTTATCGTTTCCCAGCATTTCAAAATTTAGGGAAGCTTATCACTAATAAAATTCTACAAGAATACATTTGCCTAAGGTATCTGTCCCTACTTATAAATAACCTCACCCAATTAACTCCAGTGTCTTCCACAAATATGACACTTTTGTATGTAAGCTATGACATGAAGAACTCTGGAACATTCTGAAGTATTCTGAGGGTGGTAACTTATATTGCCCATGCGATAATTTACTTTTAAAGTAGTTCGGTAGGGCGCCTGGGTGGCTCAGTTGGTTAAGCGACTGCCTTCAGCTCAGGTCATGATCCTGGAGTCCCGGGATCGAGTCCCGCATCGGGCTCCCTGCTTGGCAGGGAGTCTGCTTCTCCCTCTGATCCTCCCCCCTCTCATGCTCTCTGTCTCTCATTCTCTCTCTCTCTCAAATAAATAAATAAAATCTTTAAAAAAATAAAATAAAATAAAGTAGTTCGGTATAAGACAGAGCAATGTATGCGCACAAGTGTCTTGAGCTTGTGCGCATACATTGCACAAGCTTTAATCCATACACTGGAGATGGTTACTTAGCATAATCAGGAATTCACACTTCAGAGGTAGCTTTCGGACATTTCACATATTGTCAAAATGGACACCATGAGGCACATTAACTGAAGACATGAGTATCCTTCAATGTATGTATTTAGGTACCAAGAGGTATAAAAATTAGCAAGCTGGCCAGGAGAACTGCTTCAGAGAAGGGCTCAAGATGTGAATGTCCTCACTGTTCCATCACTTGACATTAAGGAGACATCTACAGTAATCTGCCTCTGCTAGCAAGTAGTATGGTTCTGCCTTCAAAGTATCAGTGTGTGAAAATGATATGCCATTATAATGCAGAAAGCACAGAAGTCTGGTCATTTAGTAAAGTACAGAGGGAAACACTAACAGATTACATCACATTATTGGGTGAAACCAGATGGTAGAAGAAAAAGAAGGGGAGGGGCGCCTGGGTGGCTCAGTCGTTAAGCGTCTGCCTTCGGCTCAGGTCATGATCCCGGAGTCCTGGGATTGAGCCCCGCGTCTGGCTCACTGCTTGGCAGGAAGCCTGCTTCTCTCCCTCTCCCACTCCCCCTGCTTGTGTTCCCTCTCTCGCTGTGTCTCTGTCAAATAAATAAAATCTTTAAAAAAAAAAAAAGAAAAAAAGAAAAAGAAGGGGAAGGAAGAAAACTTGTAAATTTTTCATTAAAGTAGAAAAAATAGTAAATGATGTTTAAAGAAAGAAAGGATTAAACGTATTCTGTAAAGGTAAGCATTAAAACAAAATATACTTTCCAAGACAGAAGTATGTACTAAAAGCAAAGTCCACATAGTGAAAGACTTTTTTTTAAAGGCTATTAAAATAGAAAACATAAAACAATTTGAGAGCACACTAAACAATACTTACTAATAAATGTAAATGCAGTCAATGCTTGATAAACACACACTATTTAAACCAAACTCTCTAAAATCTATTGCTACATAAATACCAACTTCAAACTTATGGCTTAGTATCATCACTTACCATTTTTTAAATCTGTTATTATGATATACAGTTCTATAGGTAAACCAGGCTCTTTTGGGGTCCTTCGTGTGGCTGTGACCCTCTGTGGGGTCAAGCTGTGGCTGGAGCTCAGCTGGGCAGGGTTTCTCCCCCTCACGTCTCGCTTCTCAGCTGGAAGTCTGAACACCTAAGGGCTGGTCAGCCATGTGTCTCTCTCCAAGAGCCTCGTGCCACAAGGTTAGCTTGGGATTCCTCACACCATGGTGGGCCCCAGAACAATCTTCTTATGTCACAGCTGACTTCTCAAGAGTGAGTATTTTAAGTAGGTGAAAGTGGCAGGCTTCCTTTGACCTGACTTTGGAAGTCTTGCCGCGTAACTTCCACCACATTCTACTGGACAAAGGCAAGCACCAAGGCCAGCTCAGAATCACCAAGGCCAATCCAGAATCAAGGGGAAGAGATCACAAGGAGGTAAATACAAGGGGGCATGGTTCATAGACAGGGCCACCTACTACCAATCATGCACATGACTCAATGTGTTCCAAAGAGGCCAAGATGTCAGATACATGCCAACAAAAAGAAAGCATAACTTGCCATCTGAATAAAGAGGATAGAATTTGGCAAAATGACATAAATAAAACAAAGAAGGACACTTTATAATACTAAAGGTTCGAAGTTCTTAGGGAATACATAATAACTGTAAATATTAATATATCAAATAAGTTCCTTTCATAAAACAGAAATTACACATAACAAAAACATGCTAGGAGTCAAAGATAATTCATTTCCTCGGGTCCATGAAAGAGCAACTGTATTTCTTTAAAGACCTCATTAACGTGATTAAAAAGGCATCAAACTGGCAACCTAAAGACAGGAAACACCACCTTTTCCTGTCTTTTTTTTTTAAGATTTTATTTATTTATTTGAGAGAGAAAGAGAGACGGGGAGTACAAGCGGGGCAGGGAGGAGCAGAGGGAGAGGGAGAAGCAGGATCCCCACGGAGCAGGGAGCCCAACATGGGGCTCGATCCCAAGACCCTGGGACCATAACCTGAGCTGAAGGCAGACGCTTAACCAACTGAACTACAGTGTGGCAATCACAAAAAAACCACCACATACCCACCCATTAATAAGACCTCTATTTTTAAAAATAGAAATACTATAGAAAACATTCTATAATCAGAATGTGAATAAAAGCAGGAAAACAAAATCAGAAATACAAAAGCTCTGTGGCTAAAAATTTAAAACAACTTTGACTCTTTAGTCACAAAGGAAATTCAAAATGGAAATGTAGAATTTCTAGAAAACAAAGATAATAAAACCACTATTTTTAAGACCCTATGGAACACACTCAAGGTGATATTAGAAGAAAATCTGTATCTTAAATATTTATTGTTCTTAAATATTTGTTCTTAATAAAGAATGAAAACAAATAATTTAAACATCATGTTTAAACACTTAGAGAATAATGAAAGAAACCAAAGGAAAACAGAACCAATAAAGGTAAGAGGGAAATCAAATAAGGTACAAACACAAAACAATACAACTAATACATAAATATGAAAGTTTAAAAAAAAAAAACATTAAAAAGACAAACCACTTACCTCAATTTAAGAGAAGAGTATATAAAACTAAAAAAATAATAATAATGAGGATGATCTTAGGTTCAGAGGAAATGAAAAAAATCATAAATATATTTCTTAGCTCTATGTAAATAAATTTTAAAACGCTGATGAGATGAGTAATTTCTAGGAAAATATAAAATGTCAAAATTGATAAAAGATACAAAATCAGATCATTTAAATGGAAGTAATGTAGAAAACAGCCAGTGCTACTCACTAAACAAGAAGCAGAGTGTCTGACAACAAATTCTGCCAAACCTTGTAGAAAAGACAGACCCAACGTTCTCTGAACTGTTCTTGGGCATAGAAACAGAAGGAAAACTTCACAATTCTTCTTATGAAGTAAATATAATATTGACTCCAAAGTCTGAGAAAGACAACAAATTATCTTATTTATAAATAGTAATACAAAAATTCCAGTCAAGTATTATCACCCATATGCAACAGCAGGTTAATGAAGTAACACAACATGATCAAACATATTTTCTTCCAGAAATAAAAGGATAATTAAATATGAAGCATACATTTCCTCATATTATGGCTCTAAGTAGAAAAAAGTAAATGATCATCTCTATAGACACTGAAAGGACATACTCAAACATCATTCTTTGTCAAAAGAACCCAATTCAATAGGGGCACCTGGGTGGCTCAGTCGGTTAAGCATCTAACTCTTGATTTCAGCTCAGGTCATGATCTCAGGGTCACAGGATTGAGCCCTGACTCAGGCTCCACGCTCAACACACAGTCTACTTGAGATTCTCTCTCTCTTTCTCCCTCTGCCCCTCGTCCTGCTTGTGTGCTCTCTCTGTCTCAAAATAAATAAATAAAATCTTTTTTTTAAAAAGCACCCAATAAAACAGAAACAGAAAGATATTCCTTAACTTGATAATATGTAACAAGCTTAGTCTGAATATTACTGGTGATGAACAAGAAACATGCACCCCTGCCCCGCACTACTATATATCTCACTGGCAATCTTACCCAAGTCAATGATAGAAGAGAAAAAATGCTATGCATAAAGTTAAAGAAGGAAAGTAAAATCATCCTTATTTGCAGATGCGATTGTATACCAGGAAAAGGTAGGAAAATTAACAAAAGCTACACAAACTTAAAGGGAACTCAGTAACATAATAGATCACAAAGTTAATAGTAAGAAATCAATAGCTTTCAGGGTGCCTGGGTGGCTCTGGTGGGTAAGCATCTGGCTCAGGTCATGATCTCAGGGTCGTGAGCTCACCATGGAGTCTTCTTGAGGTTCTCTCTCTCTCTCTCTCTGCCCCTGCCCCTCCCCCTGGTCTCTCTCTCTCTCTCTCAAAATTAAAAAAAAAAAACTTTAAAAATCAATAGCTTTTATATTTGTAAAAGAGCAACTTAGGAAAAATACTGGCTGAAATAATCGCAGGACAGCCGTAAAAGGTAAAATATCTAGGAACACACAGAAGTGTGAACACTCATTAGAAGGAAATGTGAAAAGTCCACTAAGAGACACAAAAAGGGCTTGAGCAAATGGAAATAACACACTGTGCTCTCATCTAGGAAGAGTCAACATTGTAAAGATGTCAGTCCATCCTAAGCTGTTTACAAATTTAACATCTCAATAAAAATACTAACTCTGGCAGGGAGAGGGGCACAGAGTGGTGGAGAGTAATTAGGCAACCTGATTCCCATGGTTGTGTGGAAAGATAAACGGAAGAGCCAAGAAAGCTTTAATCCAGAAAAACGAAGGGAGTCCAACCCTATCAGACATGAAAACATATTGTGAAACTACAGAAATGAAAACACAAAGAGACTGATTAATGGAACTAAAAAGAAAATCCAGATATAGACCCAATACGTAAGGGGATTTAGCACATGATAAAGGTGTCACTTTAAATTAACATAGAAAAATGAACCCTTCAGTAGACAATGCCAAGATATGCATTAGCCATTAGGTATTGGATCTATACTTCATGCCATGCAATAGGACAGATTCCAAATGGAGCAGAGATTTACCGCTAAAAAAATTAAACCATAAAAGTTCTAGAGAAAAACATGACTAAATATTTTCGTAAACTGAGAGCAGGGGAGGCCTGTTTACTCAGCTATAAAACAAAAAGACATAAAACATTATTGACTTTACCTATATAAAAATAAAAATCCTCTTTAAGGCAACCCCCCCTCCTCTTTTTTCTTTCTTTTTAAAAATTTTGTGGGTTTTTTGGTTTGTCTGTTTGCTCTCCACTTGCTTGGAAGGCTGACATCTAAAGTGCAAATACACAGATCTCTGGTGAGCTCAACTTTCTAACCATTCTGTGAAAGGATCAGGTAATGGGGTATCTGCCATTGCCTTGGCCCTGTTTTACATGGAGTCGTTAAGGATTTCATGAGGTTATCCACTTAATCACCACGTGTTTTAGTCCCTAACTGCCTAGAGTCATGGACCACGCTGGAGTTGACTGCTCACCCCCTCCTAAAGTGTAGGCACACCTCAAGGGTCCCTTTAGGCTGTCTCTTAAATGCCTCATTGGCTTTCAAATTGGGCAGTTGACCCATACCTACACACTGGATTTCATCAGACCCACGCCCCATTTATACAACTGTAACACCTAACCCACTGGGCCCTGGTTTGAGATAATCATTATTTTCCTAAGGTAGTATATAGTTTGCCTAGAGCCCCTGGAATTGGAGCTGTAATTCCACAAGTTACAACTAATCCTTTCCAACCTGGAAGATATCATCCACTTAGTCCAGCTGCAAAGACCTTGTTGACTGACACTTCAAAAGCGGATTCAGTTAGGACCAGTATACCAAAGGCACATTGCTGTACAGCTATTTGTAACTAATCTAGACTCCAAATAAAATTCTTGTTTCCCCAAGTTATTGTTTTTAATTGTGTGAGCGGAACCCCCAGATGAAAAACAGACAACTACTGGCCACGTAATCCTACCAAGAGCTGCTCCAGTTTCTTTTAGGGAGATCAATGGAGATCTGTTCATTTGACCATTTTATTCCTTAAATTCTTTCACAATTGGCATTACCTCAGAGCTCCCAAGCATACCTAATATATTTTAGCCAATTGTGAGTTCCTTTTACCTTCTTCCATGTAAGATTCCATCCTCTAATTTTTTAGCTCCTGAATAGTATGAGCCAAAATTATTTTCACTTCCCATAAATTTCCTTCTAATGAGAGTATCACCAATATAACAGACTACATAAAGGTCTAAGGGGGACCTTCAATGGCCTGTATCTTGTCCACCTGAGTTATGTGCAATTATTATCTCCTGGCATAACCCTGAGCCAGGTAGACAAAGGTATATTATGCCTCCTGTGACATGAAAGCAGTCTGACCCTAAGACATCGTAGTGATTGGATTATGTGGCTGCCACATATGTATCAGTGAAATTATTTATTTGGTGATGTGGACAATGTCTGAGTTTTCCATTTGTACTGCTTTACTCAATAACAGAGAAGCTATTATAAATCTCCATAAGCCTGTAGTTTTTTCAACACGAATTGCATGGCTGTAGAGTCTTATGAATGACTCCTGTGTCTTACAAACCTCTGATGATTTGCAGATTTGCAAATCTCTATTGCTAGCTACAGCTATGAACTGTGTACTTAGCACTGGGTCGTTCACAACTCTAAGTGTGTTAAATCTGTTTTCACCCAATTCCAAACGGTTTTCCCCAGAAAAAAAATATCCATTTGGAGTTTGCATTTAAGTACATAGTCGTTTAGAGTACTATAAAAGAGATCTGTGTTATTAATGGCTTAAACAACGTAGAAGTTGTTTTATCTTTATTTGTTCTCCTGCACAAATTCCAGGCCGGCACGGTGGCCTTGTTGCCTAAATCATCAGGGACTGAAGTTCCTTCTGTTGGTGAAAAACAGAGGCTGTAGCTTTTCTATGTCAAGACCTCGGTTTTCACGGGCAGGAGCCATACACATTCCATGCAGCCAAGGAAACAAGAGAAGCTATGAACTTGGTTAGCTGCTAAGCGTCCAGAAGAGATGCAAATGTTCTTCCAGCTATAGATTCTGTCCCGTATGATTTTACAAAACTAACCAAACTATTGACAGACACGACCTCAATGGTTCTCAAGAGAACCATCTGAGTGAACCACACTGAGTGGCGGGAAAAAGGCCAATCTCAAGAGGTTCGGTACTCTATGACCTCATGTATATAACATTCTAGAAATGACAAAATTATAGAGATGGAAAACAGATTAGGATTGCCAGGGTTTAGAGATGGTGCGTGTGGCTATAAAGGGGCAGCATGAGGGAGCCTTGTGGTGATGGAACAGTTCTATCTTAATTGTGGTGGTAACAGGAGTCTACACATGCGATAAAAGACACACAGACACGCAAATGAGTATATGAAAAACATGAAATGTAAAGAAGTTCTGTGGGTCGTACCAATGTCAATTTCCTGGTTTTGACATTGTACGAGAGTTATTACAGAATACGTTGCCATGGGGGAAACTAGGGGAAGCATACATGGGACTTCTCTGTACAATTTTAATTCTTTTAACAATTTCTTGTGACTCTATTATTATTTTTAAAATAAAGAAATTTCAAAATCTAAGCAAGTACAGTAATAGATTAAAGCGTATTGTATCTTATGAACTTAATGGCCAATTTGAACCCCTAATCACCACTACATCAATGCAGGAGGCAGATGCCTTTCTTTTAAGGCCATGATGCAGCTTGTCACATCACGTCCACTCATAATTCATTGGCCAGAGAGCTTCATACCACATGACCTCAACAAGCTGCAAGGGTGAATGAATACACAGTCTTCATCCTGGTGGCCAACTAAAACTCCAGGGTTGTATTGCTAAGAAAGAACAATATTCTTTTTCTGTAGTAGCAGGCATTACTACACCATTTCAAATTCCCTGAAAACCCAGCTATTTGCAATTTTAACTTGGCTTTTACTGCAAATGTAGCTCCATTATCAAAATCTTTGATATCTAACTTTTCAGACCTTTTTTTAAAAAAAAAGATTGATTGATTTTGGAGAGAGACAGAGCATTGGGGGTAGGGAGCAGAGGAAAAGGGACAGAGAATCTTAAGCAGTCTCCATGCTGAGCCGGACATGGGGATCAATCTCATGACCCTGAGATCATGACCTGAGCCAAAACCAAGAGTCGACACTTAACGACTGCACCACCCAGGTGCCCCTAATTTTTCAGCCCTGTTAAACATATCTGGACTTCCCAGACCTCTTGATTTCCTCTGCTGAAATTCTGAATCCTCCCACTAGCTCATTATGGTGTGTGTGATTTGTTCCTGAGCCACATACTACTCTGCTCAGGGCACCCAACATTGCAAAGTGACCTAAGCCAACTTGGGCAGGCAAAAATGGTGAGGATCTTTCAGTAAATACAGATAGCCTCTGGGCTTAGAGGTTTACTTTTATTTCTCCTGCCTCCTGGCTAATGCTTAAAGGCAGGCCTCACCTCCCCCCTGCACTCCAGGAGGTAGGTACTCCAGCCTGAGCTCGAAGCACACTGAGCCTCTCACTGAATTTTCTCCTACCCTGGGGCAACATACTATATGGTTCTTACGTGTGTCTGAGATTGGGTGGTGGAGAGAGACTAAAATGGAAAATGATACAGAAGGGAGAATATTTGTAAAAGAAAAAAAATAGTCCCGGAAGTCTGGAATTGTGATGCCGCCAGCTTTGCTTTTCTTTTTCAACATTCCTCTGGCTATGCGGGGTCTTTTCTGGTTCCATACAAATTTTAGGATTATTTGTTCCATTTCTTTGAAGAAAGTGGATGGTATTTTGATGGGGATTGCATTGAATGTGTAGATTGCTCTAGGTAGGATTGACATCTTCACAATATTTGTTCTTCCAATCCATGAGCATGGAACGTTTTTCCATTTCTTTGTGTCTTCCTCAATTTCTTTCATGAGTATTTTATAGTTTTCTGAGTACAGATCCTTTGCCTCTTTGGTTAGATTTATTCCTAGGTATCTTATGGTTTTGGGTGCAATTGTAAATGGGATCGACTCCTTAATTTCTCTTTCTTCTGACTTGTTGTTGGTGTATAGGAATGCCACTGACTTCTGTGCATTGATTTTATATCCTGCCACTTGACTGAATTCCTGTATGAGTTCTAGCAGTTTTGGGGTGGAGTCTTTGGGATTTTCCACATAAAGTATCATATCATCTGCAAAGAGTGAGAGTTTGACTTCTTCTTTGCCAATTTGGATGCCTTTGATTTCTTTTTGTTGTCTGATTGCTGTGGCTAGGACTTCCAGTACTATGTTGAATAGCAGTGGTGATAGTGGACATCCCTGCCACGTTCCTGACCTTAGGGGGAAAGCTCTCAGTTTTTCCCCATTGAGAATGATATTCGCTGTAGGTTTTTCATAGATGGCTTTTATGATATTGAGGTATGTACCCTCTATCCCTATACTCTGAAGAGTTTTGATCAAGAAAGGATGCTGTACTTTGTCAAATGCTTTTTCTGCATCTATTGAGAGGATCATGTGATTCTTGTTTTTTCTTTTGTTAATGTATTGTATCACGTTGATTGATTTGCGGATGTTGAACCAACCTTGCAGCCCAGGGATAAATCCGACTTGGTCGTGGTGAATAATCCTTTTAATGTACTGTTGGATCCTATTGGCTAGTATTTTGGTGAGAATTTTTGCATCCATCATCATCAAGACAGTATGGTACTGGCACAAAAACAGACACATAGATCAATGGAACAGAATAGAGAGCCCAGAAATGGACCCTCAACTCTATGGTCAACTAATCTTCGACAAAGCAGGAAAGAATGTCCAATGGCAAAAAGACAGTCTCTTCAACAAATGGTGTTGGGAAAATTGGACAGCCACATGCAGAAGAATGAAACTGGACCATTTCCTTACACCACACACAAAAATAGACTCCAAATGGTTGAAAGACCTCAATGTGAGACAGGAGTCCATCAAAATCCTAAAGGAGAACACAGGCAGCAACCTCTTCGACCTCAGCCGCAGCAACTTCTTCCTAGAAACATCGCCAAAGGCAAGGGAAGCAAGGGCAAAAATGAACTATTGGGACTTCATCAAGATAAAAAGCTTTTGCAAAGCAAAGGAAACAGTCAACAAAACCAAAAGACAACTGACAGAATGGGAGAAGATATTTGCAAATGACATATCAGATAAAGGGCTGGTATCCAAAATCCATAAAGAACTCATCAAACTCAACACCAAAAGAACAAAGAATCCAATCAAGAAATGGGCAGAAGACATGAACAGACATTTCTCCAAAGAAGACATCCAAATGGCCAACAGACACATGAAAAAGTGTTCAATATCGCTCGGCATCAGGGAAATCCAAATCAAAACCTCAATGAGATACCACCTCACACCAGTCAGAATGGCTAAAATTAACAAGTCAGGAAATGACAGATGTTGGCGGGGATGCGGAGAAAGGGGAACCCTCCTCCACTGTTGGTGGGAATGCAAGCTGGTGCAGCCACTCTGGAAAACAGTATGGAGGTTCCTCAAAAAGTTGAAAATAGAGCTACCATATGATCCAGCAATTGCACTACTGGGTATTTACCCCAAAGATACAAAAGTAGGGACCCGAAAGGCTACGTGCACCCCGATGTTTATAGCAGAATGTCCACAATAGCCAAACTGTGGAAAGAGCCAAGATGTCCATCAACAGATAAATGGATAAAGAAGATGTGGTATATATATACAATGGAATATTATGCAGCCATCAAAAGGAATAAGATCTTGCCATTTGCAACGACGTGGATGGAACTGGAGGGTATTATGCTGAGCGAAATAAGTCAAACAGAGAAAGACATGTATCATATGACCTCACTGATATGAGGAATTCTTAATCTCAGGAAACAAACTGAGGGTTGCTGGAGTGGGGGGTGGGGTGGGAGGGATGGGGTGACTGGGTGATGGACACTGGGGAGGGTATGTGTTCTGGTAAGCGCTGTGAATTGTGCAGGACTGTTGAATCTCAGATCTGTACCTCTGAAACAAATAATGCAATATATGTTAAGAAAGAAAAAAAGAAGAAGAATGTAGCAGGAGGGGAAGAATGAAGGGGGGGAAATCGGAGGGGGAGAAGAACCATGAGAGACGATGGACTCTGAAAAACAAACTGAGGGTTCTAGAGGGGAGGGGGTTGGGAGGATGGGTTAGCCTGGTGATGGGTATTGAGGAGGGCACGTTCTGCATGGAGCACTGGGTGTTATGCACAAACAATGAATCATGGAACACTATATCTAAAACTAATGATGTAATGTATGGGGATTAACATAACAATAAAAAAAAATTTAAAAAAAATAAATAAATAAATAAATAAATAAAATCTTAAAAAAAAAAAAAGAAAAAAAATAGTCCCCTTACAAAAGTAAGATGGGATTATGAGTTTGGAATGACTTGAGTCAGGGGTTAAATCCTCAAGTGGTCTAGAACTTTGAAAGACAGATGCTCAACCTGGAAATACTCGTGGGACCCTTGATGAAGTACATAAAGATTCAGCCAGACTCAAGATTTTTAACAGAGTCACAATTCTGTCTAGAACGTAAGACAGCTGATATTAGTAACAGTATAATTTGTACAAACTGGTCATATAATTTTTGTTAACAGGTTTATATAAATATATACTAGAGGGCTGTGCAATGTGTGTAAGACATTTTAGGTGACAGAAATGGTTCTGTGGTCAGTTAAGTTTAAGATAAGTTGGGTTCATCAAAGTTAAGCAAGTTTATTGGAGATTTAATATATTAACTTACAATGGAAATCCTCAGTGGAAAGTAAGGGGCAAAATACAGAAAGAAGCATTTTCTTAAACATGTTTCAACATAGAATCCATCTGGGCAGTTATACTCTGTTCTGTTTCTATGAGGTGAAACACACTTTGGGAAGAGCTGATATAAATACAAATAGTTCACATTATTCTTTGTTTTAAACCAGCAGATGGACTCTTGAATCTTGAATCTTAAGGAAACTAAATATAAGGTATGTGAGACCTGGGATGCCTGGGTGGCTCAGTCAGTTAAGCGTTTGCCTTCAGCTCATCCTATCTGCACTACCACATCCTCCAGGCCATCAAGACCCCATCAAGACCCCAGCTCAAACCAGCATGGGGGTTGGGCAAAAGGGAAGAGTTTTTAACTAAGAAACTGAGCTAGCATGGGGTTTGGGCAAGTGAGAAGAGTTTTTGACTAAGAAACTTTGAGCCAGCATGGGGGTCGGGCAAGTGAGAAGAGTTTCTGACTAAGAAACTTTGAGCCAGCATGGGGGTCGGGCAAGTGAGAAGAGTTTCTGACTAAGAAACTTTGAGCCGGCATGGGGGTCAGACAAGTGAGAAGAGTTTCTGACTAAGAAACTTTGAGCCAGCATGGGGGTCGGGCAAGTGAGAAGAGTTTCTGACTAAGAAACTTTGAGCCAGCATCGGGGTCAGACAAGTGAGAAGAGTTTCTGACTAAGAAACGTTGAGCCAGCATGGGGGTTGGGCAAGTGAGGAGAGTTTTTGACTAAGAAACTTTGAGCCAGCATGGGGGTCGGACAAGTGAGAAGAGTTTCTGACTAAGAAACGTTGAGCCAGCATGGGGGTTGGGCAAGTGAGAAGAGTTTTTGACTAAGAAACTTAAGTTCAAGATACACGTCACTAAGTCTTAATAACCAAATGGGATTCTTCCAGTAACAGAAATTAAATAAGATATCATAAGAGATAGCCTTTAAAGATTTCAGCCTCAAATGAGGATTCCACAGGTCCCCATGCTAGCTATTATTAGAGAAAATGAAAGTCCTTTCATGCTCATTCCTCAATGAATTGTGAATCCTTCATCCTACCTGAGACCCTTCCTTAACTTCTGCATACGGAGTTATCAATGCACGGATGCTGTCACTGTTCCCACACAAAGAAAACTAAGAGCAAACGTGGAGAAACTGCAATGGTGAAAACAGTCTTCCTAAGGACCAGAACTGCCAAATGGAGCACTGCCCCGTGAAAGGCGAGAACACTGGGACGTCAGGAGACCGAGCCAAGTTGGACAGCCAACAGTGACTGGAAGAGAATTCTTCCATTGGGTGGGAGACCAGGGTGAAAACCTCTGAAGTCCTTTCCCACTCAGACTATGAATTCCTCATTCCTCCTCTACATAAAATACTTCAAAGCACTTTGCTTGCTCTTAGCTAACCTTGCCAACAAAAGCAAACAGTGATGTAAATGATCCAAGAACTCTCCATGATTTGACTTCTAATGTCATGCCATTTTCTTGGTGCAGAATACTAGCACTCATGTTTCCTTTTCCTTTCAAGTACAGTCTCAGCGACACTCAGTCTTAGATACTGAAGGAGAGGATGGAGGTTTGAGCTTCTTTAGGAGTCATCATCTTGTGACTGAAACAAGGGATAGCAGCAAAGTCACAAACTGTAACCCCCATTCAGAGCATCAGGAACTAGGCAACACTGTGGGCCAGCAGGAAGAAACAGTTTCACACATTTGCTTTTCTCTTGCTATCCTCTTAACTTCCTTTAATGCCGCGTAGCTGATAATGGAAAAGGTTCTCTCTTCCTTTGTATCCTTTCTTTTAATGCAGTACGAGTAAGGGTTTGTTAGTTTTGCCTGTGCTTTTATACAGTTAATTTAGAATCACAAATGAGCCCTCTCCTGTCTTACAGTAATGTCAGCCAAAACAAAGTACATATAAGTCTTTGCAGATCCACCAGGATTCCCCCAAGCTCCAGGCTCTCCTTATTTTTTTTTTTTCCCTTATAAAGATGGGTTTCCTGCAGAAATGTTACATCAACAGCTTTTGTTTGCTCCAAACCTTATAAATATCATCCTGAGGTTTCCACACCTTAAGGCTACTTACTTAATTTTTAAAATTCCTTTTGTTTACCCTTGTCTATATTTAACACAATGTAGTCTGGCTTCAGTACACATTTGAAACTACTTCTCACCCCGTCAATTTACTTCCTATCCTCTTCACATGATAATTCACCTTCATCCCTCTCTGCATCTACCTCATTTTCACCAAAAGCTTGTATCCCAAGCTACGTTTACATCAGGGGTTCCTCAAACCTGTCACTATTGGCATTTGGAGCCACATAATTCCTTATTGTCAGGGCCCATCCTGTGCATTCAAGGAGGCTCAGCGGCATCCATGACCTCCAACCACTAGATACAAGTAGCCAGCACCATCCCCTAGTTGTAGCCCACACTGTCCCCTAGTTGTGGCCAGCACCGTCCCCTAGTTGTGGCCAGCACCGTCCCCTAGTTGGTGCCAGCACCATCCCCTAGTTGTGGCCAGCACCATCCCCTAGTTGGTGCCAGCACCATCCCCTAGTTGTGGCCAGCACCAATCCCTAGTTGTGGCCACCACCATCCTCTAGTTGTGGCCACTACCATCCCCTGGCTGTGGGCAGCACCATCCCCTAGTTGTAACCACCACCATCCCCTAGTTCTATTTCCTGATATTGTCAAACAGCCCTAGGGAAGAGGGGACAAAATCACACACATACCCAGCCACATAAACAAATGGGAAAAGGGCTCCTCAGATATATTTTGGGAAAGCACTCATCCAGGCTGATGAGCAGAGCTTTTGCTTAGATACGAGCATGAGGAGAATGCCCCATGGCTGGGACTGAGGGTATGAACAATGCTTGGAGAATGCCCAGGCATCTGTCTGAGCAGAAAGGATTTGACATTTGGAGGTGATAATACAGGAGGAGAACCCTGGGTTGACAGGAGGAGATTGAGTGTGCATGCCAGGCAAGCTGGGGGAGGAGATCCAGAAGGACTGAGCTAAGGCAAAAGGGATCTGTCAGGTGCAAGACACCTGGGAACGAAACAGAAAACTGCCTTTCTGGGACTCAGAAAGGCGTGGTTAGATAATCCAAGCTCAAGTAGGCTGGATCCACAGTCACCATGTCCAAGAATCACAGAGCACGGAACTAACACACAGAAAGCTTTGGATTATACCCAGATTCCAAGGCAATGCTTGCTTTCCTTGGAGCCTTTTTGATGTTATTATGGAATGTGGCCCAGGCCCAAAGATGAGTCAAAGATAACTTCAAGTGAAAGGTGCTTTGTGGGTACTGAGCAGATGAGAGGTGCCTCACCTATCCTCCACCCTCCTTGCCTATCCCCTGAATGGTTGCCTCAAAACCTGTCCTCACTACCTTCCCTCTGGGAAGTCTCTTATTTGTCCATATGTCTAGAATTTCCAGCACCTCACACTACCCACTCATCTCCTGGGATAAATTACCCTTCAACCAAGAGACCCTAGGAAACAAAAAAGCAAAAGAAACTGAACACTATGGAGTCAGGGAGAGAAGGGTGTTCTCCCACTTGAGGTGCTTACTTCTACATCCAAAAACCTGGGATTAACTTGTTTAGTGACTTTGCTTTCACACTGAAGGCCAGTAAAACCCATTTATTTTCTCTCTACCTCCCTCATCAAGATAAAAGTGTACAATGCTTTGCAGTAAAAAAGATGAGCTAGTGATCCATGCATCAACATGGATGGATATCACAGATGCCATGTTGAAGACAAAAGCCAGACAGACGAGTCCACACCACCTGCCTCCTTTTGCATGAAGTTTCAAGGACAGGGGACATTAATGTTTGGTGATAGAACTCAGAAGACATACAGATTGGTGCAAACACAGAGACTGGCAGGGGCAGGAAGGGGACTGTGGAGATTGTACGTGAGCTGGATCTTGTTCTTGTGTTGGTTACATAGGTGCAGACAAATGAAAAACACATCACGCTGTACACAAGATTACTACACTGCATCTCCTTTCCTACTTATAAGTTATCACTTAGTTTAAAAAATTCAAGTTGCTTTCAAATAATGTAAGGTATGGTCAACAAAAATGACACAGAAAGCGTGCTGCTTCCAAAGAATCTCTTCTTTTCTGACCCTAGGAAAAAAGCACAATATATTTGTTCTCCACATACCAGAGAGTGTTACCAATCTTCTCAAGAGAACACCCATGTATATTTCCCATTCTACGAGGGTGACATTTTGAATTGGGTGAAAATATTCTTGTAGCCTTGTTTGTGGATGAGAGGCTGGTAAGAGTGAAAGGCGAGAGAGCAAATAACCACAAGCAACATGAGTACAAACCCTCTGTGGATGGCTGCCACTTAGAAACAGCATCCTGTATTATAAACATCCTAGGGGGTATCATGGATCTTTGTCTCTGGGAACCGATGGATACACGTCTCAAAAGGTCAGCAATGCATTGCCTGCACTGTGCTGTGCAGTACATCAGAGCCTGGTTTCAGCAGCTTGAGCAAAGACTTGCTGTGATACGATTCATGAAGACAGCTGCATTTTACTCTCCGTGTGAGACACAGCCAAGAAGACTTATTGGCACGTGTGGGTCTATTGTCTCAAAATCCACCAACTGCAACAGGAGATAGAAGGAACCTGTAGCTTATCAACACTACAGAAGAGTGGTTCAGGTTTTTTTAAGGTGAACACAGATTTGAGAAAACTGAGGGCCACTGGATTACTCCCCTAAATTGACTACAAATCTGAAATTATGTGCAGAAGAGAGAGAGAAATCTGCTATCAATGCCACTCTCTTGAGACTAGCACCTAAGTGTCCCTGTGAAAGGTCACACCTGACTTTCCATAGCATAACTGAATTAAGTATTGCACAAATGTGAGGGCCTTGGGTCCCTCACAGATGGTGGCATCTTTTTTAGATAGAAGGTTCCTCTCTACACTGGAAAACAAAACTTGGGCTCTGATATGTCAAGGTGGTGGTTCTCTGATCTGCCAGGGTCCTGGTTCTCAAAGGTCAGCAAGCATCAGCATCATCTGATAGGCTTTTTCAGACCCAGATCCCCAGGCTCTATCTTTGCAGCTTCTGATTCAGTAGCTTTGGGACAGGGCTTAAGAATTTCCATCTCTAGAAGCTCCCAGGAGATGCTGCCCATCCCAGGAGCGCACTCGGGAGTAGCCTGGGTTAGGGCTGGTCCATCCGATCCGGATATATCTCTGTCTGAGAATTCACTTTGAGCAGCTAAGACACCAGGCACCTGCCTTCAAAGAATCTGCACCCAGGTAAAGCTTATGGATCCACCACCAAATGAGCTTATTTGCAGTGTTTTCCTGTGTCCGTATAACTTCTAGCATTTGTCATGTTGCCACAGAAAGATGTGAGTAACCTGCATCTGAGTAATTGGATTGGAACACTACATGAGAGTCTGAAGTCTGTCTAAAGAACAGATGGCCGGACAACTAGATTCATCCTTATGTCTATCCTTTTGGTACTCATGTTCTAGGATCTATTGATATTATTATTATTCTTTATTTCTTAGCTGAAGATCTAGATCTAGGAATACCAATATCTTTGCTATCTTGTTCCAGATATTTTCAGGGGCAATAATGTAAACCTCTTTTCAACCTCCAAGCTGGAATAAAACATGGGTTCCATGGAATAGGATATTGTCAGAAGTAGCAAACAGACTTCTCTGGTGAGTCCCATGGGCTATACGGGCTCCTCCCTGAGCTGACTGACAAAGATACAGATGAGCAAGCCAGAAAAGCAATAAAAGTATGAAACAGAGATATTAAGAATGCAAGGAAGCTGTTTACCACAAATACTGTCTCTGGGTTGTCTTCAGGACACAAGCCTGGTGCTACATTCTAAAGGCAGCGAGTAATGATAGGAGGAAATTTTAAATGTCAAGCAAATTCAAAAGAAGTCAAGAAAATGGTTTCAACACAGTCTAATGGCACGTAGTTTAAAGCATTACGGTGCAAATAAGAATTTCCTGGAAGTTCAGCTGGCAAAACATCCCTACACCAACATTTTAAGCCACTGACTCTCTGCAAGCTGCTTATTTTATTTGCCCCTGACTGTGCATCCCCAGGGTTCCTCTCCATTTCTTTCCAGCTGGCCACAAACATGGCCTCTGGAGTCAGAAGTCCCAGGTTCACTTCTCATCTGTGCCGTGTGACCTTGAACAAATTATCATCCTGAGCCCCTGCTTCTGTCTCTACTAAAGGGAGAAAAGAAAACCTATGTCCTAGGAGTACAGAGTAAACAAAGCATTCAAATGCATGGCATGCAAGAAGCCTCAAATACAGTTTTTACGATCTTATTGCGGTAAGAACATTTCACGTGAGATCTATCCTCTTCAATATTTAAGTGTTCAGGACAGTATTGTTAACCATACTATATACCATGTTGTTCAGCAGATCTCTAGAACTCACTCTTCTTGCCTAACTGAAATTTTATGCCCACTGATAAGATCCAGCAATCCCACCACTGGGTTTTTATCCAGATGATTTGAAATTGGATCTCAGAGAGATACTAACATTTCTGTTTGCACTGCTAGTGCTGTTCCCAATAGACAAGATGTGGAAATGACCTAAATGCCCATCGACAGATGAATAAAGGACAATGAAATACTACTCAGCCTTAAAGCAGAAGGAAATCCTACCATATGCAATAACATGGATGAATCTTAAGGACATAATGCAGAGTAAGGGAAGCCAGTCCTAGGAAGACAAAGATTGCATGAGTATTTGCATGCTCTCACTTCTGAAGTGGTCTGCCTAATGTGATCTAAATTCCATAGCGTAGAATGAGGCAGATATGCCTCTCTATAAAAATCATCCCTTCACCAAACCCACTTGAGATTTATTAACCCTAACTGTTCCTACGTGCTTTTCCTTGCTTCTCTCCTAACTCCCATTTCTTCCTGACTTTACTCCTTGCCTCAAAAGTTCCCAGGCATGGCCTCCCATTTCTCTCTCTGACCCGGTTTTATTCTTCCAACACCAACTACTGTGCAAGTTACAAGCCCATCAGAGCCACCATGCAATACAGTCTTCCTCTTCTAGCCTTCCTGTCCTTAACTAGTAGGAGCAGTGTGCCCTGTCTGTGGTAAGTTACGGAGTCTCTTGGAATTCTGAGTGGAATTACTCCAGGTCTAAGAAAGAAAGTCCACATTCAGAGGTGTTCTAGCCCATTCACTTTTCATCAATGACAGAAGCAACAGCCAAGATCTGAAAGAGCTATGGATACCATCACCCACCCACCCACCATGCCTGCCCTGACCTACAGAGTCATGCCTTGGGTACGTGGCAATTAGGAGAAAACCCTGGGAGAACCACCCCTCCCAGCTAACTGCGTCACTTCCATCTCCTAAGCCGGCCATTCATGCTGACCCTTGCTGACTTATTACCCCTACCGGTCACCTTGAAAAGGAAGATCCTAACTCCAAGCTTTCCTTACTCTGTTACAAACTTTTAAAGCTCTAAATCTACCCTGTCTGATTCTCGATCAATAAATGTTGAATGAGGACATAAATCTCTGGGGAAGTTCATGTAGCTGTAGTAACAACAGTATAATGATTAAAGATTCATAAATAAAATCCATTTGCTACACTCAAAAAGAGTTCTTGATATCCACTAAAGCTTTCATTTGAATCAACCTAGTTGACTGTTAAATTATATCGGAGGATCAAAAATACACATATGTTCTTCATAATATTGACACATCTCTTTATCTCATTTATTGATAGGGGACATAATCAAGGTCTGGAGACCACTGTTTCCTACTGTCCAGACCAATTTCTGCTTCTAGGTTGCCTACTCCTTCCCAATTCTACATGCTAAGATTGTAATAAATGTTAGTGAATAAAATATTCTACAAGCAGGAACATAGCTGAACATGCTGGGGTCGTCTATTTTCTCAGTCCCTTATTCCCTTCCACGGCCACCTCTTATCAACTTTGCTGCAATCTATTTGTGGCTGAGGCAGGGTTACTGCTTCACTGTTATATTTGTCTAAATCATGTGTCACCTAGTGTTTCCTTTATTCTTCCATCAGGTAATCATCTACATTGCTCAGTATAAGAAACAAGCAAGAATACAATGGTGATCAATTTTCCGTAAACACTCCCAAGGATGTGTCCCAGGAATGCAAATTTCTTAGCATGCTAATAGTCAGAAAATCAGATTGCTGCACTGAATTTAAAGAAAGATAAAACTCAACATTTAGCATTTTAAAATACAGGAATTAAATATTTGGTCATGACTCCTGAATGATCAACATACTTGAAAAGCATAAAAATCGTTTCAAAAGAAGGCTCAGAGAGACGAATGCTCTCCAGGTCCAGCTGCGGTAAGCATGCTCAGTGCTTTTTAAAGCACGATTTAGTCCTCACAGGATGCTAGACAGTAGGCAGAGCTGGGACTCAAAGCCAGGCCTTCTGCTTTTAAGACGGGCAAATCTCCCTGCAATCAAAACTACCTGTATCACAACAGAACTCACATTCAGAGTTTCCACCCCACGAGTTTCCTTTGCATGGTCAGCACCATGCAGACTTTAGACAAGTGCATTCTGATAGGCAAATGGCAGTCAGTCCATGAATGCTTGTCTCTTGCTGGTCTCAAGATCCCTACTGTATTTAAGACCTTCTGAAGGTGAACAACAGGGTGCTCCAGTGGGAAGGGGCACAGTTGATTCAAGGGAAGGAAAGGTGAGGCTACTGTGATCCACAGATGGTAGGTAGGTGAAGAAGCCTGCATGGGACTGCTCTATAGAACGTACTCACAAATACCCATTTCTTTTAAAAGACTGCAACAGAGAGCAGGACCTGGCCTTTCCTGTTTATGTCTATCTTATGCTCTTCTGAAATTCCATACCTCCAGAATTTAACTCAAAATTGCCTTGCCTTCTGCATGGAGACTATCTGGGTAAATTTTGGTGATTTTCCCTTTGCTTTCCCCTAGCATATCTCCTGCTACGACCCACAAGCACACTTGTGCAGGATTTCTGAGCTACTCAGAGTTTCCCTAAGTCACCATGCTCATTGGTCCATTCACATGAGTTATTTCATGAGCCCGGACAACATCATGTCTTCCCTTCTCTCCTCTAGCTAATTCCTGCTAGTTCAGTAGGACCCCACTGAGCACCACCTCCCTCTGTGGTCCTTCCCACCCCCCCCGCGCCACCCCCTCCCCCCCCCCCCCGCAGGCTTCACGAGCTCCCTGCCCCTTTGTATCCTTCAGCATCTTGAGCATTCTTCCTGCCTCAGTTTTTACTGCCTATTCATTTCTCTGACTCATTCACCAGATCGTGGACACTTTCAGGGCAAGGATTGACTCTTTCTTCTCCATATCTTTGATGCTTAAAGCAATGCCTTCTCACACTAGGCACTCGATAAATATTTACTGAAGAAACGAGAGCTTTGCCCAGACGCATCAAAACCAAATAAAGTGCTTTAAAAATTTCTGTCTCTCCCAGGTGTTGCCTCTGACATAATTATAGATTGTTGTATCACACTGAGTAACAGCTCCACCAAAACACATTGACTGTATCTTTTTGATCTTCCATTATCTGTCAGTCCTTGAATGTATTTCATCATTTCTCTTTCCATTGAACTCTCTCCAAATTGTGTCTTTGAGCTACTAAAGGATCTAAAATATTAATGATACCTCTTTTAATCTCACTGATTTCTTTCTACAACACATGGTAGCCCTGAAGCAGATCACAAAATCATCCCAGAGTATAAGTATTCTAGAGTTATTTTTTTTTTGCTGACAGAATTGAAAATAATAGTAACCCAGGTTGATTAAATTCCTCAAAATTCAGGAGCATGAACAGCTTTATTTACCTCTTTTTGGTTGACAGGAGTTTGTGTTACTAATTAGGTATCATTTATATAGAATAAAAGTCCATTACAGGTGGCACGTTTACAATTCCTAATGTGATGTTCGTAAATATACAAATACAAGCAATTTACTTTAACCCAGCATAGCAAATAGAGGTTTGATCAGAAATCACACACCAGCAGCTGAGTAAAGAAAGAAAAACAAATCTTAATCCTCATTTTTTTTTAAAGAAACACAGTATGATTCCCTCAAAACTACCTTTCTTAGAAGAGCAACACATACTCTGCTTTTCTTGCCTTGATAAATGCTACATCTTGGATGACGTTTTTTGCTGTTATTCATTATTTCCAGAGAGTTAACAACCATCAACTTTTTTCCCTGAGTAGGAGAAATTACAAGGATCTAATAGCCTCAAGCAGGTCTGTATTTGGATGAGAAACTACAATGATGAGAAAGTAACAGTTTGAACAAGAAGGGCTTATGTTTCTTACATAACAAGTTAGGAAGTGGGTGGCCAAGAGCTGGTGAATCTGCTCACTGATGCCTTCAGGGACCGGTGTTCTTTAAAGATCTGCATCACCACCCTCGATATCTTGTTCTTGGCCCATCATGGATGTGGCCTCATAGTCACTGTGGTTGGCATACATCCAGGCATAAAGAAAGGAAGGACATTCTGTGGAGTCTCTCTCTCTCTTTCTTTTTTATCAAGAGAGCAAAAGCTTTGCAGGACCCCACCTGGCAGATACCCACTAGCATGGGCAGAGCCATCATATCTCAACCCAACTTTTGATCAACTCATGGCCAGCTGATTAGTAATGTAATCTTGGGCGTGATGACTCATCATATTCAAAGGCTCTGCCCCATGCTCAAAGGCTGGGAAATTATGCAGGGTATATAGATCAGGGATTGGGAATTTCTGGGACTGTCTTATAATTCTACCCACCAACTGTCCACCTTCTTCTAACAACCACAATATCCAAATAGAAAACACAGAAGTCTGGCTCCAAGCCCTTTAGTGTTCTAGGCAGAAATTCAAAGTCTCAAGTGATGCATTACAGATCCCTTCTGGTAATGTCATCTGAGTCCACATGAATCAGCAGAAATGGGAAGTTTTTGGGGGTGTGGAAGGCTCTGGTAGACTTTGTCACAGCACTTTCCAAAGGCAGTCCATTGGACAACCAAAAATGAAATTTAAAAACCCTATCTAAAAAAGCAAAATTTTCCTCTCTCTGTTTATGGACACACGTTTAAGGAAAAGCTATTGAGAAAGAACCGGGTCACTGTGCTAGACAAGTGGGACATACCACATGCCCTCACGGAGGTTGCGTTATAGTGAGAAATCTGCCTACCACCAAGAAAAGTAAACCAATAAATAAAACGGTAACACATTATAATGTGTACTATAAAAGAAATGATGTAAGAAACTACTTGCTATGGAAGAAAACACACTAATCTTTTCCTTGGACATGCTACTGTACTTGGGTTACCAGGCGCCTGTCCTAGCCTTATTTTGCCTTTCTGAGGCGTCTTCTAAGGGGCTTCAGGTAACTGCTCCACTTTATGTTAAACCTGGATTAAGATCAAATGGGCAGCCCCCGACTTTCAGCAAGGCTCCCTGACTAGGACAATGTTCCTTTAGCAGTTGGTAACATGTTTCCTTATATCTGCAAGTGTTTGGGCATACTTACTGCCCAGACATGGGTGACTTTTCAGTCGATATAGATGTGTACCTGTTTGATGTGTTATCATGCCCCCTGATGGGGTGCTTCTGTGCAACTGTTTTGATAACTTCCCTGCAGAAGTTCTGGAAACCCACTGACTCTTCCAAGTCTTTTGAGTTTCTGCTCTTCCCTCTTAAGTATTCCTTTCTGGGTATGGAAGCTGCATTGTTACTTGAAAGGAAGAACTCGTATTTCCCTTCTCCTCTAGCAAGACCAGTTGCATATAGAGAATGCATATTTTACACCCATCTCAGGGAGAACGTGAGCATAAGGCAGGCACACACAGCAGATGTCTTCATGGTTAACACTTTCCCAGTGGAAGGCCTATCAACCTTTAGCACCCAAACCTCAGAGAATGTGCACATTTATGAAGACTCTATTTCTGTTGTGTTTTAGGCTCCCTGTTAGCATTTTCATGCAGATCTTTGATTTTTCAAGAACAGAATAGTGATGTTCAGTGGAAGGCGGCTGGATATGTGTGGGGTCTCAGATCTACTTCCTCGCTGGTGAAGCTTCCTACAGCCAATTATGGTTCCCCTTAGAAAACAACCCCTTACCTCACCCAGATCAACTCCCTCTCTGGCATTGGAGCACCCCCAGATTCTGGTGTAGTGTGTGTGTAGGGAGTATTGGGAGCAGGGGGAACACACTGACTTAGTCCAGTCTATCCAAGCGCCTCCCTCACAGCAAACCTCTGCACCTTTGCTAAGCTTTAGCAGCTACTAAAAAACCCCGCAGCAAACAGGACAATTCTCTGAAACACTGCAAATGCTAATGCAGGCAAGAAAGCTGGACAGCCTTTAAGGAGCCTTTCAAATTGATAGTAGTATGGCAAATGATCTTAATGGAAACAAAGGGTAACACTCACCCCACCTCCCACCTTCCCCACCCCCCAACCCCACCATGGTTGCAGAGATAACTCTTTAATGAACTCCAATTTTAAAGAAAGATGAAGAAAAGCTAGAAGGAGGGGACTGTGAACTGAAATGAGAAGAGTGAGGCCACAAGGAGCTAAGGCTACAAAGTGTGCCCAAGTCAATCTAAAAAGAAGAACCAGAACTAGGAGGAACGGATGCCTTATGTGGTACAGACAGCATGACACTAACCGGTAAGAGTGAGGAAGCGTTTGGTATTAAGGAAAACAGTCTTTAAGCTGGTGTAGGAGTCATTCTCTTGCTGTGTAACAAATTAGCACTAAACTTAGTGCCTTAAAACAACACACGTTAGCACACCGTTTCTGTGGTTCTGGAACCCAGGCACAGCTTAAATGCATCTAGTGCTCAACCTTGCACAAAGACTAGTTCATCAAGGAGTCAGTGGACTGTGTTGCCTGGAGCTAGGAGCCCTCTCCTGAGCTCATGTAGCTGTTGATAGAATAGCACAATCACAGGGTGACATCCCATCATCTTTGCCATGGGAAACCTAACTGCAGGAATGGAATTATCATATCCCCAGGTCCCTCCCGCACTCAGGGGCAGGGGATTATACTACCACACCTAGAAAGGAAGATAGAACATAGATAAGATGGCACCAAGTGAAGGATAGTCTAGTTTAAACTTAGCTCAACATTCTACACTCAGGTAACTACGCTAGGTCCATTAGAGTTTACTGAAAGAATGCACCAAAGGAACTACGAAGAACCACTCTTTCTAATCCTGCAGTAAAGACTAATTTCTAAGTCTAGAGTTGACCAACCCTAAAAAAGAAATCAAGTAGACTCAAAACCAAAGACTCATGAGGTAATTATTAATTCTTTCCCCAAATCTAAAACACAATAGACAGATTTTGTAAGGTCCTAGAAAATGTTGTGTTGATTGCCAGCATTTAGTACTGACTCAACAGTCTTACCCATTCCTTTGACACAGCTAGTTGGAGAAAATGTTGAAAATATGGTCCCCATTGACTATAAGCTAGTGCACAGAGGTGCTTCTTGTATGGAAAATTAAGAAGTGTCATCTGAAATAATATGCTTTTTTTTTTTTTTTAACTGCTATACCCAGAAGTGGGTCAACCAAAGTGAGAAGACTGTTAATTGGTACAATGACATTTTGCAGTGAGACAAAGAACTCAGCACTGGCCTGCTCAATATTAAAACTATTATTTTGAAGTGTCTGTGGATTGCCTACTTTGGGAGCACTGGTCCATGATATAAATCACAAACTGGAGATGTAACATCATCCCTATAGGCTTAACCAATGGGCAATAGTTGACCCAACGGAGTGGACTCAATCAATATCGTATGCTGTCTTGCAGATGGTTGATCTTTAACCCAATAATATTTAACAGAGATCAAAGAAAATTCCTCCACATAGGTTCAAAACCTCACCTGGAGAAGTGCAATATGAGGAATTCCTGGCTTACCATCTTCCTTGTGACAAACAACAACAGTCCTAGTTGACTCAAATGCAAAGTATTAATAAGCACCAACAGGGAGAGCACACAGGCTACAGAGAATTACAACAGCTTATTTACCCCTCAAAGAAATGTTCTGTTTATCACCTGTGTCCCACAATGTTAAGAGAAAGTAAATGGTGGAGAAAAGCGCTTCAGTCAAATACATGTGGAAAAGACACAGTCAAATACAGTTAAGGAAGTTTCTTTACTATGAGCCTTCAAGACGTAGTGTGTATTTTGAGTAAGAGTGGATGACAGTTTTGCAGAGAATCTCATACCAAAACTAGATTCTGAAAAGTCTCAGGGAAAAACTGAATCACCACAGCCTCAGGACTGTCCTAATTAATGTGCAATGTCTATACTTAAAAAACTCAAAGTCAAAATGTCATCTGCTCTGGACACCAGCCTTCTAGACTAGTGAGTTCAGATCTGGGGGCCTGGCAAGATCAGAGTTACGCTGACCAATAACAGCACAACCCACAAGTGAAATGTCGGACAAGGTAGAGGATGCTTGCATGAGAGTCACACCTCTTCCCGTGTCTTGCTGCATCTAGTTTCAAGTTGCCTTGCTCACAACACTGTCTTATGAGCCACACAAGCCCATGAAATCCTCCCGTACCTTATGGTGAGGCCTAATGACTCATTTTTAAGTAATCGAATATGGCAAAAGTAATGGGATATCACTCCTGAGAACAGGTTATAAAAGTCTGTGACTAATCCATAGAGACTCAAAGTAGATTATGTGGTTGCCCAGAGCTAGAAGGTTGGAGGTTGAGGGATGACAAACGTTTTGGAGGATGAGGAAATGCTATCATTTATGTTTAGTTGACCTACTAGTAAGATTTCTTTGAAATCACTTTCCAGGAAGAAAAAGTGTCTGTCTACTCGAATACTCAAATTTCTGTATTAACTTTCACAGATTTACATTTATTTTATTCATCCTTTGCTATGTTCCAATTTTTATTTGCCCTTCTCAGTATCCTTTTTCTTAGAGAGCTGAGGAATTCCCATTTTTGTCCTTTCAGATATTGATTACTTTGCATTGTATTTTTTCAAATATTTAAATTTGCCTTATCCATCGGATAGTAATTTAGATTTCCAATTGTCTCTTACATTGTAACACTGAGTTTACTTTTAGTTATTCACCATTGATGTGTCTTTCTTTAGTTCTCGAATAACATTTAGGTTCAGCCACTGTAACTACTTCATCATCGATCTTTTATATCCTCAAGTGTGCTGTGCCCAGTACCTTTAAACTAATTTGTACTAGATTTACTATCTTTCTTGGCCCAAGAAAGTTACTCCAGGTTTTAAAGTCCTGAACTTATTATCAGACATTTTGTAGCAAAGGAAAATTGGTTCCAGGTTTGGGGACTCTAGCTCACATGAGCTTCATCTCACCCAAGGTTCTTCTTTATCGTCCTTGGATGAAATAAAATTTATGTGAAAATGTTCTTATTGATAAAAAAAGGCTGATAGAATAGAAAATGAATAATGATGGAATACACTAAGAAGTTAATGATGGGGAAACATCAAGAAATCTTTTCTGGGCTACATATCTGAAGGCTGGCCAAGGTCAATGTTAACTGGTTTTGGACTTCTCCATCCATTGTTCGTGGGAAACGGTTTGCATCCTACTCCCATATACCCACATACTCAAGTGGTCTACAATCTGATTTATGCTTTGTAAGCTCACATACATTGTAACAGAGCTTGTCTGATGTGATTTTAATGTAGATTACATTTTTAGAAAGCAGTTAATCAAATTTAAGAAAGCATAATTTGAAAGACAACTATATTAATATATTTTCGTAGCTGATGTTTTTAAGGGCTCTTTGACTTACAATATCATCTCTACAATGCCTTCCATTTAAATCCAGATTACATCCAGATTTCTTAAATAACAAATGATAAGACAGATATTATATGTACAATAGAAACATTTTTGTTATTAGCTAGTGTTTGCCTATAAAAGAGAAAATAAGAAAACCAAATTGGTCAGGCACCTCCATGGCTCAGTCTGTTAAGCGTCTGCCTTCAGCTCAGGTCCTGATCCCAGAGTCCTAGTATCAAGCCCCACATCGGGCTCCCTGCTCAGTGGGGAGTCTGCTTCTCCCTCTCCCTCTCCCCCTGCTTGTGCTCTCGCGCTCTCTCTCAAATAAATAAATAAAATCTTTAAAAAAAAAAAAAGAAGAAAACCAAATTGGTCCTTTTTATACACATGCACGCACACACTGACTTTTCTCTCAGAAGATCTCCTCAAGGTTGAGAACACATGTCCTGACTCATCAGCTTGTATGTCTTATTCTCAGTGACCCTAAGCAAGCGTGTCATAGTGAAGAACTCTTCAACAAAGACACAGTTCTGCTGGGCTCTGAGAAACTGCACTCTACTACTTACTATTGTAGAAAATCACTGGGAGACTCTGTGCCTGTCATTTCCTTTGATGCACGTCTCAGTTTACATTGAAAAACCAAAGAAAAAGAATTCAAGGTTTCCATATATTCAACCTCTCCCCACAAAGGTAACTTTACCAAATTCATTATTTGCTTATTTGAGAGAGAAAGCGTGCACACAACGCGTGCAAGCGGGGGCAGGGGCAGAGGGAGAGAAATCCTCAAGCAGACTTCCCGTGGAGCAGGGAGCCCGCAGTGGGGCTCAATCCCAGGACCCTGAGATCACGACCTGAGCTGAAATCAAGAGTCGGACACTTTTAACTGACTGAGGTACCCAGGCGTCCCAACCAAATTCATTGTTAATAACTGCAGCATTCTAGAAATTCTTTCTAACTCCTGCTGAAATTCACAAGTCCCATCTTGTCACTTCTGCAGCCTTCCTGCCCCTCTGTTTACCCAAACCTCAGTACCTACGAATCTCATGTTACATTCCCAGCTGCCACAAATACCACTCCCCAAGAAGGCCCCAAAGTGTAAACAGACAGGGAGTGTATAATTTGTTAAACCTCGAGTTCTACTGATTTATGTTTTCAGGTTTTAGTGTGCAGACATCACCTATTCCCAGTAAAATGGTACTTGGGAAAACTAGGTCTCCATGGAACCCAGATTCTGAGAAGCAGAGTGGAAGGAATGTGAGTAAAGTCCCAGTAGGTCAATAAAAAACCTGTGCCCTAGTTAAATTCTATATGATTTTATTTTTAAGAGTTCAAGGTCCTGTTCTACTTGTAAAGACATTGCATAACACTCAGGAACTAACCAGAGATGATAAACTCATTTTTATACAAGTTCCCCCTTTTCTGTTCTCATCCTTAAACTTTCACTCTGCCCTACCATTCCCCATTATTTCTTTTCCTTTTAAAAACAATTATATTCGGGGCGCCTGGGTGGCTCAGTCGTTAAGCGTCTGCCTTCGGCTCAGGTCATGATCCCAGAGTCCTGGGATCGAGCCCCACATCGGGCTCCCTGCTCCGCAGGAAGCCTGCTTCTCCCTCTCCCACTCCCCCTGCTTGTGTTCCCTCTCTGGCTGTCTTTCTCTCTGTCAAATAAATAAAACCTTTAAAAAATAAATAAATAAATAAATAAATAAATAAAATAAAAAAAAACAATTATATTCAATATTGGACATTTTCTTCTAAGAATTTTAATGTTGCCTAAATTGAGCAACAGCAAACCATAACAAAGGGTAAATTAAAACTCCTGCTCTAGCACTTATTAGCTGTGTGATCTTGGGCAAGCCACACAACCTCTCTGTTGTTCTTCAGTTCCCTCTGTGACGTGAGCACTGTGCTGTCACCAACCTCGTGGAGACTGAAGGAGTGAAAACATGCAAACTACTTACGATGGCGCCTGACACAGGAAAGGCCACATAAGGGCTGGGGCTTAGTATTTTTGGATACCTACTCTAGTAAGATCACTTCTTTACCTTAGTGTTCAAAGCCCCATCTTCTAGCTCTCTTTTACCCGGTGCTAGGAGACCACACCTCCCTGGACTCCCTCCTACCTTCCTCAAAAGTCCTTCTCAACCATGATAACTAGTTCTCGTCTACTCATCTGTAAAAGCAGGTGATGCCATTTAAAGGCACTGTGATGTCGTGCAGAGCAAACCAGACTGAGGTCTGAGCGGGCTGGGGTTTTGGTCAGGGTCCCAGCAGGACAGAGACACAGTTGAAGTGGTGACTTTAGAAAGTTTAATGAACGAAGCGAGTATAAGCAGAGGTGTGAGCAGGCTTAAGGGAAACAGCAGGGGAGGGGAAAGCCTTCAGGGACTCACAGGAGGGTCTGCTTCATCTCACCCAAATGCCTCAAGGTCTCCCCTTGCCTCCCGAGGCATCAGCAGCCTCCTCCTCCCTGGTTGTTGCTGGAAGAGGGTCTTCAGTTGTGCTCGTGTATAAAGTCCTGTGATTTTGATATGTTGAGGATTTAGGCGGCTATGGTCTCCAGCCCCCAGCTGATGAGCACAGTCCTCCTTGTTTTCTGCAGAGCAGTTCTCATGAATGACACAGCATGACTTCAAAACTGGAGCCTGCACTGCTACCTTTCACAACACCGTGCTACTGAGTCACAGCCCCATTCCCAACTGCCTGTTGGTACCATTTTGTCTATTTAAAATATCTCTTTCAGGGCACCTGGGTGGCTCAGTCGGTTAAGCCTCCGACTCTTGGTTTCAGCTCAGGTCATGCTCTCGGGGTCATGAGATCGAGCCCCGAGTGGGGCTCATGCTCAGCGGGCAGTCTGCTTGAGATTCTCTCTTCCTCCCCCTCTGCCTCTGCCCCTCCTCCCATATGCACATGCAATTTCTATCTCTCTAAAATAACTAAATAAATAAAATCCTAAACAATAAAATCAAAGTTCTCTTTCCCCAAATGTCTGGTCCTCCAGTTGCATTCTTGAGAAGCTATCATTCAAATTGGAGACCACTGGGAAAGTTGTGGAGACCTGTCCTCTCCCATGGGAGCCCTGTGAGTTCTCCCTCACTGCCCCACACCCTCATTATCTCCAGTGCCTTCTTGCCAGCCCTCACCATCCTCTTGGAAGACACAATGGCCAGGGCATTGGAGTCCTTGTCTTATGTTGTTCTCATTTCATCTGCTCAAGAACCACCTCTGGCTATTGTGGATTATAGAACAGAGCCCACTTTTCAAGGTTCACCCATATCTGAATCTGAAGTATCAGCCCATCCCACTTCCCCACCTCATGCTTCATACTACCATTTACCCCAATTTTAGTCATGTGGGTATACCATCCATTTCCAAACCATACCATGCACCTGCTATCTCATTCCTTTCACTGCCATTCTTCCCTGGAGTCCAGAATCTCTCCCTACCTCCCCCAGTCCATCTGGCATTTTGACCTGACATCTTCCTTATTATCTCTGGGAAAGCAGATCAAACTTCCATTCTTTTAGTAACCTGGCAGGAACCATCAATCCTCTACATCATGGCAGCTCTCACTATTGACATAACTTACCCTTCCACTCCAGGGTTCAGAGTGGGAGGGTTGAGTGTGACCCCATGAGAAGAGAAATTCCTTCACAGCAGAGAGCCCAACAGCATCTTGTCCTCATGGTGCTTAGCACAGAGTATACCATCCATACGTATTTGCTGAATGATGATGCCCTGGTTACTCTCACCGTGGACTTCATATAACACTTTACTAAAAAGAAATACTCGGGGCACCTGGGTGGCTCAGTTGTTAAGTGTCTGCCTTCGGTTCAGGTCATGATCCCAGGGTCCTGGGATAGAGTTATGCGTGGGGCTCCCTGCTCAGCGGGGAGCCTGCTTCTCCCTCTCCCGTTCCCCCTGCTTGTGCTCACTCTCTCTGTCAAATAAATAAATAAAATCTAAAAAAATAAAATAAAAAATACTTTGTAAACCCTCTCCTGTTGGGCTTGGCACTAAAGGTCACTAAAGCAGGCGTTTTTTTTTTTTTTTTTTCCAAAACTGTACACTCTCTCTCCAAGCTTGTACAACCTCAATGATATTATTTTTTAAAAAAGATTTTATTTATTTATTTGACAGACAGAGACACAGCTAGAGAGGGAACACAAGCAGGGGGAGTGGGAGAAGGAGAAGCAGGCTTCCTGCGGAGCACGGAGCCCTATGCGGGGCTCGATCCCAGGACCCTGGGACCATGACCTGAGCCGAAGGCAGACGCTTAACGACTGAGCCAACCAGGCGCCCCCAACCTCAATGATATTATTATAATAAGTTGTCAATAAAGTGTTCATTGTATGAACAGGTGGATGAATAGGTATTTTAAGTCATCACAGTAGTCAAAGAGATGTAAGAATAGCCAGGACTTGGCGATTATGTTCATTGATCAGCACACTGTTACTCAAAAAGTCTGGTCTAAAACCTGCCCACAAATGTTTGTTCTCAGGCCATGATGAGGCACACATGGGAAGTGGCAATACGGGGTACCTGGTGGCTTAGTAGGTTAAGCGTCCTACTCTTGATTTCGTCTCAGGTCATGACCTCAGGGTGGTGAGATTGAGCCCCATGTCAGGCTGCACACTGGGCGTGGATCCTGCTTAAGATTCTCTCTTTCCCTCTCCCTCTGCCCCTCCCCAACCCCTCCCTCTCTAAAAAAAAAAAAAAAAAAACCTTAAATTAAAAACAAAAAATAAAAGAAAGCAGCTATAAATGTTTAGAATATTTTAGAGAAATTGACATTGTTACAACATCCAATTACGTGTTTCATCTCATTGAGTACAAATGTTGTCCGTCTTCCAGGGAATGTTAGCTGCGGGACATGCCACCTGGTACCATCAACCCAGGCATTCCAGAAAGGAACAGTGTGTCAACCAAGTGATGGAGCAGGGCCCATTGAGAAACTTGTGTTCTCCTTTGTTTGCTCTCTAAAGTAAGAGGGACAGACTTCAAACAGCCTTCATTTGTTCATTCTTGTTGTGTGCAAGCAGGGTGCTAGAATTCACTAAGGAAAGAGAACACAGGAGGAGGAAGAGGAGGTGACAATGACCAACAATAACGTAATAATGACGGTAGGCAGGCATTCTGAAGCTTTGCTACGCACCAGTCACAGGGCTGAGGGCTTCCTGTACGTTAGCTCACTGAATGCACAGAGTTCCCCTGGGATGTAAGGCTCGGAGCCCAACACGGTGAACCAGCTAGCTGCTCCCCTAAGCCTGACCAGGGGAACTGTGTTTTTAAAGTGCGGGCTGATCAGGGAAATCCAAATCAAAACCACAATGAGATGCCACCTTACACCAGTTAGCATGGCAAAAATAGACAGGGAAAGAAACAAATGTTGGAGAGGTTGTGGAGAAAGGGGAACCCTCTGACACTGTTGGTGGGAATGCAAGCTGGTACAGCCACTTTGGAAAACAGTGTGGAGGTGCCTCAAAAATTTCAAAATAGAGCTACCCTACGACCCAGCAATTGCACTCTTGGGTATTTACCCCAAAGACACAGATGTAGTTAAAAGAAGGGCCATATGCACCCCAATGTTCATAGCAGCAATGTCCGCAATAGCCAACTGTGGAAAGAGCTGAGATGCCCTTCAACAGATGAATGGATAAAGAAGATGTGGTCCATATATACAATGGAATATTACTCAGCCATCAGAAAGGATGAATACCCAACTTTTACATCAACATGGATGGGCCTGGAGGAGATTATGCTAAGTGAAATAAGTCAAGCAGAGAAAGTCAATTGTCATATGGCTTCACTTATTTGGAGAACATAAGGAATAACATGGAGGACATTAGGAGAAGGAAGGGGAAAATGAAGGGGGGGAAATCAGAGGGGGAGACGAACCATGAGAGACTATGGACTCCCGGGAATCAAACTGAGGGTTTTAGAGGGGGGCAGGGGATGGGTTAGCCTAGTGATGGGTATTAAGGAGGGCACATATTGCATGGAGCACTGGGTGTTATACACAAACAATGAATCATGGAACACTACATCAAAAGCTAATGATGGTGATTGACATAAATAAATGAATGAATGAATGAATGAATAAAGTGGGGGCTGGCGGGCACCTAGGTGGCTCAGTTGGTTAAGCATCTACCTTCGGCTCAGGTCATGATCCCAGGGTCCTGGAATAGAGCCCCATATCGGGCTCCCTGCTCTGTGGGGAGTCTGCTTCTCCCTCTTCCTCTGCCTGCTACTCTGCCTACTTGTGCATTCTCGCTCACTCTCTCTCTCTGTCAAATAAGTAAATAAATGAAATCTTTAAAAAAAAATAAAGTGGGGAGTGGGCCAAGCAAATTTCCAACTCTGACTCCTATCCTCTAATCTTAGACCCAATGAAAAGATGTAATATAAATCAGTTTGGATTCAATTCAGACAAGCTGCAGAAACACTGTCTGCACTTCAAGAGTTTATCTGCATAAGGAAATAGAAATAAATTCATAAAGGTAAGTATTAACATCAATATATAGATTAGCTTAGCTACCAAGAATTCAAAGCATTGAAATCTATGAACTTCTAGAAATAATTTCTATAAAGGGTATTAGTTTTCTCACCAAAAACTAAAAATGTTCGTGTGTTAATTACATTACTGGATAAAGTTCTAGAATGGAGGTTGCTAGATGGATGGATGGGTGGATAGATGATAGACAGACAGATAATGGATACATAAATTATAATCTTGCCAAAAGGCTCTATGATGAAGACCTGTTACTCATTACTTTAAAGAAAGAGCCAGCCCAGAACCCAGCAAAATCAACAGGACATCTAAGTAACACTGCTGAAGACAGAAATGTCATTTAAAAGGAAAGGAGAAAGACATCTGAAATAGAAATAAAATACCCTTCATAGATATTTGCAATGAATGTACTTTCATTTTCCAAAAATTAAACTGACAGCAATCATGCTAAGATCTAAATCCTCAGCAGGGCTTAGAAACCCATGACGCATGTGGGGCCCATTAACCAAAAGAGTCTTAGGCTTTGGGGATAACAGTATCTGCAAACAGATTGATTTAAGAAACAAACTTGTCCAATTTCCTCTGTCATGAGACTTCCTAAGAGCAAACTCCCTCTAAAGTTAAGGAGCAATTATGTTCATTAGCTAAAACGTCTACCTGGCACCAAATCAGCATCATGTCCCTGCTGCCCCAGCAAACTCTAAGTTTTTATTTACTCTATGCATTTATTTATATCCCAGTTCTCTTCCCAAAGGATTTGAAAGACAGGGGTAGGAGCTATCAAAGAGAAAGCCACGTTGTTTCACTGTTATGCTTATTTGTGACAAGCCATTGTTGTGGTCCCTAAAATAGTGGGAGAACCACCCGAAAAAGCAAAAGGGAAATGCAAGCATTACAGTAGATTACCTGGCACAGAGGGAATCACCCTTTCTGCAAAGACATGGCAGGGTGAAAATATATACCTCCCCCGGCTTGGGGAAGAGTGGGAACTTGGAGGGGGGAGGGGATATGTCTAGGTGTCAGACTTGAAGAAGCAATCAAAGCTTGAGTCATAAATGGAAGACAATAAGAAAACGATCATGGAAACATCTCTTGTTCTGTGCATTGGGATTCTAATGCTCATGAGAAAACAGGAGCTGTGGCCTTGAGCCTACGTAGGGTGACAAAGGAAGCACTGTCTGTCCTCTTACGGAAAGCAAAAAGCCTAGATGGCTGTCCCACCCATAAAACAGAGATGGGAAAAAATATCCACTGGTTCAGGGACAAGCAGGCTGGTCATCTCCCCAGCCCATGTCAAGCAGGAGAAAACAGCCGTCACAACCCAAGAAAGCCAGGCTTTGGCTGTGCTGAGTAGGTAGGCTCCAGCTTTATTCATTTCTTGGTTTGGAACCTGAAACCAAGAAATCACCATGAAAACCCAAGGGGGGCCAAGAGAAACAATATAATATTGCTCTGAAGGACACTTCCACAGCCCAGAGAAGGCACACAGGAGAGCCGTTATGTTTTTTAGAAGTCTTTTGAAGATGAGCTAAAATAAAAAGCAGCACAGGAAAGGTATGTGGCAAACGGGAATTAGCAGCCTGAGGACAGACGATACTTCACACCATCTAAAACAGTAAAACACACCTACAGAACTAAAGAGGAGGAAGAGAAAGAATAGTGCAATAAGAAGACACTTAAAAAAAAAAGAAGCAGTTAGAGAAACCCTATGTAGAATTTTACAACTGCAGACACATGCAAACATACACAAATGTACATACGTTCATCTGAATAAAAAATTCAGCCGAGAAATTGGAGGCAGCTTCTGTTTCCAGGAACACAGATTAGGTTCGACTCTGCACTGAAGACAGCGAAGAGCCAGGATGGTTTATATTATCCAAAATCACCAGAAAACACAAGCCAGTGGGAGCCTCCCAGGCTAATTTTTAGATGAATATATGCAACTAGAGAAGAAAGCAGGTATCAGACACCAAAGCCGTTTGTGCCTTCCTGTCACAAAGACCGGGGCCTCCCAGCCGGCCTTTTGTTCCCGGGCCATGAAAAGCAGTGTCCACGACAGGAATCTGGTGGGGCTTATTGGAGACCCTGCCCTGAAAGCTGGTATTCCTAAGGGCTACAGCCTTCAGATGGGAACAGGGAGCAGAGCATACGAGCAAAACCACCCTCTTCCCAGCCAGAGGACTTGGATCTAAGCATAAAAGAAAAGAAGGAAAGGTACACATGTGGACATTGTGGCCACTGACCCACCCTGCCTAACTCAAGAAGGAAGAGAAGGATATCTTCCATCATCTTTCTGTTCAACACTGTTCTGCAAATCTTAGAAAGCCAACGTGGCCCTTTATATATATATACATACATACATACATACATACACACATATAAATATATATTCAAATCATAAAAATTCTAACTGAATCTACAGACCAATTCTTGGAACTGACAAGAGAGTTTGGCAAGACTTTTGGACATAAGATCAAAATACAAACATGGAAAGGGTCCCTATATGACACCAAAAATCAACTAGAAAAAATATTAATAATCCCATTCACAATAGCAGCAAACTGTGTAAGTCACCTAGTCGTAGATAAAGGAGGTAGAAGATCTATAGGAGAAAGTGATGTGGATATAAAAGAAGATCTAGGGGCGCCTGGGTGGCTCAGATGGTTAAGCGTCTGCCTTCGGCTCAGGTCGTGATCTCGGGGTCCTGGGATCGAGTTCCGCATCGGGGTCCCTGCTCAGTGCAGAGCCTGCTTCTCCCTCTCCCTCTGCCGTTCCCTCTGCTTGTGCTCTTCTGTCTATCTCTCTGTCAAATAAATAAATAAAATCTTTAAAAAAAAAAAAAAAGATCTAATAATCTCACCCCTAGGCAGTCAGCCCCTGAAAGATGGAAACTTATGTATGTGCATGCATATAGCAGCTCTATTCATAATCACCAAAGCCTGGAAGAACAGAAATACCCACACGGTGAATGAATGAACAAAAGATGGCCCATCTTTACAATGGAACACTACTCGGCAATAAAGTGAAATGAACTGCTGATACGCACAGCATCGTAGATGACTCCCAAGGCCTTACGAGTGAAGGAAGGCAGTCCTACCAGGCTACATACTGGTATGATCTCATCTATATGAGATCATTTCTCCAAGAGAAAATTACAGTGTTGGAACACAGATCCGAACACAGATCCATGGATGCAGGGCCTCGGGGTAGGAGCTTTTTGAGTGCAAAGCGGACAGCATGAAGGAGTTCTGGGGACAATGGAACTGTGCTGTGTCCTGATTTCAGTGGTGGTCACATGAATCAATACATGCATTAGATTTGACAGAACTGTGCACATCAAGTCAATTTTACTGTGTCAATGCAGAAAATCAAATGTAAAAGTATAAGAACAGTGTTTAAGAAGAGGACCTTAAAAACTGTCTGTGATGGGATGGGAAGATAATTCAATATGGTAAAGATGTCTTCCTCCCCAAACTAATCTATAAAGTTAGTGGATTTCACAAAAACCCAGCAGAGTTTCATGAAATTTAACAAATGGATACTAAAATTCTTATGGAAGAATAAAGACCTAGATACAGCCTTAGGGAGACAATCTGAAAGGAAAGATGAAGGACGTGTCCTATTACATACCAAGACTCCTTATAAATCTCTAGTAATTAGAACAATTAGGAGGTGGTGCAGGGATAGATAAACAGATCCTAAAGGAGCGACACGGTTGTACCAGGAGCTTAATAAGTGGCTCTGCATCCGTATAGACAGATGGGGTAGGTACAGGGACAAAGATACACAGAGAGAGACATATCCATACGTACATCTATTCAGGTCTCTATCTTACCCCAGGCACAAAAATAAATTCCAGTGACATAAAAGTCCTAAATGTGAAAAGCAAAACTTAAAACAGAGAATATAAAGAATTCCTACAAGTCGATAAAAAATAAACCAAAAAAAGTAATAATAAGCAAAGGGTGTGAAAAGTAAGCCCCAAACCGCCATGAGTAAAATAAAAATGAAAGCAATACAATTCTACTTCACGACCACCAAATGTGCCAAAATGTAAAAGTCTGGCATATAAAATGTTGGAGGAAGTAGGGGAATAGACTTTTTAATGGGCTTTTTTAGAGCAGTTTTAGGTTAGCAGCAAAATTTCAGCAAGCACAGAAAGCCCCCGTATACTAAGTCACTGTCACAGTTAACCACCTACATCAGTGTGGTACCTTTGTTACAACTGATGAACCAATATTAATGTTATCGCTAACGAAATGCCATAGTTTACACTACAGCTCACTCTTTGTGTTACACATTCTCTGAGTTTGGGCAAACGTATAATGTCGTGTATCCACCATTATAATATCACACAGAATAGTTTCGCTGCCCCAACAGTCCTCTGCATTGCCCTGATCTGTCCCTTCCTGCCCGCAACCTCTGGCAACTACTGATGTTTTCAGGGTCTCTACCGTTTTTCCTTTCCCAGAATGCCATGTAGTTGGAATCATACAGTCTTTTCAGATTGGCTTTCACTTAGCAATATGCATTTATGCTTCCTCCATGTCTTTTATGGCTTCATAGCTCATTTCTTTATATCGCTGAGTAATATTCCATTGTGTAGATGAGCCAGTTTATGTATCTGTTCACCCACTGAAGAGTAACTTGGTTGCTTTGAATATTTGGCAACTGTGAATAAATGGACTTTTCATACACCATTGGCAGGAAGACCAAACACACTACAACTACCTTGGGGATAAGCCAGCATCCTCTAGTGAAGATGAAGATGTGCACACACAGAACTCAGAATTTCCATTCCTGCGTAGACACGAATGGAGGCTACAGATGAGTAGACATCACAGAGAAACTCTTGTAAGGAAACATACAGAAAAATGTTCATTAGACACTTCGTGGACTAGGGAAAACTGCAAACTAAAAGTGTGCCAAGAAGAAAACTGCAGGGGCGCCTGGGTGGCTCAGATGGTTAAACGTCTGCCTTCGGCTCAGGTCATGATTCCAGGGTCCTGGGATCAAGTCCCCTGCTCAGCGAGGAGCCTGCTTCTCCCTCTCCCTCTGCCTCTCTCCCTGCTCATGCTTTCTCTCTCTCTCTATCTCTGTGTCTCAAATGAATAAATAAAATCTTTAAAAAAAATAAATTAATTAAAAAAAAAAAAAAAAGAAATGAAAAAACTGCAATGGGACGCAATTCTCCATGAGCCTCTCTCGAGTTTCTGCACGTCCTGTCCGCAGGAGCACGGACAGCTTCTGTTCTGGTCTGTGTGTCCAAGGGCGTCGCAGGGTGAACAGCCTCAGAAGACAAAGACCGCATCTCCCTCTGGAGCAACGTCTCGGCAGACTGGCTTACAAAGACTCGGGTTTCGTAAGTGTGGGGTTCCTCGGCTGTAACACAGCCCCACCGCGTCTGCAGCCTCTGCGTGGACCCCTCTGCGTCGTCCCTGGGGAATCGAGGGGCGAGGACAACCAGTGCAGATGGGAGGCTCATGCTGCACCAAAACTCACACGGCAGCAAAAAGCTAAAATAAAATGAGGGAGGCTACTGCTACTCTTTATTTGCTGCCGTGATATGAATATTCATACACGTCCCTGCAGAAACCTGAACATGTCTGATCGTGGTGAGCTTCCCCAAGCTGTGCTGGTAGGACGGGATACGCGATGGCTGATGCCCACACTTCACCTTTCCAACATCTGGAAAATTCTGAATTCCAAAAGCCCCTAGCCTTCAGGCTTAGGTGTAAGGAATTGTACTCTCAAAACGTTCTCCTGAAATTTTATATTTATTTCATCATTTAAGATATAAAAATGAAGGGGGTTAGCTCTACTACTTTTTAACTTGGAAAACCAAACGTGCATTACAAAATGCACGTGATTCTCCACAAAACAGTACACAGCATATGGAGAGGGGCCCTCAGAAGGGCCACATCAGCCCACTGTCCGGATCCAGTCTCAGAGTGGCAAGATAATCTGTCCCTTATATACATTATGGAGAGGACCATTCTGGAAATACTGACCCCTGGTTTTGGTAATTACTAGAGCATGTCCTGGGAAACAAAGATATTCATTATTTTCAAACGTGGCAAGACAGGGTCACACGAGATTTTCCCTGTAACTGTGAAAGAGCTCGTGCTGATTGCTGGTCACACTGCTGCCCTTAAGACGCCTGCTTGCTTATTAACTCATATCTGATCTTAAAGCTCCAGCTCCCCAGATTGCTAATACACTTGAGCACTCATGTCCTGGAACAGGATGCCTTTTATGCCCAACTTCAGATGCTCTTGACCTCACCAGTCTCCTAGGCCTCCCCTCAGCCCCATGCCGTGTCCCTCACCTGCCTTCTCTCTAAGGGCTTTTCTTTTCCGCTGTGGCCATGGTGTGGAACAGTTTGGGAATCAGCTGACTGCCACACAATGCAACCCAGAGATACAGGAAGTGGCTGCCCCATTGTTCATTTCTTTATATCGCTGGGTAATATTCCATCAAGGGCAAACGCTTGATTGTTGGTGTGGAAAACAATCAACAAATGTTCCCTTCTCATTCTGGCTGGCTGATCCTGAAAAACCACGATGGTCCCAGGACTTCACAAACAGACTCATAGCAACTCGTCCCCAGTGGTGGTGGCCAATGTGATGTATCATTCTTGAACTGGTATCCCCTACCTTCCTGCCGGACCCACTTTGTCCCTGTCTCCTGCCCATGGGCGGGGGCGGGGGGGGGGTCACTCTCCTCCATAAACCATCCTACGTAATCCTTCATCTCGGGCTCATTCTTTGGGAAATGTAAGCCAAAGTATATTTCATACCACTCTCACATTTCCAGGCCCAGATATTCTGGAAAAGGCTTCTTTCATAAGTAAAAAGGTCCGTTAATCTCAGAAAATCAGTAAATCAAGGTGCTCTGTTGCTATGCATTTTTGTGCACCATTTTCTACCTATGGCAGTAAAACTCTTCCCCCTGAAGACCTAGTTCCTTCCAAAGCACTCACCTGAAGTGCCCTCCTGGTGACTGATTAACAAACCTGCCTCAGCTTTGGTGAAACAACCCAAACTGTCTAGTTAAAACATACCTGTGATTTCTGGACATTTTATTTTTTAAAGATTTATTTTTTGAGAGAGAGCACGTGAGCACAAGTTGGGGGGGGGGGCAGAGGGAGAGGGAGAAGCAGACTCCCCGCTGAGCAAGGAGCCCAATGTGGGGTTTTATCCCAGGACCCTGGGATCACGACCTGAGCTAAAGGCAGACACTTAACTGAGCCACCCGGGCACCCTTCTTCCATTTAACTTACGCCTCTTGGGCAATGTTATTAATGTTAACTATACTTGCTAAGAGAGTAGATCTTAAATGTTCTCACCACCAAAAAGAAATGGTAATTATGTGACATGATGGAGAAGTTCGCTAACACTACGGTGGTAATCATATTGGAACATATAAGTGTATCAAGTCCATTAAAGTTTGTACACCTTATACTTACACCATGTTAGACGTGAATTATATCCCGATAAAGCTGGAAAAATAGTAATTTATGCCTATCAGTAATGGGACGTTTTGTTAGAGTGGGTTCCTGCTTTGCTTCTCTCCTCCCAGTGATGAGCTTGTGGTGGGTTTACCTGCGAATGGTGACAGACAGCAACTGACTGGGGGCCTCAGCTTCCCTTCTGTGACCCAGAGGCAGAAATGAAGTCATTGACCTGCCGTAGAAACAAAGTTCCTGGTCTGGACCCTTCCCCTCTGTGTTCTCCTTAATGCCTCACGTGACACAAAACCAAATCCAAACAGCAGTAAGTAAACGACTCCTAGCTGTCCCCTTCTGACCTTCTGTGTCAGCACTAATTCTAACTTTTCTTCCTGCCTTCAGCCATGTTCTGTGAAGCAATAAATAGAACTAAGTGTCTTTTTAGGACATTTTTATTGCGGCATATTTTTCCTGCCTCCTGCCACCTTATTATGTTATCTTGCCAAATGC